>NW_027361858.1:4410000-5715833 GCF_039654945.1 Dendrobates tinctorius | reverse complement strand
CGAAAGAGTGGTCAGACAAGCCGAGTCAGAAACAGTCCGGAGCAGAAGTACCAGAGGTCACGGCAGTACATGTGGTCAGAAATAAGCCAGGGGGTCAGCAACGGTTGGAAAAGGACAAGACAAAGACAGAAGCAGGTCCGAATGCAAGCCAAGTCAAAACCATGAAGTCAACAAACTTACAGCGAAACACTGAGCCAGGACAGAGAGATGGAATAAACAGACACGGGGCAAATCAGGGATCACAGCAGGACAAATCAGGATATACCAGAATCAGATACACACACCGACGGCAGAACTATAGCTGACACCGCCTGCAGGATGCAGTGGAGCTAAATAGCAAACCTGAGACCAGACTGAGGCTGAGAAAAGTTAATCCCTGGAATTACCAGACTGGGAACATTGAAAGACAGAACTCAAAACTTGGTCTAGATCATGGCACAGCTCCTGTGTTATCTATGAGAAAGCCACTGAATGACATTTCAGCTGGCTTAGCTCAATGAGAACAATGCAATCAACAGTCAGAAATCCGACATGCCTGACTGACATTTCTCATGACCATCAGTCCGGTGTGTCTTCCATACACATTAGCCATTGGGTGAACCCTTCAATTTCTGAGGGTAAAGCTCACATTATTCTATTATGTATGAGAGTTTGTACAGTATTTTTTTCCGGCTGCAATGGAACACAAAACCAGCTAATTGTATGATTGTTGAAAGTCTTGCCCTCATCAATATGATATTGGAAGGATAGTTTAGCAATGTCTAATTTTTGGAAGACTCCTTTAATTGTCCCGCAAACATGTAACTTTATCTACCCTCACATGATCAGCTTGTCTTTTGACAAACAAATTATGTTTAATATTAATAATGAAAAAAACTGTAAACCTTGTCAATTGTTTGAAATACAGCACTGTATAGAAAAACTGGAAATACATGTCCTTGAACTCATTATGTGAATTACTTTGTTTTGAAAAGCTTTTGTTTGGTTGCTTATCTGCTTCAAATAATTTCTGATTTTTATCGAGGATATTTTTTGAAATACTGTCAAGGTGATTCTGTACAATAAGCATATTTGAAATTATTGTTATTCTAAATAAGTGTTATGTTTTTTACATTTTTGTGCTTATATTTCATAACAGTTCACATTGTGTTTTTGCCTATTACTTTATGTCTATTTTTAATATGAAATTGATTTATTTCTCCAAGTTTAAATGAATTAACTTAAATTTGTACAACAAAAAAGTAGATTAAAAATACTAAGTGTCAATTAAATGTTTAGGCAAATATATACCAGGTTTCCTATCATTTTTAACCCCTTAGTGACCAGCAATACGTCTTTTAACTGACCTGAGATTTAAAAGAATAGCATACCCATACAGGTAACAATAGAGCAGCTGCATGGGTATGCCCATACAGCTGCTTACTGTATCAGCCAAGGTCATTGTTGGCATTGCCCATATCTGTTTAACCCCTTAGATGCTGCTGTCAATAATGACTATATGATATAAATGGTTAAAAGAGTGTGGGGGCTTTCTCTTTATCCCCATCACCACCCTAAGATCATGGTCCTGATGTTTGCGATGGCAGATCATGGCCAAATAGCGGACTTAGAGTCTCACGGCTATAGTGGCCTGTTCAGAAGTTACTGACATTTAGGTGGTAAAAATACACTTTTTCATTTCTATCATGCCACTTTGGATTAATTCCTGAAAAGCACATGAAGGGTTAATAAACTACCTGACAGCAGTTTTCAGAATGTCAGGGAGTGTGGTTTTTAAAATGTTATCACTTTTGGGGGTTTTCCAATATGTAGGACCCTCAAAGTTGCTGCAAACCTGGATAGGTCCCTAAAAAAATAATTTTGTAAATTTCCATGCAAAAATGAAAAATTGCTGCTACATTTTTAAACCTCCTAAAATGCTAAAAAATAAAATAGCATTTCACAAATGGTGCTGATGTAAAGCAGACATGTGATAAATGTTATTTATTAATGTTTTGCTATGGTATGACTATTTGAATTAAAGGGATAATCATTCAAAGTTTGAAAATTGCTAATTTTTTTTTAATTTTTGTCAAATTTCTGATACTTTTTATAAACAAACACAAAACATATCAATCTAAATTTACTATTACCATAAAGTATAATGTGCCACAAAAAAACAATCTCAAAATCACTGGAATTTGTTGAAGCGTCCCAGAGTTATCACCACATAAAGTGACACTGGTCAGATTTTTAAAATTTGTCTCTGTCACTAAGGGGTTAACTGATTTTTATTATTTTCAATACAGTAAATCTCCAGACCTTGATATAAGGATAGTCAGTCAACCCAAACTGACGATATGAAGTAAGCACATAGTCTTGTAAAAAATGTAGAAAAATTGCATGTTTACAGTTCTAATCTCTGCCTCCATTCTTCAGAAACTAAAGATGAATCAGTTATACTAATTAGGCTGTTTGGTGCACCCCTGTTAAGGACAGAAGGCTCAGTGCACGACTCTGCCTATTCTTTAAGCATAACACTGTCTTCTTCACTTGTGATTGGCAGTTCTGACTCACATGGAGCAAGCAGTGACTGCAGAGAAAGCTCAGGCAAGTCAGTGCAGTTAATCACTAGTGAAGGAAGTGAGTCCTGCAAAACCAGCGGGTGGGAAAGTGCTCTGAGCTTATTGACCACACCAAATAAGCACAAAGTACCCAAATTAGCACATTTTGATAATCTATTTTAGCAGAATGAAGGCAGCAATTAGAACATTATGCAGAGGGGTAGTGTGGGGGGATATTATGGAGAGGAGCAGTGTGCAGGAAGCAAATTGAGGGGCAATTATATATTTAAGGTCACATCATAAGAGACATTTCCATTTATGGAGCAGCATAACGATACTTTTGTTTTTTAAAATCTTGGTAAAAAGAAAGAAGGTGGCACTCACCAATCTTCAAAGTCCACATTTTATTACATAACAGTTACAACAGGTTGACCCGTAGAAGCGGAATAGCACAAAACGGCCGTCGTCACCTGCTCACTCCTTTCCCCCGTTCTCCTGGTGAAGATGTTGTAACCGTTATGTAATAAAGTGTGGACTTTGAAGATTGGTGAGTGCCACCTTCTTTCTTTTTACCAAGGTTTCCAAAAACTGTATTATTCTTGGTGAGCACCCGATATCCTACATGTATGCCTGCAGCGTTATTGGACACTAGACTGAGGTGATTTATTGCTGTGGTTTTGGCAGTGCTTTTTCCTCTTTTTCTTGGACAGATGTATACTTTTATTTTTAAGGTCACCATGTCGGGAAGTGCTGCAGAAGACTACAGATTTCCCTCTTATCCAGAGATGAGCTGTGGGCATGAAATCTCATCATGGCGTCTGTACAACATGGAGACAAAAGGATGGGAATAACTTCAATCAGAGAAGATGTCAACTGCAAGGTATCTGGATGTAAATGTTAATTTGTGATACTATGTGTCATCAGCACTGTGGTTCCTGTATGGTCCGAAGTCTGATGACAGCTGGTAAAAACAAATTCCAGTATCCCTTTACTATTGTTAAAGAATCACAACAATCAAAAGTTTTTAGTCATCATACTATATTGTAATTATCATATTATTATTGCTTATTTTGTCTTTCTAATCAGCTAATTCTTCTGTTGTCCATTAGGTCTAAGACATCACTTGATCAAAAAATTGGATAGGCTAAGCGCTATGAAGAAACAATGAAGTGAAAAAGTCCCTGGCAGGGGGATTATTTGAGTAGCTGGGTCAGGAGTTCAAGAGGGTAATAGTAAATGCAGGGAAAAGTGACTTTTCTGCGTAGAGCAGAGAAAACTGAAGAATTAGCTGGGAGGAGGCAAAATGAGCAATTGTAAGTGCACAGTGCTATTTAATATCATGATTGCAATATATTAAGAGAATAAGGCCTGTTTCACACATCAGTTTTTCTTGTCAGTCTAAATCCGCCAAAATAGCGGAAAACGGATCCGCAGGCGGACTGACAGGAACTGGTGTCACCGGAATGGCGGATGTACGGATTCGCCGATGGTTAAAATTTAAAGGAACCTTCGCAGAGAGCATATCGGCGCAATATAGCAGAGTACCTGCATGTTGGAGCGGGGGTCCATGGCTGCGATATGAAGGAATCTCGCGATGAAGTCGCGGGTGTACAGCAGTGAAGGTATCGCGCGATAATGGTTGAAGTCGCGGGAGTACAGCAGTGAAGGTATCGCGCGATGAGAGAGAGAGAGAATTTTCATCCAGCAGCGAGACTTGATTCAGGGTTAAAAGGGGAAAATGCGGATCCGGACAGCAAAAGAACGTTGCATGGTCCGTTCGGTGATCTCAGCGGACCCCAAAATTTTGGCGGATCCGCACAAATACGGATGCAACGGACGATCATCAGTCAAAATCCGCCGATAATGAAAGTCAATGGGGAAAAAAACGGATCCGCCAAGCAAAATAGCGGATCCGTTTTTTGGCAAAACGGCGAATTTTGACTGATGGGGAATAACGGATGTGTGAAACAGGCCTTAAACCTTTGATGGGAGTGCTATGCTAAAGACATTCTGGGAATTATATGCTCATACAATGTAATTGTATATGGGTTTGACCTGACATTGTAATTGATCACTGTGCTGTATACATATATTGATTTAGTTCTGGCATTGCATTGATGTGCTGACAGTGCTTACAATGCTGAATTCATGTTCTGATCGTGATTATGGTGATGTATACAAGTACTGACAATGGTTCTGGTGCTACTTTTACAGTTGTGTTCAAAAGTTTACAAACCCCAGCAGAATTTGTGCTTTCTTGACCTTTTTTCAGAGAATATGAATGATAACACCAAAACTTTTTATTCACTCATCTGTAGTGGTTGGGAGAAGCCATTTAGTATCAAACTACTGTGTTTTCTCTTTTTAAACAACAATGACAACCATTAACCATGAGTGGAGAAAAAGTTTTGGTGTTATCATTCATATTCTCTGAAAAAAAAGCAAGAAAGCAAAAATTCTACTGGGGTATGTAAACTTTTGAGCACAACTCTATGTACTAATTGATTATCTGATGTTGCCTGCATGTAATGACGGTGGTTCTGATGCTGCATTCATGTACTATGGTGGTTTTGGCACCGCACTCATGTGCTTACGTAGGTTGTGATTTTAAACATTTGTAGAAATTCATAATGTGCCTCATGGCTATAGTAAAACATAAAAAACTTCAAAACTTAAACACTTGGAGAGAAAAAGCACAAATAGGGTCTTATCTGGTGGTGACATATATTTAAACCTTAGTTTACACTCACCTAATTTTCATAATGTTCAGGCGTATATGACTCATCAGACATATCCACTTTTTTCCATTTATCTGCATTGAATCTTCAAAGCTTAGGATTTGATGAGTTTCTGCTAGAAAAACTAGTTTAAAAGGCGTGTCCACTAATAGGACAACTCCTTTTTGATCTAATTGTGTTGAGTCGATAAAATAAAAAAGCTTCAACTCACTTCCCTTGCTGGTGCCGTTCCAGCAGTGTCACCACCCATGTTCCCGGCACGCTCATGCAGCTGTTATGACACGTGAGCTGGCGCCCAATCAGCGCTGGCCTCATTGTCTCCACCTTCTGACAAATCGAACATCAATAGGAAGTGAGAGAGCAGCTGCAGCCCTGACTTCCTCTTGATGTTCGATTTGTCAGAAGGAGAGACCAGTGATGCCAGCGCTGATTGGGCTTCAGGGTCACGTGTTATAACAACTGCGAGAGTGGAACGACGCCGGCATGGAAGGTGAGTATAAGCTTTTTATTTGTTTGGGGCCAGTGACGCCAGTGCTGATTGGGCACCAAGCTCACATGTCATAACAACTGTACAAGAGCAGAACGGCGCTGGCAGGGGAGTTAAGTATAAGGTTTTTTATTTTATAGGGGCCAAGTGTGGGTAGTAAGAAGGTGTTGTCCAAGTAGTAGACTACTTTTTTTGTTTGTGTGTGTTCAATGATATTTTTTTGCACAAAAACTGATTAGAAATCTTCAAATCCTCTTGAAATATTCAAAATTTAGTTCTTTTGATGTATCAATGTACTGATTGTGGTTATGGTGATGTATTTTAACCCCTTACCCCCAAGGGTGGTTTGCACGTTCAAGACCGGGCCAATTTTTACAATTCTGACCACTGTCCCTTTATGAGGTAATAACTCTGAAACGCTTCTGTGGATCCTGGTGATTCTGCCATTGTTTTCTCGTGACATTTTGTAGTTCATGTTAGTGGTAAAATTTCATTCAAATAACTTGCATTTATTTGTGAAAAAAATGGAAATTTAGCAAAAATTTTGAAAATTTTGCAATTTTCCAACTTTAAATTTTTATGCCCTTAAATCACAGAGATATGGCACACCAAAAACTTAATAAGTAACATTTCACATATGTTTACTTTACATCAGCACAATTTTGGGACCAAAATTTTTTTTGTTAGGAAGTTATAAGGGTTAAAAGTTGACCAGCGATTTCTCATTTTTGCAACAACATTTTATTATTACAGACCACATCACATTTGAAGTCACTTTGAGGGGTCTTTATGATAAAAAATACCAAAAAGTGACACCATTCTAAAAACTGCACCCCTCAAGGTGCTCAAAACCATATTCAAGAAGTTCATTAACCCATCAGGCGCTTCACAGGAATATTTGGAATGTTTAAAAAAAATGAACATTTAAATTTTTTCACAAAAAAATTACTTCAGGTCCAATTTTTTTTATTTTACCAAGTGTAAAAGGAAAAATTGGATGGCAAAAGTTATTGTGCAATTTCTCCTGAGTACGCTGATACCTGATATATGGGGGGAACCACTGTCTATAATGTACAGCCGTAAAATTAAAAAATCATATTTTTTCCACAAAAATGATCTTTTCACTCTCAATTTTTATTTTTCCAAGGGTAATAGGACCCCAAATGTTATTGTGCAATTTGTCCTGAGTATGCTGATACCCCATATATGGGGTAAACCACTATTTGGGTACATGGCAGAGCTTGGAAGGGAAGCAGCGCATTTGACTTTTTTGGCTGGAATTAGGATTGGACGCCATGCCGCATTGAGAAAGCCCCTGATGTGCCTAAACAGTGGAAATCCCCCACAAATGACACCATTTTGGAAACTAGACCCCTCAAGGAACTTATCTAGATGTGTGGTGAGCACTTTGAAACCCCCAGTGCTTCACAGAAGTTTATAACGCCCGGGCGTGAAATTAAAAAAATCATATTTTTTCCACAAACATGATCTTTTAGTCCCGAATTTTTTTATATTCCCAAGGGTAACAGGAGAAATTGGACCCAAAAAGTTGTTGTACAATTTATCTTGAGTATGCTGATACCCAATATGTGGGTTAAAACTACTGTATGCGGACACGTCGGGGTTCGGAAGGGAAGTAGTGACGTTTTGGAATGCAGACTTTGTTGGAGTGGTCTGAGGGTGTCATGTTGCCTTTGGAGAGGCCCTGATGTACCTAAACAGTGGAAACCCCCCACAAGTGACCCCATTTTGGAAATGAGACCCCTAAGGAACTTATCTAGATGTGTAGTGAGCACTTTGACACCCCCAGTGCTTCACAGAAGTTTATAACGCCTGGGCGTGAAAATGAAAAAATCCTGTTTTTTCCACAAGCATGATCTTTTAGTTCCCAATTTTTTTACATTCCCAAGGGTAACAGGAGAAATTGGACCCCAGAAGTTGTTGCCCAATTTGTCTTGAGTACGCTGATACCCAATATGTGGGAGAAAACTACTGTATGGGCACACGTCGGCGTTCGGAAAGGAAGTAGTGACGTTTTGAAATGCAGACTTTGATGGAGTGGTCTGCGGGTGTCATGTTGCCTTTGGAGAGCCCCTGATGTGCCTAAACAGTGAAAAACCCCCAAAAGTGACCTGATTTTGGAAACTAGACCCCCTAAGGAACTTATGTAGATGTGTGGTGAGCACTTTGAACCCCCCAGTGCTTCACAGAAGTTTATAACGCCCGGGCGTGAAAATAAATCCTATTTTTTCCACAAACATGATCATTTAGTCCCCATTTTTTTTATATTCCCAAGGGTAACAGGAGAATTTGGACCCCAAAAGTTGTTGTCCAATTTGTCTTGAGTACGCTGATACCCCGTATGTGGGAGAAAACTACTGTATGAGGAAACGTCGGGGCTAGGAAGGGAAGTAGTGACATTTTGGAATGCAGACTTTGATGGAATGGTCTGCGGGTGTCATGTTGCCTTTGGAGAGCCCCTGATGTACCTAAACAGTGGAAACCCCCCACAAGTGACCAAAATTTGGAAACTAGACCCCCTATGTAACTTATCTAGATGTGTGGTGAGCACTTTGACCCCCCCAGTGCTTCACAGAAGTTTATAACGCCTGGGCGCGAAAATAAAAAAATCCTATTTTTTCCACAAACATGATCTTTTAGTCCCCAATTTTTCTATATTCCCAAGGGTAAAAGGAGAAATTGGACCCCACAAGTTGTTGTCCAATTTGTCCTGAGTACGCTGATACCCCATATGTGGGAGAAAACTACTGTATGGGGACACGTCGGGGCTCGGAAGGGAAGTAGTGACGTTTTGGAATGCAGACTTTGATGGAGTGGTCTGCGGGTGTCATGTTGCCTTTGGAGAGCCCCTGATGTGCCTAAACAGTGAAAAACCCCCAAAAGTGACCTGATTTTGGAAACTAGACCCCCTATGGAACTTATGTAGATGTGTGGTGAGCACTTTGAACCCCCCAGTGCTTCACAGAAGTTTATAACGCCCGGGCGTGAAAATAAATCCTATTTTTTCCACAAACATGATCATTTAGTCCCCATTTTTTTTATATTCCCAAGGGTAACAGGAGAATTTGGACCCCAAAAGTTGTTGTCCAATTTGTCTTGAGTACGCTGATACCCCGTATGTGGGAGAAAACTACTGTATGAGGAAACGTCGGGGCTAGGAAGGGAAGTAGTGACATTTTGGAATGCAGACTTTGATGGAATGGTCTGCGGGTGTCATGTTGCCTTTGGAGAGCCCCTGATGTACCTAAACAGTGGAAACCCCCCACAAGTGACCAAAATTTGGAAACTAGACCCCCTATGTAACTTATCTAGATGTGTGGTGAGCACTTTGACCCCCCCAGTGCTTCACAGAAGTTTATAACGCCTGGGCGCGAAAATAAAAAAATCCTATTTTTTCCACAAACATGATCTTTTAGTCCCCAATTTTTCTATATTCCCAAGGGTAAAAGGAGAAATTGGACCCCACAAGTTGTTGTCCAATTTGTCCTGAGTACACTGATACCCCATATGTGGGAGAAAACTACTGTATGGGGACACGTCGGGGCTCGGAAGGGAAGTAGTGACGTTTTGGAATGCAGACTTTGATGGAATGGTCTGCGGGTGTCATGTCACGTTTGGAGAGCCTCTGATGTGCCTAAACTGTTGAAACTCCCCACAAGTGACCCTATTTTTGAATCTAAACCCCCGACAGAACTTATCTAGGTTTGTGGTGAGCACTTTGAACCCCCAAGTGCGTCACAGAAGTTTATAACGCCCGGGCATGAAAGTAAAAAAATCATATTTTTTTCCACAAAAATGATATTTTTGCCCCCAATTTTTTATTTTCCTAAGGGTAACAGGAGACATTGGACCCCAAAACTTGTTGTCCAATTTGTCCTGAGTACGCTGATACCCCATATGTGGGAGAAAACTACTGTATGGGCACACGTCGGGGCTCGGAAGGGAAGTAGTGACGTTTTGGAATGCAGACTTTGATGGAATGGTCTGCGGGTGTCATGTTGCCTTTGGAGAGCCCCTAATGTACCTAAACAGTGGAAACTCCCCACAAGTGACCCGATTTTGGAAACTAGACCCCCTAAGGAACTGATCTAGATGTGTTGTGAGCACTTTGAATCCCCCAGTGCTTCACAGAAGTTTATAACGCCTGGGCGTGAAAATAAAAAAATCCCATTTTTTACACAAACATGATCTTTTATTCCCCAATTTTTTATATTCCCAAGGGTACCTGGAAAAATTGGACCGCAAAATTTGTTGTGCAATTTGTCCTGAGTGCGCTGATACCCCATATGTGGGAGAAAACTACTGTATGGGGACACGTCTGGGCTCGGAAGGGAAGTAGTGACATTTTGGAATGCAGACTTTGATGGAATGGTCTGCGGGTGTCATGTCACGTTTGGAGAGCCTCTGATGTGCCTAAACTGTTGAAACTCCCCACAATTGACCCTATTTTGGAAACTAGACCCCCCCATGGAACTTATCTAGATGTGTGGTGAGCACTTTGAACCCCCAAGTTCTTCACAGAAGTTTATAACGCCCGGGCATGAAAATAAAAAAATCAAATTTTTTTCCACAAAAATGATATTTTTGCCCCCAATTTTTTATTTTCCTAAGGGTAACAGGAGACATTGGACCCCAAAAGTTGTTTTGCAATTTGTCCTGAGTAGGCTGATACCCCATATGTGGGGGTAAAACACTGTTTGGGCGCATGGCAGAGCTTGTAAGGGAAGGAGCACCATTTGACTTTTTCAACACAGAATTGGCTGGAATTGAGATCAGACGCCATGATGCGTTTGGAGAGGACCTGATGTGCCCAAACAGTGGAAACCCCCAATTCTAACTCCAACCCTAACCCCAACACACGCCTAACCTAATCTCAGCCCTAAGGCCTCTTTCACACATCAGGTTTTCGCCGTCAGGCGCCATCCGGCGCTTTTGACAGAAACCGGATCCGGCAAAATGCAATGCCGGATACGGTTTCCCCCCCATTGACTTGCATTTGCGCCGGATCGCGCCGGATGGCCATGCGTTTCATCCGGTTTGCGCCGGATCCGGCAATGTGTCGCGATCCGGCGTCTGGAAAAAACGGTGACTGTAACGTTTTTTGTCTCCGGCGAAAAAGCCGGACACGCCGGATCCGGCGCGTACGGCTTTTTCACACAATGAAAGCCTATGAGCGCCGCAATGCGCCGTATCCGTCGAAAGCCGGATCCGGCGGCCGGATCCGGTTTTTTGGTCTGAGCATGCTCAGTAGCTCTGCCCACAAGACATATATAAAAGCAAGACAGTGGGACCCACAGCCACACCCAACATGCCACCCAAGACAGCAACCAGGCGCAGGAGAAGGCAGGAGACCACTGCAGCACCATCCGCACCACCACCACCCCAAATGGAGCAGCAAATGGAACATGCTGAGGAGGGGAGGCCAGCAGCAGATGAGAGACGGTAATTATCAAATAACCCATTCCTCCAAACTAGGGCTATTGAATATCAAGATATTCATTGGCCCTTTGTTTCTCTTTATTCAACAGCCGCCCAATAGATGCAGCAGCAGCAGCAATGGCAGCAGCTGGAACACCATCCACAGGCATGGAGTGTGGCCACCAGGAAGACAGCACATCATCTTCTGGGAGCCCTCCCTCGCATCGTCAGCGTTTGACGGTAAGTTTTTATTTCCAAAATCCATCTTCTCTGTAATATATGTCTATTCATTGCCTTTTATTTCAAAACAGGAATCACAAGATGAAGAGGAGCTCCCAGAAGAAGAAGGAAGGGGTGGACAGACACCTGGAGTGGGCTCACAATTGGTAAGTTTTTTGCATCAAACGCAGAAACACAACATCACACTACACACAACACATAGAAAACAATGTTCTGCAGACCACACACAGCAAACAAATGCCTACATCCAAAGACATAACATTTTTTGTTTTCTTCTCTAGTCTTCCCAATCTGGTGCTTGGCCAAGAGGTCCTCGCAGTGCCTCCCAGGGTCGTCGGCGACAGCAACGCGGCGGTCACCAGCGTGTAAGTATAAATATTTTTGCTTTGTTTTTTTGCACTTTTTATTTCATTTCTTTTGTGGAGGCTAATTATGTTATTTTTGTCTTTTTCTTTAACAGCCTTCACAGCGTGCTCCCGACTCTGATGGTGAGGATGGAGGGATTGATGTGGACCGCCTCATCGATCTCGTCAGAGAAAGGGAGCCGCTCTGGAATATGGCTGACCGCCGCCACGCTGACCTGATCGTTACCCGACGACTCTGGGAGGAAATCTGTTCGCTCCTTGTGGGCCGCTGGGAGGACCTCGAAGCTCGGGCCCAGATTAAAGAGCGTAAGTATATACAGTACCGGTTGCTTGATGTAAACCAGTGTTTCCCGAACTCCAGTCCTCGTGGTCCCCACGGATCATGTGTTCAGGATTTCTATTTACTATGGAAATCCTGAAAACATGACCCCTGGGGACCATGAGGACTGGAGTTTGGGAAACACTGATGTTGTATACTAACCACTCCTTTCTCGTTTCAGGGAACAGAATTGTGAATCGGTGGCGGTCTGTGAGAGATCGTTTCAAGAAGGAGTTCAATAAAGAGATGCGGGCCCCGAGTGGATCTGGAGGACGCAGGAGCAAGTACAAGTACGCAGAAGCCCTGTCGTTCCTCCGGGAAACAATGGTCACCAGAAGGTAAATATTACACACCACATGTGAAAAAAAATGTTATATGTAAATTTTTTTTTCAGCCAGGGCCATACCATGTCAGTATTTTAATTGTTTTTTTTTCTCTTTATTCCACAGCACGGTGAGCAGCACTCGGGAGCCGGCACGATTGGACCCTTCTGAGGCGATCCCTGAGGAGACCGGCACCGAAGGACACTTCGACCGCCCCGGTACATCTGCACCTTCCCAGCCTTCCCACACATTCGACCCATCTGTCCCATCCACCAGCACAGGAGCATCGTGGCCACCTACATTACATGAAGCTGCTGGTGAGGAGATCGCTTTCCCTTTACCCCACCCTTCTGCCCCTGCCACCTCTAGTACACCTGCGGGTACTGGGCGGCAGCGGCAGAGGGGTCAGGAAAAGACTTATGCGCCAGAGTTCTTGCATCTGAATGCATCTTTCCAGAACTGTCTAAAAGTCTTGTCAGAGCAAATCTCCGCAGGCTATCAGCAGATCAACTCCAGCATTCTGGAGGTGAAGACACTTCTGCAAACCATGCATTCAGAAGCAAGATCTTCGCCAAACCACACCTTTTTCAGGTCTGTTGTGGAGCGCATGGAAACGCTCTCTCCTGCCCAGCAGATGCATGTAATGCATTCATGCCACGCTGCTCTCCAGCAAGTTACCTCCCAACCTCCTCCTCCTCCCACCACAGTAGTTCCTCCACCTGCACCCCCTCCAGCCACTTTCCATCCTCCCCCTCCTATTACATCTACACCCCCTCCAGCCACTTTCCATCCTCCCCCTCCTATTACATCTACACCCCCTCCAGCCACTTTCCATCCTCCCCCTCGTATTACATACCATCCACCTCCAGCCACTTTCCATCCTCCCCCTCCTATTACATACCATCCACCTCCCCAGCACCATCCACCTCCCCAGCACCATCCACCTCCCCAGCACCAGCAACCTCCCCAGCACCAGCAACCTCACCAGTACCAGCAAACTCCACAGTACCTGCAAAATCCCCAGTACCAGCAACCTCCCCAGTACCAGACATCTCCCCACTTTCAGCAACCTGCCCCGTACCAGACATCTCCCCACTTCCAGCAACCTGCCCCGTACCAGACATCTCCCCACTTCCAGCAACCTGCCCCGTACCAAACTCCTTCCCCATGCAACTTGCCATCAACATCATCTGCTCCTACAGTCCCTGCCCAACCCTCCACTCCACCACCCACCACCTCTTCTGCTTCCCACATGTCCACCCATTCTGTAGTTTTTTCCACACCTTCACCTCTAACTGTTCCTTCCCCAACACGATCCCAGTCCTCTCTCCACAGTCCCAGTGTCGAAGTGTCCCGCAGCCCCTACAGCAGTATTTCCACCACACACTACACAGAATTATAATGTGTGTATTTAAATAAAAATGACCAGTTTTATGGTTTCAGTTTTATAGTTTCAAAGTTTTATTAAACAAGTTTATTAAAATTTTAAAAAAGTTTACTAAAAAAAACATTTTTCAATAAAAGTTAAATTATTTTACACTGGTTGTCTGTCATTTCTTTCTGCGGCGAAAAAGGTTAAATACAGGGGTGAAATGGCATTCAAAACTAGGTATATAACTGTGGGTAAATTTTAGCTTTTTGCCACAGTTGTGTTCCTGGTTGTGTTTGAAGCAAAGTATTTCACCTAAAAAGTTGTGTTTATTGTTGGTGATTTCCTAACAATGTACACAACTTTTGTTAAAAGGTGAAATACTTTGCATAAAACACAACCAGGTACACACCTGTGGCCTAAAGCTAAAAATAGAGACCATGACAAGATAGCCAACTTTGGTTGGCCAAGGTATATACTGTTGGTACAGAAGGTACACAAGTTTGGTTAGGGCACAAATCTTTCACACTCTGTCATCCTGCCAGTGTACTCTGCCTTGAGGTGACATAAAGTATAGTGCAAAATTGTCCCTCATTACTGAAACCGTCACAGAACTTCTAGTGGTAATGTCATGGTAATCTTGCAAGGTGGTTTCTTCAGAGGTGTCCTCAATGGAAATGGGTTCCTTGCAGATAACAAAATTGTGGAGTACCACGCACGCTTTGATCACCTCGTCCACAGTTTCTGTCTTGAGGTTGATCGCAGTCAATAGGACCCGCCATTTGGCTGTCAGAATACCAAAGGTACATTCAACCATTCTTCTTGCTCTTGTGAGGCGGTAATTAAAAATGCGATTTGGTCTTGTCAATCCTCTGCTAGAGTATGGTTTCAAAAGGTGTTCTGCCAGCTGGAAGGCTTCATCCCCTACACAGACAAATGGCATAGGTGGACCAGATGTTTGCGGCAGCGGTCTAGGTGGTGGGAACTGGAAGGTGTTTCCATACAGTTTACGCCCCATGGCAGACAGTTTGAAAACTTGAGAGTCATTGGAGCGGCCATAGGCCCCAATATCAACCGCAATAAATTTGTATTCCGCGTCAGCGATGGCCATGAGGACAATTGAAAAATATTTCTTGTAATTGAAATATTCCGATCCCGATCCAGCTGGCTTTACAATGCGGATATGTTTCCCGTCCACAGCGCCCAAGCAGTTTGGAAACTGACATATCTGTTGAAACTTGTCAGCAATTTCAATCCACCTCTCTGTTGTGGGCTCTGGTAAAAACTCTTCAGCTAAGGAGTCCCACAGTGCACGGCATGTGTACTTCACAATTCCAGATATGGTGGAAATCCCGAGTCTGTACTGGAAATGCAGTGACGAAAGGGATTCTCCAGTTGCAAGAAATCTGTGGGGAATTAAAAAACAATAAATTAGTTTTAAATCACAGCATTACATACCAAAACTGACCTATAACACTAGGAGATACAAATTACCACCAACAAGATTGCAGTGAAAGTGTGCTCTGATGCGATCATATCCAATAAATGTGGCTTACCTTAAAGTCACCATCAGATGCTCTGCGGGTGAAACAGAGAAGCGGCAATAGGTGTCCGCTTTTCTTATGAGGTGTGCAATGCGCTCCACCAAGTAATCAAAATTCTCCATTTTCATCCTAACATATCCAAAAAATTTATCCGGGTTTCGTCGAAGGTCCATGCATAGTGTAGAATAGACCCCACGCGTCATTCTCTTGGCTGTGATGGGGTGGATCCACAAACGTCGTCTACGATGCCTGATGCGCTGCTGTCTCGCTCTCTCCTTCTCCAGAACAATCACCCTCAAACGATTTGCCTCCGCTGTAAAATCCGCCAAATTCTTCAAAATATTTCCAATGACAACATCCATCTTCGCCAGTAACTTGCTCTTCTCTCCAACCTGCACTTTCTCCTCTACAACCTGTCAAAGAAGGGCTGTAGGAACATGCTATATATAGTTTTCCAGTAGCCAATCCCATTCGGAAGGCCACAAGGGTCAATTTTAAAAACCGGATCCGGCGTAATCCGTCGAAAAACGGATAGAAAAACGGATGAACCGGGTGAGACGGATCCGGTTTTGTCTGTCCAGAAAAAGACGGATCCGCCAGAAAACCGGATCCGTCACATCCGGTTTTACGAAACATTTGCCGGATCCGGCGTTCCGGCACGACGCCGGATCGCGCCTGACGCCGAAAACCTGATGTGTGAAAGTAGCCTTACTCTGGCCCTAACCCTAACCCGATCCCTGCCCTAACTCTAACCCTAGCCCTAATGGGAAAATGGAAATAAATACATTTTTTTAATTTTATTATTTTTCCCTAACTAAGGGGGTGATAAAGGGGGTTTGATTTACTATTTATGGCGGTTTTTATATTTGGAAGCTGTCATACGCTAAAAGACACTTTTTATTGTAAAAATAGTTTTTGCATCACCACATTTTGAGAGCTATAATTTTTCCGTATTTTGACCCACCGAGTCATGTGAGGTCTAATTTTTTGCAGGACAAGTTGACGTTTTTATTGGTACCATTTTCGGGCATGTGACATTTTTTGATCGCTTTTTATTCCGATTTTTTGGACGCAGAATGAACAAAAACCAGCATTTCAAGAATTTCTTTTGGGGGGGTGCGTTTACACCGTTCCGCGTGTGGTAAAATTGAAAAGGCAGTTTTATTCTTCGGGTCAGTACGGTTACAGCGATACCTCATTTATGTCTTTTTTTATGTTTCAGCGATTTTATGCAATGAAAACAATTTTATATAATAATAATTATTTTTGCATCGCTTTATTCTGCGAGCTATAACTTTTTTATTTTTTCTCTGATGATGCTGTATGGCAGCTCGTTTTTTGCGGGACAAGATGATGTTTTCAGTGATATCATGGTTATTTATATCCGTCTTTTTGATCGCGCGTTATTGTACTTTTTGTTCGGTGGTATGATAATAAAACTTTATTTTTTGCTTCTTTTTTATTTTTATTTTTTAAGGGGTTCAATAAAGGGGTTAACTAATGAGACAGTTTTATAGGGTGGGTCGTTACAGACGCGGCGATACTTAATATGTGTACTTTTATTGTTTTTTTTTTATTATTTCCAAAAAATGAATTTATTAGGGAATTTTGTTTTTTATTTATTTAGCGATTTTTTATAAATTATTTCTACACTTTTTTTTTAACTTTATTACAATGTCCCAGGGGGGACATAACTGTCATGTGACAGATCGCTGATCTGTCACATCACAGATCGCTGTGACAGATCAGTGATCTGTCACAGGCAGTGGAGAAGGCTTCCTCGTGCCTGCGCTTTGCAGGCACTGAGGAAGCTGGCTCCCTGCAGCCCCCAAAGGTCCCCGCGGCCATTTTGGATCCGGGGACCTGCAGGGAAGGAGACCCCCACAGCAGCGCTGCACATTGCGCTGCTGCATGGGTCTCAGGGAAGCACGGAGGAAGCCCACTCCCTGCCGATGCTTCCCTAAACCCCCGGTACACTGCGATCGTGTTTGATCGCAGTGTGCCAGAGGTTAACGTGTCGGGGACAGTCCGTGACCGCCCCTGACACATAGTGCCCAGTGTCAGCTGTGATAATCAGCTGACACCCGGCCGCGATCAGCGGCGCTCACTATGTGAGTACCGCTGATCGCTATGACGTACTATCCCGTCCCTGGGCATTAAGTCCCAGGGCACATGGACGGGATAGTACGTCATATGGCAGAAAGGGGTTAATGTAAGTACCCATTTAAAAATGTCATGGCCCTTGGAATTAGTTAAACGTTTAATTCATTTTTTTAAGAATTACAATATATTTAAACAAAACATCACCTTCTTTCAAATCAGATTCAATAGACTGAAAATATCTAAGGCTCTGTACAGTGTCATTGAAGCAAGGAAATCTTAAAACAAAGCCCTTGGTGTATCTCTATGCATGATCTATATAAAGGGCTATGGACTCATGCTTCAATGTAAATCATATTGTTTCAGTATTCTATAGTAACCTGAACGAGGCATCATATAACAGCACTTTAAGGGGCTACAGCTCCATATAAAAATCTTCATACAGTTCCATAATAAGTAGAAGGACTGTTAGTACTACTGTAGTAGGTCCATGTAATTCAACATGTGTATGAGTTGTGATTGTAGTGCACTAAATAATTACCGAGAAGACAATTCAATTTAGATTTCAGGTACATACCTGAAAATTATTTACTTGTCCTTAAAGGGAATCTTTGACCACATTTAACATATATCTAAACTATCAACATGTTCATACATATATAGACTGATGATTAGGCCGGCGTCACACTAGAGAGGAATACAGACGAGTGAGAGGCGATAAAAAAAGCGCATTGCCCACGGACCAATGATTCTCTTTGGGGTAGCTCCCATCAGCCGTATTTTTCTCTCGTATTTTCTACGGTCCGTGCCAATCGCAGCATTCGGCGATTGTTAGCGTATTACGACCATAGTACGCCAACACAAGTCTTTGGGTGCGCAAAAAAATCGCATTACACGCGGACCACCCGTGTGACTTGCGAGAAATACGCAAGACTTTTACTGGTCACAGGAAATGGGCCAATCCATCATCAGGAAGCTTAGACATGCAAATTAGCTCAAATAGCGTTCCAGACATCCAGGAAGTATGCCTCCACAGAGTCCTGCAGCATATTGTCTGGCCACATTAATGTGGAGCTCCTAATTGTGTTGGTACAGGAAAGGCCTGAACTTTGGGACCAACGGGATGCCCATTATTCTGACCGGGGCCGAAAAAAGGCAGCATGGAGGTGCATCTGTGTGCACATGTTCCCAGACTATGCCCAACGGCCACGTGAGGAGCAACAACACATTCGTAAGTAAATGTCATTTTTACCAATCAGCTTAAAGGCCAGAAGTGAGCTTTTTTAAATGTAGCCCCTACAATCCTAGAATGTGTATGTAGGTATCCCTGTTTGCTAAAGAAAAATTTACATA
Organism: Dendrobates tinctorius; assembly: GCF_039654945.1. Lineage (NCBI taxonomy): Eukaryota > Metazoa > Chordata > Amphibia > Anura > Dendrobatidae > Dendrobates > Dendrobates tinctorius. Next base: position 5,697,013 of record NW_027361858.1, on the reverse strand, counting down.
AAAACCACCCCCTACTAGGCCACGTGACTATGTGAAATGTTAGGAATATTGCTTGGCACAATTCCCAAAGATTACAGTCCCTTTTCACTTCACATTGCAGTTGAGGATGTGATGAGATGCTGGCGCAGCATCCGCGACCAGAACCGGTGGGAAAGGCAGCAGAGGGTCAGGAGTGGGGCAGCAGCACCGACCAAGTGTAAATACATCTATTTTGACCACTTGACATTTTTGGCACCCAGTATGGATCTCAGACCGTAAGTACAGACATCACACCACATGACACATATGCTTTTTAGGGTCAGAGCTACATTTGTTTTTTTGTACATTTCCTAAAAGAACTCATTCCAACCTCACAGAGAGGGAGACAGGGTCGGATACTGAGGTCATTATAGACCCGGACGGGGTATGTGTTATTAGGTGGCTGGCCCATCTTCTGACCAGAGCTTTTGCAACCCCCAAGCTCCAGCAGCATCAGGCCCAGCATCAGGTTCCGCACCTGGTCCAGATCCAGCAGCCAGCAACTTAGAAGACCCTGGCAACAGCAGCAGCCCTACTGGCTGTGTTGAGGGGTCCCCCCAGCCTGCAGCCGTAGGCCGCCGTGGGAGACAGAGAAGGGACAACACTGGCTCTGATACCCAGAGGCATGTAGACACAGGTGTCCTAAATTACATGTCTAGGGCTGCCCAGGATGAGGGTGAAGAGGCATATTCCCGAAGCCTGGCCCGGTACCTCCGTTCCCTACCCCGTGAGGTGAGGCTACGTGTGTGCGGATCCATTCAGATCCTAATCGATGCATGCACACACCCCAATGACCCATATGAGTTGTTTGAGTATCTTGAGAGGTGGCAGCACTCAACCCATAGCAGTCTCCGCCTTGTCCGACAACCAGCTGTGCATGCTCAATTAGGATCTGAGTGTCCGCCTGCACGTGTGCCTACACCTCCACCCATTCCCCCCCAAACCAACCTTGGCCACAACAGGGCCAAATGGCAGCCTATAACCAACCTGCCCAATATGGCCACTTGTACAGACCTGGTGTTGGAGGCTGGCCCCAACCTGGGTTTGGACGGCATGGTCATATTGGGGGGTATGATGGACGTGGCTACAATCAGCCACAGGATTATAATCGACAGTATCCTTATGGTCTCTTTGGGGCACAGCTGCAGGAACATGGCCACATCTTCGCACAGGGCCAAGATTTTCCACCCCAACAGGGTGATGGTCAAAATGGGCACCCCAACCCCCAACAAAGAGATGAAGGCCTCCCGCCATCACCTCCGCCAAGCTACCTGCAGTTATAAAATAGCTAATTGTTTTGTAAATTATTTTTGTTGGTATTTATAATTTCTTGTTACCTCTTTGTGTGTCAAAAAATGACAATGTTATATACAGAAAAGGCCAAATGGCCTGGGCAATATCTGCCATATGACAAAAATATGGTACACCGTATTGTAAGCTATTTTTTGCATTTATAAAACATTTGAAAATGCATCTTTGGCCTTCTTCCTGAATAATTTTAGGCATTCGAATAAGTAAGTCAACTGTATCACATATAAGCAGACAACACATCAGAGAAGACCAAACAAAAAAAATGAAATACACACACATAAGAACATCACAACATAGATACAGCCTGATCTTGCTAGGTAGTAGAACCATGAGATGAAACAAAATACTGGGTGAACACATCACGTACTTTGAGTCCGGAGAGAGGACGCCGTAAATGGAGCACATGTGGAGTAGGCCTAGCCCCATTGTCCACCACACCTTCAGTCACATCAGATGAGGAGCAATCATGCAGTCTAGTGAAGTTATGGAAGACCACACAAGCTTTGATGACCTCATTGACGTTGGCTTCATGCAGCTAAATGGCAGACTGGAGGACATGCCATTTGGCACAAAGAATGCCGAAGGCGCACTCCACCAGTCTTCGGGCACGTGAAAGGCGCACATTAAAAATCCTGCGCTGTGGTCAAGGTTTCTGCGCGTGTATGGCCTCCTGACATGCCTGGTCAATTGGAAGGCTTCATCCCCCACTAGAACATAAGGCACTGCTTCTTGATTTGAGCCTGGCTGCTGACATGGTGGTGGTAGGTCCAACAGGTTATTGCACAGCCGCCGACCCAAACTGAGTCTCCAATAGAATATGCAGGATTGTGTAAGCAATGAGTGATTCACTACTAAAATTTAAGAAGGGACTGGGTGCATTTCTTGAAAAGTATAATATTACAGGGTATATATATTAGATTCCTTGATAGTGTGATTGTCGTATGCGGAGTTGGGAAGGAATTTTTTTCCCCAATGTGGAGCTTAGTGTTTGCTGCATGGGTTTTCTTTGCCTTACTCTGGATCAACATGTTAGGCTATAGGTTGAACTAGATGAACTTAAAGTCTCCCTTCAACCTTAAAACTATGTTACTATGTAATTTTACCATCTATGTTAATGGCTAATAAATGTGTTGGAGAGAGATAAATATGACTTAATAGAAAAAGAAGTGTGTTGCATGAGATGGAGCAAGTAAAACCAAAAGAGGAAGAAAAATGGAGCAAACCACTCCACATCTTGAAAAAAAAGCATCTAGTGATTTCTGTGTTGATATACCCATTTTTATGCAGAAGTATTACATTAATGAGTGGCATTCATTCTAATATTGTGGACATTAATATTTTGTCAATTACCTTTTCCTCATAGTATAAGGTCTTTGACTGGAGAATATAAACATATATAGTCTCAACTTTGGAAGAATTGAGAGGAATCATTCTTTGGGCAGGTTGTTCAATCTTATTGTTTAGAATCTTATCCACTTGCTCCTAAAAGCCTTGATCTCAGGGACAGCTCCAAAGATATGATAAAATGATAGAATATGTTTGGTGCAACAACTCCATTCCTGTCTATGAGTGTTTAGTTGCTAGATTTGAATGCTGTTTATAAAGTTAGAACAAAAAAAAACTCCCAGAGGCTCACACTGGGAGAGCATGTGACTGTATTTCCTATTTTCCTGTGTCTGTGTATGAGAGAAGCAGCCTGCTGTAGATGGTGCACAGATAGAGACACACAAATGATTTATTCCTGATCTATTAAGCCTATAATATATTGTTCCTGTTTGTTCCTGAATAAAGAAGCACTGTTGTCAAACGCTTGGAGAGTATCCTGAATAATCCGCTGTCAACCTAAAATTTGCTAGATGTTGAATAACAGTTATTTAAAAAGCTGGGGTGTCAGCAAGATTTAGTAAGTCTAGAAGAAATTTAACATGTGCTATGTATAATGAGTAAATAAGTAAACTGCTCATTATCAACGTCAAAACTATAGTTGAGGCAGGAGTTGCAGTTGCAAGGAGCCCAAAATGCTCCTTTGATCCATTTGTTTCCATGAGTTTAAGCTATGTCAATGCTCACTAGGATACCAATTTTAGGAAAGTAAATACCCAGTTGTATTCCAGCTCTATTATTCCTTCAAGTATGCCTACCATCACTCCCACAGTCGACAGCAAACATTCCTAAGATTCATGAAGAAGCAATAGTAATTTGTTGGTTTAGGGTTGGAAAAAATGCTGAAGAAGGAAACTGATGGGGGACTCAATGTTCCATTATCCAACTAAATATTTAGTATATGCTTAAACCTTTAAAGGGATTCTGTCACTAGGTTTTTCTATGTAATTTGAGAGCATCATGATATAGAGACTAAGTCCCTGCTTCCAACTATGTGTCACTTGCTGGTGTGCATTCTGTCATTATGATCACTGTTTTCTCTGCTCTAGATTTTGCAGTTCTCTGAATGCTGAGCCTTGTATAACTCTGATTACAGCACTGATTGTCAACTTTCTGGGTAGACTCTACATTTGCAGGATGCTACCAGTCAGTGGTGGGGACTGAGTTACACAGAGCAGTTGACCAGGAGGCATGAGACACCTAATCCTGTAAAGATAATCTCCTGCTGATAAAACACTGATTTTATTGAAACAGAAACACAGAAACTGGTAAGTGACACATCACTAGAGTCAAGCTCTCAGGACCTAAAACATGCTGCTTTTAGATTACATGGTAAAACTTGCTGACATATTCCCTTTAATAGTTAAAAAATTAGGAGGTTGAGGGTTTGAACTTTACCTGATTTACTGGGAATTTCTTAATCTCAGCTTCTGTGTAAACTTAAGATATGAGCTATATACTAGTGATGAGCGAGTATGCTCATTACCTACCAGCGGAGGTTGGCATCCTACAATGATAGATGTAATTGGCGCCCCCGCTCCTCAGCGGCTTTTGATTACTGCCCTATGAAGCCCTAGATGTGTGATGACCACAACCAAACACAACCAATCATTATTGGGTGCCAAACTGGCCAGCCACTAGGTAAAGCAGGTCTGCAAAAATTGCACTAGTGTCAGCAAAGATGCCTTTCATAAAGAATTAAATGTACAAATGCATAGGCAAAAGAAGGTGTGCCTAGATGAATCGTAGAAATATAGACAGATAGAGCAAGTTGATATCTATAAAAAAGAAACTTATATGGCCCTCGACTGTCTCCTGATATCTGAACACCTGCCTAGACAACGGAGGTTGGAACCCACTTGTCAGCGGATATGGCACCCCGCTCCTACCAAATAAGAATTTTTGGTGAACAATCAACAAGTGGGACACAATTGTGAAGTTGAACGAAATTTATTGGTTATTTTAAATTTTTGTGGAAATTCAAAAACTGAAAAGTGGGGTGTGCAATATTATTCGGCCCCATTAACTTAATACTTTGTTGTGCCATCTTTTGCTGTGATTACAGCTGCAAGTCGCTTGGGGTATGTCTCTATCAGTTTTGTACATTGAGAGACTGAAATTCTTTCCCATTCTTCCTTGGCAAACAGCTAGAGCTCAGTGAGGTTTGATGGAGATCGTTTGTGAACAGCAGTTTTCAGCTCTTTCCACAGATTCTCGATTGGATTCAGGTCTGGACTTTGACTTGGCCATTCTAACACCTGGATACTGTTATGATTGAGTCACCGTAGGAGGCAAAAACAGAAATGCTAGCTAAGTCCAGAAAACCAGAGAAGTTGGCAGCTATCGGATTGCAGACCCCTGAACCTATAAACACAACTAGCAGTAGCCGTGGGGGGTTCCTACGATGCCCTAGACCCCTCGATCACAGCCGGAGAATTAAATAGGCCTAAAGAAAGAAAGGGGAAATCTAAACTGCCCCAGAGCAGACCCCAAAGCAATAGGCAGCCCCCAACATATAATGACGGAGAAGCAAGATGAAAATACTAACACAGACAGAAAGATAGACTGAGCAAAGAGGGGCCCAAGCTAACTAGATAGAAAAGGACAGGAAGGCTGCTGTCTGCAATCCGTGAAAAACCCTATGAAAATAAGAGCCAACAGACTGACAGTGAAAAAGGCCCTGAAGACGCTAGGCTTCAAAAAAGCTATGTCAGTACTCAGGAATATACTGAAGACAGAGCTACAGGCAAAAGGAGATTCAGCTCACCCCAGCAGGGAATGGCAGAATACTGAAAAGCAAGGAAAGCAAAAAACAAAACAAAAAGCTAACAGGCAAAACAGAAAACTTAGCTTTAGAGGAGCAGGAATCAGACTGGTGTCCTAGAAGTCCACAGAGAAATCACCCGCAGGGCAGAAGGGCGTCGGCAGCCTTATATCCAGTCCGTGACTCCACTCAGCCAGTCATCCTCATTAGACTCAGGTGCCTGATAATCAGGCTCATTACCTTCCTTTACCAGAATAGGGAGTTCACCAGACCCCAGTGACGAAGGGGAAAATGAACTCACAACAGGATACAATTATTTGTGAACCATTCCACTGTAGATTTTGCTTTATGTTTGGGATCATTGTCTTGCTGGAAGACAAATCTCCGTCCCAGTCTCACGTCTTTTGCAGACTCCAACAGGTTTTCTTCAAGAATGGTCCTGTATTTGACTCCATCCATCATCTTCCCATCAATTTTAACCATCTTCCCTGTCCCTGCTGAAGAAAAGGAGGCCCACACTATGATGCTGCCACCACCATGTATGACAGTGGGGATAGTGTGTTCAGGGTGATGCGCTGTGTTGCCTTTACGCCAAACATATCATTTGGCACTGTTGCCAAGGAGTTTGATTTTGGTTCAATCTAACCAGAGCACGTTCTTCCACATGTTCAGTGTGTCTCCCAGGTGGCTTGATGAAAACTTTAAACAACACTTTTTATGGATATCTTTGAGAAATGGCTTTCTTCTTGCCAGATTTGTGCAGTGTAAGACTAATTGTTGTCCTATGGACAGACTGTCCCACCTCAGCTGTAGATCTCTGCAGTTCATCCAGAGTGATCATGGGCCTATATAGAAATGAAAAAGCGGGGGGGGGAGGGGAAAGAAAAAATGAAAAAATAAAAAAATAAAAATAGAAAAATGAAAAAAGAAACAAAAATAAAAATTAAAATTAAAATAATAAAAATTAAAATAAATTTTAATAAAAATAAAAATAGAAATGTAAAAATAATGAAAAATAATAAAAATAAAATAAAACTGAAAAAATGGAAAAGTTTAAAAATTGGAGGGGAAATTATATCTTACCGCCAGGGAAGATGTCAATAAAGGCTCATAAGGGCAAATTTTCAGTTGGTCTGGAGGGAAGAGAAAATAGTCAGGTTAGCCAATCTATTTCGCGGTTGAGACCCTTGGGATGTAGTGTGTCCAGGGTTTATATCCATAAAGTCTTCCGTTGTTTGAGTAAATGGACATGGTTGCCACCTCTCTTTGGCCTAGGTACTTTTTCTATAATTTGGAACCTTAATTGAGACACATTGTGTCGGCATTCTTTGAAATGGGCAGGTAGTGGAAGCCATGTTTTTTCACATCTGATGGTAGATTTGTGACTGGAAATGCGGTCACGGATAGCCTGGGTGGTATCACCAACGTATAATAGCCAACAAGGACACTTGATGATATAAACAACGAAATTAGTTTCGCATGTAAAGTGGTCTTTATTTGGGTAAGATTTACCAGTACGTGGGTGAACGACCTGGTTGGTGTGTGTTTTGTCCTAAAAAAGGAACCTTGGGGTTGCGAAATCCAAGCAGTTTCATACCCCCTAAAACCAATCATGCGGTTGAGACCTTCATAGACCTATTAGACAGAGATATCAAACTCACTATCCATGAACAACAATTGGGCCCACTCCCTGTCAGCCATAATTTATCATCAGCCGAAAAACAGGCTATATCATCGTTAAAGGAAAATTCCAACATTATCATAAAACCTGCAGACAAAGGTGGCGCAATCGTTGTTATGAATAAAAGTCAATATGTGACCGAAATAAGGAGACAACTTTCAGATACTGACACATATCGTAGAATTCAGGGTGACCCTACATTCACCATATGTAGAAAAATTGAAACCATTCTCAATAAACACCTTGAACTTGGGACAATCGACACTAAAACTAAAACTTTTTTAACTAATCAACATCCAATAACTCCAGTGTTATATATTCTTCCCAAAATTCATAAGGACCTACACAATCCACCTGGACGTCCCATCGTCGCCTCTACAGACTCCATTCTCAACCCGTTATCCATATTCCTTGATAAGTTATTAACACCTCATACCTATACCATCAAATCTTTCATTCAAGACACAGGAGATTTTCTAAGCAAAATCCGTATCATAGACTCCATTTCATCCACTAGTATTCTCTGTACTCTTGACGTTAACAGCCTGTACACATCAGTTTCACATGACAAAGGCATTGAAGCGGTATCATCCACTTTGAATGAAGCTAACATTGATGCAGGTCCTCAAGAATTATGTTTAGACCTTCTAAACGTGGTACTACGGGAGAACTTCTTCCGATTCAGAGAAGATTTCTTTGTCCAGATATGCGGCAATGGGGTCTAATGTAGCCCCCGCGTACGCAAATCTCTATATGGACAAATTTAAACGAGATCACATCTACCCGAATCTGCTTTTTCAGCAACATGCTGTCTCTTGGTATCGTTACATAGACGACATTTTTTGTATTTGGGAAGGTGACTCCACTAGCCTCTCCCAATTTTATAATACAATAAACAATATCAGACAGGAACTCAAATTCACTCTCTCCTACAGCACCGAATCTGTTACCTTTCTTGACACTAGAATCAACAAGGATTCTCTTGGCAAACTCACCTCTGATATTTACACTAAACCAACTGACTGTAATAACCTTCTCCTATATGACAGTTGCCACCCAAAATCAATTCGAAATAGTCTCCCTCGGTCACAATTTAAGAGAGTTACTAGGATCGTGTCAGACCCCACCACCAGAGACCTTAGACTTCAGGAGATGTCCACAAAATTTGAAACTAGAAATTATCCAACGACATTACTATCCACCGAGATGTCTAAGGCTCTAGCTGATCCCAATGACTTTAATGTCAGCACACCAAAACCACCTAGGCTTCCATTTGTCCATGGTCATCATCCTTCCATGCAAAAAGTTCACAATCTTATTCATAGGCACTGGTCACTACTTACCAAAGCCTACCCGAAGATTGAGATCTTCAAAAATCCTCCTTTGATGTGTTTGAGGAGACCTCAAAACATCAAGGACAGATTGGTCAGGGCCGAATTAGGATACTCAAAGGAGACAGTCACACAAACTTTGTCAGGGCAGAAAAGGACAGGTACCTTCCCATGCCTCAATTGCATGAGCTGCTCGAACATCATCAAAGGTAATGAAGTCATTCACCCACGTACTGGTAAATCTTACCCAACTAAAGACCACTTTACATGCAAAACTAATTTAGTTGTTTATATCATCAAGTGTCCTTGTGGGCTATTATACGTTGGTGAGACCACCCAGGCTATCCGTGACCGCATTTCCAGTCACAAATCTACCATCAGATGTGAAAAAACATGGCTTCCACTACCTGCCCATTTCAAAGAATGCCGACACAATGTGTCTCAATTAAGGTTCCAAATTATAGAAAAAGTACCTAGGCCAAAGAGAGGTGGCAACCATGTCCGTTTACTCAAACAACTGGAGACTTTTTGGATATATACCCTGGACACACTACATCCCAAGTGTCTCAACCGCGAAATAGATTGGCTAACCTGTGTCATGGTTTGAACAGGGTTCTTGCCCTGCACTCACAGAGTTAAGTGTTCGTGGCCTCTTTCTGGATCTGGGATGGGTATTTATACTCACTCTTTACCAGGGTTCTCTGTCAGCTATACTGTTGTTCTGGTGTGTCTGACCCCTGGTGTGCGTGTATTCTGCGTTGCTTGTTTTGAAAACCTATCCACCACCACCCATATCACCGAGTTGCCCCTGGAAGGAGGAAGATTTGTGATAAAATCCATGGACAAATGTGTCCATGGTCTATCCGGAATTGGCAAAGGCACCAATTCCCCGGCCGGCTGGACCTGAGAACTTTTAGAACGAGCGCACACCCCACATGCAGTCACAAACTTTTTAATATCTGTTACCATAGAGGGCCACCAGAAATCCCTCGCAATTGCCCCCCGGGTAGCTGCAATCCCAGGATGAGCACTCAACACAGAATCATGAAATTCCTGCATAAGTCCGAGACGGAAACGTTCCGGTACAAACAATTTACCCAGGGGTTTACCACCAGGAGCCCGAGCCTGGGCCTCCAAAATCCCTCTGTGTAACTCAGATGAGATTTCGGCCACCACTACTCCTGGCTGAAGAATGGAGGAGGGAGGTTCTGGAGGGCTTTTTGCAAAAAGCTGGGGATTTCGTTGTCCTTCTCCTCTGCCTACCACCCAGAGTCTAATGGACAGACGGAGCGCACGAACCAATCGTTGGAGCAGATTCTGAGATGCTTGGCCTCTTCCAGGCAGGAGGACTGGTGTGAGGTATTGCCCATGGCAGAGTTTGCATTCAACAGTCGTGTGAGTCAGTCTACTGGGATGTCTCCTTTTCAGGTCAACTATGGCTTTAACCCACATTTTGGAGAGTTTTCCCGTATGGATTCAGGTTGTCCTGGTGCTGAGGATGTGACACAACGTCTTAGAATTCTTTGGAGGGAGGTTCAGAGGAATATTTCCAAGGCCCAGGAAAACTATAAGCGGTTTGCTGACAGGAGGAGGGGGCCAGGTCCAGCATTTGCAGTAGGGGAGAAGGTGTGTCTATCCACCCGCAATATCAAGCTTAGGATACCTTCTATAAAGCTGGGCCCCAAGTTTATTGGCCCATACAAAGTTGTGGAGGTTGTTAACCCAGTAGCCTACCGACTGCAGCTGCCCACCTCCTTTAAAATTTCTGATGTCTTCCACAGGTCCCTGTTAAAGCCTGTGGGGACGGTGAGAGAGGATCCCTCATCAAATGCTCCGCCAGTGCTGGTAGAGGGGTAGCTGGAGTATGAAGTAGGGCGCATTGTTGACTCCCGGTGGGTGCGCCGGAGACTCCAGTATCTGATACACTGGAAGGGGTACTCTCTGGAGGATCGGTCATGGGTTCCGGCCAGTTCGGTGCATGCCGATCGTCTGGTGCGGGCTTTCCACGCCAGATACCCAGACAAGCCTGGGGGTCCAGTGGCCCCCATTAAGAGGGGGGTACTGTCATGGTTTGAACAGGGTTCTTGCCCTGCACTCACAGGGTTAAGTGTTCGTGGCCTCTTTCTGGATCTGGGAGGGGTATTTATACTCACTCTTTACCAGGGTTCTCTGTCAGCTATACTGTTGTTCTGGTGTGTCTGACCCCTGGTGTGCGTGTATTCTGCGTTGCTTGTTTGCTTCCCGTGTATGACCCGGCCTGTTCCCTCACTCTGTACTCTGTCTCTCGCTTTGGTACTACTGTCTTCTCCGGTTCTGACCTCCTGGCTTGGCTATCGTTACTCCGTTACAGTTTGTCCCTATTGTACCGTCTATTGCCCGTTCTGGTTTTCTGACCTATTGCTACGTCCTGACTATTCTGTCTAAACCCCCTGGTACTGTATTGCTATCTGGTGCTTTGACCATGGCTTCATCTGGTTTCTGTCTCTGTCTATGCCCCTTGGTAACATTGCCCCGTAGTTACCTTTCTAGGAGTTTCCCTGCAGCTCCTAGATCTGTGGAGCTTAGACCACGCCCCCAGCAGTCATGTGCTTCAGGTCCTGATACTCTGAAGCACGCATCGTCACCGCTGCTGCCCTGCTCCACAGGTATCTGTGAGTACTGTCTTTGTACTCAGGACACCCGCACTGGCACAGTGAGCAAGTGCAGTGCGGTGTTCCTGACAACCTGACTATTTTCTCTTCCCTCCAGACCAACTGAAAATTTGCCCTTATGAGCCTTTATTGATATCTTTCCTGGCGGTAAGATATAATTTCCCCTCCAATTTTTCAACTTTTCCATTTTTTCATTTTTATTTTATTTTTATTATTTTTCATTATTTTTCCATTTCTATTTTTATTTTTATTATAATTTATTTTTATTTTTATTATTTTAATTTTAATTTTAATTTTTGTTTATTTTTTCATTTTTCTATTTTTATTTTTTTATTTTTTCATTTTTTCTTTCCCCCTCCCCCCCTTTTTCATTTCTCTTTTCTCTTCTTTTCTTTTCATTTTGGACTCCTACAATGTATTTATATCTTTTCTCGTTATTATCATAACATTATATTGTACTGCATATTCCATATACACTCACTGGCCACTTTATTAGGTACACCATGCTAGTAACGGGTTGGACCCCCTTTTGCCTTCAGAACTGCCTCAATTCTTCGTGGCAGAGATTCAACAAGGTGCTGGAAGCATTCCTCAGAGATTTTGGACCATATTGACATGATGGCATCACACAGTTGGCGCAGATTTGTCGGCTGCACATCCCTGATGCGAATCTCCCGTTCCACCACATCCCAAAGATGCTCTATTGGATTGAGATCTGGTGACTGAGGAGGCCATTTGAGTACAGTGAACTCATTGTCATGTTCAAGAAACCAATCTGAGATGATTCGAGCTTTATGACATGGCGCATTATCCTGCTGAAAGTAGCCATCAGATGTTGGGTACATTGTGGTCATAAAGGGATGGACATGGTCAGCAACAATACTCAGGTAGGCTGTGGCGTTGCAACGATGCTCAATTGGTACCAAGGGGCCCAAAGAGTGCCAAGAAAAAATTCCCCACACCATGACACCACCACCACCAGCCTGAACCGTTGATACAAGGCAGGATGGATCCATGCTTTCATGTTGTTTACGCCAAATTCTGACCCTACCATCCGAATGTCGCAGCAGAAATCGAGACTCATCAGACCAGGCAACGTTTTTCCAATCTTCTACTGTCCAATTTCGATGAGCTTGTGCAAATTGTAGCCTCAGTTTCCTGTTCTTAGCTGAGAGGAGTGGTACCCGGTGTGGTCTTCTGCTGCTGTAGCCCATCTGCCTCAAAGTTCGACGCACTGTGCGTTCAGAGATGCTCTTCTGCCTACCTTGGTTGTAACGGGTGGCAATTTGAGTCACTGTTGCCTTTCTATCAGCTCGAACCAGTCTGCCCATTCTCCTCTGACCTCTGGCATCAACAAGGCATTTCCGGCCACAGAACTGCCGCTCACTGGATTTTTTTTCTTTTTCGGACCATTCTCTGTAAACCCTAGAGATGGTTGTGCGTGAAAATCCCAGTAGATCAGCAGTTTCTGAAATACTCAGACCAGCCCTTCTGGCACCAACAATCATGCCACGTTCAAAGGCACTCAAATCACCTTTCTTCCCCATACTGATGCTCGGTTTGAACTGCAGGAGATTGTCTTGACCATGTCTACATGCCTAAATGCACTGAGTTGCCGCCATGTGATTGGCAGATTAGAAATTAAGTCTTAACACACAGTTGGACAGGTGTACCTAATAAAGTGGCCAGTGAGTGTATATTGAGCATTATATGCCATTGTTTTCATTGCAACTATACTGTATTTTCATATAGCAATTTTGTTTATAGTTATGTGCTGGATCCTTTCTCTATTGATTTCTACTACAACTGTGGCCATATGGTGTTTTCTATACAAATCAATCCCCACTACATTCTTTCAACAGGATCAATTCCCTGTCAGCTACTGCGCTCCAACACACATGCGCTGACATCTTGTGCTCCCCTTCTGACTCGATCCTATGTTTGGATCACGTCACAGACACTTTGCGACACCGTGCTTTACTGCGCTTGTGCAGGTTTCCCGCACCATCTTTTTGGTACAGCCTCTGAGCGCGCTCAGTCCAGCGTCTGACATCACTTCCGGTCATGTGACCGGTTCCCACATGTATATAAAACAGTATGTGGGATTCAGGCCTCATTCACTGCTGAGGCACGGCGGTGCCTGCATCCCCCACTGCGCCACCAATGTTTGTAAGTAATGTTTAACTATGCGATCACCACTGAGTCCTGAGAATTTTTTCCTGTATATTCATCTAGACATTTTTGTTTGCTGTACTGCAGTTTTGCCATACCAACAGGATCTCTGCTCCTCTAGCACCTGGACTATTGGCTATATTGGTGTTTAATCAAGTCAGCTATTAAGACCTTTTTTATTGCACAAATGCCACAGCGTAGCTATAATATAACTTTCTTAGACCACATTAGATGGATATATGGTTTCTTCATAGATATACTTCATTATGATTGCAATTAGATATACTATGGGTGTAGGTGTATATATATATACATATACTTTTATCTAATCACACTTCCTTTTACCTCTACATGTAGGATAATCCGCATTTTTTTGAAATATTGCCTAGTAGTGATAAACTATCAATCGGTGACTACCAAAACTCTACTTCAAAAGGGGTATGAGCTCACTTTAACTATACTTTGTTATATCTGCCGCCTCCTTGTTCCCCTTCAATTGTGCTGAGTCTCCATGCTTTTTAATTGATCCTATGACATTAAGACATTTGCCTTCAATAGTGTCTCTTCTTCGGATATAAATCCTATATTTTGTATATTTTGTATATAATTATTTTGAATTCTTATTGTACATTCTTTTATTTTCAGCGACTATGTGATAAAGGCCGTTGTTAGGCCGAAACGTCAGCTGTCGCTTCATCACCGTCAATTAAATAATAAAAAGCTCACTTTAGCATAATTTACGTGTGCAGTGATTCTATATTGACTTTTCTCAAAAGTCGGGTCGAACGAAATCGGCCGATTATCGTGAAAAGTCGAAGGCAGACTGAAGCACGAAACCCAATGCAAGTCAATGGGGAAGAAAAGTCGGCAGTGAGTGGATGACAGGAAACACACCTACAGTGCCCATTTTAATGCCAAAAAAATAAATTCTTATTACTTAAGCTTGTCAACCTTAATTTACTTTAAATAATAGTTACGCACTGAAAAATGGGGGTTATTTGGCTAAAGTTGTGGGGGGGGGTAGAGCTGGCTCCAGATTTTCCAGGACCCAGGGCCAAAGAGTGTCAATGGGCTCCTTTAACACACGCCACAATTCATGATCCTCTGATACGTCAGAGAAATAGTGGTATAGTACAGTGAAAAATACTTCACTTCTCACATCTCATGACTGATATTCATTTTAAATTCTCCAATAGCTCCAAAAACAGACAGTATATTACTCCATACAGTATTATGGCCACCGCATAGTGCGCCATACAGAGTAATGAGGCCCATATATTTCTCCATACAAAATCATTGGTCCCATATAATGTTTGAAACAGAATATGATGAGCTCCACATAATGCTACAGTATATGTTGGTCCCCATGGATGAAGCTCCACTGTGTTATGGGCCCAAATATTGATCCATATATAATGGGCCCCATTTCTAATGCTTCAGTGCTTAATGGGCCCTGTAAATGCTGTTCCAGTGTCTGATGTCCACCTTTGGAATGCTCCAGTGTATGGTGGGCCTCATATATCATTCTCCAGAGTTTAGTGCTCCCCAAAAAAAGCTGACCCAACATTGAAAACAATTAAATTAATCTCCTCGCTAGGGAATCCCTGTACTAGTCTGGACTCCTTTTCGTCCCCATCTTTCATCTCACTGCACTTGGACTGTTTAGGCAGAGGGCATACAGACGCGATGTCATTGCGCTCTCTGACCAGAATGTCACTGTCAGGAAACGCGGAAGACATCACGGTGGTGGAGCAGGGAGAGGTAAGTATTTCAACTTTGCAAGTGCTGTGATCCTGAGCAAGCAGGGGGGCCCACTCGTTGGCGACGGCACTGGCAGAGCCCCTCATAGTACGCCGGTGTGTCTGACGGCGGGAGTGCACCCCCACCGTCAGATACACTTGATTCTACTATGAGGGACCTTGTGCCAGTGCCATTGCCAAAGAGTATGCCCACCCACATGTCCAGGGCAACAGCACTCGCATGGGTACATGCGCCAGGTGGTGACCCCGGCCCTGTGGGGGGAGGCAGCCCAGTTAGGGAGGTGGAAAAATTGGCATATGTTGATGTTGGACATTCAGCAGCTGCAAATGGAGTAATTGGAGAAGTCCGCGGAAGAGGAGAACAAAAGCAAGCCATTTTTCTGGCAACCTACGTGTCAGCCGGGGAGGTTGGGACAAAATCCTTTGAAACCCATGCATGGTTCATTTTAATGAAGGTTAGATCATCAACATTTTGGGTCGACAGACGGGTCCTTTTTTCTGTCAGGATTGATCCGGCAGCACTGAAGACTCGTTCAGATAACACACTAGCAACAGGGCAAGCGAGCTCCTGTAAGGCATATTGTGCCAATTCAGGCCAGGTGTCAAGTTTACTGGCCCAATAGTCAAAGGGGAATAACCAGTGAGGGAGAACATTGATATGGGAGGAGAAGTAGTTTGTTACCATAGTTGACAACGGCTGTCACTTTCGATCCATGCAGTATTACCAGTCATGTAAGTGGTACTTGAAAAATCAGTCCACGACATGGTCATGAAACCCCTATGTCCAATGCCACTTCGGCTGTGTGCACCATGAACACCTCTTTCATGTTGCCACCTAGGGCTTCTTGGAAAAACATCACCGCCGCTGTATGCTGGGAATGTCTCAAACAAACGGTTTTCCAGAGTTGCTTGTTTGTTAGCCAATATTAGCTCTAGGTTCCCCTGTGGCATGATGTTTTGGAATTTGCCTTTATAGCGTGGATCCAGGATGCTGGCCAACCAATAGTCGTCATCGTTCATCATTTTGGCAATGTGGGGGTCCCTTTTTAGGATCTGCAAGGCATAATCAGACATGTGGGCCAATGTTCCAGGTGTCAATGATGCACTGCGTGTGCTGAGTGGAGGAGCACTTTCTGGCAAATCCACATCCCTCCAGTCATGCACAAACCCTGTACCTGACCTTGCCACGCCAACATTTTTTCTTGCCCTCTGAGAAGCATCCTCCTCCCCAAAATAATCATCCCCATCATCCTCCTCCTCCTCCTCTTCCTCATCTTCCTCCACCTCGTCCACGAGATTTCCCTGACCAGAAAATGGCTGCCTGTCATCAAGGCTTCCCTCCTCCTCTTCCTCCCCGGCTGAAGACGCCTGCTCCTTAGTGTGCGTCAAAGTTTGCATGAGCAGACGCATAAGTGGGATGCTCATGCTTATGACGGCATCATCTGCGCTTACCAGCCGTGTGCATTCCTCAAAACAGTGAAAGACTTTACAGAGGTCTTTCAGCTTCAACTACTGCACACCAGACAACTCAATGTCTGCCTGCAAACTGCCTGCCCGTGTATCCTCCCACAAATGCATTACAGCCTGCCTCTCTTCGCACAGCCTCTGAACCATGTGCAGGGTGGAGTTCCACCTTGTTGCAACGTCGATAATTAGGCGGTGCTTGGCAAGGTGGAGCAATCGCTGCAGCTTCTGCATGCGACTGGAGTGTATGGGCGACCGGCGGATGTGCGAGCACAGTGTTTGAACCTTATGGAGCAGGGGTGTTAACTCTGGATAATTATTGAGGAAGCACTGCACCACCAGGTTCAAGGTGTGAGCCTGGCAAGGCATGTTTCTGAGTTTTGAAAGGGCTATGGCTGCCACAAAATTCCGGCCGTTATCACTAACTATCTTGCCTGCCTCAAGATGTAGATTGCCCAGCCATGACTCAGTTTCTCACTGCAAGTAGTCAGCCAGTACCTCCGTGGTGTGTGTGTTGTTTCCCAAACACATCATCTTCAACACAGCCTGCTGACACTTACCACTAGCTGTTCGATAGTGGGACACCTCGTGTGCAACACTGGCAGCTGCAGATGGAGTGCTACTGCGACTGTGCTCTGTGGACGAGCTTTCGCTTCTGGAGGAGGGTCGAACGCCTACAGCCAACTGTTTCTTATACCGTGGGCTAGGCAGCACTGTCCCACCGCCGCTGTCCCCTGTGGACCCTGCATCCACCACATTAACCCAGTGCACCATGATGGACACGTAACGGCCCTGGCCATGCCTACTGGACCATACATCTGTTGTGAGTTGCACCTTTCCACTCACTGAATGCTTGAGTGCATGGACAATGCGGTCTTTCACATGCACGTGGAGGGCTGGGATGGCTTTTCGCGAAAAGAAGTGCCGACTGGGAAGGTCATAGTGTGGTACTGCGTAGGCTATGAGCTTGTGGAAAGCTTTGCTTTCAACCAACCGGTAGGGCATCATCTCTAACGAGATTAGTTTGGCAATGTGGGCGTTCAAAGCCAGTGTATGCGGATGAGAGGATGAGTACTTTCTTGGCCTACTCAGAGTCTCTGGTAGGGTGAGCTGGACTTGAGAGCTGCATATGGTGGAACTAGCGGTGGACATGGCGGACTGAGAGAGGGTTGGTGATGGTGATGGTGTTGGTGGTGTTGCTGATGGCCTAGATTCAGTCTTTCTTAGCAATGACATTGTGATTCCATGACTGCTTTGCCCTTGCGACGACACCTCTACATTTGTTGCTGTTGGTGTGCTAACCGGTGAGCTTTCAGTGGGGGAAGCGATGTAGCGCTGCTGACTACCTTCATTCGGAGCAGGTGCACATGTGGTACGTGCGGTTTGGTAGTCCGTCCACGTTTGCAAGTGCATGGTGGTTAAATGTCTAAGCATGCAACTGGTATTCAAATTTCCCAGATTTTTACCTCGGCTAAAGGTCATTGTGCACTTCTTACAGATAACCTTTGCCTGATCATTAGGATTTTGTTCAAAAAAGTGCCACACTGCACTCTTCCTACTACAGAAGACATTTTGAGACCTTGCACGCTGTGCTAATTTGACCATCTGGCCAAGCTGTCCTGCAACCCTTTTGTTTTTCATAACACGTTTTTGGACTGCTACGGTCCTGGCAGATAACAGCTGTTGCGATGTCATTGCCTGCTGTGGATCCTCCTCCTCCTCTTCTGAGCTATTGGCAGCGGCACCCTCTTCCCCCAATGGATGCCAATCTGAGTCAACAACTGGGTCATCCATCACCTCCTCTTCAAATTCATGTGCACCTTCCTCTGTGTCACCATGTAAGGTGGTATAGTATGTGGGAAGGGGCACCTGAGTTTCATCAGGGTCTGATTCTGCCTCAGTACACTGCGAGGACAATGTAGTGCTCTGAGTGAATGTACCAGCAGAAAAATCTAGCAGTGGCTGTACATCAGTGCACTCCATGTCAGATTCATCTTAGACTGGGGAATTCACAATTTGACTTAATAACCCAGGCATGGTATGTGAAAAGAACTCCATGGAGTAATCTGTAGTGTGGCCTGCCACATCCTTCACTTTTGGTAGGGGTGAATGACAAAAGGAAAGGTGTTGTTCCTGACCAGGAGCCTCCACTGACGACTCAGTGCTTTTATTTTTTGAAACTTCAGAAGAGGAGGCGAGAGAGCTGGAGGCTGTGTCAGCAATGTAAGCCAAAACTTGTTCCTGAAGCTCCAGCTTTAAAAGTGGTTTACCTACTCCCAGAAAAGAGAGCCTTCAAGGCCTTGTGGAGCCAGATGATGACGCAGGCTGAATACCTACTGCCTTAGGTGCTAATTGAGCTTTTGCCACTACCAACAGATGCAACACCACCACCATCGGGACCAGCTGGCAACCCCCACCCACTTCCATGGCGTCTTCCACCATACTTGCTCATTTTTGTGAAAATGTAACCAAAATACCACCAGCTATAAGGTACTGTACAACAAGGTAGAAGGTGTATCTACTATTGGTGAGATTTTGAATCTCACTATAGATTTGAGGGCGCAGAACGATTGTCTCTGGCCCAGTAGAGATTACACCTCAGTGTAACAGACTGAAATTGGATGGTGTATGACAAGGTGGAGGGTGTCCATAGGATTGGTGAGATTTTGAATCTCACTATAGATTTGAGGATGCAGAACTATTGTCTCTGGCCCAGTAGAGATTACACCTCAATGTAACAGGCTGAAATTGGATGGTGATTGACAAGGTGGAGGGTGTCTATAGGATTGGCGAGAACTTGGATCTCATTATAGATTTGAGGATGCAGAACTATTGTCTCTGGCCCAGGAGAGATTACACCTTAATGTAACAGGCTGAAATTGGATGGTGTTTGACAAGGTAAAGGGTGTCTATAGGATTGGTGAGATATTGGATCTCACTAGAGATTTGAGGACGCTGACAATGATGTTCTCAGTCCAAGTATGGACGCAGGCAGCCTAATAAGCAGGACTGCTGCACAGTGCACACACAAAAGGGTGGAAAAATGAACCCTTGGTAACTGTGCAGAAAAGAGGAAGAAGAGTATTTTGGCTTTTAAAAAAGCAGTTTGCACAGCAGTGTGCAAACAGCAATGCAGCTATCAGGGAGCATTATAAGGCCTCCTAATAACTAACAGAGCTGATGCACAAAAATAGAACCTCCCCTGTCACTGCACACAAAGTTTTGTGTTGTAAGTGGAAACTGCTAACAGCAGAAGCAGTTTTTGGGTTCTTCTTCCCTGCCTAATGCTCTCTCTACAGAATCAGCAGCTGCAACCTCTCCCTATCCTAAGATCGGCATAAGTAAGATGGCGGTCGGCGTTCACGGCCTTTTATAGCCCCTGTGATGCCACACAAAGCCAGCCAATCACTTGCATGCCCTTCTCAAAGATGGTGGTGACCGATGCCTATGTCATTGCGCTGCCCACAGTGTGCGTCCTCCATCATTGGCTGAAAAAGGGAGCTAGAAGCATCTTTTGAAATGTGACTTTGCTCTGGTCGCTGACCTCGTGGCCGACCTCACGCTATGGTCGGGTTTCGTTTCATGAAACCCGACTTCAGCGAAAGTCGGCGACTTTTGAATATGACTGACCCGTTTCGCTCAACTCTACTGTATAACGTGTAATGGAAGGGGGAACACTGAGTGAAAGGGGCTCATAACTAATGCTTTTACTCAATGCTGATCCTGCAGTTTCACTGGAAATGAAATTGACAAGTAGTATGGAAGAAAACAGTGTAAAGAACTTGCAACCAACGTCTGAAAAGACTAAATTGTATTACAGTCATATGTTAAAGTTTGGGCACCCCTATTAATGCTAACCTTTTTTCTTTATAACAGTTTTGGTTTTTGCAACAGCTATTTCAGTTTCATATATCTAATAACTGATGGACTCAGTTATATTTCTGGATTCAAATGAGGTTTATTGTACTAACAGAAAATGTGCAATCTGCATTTAAACAAAATTTCACCGGTGCAAAAGTATGGGCACCTCAACATAAAAGTGACATTAATATTTTGTAGATCCTCCTTTTGCAAAAATAACAGCCTCTAGTCGCTTCCTGTAGCTATTAATGAGTTCCTGGATGAAGGTATTTGTGACCATTCCTGTTTACAAAACTATTCCAGTTCAGTTCAGTTTGATGGTCGCCGAGCATGGACAGCCGGCTTCAAATCATCCCACAGATGTTCAATGATATTCAGGTCTGGGGACTGGGATGGCCATTCCAGAACATTGTAATTGTTCCTCTGCATGAATGCCTAGTAGATTTGGAGCGGTGTTTTGGATCATTGTATTGCTGAAATATCCATCCCCTCCGTAACTTCAACTTCATCACTGATTCTTGCACATTATTGTTAAGAATCTGCTGATACTGAGTTGAATTCATGCGACCCTCAACTTTAACAAGATTCCCGGTGCCGGCATTGGCCACACAGCCCCAAAGCATGATGGAACCTCCACCAAATTTTACTGTGGGTAGCAAGTGTTTTACTTGGAATGCTGTGTTTTTTAGCCTCCATGCATAACGCCTTTTGTATGACCAAACAACTCAATCTTTGTTTCATCAGTCCACAGGACCTTCTTCCAAAATGTAAATGGCATGTCCAAATGTGCTTTTGCATACCTCAGGCGACTCTGTTTGTGGCGTGCCTGCAGAAATGACTTCTTTCGCATCACTCTCCCATACAGCTTCTCCTTGTGCAAAGTGCGCTGTATTGTTGACCGATGCACAGTGACACCATCTGCAGCAAGATGATGCTGCAGGTCTTTGGAGGTGGTCTGTGGATTGTCCTTGACTGTTCTCAGCATTCTTCTTCTGATATTTTTATTGGCCTGCCACTTCTGGGCTTAACAAGAACTGTACCTGTGTTCTTCCATTTCCTTACTATGTTCCTCACAGTGGAAACTCACAGGTTAAATCTCTGAGACAACTTTTTGTATCCTTCCCCTGGAAAGCTATGTTGAATAATCTTTGTTTTCAGATCATTTGAGAGTTGTTTTGAGGAGCCCATGATGCCACTCTTCATAGGAGAATCAAATAGGAGAACTACTTGCAAGTGGCCACCTTAAATACCTTTTCTCATGATTTGATACACCTGGCTATGAAGTTCAAAGCTCAATGAGGTTACAAAACCAATTTAGTGCTTCAGGAAGTCAGTAAAAAGTAGTTAGGAGTGTTCAAATCAAGAAAATGATAAGGGTGCCCATACTTTTGCACCGGTGAAATTTTGTTTAAAAGCAGATTGCACATTTTCTGTTAGTACAATAAACCTCATTTGAATCCAGAAATATAACTGAGTCCATCAGTTATTAGATATATGAAACTGAAATAGCTGTTGCAAAAAACAAAATTGTTATAAAGAAAAAAGGTTAACATTAATAGGGGTGCCCAAACTTTAACATATGACTGTATATAGCCATGTGATATTTACCATTATTTCACACAAAAGAAGACAACATAGATTCTCAGTGCATATCACAAAGTTCAGGAGTTTTATTGGGGACTGCTGGACAAAAAAAAATTGTATGAATGTGATTTCACAATCTGTTTTGAACTACATTTCAGCTGGTCCATTTAATGTAAAGAAACTCAACTTTCTTTTAGATTTAGTATTGTGCAGAAAGTTACAATATTATGCAATAATGTAATTTCATAATCTGTTTTGCACATTGTAGATTGCCTGTATTCCTCAACTACATTTACCTTCTGTCATGCAGTAATTGTTTCTCAACTAATATCATTTAATGCTAAAGAAAAATGACTTTTTCCTGCATATGTGAACGCTTATTTTGTTATCTCATTATCAACTCATATGCCTATTACTCTCATCATCCAATTACTCAATTTGTAGTATTTGGCCATATATAAAGTATTGCCGCATTTGTTCAAAAAGTGCAATAATTTATGTGGTACTCTTTTTTTATTAGCCAAGGTAAAATTTAAACAATTTGAGCAAAATATCCTTATTGTTGTAGCAAATGTAATTTTTTTCATTTTCACACAGCTCAATAGTAAAACAATTGGTGAAATGCTTGTGGGGTAAAAATGCTCATCAAACCTCTAAATAAGTCCCACAAGCAGTGTACTTCTGATATGGGTTTGTTTGGGGGTTTTCTGCTGATCTGGCACCACACTGACACTGTAAATTGGCATCCATATGCTATTCCTGCCAAATATGCATTTCCTAAGCCATAAATGTCAAACTCAGGCCCATGGGCCAAATATGGCATGCAATGTAATTATAATTGACCCACAAGAAAATACCAAATGTCTTCTAGACCTGACCCGCAAGTAGACAATGTACGCACAGCTAAAACTAAAAATCCTGCATTTCCAGTCCGGCATGCTCTCTGGCTACTATAAGGCTGTTTACAACACACTCCGTAGTAATGCGCTCTACAACTATGAAGCGCCTCCTGTTTGGCATTCACCTAAGGTAGAAGTTACAATTTTTGTTCATTCCCTAACATCTTGATTCTGCAATCAAGAGCTGTTTATGTACTTCTGATGTTCTTTACTTTCCTATATTTCCTTCTATTTGAGAGTGATCACTAGTGTTGAGCATTCCGATACCGCAAGTATCGAGTATCGGCCGATATTCACTGTATCGGAATTCCGATACTAACTTCCGATACTTTCATCATATCGAATACCGGAATTGGAAGTTCCCATAATGCTATGAGCCAGTTTGATTTGATTCAGCCAATGACAATCCTCAGACGTGTGGGCACATCCTGTTAGGCATGTAGGCATGTTAACTAATGGCATAGCTGTGATTGGCTGCTGAAGTGATGTCATGATGCACTATAAAAGCCGCTGCAGCCGCCATTTCTGGTTCACTCTGCTGTGAATTCAGTTAGGGACAGGCTGCTGTTCAAGACTGTGAGGGACAGTTAGAGAGCGATTTTACAAATCACATTGTGCTTTACCCAGGCTACATTCTCAATAAGTGTAGCTTTCTTTTGCCTTGCAGCAGTGTTCACAGCTGTCTGCAAGGTCTCTGTGAGTGCAGCTCACGCTGAGTAGTGTGTCCTGCAGCCACATCTGGTTGTAGGATGCTCAGCATGTCACTTCCTCATACATATTTTTCATTTCTTGCTGCTCATTTTTCATTCTCCTATTATTGTGCACTGTGCATCCATCCTTATCCATATACACTGGTTGCAAACACTATAGGAGTAGACAGCGGAGCCTCTCTGTAGCCTTTCAGTGCTAGTGCCCAGTTTGCCTAGTAGTGTGTGCAGCTAGTAGTGTGTCCTTCAGCTACGTCTGGTTGTAGGCCACTCAGCGTGAGTCACTGCCTCACACATATTTTTCTTTTATTGCAGCTCATTTTTTATTCTCCTATTAGTGTGCATCCATCCGTATCCATCTACATTGGTTGGTTGCAAACACTATATAGGAGTAGATAGAGGAGCCTTTTTTCTGGCTTGTGCCCTTCATCTGCAGCCAGATTAGTATTACCCTATTTTTTGGAGCCTCATCTTTTGCATTGTAGGTTACCTTCCTGCATTGTAATAGCTCCAAAAAGTTAGTGATACTATCGCTTTCAAATCTTTGGTCATATCCTTTTAGTTTTTTTTTTTTTAAAAAAAGCAAAATAAAGTTCACCAAACACTCCATTTCACAGTTGTGTAGGCCACATTAGCTTCTATTAACGTGTAGTCCACACACACACACTTCATAAAATTAGTGTTTCTTATACCTGTTACCAGCTGTTCAGGAATAAGCACACTAAGCTCGCCCTTTGTACTTTTCTGCCTATCTTTATCAGTCTACCACGATGAAGAAGGCAGGGAGTAAGGCACGTGGGCATGGAGTTTCAGCAGGGAGAGGACGTGGGGATTCTGCAGGGAGAGGACGTGAGGATTCTGCAGGGAGAGGATGTGGGGATTCTGGGCCTGCTGCTGGCACCAGTGAGTCAGCATCCCCCAGTTTCACCAGGCAACAGTCCTTTATGCGCAGCTTTGTAGGACCTCGCCGTACCCCACTGCTGTGGGAGGAACAAATTGAAGCCGTTGTCAGATGGATGGCAGCTAACGCATCGACTTCAATGACTTCCACGTCCTCTCAGGGCCAGAGCACTGAAGAGCAAACATCTGTCTCTTCACCACCTGCCAAAGTGCCCAGGCAGTCAGAGAGCCCTGGAAAGGAGCCATCACAGTTTCTACTTCTGTTCTCTGAATCTGTTGGCTTGGAAAGAGAGGGCCAGCCAAGCAGCATTCAAGAATGTGAAGAAGAGGGAGTATGCAGTGATGCGCAACTTCTATGTCCCTCTGAATCTGAAGAGGCGGATGGGCCAGTGCCTATGGTCAGCATACCTCAGTACGCATCAGATGATGACGAGACTCAGGTGCCACTTTCTGGTGCGCACGGTGCTGACGAGACAACACAGGAGAATTAGGTCTTTCAAGAGGGGAGTGTAGATGATGAGGTCCTTGACCCATCATGGCGTGAGGAACAGGAAGGTGGTGGGAGAAGCTCTGAGGAAGAGATTCCCTGAACGGCCAAAACAGGAGGGAGAGGGAGGGGGCAGACTTGGTTGCCTGTAGCCTACACTTCGGCACCTGTTAGGAGCATTCCTCTTTCAAAAGCCAAAACAGGCGCTCCCAAGACTTGCAATGCGTGGTCCTTTTTTGACACAGTTGCAGATGACATTTGCTTTGTCAAATGCAAGCTGTGTCATCAGAAAGTTAAAAGATGGAAAAATGTGAGCAACCTCAATACCACAAATATGTGGAAACATGTGCGGACCAAGCACGAGGTGGAGTTACACAGACACACTGAAGACGTAGGCCAACGTACAGCACCACCTACCACCTCTTCAGCTCATGTTGGGGCCTCTTCCTCCAGCTCACACACAGCTGGTTTGGCTTTCTCACAGGATCGCCAAGGAAGAACCTCTGGCACTGTTGTCCGGAGACCCAGTGACATTCCACCCACAGCACCACGTTCCCAGTCATCCTCACACTCCCAGGCCACTCTACAGCCATCGGTAGCACAGGTCTGGGATAAAAGGTGGCCATACTCGGCAAACCATCCCCGAGCACAGGCTCTGAATGCTGGCATTGCCAAACTACTGGCCCTTGAAATGCTGTCATTCAGGCTGGTGGAGACTGACACTTTCCGGACCTTCATGGCATTGGCAGTCCCACAATACACCGTGCCCAGCCGCTTTTCTTTCAGCAGGCAAGCCTTCCCTGCCCTGCAAAAACATGTGGAGGGAAAAATAAACATGCGCTACTGAACGCCATCAGTAGCAAGGTCCACCTAACCACCTTTCCCTCACTGCCCATTGGGTCAATGTTATGGAGCCGGGTACAGATCTGGAGAGTGGCGCTCTACGTGTTCTGCCAACTCCATGGATTGCAGAAATCCAGTCTCTACACAATGACTCCTCCTCCTACTCAAGTTCCTCAGAAACAGCGCTGCAGGAGCCTGTTACGAGCGATATAAGCACAATCGTGGCCAGACGTCAACAGGCGGTACTCAAATTAATTTCTTTGGGGAATCGAAGCCACACAGCGCAGGAGCTCTGGAATGCCATCAAGCAGGAGAGCAGGAGAGCGACGTGTGGCTTGTGCCAGCGAATCTTCAGCCGGGCTTGGTAGTGTGTGACAATGGCCAAAATCTGGTGGCACCTCTTGGCCTAGGCAACCTCACTCACATCCCATGTCTGGCACATGTGCTCAACTTGGTCGTGCAGAGCTTTCTGAGGAACTATCCGGATCTTGATGCACTGATGCACAAGGTCCGCATAGAGTGCGCTCACTTGTGGCGTTCCACCACGGCAAGATCGCGCCTTACTGCTCTGCAGCGCCAATTACGCCTTCCGGAACATCGCATCATATGTGACCTACCCACCAGGTGGAATTCAACGTTACATATGTTGGAGCGGTTGTGTGAGCAGCAGGCAGCAGTCATGGAGTACCAGCTGCATCTGGCGCAAACAAGTCGCACTGTGCGCCAGTCATACTTCAGCACCACTGAGTGGGCCTCTATGAAGGACATCTGCCTCGTTTTGCGTGCCTTCAATGGTTCCACACAGATGGCGAGTGCAGATGATGCACTAGTCAGCATGACTGTCCCCCTTATCTGCCTGCTTCAAAAAACACTGCAAGCACTAAGGGAGGAGGTTTTGGAAGAGGAGGAGGATGAGGAGTCACAAATGCCATCTGCTTCTGGACAGTCTGCGCTACGTGGTTCCTCACAAAGGCCTAGGCAGGGGACACTTTGTGAGTAGGATGCGGAGGAGTCAAGGGAGGAGGAAGACATCTCTCCAGAGGAAGGAGGTACACAATGCTCTAGTCAGTATGTACAGCGAGGATGGGGTGATGCAGAGCAGGCAGCGATGACAACTCAAGCAGGTGACAGTGTTTCTTTGGCAGTTGGGAGTCTGCAGCACATGGTTGATTTCATGCTGCAGTGCCTGAGAAACGACCGCCGCATTGCCCACATTCTCAACACGACTGATTATTGGGTGTACACCCTCCTAGATCCTCGCTACCGGGACAACTTACAAAGCCTCATACCACCATTGAACCAGGAGCGTAAACTGCGGGAGTACCAAGACACACTGGTGCAGTCCATCATGTTCTCCATTCCAACCGACAGCAGTGCTGCTAGTGCTTTACAAAGCAGCTCTGTGCGTCGAGGCAGTGGAGGAAGCTCGGCACAAAGAGGGAGCAGAGGCAGCGCCTCAGCACAAGGCAAGACCACTATGGCCCAAATGTGACAAAGTTTTGTGTGTCCGCCACAAATGTCTACACCATCACAGATGGCTCCAGTCAGCCGGAGGCAACGTTTCTGTCAGATGGTGACAGACTACATGTCTTGCCCTGGCAGTGTACTCGTGTACTCTCAGATGGCTCTTCCCCCTTCAAGTTTTGGGTCTCAAAGCTGGATACATGGCCAGAGCTTAGCCAGTATGCATTGGAGGTGCTGGCTTGCCCTGCTGCCAGTGTATTATGGGAACGCGTCTTTAGTGCCGCAGGTGGTGTACTAACAGATCGTCGCACGCGACTATCCTCCTATAACGTTGACCGGCTTACTTTTCTGAAAATTAACAAGGCCTGGATCTCGACAGAATTTGCCAGTCCTCTACCAGAATAAATAATTGGTTGGCAACATTATCCAGGTCTCCAGTTGTGTTCATGTTTCTGCCACCTGAACTGTAACACAGCCAGTTGTCGCTCAGAAGTGCCGTCTGGACAGAGAAAAACACTAGCTCCTGTGTTAGTGGGGTTCAGAAACGCCATCTGCTCCCCTGCTGTGTGGACAGCAAAGTCTCCTGGTCCCTCAACAATCGAACTACTGATTTTTAACCGTGCTCCACTTAGGCCTCTGGCTCCACTGTTTCTAGTATTTCCCCTGGCCTCCAACCCAGCCAGTTGCTGCTCTGAAGTGGCGTCTGCACAATCCACACTTGTTCCTGGGGCTCAGTCACGTCAGTTGATCCCCTGATGTGTGACCAGCAATGTCTCCTGCTCTGTCCACATTCCCATTACTAGTAGTGGGAATGTGGACAGAGCAGGAGACATTGCCGGACACACATCAGGGGATCAACTGACGTGACTGATCCCCAGTAACTCAGGAACAAGTGTGGATTGTGCAGACGCCACTTCAGAGCAGTAACTGGTGGGGTTGGAGGCCAGGGGAAATACTAGAGACAGTGGAGCCAGAGGCCATAGTCAAGCACGGTTACAATCAGTAGTAGTCTACAACCTATACAAAACTTGCTGCAAGTTGGCCTCCGCCTGCTGCATGATTGATCCTGGGCTTCAACACAGCCAGTTGTTGTTCAGAAGTGCCATCTTCACAGAGAAAAACACATTAGCTGTGTTAGTGGGGTTCAGTAACGTCAGCTGTTCCCCTGCTGTGTGGACGACAAAGTCTCCTGCTGCCTCCACATTCAAAAACCATCAGGCCTCAGCCTGCTCCATGCTTGATCCTGGGCTCCAACAAACGCCAGTTGGTGTTCAGAAGTGCCATCTTCACAGAGAAAAACACACTAGCTCCTGTGTTAGTGGGGTTCAGTAACGTCAGCTGCTCCCCTGCTGTGTGGATGGCAAAGTCTCCTGCTGCCTACACAGTCACACTACTACTGATTTTTAACCGCGCTCCACTTAGGCCTCTGACTCCACTGTCTCTAGTATATCCCCTGGCCTCCAACCTCGCCAGATGCTGCTCCGAAGTGGCGTCTGCACAATCCATACTTGTTGCTGTGTTCCCGGGGCTCAGTCACGTCAGTTGATCCCCTGATGTGTGTCTGGCAATGTCTCCTGCTCTGTCCACATTCCCATTACTAGTAGTGGGAATGTGGACAGAGCAGGAGACCTTGCCGGACACACATCAGGGGATCAACTGACGTGACTGATCGCCAGTAACTCAGGAACAAGTGTGGATTGTGCAGACGCCACTTCTGAGCAGCAACTGGCGGGGTTGGAGGCCGGGGGAAATACTAGAGACAGTGGAGCCAGAGGCCTAAGTGGAGCACGGTTACAATCAGTAGTAGTGTACAACCGATATAAAACTTGCTTCAAGTAGGCCTCAGCCTGCTCCATGATTGATCCTGACCTTCAACACAGCCACTTGTTGCTCGGAAGTGCCATCTGCACAGAGAAAAACACATGCTCTAGTGTTAATGGGGTTCAGTAACGCCAGCTGCTCCCCTGCTGTGTGGACGACAAAGTCTCCTGCTGCCTCCAAAATCACACTACATCTTACTTTCTACTCGCTCCAAGTAGGCCTCAGCCTGCTCCATGATTGATCCTGGGCTTCAACACAGCCAGTTGTTGCTTGGAAGTGCTGTCCGCACAGAGAGAAACACTAGCTCCTGTGTCAGTGGGGTTCAGTAACGCCAGCTGCTCCCCTGCTGTGTGGATGGCAAAGTCTCCTGCTGCCTACACAGTCACACTACTACTGATTTTTAACCGCGCTCCACTTAGGCCTCTGGCTCTACTGTCTCTAGTATTTCCCCTGGCCTCCAACCTCGCCAGTTGCTGCTCCGAAGTGGCGTCTGCACAATCCACACTTGTTCCTGGGGCTCAGTCACATCAGTTGATCCCCTGATGTGTGTCCGGCAATGTCTCCTGCTCTGTCCACATTCCCATTACTAGTAGTGGGAATGTGGACACATCAGGAGACCTTGCCGGACACACATCAGGGGATCAACTGACGTGACTGACCCACTGTAATCCAGGAACAAGTGTGGATTGTGCAGATGCCACTTCTGAGCAGCAACTGGCGGGGTTGGAGGCCGGGGGAAATACTAGAGACAGTGGAGCCAGAGGCCTAAGTGGAGAACGGTTACAATCAGTAGTAGTGTACAACCGATATAAAACTTGCTTCAAGTAGGCCTCAGCCTGCTCCATGATTGATCCTGAGCTTCAACACAGCCACTTGTTGCTCGGAAGTGCCGTCTGCACAGAGAAAAACACATGCTCCAGTGTTGGTGGGGTTCAGTAACGCCAGCTGCTCCCTTGTTGTGTGGACGACAAAGTCTCCTGCTGCCTCCAAAATCACACTACATCTTACTTTCTACTCTCTCCAAGTAGGCCTCAGCCTGCTGCATGATTGACCATGGGCTCCAACATCACCAGTTACTGCTCAGAAGTGTCTTTGGCACGGGTACTCCCTCCTGCCCAGCCTGGTTCCAGCACGCCAGCTGTTTCCGGGTAGTGTCAACGTCACTTTGCCACCAATACATAGTCCTGTCGTGTTGCAGTCGGGTTAGCCAAGTCTATGGTGCCTGCAGTTTAGGTGCTTCCTATGTGGGCTGCGGGTTCTGGTAATAAAGGCTGGTTCCGAAGTGCCAATTGGACAAGCACCCCCTGTAGGACTGTGGGTTTCGGTAACTGCGGCCGGCTCGCGGCCTTGCAATGTTGTTTTTCAGGGGTAGCTTCTGCCACCCATCCGGGTTCCAGCACCGTCAGCTGGTTCTCGGCAGTGCCTTTAGCCTAGGTGCCTCCTTCTCGGTATCCGAGTTCCAGCAACGTCTGCTGGTCCTTGGTAGTGCTTTGTAGAACAGGTACCTCCTGCTTAGTAACCGTGTTCCAGCACTGTCAGCTGGTCCACGGTTGTGCCATTGGCTCTTGTTCCTTCTGCTGCCACTCTGGGTACCAGCACCGTCAGCTGGTTCTCGGTAGTTCCATTGACTCTGGTAGCTTCTGCTACCCATCCGGGTTCCAGCACTGTCAGCTGTTTCTCGGCAGTGCCTTTGGTCTAGGTGCCTCCTTCTCAGTATGGGAGTTCCATCAACGTCTGCTGGTCCTTGGTAGTGCTTTTTAGCACAGGTACCTCCTGCTTAGTAACCGTGTTCCAGCACTGTCAGCTGGTCCACGGTTGTGCCATTGGCTCTTTTTCCTTCTGCTGCCACTCTGGGTACCAGCACCGTCAGCTGGTTCTCGGTAGTTCCATTGACTCTTGTAGGTTCTGCTATCCATCCGGGTTCCAGCACCGTCAGTTGGTTCTCGGCAGTGCCTTTGGCCTAGGTGCCTCCTTCTCGGTATCCAAGTTCCAGCAATGTCTGCTGGTCCTTGGTACTGCTTTATAGCACAGGTACCTCCTGCTTAGTAACAGTGTTCCAACACCGTCAGCTGGTCCACGGTTGTGCCATTGGCTCTTGTTCCTTCTGCTGCCCATCCGGGTTCCAGTACCATCAGCTGCTTCTCGGCAGTTCCTCAGCCTTCTTGTACCTTCTGCTACTTTTCAAAGTTCACGCTTGTGGAAATGGTTTTTGGTTCTCACTCTGGATCTCCCTGACGACGACCCTGAAGACGATGACCCTGAAGACCACACCAAAGAAGACCAAAAAGATGACCCTGAAGAAGATGACCAAGATGACAAAGAACATGAAGACAACCACCAAGATGAAGAACAAGAGACAGAAGACCAAGAAGCAGAAGAACAAAATGCAGAAGGACCAAAAGCAGAAGAACATTAAGCATAAGACTAAAAATCAGAGCAAAAGATATTATCTAAATTCTAAGCAGAAGAAGACTAAGCAGTGTATGGGGGTGAGTCCGTTCCTCCTTGTGGTGCCCCTGGAAAATGCCTGCTGCTGCAGGCCAAACTGAACACGGACAAATCCTGTTGTAAATCTTTTGTGACAGGCAGAACGGAAGGTGTAATCTTCAAACTTTTAGAGATAACAACTACAGTAATGCCTGTCACAAATAAGAATATGATGAAGAAGAATAGAAAGATGATGAATAAGAAGAATATGAAGAATGTACAAAAAAAGAATAATAGGAAGAAGATGAAGAATGTAAAAAAAAAAGAATAATGGGAAGAAGGTGAAGAAGAAGAAGATGAATAAGGTGAAGAAGAAGTTGATGAAAAAGATGCTGCTGCTGAGGATGATGAAGGAGAAAGTGTTGGAGAAGTAAAAAAGAGGGTGAAAAGCATGGACGTAGTGAAACATACATATCTAACAAAATATACAAAAGGTTAACATAGTCAATGTCTTTGTAACTCCGAACATCTTTAAAAACAAAATTTATTCATGCTCTTCCGTTTGATTGGGCTAAACCTCTATGGCTTTAATGTCTCCTACACCTCCCACAATACATTCTACATTATTATTAGTTGTTTTTCTTCATGTAGAATTAAACTACAAGGAAAGAAAGGGGCTTTTTTAATTCCGATATTTCTGTTCCATTGACTTGAATGGGACTTCCGGGATCGGAATCGGTGATACCCGATACTTTTTTCATATCGGCCGATCCGATCCAATATTTTTCAATATCAGGTGGTATCGCTCAACACTAGTGATCACACCTTTTGCCTTCCCCATTATATTGTTATCATCATCACAACCCTATCTTCTCCTCCAATATTGGGGTTCTTCCTACATTAGGCAGATCTCCTCTCTTTTTTCCATCATAATTAATGTTATATGGTAAGTATTAAAGTTGGCCCCCAACTTCTTCCAAGTTTTTAACTTCAGCCCACTGTAAATTTAATTTTAACATCACTGCCATAGGCCAAATAGTGTTTACTTCCATTTAAGCCCTTTGGAGAAAATAGACATACAAAATGGTATGGAAAAATGTTATTTTGTGTTGTGTGACTATCTGTTACAAAGGCATAGCAACTCAAAGTATGAAAATTGCTAACTTTTCTAAATGTTTCCTCTTTAAGTGTCACAAAAACAAAATCTTAGATTTAATAGAATTGCAAGAAACAGATATGAACAATGGGGCCTGGTCGGGAAGGTTGAAACTGGCTAAACGATAAGTTGTCAGTGTAAAAAAATTCTCAGTGAAGTATTGCTTTTCTTGAAGTAATGTCAATATTATTGAGTTTGTAGCACAGGTCTAGGTGTTTTTATTGCAATGTGAAACAGAATTTTCAAGACAAAACATTATGGGCGATTTATTTAATTTTCACAGGGATTTGATAACACCTCTTGCCAATATCTTGAAAATTTCAAGTTGTTCGAATATTTGGTTGATTAATTAAATATAGCTACCTCTGAGGCTGTGTGCCCACGTTGCATTTTTTTAAGCGTTTCCACAGCGTTTGTGCCGGCTCAGACGCTGCAGAAACGCTTAAAAGATGCTTCAAATTAATTTGCATGCTTTTTTGGCTTTTTGTGCCAATGCATGCGTTTTTAACCGCTCAGGAATCGCTTAGCGGCTGAAAACGCAGCATGTTCATTAATTTCTGCATTGCTGTGCGTTGTTAGCCATTTCCAATGTTCCCAGAAAACGGGTGTCAAAAAACGCGTCAAAAATGCGCTGCTTTTTTGTACAAGAATCGCGCGGAAAAAAGACGAGCGCTTTCTGGGTAGGGGATCAGTTTCCTGAGCATTTAAAAATGCTAGCATGGGCACATAGCCTGACAGTAATTTACTAGACAAACCTTTCCCTCTATTTCATTGGCTCTAGTAGAGAACACAAGTGGGACATACCGTAATTAGCTTGTGTTCACTAAAGCTCAATTTATTTAGAACTCGGTGTTACAACATTACATAAAAATCACAAGTGAAGCTGTTGACTCGACTTTTCCTGCTTTTATTTTCAGCACAGATCAAACAATTCAGCTGAACTACAAAATTGACATTTTGAAAAGTAAACTTTGGAGTCCATTTTGAGCCTTGACCTGAAGAAAATCGCTATTGCCACGGCAATATAAACTAATTGTATCTCCTAAAAACAGGTAAAGGAAAATGACAAAGTTAAATGACTTGTATCTGAATCATAGCCATTCCCCCTTCCAATAACAAAGGGTGCGCTTGTTTAGCAGAGTTTATCACCTCAAGTCACTTTGTTCTTGGTATTTCTATCTTAGCGTGGAAACATTTTTAAATAAGACATTTAGTTTTACTGCTCTTATATATGCGATTCTAAGGCGAGCATGACATTTATTGACCATTAATGTGGAAGAACACCTGTAGAATATTGGCATTTAGTGCTGCCATTTCTCTAATTTATTTCAATAATCAGAATCAGGGGAAAAATATGAATTCATATCTTGGTTTCAGCTAGGAAATGTCACTTGAGTATCTACAACAAATCTACATTTGTGCCTCTAGGAATTTCTTTTGCTGCCATAATTAAATGAGCCAGCAATTCCTTCTGCCTAGAACACAATTTATTTGTGTCTATTTTAAAACAAGGCTGCAATCAAGCTTTTAAAATAGCCTTAAATTAGATTATAATAAAATAGAATTTTTATTTAGGCTAAAATTAAAATATTATAAATAATAATAATTATAATAAATGTGGCTTACATACTATTGCATTACTGTGATAGATGCAATTTTGTAGATGTTTTAAATTAAGGAAAAGGAAAAAATAATCAGTATGTGTATGAGATTTCAGAAATAGCATTTTACTGTGCCAGAAAAATAAATAACGTGTTTGTGGGAAAAAACATGGGGCAAAAATGCAGAAAAACATGGCTAAAACGCATTGTGTGAACATACCCCTGTGTAGCAAAGTCAAAGCCCCTGTGCAATTTTTATGAAGGATTCAGCATACCAGAGGATTCTGCACCAACACATCAGCCTTTGTAGCTCTGTAGGTCAGAGATTCTACATTCTAGGATATGAGCCTTAAATTGACTACTTAAAGATGATGTAGAAGAGACGTTTAAACCATAAGTGACAGAGCCAATTTTAATTAATTTAATGAACAAGCCCCATATTAGAAATCTGACCAGTGTCACTTTATATACAATGCTCAAAAAATACAGGGAACACTTAAACAGAATGTAACTCCAAGTAAATCAAACTTCTGTGAAATCAAACTGTCCACTTAGGAAGCAACACTGATTGACAATCAATTTCATATGCTGTTGTGCAAATTGAATAGACAACAGATGGAAATTATTGGCAATTATCAAGACACCCTCAATAAAGGAGTGGTTCTGCAGGTGGGGACCACATACAGTCATATGTTAAAGTTTGGGCACCCCTATTAATGTTAACCTTTTTTCTTTATAACAATTTTGGTTTTTGCAACAGGTATTTCAGTTTCATATATCTAATAACGGATGGACTCAGTTATATTTCTGGATTCAAATGAGGCTTATTGTACTAACAGAAAATGTTCAATCTGCATTTAAACAAAATTTGACCGGTGCAAAAGTATGGGCACCCTTATCATTTTCTTTATTTGAACACTCCTAACTACTTTTTACTGACTTCCTGAAGCACTAAATTGGTTTTGTAACCTCATTGAGCTTTGAACTTCATTGCCAGGTGTATCAAATAATGAGAAAAGGTATTTAAGGTGGCCACTTGCAAGTAATTCTCCTATTTGATTCTCCTATGAAGAGTGGCATCATGGGCTCCTCAAAACAACTCTCCAATGATCTGAAAACAAAGATAATTCAACATAGCTTTTCAGGGGAAGGATACAAAAAGTTGTCTCAGAGATTTAACCTGTCAGTTTCCACTGTGAGGAACATAGTAAGGAAATGGAAGAACACAGGTACAGTTCTTGTTAAGCCCAGAAGTGGCAGGCCAAGAAAAATATCAGAAAGGCAGAGAAGAAGAATGGTGATCAGTCAAGGACAATCCACAGACCACCTCCAAAGACCTGCAGCATCATCTTGCTGCTGATGGTGTCACTGTGCATCGGTCAACAATACAGCGCACTTTGCACAAGGAGAAGCTGTATGGGAGAGTGATGCGAAAGAAGCCGTTTCTGCAAGCACGCCACAAACAGAGTCGCCTAAGGTATGCAAAAGCACATTTGGACAAGCCAGTTACATTTCAGAAGAAGGTCCTGTGGACTGATGAAACAAAGATTGAGCTGTTTGGTCATACAAAAAGGCGTTATGCATGGAGGCTAAAAAACACAGCATTCCAAGAAAAACACTTGCTACCAACAGTAAAATTTGGTGGAGGTTCCATCATGCTTTGGGGCTGTGTGGCCAATGCCGGCACCGGGAATCTTGTTAAAGTTGAGGGTCACATGGATTCAACTCATTATCAGCAGATTCTTAACAATAATGTGCAAGAATCAGTGACGAAGTTGAAGTTACGGAGAGGATGGATATTTCAGCAAGACAATGATCCAAAACACTGCTCCAAATCTACTCAGGCATTCATGCAGAGGAACAATTACACTGTTCTGAAATGGCCATCCCAGTCCCCAGACCTGAATATCATTGAACATCTGTGGGATGATTTGAAGCGGGCTGTCTATGCTCGGCGACCATCAAACTTAACTGAACTGGAATTGTTTTGTAAACAGGAATGGTCACAAATACCTTCATCCAGGATCCAGGAACTCATTAATAGCTACAGGAAGCGACTAGAGGCTGTTATTTTTGCAAAAGGAGGATCTACGAAATATTAATGTCACCTTTATGTTGAGGTGCCCATACTTTTGCACCGGTCAATTTTTGTTTAAATGCAGATTGCACATTTTCTGTTAGTACAATAAACCTCATTTGAATCCATAAATATAACTGAGTCCATCAGTTATTAGATATATGAAACTGAAATAGCTTTTGCAAAAACCAAAATTGTTATAAAGAAAAAAGGTTAACATTAATAGGGGTGCCCAAACTTTAACATATGACTGTAACACATCTCAGTACCAATGCTTTCTGGCTGATGTTTTGGTCACTTTTAAATGTTGGTTGTGCTTTCATATTCGTGGTAGCATGAGACGGACTCTACAACCCACACAAGTGGCTCAGGTAGTGCAGCTCATCCAGGATGGCACATCAATGTGAGCTGTGGCAAGAAGGTTTGCTGTGTCTGTCAACATAGTGTCCAGAGGCTAGAAGCACTACCAGGAGACAGGCCAGTACACCAGGAGACGTGGAGGGCACCATAGGAGGGCAACAATCCAGCAGAAGGACCGCTACCTCAGCCTTTGTGCTAGGAGGAACAGGAGGAGCACTGCCAGAGCCCTGCAAAATGACCTTCAGCAGGCCACAAATGTGCATGTTTCTGCACAAACGGTTAGAAATCGACTCCATGAGGATGGTCTGAGTGCCCAACGTTCACAGATTATGGTTGTGCTCACTGCCCAACACCGTGCGGCCCTCCAAAGAAATGCCACCCCACACCATTACTGACCCACTGCCAAACCGGTCATGCTGAAGGATGTTGCAGGCAGCAGATCGCTCTCCATGGCGTCTCCAGACTCTGTCAAATCTGTCACATCTGCTCAGTGTGAACCTGCTTTCATCTGTGAAGAGCACAGGGCACCACTGGCGAATTTGCCAATCCTGGTGTTCTGTGGCAAATGCCAAGTGTCCTGCACAGTGTTGGGTTTTGAACACAACCCACAGCTGTGGACATCGGGCCCTCACACCATCCTCATCCTCGGGCCCTCTAACCGTTTGTGCAGACACATGCACATTTGTGGCCTGCTGGAGGTTATTTTGCAGGGCTCTGGCAGTGCTCCTCCTGTTCCTCCGTGCACAAAGGCTGAGGTAGCAGTCCTGCTGTTGGGTTTTTGCCCTCCTACGGCCCCCTCCACATCTCCTGATGTACTGGCATGTCTCCTGGTAGTGCCTCCAGTGTTGTGAATTCTCTTGCTCGGAGATCTGAGCCGAAGCTCCCTCTGCTCCCTCTGGTGGTTACTGAGAGTAATGGAGCTGGCCAGGTGGATGGAAGTTCCCCACCTGACGACGATAATTGGAAACCTGGGATTACTGGCTGGGAGCATATAATTGAGCATATAATTCCTCCCTGTGCATTTGGAGTTCTTTTGTCCCCTGCCTGATCTGCATTGTTCTGCTAAGTGATTCTTTTGCTAAATCCTTGCATCTAATCTGGTTTTGCTTTTTTTTTTGCTTTCTGCTTTGTTGATAAGGTTCAGCATGCTCCCTGCTGGGGGCAGCGCTGGGCCCTGCTTCATATGTTGCACCTTGTTCAGTCCCCTGTTATGTTATTATCTTTTTGCTTTTCTTCCAGTTTATACCAAAGTGTTGATCTCGCAGGGGTGAGGTCGTGTGACCACAGGTTTTTTGTATATCAGAAGTGTTGGACTTTTTTAGGGTTTTGTGCATGATTGCAGACAGTATCTTTTCTGTCCTGTCTAGACAGCTTGGGCCCCACCGTTTGCTCAGTCTGTTCTCTGCCTGTGTTTGTGTCTCATCTTGTCTCACTGACAATATATGTTTGGGGGCTGTTTATTCCTTTGGGATTCTGCTCCGGGGCAGTTTAAATTTCACCTTTCTGGCTTTAGGCTCAGTTAGTTTTACGGCTATGCCGAGGCATCTAGGGCACCCCACGGCTACTGCTAGTTGTGTGGATAGGATCAGAGGTCTGCAATCCGCTTAGTTACCAACCTCTCTTGTCTTCTGGTGGCTAAGCCTTTTCTTGCCATCCTCCATGGTGACCCATTCATAACACTCCACTCTGGACACTACGCTGACAGACACAGCAAACCTTCTTGCCACAGCTCACATTGATGTGCCATCCTGGATGAGCTGCACTACCTGAGCCACTTGTGTGGGTTGTAAAGTCCGTCTCATGCTACCACGAGTGTGAAAGCACAGCCAACATTCAAAAGTGACCAAAACATCAGCCAGAAACCATTGGTACTGAAATGTGGTCTGTGGTCCCCATCTGCAGAACCACTCCTTTATTGATGGTGTCTTGATAATTGCCAATAATTTCCATCTGTTGTTTATTCCATTTGCACAACAGCATGTGAAATTGATTGTCAATCAGTGTTGCTTCCTAAGTGGACAGTTTGATTTCACAGAAGTTTGATTTACTTGTAGTTATATTCTGGTGTTTAAGTGTTCCCTTCATTTTTTTAGCAGTGTAGTAATAAATTTGGAATGTTTTAATATAGCTCGGTAATTCTGAAATTGTTTTTTTTGTGACACATTGTATTTTATGTTAGTTGTAAATTTGAGTTGATAATTCTTTCTTTCCATTGTGAAAATATATGAAATTGTATAATTTTTTTTTTAAAATAGCAATTTCAAACTTTCAATGCTTATATTCGTAAGCCAGATAGCCATAACACAAAAGTTAAGTAACAACAAAAATGGCCCATATTTTTACTTTATGCTATCATCATTTTTCAAATATCTTTTTATTGTACATTAGAAAAGTTAAAATTTTCAGCATTTTTTTTTTCAAGAAAATTTACAAATCCAGTTTTTAAGCGACCTACTAAGTTTTGAGGTTGTAAAACCATCAGATGTCATCGTTTTTAAAACTGCACTCCTCATTGTATTCTATGCTGCCATTCGGACATTTGTTAACCCTTCAGGTGCTACACAGGATGTAAGACAAAGTGAATTGAAAAAATAAAAAAAAATTTTTTTTCCACTAAAATAATATTTTTTGCCGCAATTTTTTCATGTTCACAAGGGGAAATTGGATAAAATGTACCCCAGAATTTAATTTTTTTCCCCAATGTGGCAATATACCATGTGTATTCAAAAACTGATGTTTGGGTGTATGGCAGGGTTAATAAGGGAAGAATAGCAATTTTTATTTGGAGGGTAAATTTGTCTGAAACATATTGCAGACATAATGTCTGATTTGCAGAGTGCTAGAGTTACCAAAACAACAGAAATACATACAAATGACCCCATTTTGGAAACTAAACCCCTTGTTCAATTAAAT
The DNA here is from genome assembly GCF_039654945.1 of Dendrobates tinctorius. Taxonomy (NCBI): domain Eukaryota; kingdom Metazoa; phylum Chordata; class Amphibia; order Anura; family Dendrobatidae; genus Dendrobates; species Dendrobates tinctorius. The sequence goes on along the minus strand of NW_027361858.1, from coordinate 5,657,378 downwards.
TATTGGTGTTTTGAACATTTTAAAACCCTAGGTGGTTGACAGAACTTTATAAGATTTTGGTGTGAAAATCAAAAATTATGTTTTTTACAATAAAATGTCGTTTTAGCTCCAAGTTTAAAATTTTCACAAATTGTAGCAGTAGAAAATAGACCCCATATTTTTTTATGAAATACCTCCAAAATGCAGAAATGACCCATCTGTGGTCAAAAACTGCTATTTGGGCACACAACATGGCTCAGAAAGGAAGAAGTGCCATTTGGTTTTTGGATCATAAATGTTGGCTGAAATAGCTTGCAGACACCATGTCTCATTTACAAAACCCTGATGTACGAAACCCAGATAAAAGACTGTGGCGCTTCTTTCTGCTTCCTAGCTATTTCTATTTTATCTTCATGTGATCTTGTCTCCCCGGAATTCAAACCCACAACCTATATTATTGCAGACAGTAGCTAAAACTATAAGCCACATCCTACACTAAAAGTATGGGAAGGTTTTGGGTACTTGAAGCTGCATTGCTGCCGCTGAACCCACAGACAGGTTTTACTGATATATAGAGATACATTTGGAAATAGCAGTATATTTCTATATAACAGTATTCTAGAGGGAAAATAAAAGAATTTTTTTTTCTATGAAATGCTGAAAACATTTACAACTAGATGGGCATTTCCTGAAGGAAATACATGGTGCTTGAACAGCACTGACAGCTTTACAGCAGTGTATCAGGTGTCGACTGTAAGAAAGTAAAGTTAGAATATGAATGTTGTGTATAGCCACTTTGGCACATTCGGCACCTCTGTAGCCTCTTTGGCCACTTGGTAGCCACTTTGGCCACTGGGTAGCCACTTTGGCACATTCGGCACCTCAGTAGCCACTTTGGCCACTTGGTAGCCACTTTGGCACATTTGGCACCTCTGTAGTCACTTTGACCACTTGGTAGCCACTTTGGCCACTTGGTAGCCACTTTGGCACATTCGGCCCCTCGGTAGCCACTTGGTACCCACTTTGGCACATTTGGGACCTCAGTAGCCACTTTGGCCATTTGGTAGCCACTTTGGCCACTTGGTAGTCACTTTGGCACAATCGGCACCTTGGTAGCCACTTTTGCCACTTGGTAGCCACTTTAGCCATATTGACACATGCTGCCACTTTGCCTCGGGGGCCACTTTGGCACACTGGGCTTCTAAAGCCACTTCGACTGCAGTGATGGCGAACCTTGGCACTCCAGCTGTTGGAGAACTACAACTCCTGACATGCCTCAACTGCTGCCTCAACTGCTGCAGGTTGCAAGGGCATGCTGGGAGTTGTAGTTATACAACAGCTGTAGTGCCAAGGTTAGCCATCACAGAGTGGGGCTTTTCAGAAGCCATTAGCGTGCTGCGCCTTGAGTCAGCGATCTGTCAGCTTCTACTAGCTAATACGGGTCATGTGTGGAAGCTGCATTTGCACAGCTGCCATCTTCGTAAGGTCACTCCACCTGCGTTGTGGCTTCAATCCATGTCAGTTGGGGTCATGGAAAGGTCGCCATTAATTCCTATGGGAAAATTTTTGCTTTAAATGCGATTTTTTAAAAAACTACAAACCGGATCGACTCCAAAAATACATAGCACACCTGTCCCCACCGAGGGCTTCGAAACGCCTCCTGAAGGGTGTCTCTGCACCGAGCGGTTCGGGCCGCACTAATTGCAGAAAATGCGGAGAAGAAGTAGAATAATAATAAAATATAAGAAATCGGATTACAATATGTTGATTGAACCTAGAGGTTCAAACGCCATAATAATGTCATTTTTAATGTGCTTTTTCAAAGAAATATAAACTTCACCAATCAACAGATAACATGGACATATTTGGTCTCCCTGTAATTGTAACAACGTTCAAAACACAGCAATAAAGATTATTCATGTTGATTGGTAAATGGTGTGATTATTTTTTTCTCTGTTAAACTCATAAAGATTGTAATAACAATATAATGCAGAGGTCATGTTCACACATAGTGTTTTTGCTGATTTTTCTACTGCTTTTTTCTATCTGTCTACTTTTCCAGGAGTCAGCATCACATGATGCAATAACAATCTCCTGTAAGTATTGTTTTTTGTTGCTTTTCTTTTATGCGTTTTCCCCTATATTTGATGCTTTTTTGATGCAGATGTCAAGCAGAGTTTTTAATTCTCTTAATAATATAGAAAAGCTTTGATTCTGCGCTTAATAATGCAACTTTTTTCAGGCTATACATAAAAGCCTATAGAGAAAAAAAACACCACCACCACCACCACACAGTGCAACAGTGTCTTTAGACACACCAAGGGTGAAGTTTTCATGAAATCACATCCACTTTGTTTGGATATTTAGATTGTGTTCACATGTATCGTAAATTTCTGCTTTTATTTGCACTTATTGTCTGCTGTGTCTAACTGTCCAAGCAAAGTGGATGGGAGTTCAAGAATACTGTGCGTCTAAGGGCTCATACTCACTTGCGAGAGACTCGCACGAGTCTCCCGCATGAAAACCTGGCACTGCCGCCGGCACACGGATAGGAGCGTGTGGCTGCATAGAAATACATGTAGCCCCATGCTCCGGTCCAAGTGCCGGCGGCAGTGCCAGGTTTTCATGCGAGAGACTCGTGCGAGTCTCTCGCAAGTGAGTATGAGCCCTAAAGACGCTGCTGAACTGTTCTGTTTTGGTGTCTTTTTTCTCCAGGGGCTTCTATGTGGAGCTTATAAAATACATATAAAAAACTGTAGTTACTTTTTTAAAGAAGCACTTCCATCAAAAACCCAGAGAATAATTTTGTTGGTGTGAAGCGCAAAATGTGTACACTATGCCACATATGATGATCTCAACATATTAGGAGTAAAGATGAGCGACTTTGCCTTTTTTCGGGTCGAGTCGGGTTTCATGAAACCCGACTTTCGCAAAAGTCGGGTCGAACAAAATCGGCCGATTATCGTGAAAAGTCGAAGGCCGACTGAAACACGAAACCCAATGCAAGTCAATGGGGAAGAAAAGTCGGCAGTGAGTGGAGGACAGGAAACACACTTACAGTGCCCATTTTAATGCCAAAAACATAAATTCTTATTAATTAAGCTTGTCAACCTTAATTTACTTTATAATAATAGTTAGGCATTGAAAACTGGGGGTTATTTGGCTAAAGTTGTGGGGGGGGTAGGGCTGGCTCCAGATATTCATGGGCCCAGGGCCAAAGAGTGTCAAAGGGCTCCTTTAACACATGACACAATTCATGATCCTCTGATACGGCACAGAAATAGCAGTATAGAACAACGAAAAATACTTCACTTCTTACATAACATGACTGATATTCGTTTTAAATTCTCCAATAGCTCCAAAAACGGATAGTATATTACTCCATACAATATTATGGCCACCGTATAGTGCGCTATACAGAGTAATGAGGCCCATATATTTCTCCATACAGAATCATTGGTCCCATATAATGTTCGATACAGTATATGATGAGCTTAACATAATGCTCCAGTATATGTTGGTCCCCATGGATGAAGCTCCACTGTCTTATGGGCTCAAATAATGCTCCATATATAATGGGCCCCATTTCTAATGCTCCAGTGTATAATGGGCCCTGTAAATGCTGCTCCAGTGTCTGATGTCCACCTTTGGAAAGCTCCAGTGTATGGTGGGCCCCATATATCATTCTCCAGAGTATAGTGCTCCCCAAAAATTGCTCCCAACCTTTAAAATAATTAAATAAGTCTCCTCGCTAGGGAATCCCTGGACTCCTCGTTGTCCCCATCTTCGATCTCTCTGCACTTGGACTGTTTAGGCAGAGGGCGTACAGACGTCATGTCATCGTGCACTCTAACCAGATTGTCAGTGTCAGGAAACGCGGAAAACTTTACGGCGGTGGAGCAGGGAGAGGTAAGTATTTCAACTTTGCAAGTGCTGTGATCCTGAGCAAGAAGGGGGGCCCATTCGTTGGCGATGGCACTGGCACAGGGCCCCTCATAGTACGGCAGTTTGTCTGATGGCGGGTGGGGACGGGTGGGCCCTCACCTCCCCTCCCACCGGCAGAGACACTTTTGCATACTATGAGGGACCCTGTGCCAGTGCCGTCACCCATGAGTATGCCCCCCACCTGCTCAAGGAACCTGCACTTTCATCTGCACCTTCCTCTTTGTCACAGTGTAAGGTGGTATAGTATGCGGTAAGGGGAACCTGAGTTTCATCAGGGTCAGATTCTGACTGTGTAGAGTGCTAGGGGAATGTAGTGGTATGGGTCAATGTACCAGCAGAATCATCTGGCAGTGGCTGGGCATCAGTGCACTTGTGGCACCCCCAGGAGTACGGTCGCCACAGTGGCATTACCTTCCTCCTAGAGAGTGTGATGTCATACTTGGGAGCAACGAAGGATCTCTCTAGCAGTTAAACCAACACAAAACACAGTTCCCACTCCAGGCCAGCAGGGAGAGCTCTGAACCTAACTGCTGAGGAGCTGCTCTCTGTGGTCGGGAGGAGGGAAGTTAGGGCAGTCTGTGAAGGGAAGGGAAGTGTGTGGATGTGAGAAGGGGAGCTGGAGGATGAGCAGAGTTAAGGCTCACTCCTAGCTGGAGCGCATGGTCCGGATTCCAGTCTCCAAGTTTGTAGGGACACTGTCGGTCCTGCAGCAGAAACCGGAGGAAGTAGCAGCTGTAAATGCTCTGTTACTAACTAAGGCTCGGAGGCCCCAGCAGCGACGTGTGTGAGCCAGAAGGAAAAGGCTACGGCTGCCTGCCATACGACAAAGTTTCAAAAGCGAGTCAACAGGGGGAACTTCAGTGAGCTCACTACTGCGAGTACCTCAGATAAGCGCTAGAATGGAGGCCACACTACCTATCTGCAGAGAGAGAATTCCTAATTTGCTTCCAGGCTGACCAACTCCTTCTCCATCTGTACTCTGCGTCCTGGACGGCACTTACCAAGTACAGGTAAAGTAACTGCACGACTGTGTCTGCAATCTTTCTCCTGCGCCTGGCGCACGGCTCTGCTACATCCTGCACTGCACACCATCTACCAACTCTTTCATCTGCCCAGCGACTACGGCCCTGCCTGTTTAGGGCTTCTACATCTTAGCTGCACCACAACATCTGTCCCAGAGAAGCGACACTGCAGCGCTGGTCAATCTGATCAGAAACTACTGGTGGCATCACGTATCATTCACCTATAAACGTTATTCACCCCTTTACATGGACGCCCAAGCCCACGGACCGGGTCACCACCACCATGACACATACCTCAGAGACACCGGCCTGGTACCGATTAACCCAACTTCCCTGTCTGGTCACCCACACTCCATGTCAGATTCATCATGGACTGGGTAATTCACAATTTGACTTGATAACCCAGGCATGGTATGTGGGAAAGTGCTACATGGACTAATGTGAAGTGTGGCCTGCTGCATCATTCACTTTTGGTGAGGGTGAGGGACACAAGGAAAGGGGTTCTTCCTGACCAGGAGCCAGCACTTGATGACTTAGTGCTTGCATTTTTTGAAACTTCAGAAGAGGAGGGCATATTTGCAGGAGTCTGTTTCGGCAATGAAAGGCAAAACCAGTTCCTGATGCTCTGGCTTTAAAAGCGGTAAACCTACTCCCAGAAAATGTAGCCTTCCAGGCGTTCCGGAGCCAGACCATGATGCAGGCTCAACACCTCCTGCCTTAGCTGCTATTGTGCTTTTGCCACTACCAGCAGATGCACCACCACCATCAGTACCAGCTGGCCCTCCCACGCCCACGTCCGCGGACTCTTCCACCATACTTCCAAATTTTGGAGAAAATGTACCCAAAATAAAATCAGATAAATGGTACTGTATCAGAAGCATACAGCTCTATACAGTCAAAGGATAATTGTCAATCTCCCTATTTATTTCATGAGTCACACAGAGACGCTCACAGGCTCAGTATGGATTAGACAAGAATATAAAAAGTAGAAAAAGGGTACAGTATCATCAGATACCAGGTATATATAGTATAGTTTAAACATTCTAAATCTCCGTATATATTTCAGGAGGCAGGCACAGACGCTCTCAGGCTCAGTATGGATTACAACACAATATAAAAAGCCGTAAAACGGTAATGGATCTGAAGCGTTCAGCTGTATACAGTGTAGGGGTCATTATCAATCTCAGTATTTATTTCCACAGTCAGAAACAGACTCTCACTTGGTCAGTTTGGATTAGACCAGAACATAAAAAGCAGTAAATGGGTAATGTATCACAGGCGTAGAGCTGTATACAGTGTTGGGGTAATTTTTAAATCTACATATAAATTGCAGGAGTAACCAACAGACTCTCACACTCTCAGGATGGATCACACCACAATATAAAAAGAAGATCCGCAAGAAATAATCATACATGTGGGCCAATGATACACTTAGAGTGGTGGGTGGAGGAAGACTTCCTGGCAGAAAGGGTACAGTATCACCAGATACCAGGTATATATAGCATAGTTGAAACATTAAAAATGTACGTCTATATATCTGGAGTAGTGTTGAGCCACTCCGCTAGTGTTCCGGTTCAGTTCGTCGAACAGGACGCAAGTTCGTCGAATGTTCGTCGAACGTTCCACGAACACCGTCGAACCCCATTGAAAACAATGGCAGGCAAACACAAACACATACAAACACATAGAAAACAATTTCAAAACACCTTAAAAGGTGTCCCAAAGCAGACAAAATGCTCAGAAGACAAAAATAACATATGGAAAAGGGCAACTACATATAGTAAAGAGGTGGAGGAGTAAAAGGAGGAGGAGGAGACACAGATATAGGCATGTCATGCCCTTATAAAGTCAAGAAAGGCTGGACTAAAAATTTAAAATAAAAAAAAATCTAAAATTCTAAAATCGAAGGCGATCATATATCGTCGGACTTCCCACCATAAATTATGCCAACTGCCGATCGGGCGGCGTTATTCCCACGACCCTCCGAACAGCGTCCATGAAGGCAAAGTGTTTGGTTTACGGGGGCAGTATGGTTGCAAAGCTGAACCTTAAAGGAATGTCCAGAAGGGCACCACCAGGAGTGGAGCCTGCGGCTTAATTGTACACCACACGGGCAACCTCAACCATGCCAGCCACGGAAAAGATGGACAGATTGCAAGCTTTGTCGATTCTGTGGGTGGTGGTGCATAGCCGTTTTTAGTTGTGCTAGTGATTTATCAGCTTAATTCCGTTAACGAAAGAGACTCCAGCATGCCCCCGTGGTCCGCGCCCAGCTTACTAGAGGGACACGCGAGGCTCTGGCACGCGAGATTGAGCAATAACAGGTCTGTCATGCCCTGCATGCGTGCTACACTGAAAGGGCCAGCATATGTCGCTTACAGGTGCGGATAACCCGCTGAACCTTGTTAGTGATGGGGATCTGGGATTCCAATTCTTCCTCACGAATGAGGATTTCCCAGTAAGTGCAGGTCAACCGGAATTCCGGAATTAGGCCTAACCGGCATCCCAGAAACAATGTGAAAAAATTAAGTGTCCAAACCCCTGGTGCTGTGGCTTGCTTAACAGCAGGGCTCCTCTGCTGAGTAGCACGCAGTTCTTACATAAACAGGCGGCATAGCTTGGTTCACGGGTGGGCAACTCTGCTGAGTAGCAGACAGTGCTTACATAAACAGGCGGCATAGCTAGGTTCACGGGTGGGCTCCTCTGCTGAGCAGTAGATACAGTTATTAGGCCCAAAGTATTAACTGTGCTAAATGCAGTGAAAAACTGGTTCTTTCATAAACAGGCGGCATAGCTAGGTTCACGGGTGGGCTCTTCTGCTGAGTAGCAGACAGTGCTACAAGGCCCAAAAGGATTTTCTGGACAAGATTCTGTAAAAAATTATTAGAAACACACACGGTGTAGCTCCTTGACAGGTGTACTACACCGCTGGCTACCAGACACCGCTACTATGCCATGAAACTGTCTATTAACATTGAAAACCATTATTAATGTGAAAATAAAGTTACGCTTTTGGTGGACGAACAGTTCTCGAACAGAACCTCGAACAGCCGAATTTTATGCAAAGTGTTCGAGTTCTACGAACGGCTTGAACACCGCCGAAAACAGCACGAATTTGAACTTGGCAAACAGGTCGACTTGAATACCGCTCATCTCTAATCAGGAGGCAGACTCAGACGGTCTCAGGCCCAGTATGGATTCGACAAGATTGTAGAAAGTTGAGAAAGGGTACAGTATCACCGGATACAAGTTATATATGAAGCATAGTTTAAACATTAAAAATCTATGTCTACATATTAGGAGGCAGATTTAGATTGTCTCAGGCCCAGTATGGATTCGACAAGATTGTAGGAAGTTGAGAAAGGGTACAGTATCACTGGATAACAGGTATATATTTAGCATAGTTTACACATTAAAAATCTATGTCTATATATCAGGAGGCAGACTCAGACGGTCTCAGGCCCAGTATGGATTCGACAAGATATGTAGAAAGTTGAGAAAGGGTACAGTAACACCGGATAACAGGTATATATGTAGCATAGTTTACACATTAAAAATCTATGTCTATATATCAGGAGGCAGACTCAGACGGTCTCAGGCCCAGTATGGATTCGACAAGATTGTAGAAAGTTGAGAAAGGGTACAGTATCACTGGATACCAGGTATATATAGCATAGTTTAAACATTAAAAATCTCCGTGTATATTTCCTGAGTCCGACAAAGACACTCACAGCCTCAGTATGGATTAGACAAGAATCTAAAAAGTAGAAAAAGGGTAATGTATTCGAAGCATACACCAGTATACACTGTTGGGGTATTTTTCAATCTTCATATATATTTTGGTCTCAGTAAGACAGTCCAGACTCTCTGCAAGAGGAAACGAGATGGATACAAGTACAGACGGAAAGTCGAGTGATTGCAGAAATTTTGGAATTACTAATCACGGGAAAAACTCCCGGGAGAATTCGCAGAGGCGATGCTGACCTTCAATTACTTTGTGTGTGGAGACAGCGAAAACAGTTCTTATGAAGAAAGGTTTGCTGTGTCGCAGTACCGTGGATCCCATCACCGTTACTCATCTCCATCAAATTGTGATCACAGTGAGAGATGTAGACATTGTCCTCACTGCCTATCATGATCTGTCAGGTAACTTTGGAGTGCAAAAGACAGAAGCCACAGGCCGTAGGCGATTCTATTGGATTGGCATGAGAGGATACATTTTGAAATGTGGGCAGGAATGTCACACGTCTGTGAGTAGGAAAACCGTGAAAGCTGATGATAAACCACCACTGCATCTCATTATGAGTCGACGTCCATAACAAATGGAAGACATTATTCATCTGAAGATAGAGCCCAGCAGGACAGGGCATAGCTACGTCTTAAACATCATCTACCAGTTCTCCAAATTTGTATTGGCTGTCCCAGTGAAGGATTTAACAGCCCAGACTACACAGCGGTGGAGCAGGGAGAGGTAAGTATTGCAAGTGCTAGGGCCTTGAGCAAGCAGGGGGGCCCACTCGTGGGCGGCGGTACTGGCACAAAGCCCCTCATAGTACGCTGGTGTGTCTGATGGCGGGTGTGCACCCCCACCATCAGAGACACTTGATTGCACTATGAGGGACCCTGTGCCAGTGCCGTCGCCCAAGAGTGGGCCCACCCACCTGTCCAGGGCAGCGTAAATTGCATGGGTGCGTGCGCCAGGTGGTGACCCCGGCCACGGGGGGGAGGTAGCCTAGTTAGGGAGGTTGAAAAAATGGCATATGTTGATGTTGGACATTCAGCAGCTGCAAATGGAGGAATTGGAGAGTCCGAGGAAGAGGTGGACAAAAGCGAGCCATTTTTCTGGCACCCTACGTGTCAGCAGGGGAAGGTGGGACAAAATCCTTTGAAACCCATGCATGGCTCATTTTAATGAAGGTTAGATCATCAACATTTTGGGTCGACAGACGGGTCCTTTTTTCTGTCAGGATTGAACCAGCAGCACTGAAGACTCTTTCAGATAGCACACTAGCAGCAGGGCAAAAGAGTTCCTGTAAGGTATATTGTGCCAATTCTGGCCAGGTGTCCAGTTTACAGGCCCAAAAGTCAAAGGGGAATGACCTGTGAGGGAGAACATCGATATGGGAGGAGAAGTAGTTTGTAACCATAGTTGACAACTGCTGTCTCCTGTCACTTTCAATCGATGCAGTATTACCAGTCGTGTGAGCGGTACTTGAAAAATCAGTCCACAACATGGTCATGAAACCCCTGTGTCCAACGTCACTTCGGCTGTGTGCACAACGAACACCTCTTCCATGTAGCCCCCTACGGCTCGTGGGAGAACATCACCGCCGCTGTGTGCTGGGAATGCCTCAAACAAATGGTTTACCAGAGTTGCTTGTTTGTTAGCCAATATTAGCTCTAGGTTCTCCTGTGGCATGATGTTTTGGTATTTGCCTTTATAGCGTGGATCCAGGATGCTGGCCAACCAGTAGTCATCATTGTTCATCCTTTTGGCAATGCGGGGGTCCCTTTTTAGGATCTGAAAGGCATAATCACACATGTGGGCCAATTTTCCAGATGTCAATCAGGCACTGCGAGTGCTCGGTGGAGGAGCACTTTCTGGCAAATCAACATCCCTCCAGTCACGCACAAACCCCGTACCTGAGCTTTCCATGCCAACATTTTCTCGTGCCCCCTGAGAAGCATCCTCCTCCCCTAAATAATCATCCCAATCATCCTCTTCCTCCTCCTCTTCCTCTTCTTCCTCCACCTCGTCCAGGAGAGTTCCCTGAGCAGACAATGGCTGACTGTCATTAAGGCTTCCCTCCACCTCTTCCTCCTCGGCTGCAGACGCATGCTCCTTAATGTGCGTTAAAGTTTGCATGAGCAGATGCATAAGTGGGATGCTCATGCTTATGATGGTGTCGTCTGCGCTTACCAGCCGTGTGCATTCCTCAAAACACTGAAAGACTTAGCAGAGGTCTTTCAGCTTTGACCACTGCACACCAGACAACTCCATGTCTTCCCGCAAACTGCCTGCCCATGTATCCTCCCACAAATGCATTACAGCCTGCCTCTGTTCGCACAGCCTCTGAACCATGTGCAGGGTGGTGTTCCACCTTGTTGCAACGTCGATAATTAGGCAATGCTTGGGAAGGTGGAACAATCGCTGCAGCTTCTGCATACGGCTGGAGTGTACGAGCGACCGGCGGATGTGCGAGCACAGTCTTCACACCTTATGGAGCAGGGCTGTTAACTCCACATAATTAATGAGGAAGCACTGCACCACCAGGTTCAGGGTGTGAGCCAGGCAAGTTATGTGTCTGAGTTTTGAAAGGGCTATGGCTGCCACAAAATTCCTGCCGTTATCACTAACTACCTTGCCTGCCTCAAGATGTAGACTGCCCAGCCATGACTCAGTTAGTCGCTGCAAGTAGTCGGCCAGTACCTCTGCGGTGTGTCTGTTATCGCCCAAACACATCATCTTCAGCACAGCCTGCTGACGCTTACCACTAGCTGTTTGATAGTGGGACACCTCGTGTGCAACACTGGCAGCTGCGGATGGAGCGCTCGTGCGACTGCACTCTGTGGACGAACTTTTGCTTCTGGAGGAGGAGGGTCGAACGCCTACAGCCAACTGTTTCCTTTACAGTGGGCTAGGCAGCACTGTCCCACCGCCGTTGTCCCCTGTGGACCCTGCATCCACCACATTAACCCAGTGCGTAGTGATGGACACATAACGGCCCTGGCCATGCCTACTGGACCATGCATCTGTTGTGAGGTGCAACTTTCCACTCACTGAATGCTTGAGTGCATGGACAATGCGGTCTTTCACATGCACGTGGAGGGTTGGGATGGCTTTTCGCGACAAGAAGTGCTGACTGGGAATGTCATAGTGTGGTACTGCGTAGGCAATGAGCTTGTGGAAAGCTTTGCTTTCAACCAACCGGTAGGGCATCATCTCTAACGAGATTAGTTTGGCAATGTGCGTGTTCAAAGCCAGTGTACGCGGATGAGAGGATGAGTACTTTCTTGTCCTACTCAGAGTCTCTGGTAGGCTGAGCTGGACTTGAGAGCTGCATATGGTGGAACTAGCGGTGGACATGGTGGACTGAGAGAGGGTTGGTGATGGTGATGGTGTTGTTGGTCTTGCTGATGGCCTAGATTCAGTCTTTCTTAGCAATAACATTGTGATTCCCTGACTGCTTTGGCCTTGTGACGACACCTCAACATTTGCTGTTGGTGGTGTGCTAACCGGTGGGCTTACAGTGGGGGAAGCGATGTAGCGTTGCTGACTACCTTCTTTAGGAGCAGGTGCACATGTGGTACGTGAGATTTGGTAGTCCGCCCACGCTTGCAAGTGCATGGTGGTTAAAAGTCTAAGCATGCAACTGGTATTCAAATTTCTCATATTTTTCCCTCGGCTAAAGGTCTTTGCGCACTTCTTAGGCCGGTTTCACATTAGCGCTTTTTAAGCGCACGCACGGCCGGGGGTAGCTCCGCCCCCGAGCCGGGTCTCTGCCCGGCGTGCCCGCCCCTTGCTTGTAGCGCCGCCTCCTAGCGGACAGCGGCGCCTGCGATCGGCGCACCCTATCTTTAGCATGGGGTGCGCAGATCGTGCGCAGGCCGTGCGCTAGTTGCGCTTTGCCCTGCGCTGCGCATTTTTGACGGTGCGCCGTGCGCGCCAAAATCGAACTTTTCGGATTTTGGCGCGCACGGCGCACCGTCAGAAGTGCGCAGCGCAGGTCAAAGCGCAACTAGCGCACGGCCTGCGCACGATCTGCACACCCTATGCTAAAGATAGGGTGCGCCGATCGCAGGCGCCGCTGTCCGCTAGGAGGCGGCGCTACAAGCAAGGGGCGGGCACGCCGGGCAGAGAGCCGGCTCAGGGGCGGAGCTACCCCCGGCCGTGCGTGCGCTTAAAAAGCGCTAATGTGAAACCGGCCTTACAGACAACCTTTGCCTGATCATTAGGTTTTTGTTCAAAAAAGTGCCACACTGCACTCTTTCAACTATGGAAAACATTTTGAGGCCTTGCACGCTGTGCTAATTTGACCATTTGGCCAAGCTGTCCTGCAACTCTTTGGGTTTTTGTAAACTGTTTTTGGACTGCTACGGGCCTGCCAGTTAACAGTTGCTGCAATGTCGATGCCTGCTGCGGATCCTCCTCCTTCTCTTCTGAGCTATTGGCAGCGGCACCCTCTTCCCCCATTTGATGCTAATCTGGGTCAACAACTGGGTCATCCATCACCTCCTCTTCAATTTCATGTGCACCTTCCTCTGTGTCACCGTGTAAGGTGGCATAATATGCGGGAAGGGGGCACCGGAGTTTCATCAGGGTCAGATTCTGGCTCAGTATACTGCGAGGACAATATAGTGCTCTGAATGAATGTACCAGCAGAAAAATCTAGTAGTGGCTGTGCATCAGTGCACTCCATGTCCGATTCATTTTGGACTGGGAAATTCACGATTTGACTTGATAACCAACGCATGGTATGTGAAAAGAGCACCATGGAGTAATCTGTAGTGTGGCCTGCCACATCCTTCACTTTTTGTAGGGGTGAAGGATGCAAGGAAAGGTGTTGTTCCTGACCAGGAGCCTCCACTGACTACTCAGTGCTTTTATTTTTTGAAACTTCAGAAGTGGAGGCGATAGAGCTGGAGGCTGTGTCAGCAATGTAAGCCAAAGCTTGCTCCTGAAGCTGCGGCTTTAAAAGCAGTTTACCTACTCCCAGAAAAGGGAGCCTTCGAGGCCTTGTGGAGCTAGACGATGACGCAGTCTCAACACCTCCTGCCTTAGGTGCTATTGTGCTTTTGCCACTACCAGCAGAAGCACCACCACCCCCACCACCATCACTACCAGCTGGCATCCCCCACCCACTTCCTCGGCCTCTTACACCATACTTCCTCATTTTTGGAAAAATGTACCCAAAATAACACCAGCTATATGGTACTGTAAAACATGGTACAAGGTGTATATAGTATTGGGGAGAATTGGAAGCTCCCTAGAGATTTTAGGAGGCTGAACTATTATCTCAGGCCCACTATAGATTACACCTCAATTTAACAGGCTGAAATAGGCAGGTTTATGACCAGGCACAAGGTGTGTATATAGTATTGGGGAGAATTGGAAGCTCCCTAGAGATTTTAGGAGGCTGACAATGATGCTCTCAGTCCAAGTATGGCAGCAGGCAGCCTAAGAAGCAGGACTGCTGCACACAAAAATGTGGAAAAATGAACGCTTGGTAATGGAGTGCCCTCTCTCACCAGGGCTGTGGGGTACTCGGTACCGGGCCGGTTGATCTTCTCAACGGGGGATTGTCACGGCAGCAGTGACCCAGACCGTGGCCCTGGGGTTCCATTGCAAAAGGGGTTGTTTCAGTGTGCTTATGGTGGTGAAAGTTATAAGTAGTGTTGAGCATTCCGATACCGCAAGTATCGGGTATCGGCCGATATTCACTGTATCGGAAATTCCGATACTGAGTTCCGATACTTTTAGCATATAGAATACCGAAATCGGAAGTTCCCTTAATGCTATGAGCCAGTTTGATTTAATTCAGCCAATGACAATCCTCAGAAGTGTGGACACATCCTGTTAGGCATGTAGGCATGTTAACTAATGGCATGGCTGTGATTGGCTGCTGAAATGATGTCACAATGCACTATAAAAGCCGCCGCAGACGCCATTTCTGGTTCACTCTGCTGTGAATTCAGTTAGGGACAGGCTGCTGTTCAAGACTGTGAGGGACAGTTAGAGAGCGATTTTACAAATCACATTGTGCTTTACCCAGGCTACATTCTCAATAAGTGTAGCTTTCTTTTGCCTTGCCGCAGTGTTCACAGCTGTCTGCAAGGTCTGTGTGAGTGTAGCTCACGCTGAGTAGTGTGTTCTGCAGTCACGTCTGGTTGTAGGATGCTCAGCCAGTCACTGCCTCATACATATTTTTCATTTTTTGCTGCTCATTTTTCATTCTCCTATTAGTGTGCACTGTGCATCCATCCGTATCCATATACGTTGGTTGCAAACACTATAGGAGTAGACAGCGGAGCCTCTCTGCAGCCTTTCAGTGCTAGTGCCCAGTTTGCTGCACTGTTCACGGCTCTCTGAGAGGTCTCGGACTGTGTGTGAGTGCAGCTCATGCTGAGTAGTGTGTCCTTCAGCTACTCCTGGTTGTAGGCCGCTCAGCGTGCGTCACTGCCTCACACATATTTTTCTTTTATTGCAGCTCATTTTTTATTCTCCTATTAGTGTGCATCCATCCGTATCCATATACGGTGGTTGCAAACACTATAGGAGTAGACAGAGGACCCTCTCTGCAGCCTTTCAGTGCTAATGCCCACTTATCTGCACTGTTCACGGCTGTCTGAGAAGTCTCTTACTGTGTGTGAGTGCAGCTCGCGCTGAGTAGTGTGTCCTGCAGCTACGTCTGGTTGTAGGCCACTCAGCGTGCGTCACTGCCTCACACATATTTTTCTTTCATTGCAGCTCATTTTTTATTCTCCTATTAGTGTGCATCCATCCATATCCATCTACATTGGTTGGTTGCAAACACTATATAGGAGTAGATAGAGGAGCATTTTTTCTGGCTTGTGCCATTCATCTGTAGCCAGATTAGTATTACCCTATTTTTTGGAGCCTCATCTTTTGCATTGTAGGTTACCTTCCTGCATTGTAAAAGCTCCAAAAAGTTAGTGATACTATCGCTTTCAAATCTTTGGTCACATCCTTTTAGTTTTTTTAAAAAAAAAAAAACAAAATAAAGTTCACCAAACACTCCATTTCACAGTTGTGTAGGCCACATTAGGTCCTATTAAAGTGTAGTCCACACACACACTTCATAAAATTAGTGTTTCTTATACCTGTTACCAGCTGTTCAGGAATAAGCACGCTAATCCCCCCCTTTGTACTTTTCTGCCTATCTTTATCAGTCTACCAAGATGAAGAAGGCAGGGAGTAAGGCACGTGGGCGTGGGTGTGGAGTTTCAGCAGGGAGAGGATGTGGGGATTCTGCAGGGAGAGGACGTGGGGATTCTGCAGGGAGAGGACGTGGGGATTCTGTGCCTGCTGCTGGCACCAGTGAGTCAGCATCCCCAAGTTTCACCAGGCAACAGTCCTTTATGCGCAGCTTTGTAGAACCTCGCCGTACCCCACTGCTGCGGGAGGAACAAATTGAAGCCGTTGTCGGATGGATGGCAGCTAATGCATCGACTTCAATGACTTCCACGTCCTCTCAGGGCCAGAGCACTGAAGAGCAACCATCTGTCTCTTCACCACCTGCTAAAGTGCCCAGGCAGTCAGAGAGCCCAGGACAGGAGCCATCACAGTCTCTACTTCTGTTCTCTGAATCTGTTGGCTTGGAAAGAGGAGGCCAGCCAAGCAGCATTCAAGAATGTGAAGAAGAGGGAGTATGAAGTGATGCGCAACTTCTTTGTCCCTCTGAATCTGAAGAGGCGGGTGGGCCAGTGCCTATGGTCAGCACACCTCAGTACCCATCAGATGATGACGAGACTCAGGTGCCACTTTCTGGTGCGTACGGTGCTGGCGAGACAACCCATGAGAAGCAGGTGTTTGAAGAGGGGAGTGTAGATGATGAGGTCCTAGACCCATCATGGCGTGAGGAACAGGAAGGTGGTGGGAGCAGCTCTGAGGAAGAGATTCCCCGAACGGCCAAAACAGGAGGGAGAGGGAGGGGGCAGATTTGGTTGCCTGTAGCCTCCACTTCAGCACCCGTTAGGAGCATTCCTCTTTCAAAAGCCAAAACGGGCGCTCCCAAGACTTGCAGTGCGTGGTCCTTTTTTGACACAGTTGCAGATGACATTTGCTTTGTCAAATTCAAGCTGTGTCATCAGAAAGTTAAAAGAGGGAAAACTGTCAGCAACCTCAATACCACAAATATGTGGAACATGTGTGGACCAAGCACGAGGTGAAGTTACACAGACACAGTGAAGACGTAGGCCAACGTACAGCACCACCTACCACCACTTCAGCTCGTGTTGTGCCTCTTCCTCCAGCTCACACACAGCTGGTTCGGCTTCCTCACAGGATCGCCAAGGAAGAACCTCTGGCACTGTTGTCCGGAGACCCAGTGACATTCCACCCACAGCACCACGTTCCCAGCCATCCTCATACTCCCAGGCCACTCTACAGCCATCGGTAGCACAGGCGTGGGATAAAAGGCGGCCATACTCGGCAAACCATCCCCGAGCACAGGCTCTGAATGCTGGCATTGCCAAACTATTGGACCTTGAAATGCTCTCATTCAGGCTGGTGGAGACTGACACCTTCCGTAACTTCATGGCATTGGCAGTCCCACAATACACCGTGACCAGCCACTTTTATTTCAGCAGGCAAGCCGTCCCTGCCCTGCAAAAACATGTGGAGGGAAAAATTAAACATGCGCTACTAAACGCCGTCAGTAGCAAGGTCCACCTGACCACCGATGCGTGGACCAGTAACAATGGACAGGGACGATAACTTTCCCTCACTGCCCATTGGGTCAATGTTGTGGAGCCGGGTACAGATCTGGAGAGTGGCGCTGTACGTGTTCTGCCAACTCCACGGATTGCAGGCATCCAGTCTCTACACATTGACTCCTCCTCCTACTCAAGTTCCTCAGAAACAGCGCTGCAGGAGCCTGTTACGACCGATATGAGCACAGACTTGCCCAAACGTCAACAGGCCGTACTCAAATTAATTTCTTTGGGGAATCGAAGCCACACAGCGCATGAGCTCTGAAATGCCATCAAGCAGGAGAGCGACGTGTGGTTTGTGCCAGCGAATCTCCAGCTGGGCTTGGTAGTGTGTGACAATGGCCAAAATCTGGTGGCAGCTCTGAGCCTAGGCAACCTCACTCACATCCCATGTCTGGCACATGTGCTGAACTTGGTCGTGCAGAGCCTTCTGAGGGACTATCCGGATCTTGATGTACTGCTGCACAAGGTCCGCATAGAGTGCGCTCACTTGTGGCGTTCCAGCACGGCAAGATCGTGCCTTGCTGCTCTGCAGCGCCGATTACGCCCTCCGGAACATCGCATCATATGTAACCTACCCACCAGGTGGAATTCAACGTTACATTTGTTGGAGCGGTTGTGTGAGCAGCATGCAGCAGTCATGGAGTACCAGCTGCATCAGGCGCAAACAAGTCGCACTGTGCGCCGGTCACACTTCAGCACCACTGAGTGGGCCTCTATGAAGGACATCTGCCTCGTTTTGCGTGCCTTCGATGATTCCACGCGGATGGCGAGTGCAGATGATGCACTAGTCAGCATGACTGTCCCCCTTATCTGCCTGCTTCAAAAAACACTGTAAGCACTAAGGGAGGAGGTTTTGGAAGAGGTGGAGGATGAGGAGTCACAAATGCCATCTGCTTCTGGACAGTCTGCGCTACGTGGTTCTTCACAAAGGCCTAGGCAGGGGACACTTTGTGAGGAGGATGAGAAGGAGTCAATGGAGGAGGAAGACATCTCTCCAGAGGAGGGAGGTACACAATGCTCTAGTCAGTATGTACAGCGAGGGTGGGGTGATGCTGAGCAGGCAGAGATGACGATTCAAGCAGGGGACAGCGTTTCTTTGGCAGTTGGGAGTCTGCAGCACATGGTTGATTTCTTGCTGCAGTGCCTGAGAAATGACCACCGCATCACCCACATTCTCAACACGACTGATTATTGGGTGTACACCCTCCTAGAACCTCGCTACCGGGACAACTTACAAAGCCTCATACCACCGTTAAACTGCGGGAGTACCAAGGCACACTGGTGCAGTCCATCATGTTCTCCATTCCAACCGACAGCAGTGCTGCTAGTGCTTTACAAAGCAGCTCTGTGTGTCGAGGCAGTGGAGGAAGCTTGTCACAAAGAGGGAGCAGAGGCAGCGCCTCAGCACAAGGCAAGACCACTATGGCCCAAATGTGGCAAAGTTTTGTGTGTCCGCCACAAATGTCTACACCATCACAGACAGCTCCAATCAGCAGGAGGCAACGTTTCCGTCAGATGGTGACAGACTACATGTCTTGCCCTGCCAGTGTACTCCCAGATGGCTATTCCACCTTGAAGTTTTGGGTCTCAAAGCTGGATACATGGCCAGAGCTTAGCCAGTATGCATTGGAGGTGCTGGCTTGCCCTGCTGCCAGTGTATTACCGGAACGCGCCTTTAGTGCCGCAGGTGGTGCACTAACAGATCGTCGCACGTGACTATCCTCCGATAACGTTGACTGGCTTACTTTTCTGAAAATGAACAAGGCCTGGATTTCACCAGAATTTGCCAGTCCTCTACCAGAATAAATAATTGGTTGTCAACAGTATCCAGGTCTCCTGTTGTGTTCATGTTTCTACCACCTGAACTGTAATCCATGGGCTTCAACACAGCCAGTCGTCGCTCAGAAGTGCCATCTGGACAGAGAAAAACACTAGCTCCTGTGTTAGTGGGGTTCAGTAACGCCATCTGCTCCCCTGCTGTGTGGACGGCAAAGTCTCCTGCTGCCTATACAGTCACAATACTACTGATTTTTAACCGCGCTCCACTTAGGCCTCTGGCTCCACTGTCTCTAGTATTTCCCCTGGCCTCCAACCTCGCCAGTTGCTGCTCTGAAGTGGCATCTGCACAATCCACACATGTTCCTGTGTTACTGGGGCTCAGTCACGTCAGTTGATCCCCTGATGTGTGTCCGGCAATGTCTACTGCTCTGTCCACATTCCCATTACTAGTAGTGGGAATATGAACAGAGCAGGAGACCTTGCCGAACACACATCAGGGGATCAACTGACGTGACGGAGCCCCTGTAACCCAGGAACAAGTGTGGATTGTGCAGACGCCACTTCTGAGCAGCAACTGGCGGAGTTGGAGGCCAGGGGAAATACTAGAGACAGTGGAGCCAGAGGCCTAAGTGGAGCAAGGTTACAATCAGTAGTAGTGTACAACCGATATAAAACTTGATTCAAGTAGGCCTCAGCCTGCTCCATGATTGATCCTGGGCTTCAACACAGCCAGTTGTTGCTCGGAAGTGCCGTCTGCACAGAGAAAACACATTCTCTAGTGTTAGTGGGGTTCAGTAATGCCAGCTGCTCCCCTGCTGTGTGGACAACAAAGTCTCCTGCTGCCTCCAAAATCACACTACATCTTACTTTCTACTCGCTCCAAGTAGGCCTCAGCCTGCTCCATGATTGATCCTGGGCTTCAACACAGCCCGTTGTTGCTCGGAAGTGCCATCTGCACAGAGAAAAACACATGCTCCAGTGTTAGTGGGGTTCAGTAATGCCAGATGCTCCCCTGCTGTGTGGACGACAAAGTCTCCTGCTGCCTATACAGTCACACTACTACTGATTTTTAACCGCGCTCCACTTAGGCCTCTGGCTCCACTGTCTCTAGTATTTCCCCTGGCCTCCAACCTCACCAGTTGCTGCTCTGAAGTGGCATCTGCACAATCCACACTTGTTCCTGTGTTACTGGGGCTCAGTCACGTCAGATGATCCCCTGATGTGTGTCCGGCAATGTCTACTGCTCTGTCCACATTCCCATTACTAGTAGTGGGAATATGAACAGAGCAGGAGACCTTGCCGGACACACATCAGGGGATCAACTGACGTGACGGAGCCCCTGTAACCCAGGAACAAGTGTGGATTGTGCAGACGCCACTTCTGAGCAGCAACTGGCGGAGTTGGAGGCCAGGGGAAATACTAGAGACAGTGGAGCCAGAGGCCTAAGTGGAGCAAGGTTACAATCAGTAGTAGTGTACAACCGATATAAAACTTGATTCAAGTAGGCCTCAGCCTGCTCCATGATTGATCCTGGGCTTCAACACAGCCAGTTGTTGCTCGGAAGTGCCGTCTGCACAGAGAAAACACATTCTCTAGTATTAGTGGGGTTCAGTAACGCCAGCTGCTCCCCTGCTGTGTGGACAACAAAGTCTCCTGCTGCCTCCAAAATCACACAACATCTTACTTTCTACTCGCTCCAAGTAGGCCTCAGCCTGCTCCATGATTGATCCTGGGCTTCAACACAGCCCGTTGTTGCTCGGAAGTGCCATCTGCACAGAGAAAAACACATGCTCCAGTGTTAGTGGGGTTCAGTAACGCCAGATGCTCCCCTGCTGTGTGGACGACAAAGTCTCCTGCTGCCTCCAAAATCACACTACATCTTACTTTCTACTTGCTCCAAGTAGGCCTCAGCCTGCTGCATGATTGACCCTGGGCTCCAATATCGCAAGTTGCTGCTCAGAAGTGGCTTTGGCATGGGTACTCCCTCCTGCCGAGCCTGGTTCCAGCATGCCTGCTGTTTCCGGGGATTGTCAACGTCACTTTGCCACCAGTGCATAGTCCTGCCGTGTTGCGGTCGGGTTAGCCGAGTCTATGGTGCCTGCAGTTTAGGTGCTTCCTATGTGGGCTGCGGGTTCTGGTAATGAAGACTGGTTCCGTAGTGCCAATAGGACAAGCATCCCCTGTAGGACTGTGGGTTTCGGTAACTGCGGCCGGCTCGCGGCCTTGCAACGTTGTTTTTCAGGGGTATCTTCTGCTACCCATCTGGGTTCCAGCAATGTCAGCTGGTTCTCAGCAGTGCCTTTGGCCTAGGTGCCTCCTTCTCGGTATCCGAGTTCCAGCAACGTCTGCTGGTCCTTGGTAGTGCTTTGTAGCACAGGTACCTCCTGCTTAGTAACCATGTTCCAGCACCGTCAGCTGGTGAACGGTTGTGCCATTGGCTCTAGTTCCTTTTGCTGCCACCCTGGGTACCAGCACCGTCAGCTGGTTCTCAGTAGTTCCATTGACTCTTGTAGCTTCTGCTACCCATCCGGGTTCCAGCACCGTCAGCTGGTTCTCGGCAGTGCCTTTGGCCTAGGTGCCTCCTTCTCGGTATCTGAGTTCCAGCAACATCTGCTGGTCCTTGGTAGTGCTTTGTAGCACAGGTACCTCCTGCTTAGTAACCGTGTTCCAGCACCGTCAGCTGGTGAACGGTTGTGCCATTGGCTCTAGTTCCTTTTGCTGCCACTCTGGGTACCAGCACCGTCAGCTGGTTCTCAGTAGTTCCATTGACTCTTGTAGCTTCTGCTACCCATCCGGGTTCCAGCACCGTCAGCTGGTTCTCGGCAGTGCCTTTGGCCTAGGTGCCTCCTTCTCGGTATCTGAGTTCCAGCAACGTCTGCTGGTCCTTGGTAGTGCTTTGTAGCACAGGTACCTCCTGCTTAGTAACCGTGTTCCAGCACCGTCAGCTGGTCCACGGTTGTACCATTGGCTCTTGTTCCTTCTGCTGCCACTCTTGCTACCAGCACCGTCAGCTGGTTCTCGGTAGTTCCATTGACTCTTGTAGCTTCTGCTACCCATCCAGGTTCCAGCACCGTCAGATGGTCCTCGGCAGTGTCTTTGGCATGGGTACTCCCTCCTGCCCAACCTGGTTCCAGCACGCCTGCTGTTTCCGGGTAGTGTCAACGTCACTTTGCCACCAACTTGTTGTCTGTTCGTGCTACGGTCGGGTTACCTCCTGCTTAGTAACCGTCTTCCAGCTCCGTCAGCTGGTCCACGGTTGTGCCATTGGCTCTTGTTCCTTCTGCTGCCCTTCCAGGCTCCAGTACCATCAGCTGTTTCTCGACAGTTCCTCAGCCTTCTTGTACCTTCTGCTACTTTTCAAAGTTCACGCTTGCAGAAATGGTTTTTGGTTCTCACTCTGGATCTCCCTGACGACGACCCTGAAGACGACGACCCTGAAGACCACACCGAAGAAGACCAAAAAGATGACCCTGAAGAAGATGACCAAGATGACAAAGAACATGAAGACAACCACCAAGATGCAGAACAACAAAAGACAGAAGACCAAGAAGCAGAAGAACAATAAGAAGAAGGACCAAAAGCAGAAGAACATTAAACATAAGACTAAAAATCAGAGCAAAAGATATTATCTAAATTCTAAGCAGAAGACTAAGCAGTGTATGGGGGTGAGTCCGTTCCTCCTCGTGGTGCCCCTGGAAAATGCCTGCTGCTACAGGCCAAACTAAACGCGGACAAATCCTGCTCTAAATATTTTGTGACAGGCAGAACGGAAGGTGTAATCTTCAAACTTTTATAGATAACAACTACAGGAATGCCTGTCACAAATAAAAATATGATGATGAAGAAGAAGAATAGGAAGAAGATGAAGAAGTAGAATATGAAGAAGAATAATAGTTGAATAGGAAGAATATGAAGAATGTAAAAGAAAAGAATAATAGGAAGAAGGTGAAGAAGAAGAAGACGAATAAGGTGAAGAAGAAGTTGATGAAAAAGATGCTGCTGCTGAGGAAGATGAAGGAGAAAGTGTTGGAGAAGTAAAAAAGGAGGTGAAGAGCATGGAAGTAGTGAAACATACATATCTAACAAAATATACAAAAGGTTAACATAGTCAATATCTTTGTAACTCCGAACATCTTTAAAAAAAAATGTATACTTGCTACTCCATTTGATTGGGCTAAACCTCTATGCCTTTAATGTCTCCTCCACCTCCCCCAATACATTCTACATTATTCTTAGTTGTTTTTCTTCATGTAGAATTAAACTACAAGGAAAGAAAGGGTTTTTTTAATTCCGATATTTCTGTTCCATTGACTTGAATGGGACTTCCGGGATCGGAATCGGCGATACCCGATACTTTTTTCTTATCGGCCGATCCAATCCGATCCGATATTTTTCAATATTGGGTGGTATCGCTCAACACTAGTTATAAGTGATTCGTGACGCCACCTGTGGTGTTCGGCAATGAAGATGTAAGCCGACGCTGCAGACAGATCCTCTGTGACAGATGGTGTGGTGCAGCAATGATGTTATAGCCCTCTACAGGCAGGGCTGTAGTCCCAGGGCAGAGTAGGTGAGGTAACACTTAGATGGTGTAGTGTCGGGCGCAAGAGATGTAGCAATGCTGGACAGGTTGGCGCCGGAATAAGTGGAGGACACCAGGGCATGTAGTTCCAAAGCTTTACTCACAGTCTGTTTGTTGTGGTACAGGTGCCCGCATCCATGCCGTGTCCTCAGGGTCAGGAGCTCAGCCAACTTCGAGGCAGGATGAAGTACTCCTTTCCAACACTCCGCCAATATATGTGCCTTTTCTGAACGTCTCCCTCTTAGCGCCTTTGAGTGAAGTACTCCCAGTACTGAGTTACACTGGAGTTCCTCCTGTCAAATGTTCTTATGAACTCTACTTGTGCGGCAGACAGCTGTAGCCTACTTCGGGGACTCCTTCTACCTAGTCCCGGCTCCCTATAGTTGCTGTTGTGCCCCCAAGTCTTGTGTGGGAATAAAGTGGTCACTACTTCTGTTCCTCCGGTGTCTGCTGCAGGACCATTAGTATCCATACAACCTCGGGGACCGGGCCCCGGCCTTGCGCTTAGAACTTGGGAAGGGTTCTCCTCTAACCCTGGTCCTTGTTCTCTTATTCTCCTCACGTTCCATACTAATCCTTTCCTTCTTATGGAGAATTAGGCTTTCTAAAATGTCTCTTTCCTGTTCCAGCAGACCCAGGTCACTAAGGTCTGCAGCAGCACTTCCATCCATCCATCCATCTCCTGGGGATCTCTCAAACTCTCCCTCTCTGTCAGACTGACTGACTGACTGACTCCTAACTCTTCCCGCTCTTTTAGTGCCAAAACTCAGCTGCACCCACCTCCCAGCACGTTTCGTGTTCCAAGCAGGGAGCCACCAAGGGGTGCTATGCTACATTCCAAGCAGGGAGCTGCCAATGGTGCTTTGCTACACTACTTTGTGGTGTGGGGTGCAGGTATTGGAGTGTGGTCAGGTGTCTCCACCTTACCTGGATAGTGGGGTACCACACCTCAGGAGAGGTGCAGTACCTCTGTGGCGACTGAACCCTGAGGGGTGCCACAGTAACTGTACAGAAAAGAGGAAGAAAAGTATTTTTGCTTTAAAAAAGCAGTTTGCATAGCAGTGTGCAAACAGCAATGCAGCTACAGTATCAGGGAGCCTTATGAGACAGCCTAATAACAAACAGAGCTGATGCACAAAAATATAGCCTCCCCTGTCACTGCATACAAACTGTTGTGTTGAACAGTGGTGGAAATCGCTAGCAGCAGAAGCAGTTTTTTTGTTCTTCTTCCCTGCCTAACGCTCTACCTTATTCAGAATCAGCAGCTGCAACCTCTCCCTAATGCTAATATCGGCAGAAGTAAAATGGCGGTAAGTGTGCACGCCCTTTTATAGCCCCTGTGATACCACACAAAGCAAGCCAATCACTTGCATGCCCTTCTCAAAGATGGTGGTGACCGATGCCCATGTCATCGCGTTGCCCACAGTGTGCGTCCTCCATCATTGGCTGAAAAAGAGCGCTGGAAGCATCATTTGAAATGCGACTTTGGCGCTCTGGTTGCCGACCTCGTGACCGACCTCACGCTATGGTCGGATTACGTTTTATGAAACCCAACTTCAGCGAATGTCGGAGACTTATGAATTTGACTGACCCATTTTGCTCAACTCTAATTAGGAGGATAACAATTTTGATGGGAGTGCTTCTTTAAGAACAGAATCAAAGCTTTTCTGTACTATAACAAACACTTAAAAAAGATGCTTCACATCTAAACCACAATAGGATCAAACAAGGAGGAAAGGCATAAAGAAATGCAGCAAAAACTGAATACTCAGGAAAGATTTTTATTGCGTAGTTTTCTGCAGACACTTGCAGAAAACAAAAAACACAGTATTTATGTAACATGTAAACACGGCCTTAAAGACACGAAAAAGCCAGATGTCAAACTTACATTGAAAAGAGAATGTTTTGGCTGCTATGACTATGAATAATTGAACAAATAATAAATCCTCAGGTCCCAAGTAAAGATTATTATAACTCATAGCTGACATCACACAAGACCTGGCAATTCAAAAGCCATGCTGGGATGTGCCGGAAAGATTTGAAAGCCTCCTGTCCAGCCACCAGATGCCTCTGACCAGGACACTGGATCAGATTCCTGTGAATTGACCTGCTCATTTTTAGTCCCAAATGTCCTGGATACAGTAGGACAGTCTTGGATTTTGGTCTACACCCTGCAATCACAGGCTTCTGCTGAATGCCAGGATAGAAAGAAATGGTAAATAGATATTGGGTTACAGATATTGACGTGGTCAAGTTCTGTCATGGTACATGATTTGTCAATCTTTCTGGTCTTCAAAAGTTGAGATGTATGGATATGCAGCATGGAAGCTTGGCTTTTATGTAGCTTGGAGATCCATAATGGACAACAGAAGCTGCAGTTGTAGAACACAATGAACCAACAGAGAAGGACCATAACTGAGAAATTGGAGGAGCATAGTTTACTCAGGATAGGAGAGCTGAGTTGGATACATAATCCAATACAAAGCTGGTAGCGGTACAATAGAGTTTGCTAAGCAAAACAGCAGAGTATTCAAAAAGCTTAATGCAAAGCTGACACAGCATTATAGCAGACATGAGTTTGACTCAGTCTAATGCAAAGGTGATACTAGTAAGGCAGAGTTTACTCAGGAATGTCTCAAACCTGGATTTGTCACAAGGTTCCAAGAATAGGCTAGCGGTAAGGCAAAGTTGAGTTTTTCTAGAGGATAATTCAGAGCTTGCACAGAAAAAATATACAAATTAAAAAATCAAAAACTCACTTCACAATCTTGTGGAGTAGTATAAGTATGAAGGAGGCTTGCAGACAAGTCTATTGTGCCTCTTACAAAAATATGCCTCAGAATCAGGTTTCTTGGATCTTTTGACGAAGCCATTCATCTTTTTAAAAATAGAAATTTTTACACATGCAAAGTTTAAACTTAGAAAACAAAGTTTCTTTTAAATAGAAACAAGACAAATCATATATTTCATTGTCATAATATTCCCTGTTTATTAGCCTTCATTTTGACTTTGGGAGTGCTTATCCATGGAAAAAGTTCAATGAAATGGAATTTCCAGTATCCACAGAAAAAATGTAGTGAAATAAAAATTAACTTTCAATGTATCATCATAATCCTTGGAAATTTAATTTTTATTTCACATTTTTTCTGTGGATGCTGGAAATTCGGTTTCATGTGACTTTTCCAATACTGCCTCAGAGCTGGTTCATTGTTTCCTTTTTTTCCGTGCACCACTACCGGGATTCTTAAGCTTACAAGCAAGATTTTGTACCTAAATTTCCCTCCACCACCACCTTTTTTCTTGTGTGCGTGTCCAAGCAGGACAAGGAGTTTGTGCCTGGTTATTTGAAAGCCTCCTTTTGATTAAAAATAAAATCACTTCTATGCTGTAAGTAAGAGGAATAAGGCATTGGCACACCTAAGATAATATGAATGAAAATCAGTGCATTTTAAGAATAAACACATTCAGATTTCATTGCGTGCATCACTAAAAGAACACGTTTTATTCATTTTACCAACTGAGACAATGTATTGATAATAATTTATAGGCTTATTCTTTTGCCACAACTTTTTCTTCAGCCTCAGTACTGTGACAGCCAAGATTTGTAGTAATTTCAAAGTGACCTTAAATCAATCTGTCAAAGCATGGATGCAACCCAAGGGAAATTACATTTTTTTGTAATTTCTTGAGGTGTAAAATTTGGATGTTGCACCTTTGTAAACCATTCTTCAATATAATGGAAAAATAAGCACATTTTCAGTGATCTGAATTTAAAAAACAAAGTAACAAGCAAAACAAAAAAATATACTTGTGTTATTGAGTCTTGGAGAAAGTTGTATTTCTTCAGTGTCTTGCACTTATCAAGGTATTACGTTTCACCAGAAGCATGAATTGGGTTGACCACTTTCTCTTATTAGCCAAGCTTTCTTCACAAACTGATCAGGACTACAGTCGATGAAATGAGTGCTGATGTTGGCACATGTGACCAGACCAGTACTTAAGCTAGCGCCTCCAATAAAAAAGCAGAATTTCCATTTGAGGTGTTTTACAATTGGATGAGACTGATGGTCTGGTTACATGTTTCTCTATCAGTAGCAGTTTATGAACAGAAGAGCTAATCAGATTATAAAAAAAGCTTCAATTAGAAGCTTGAGTTTGTCCCACAATGCCAACATAGGACTCCATTGCCCAACTTGACTAACTTCCAATTAGTTTCCCAATTGGCTACTAACATTTTATTTGATGAAACATTTCAATATTTATTTGTGGACTCTCAATCTGTATAATCTGACAAATTACAGAACAGAGAGTTTTCAGGACTGTGATATGCACTCTAGATTTCTCTAGAGAAATTGCAACCACCCCGTTACAGCTGTTGGGTAAAGGCGACTGCCTCCTAAATACTCAAGTCTAACTAAAGTGATTGATTGAATAAATTAGTTTCCATTCAACCACTGCATCAGAAGAAGTTTTGATTGCAGTGATGCTTCCCGTTAATTGAAGCTCTGCTCAGGTTGGACTTTACCTCACATACTTTTGGAGATGCTGATATCATTTCACTAGAAATTTTGAAGGCATTTGATGGGCAGGGATAATTTATTTGCTGGTGAATAAGCTTGGCATATTCAAGGCTTATTCATCGCAAAACTGGAACATTCAGGAACTTGACAATTTCTTGAAGCCACCGATTTTAGACTTCTGTATAATTGTGTGTATAATTATAAATAACAATAAAAACTAAACCCCAAGGTAAGAAATAGATACTGTATATCAATAAAAGAGACATAGTCAGAAGGACACAGTCAGAAATGCGCATCGGGGTGTGCGCCACACCTGAGCCACCTTTCACCAGGTTCCTTATCTTCTCTTTATTGTGCCCTAGGTTACATTGTATCCTCGTTCCATAGCAATTTTTCCATACCTTCACTACCTTCCAGGTCTCACAGAAACTGTGCTTTACTTCAATAGTCCGATATTAACTTAGTCTTGTCTCATTGAGTCAGTCCTTTAATTTCACTGCCTACATCCTAGGCGTAATATGGCTGATCCCACCACATAACCATTTGCCATTGTGTTTAAGGAGCACTTTCACCCTGACCTTTACATATCTATATATATCTCCATCCTTGTTTTCCTTCCAGTCCTGAGCTCTCAAACGTCTCATGGGGTATGTCACTTTCTGTATATATTTATATACTTAGATACAATTTTTGTGCACACTGTAACCCATAGTATATTATGATAAATTATTAAACTGATATACAGTATCTATTTATGACCTTGGGGTTTAGTTTTCATAATTATTATTTTATTGTACATGAGTATGTCTTTTTTTATTAATGGTGCGGGCACCTCTTGTATGTGGTGCTACCCTCTATCACTTTGCTAATAAAGGTATTTTTATCTTTATATACTTCTTTGTCCCATATTGTCTTGATAACTTTTGAATTTCTCCTGCTTGGTTTCCACAATTTCGCCAAATGGTCTACCATTCATCCACCCAGCAGATGTATACCACTCATTCCATAAGCGATTGTATACATCGATTTGAATACTTGGATATATATCTACTGCTGCATCCAGTACCTGTTTTATGTTCCCTAAATAAAATGTAGTTTGTAGATAATAGATTCTTGCAAACTCCCCTTTTCCTTTTCAGAAGACAGATACCCAGAAACAGCTGTTGCATAGATTAGTTACACACCTGGAATTAATCTCATGAATTGTAGAGATTGCATTGACCTTTTCCAGTACTGAACATTTGAACTGAATTATCAATGCTGGACATTCATTCATCCTCACTGATGAGGAGCAATACCCCGAAACAGCTGTCTGTGGATGGATGCCATGTTTTGGCATAGGTGGTTTCCTTCATTGGAGACTGCCATTCCTGTGGTTGTTCCTTCCCGGGGAAAGTCCTGGATAGTCATTGCTTGCGTTGAGAAACATGTGATGGTGTCTCCGCGGCTTGTGTTTTGCATATTTTTACATATTTCCCATAAGGGATGGGGGCTTTGCTCTAGAATCACTGTGTTGTGAAACACGTGATGGAGTCTCCGCTGTTGTAAGTTCATTTTCCCCTTCACAGTCGATGTTGATGAACTCCCTCTTCTGGTGAAGGAAGTTAGTGAGGCTGATTATCAAACACTTGATCTGGTAGATGATGACTGGGTAACAGGAAATTCTGACTGGATATAAGGCAGCCGATGCCCTCTCTAGGAGTTTCTTTGCTGATTCTCCTGTTGTGACCAAGCCTGCTACCATCTTAGGTGAGGGGGTAGTTCTTTCTGCCATCTCGCCCGATTTGAGACGTGCTCTGGAAGAGTTTCAGGAGGACAAACCTGAGCGTTGTCCCATTGGAAAATTGCATGTTCCTGACCAGTGGAGGAAGAGAGCGATGTCTGAAGTTCATTGCTGTGCATTGGCTGGTCATCCAGATATTTTTGGTACTAGAGATTTGGTGAGTTGGTCTTTTTGGTGGCCCGCCTTGTCTCGTGATGTCAGGAATTTTGTGCAGTCCTGTGGGACTTGCTCTCGGTCTAAACCTTGTTCTCGCTCTAGTGGGTTGTTGATGCCTTTGCCGGTGCCCAGGAGGCCATGGACCCATATTTCAATGGATTTTATCTCTGATATGCCTGTCTCTCAGAGAATGACTGTTATTTGGGTGATTTGTGATAGATTCTCTAAGATGGTCCATCTTGTACCACTCCCTAAGTTGCCATCTTCCTCAGAGTTGGTGCCCTTGCTTTTGCAACAGGTGGTTCGCTTGCACGGGATTCCTGAGAACATTGTATCTGACAGAGGAGTTCAGTTTGTGTCTAGATTTTGGAGGACTTTCTGTTCCAAGCTGGGAATTCAGTTGTCCTTCTCCTCTGCGTTTCACCCTCAGACCAATGGGCAGACGAAGAGAACAAACCAGACTTTGGAGTCGTATTTGAGATGTTTTATTTCTGCTGATCAGGATGATTGGGTTTCATTTTTGCCCTTGGCCGAATTTGCTTTAAATAATAGAGCTAGTTCTGCCACTTTGATGTCAACTTTTTTTTGTAACTTTGGGTTTCATCCTCGATTCTCTTTCAGGGCAGGTGGAGCCTTCTGCCTGCCCAGGTGTTGACACTGTGGTGGAGAGAATGCACCAGATCTGGGACCAAGTGGTGGATAAGTTGTCTCTCTCCCAGGAAAAGGCCCAGCGGTTTTCCAACCGGCATAGGACCATTGGTCCCCAGTTTAAGGTGGGTGATATGGTTTGGTTGTCATCAAAGAATATCGCTATGAAGGTGGCTTCTCCAAAGTTTAAACCTAGATTTATTGGACCTTACAAGATTTTGGAGATTCCTAATCCAGTCTCTTTTCGATTGGCTCTTCCTGTTACATTTAAGATCCATAACGTGTTTCATAAGTCTCTGTTAAAGAGGTTTGTTGAGCCAGTAGTTCCTGTGGTGGCACCTCCTGACCCGGTATTGGTTGAAGGTAATGTGGAATATGAGGTTGAGAAGATACTGGATTCTCGCCTGGCTAGACGGAGACTCCAGTATTTGGTTAAATTGAAGGGTTATGGCCAGGAGGATAATTCTTGGGTCCCTGCATCCGATATTCATGCCGAAAGATTGGTTCGTGCCTTTCATCGGGCCCATCCTGATCGCCCTGGTGGCTTGGATGAGGGTTCAGTGACCGCTCCTCAAGGGGGAGGTACTGTTGTGAGTTCATTTTCCCCTTCACCGTCGATGTCTGATGAACTCCCTCTTCTGGTGAAGGAAGGTAGTGAGGCAGATTACCAAACACCTGATCTGGTAGATGATGACTGGGTAACAGGAAATTCTGACTGGATATAAGGCAGCCGATGCCCTTCTTAGTCGCTGGTGATTTCTCTGCTGGATTCTTGGAGACCAGTCTGATTCCTGCTTCCCAAAGATAAGTTTTTGCTCTGCTATTGAACTTATTAGTTTTGTTTTGTTTACCTTGTTTTTTGGAGTTCAGCCATCCCCGGTCGGGGGTGTGCTGAGTTCCATTTTTGTCTCTGATCAGTTTGTCTCTTTGCTCTGTCTTCAGAATTTACCTGAGTGCTGAAATAGTCTTTTTGAAGTCCTAGCGACTTCAGGGCCTGTTTTTCCTATCAGACGGTTGGGACATTTTTTGGTAGGGTTTTTTACGGATTGCAGACAGCAGCTTTTCTATCCTGTCCTTTTTAGTTAGCTTGGGCCCCATCGTTTGCTCAACCTATTTTTCTATCTGTGTTAGTGTTTTCATCTTGCTTCACCGTCATTATATGTTGGGGGCTGCCTATTGCTTTGGGGTCTGCTCTGGGGCAGTTTAGATTTCCCCTTTCTTTCTTTAGGCCTATTTAGTTCTCCGGCTGTGATCGAGGGGTCTAGGGCATCGTAGGAACCCCCCACGGCTACTGTTAGTTGTTGTGGATAGGATCAGGGGTCTGCAATCCGATAGCTACCAACCTCTTCGGTTTTCTGGACTTAGCTTGTATTTTTGTTTTTTCCTCCTTCGGTGACTCATTCATAACACTCCGCAGTGTTGGATGTTGATCTCCATGAGTTCATTCATCCTCATTTTTCACAGTCTTCTACTAGACATTGCTCCTACTGGCCAGTTTCCTACTCCACACTGATGAGGGGCAATACCCCGAAACAGCTGTCTGTGGATGACTACCATGTTTTGGCATAGGTGGTTTCCTTCATTGGGGACTGCCCTTCCCATGGTTGTTCCTTCCCGGGGAAAGACCTGGCTAGTCATTGCTTGCGTTGAGAAACATGTGATGGTGTCTCCGCGGCTTGTGTTTTGCATATTTTTACATATTTCCCATAAGGGATGGGGGCTTTGCTCTAGAATCACTGCGTTGAGAAACACGTGATGGAGTCTCCGCAGTGTTGGATGTTGATCTCCATGAGTTCATTCATCCTCATTTTTTACCCTAGTTCTTTATTCCTGTAAAAAAACTAAAAATACAGACCACATATATTACACTGTAGTTTCTCTGTCACATGCCTCATCTACTGTGGGATAAAAATTGTGGCATTTCATGCCTCCATTCAACTGTTTATGCTGTGTGTTTTTTAGGATTGGCGGAACGCACCAAATAAGAAATTTTAATAAGGTGCGTTTGCAACCCAGGGTCCTCCGTGCGGTGATGGAGAAGCCACAGCTATCACAATGGCGGAGAAAGGCTGCAAGAAACCACTTAAAGCACACTGAGTTAAATGTCACTCAGTGTGCACAGTGTGCAAAGTAACAAGCTCTGTTACACGACAGAGCTGTACTATGAAGCAAAGCAAAATGATTATACCCTGTTAAACTGCACAGGCGTATAGAAAAATACTAATTGGGGTCCCTATAACTTAGTCCCCCAAGGAAGACTAAGCTGGTGGCTGACCCTGCTCTGACACATGGTGTGCTTTAGTACGCGCGCCTGAGGTCGCCCGGTGCAGATGCTAAGTTCAAGCAGGAGTTTCCACACTACACTGCCTGTCTAGACCAACACTCGCAGTGCTGTTAGCGGCACACGTGCAGGGTGGTAAGATAGCCAAAAATACATAAAACACAAAGGATACTAGCACACAGGCATCAATTGCCAAAATTTGTAGCCCACAGAAGGATGAAGCCTGGACCGGAGATACTACACTGCAAAATATGTGGCCTATATTTTTATTTTTTTACAGCAAAATAGTGTCACTAACTTAGGGTAGCACACAGCAAAAACAGTCGAATAAAGTCCTGAAATGCCACAACTTTTATCCCACAGATAGATGAGGTGTGTGATGGAGATACCTTACTGTGTGTTCTGTGGTCTGTATCTTTTTACAACAAAATAGTGCTAATAATTGGAGTAACACACATCAAAAACAGTTGAATGGAGGCCTCAAATGCCACAATTTGTAGCCCACAGATAGATGAGGCGTGTGACGGAGATACCACACTGAAAAATATGTGGCCTGTATTTTTATTTTATTTACTATTATGTAAATAGTATCAAGAACTAGGTTAACCCCTTCACCCCCAAGGGTGGTTTGCACGTTCATGACCGGGCCAATTTTTACAATTCTGACCACTGTACTTTTATGAGGTCATAACTCTGGAACGCTTCCATGGATCCCGGTGATTCTGACACTGTTTTCTCGTGACATATTGTACTTCATGTTAGTGGTAAAATTTCATTCAAATAACTTGCGTTTATTTGTGAGAAAAACGGAAATTTGGCGAAAATTTTGAAAATTTCGCAATTTTCCAGCTTTGAATTTTTATGCCCTTAAATCACAGAGATATGGCACCCAAAAAACTTGATAACTAACATTTCCCACATGTTTACTTTACATCAGCACAATTTTGGAACCAAAATTTTTTTTTGTTAGGAAGTTATAAGGGTTAAAAGTTGACCAGCGATTTCTCATTTTTACAACACCATTTTATTTTTACGGACCACATCACATTTGAAGCCACTTTGAGGGGTCTATATGATAGAAAATACCCAAAAGTGACACCATTCTAAAAACTGCACCCCTTAAGGTGCTCAAAACCACATTCAAGAAGTTTATTAACCCTTTAGGTGCGTCACAGGAATTTTTTCGAATATTTAAAAAAAAATGAACATCTAACTTTTTTTCACAAAAAAAATACTTCAGGTTCAATTTTTTTTATTTTACCAAGGGTAACAGGAGAAATTGGACTGCAAAAGTTATTGTGCAATTTGTCCTGAGTACGCTGACACCTGATATGTGGGGGGTAACGACTGTTTCGGCGCATGGCAGAGATCAGAAGGAGCGCCGTTTGACTTTTTCAATGCAAAATTGTCTGGAATTCAGATCGGACACCATGTCACGTTTGGAGAGCCCCTGATGTACCTAAACAATGGAAACCCCCTACAAGTGACCCCATTTTGGAATCTAGACCCCCCAAGGAACTTATCTAGATATGTGGTGAGAACTTTGAACCCACAAGGGCTTTACAGAAGTTTATAACGTACAGCGGTACAATTAAAAAATCATATTTTTTCCACAAAAATGATCTTTTCACCCCAATTTTTATTTTCCCAAGGGTAACAGGACCCTAAACGTTATTGTGCAATTTGTCCTGAGTATGATGATACCCCATATGTGGGGGTAAACCACTATTTGGGCACATGGCAGAGCTCGGAAGGGAAGCAGCGCCATTTGACGTTTTTGGCTGGAATTGAGATCGGATATCATGTCGCGATTGGAAAACCTCTGATGTACCAAAACAGTGGAAACCCCCCACAAATGACACCATTTTGGAAACTAGACCCCCTAAGGAACTTATCTAGATGTGTGGTGAGAACTTTGAATCCCCAAGGACTTCACAGAGGTTTATAACATAAAGCCGTACAATTAAAAAATCATATTTTTTCAACAAAAATGATCTTTTCACCCTCAATTCTTATTTTTCCAAGGGTAAAAGGACCCTAAAAGTTATTGAGCAATTTGTCCTGAGTACGCTGATACCCCACATGTGGGGGTAAACCACTATTTGGGCGCATGGCAGAGCTCGGAAGGCAAGCAGCGCCATTTGACGTTTTTTGCTGGAATTGAGATCGGACACCATGTCGCGATTGGAAAACCCCTGATGTACCTAAACAGTGGAAACCCCCCACAAATGACACCATTTTGTAAACTAGACCCCCCAAGGAACTTATCTAGATGTGTGGTGAGCACTTTGAACCCCCCAGTGCTTCACAGAAGTTTATAACGCCGGGGCGTGAAAATAAAAAAATCGTATTTTTTCCACAAACATGATCAATTAGTCCCCAATTTTTTTTATTTTCCCAAGGGTAACAGGAGAAATTGAACCCCAAAAGTTGTTGTCCAATTTGTCATGAGTACGCTTACACCCCATATGTGGGAGAAAACTACTGTATGGACACACGTCGGGGCTCGGAAGGGAAGCAGTGACGTTTTGGAATGCAGACTTTGATGGAATGGTCTGCGGGTGTCATGTGCGTTTGGAGAGCCCCTGATGTACCTAAACTATTGAAACTCCCCAAAAGTGACCCCATTTTGGACACTAGACCCCCACGGAACTTATCTAGATGTGTGGTGAGCACTTTGAACCCCCAAGTGCTTCACAGAAGTTTATAACGCTCGGACGTGAAAATAAAAAAATCATTTTTTTCTACAAAAATGATATTTTTGCCCTCAATTTTTTATTGTCCTAAAGGTAACAGGAGAAATTGGACCCCAAAAATTGTTTTGCAATTTGTCCTGAGTAGGCTGATACCCTACATGTGGGGGTAAAACACTGTTTGGGCGCATGTCAGAGCTTGGAAGGGAAGGAGCACCATTTGACTTTTTCAACTCAGAATTGGCTGGAATTGAAATCAGACGCCATGTTGCATTTGGAGAGCCCCTGATGTGCCCAAGCAGTGGAAACCCCCAATTCTAACTCCAACCCGAACCCCAACACACCCCTAACCCTAATCTCAGCCCTAACCCTAACCCTAGCCCTAACCCTAGCCCTAACCCTAGCCATAACCCTAGCCCTAGCCCTAACCCTAACCCTACCCTAACCCTAGCCCTAACCCTAACCGTAATGGAAAAATGGAAATAAATACATTTTTTTTATTTTATTATTTTTCCCTAACTAAGGGGGTGATAACGGGGGGTTTGATTTACTATTTATGGCGGTTTTTATGTTTGGCGGCTGTCGCACGCTAATAGACGCTTTTTATTGTAAAAATAGTTTTTGCATCACCACATATTGAGAGCTATAATTTTTCCGTATTTTGACCCACTGAGTCATGTGAGGTCTTATTTTTTGTGGGACGAGTTGACGTTTTTATTGGTACCATGTTCGGGCATGTGACATTTTTTGATCGCTTTTTATTCCTATTTTTGGGACGCAGAATGAACAAAAACCAGCGTTTCATGAATTTCTTTTGGGGGGGTGCGTTTACACCGTTCCGCGTGCGGTAAAATTGATAAAACGGTTTTATTCTTCGGGTCAGTATGGTTACAGCGATACCTCATTTAGGTCTTTTTTTATGTTTTGTCGGTTTTATGCAATGAAAACTATTTTATATAAAAAATAATTATTTTTGCATCGCTTTATTCTGCGAGCTATAACTTTTTTATTTTTTCACTGATGATGCTGTGTGGTGGCTCGTTTTTTGTGGGACAAGATACCGTTTTCAGTGTTACCATGGATATTTATATGCGTCTTTTTGATCGCGCGTTATTACACTTTTTGTTTGGCGGTATGATAATAAATCATTATTTTTTGCTTCGTTTTTTATTTTTATTTTTTAAGGGGTTCACTAAAGGGGTTAACTAATGGGACAGTTTTATAGGGCGGTTCGTTACGGACGTGGCGATACCTAATATGTGTACTTTTATTGTTTTTTTTTTTTTTTATTTTCAAAAAATTGATTTATTTGGGGGAATATTTTTTTTTTTTAATTTATTTGGCAATTTTTTTTTAATTATTTTAACACTTTTTTTATTTTTTTTTACTTTATTAAATAGTCCCAGGTGGGACATCACTGGTCTGTGACAGATCGCTGATCTGTCACATCACAGATCACTGTGACAGATCAGCGATCTGTCACAGGCAGTGCACAAGGCTTCCTCATGCCTGCGCTTTGCAGGCACTGAGGAAGCCAGCTTCCTGCAGGCCCCCAAAGGCCCCCGTTGCCATCTTGGATTCGGGGGCCTGCAGGAAAGGAGCCCCCGGCAGCAGCGCTGCACATTGCGCTGCCGTGGGGGGCTCAGGGAAGCACGGAGGGAGCCCCCTCCCTGCCGATGCTTCCCTTTAACCCCGATACACCGCGATCATGTTTGATCTCGGTGTGCAAGGGGTTAACGTGTCGGGGCGGTCCGTGACCACCCCTGACACATTGTGCCGGGTGTCAGCTGTGATAATCAGCTGACACCCGGCCGCGATCAGCGGCGCTCACCACGTGGGCGCCGCTGATCGCGGTAGACGTACTGTCCCGTCCATGGGCATAGGGGCCCGTGTCCCATGGACGGGATAGTACGTCTGATGTCAGGAAGGGGTTAACACTGTTAGGCTCTGGGATTCTCCCGCTGCGGGATGGATCTCAAACCTTGTCTGGTGCTGTGGTCTCCCATTCAGGCTCGGCTGCTGGGATGACTGCTTACCACAGACTTTGGTCTCAGCGCTTTGCCCAGTCTCATGCTGTAGGTGTATTTACTACTGGCTTTCCAGCTAAGCCTATGGTTACTACTAGTTTACAAGTGCAGCGCTGTGTTCTGGAGCCTAAGTCCTGATTTCACCTTTCTTAGCATGTCCATGACATGGTGCCTTCCCATTGGTGCTCGGACTTCAGGTGCTCTGGTGATGTTGTAGCTTCACATTGGCCCACAGGCAAGATCCTGTCTGTCTATACTTGAGCAAGGTATAAAAAGCTCTCAATGGTGCAATCCTGTGCGCTAGTATCATGTGTGTTTGGTGTGTTGGTGGCTACCTTACCACTCTGTGCACATGTGCCTCTAACAGCACTGCAAATGTGTTGGTCTAGACAGGCAGTGTAGGGTAGAAAATTCCTGCTTGAACTTAGGATCTGCACCAGGCATCCTCAGGCTTGTGTGCTAAAGCACACCGTGTGTCAGAACAGGGTCAACCACCAGCTTAGTCTTCCCTGGGGGGTAAAGTTATAGGGACCCCAATTAGTATTTTTCTATATGCCTGTGCAGTCAAGCAGGGTATAGTCTTTTTGCTTTGCTTCATAATACCGCTCTGTGGTGTAACAGAGCTTGTTACTTTGTGCACTGTGCATACTGAATGATATTTAACTCAGTGTGCTTTATGTGTTTTCTCACAGCCTTTCTCCGATATTGTGCTAGCTGTGGTTTCCCCATCACCGCACGGAGGATCTGGGTTGCGAATGTACCTTATTATAATTTCTTATTTGGTGCATTCCGCCAATCCTAAAAAGACACACAACGAAGATAGTTGAATGGAGGCCTCAAATGCCACAAATGTGGCTAGCAATGGCAGATGAACAGCATCTTCAGTGGTACATCCAGCAGCTTGAGAGCAGGTTGACCACTCTAGAGCAGGCGTCTACAGCTATGGATCTTGCCGCATTGGTAGCACAAGCAGTCGCCAAAGCCGCTACTAAGTTTACTGCTGCAATTCCTGTTTCTCCTGTTGCATGTTTTTGGCTGCCCAGAAAAATTTTCTGGGGACAGCAAGGCATGTAGAGGGTTTGTTAATCAGTGCTCAATCCAGAGCGTACCAAGGTTGGATTTATTATTTCACTTTTGTCAGACAGGGTGTTGGAGTGGGCTACGTCATTATGGGAATGAGAGGATCACCTGATCCTTAGCGCCTCTCATTTTCTTTGTGCCCTGAAAGAGTTTTTGGGGGGCCACAAGTCACACATGACTTTAGCTTAGGGTTCATCCTTAGGTTGCCAGTATGCCATTCAGTTTCGTACCCTGGCTACCGAGTTGGAATGGCCTGATATTCTGGAGGAGATTAGCAGATCATGCCAGGGATGCTTTGGCCACTAGTGAGATTCCATACACTGAAAAGAAAAAAGGGTGGTACTCAATGTTTCTAAGATCCAATCTATATTGTGACAAATTAAAACATCTTCAGCGGGGGGAGGTAGAATGGGAAGAAAAAGTCGGACAATGGCCGTTTCGCACTCCCTTGCTCTTCTACAGTCCTGTTGGTAATGGTAAGTGACGCGACATAGCAAAAACCCTGTGGCAAATAAGGTCCTCCCCCATTTTTTTTCTCTCTCCTCCACCTCACTCCCTGACAATTCCTAAAATACCTATAAAATACCTAATACAATGATTATATGCAATTTCACATTTAAAATAGCATACACAAAACATCAAGGAACCATAGCTTATAAATTTTTAATGAAATTTACAGAAAAATCTCTTTTCAAAAGAATTTTGTCACAAAAAAAACAGACATGTCTAATTTATCATTGAAGCCTGTAGCTTCTAACGCCCGTGTGTACTCAATATCCACCTGGCTTCTCGTCTCATGAGTGATTTGTGTAAATGTCCCCCTTGCGGTGGTAAAGAAACCCTTTCCAAACCTCCAAAACGTAGGACACCTGAATCCCCTTCATGTTGTTCTCTAATATGTTTAATCAGTCGTGGAACTCCTTTAGGCTACTTTCACACATCAGGTTTTCGGCGTCAGGCGCGATCCGGCGTCGTGCCGGAACGCCGGATCCGGCAAATGTTTCTGAAAACCGGATGTGACGGATCCGGTTTTCTGCCGGATCCGTCTTTTTCTGGACAGACAAAACCGGATCCGTCTCATCCGGTTCATCCGTTTTTCTATCCGTTTTTTCGACGGATTACGCCGGATCCGGTTTTTAAAATTGACCCTTGTGGCCTTCCGAACGGGATTGGCTACTGGAAAACTATATATAGCGTGTTCCTACAGCCCTTCTTTGACAGGTTGTAGAGGAGAAAGTGCAGGTTGGAGAGAAGAGCAAGTTACTGGCGAAGATGGATGTTATCATTGGAAATATTTTGAAGAATTTGGCGGATTTTACAGCGGAGGCAAATCGTTTGAGGGTGATTGTTCTGGAGAAGGAGAGAGCGAGACAGCAGCGCATCAGGCATCGTAGACGACGTTTGTGGATCCACCCCATCACAGCCAAGAGAATGACGCGTGGGGTCTATTCTACACTATGCATGGACCTTCGACGAAACCCGGATAAATTTTTTGGATATGTTAGGATGAAAATGGAGAATTTTGATTACTTGGTGGAGCGCATTGCACACCTCATAAGAAAAGCGGACACCTATTGCCGCTTCTCTGTTTCACCCGCAGAGCGTCTGATGGTGACTTTAAGGTAAGCCACATTTATTGGATATGATCGCATCAGAGCACACTTTCACTGCAATCTTGTTGGTGGTAATTTGTATCTCCAAGTGTTATAGGTCAGTTTTGGTATGTAATGCTGTGATTTAAAACTAATTTATTGTTTTTTAATTCCCCACAGATTTCTTGCAACTGGAGAATCCCTTTCGTCACTGCATTTCCAGTACAGACTCGGGATTTCCACCATATCTGGAATTGTGAAGTACACATGCCGTGCACTGTGGGACTCCTTAGCTGAAGAGTTTTTACCAGAGCCCACAACAGAGAGGTGGATTGAAATTGCTGACAAGTTTCAACAGATATGTCAGTTTCCAAACTGCTTGGGCGCTGTGGACGGGAAACATATCCGCATTGTAAAGCCAGCTGGATTGGGATCGGAATATTTCAATTACAAGAAATATTTTTCAATTGTCCTCATGGCCATCGCTGACGCGGAATACAAATTTATTGCGGTTGATATTGGGGCCTATGGCCGCTCCAATGACTCTCAAGTTTTCAAACTGTCTGCCATGGGGCGTAAACTGTATGGAAACACCTTCCAGTTCCCACCACCTAGACCGCTGCCGCAAACATCTGGTCCACCTATGCCATTTGTCTGTGTAGGGGATGAAGCCTTCCAGCTGTCAGAACACCTTTTGAAACCGTACTCTAGCAGAGGATTGACAAGACCAAAACGCATTTTTAATTACCGCCTCACAAGAGCAAGAAGAATGGTTGAATGTACCTTTGGTATTCTGACAGCCAAATGGCGGGTCCTATTGACTGCGATCAACCTCAAGACAGAAACTGTGGACGAGGTGATCAAAGCGTGCGTGGTACTCCACAATTTTGTTATCTGCAAGGAACCCATTTCCATTGAGGACACCTCTGAAGAAACCACCTTGCAAGATTACCATGACATTACCACTAGAAGTTCTGTGACGGTTTCAGTAATGAGGGACAATTTTGCACTATACTTTATGTCACCTCAAGGCAGAGTACACTGGCAGGATGACAGAGTGTGAAAGATTTGTGCCCTAACCAAACTTGTGTACCTTCTGGACCAACAGTATATACCTTTGCCAACCAAAGTTGGCTATCTTGTCATGGTCTCTATTTTTAGCTTTAGGCCACAGGTGTGTACCTGGTTGTGTTTTATGCAAAGTATTTCACCTTTTAACAAAAGTTGTGTACATTGTTAGGAAATCACCAACAA
The DNA here is from genome assembly GCF_039654945.1 of Dendrobates tinctorius. Lineage (NCBI taxonomy): Eukaryota > Metazoa > Chordata > Amphibia > Anura > Dendrobatidae > Dendrobates > Dendrobates tinctorius. Next base: position 5,615,581 of record NW_027361858.1, on the reverse strand, counting down.
TAAACACAACTTTTTAGGTGAAATACTTTGCTTCAAACACAACCAGGAACACAACTGTGGCAAAAAGCTAAAATTTACCCACAGTTATATACCTAGTTTTGAATACCATTTCACCTTTTAAATACCCTGTATTTAACCTTTTTCGCCGCAGAAAGAAATGACAGACAACCAGTGTAAAATAATTTAACTTTTATTGAAAAATGTTTTTTTTAGTAAACTTTTTTAAAATTTTAATAAACTTGTTTAATAAAACTTTGAAACTATAAAACTGAAACCATAAAACTGGTCATTTTTATTTAAATACACACATTATAATTCTGTGTAGTGTGTGGTGGAAATACTGCTGTAGGGGCTGCGGGACACTTCGACACTGGGAGTGTGGAGAGAGGACTGGGATCGTGGTGGGGAAGGAACAGTTAGAGGTGAAGGTGTGGAAAAAACTACAGAATGGGTGGACATGTGGGAAGCAGAAGAGGTGGTGGGTGGTGGAGTGGAGGGTTGGGCAGGGACTGAAGGAGCAGATGATGTTGATGGCAAGTTGTATGGGGAAGGAGTTTGGTACGGGGCAGGTTGCTGGAAGTGGGGAGATGTCTGGTACGGGGCAGGTTGCTGGAAGTGGGGAGATGTCTGGTACGGGGCAGGTTGCTGGAAGTGGGGAGATGTCTGGTACGGGGCAGGTTGCTGGAAGTGGGGAGATGTCTGGTACTGGGGAGGTTGCTGGTACTGGGGAGTTTGCAGGTATTGTGGAGGTTGCTGGTACTGGTGAGGTTGCTGGTGCTGGGGAGGTTGCTGGTGCTGGGGAGGTTGCTGGTGCTGGGGAGGTGGATGGTGCTGGGGAGGTGGATGGTGCTGGGGAGGTGGATGGTGCTGGGGAGGTGGATGGTGCTGGGGAGGTGGATGGTGCTGGGGAGGTGGATGGTATGTAATAGGAGGGGGAGGATGGAAAGTGGCTGGAGGTGGATGGTATGTAATAGGAGGGGGAGGATGGAAAGTGGCTGGAGTGGGTGTAGATGTAATAGGAGGGGGAGGATGGAAAGTGGCTGGAGGGGGTGTAGATGTAATAGGAGGGGGAGGATGGAAAGTGGCTGGAGGGGGTGCAGGTGGAGGAACTACTGTGGTGGGAGGAGGAGGAGGTTGGGAGGTAACTTGCTGGAGAGCAGCGTGGCATGAATGCATTACATGCATCTGCTGGGCAGGAGAGAGCGTTTCCATGCGCTCCACAACAGACCTGAAAAAGGTGTGGTTTGGCGAAGATCTTGCTTCTGAATGCATGGTTTGCAGAAGTGTCTTCACCTCCAGAATGCTGGAGTTGATCTGCTGATAGCCTGCGGATATTTGCTCTGACAAGACTTTGAGACAGTTCTGGAAAGATGCATTCAGATGCAAGAACTCTGGCGCATAAGTCTTTTCCTGACCCCTCTGCCGCTGCCGCCCAGTACCCGCAGGTGTACTAGAGGTGGCAGGGGCAGAAGGGTGGGGTAAAGGGAAAGCGATCTCCTCACCAGCAGCTTCATGTAATGTAGGCGGCCACGATGCTCCTGTGCTGGTGGATGGGACAGATGGGTCGAATGTGTGGGAAGGCTGGGAAGGTGCAGATGTACCGGGGCGGTCGAAGTGTCCCTCGGTGCCGGTCTCCTCAGGGATCGCCTCAGAAGGGTCCAATCGTGTCGGCTCCCGAGTGCTGCTCACCGTGCTGTGGAATAAAGAGAAAAAAAAACAATTAAAATACTGACATGGTATGGCCCTGGCTGAAAAATTTTTTTACATATAACATTTTTTTTCACATGTGGTGTGTAATATTTACCTTCTGGTGACCATTGTTTCCCGGAGGAACGACAGGGCTTCTGCGTACTTGTACTTGCTCCTGCGTCCTCCAGATCCACTCGGGGCCCGCATCTCTTTATTGAACTCCTTCTTGAAACGATCCCTCACAGACCGCCACCGATTCACAATTCTGTTCCCTGAAACAAGAAAGGAGTGGTTAGTATACAACATCAGTGTTTCCCAAACTCCAGTCCTCATGGTCCCCAGGGGTCATGTTTTCATGATTTCTATAGTAAATAGAAATCCTGAACACATGATCCGTGGGGACCACGACGACTGGAGTTCGGGAAACACTGGTTTACATCAAGCAACCGGTACTGTATATACTTACGCTCTTTAATCTGGGCCCGAGCTTCGAGGTCCTCCCAGCGGCCCACAAGGAGAGAACAGATTTCCTCCCAGAGTCGTCGGGTAACAATCAGGTCAGCGTGGCGGCGGTCAGCCATATTCCAGAGCGGCTCCCTTTCTCTGACGAGATCGATGAGGCGGTCCACATCAATCCCTCCATCCTCACCGTCAGAGTCGGGAGCACGCTGTGAAGGCTGTTAAAGAAAAAGACAAAAATAACATAATTAGCCTCCACAAAAGAAATGAAATAAAAAGTGCAAAAAAACAAAGCAAAAATATTTATACTTACACGCTGGTGACCGCCGCGTTGCTGTCGCCGACGACCCTGGGAGGCACTGCGAGGACCTCTTGGCCAAGCACCAGATTGGGAAGACTAGAGAAGAAAACAAAAAAAGTTATGTCTTTGGATGTAGGCATTTGTTTGCTGTGTGTGGTCTGCAGAACATTGTTTTCTATGTGTTGTGTGTAGTGTGATGTTGTGTTTCTGCGTTTGATGCAAAAAACTTACGAATTGTGAGCCCACTCCAAGTGTCTGTCCACCCCTTCCTTCTTCTTCTGGGAGCTCCTCTTCATCTTGTGATTCCTGTTTTGAAATAAAAGGCAATGAATAGACATATATTACAGAGAAGATGGATTTTGGAAATAAAAACTTACCGTCAAACGCTGACGATGCGAGGGAGGGCTCCCAGAAGATGTGCTGTCCTCTTGCTGGCCAGACTCCATGGCTGTGGGTGGTGTTACAGCTGCTGCCAGTGAAGCCAGTGCTGCTGCTGCTGCTGCTGCATCTCTTGGGCGGCTGTTGAATAAAGAGAAACAAAGGGCCAATGAATATCTTGATATTCAATAGCCCTAGTTTGGAGGAATGGGGGATTTGATAATTACCGTCTCTCATCTGCTGCTGGCCTCCCCTCCTCAGCATGTTCTATTTGCTGCTCCATTTGGGGTGGTGGTGGTGCGGATGGTGCTGCAGTGGTCTCCTGCCTTCTCCTGCGCCTGGTTGCTGTCTTGGGTGGCATGTTGGGTGTGGCTGTGGGTCCCACTGTCTTGCTTTTATATATGTCTTGTGGGCAGAGCTACTGAGCATGCTCAGACCAAAAAACCGGATCCGGCCGACGGATCCGGCTTTCGCCGGATCCGGCGCATTGCGGCGCTCATAGGCTTTCATTGTGTGAAAAAGCCGGACGCGCCGGATCCGGCGTGTCCGGCTTTTTCGACGGAGACAAAAAACGTTACAGTCACCGTTTTTTCCAGACGCCGGATCGCGACACATTGCCGGATCCGGCGAAAACCGGATGAAACGCATGGCCATCCGGCGCGATCCGGCGCAAATGCAAGTCAATGGGGGGGAAAACGGATCCGGCATTGCATTTCGCCGGATCCGGTTTCTGTCAAAAGCGCCGGATCGCGCCTGACGGCGAAAACCTGATGTGTGAAAGAGGCCTTACCTGTACATATTGAATTCACATGTTCCCGAAATCTAATGAATAAAGGGCGAATAGTTTTCCCAATATAAAAAAACCTGCATGGGCAAAATAAAGCATAAATGACGCAATTGGTCCTGCAAGAAATGAAGTCCTGTAAAACATGATGAATGGAACATATTTGTAAAGAATGACCTACAAGGTGTTGAGGACAAAAAGAACAGTGGCCACATTTAAAATTACCCTTGGGGTGCCCATACCTAGCCAATCTTTTCAGCTCTCATGCGATTATGAACAAGTACATCTTGCAGACTCGTATTTCTCTTACAAGTAATCAATAGTCCCCTATTGGCCATTTCCGCTATGTCTGAATCTTGTTCTAAGATATGCATCACCTTGTTCCAGGATAACATGAAATGTACAGACTCAAGCACTTTTTCTATGTTTATTATCATATGGTAGTAATCTAGGTTCTTTATTGCAACACCATTTCTCTTTTTTTTCATTAATTAAGAATACATAGTCTTAGTATTTTATTTTTTTGCCAATATATTATATATTGTATATTAAACATTATATATTAATCTTTCATACCAATACTTTGTGTCTTTACACAGAGCTATGCTTGAAAAAGGCTTAAACGTCACGTTGAGATAATCTGTATCTTAAAAAGGGTCATATTTTTGTTTTTTCATTTTTTCACTACTATTGTATCCACACGGGTTGTGTTCTTCTTTTTATTATTGCTTTTGCCTCTATATTATACACAACAGTAAACTTATCGCTTGAGTGCCAAAGTTTTTTTGCTGATTTTTATAATGCAGTTTCTTCAGAGCACCAACATCTCTTACACAGTGAGCACCCCTCATAATCCAACTGTTGTATTTTTGTGGGCACCAATTGCATCTTCCTTTTTTACAAACACAACCTCTGCAACTCCGGAACTCAAAAATTGGGCGCGCTTCAAGGCACCACATTTACAGGAAAATTACACAATACCTTCCTCTGTGACTCCTTGATGCAAATTATTAACGGTCATTTTTGTGCCTTCTAAAGGACAAACACAGACTCTTCAGTAGTCGGCCCTACTGAAGAATTGTCCTCCTTTGTGACAAGTGTCCGTGACACATTGGTTAGAGACTTTGTGTGCAATAAAGTTTGCAAAGTCTCTTGCTGAGCGGACATGGGAGCTGTTTATGTATCATTCTGTACCACTTAAGAGGTAAAGTTTGCCCAAGAGAAAATTAATTTCCAGACATTCCCGACCTTTTTTGTGTAGAGTTGGCAGCTGTGATCTTCATCTTCTTGGTGGGGATGTGGGAATGTTCTAAGTCATCATCAATACCATCATTGTCCATATGTTGTAAAGAGGAAATCTGTTGTTTCCCAGGTTCATGGTTAACTACATTTATTCGCATTCCTTTAACAGTGTTCGTTATACCGGAAGAAACAGTTTTCATCTGTGAAATTTAGATGGTCTTGATAATATTTCTGGATGAATATGAACAAACTTATGCCACGGATGAGTTGATAATTACTGCAGGTGCTCTCTTTAAACTTTGTTTTTCACGAGCATCCATCAGTTTGATTGGTTTTCCTCCAACACTGATCTGCTGCTTTCTAGAAACCAGCATCTCACTATCATTTTGCACTTTACCCTTCATACAGAAACGTGCCTCTTTGGCCAACAATTTCTCATGGGCATCTTTTATGCCGAGCTTCAGACGCGCATCTTTTACACCTATCTTCTGACGGGCATCAAACACATTATAGTATCTGGTGGTGGGTAACCGGCTAATCTTTGTAGGCTGGATCCAGGATCTCAGACCTCCCATAGCCCCCCTTTTATTAATCATGTACGTTGCCATTCCCGCTGCCCTGTCCCTTTTCCAGATCACTTTATCCACCAAAACATATTTCTGCTACAAAACTGCACCTACCCAGCAGCAACTATGTAGGAAACCACATTATTGTTTTGAAGAGTGCTTATGATGCCCACAAAAAAAATGTGTACACAGTATATTGATGTGTATCCCCCGAGGGAAATGTTTGTCAGCCCATACACTTACTGAATGGGCATTGCAAGCATAGGAGACTCACTCCTCTAAACTGGGAAAACGTTTTTTGGAGGTCATCATCCACATTTTTTCCAAGGGGGATTGGGGTGCATGCAAATTTGGGGCAAGCCTTGCATTCACTTCATGGGCAAACTTTATGGGAGTACCAAATGACTAACAATGGGTACTTTGTTTTCATGTGGCCATTCAAGATGTCGGTTCAAAGGGTTATTGGGGTGCATGTAACTTTGGTGCAGGGCAGGCCTTGCATTCAATGCATAAGCAAACAGTATAGGAGTTCCAATTGAATAATGGGTACTTTAGTTTCATGTGACCATCCAGGACATTTGTTCAATGGGTTATTGGAGTGCGTCCAAATTTGGAGCAGGCCTTGCATTCACTTCATGAGCAAACATTACAAGAGTACCAAATGACTAGTAATAGGAAATTTGGTTTCATGTGGCCATCCAGGATGTCTGTTCAATGGGTTATTGGGGTGTGTTTGAGCAGCCCTGCCACCCACTGCATATGCAATAACAGTTTAAGAGACCCACTGTTTATCCCCTTAATGACTGGAGCTTTTTTCGACTTTTCGGTTTCGTTTTTCGCTCCAATTTTTTCCAGAGCCATAACTTTTTTATTTTTCCAACAATATGGCCATGTGAGAGCTTCTTTTTTGCGGGACGAATTGTACTTTTGAAAAACACCATTGGTTTTACCATGTTGTGTACCCAAAAACGGGAAAAAAAATTCCAAGTGCGGTGAAATTGCAAAAAAAAGTGCAATCCCACACTTGTTTTTGGTGTGGCTTTTTTGCTAGGCTCACAGAATGCTAAAACTGACATACCATTATGATTCTCCAGGTCATTACGAGTTCATAGACACCAAACATATCTACATTCTCTTTTATTTAAGTGGTGAAAAATTATCCAAAATTTGCTGAAAAAAAAGCGCAATATTCTGAGACCAGTAGCGTCTCCATTTATTGTGATCTTGGGCTGGGTGAGGGCTTATTTTTTACATGCCAAGCTGACGTTTTTAATGATACCACTTTTGTGCAGATACATTCTTTTGATCGCCCGTTATTGCATTTTAATGCAATGTCGCGGCGACCAAAAAAACGTAGTTCTGTCGTTTTGATTTCTTTCCTCGCTACACCGTTTAGCGATTGGGTTAGTCCTTTTTTAATTGATAGATTGGGTGATTCTGAATGAGGTGATACCAAATATGTGTAGGTTTGATTTTTTTTTATTGTTCTAATTTGATTGGGGCAAAAGGGGGGTGATTTAAACTTTTTAAAATTTTTATTAATTTTTAAACACTTTTTGTTACTTTTGGCATGTTTCAATAGCCTCCATAGGAGGCTAGAAGCATGCTATACTTGATCGGCTCTGCTACATATAGGCGATGCTCAGATCACCTATATGTAGCAGAGATACAGCATTGCTATGAGCGCCGACCACCAGGTGGCGCTCATAGCAATCTGCCAGCAACAACCACAGAGGTCTCCATGAGACATCTGGTTGTCAAAGCAACGCGTCGCTGACCCCTGATCATGTGATCAGCGATGTGCTCATTTCCGGCAGGGTCCCGGAAGTACTAGTTAAATGCCCTCTGTCAGCTTTTGACAGAGGAATTTAATTATTTTATTGGAGTGGGCGGATTCCACCCACTCCTGTTGTGGGCACATGTCAGCTGTTCATAACAACTGACATGTCGCGGCTTTGAGGTGGGCACACCACCGGAGCTCACCTCAAAGCAGCGGATACCGACCGCTGACGAACTATCCCGTCAGTGGTCGGTAAGGGGTAGTGTTGAGCGATACCAACCGATATTCAGAAATATCGGATCGGATTGGATCGGCCCGATACACAAAAAGTATCGGGTATCGCCGATTCCGACAACGGAAGTCCCATTTAAGTCCATGGGACAGAAATATCGGAATTAATAAAACCCGTTTCTTGCCTTGTACATCCATTTCGGGAGAGGGGAAAAGTGTGGGCGGTGGGTGGGCGGACACTGTGCTTGCCTGTGTGTGTGGGCGGGGTCTGTGCGGGCCTCTCAGGGGTCTGTACGGGCCTCTCGGGGGTCTGTGCCGACTGCCGGGGGCCTGTGCCAGCTGCCGGTGGTCTGTATGGGCCTCTCGGGGGTCTGTGCCGACTGTCGGGGGCCTGTGCCGGCTGCCGGTGGTCTGTACGGGCCTCTCGGGGGCCTGTGCCGGCTGTCGGTGGTCTGTGCCGGCTGCTGGGGACCTGTGCCGGCTGCCGGTGGTCTGTACGGGCCTCTCAGGGGACTGTGCCAGCTGTCGGTGGCCTGTGCAGGACTGCCGGGGGTCTTGTGTGTGTACAGGCATCGTCCGATGGGACTACAAGTCCCATCAGGTGATGCCTGCTACAATGACAGCGATTGACACATTAGCCAATGATGGGGCAGTAGTAGTCCCATCATCCGGCTAATGTGTTGAATGTAAAAAAAAAAAAAACATACTACATACATGCTACATATATACTACATTCATACAACATACATACTACATACATGCTACATTTATACTACATTCATGCAACATACATACATACTACATAATACATACATGCTACATATATACTACATTCATACAACATACATACATACTACATACATGCTACATATATACTACATTCATACAACATACATACATACTACATACTACATACATACTTCATATATTCTACATTCATACAACATACATACATAGTACATACATACTACATACATACTGCATACATACTACATACAATACTTTCATACATTCATACAATACATACATATAGACATACAGTACATATAACATAGAGTACATACTCACCATCACTTGTCACTTTGATCCGCGAAGCCAGTGTCATCTGTGGAAAAATATGAAATTAACAAACAAACAATATACTCCCTGATCCGCAGAAATCCACTCGTGTCCCACGCCGATCTCTCGTGGAGAACAGCAGCATCAGCTGATGCGACTGCTCTCTACAGGGCTCCAGGAATCCAGTGACGGGAGGTAGGTATCCTTCGCACTGTATTCCTCCGCCACTGTAAAAAAATAGTCCCTGGTCTCACTTTATGGCAAAAGCTCAAAAGCTGCATGGGAACTTTCTCACACAGCAATGCCAAAAGTGAGACTAGGGACTATTTTTTTACAGTGGCGGAGGAATACAGTGTGGAAGGATACCTACCTCCCGTCATTGGATTATTAAAGCCCCTAGAGAGCCGTCGCATCAGCTGATGCTGCTGTTCTCCACGGGAGATCGGCGTGGGACCCTCGTGGATTTCTGCAGATAAGGGAGTATATGGCTTGTTTGTTATTTTCATATTTTTTCATAGATGACACTGGCTTCGGGGATCAAAGTGACAAGTGATGGTGAGTATGTTCTCTATGTTATATGTACTGTATGTCTATGTATGTATTGTATGAATGTATTGTATGCAGTATGTATGTAGTATGTATGCAGTATGTAGTATGTATGTATGTTGTATGAATGTAGTATATATGAAGCATGTATGTAGTATGTAGTATGTATGTATGTTGTATGAATGTAGTAAATATGTAGCATGTATGTAGTATGTATGTATGTTGCATGAATGTAGTATACATCTAGCATGTATGTAGTATGTAGTATGTATGTATGTTGTCTGAATGTAGCATATATGTAGTATGTATGTATGTTGTATGAATGTAGCATATATGTAGTATGTATGTATGTTGTATGAATGTAGTATATATGTAGCATGTAAGTAGTATGTATGTATGTTGTATGAATGTAGTATATATGTAGCATGTATGTAGTATGTATGTATGTTGTATGAATGTAGTATACATGTAGTATGTATATTGTATGAATGTAGTATGTATGTATGTTGTATGAATGTAGTATATATGTAGTATGTATGTAGTATGTTTTTTGTTTTTTTTTTACAATCAACACATTAGCCGGATGATGGGACTACTAGTGTCCCATCACTGGCTAATGTGTCAATCGCTGTCATTGTAGCAGGCATCGCCCGATGGGACTTGTAGTCCCATCGGACGATGCCTGCACACACACAAGACCGGCGGCAGGCCCGCACAGACCACCGGCAGCCGGCACAGACCACCGACAGCCGGCACAGGCCCCCAAGAGGCCCGTACAGACCACCGGCAGCCGGCACAGGCTCCCGACAGGCCTGTACAGACCCCCGAGAGGCCCGTACAGTCCACCGTCAGCCAGCACAGGCCCCTGAGAGGCACGTACAGACCACCGACAGCCGGCACAGGTCCCCGAGAGGCCCGTACAGACCACCGGCAGCCGGCACAGGCCCCCGACAGGCCTGTACAAACCCCCGAGAGGCCCGTACAGACCACCGCCAGCCGGCACAGGCCCCCTACAGGCCTGTACAGACCCCCAAGAGGCCCGTACAGACCAACGGCAGCCGACACAGGCCCCCGAGATGCCCGTACAGACCCCGGCAGCCCGCACACACCCCCGGCAGGCCCGCACAGACCCCCACCGTCGACACAGACCTCGCATCATGATGCACACAGACCGCGCATCATGATGACATCATTTGAGCAGCCAATCACAGCCACAACAGTGGCTCATTGCATTATGGGGACTTCCGATTCTGGTATCCAATATTGAAAAAATATCGGCACTCGGTATCGGAATTCCGATACAGCGAATATCGGCCGATACCCGATATTTGCAGTATCGGAATGCTCAACACTAGTAAGGGGTTAATAATGGGAACAACAAAGCATAGCCGGGTGATGTCTCTCTAAGAATACTGAGGGCCGACTGCTGGCCCTATAAAAATAGGCTTTTTGACTTTCAGAGTCCCTCTTTCATAAATGAAACAGGATGTGTCTGATGATCTGTGACACACACATGGTCAAATAAGGTTGTAAAATGTTAAAATGACATTTCCCAGTGAATGCATTTGGCTTGGTTGAAAGCAATGCTAAAGTTGAATAAACGCTACGTGTAAACCTAGCCCAATTGGTGGAGGAACGTTTTTGTTTTTGGTTACTTTGCCTTACATACAAATCATTACCCTGGAAAGGATGTTCCTTAACATATTTCCCAGGAAAATCCATTTTGGTTTCGTTTTTATTTGTTTTATTGTGCGCCTACAAAAATGACGTAAGAATCTGACAACATTGTTCATAGCTGTGACCTGAGAGTCAGAAATGCTTCCAGGGTTATTTCTCATGATGTTCCCATATCATTTGAGCACTGTTCCCATGGATTTTAGATGTTTTTAGACCCTAAATGGACCTCCAGGGGCGTCACGGCAAATATGCTCGGTTTTCCCTAAGACTTACATTGGGCTCGTTGCTCTGGTCGAGCACTCGAGCATTCCAATTTTCTCGACCTGAGCAATGAGCACCCAAGCATTTTAGTGCTCTCCCATCACTAGTAGAGAGGCCCAGGTCTTTTACCTTGAAATGCTCCTATTAAATCCTAATTTGTCCACTCACCTACAACATGAGGCATGGGACAGAAATGTAAGGTGTTATGAATGGGTCACTGAGGAGGATGGCAGGAACAGGCCAAGCCACCAGAAGACCAGAGAGGTTGGTAACTAAGCAGATTGCAGACCCCTGATCCTATCAACACAACTAGCAGTAGCCGTGGAGCGTTCCTACGATGCCCTAGACCAGGGTTCTCCAACTCCAGTCCTCAGGGCCCACCAACAGGTCATGATTTCAGGATTTCCTTAGTATTGCTCAGGTGATAATTGCACACCTGTGCAATACAAAGGAAATCCTGAAAACATGATCTGTTGGTGGGCCTTGAGGACTGGAGTTGGGGAACCCTGCCCTAGACATTTTGTCACAGCCGGAGAACTAACTAAGCCTAAAAACAGAAAAGTGAAATCTAAACTGCCCCGGAGTAGATCCCCAAAGGAATAGACAGACCACAAACATATATTGTCGGTGAGACAAGATGAGACACAAACACAGGCAGAGAAAAGACTGAGCAAACGGTGGGGCCAAAGCTGTCTTGACAGGACAGGATAGAAAAGATAATGTCTGCAATCACGCACAAAACCCTAAAAAAGTCCAACACTTCTGATATACAAAAAACCTGAGGTCACACGACCTCACCCCCGCTAGATCAGCACTCTGGTATAAACTGGCAGCAAAGCAAAAAGATACTAACATAACAGGGGACTGAACCAGCTGCAACATATGAAGCAGAGCCCAGCGCTGTCCCCAGCAGGGAGCACGCTGAACCCTAGCAGCAAAACAGAAAGCAAAAAAAGACACAACCAGATAAGATGCAAAGGATTAGCAAAAGAGTCACTTAGCTGAACCATGCAGATCAGGCAGGGGACAAAAGAACTTCAAATGCACACGGAGGAAATCACCAGCAACCTCCAAGAGCAGCCAGCTCAATTAAATGCTCCCAGCCAGCAATCCCAGGTTCCCAATTATCGTCATCAGGTGGGGAACCACCATCAACCCGGCCAGCTCCACTACTCTCAGTAACCACCAGAGGGAGCAGAAGGAGCTTCGACTCCGAGCAAGGGAATTCACAACAGTAAGGTAAACAAGACACAAAGACAAAACAGGGATAACAGAAAACATCTATCATACAAAAGCACAAACCAACAATCTGGAGAAGGATAGGGACCAGGAGATAAATACACACGTACTACAGCAAAGTACAAATGACTACAACAACTCTACTTCAACCAATTAGCTTGAACACTCAGCACAGGAAGACAAATCTTTCAAAGGCAGGCGCTAAAGCCCAGAGCCAGGATATATAGAGGGAGTAAATAATAAACAGTTGCAGCTGAGAACAACCAGGCCATATGGTCTTAGCCAGCATGGAAAGAGTCCTCAACCCTCTAAATACTAAGGGAAATCCAATCCATTTAAAATAGGACATGAATCACACCATCTCTAAAGAAAAGTGCAATTCATTATCCAACATGGCCGTCTGACTGCAGGTCTCCCTGGAAAGACATGACACTCTTGTGACAGAACCCCCCTTCTACTAGGGGTCACTGGACCCTAAGGACCAGGTTTATCCTGATGATCCTCATGGAATGATCAAATTAGTTTAATGGCATTAACCTCAGATGTCAGGACCCACATCTTCTACTCAGGACCATATCCCTTCCAGTGCACTAAGTATTGTAAAGATCAGCGAACAATACAAGACTTTAAGATTCTTGCCACCTGAAACTCCAAATTACCATGAACAATAATAGGTGGCAGCGGCAAGGATGAAGGCTTCACAAGTGCTACATATTTTTTGAGCAATGGCTTGTGGAAAACATTGTGGATTTTGAGTTAGAGGACGCTCAAGACAAAAAGCCACAGGTTTAATTACGGTTACCACCTTTTAAGGACCAATGAACCTAGTACCTAATTTCTGGGAAGGAATTTTCAGTTTAATATTTCTGGTAGACAGCCATACAAAATCATTCACACCCAGGTCCAGACCTGAAAAATGTTTCTTATCAGCCTTGCGTTTGTATTTCTCCCCCATGATCTTTAAGTTGTTCTGAACCCATTGCTATAAAGATGAGAGTGATGAAGGAAATCGTTCCTCCTCAAGAAACCCTGAAGACCCCTCCTTATGGAAGGTACAGAACTAAGGATGGAAGCCATATGCACCAAAAAATGCTGACTTACCAGTGGAGTCACTGCGATAATCGTTAAGGCAAACTCAGCTCAGCTAATGGTTGAAAAGATGATCAATCCGCCTGGTTTTCTGACACAAAACACTTGAGCTATGTTTCCAGACTTTGATTTAGACATTCAGTCTGACCATTAGTTTGAGGATGAAATGCTGAAGAAAAGGAGAGATGCATAACTATTTGAGAACAAAATGCCCTCCAGAGTTTAGATACAAACTGGGTCACCTGATCTGAAACCACATCAGAGGGAACCCAATGAAGCTTCACTATCTCTGTGTCAAACACCTGAGCCAGGGTCTTAGTTGTGGTGGATAGGTTCAGTAAAATAGCACACTTCATTGCTGTACCTGCTCTCCCAAATGCTATGTTAACAGTCTTACCAGAGGAGGAACGAAGATCGGTAATAAAATCCATGGATTAATATGTCCATGGCTGGTCAAGTATGGTTAATGCTTGAAGTGCCCCAATGGATGAGTCTTAGAATGTACACAAATATTGCAGGAAGTTACAAAGTTGACTACATCTCGATGCAACCTTGGGCACCAAAAATGACAAGACAGGAGGTCCAAGGTCCAAGGTTGCTATACTACCTGGATAACCAGAAAGCCAACTTATGATGTGCACCTAAAACTTTGAGATGCAGATGCAATGATACAAATATTTTTCCTGAAGAACAGCTAGGGTGTCCCCCTAAGCCTTCAATACGTCTCCTTAAAGCTCAGAAAACACGGCAGAGATGACCACCCCTGTAAAATAGGGACAGAGTCATCTGAACAAACACCCCCAGGGAAACTTTGAGACAAAGCATTAACTTTGAAAAATACCACCTGGTATAAATAAAGACCATCTAGCTTGTCTAAGATTAAGACAGTTAGCAGATCTGTTGTATGATTTTTTGATTTTTATGATTAGTAATGACAGTTACAGGGTGGACTGACCCCTCCAAAAAGTGATGCCACTCCTCAAAAGCCAACTTGATAGCCAAAAGTTTTCTATTGCCAACATCATAGTTCCTTTTGGCCAACAATAATTTTTTAGAGATGAAGGCACATGGATGTCACTTGCCAGGGAATGACCCTTGAGACAATGCAGCCCCTCACCTCACCTCCAATGCATCAACCTCAACAATATGGCTATGGGTTGAACTAGATGGTCTTTAAGTCTTCCTTAAACCTTAAAAACTATGTTAATATGTAATAATTGGTTCAGAAGCGTTGGATTGAATGAGTACAGGAGCAGTAGAAAACCATTCTATCAAAGAAGAAAATGCCTGAAGGGTGCATTCGAACCACCTCGAGAAGTCCGCATCATTATTTGTTATGTCAGTTAGGGGTTTGACAATCGACGAGAAGTTTTTGATAAACTTTGCATAGTAGTTGGCAAACTCCAAAATACATTGCAATGCTTTTAGATTTTCTGACACTTCAATGGAAGGGAAATACTAATCCAATATATTATAAATATGTATGCAAAAATAAAGGAACAAAACTGTTCTTTACCCTGTCTGGTGCGGTTTTTATAATGTTTTTTACAATACTTTTCTCAATATCATTATAATTTAATTTATGACACTCTGCTATGTGTAATATTTCTGATGCCGACATGTTGATTCATGTGTGGATTTTTTTTCAATTCACAGAGCGGTAGATTCCTATACGGGGAGCAATCCTGGCTTCATTGGTAGTGCTGATTTCTTTGAAGGTTGGATCCTTATGCTGGAAGCTACTAATTGTTTTGACAATCTATGTGAGTGAAATTCTAATGAGTCCTTTTGAAGACAACATCTGTACCATAGATAGGATCTAGGAAGTAATTGACACTAGTAGCGCTGATTTCTTTGGAGGTCAGATCCTTATGCTGGAAGCTACTAATTGTTTTGACAATTGGTTTTAGTGAAATTCCAATGAGATCTTATGAAGACAATGTCTGTACCCTTGACATGATCTAGGAAGTAATGGACATACACATCATAATTTAATAATTTTATTTTTTATTGAGATATATATAATCTTTTAATTTTTTATTCGGATGTGTATATATATATATATATATATATATATATATAAATATATTTTTTGTACATATATAAATTGTGTCTTTTGGACTGGCATTTTTTATTTCACATGAAGCAGATTTTAACAATGATTATCCCGCATATATCTTATTCTGAACATTCATTCATTTTTTTTTCCAATTTTGAGATATATTCTTGTTCTAGTATAGTGGTCTAAGTGGTTGGGCCATTGATTTTGGCTCTTTCTTGTTGCGAGTTCTTTTTTTTGTTGATATTTTCACTTTTTTTTTTCTTTTCTTCTAAGTTTTTTTCTAAGTTTTATCTATAATATAATAAAGAGACATTGTGATTTTAATAGGTAAAGGTTATTGATCATGTTATTTCATGTGTTTGAACTTTGACTCCTTGCAAGTGAACATGTGACTAGAGTTGAGCGAAACGGGTCGAAAAAATTCAAAAGTCGCCGACTTTTGGCAAAGTCGGGTTTCATGAAACGAAACCCGACCCTAGGATGAAGTCGGCCACGAGGTCGGCGACTTACGCGCCAAAGTCGCGTTTCAAAAGTTTGTTTTGCGCTCTTTTTCAGCCAATCAGGATCCACGGACACTGTGGGCAACGTGATGACATAGGCACGGGTCACCACCATCTTTCAGAAGGGCATGCAAGTGATTGGCTTGCTTTGGTGGGCGTCACAGGGGGTATAAAAGGGCGTGCACGCCGACCGCCATCTTACTTCTGCCGATTTTAGTATAGGGAGAGGTTGCTGCTGATTCTGTAGGGAGAGCATTAGGCAGGGAAGAAGACAAAAGAACTGCTTCTGCTGCTAGCGATTTGGCCTGCACAACACACAAGTCACTGTGTGTGCAGTGCAAGGGGAGGCTATATTGTGGTGTATCAGTGGTGTTGGTTGTTGGGCTGCCTTCTAAGGCTTCCTGACACGCTGGCATTGCTGTTTACCCACTGCTCCGCAAACTGCTTTTTTAAAAGCAATCCAATCTCCCTTATCCTCTAGTCACTTTTGTCACAGCTGTGCCATCGAGCGTGTCACATAGCGCTCAGATATCAGTGGGCCTCACACAATCTACAAGTGTCCAGTGTCCAAAAGTGTATGCAGAGATTCAAAATCTCCATTATCCTCTCGTCACTTTGGTCACAGGCAGCTGTGCCATCGAGCGTGTCACATAGCGCTCAGATATCAGTAGGCCTCACACAATCTTCAAGTGTCCAGTGTCCAAAAGTGTACGCAGAGATTCAAAATCTCCATTATCCTCTCGTCACTTTGGTCACAGGCAGCTGTGCCATCGAGCGTGTCACATAGCGCTCAGATATCAGTGGGCCTCACACAATCTACAAGTGTCCAGTGTCCAAAAGTGTACGCAGAGATTCAAAATCTCCATTATCCTCTCGTCACTTTGGTCACAGGCAGCTGTGCCATCGAGCGTGTCACATAGCGCTCAGATATCAGTAGGCCTCACACAATCTACAAGTGTCCAGTGTCCAAAAGTGTACGCAGAGATTCAAAATCTCCATTATCCTCTCGTCACTTTGGTCACAGGCAGCTGTGCCATCGAGCGTGTCACATAGCGCTCAGATATCAGTGGGCCTCACACAATCTACAAGTGTCCAGTGTCCAAAAGTGTACGCAGAGATTCAAAATCTCCATTATCCTCTCGTCACTTTGGTCACAGGCAGCTGTGCCATCGAGCGTGTCACATAGCGCTCAGATATCAGTGGGCCGCACACAATCCACAAGTGTCCAGTGTCCACAAGTGTACGCAGAGATTCAAAATCTCCATTATCCTCTCGTCACTTTGGTCACAGGCAGCTGTGCCATCGAGCGTGTCACATAGCGCTCAGATATCAGTGGGCCGCACACAATCCACAAGTGTCCAGTGTCCAAAAGTGTACGCAGAGATTCAAAATCTCCATTATCCTCTCGTCACTTTGGTCACAGGCAGCTGTGCCATCGAGCGTGCCACATAGCGCTCAGATATCAGTGGGCCGCACACAATCCACAAGTGTCCACTGTCCACAAGTGTACGCAGAGATTCAAAATCTCCATTATCCTCTCGTCACTTTGGTCACAGGCAGCTGTGCCATCGAGCGTGTCACATAGCGCTCAGATATCAGTAGGCCTCACACAATCTACAAGTGTCCAGTGTCCAAAAGTGTACGCAGGGATTCAAAATCTCCATTATCCTCTCGTCACTTTGGTCACAGGCAGCTGTGCCATCGAGCGTGTCACATAGCGCTCAGATATCAGTAGGCCTCACACAATCTACAAGTGTCCAGTGTCCAAAAGTGTACGCAGAGATTCAAAATCTCCATTATCCTCTCGTCACTTTGGTCACAGGCAGCTGTGCCATCGAGCGTGTCACATAGCGCTCAAATATCAGTAGGCCTCACACAATCTACAAGTGTCCAGTGTCCAAAAGTGTACGCAGAGATTCAAAATCTCCATTATCCACTCGTCACTTTGGTCAAAGGCAGCTGTGCCATCGAGCGTGTCACACAGCGCTCAGATATCAGTGGGCCTCACACAATCTACAAGTGTCCAGTGTCCAAAAGTGTACGCAGAGATTCAAAATCTCCATTATCCTCTCGTCACTTTGGTCACAGGCAGCTGTGCCATCGAGCGTGTCACATAGCGCTCAGATATCAGTGGGCCTCACACAATCTACAAGTGTCCAGTGTCCAAAAGTGTACGCAGAGATTCAAAATCTCCATTATCCTCTCGTCACTTTGGTCACAGGCAGCTGTGCCATCGAGCGTGTCACATAGCGCTCAGATATCAGTGGGCCTCACACAATCCAAAAGTGTCCACTGTCCACAAGTGTGTGCAGAAATTCTAAATCTCCCCTGTCCTATAGACACCTTTTACCTTGTTTTACATTACTATATAGTGTGTTGGATTTTGTCTACATTTCTACCAAAAATGAGGAAGGCTGGTGGAAGAAGCCGTGGAATTGGGCGGGGGTTGGCAGCTGGTAATGATGGTGTTGGTGGTGGATCTGATGGTAGTGGCAAGAGCAAAATAGGACCGAATGCAGGAGGTGCTGACCCTGCGTCATCGTCTGGCTACATAAGGCCTCGAACGCTTAGTTTTCTAGGAGTTGGCAAACAGCTTTTAAAGGCAGAGCATCAGGAAAAAGTTTTGTCTTACATTGCTGACTCAGCCTCCAGCTCTATCGCCTCCTCTTCTTCAGTTGTAAAAAGTAAAAGCACTGAGTCGTCATTGGAGGCTCATGTTCATGAACCACACCTTTCCTTGTGTCCTTCACCCCAACCAAGATTGAAGGATGACGCAGGCCATCCTACTGATTACTCCATGGAGCTGTTTTCACATACCATGCCTGGATTATCAAGTGAAATGGTGAATTACCCAGGCCAAGATGAATCTGACATGGAGTGCACTGATGCACAGCCGCTGATGGATGATTCTGCTGGTACATTCACTCAGAGCACTACATTGTCCTCGCAGTGTACAGAGCCAGATTTTGACCCTGATGAGACTCAGGTGCCCCTTCCCGCACACTATACCACCATACACGGTGACACAGAGGAAGGTGCACATGACATAGAAGAGGAGGTGATGGATGACCCAGTTGTTGACCCAGATTGGCATCCATTGGGGGAAGAGGGTGCTGCTTCCAATAGCTCAGATGAGGAGCATCCACAGCAGACATCGACATCGCAACAGCTGTTATCTGGCAGGCCCGGAGCACTCCAAAGACAGGTTCCAAACATCAAAAGAGTTGCTGGACAGCTTGTCCAGAGGGTCAAAAGATCACAGCGTGCTAGGCCGCAAAATGTCTGCCAAAGTAGGAAGAGTGCAGTGTGGCAGTTTTTTGAACAAAATCCTCATGATCAGGCCAAGGTTATCTGTAAGAAGTGCGCAAAGACCTTTAGCTGAGGGAAAAATCTGAAAAATTTGAATACCAGTTGCATGCTTAGACATTTAACCAGCATGCACTTGCAAGCGTGGACACAACACCAAACCTCAAGTGCCACATGTGCAACTGATCACAACGAAGGTAGTCAGCAATGCTACATTGTTTCCCCAACTGTAAGCCCACCGGTTAGCACAGCAGCAAATGTTGAGGTGTCGTTGCAAGGCCACAGCAGTCAGGGAATCCCACTGTTATATCAACGAAAGACTGATTCTAGGCCATCAGAAAGAACACCAACTCCATCACCATCATCAACCCTCTCTCAGTCCGCCCTGTCCACCGCTACTTCCACCATATGCAGCTCTCAAGTCCAGCTCACCCTCCCAGACACTATGAGTAGGTCAAGAAAGTACTCAGTCTCTCATCCGCGTACACTGGGTTTGAACGCCCACATTGCCAAACTAATCTCGTTTGAGATGATGCCCTTTCGGTTGGTGGAAAGCACAGCTTTCCGCGAACTCATGGCCTATGCAGTACCACGCTATGACCTACCCAGTCGCCACTTCTTCTCTCGCAAAGCCATCCCAGCCCTCCACCATCATGTGAAAGACCGCATTGTCCATGCACTCAAGCAGTCAGTGAGCGGAAAGGTGCACCTCACAACTGATGCATGGTCCAGTCGGCATGGCCAGGGCCGTTACGTGTCCATCACTGTGCACTGGGTTAATGTGGTGGATGCAGGGTCCACAGGGGACAGCGGTGGTGGGACAGTGCTGCCTAGCCCACGGTCTAGGAAACAGTTGGCTGTAGGCGTTCGACCCTCCTCCTCCTCCTCCAGAAGTGACAGCTCGTCCACAGAGCGCAGTCGTACGAGCACTCCATCTGCAGCTGCCACTGTTGCACACGATGTGTCCCCCTATCGAGCAGCTAGTGGAAAGCGTCAGCAGGCTGTGTTGCAGATGATGTGTTTGGGCGACAGACACACCGCCGAGGTGCTGGCCGAGTACTTGAAGCGACAAACTGAGTCATGGCGGGGCAGTGTACATCTTGAGGCAGGCAAGGTAGTTAGTGATAACGGCCGTAATTTTGTGGCAGCCATAGCCCTTTCAAAACTCAGCCACATACCTTGCTTGGCTCACACCTTGAACCTGGTGGTGCAGTGCTTCCTCAAAAATTATCCGGAGTTAACAGCCCTGCTCCAGAAGGTGCGAAGACTGTGCGCGCACATCCGCCGGTCGCCTGTACACTCCGTTCGTATGCAGAAGCTGCAGTGATTGCTCCACCTTCCCAACCACCGCCTCATTATCGACATTGCAACAAGGTGGAACTCCACCCTGCACATGGTGGAGCGGCTGTGCGAGCAGAGGCAGGCCATAATGCATTTGTGGGAGGATACACGGCCAGGCACTTTGAGAGCAGACATGGAGTTGACAGGCGTGCAGTGGTCGAAGCTGAAAGACCTTTGTAAAGTCCTTCAGTGTTTTGAGTAATGCACACGGCTGGTAAGCGCAGACGACGCCATCCTAAGCATGAGCATCCCACTTATGCGTCTGCTCATGCAAACTTTGACGCACCTTAAGGAGCAGGCGTCTGCAGCCAATGTTGATGAGGAGGAAGAGGAGGAGGGAATCCTTGATGACATTCAGCCATTGTCTGCTCAGGGACCTCTCCTGGACGAAGTGGAGGAAGAAGAGGAGGAGGAGGATGATGGTGATGATTACTTAGGGGAGGAGGATGCATCTCGTGGGGCAAGTGAAAATGTTGGCGTGGCAAGGTCTGGTACAGGGTTTGTGCGTGACTGGAGGGATGTGGATTTGCCAGAAAGTGCTCCTCCACCCAGCACTCGCAGTGCATCATTGACACCGGGAACATTGGCCCACATGTCAGATTATGCCTTGCGGATCCTAAAAAGGGACCCCCGCATTGCCAAAATGATGAACGATGACAACTACTGGTTGGCCAGCATCCTGGATCCACGCTATAAAGGCAAATTACAAAACATCATGCCACAGGAGAACCTTGACCTAATATTGGCTAATAAACAAGCAACTCTGGTAAATCGGTTGCTTGAGGCATTCCCAGCACACAGCAGCGGTGATGGTTCTCACACGAGCCGTACGGGCCGGGGGCAGCTTGGCAGAGGTGTTCGTGGTGCACACAGCAGAAGTGGCGTTGGAGACAGTGGTTTCATGACAATGTTGTGGACTGATTTTTCAAATACCGCTCACACAACTGGTAATACTGCATCGATGGAAAGTGACAGGAGACAGCAGTTGTCAACTATGGTTACAAACTACTTTTCCTCCCATATTGATGTTCTCCCACACAGGTCATTCCCCTTTGACTATTGGGCCACTAAACTGGACACCTGGCCTGAATTGGCCCAATATGCCTTACAGGAGCTCGCTTGCCCAGCTGCAAGTGTGCTATCGGAAAGAGTCTTCAGTGCAGCTGGATCAATCCTGACAGAAAAAAGGACCCGTCTGTCAACCCAAAATGTGGATGATCTAACCTTCATTAAAATGAACCACGCATGGGTTTCCAAGGATTTTGTCCCACCTTCCCCTGATGACACATAGGGTGACAGAAAAATGGCTTGCTTTGGTCCACCTCTTCCTGGTACTTCACCTATTTCGCCTTTTGCATCAGCTGAATGTCCAACATCAACATATGCCACTTTCTAAAACTCCCTAACTGTGCTGCCTCCCCCCCCATGGCCGGGGTCACCACCTACCGCACGACACCGTGCGAGTGCCGTTGCCCTGGACAGGTGGGTAGGCCGACTCTTGGGCACGGGCACTGGCACAGGGTCCCTCATAGTGCAATCAAATGTCTCTGACGGCGGTGGTGCACACCCGCCGTCAGACACACCGCTGTACTATGAGGGGCCCAGTGCCAGTACCGACGCCCACGAGTGGGCCCCCCTTGCTTGGGCAGGGCCCCAGCATTTGCAATCTTTACCTCTCCCTGCTCCTCCTCTGTGTAATCTGGGCCGTCAAATCCATACTGTGCCTGACACCGTCTGAGCCTGCCTCCTGAGACATATATTTTGAATGTGTACGCTATCCATACATGTTATCCGGGGATACGGTACCCTTTCTAACCTTTGTGCAATGACGTGCAATCCATACTGGGCCTAACACCGTCTGAGCCTGCCTCATGCTGTATAGACATATATTTTGAATGTGTACGCTATCCATACATGTTATCCGGGGATACGGTACCCTTTCTAACCTTTGTGCAATGACGTGCAATCCATACTGGGCCTAACACCGTCTGAGCCTGCCTCATGCTGTATAGACATATATTTTGAATGTGTACGCTATCCATACATGTTATCCGGGGATACGGTACCCTTTCTAACCTTTGTGCAATCATGTGCAATCCATACTGTGCCTGACACCGTCTGAGCCTGCCTCCTGAGACATATATTTTGAATGTGTACGCTATCCATACATGTTATCCAGGGATACGGTACCCTTTCTAACCTTTGTGCAATGACGTGCAATCCATACTGGGCCTAACACCGTCTGAGCCTGCCTCATGCTGTATAGACATATATTTTGAATGTGTACGCTATCCATACATGTTATCCGGGGATACGGTACCCTTTCTAACCTTTGTGCAATGACGTGCAATCCATACTGGGCCTAACACCGTCTGAGCCTGCCTTATGCTGTATAGACATATATTTTGAATGTGTACGCTATCCATACATGTTATCCGGGGATACGGTACCCTTTCTAACCTTTGTGCAATCATGTGCAATCCATACTGTGCCTGACACCGTCTGAGCCTGCCTCCTGAGACATATATTTTGAAACAGTAATTAATAACTCCTCCAACTCTCCTTCTCATAAGAACACCTCGCCCTCCATTAGCCATGTAGCAACAAAGCTAGCTCTGAGAAGGATTTATATCTGAGCCTGTCACGCTGTGGTTTTACTGTCCTTGGCAGATGAATTGTAGGCTTTTCATAGGACATCGGTGTGTAAAAATCAGACGGCACTCACATGGTCCGAGTACTGTGCAATTGTTTCCTCGCACCTATAGGCTTACATTTTCAAGTCTTGGTGCCAGTCGCAGCATGCTGCGATTTTACATCCATGCCTAAATCGCCTGAGAAAATAAACACTAATGTGAGCTGCCCCATAGATTAACACTGGGCTAAGTGCTATGCAATGTTTTCTCGCATAGTACTCGGCTGTATTCTATGGTAATATGATGCCAGCCTTAAAGAGGTTATCAGCAGGAATCAGTGGTAGCACAAAAACAAACCTTTGTGAAGTAGAGGTGATGCCCACTCCAGGGCTCAGCTCCCACTTAAACCAATCTTCCCCAAAAAATTTTTAATTAAGTTCTAAGCCTCCATTTCATCTTTTCCTCAAGTCACATGAGGTCTGTTTACTTATATCGAGCGATGAGTCAGAAATAAGGATTATTCAAAATTAAGGTACACCTTCCTTCGGTTGGATGCCTTTTTAATTTCTTGTTCAAAAACATGTTAACCAAGTACCTAATGCATTTTACATGTATAGTGGAAGCTTGGCAGTTTTAAGAAATGTAATTTCTCCAGTGAGTGGCAGTCTATTTTAATTTTTTAGCTGTGAGCTATATTTCATATAACATCAATAATTCTTGCAGTTTTCTGAGTTGACCTGTTTATTTTACAAACTAAATTGTTCATAAAATCCTTTGAGGATCATTACCACAGAAAAGTTTTTTGTTTATGGCAGTCATGGAAGCAATTGATATGCAAAGTAGAAACCTATGGAGACCATTGCCAGAAGGTAGTTCATTATAAATGCAAGTATCTTGTCTTAGTTTGTATAAAGAATGTTCTTTTGTTATCAATAAGTCATAAAGAAATAGTAAATTTTGGGAAAAAAATTTATGGTTATATTACAGTCTAAATATATAATATATTGTAGATTCTACAGCTGTGTATTTAAACTTTGTAGAAAGTGGTACATTCAAATTTTTCAATAGATACAAATGACAAATAGAAAAAAAAGAATTTTTATAAATACTGTATAAAGTTCAATACCAATATTGTGGGTATTTTTTCCTTCCTTACAACTTTTTTTCTTTGCAAAAACAGATGTGAAAACTTATGGTTTTTGTACTTTTTTGTGTTTTTTTGTGAGTTTTGGTCTACTAATGGCCCCAATTCATCAAATCAATACACCATAATTAGAGTTGAGCGACTTTTGGTTTTTTATGGTCGAGTTTCGTTTCGTGAAACCCGACTTTTCCAAAAGTCGGGTCGAGCAAGATCGGCCGATTATAGGGAAAAGTGGGGGTCGTCCCGAAACACGAAACCCAATGTAAGTCAATGGGGAATAAAAGTCGGCAGTGAGAGGAGGACAGGAAACATACCTACAGTGCTCATTTGAATGCCAAAAGCATCAATTCTTCTTACTTAAGCTGGTCAACCTTAATTAACTTCATAATACAAGTTACGCACTGAAAAATGGGGGTTATTTGGCTAAAGTTGTGGGGGGGTAGGGCTGGCTCCAGGTTTTCATGTGCCCTGGGCGAAAGAGCGCCCCTTTAACACATAATACCACAACTCATCATGCTCTGATACGGCAGAGAAATAGCGGTATAGTACAATGAAAAATACTTCACTTTTTACATCTCATGACGAGGCCCATCTATTTCTCCATACAGAATCATTGGTCCCATATAATGTTTGAAACAGTATATGATGAGCTCCACATAATGCTACAGTATATGTTGGTCCCCATGGATGAAGCTCCACTGTCTTATGGGCCCAAATAAAGCTCCAAACATAATGGGCCCCATTTCTAATGCTCTAGTGTATAATGGGCCCTGTAAATGCTGCTCCAGTGTCTGATGTCCACCTTTGGAATGTTCCAGTGTATGGTGGGCCCCATCTATCATTCTCCAGAGTATAGTGCTCCCCAAAAATTGCTGTCCCAACATTGAAAACAATCAAATAAGTCTCCTCGCTAGGGAATCCCTGTACTAGTCTGGACTCCTCGTCGTCCCCATCTTCCATCTCACTGCACAGTATTTCAACCTTGCAAGTGCTGTGATCCTGAGCAAGCAGGGGGGGCCCACTCGTTGGCGACGGCGCTGGCACAGGGCCCCTGATAGTACGGTGGTGTGTCTGATGGCGGGTGGGCCGAACCTGCACTTTCATCTGCAGCTTCCTCTTTGTCACCGTGTAAGATGGAACTGTATATGGGAAGGGTAACCTGAGTTTCATCAGGGTCAGATTCAGGCCGGGTAGCGTGCGAGGGGAATGTAGTGGTCTGGGTCAATGTACCAGCAGATTCATCGAGCAGTGGCTGGGCATCAGTGCACTTGTGTCGCCCTCAGGAGTACGGTCGCCACAGTGGCATTACCTTCCTCCTAGGGAGTGTGATGTCATGCTTGGGAGCAACAAAGGATCTCTCTAGCAGGTTAACTGATTGGGCGGCGTTATTCCCACGAGTCATGACCCTCCAAACAGCGTTCATGAAGGCAAAGTGTTTGTTTTACGTGGGCAGTATGGTTGCAAAGCTGAACCTTAAAGGAATGTCCAGAAGGGCACCACCAGGAGAGGAGCCTACGGCGCAATTTGGCTCAACACGGGCAACCTCAACTATGCCAGCTACAGAACAGATGCACACATTGCAAGCTTAATTCCGTTAACGAACGAGACTCCGTCATGCCCCGCGGTCCGAGTCTGGCTTACTAGAGGGACATGTGAGGCACTGGCACATGAGATTGGCCAATAACTGGTGTGTCATGCCCTTACATGTCCGTGGCTGCATGTGCGCTACACTGAAAAGGACAGCGTTTGTCGCTTACAGGTGCAGATAACCCGCTGAACAACGTTAGTGATGGGGATCATTGATTACAATTATTACTCGCGAACGATGATTTCCCAGTAAGTGCAGGTCAACTGCAGTTCCGGAATTAGGCCTAACCGTCATTCCTGAAAAAAATGAAAAACTTACGTATGCAAACCACAGGTGCTGTAGCTTGCTTAACAGCTCGCCAGCCGTTCTCACGCCCAGTATGGGTTACACGTGATTGCACAAAGGTGAGAAAGGGTACCGTATCCCCGGATAACATGTATGGATAGCGTACACATTCAAAAGATATGTCTATACATCAGGAGGCAGGCTCAGACAGTGATAGGCCCAGTATGGCTTGCACGTGATTGCACAAAGGTGAGAAAGGGTACCGTATCCCCGGATAACATGTATGGATAGCGTACACATTCAAAAGATATGTCTATACATCAGGAGGCAGGCTCAGACGGTGTCAGGCACAGTATGGCTTGCAAGTGATTGCACAAAGGTGAGAAAGGGTACCGTATCCCCGGATAACATGTATGGATAGCGTACACATTCAAAAGATATGTCTATACATCAGGAGGCAGGCTCAGACAGTGATAGGCCCAGTATGGCTTGCACGTGATTGCACAAAGGTGAGAAAGGGTACCGTATCCCCGGATAACATGTATGGATAGCGTACACATTCAAAAGATATGTCTATACATCAGGAGGCAGGCTCAGATGGTGTTAGGCCCAGTATGGCTTGCACGTGATTGCACAAAGGTGAGAAAAGGTACCGTATCCCCGGGTAACATGTATGGATAGCGTACACATTCAAAAGATATGTCTATACATCAGGAGGCAGGCTCAGACGGTGTCAGGCACAGTATGGATTTGACAGCCCAGACTACACAGCGGAGGAGCAGGGAGAGGTAAAGATTGCAAATGCTGGGGCCCTGCCCAAGCAAGGGGGGCCCACTCGTGGGCGTCGGTACTGGCACTGGGCCACTCATAGTACGGCGGTGTGTCTGATGGCGGGTGTGCACCACCACCGTCAGAGACACTTGATTGCACTATGAGGGACCCTGTGCCAGTGCCCGCGCCCAAAAGTCGGCCTACCCACCTGTCCAGGGCAATGGCACTCGCAAGGTGTCGTGCGCTAGATGGTGACCCCGGCCATGGGGGGGGAGGCAGCACAGTTAGGGAGTTTTAGAAAGTGGCATATGCTGATGTTGGACATTCAGCTGATGCAAAAGGCGAAATAGGTCAAGTCCCAGGGAGAGGTGGACCAAAGCAAGCCATTTTTCTGTCGCCCTATGTGTCATCAGGGGAAGGTGGGACAAAATCCTTGGAAACCCATGCATGGTTCATTTTAATGAAGGTTAGATCATCCACATTTTGGGTTGACAGACGGGTCCTTTTTTCTGTCAGGATTGATCCAGCTGCACTGAAGACTCTTTCCGATAGCACACTTGCAGCTGGGCAAGCGAGCTCCTGTAAGGCATATTGTGCTAATTCAGGCCAGGTGTCCAGTTTAGCAGCCCAATAGTCAAAGGGAAATGACCTGTGTGGGAGAACATCGATATGGGAGGAAAAGTAGTTTGTAACCATAGTTGACAACTGCTGTCTCCTGTCACTTTCCATCGATGCTGTAATACCAGCTGTGTGAGCGGTACTTGAAAAATCAGTCCACAACATTGTCATGAAACCCCTGTCTCCAACGCCACTTCTGCTGTGTGCACCATGAACACCTCTGCCAAGCTGCCCCCGGCCCGTATGGCTCGTGTGAGAACCATCACCGCTGCTGTGTGCTGGGAATGCCTCAAGCAACCGATTTACCAGAGTTGCTTGTTTATTAGCCAATATTAGGTCAAGGTTCTCCTGTGGCATGATGTTTTGTAATTTGCCTTTATAGCGTGGATCCAGGATGCTGGCCAACCAGTAGTCGTCATCGTTCATCATTTTGGCAATGCGGGGGTCCCTTTTTAGGATCCGCAAGGCATAATCTGACATGTGGGCCAATGTTCCCGGTGTCAATGATGCACTGCGAGTGCTGGTTGGAGGAGCACTTTCTGGCAAATCCACATCCCTCCAGTCATGCACATACCCTGTACCAGACCTTGCCACGCCAACATTTTCACTTGCCCCACGAGATGCATCCTCCTCCCCTAAGTAATCATCCCCATCATCCTCCTCCTCCTCCTCTTCTTCCTCCAACTCGTCCAGGAGAGGTCGCTGAGCAGACAATGGCTGAATGTCATCAAGGATTCCCTCCACCTCTTCCTCCTCGTCAACATTGGCTGCAGACGCCTGCTCCTTAAGGTGCGTCAAAGTTTGCATGAGCAGACGCATAAGTGGGATGCTCATGCTTAGGATGACGTCGTCTGCGCTTACCAGCCGTGTGCATTCCTCAAAACACTGAAGGACTTTACAGAGGTCTTTCAGCTTCGACCACTGCACACCTGTCAACTCCATGTCTGCTCTCAAAGTGCCTGGCCGTGTATCCTCCCACAAATGCATTATGGCCTGCCTCTGCTCGCACAGCCGCTCCACCATGTGCAGGGTGGAGTTCCACCTTGTTGCAATGTCGATAATGAGGCGGTGGTTGGGAAGGTGGAGCAATCGCTGCAGCTTCTGCATACGAACGGAGTGTACAGGCGACCGGCGGATGTGCGCGCACAGTCTTCGCACCTTATGGAGCAGGGCTGTTAACTCCGGATAATTTTTGAGGAAGCACTGCACCACCAGGTTCAAGGTGTGAGCCAAGCAAGGTATGTGGCTGAGTTTTGAAAGGGCTATGGCTGCCACAAAATTACGGCCGTTATCACTAACTACCTTGCCTGCCTCAAGATGTACACTGCCCCGCCATGACTCAGTTTGTCGCTTCAAGTACTCGGCCAGCACCTCGGCGGTGTGTCTGTCGCCCAAACACATCATCTGCAACACAGCCTGCTGACGCTTTCCACTAGCTGCTCGATCGGGAGACACCATGTGTGCAACATTGGCAGCTGGAGATGGAGTGCTCGTACGACTGCGCTCTGTGGACGAGCTTTCGCTTCTGGAGGAGGAGGAGGAGGAGGGTGGAACGCCTACAGCCAACTGTTTCCTATACCGTGGGCTAGGCAGCACTGTCCCACCACCGCTGTCCCCTGTGGACCCTGCATCCACCACATTAACCCAGTGCGCAGTGATGGACACGTAACGGCCATGGCCATGCCGACTGGACCATGCATCAGTTGTGAGGTGCACCTTTCCACTCACTGACTGCTTGCGTGCATGGACAATGCGGTCTTTCACATGATGGTGGAGGGCTGGGATGGCTTTGCGAGAGAAGAAGTGGCGACTGGGTAGGTCATAGCGTGGTACTACATAAGCCATGAGTTCGCGGAAAGCTGCGCTTTCCACCAACCGATAGGGCATCATCTCAAACGAGATTAGTTTGGCAATGTGGGCGTTCAAACCCAGTGTACGCGGATGAGAGACTGAGTACTTTCTTGACCTACTCATAGTGTCTGGGAGGGTGAGCTGGACTTGAGAGCTGCATATGGTGGAAGTAGCGGTGGACAGGGCGGACTGAGAGAGGGTTGATGATGGTGATGGAGTTGGTGTTCTTTCTGATGGCCTAGATTCAGTATTTCGTTGATATAACAGTGGGATTCCCTGACTGCTGTGGCCTTGCAACGACACCTCATCATTTGCTGCTGTGCTAACCGGTGGGCTTACAGTGGGGGAAACAATGTAGCGTTGCTGACTACCTTCTTTGTGATCAGTTGCACATGTGGCACTTGAGGTTTGGTGTTGTGTCCATGCTTGCAAGTGCATGCTGGTTAAATGTCTAAGCATGCAACTGGTATTCAAATTTTTCAGATTTTTCCCTCGGCTAAAGGTCTTTGTGCACTTCTTACAGATAACCTTGGCCTGATGATGAGGATTTTGTTCAAAAAAGTGCCACACTGCACTCTTCCTACTTTGGCAGACATTTTGCGGCCTAGCACGCTGTGATGTTTTGACCCTCTGGACAAGCTGTCCAGCAACTCTTTTGATTTTTGGAACCTGTCTTTGGAGTGCTCCGGGCCTGCCACATAACAGCTGTTGTGATGTTGATGTCTGCTGTGGATGCTCCTCATCTGAGCTATTGGAAGCAGCACCCTCTTCCCCCAATGGATGCCAATCTGGGTCAACAACTGGGTCATCCATCACCTCCTCTTCAATGTCATGTGCACCTTCCTCTGTGTCACCGTGTATGGTGGTATAGTGTGCGGGAAGGGGCACCTGAGTCTCATCAGGGTCAGAATCTGGCTCTGTACACTGCGAGGACAATGTAGTGCTCTGAGTGAATGTACCAGCAGAATCATCTATCAGCGGCTGTGCATCAGTGCACTCCATGTCAGATTCATCTTGGCCTGGGTAATTCACCATTTCACTTGATAATCCAGGCATGGTATGTGAAAACAGCTCCATGGAGTAATCAGTAGTATGGCCTGCGTCATCCTTCAATCTTGGTTGTGGTGAAGGACACAAGGAAAGGTGTGGTTCATGAACATGAGCCTCCAATGACGACTCAGTGCTTTTACTTTTTACAACTTCAGAAGAGGAGGCGATAGAGCTGGAGGCTGAGTCAGCAATGTAAGACAAAACTTTTTCCTGATGCTCTGGCGTTAAAAGCCGTTTGTTAACTCCTAGAAAACTAAGCCTTCAAAGCCTTATGGAGCCAGACGATGACGCAGGCTCAACACCTCCTGCATTCGGTCCTATTTTGCTTTTGCCACTACCATCAGATCCACCACCAACACCATCATTACCAGCAGCTAACCCCCGCCTAATTCCACGGCCTCTTCCACCAGCCTTCCTCATTTTTGGTAGAAATGTAGACAAAATCCAACAAACTATATAGTAATGTAAAACAAGGTACAAGGTGTCTATAGGACAGGGGAGATTTAGATTTTCTGCACACACTAGTGGACACTGGACACTTTTGGATTGTGTGAGGCCCACTGAATATCAGAGCGCTATGTCACAGGCTCGATGGCACAGGTGTGAAAAAAGTGACTACAGGATAAGGGAGATTTCGAATTTCTGAGAGATTTTGAATTTCTGCAGACACTTGTGGACACTGGACACTTGGATTGTGTGAGGCCCACTGAATATCACAGTGCTATGTCACAGGCTCGATGCAGCAGGTGTGAAAAAAGTGACTACAGGATAAGGGAGATTTTGAATTTCTGCAGACACTTGTGGACACTGGACACTTGGATTGTGTGAGGCCCACTGAATATCACAGTGCTATGTCTCAGGCTCGATGGCACAGGTGTGAAAAAAGTGACTACAGGATAAGGGAAATTTTGAATTTCTGTGAGATTTTGAATTTCTGCAGACACTTGTGGACACTGGACACTTGGATTGTGTGAGGCCCACTGAATATCACAGTGCTATGTCACAGGCTCGATGGCACAGGTGTGAAAAAAGTGACTACAGGATAAGGGAGATTTTGAATTTCTGTGAGATTTTGAATTTCTGCAGACACTTGTGGACACTGGACACTTGGATTGTGTGAGGCCCACTGAATATCACAGTGCTATGTCACAGGCTCGATGGCACAGGTGTGAAAAAAGTGACTACAGGATAAGGGAGATTTTGAATTTCTGCAGACACTTGTGGACACTGGACACTTGGATTGTGTGAGGCCCACTGAATATCACAGCGCTATGTTACAGGCTCGATGCAGCAGGTGTGAAAAAAGTGACTACAGGATAAGGGAGATTTAGATTTTCTGCAGACACTTGTGGACACTGGACACTTGGATTGTGTGAGGCCCACTGAATATCACAGTGCTATGTCACAGGCTCGATGCAGCAGGTGTGAAAAAAGTGACTACAGGATAAGGGAGATTTTGAATTTCTGCAGACAATTGTGGACACTGGACACTTGTATTGTGTGAGGCCCACTGAATATCACAGTGCTATGTCACAGGCTCGATGGCACAGGTGTGAAAAAATTGACTACAGGATAAGGGAGATTTTGAATTTCTGGGAGATTTTGAATTTCTGCAGACACTTGTGGACACTGGACACTTGGATTGTGTGAGGCCCACTGAATATCACAGTGCTATGTCACAGGTTCGATGGCACAGGTGTAAAAAAAGTGACTACAGGATAATGGAGATTTTGAATTTCTGCAGACACTTGTGGACACTGGACACTTGGATTGTGTGAGGCCCACTGGATATCACAGTGCTATGTCACAGGCTCGATGGCACAGGTGTGAAAAAAGTGACTACAGGATAAGGGAGATTTTGAATTTCTGCAGACACTTGTGGACACTGGACACTTTTGGATTGTGTGAGGCCCAATGAATATCAGAGCGATATGTCACAGGCTCGATGCAGCAGGTGTGAAAAAAGTGACTACAGGATAAGGGAGATTTTGAATTTCTGCAGACACTGGACACTTGGATTGTGTGAGGCCCAATGAATATCACAGCGCTATGTCACAGGCTCGATGCAGCAGGTGTGAAAAAAGTGACTACAGGATAAGGGAGATTTTGAATTTCTGCAGACACTTGTGGACACTGGACACTTTTGGATTGTGTGAGGCCCACTGAATATCACAGTGCTGTGTCACAGGCTCGATGGCACAGGTGTGAAAAAAGTGACTACAGGATAAGGGAGATTTTGAATTTCTGTGAGATTTTGAATTTCTGCAGACACTTGTGGACACTGGACACTTGGATTATGTGAGGCCCACTTAATATCACAGTGCTATGTCACAGGCTCGATGGCACAGGTGTGAAAAAAGTGACTACAGGATAAGGGAGATTTTGAATTTCTGCAGACACTTGTGGACACTGGACACTTGGATTGTGTGAGGCCCACTGAATATCACAGCGCTATGTCACAGGCTCGATGGCACAGGTGTGAAAAAAGTGACTACAGGATAAGGGAGATTTTGAATTTCTGCAGACACTTGTGGACACTGGACACTTTTGGATTGTGTGAGGCCCAATGAATATCAGAGCGCTATGTCACAGGATCGATGCAGGAGGTGTGAAAAAAGTGACTACAGGATAAGGGAGATTTTGAATTTCTGCAGACACTGGACACTTGGATTGTGCGAGGCCCAATGAATATCAGAGCGCTATGTCACAGGCTCGATGCAGCAGGTGTGAAAAAAGTGACTACAGGATAAGGGAGATTTTGAATTTCTGCAGACACTTGTGGACACTGGACACTTGGATTGTGTGAGGCCCACTGAATATCACAGCGCTATGTCACAGGCTCGATGCAGCAGGTGTGAAAAAAGTGACTACAGGATAAGGGAGATTTTGAATTTCTGCAGACACTTGTGGACACTGGACACTTGGATTGTGTGAGGCCCACTGAATATCACAGCGCTATGTCACAGGCTCGATGCAGCAGGTGTGAAAAAAGTGACTACAGGATAAGGGAGATTTTGAATTTCTGCAGACACTTGTGGACACTGGACACTTTTGGATTGTGTGAGGCCCACTGAATATCACAGCGCTATGTCACAGGCTCGATGCAGCAGGTGTGAAAAAAGTGACTACAGGATAAGGGAGATTTTGAATTTCTGCAGACACTTGTGGACACTGGACACTTGGATTGTGTGAGGCCCACTGAATATCACAGTGCTATGTCACAGGCTCGATGGCACAGGTGTGAAAAAAGTGACTACAGGATAAGGGAGATTTTGAATTTCTGCAGACACTTGTGGACACTGGACACTTGGATTGTGTGAGGCCCACTGAATATCACAGTGCTATGTCACAGGCTCGATGGCACAGGTGTGAAAAAAGTGACTACAGGATAAGGGAGATTTTGAATTTCTGCAGACACTTGTGGACACTGGACACTTGGATTGCGTGAGGCCCACTGAATATCACAGCGCTATGTCACAGGCTCGATGGCAAAGGTGTGAAAAAAGTGACTACAGGATAAGGGAGATTTTGAATTTCTGCAGACACTTGTGGACACTGGACACTTGGATTGTGTGAGGCCCACTGAATATCACAGTGCTATGTCACAGGCTCGATGGCACAGGTGTGAAAAAATTGACTACAGGATAAGGGAGATTTTGAATTTCTGTGAGATTTTGAATTTCTGCAGATACTTGTGGACACTGGACACTTGGATTGTGTGAGGCCCACTGAATATCACAGTGCTATGTCACAGGCTCGATGGCACAGGTGTGAAAAAAGTGACTACAGGATAAGGGAGATTTTGAATTTCTGCAGACACTTGTGGACACTGGACACTTTTGGATTGTGTGAGGCCCAATGAATATCAGAGCGCTATGTCACAGGATCGATGCAGGAGGTGTGAAAAAAGTGACTACAGGATAAGGGAGATTTTGAATTTCTGCAGACACTGGACACTTGGATTGTGTGAGGCCCACTGAATATCACAGTGCTATGTCACAGGCTCGATGGCACAGGTGTGAAAAAAGTGACTACAGGATAAGGGAGATTTTGAATTTCTGCAGACACTTGTGGACACTGGACACTTGGATTGTGTGAGGCCCACTGAATATCACAGTGCTATGTCACAGGCTCGATGGCACAGGTGTGAAAAAAGTGACTACAGGATAAGGGAGATTTTGAATTTCTGCAGACACTTGTGGACACTGGACACTTGGATTGTGTGAGGCCCACTGAATATCACAGCGCTATGTCACAGGCTCGATGGCACAGGTGTGAAAAAAGTGACTACAGGATAAGGTAGATTTTGAATTTCTGCAGACACTTGTGGACACTGGACACTTGGATTGTGTGAGGCCCACTGAATATCACAGTGCTATGTCACAGGCTCGATGGCACAGGTGTGAAAAAATTGACTACAGGATAAGGGAGATTTTGAATTTCTGTGAGATTTTGAATTTCTGCAGACACTTGTGGACACTGGACACTTGGATTGTGTGAGGCCCACTGAATATCACAGTGCTATGTCACAGGCTCGATGGCACAGGTGTGAAAAAAGTGACTACAGGATAAGGGAGATTTTGAATTTCTGCAGACACTTGTGGACACTGGACACTTTTGGATTGTGTGAGGCCCACTGAATATCACAGCGCTATGTCACAGGCTCGATGGCACAGGTGTGAAAAAAGTGACTACAGGATAAGGGAGATTTTGAATTTCTGCAGACACTTGTGGACACTGGACACTTTTGGATTGTGTGAGGCCCAATGAATATCAGAGCGCTATGTCACAGGATCGATGCAGGAGGTGTGAAAAAAGTGACTACAGGATAAGGGAGATTTTGAATTTCTGCAGACACTGGACACTTGGATTGTGTGAGGCCCAATGAATATCAGAGCGCTATGTCACAGGCTCGATGCAGCAGGTGTGAAAAAAGTGACTACAGGATAAGGGAGATTTTGAATTTCTGCAGACACTTGTGGACACTGGACACTTGGATTGTGTGAGGCCCACTGAATATCACAGCGCTATGTCACAGGCTCGATGCAGCAGGTGTGAAAAAAGTGACTACAGGATAAGGGAGATTTTGAATTTCTGCAGACACTTGTGGACACTGGACACTTTTGGATTGTGTGAGGCCCACTGAATATCACAGCGCTATGTCACAGGCTCGATGCAGCAGGTGTGAAAAAAGTGACTACAGGATAAGGGAGATTTTGAATTTCTGCAGACACTTGTGGACACTGGACACTTTTGGATTGTGTGAGGCCCACTGAATATCACAGTGCTATGTCACAGGCTCGATGGCACAGGTTTAAAAAAAGTGACTACAGGATAAGGGAGATTTTGAATTTCTGCAGACACTTGTGGACACTGGACACTTGGATTGTGTGAGGCCCACTGAATATCACAGTGCTATGTCACAGGCTCGATGGCACAGGTGTGAAAAAAGTGACTACAGGATAAGGGAGATTTTGAATTTCTGCAGACACTTGTGGACACTGGACACTTGGATTGTGTGAGGCCCACTGAATATCACAGCGCTATGTCACAGGCTCCATGGCACAGGTGTGAAAAAAGTGACTACAGGATAAGGGAGATTTTGAATTTCTGCAGACACTTGTGGACACTGGACACTTGGATTGTGTGAGGCCCACTGAATATCACAGTGCTATGTCACAGGCTCGATGGCACAGGTGTGAAAAAATTGACTACAGGATAAGGGAGATTTTGAATTTCTGTGAGATTTTGAATTTCTGCAGACACTTGTGGACACTGGACACTTGGATTGTGTGAGGCCCACTGAATATCACAGTGCTATGTCACAGGCTCGATGGCACAGGTGTGAAAAAAGTGACTACAGGATAAGGGAGATTTTGAATTTCTGCAGACACTTGTGGACACTGGACACTTGGATTGTGTGAGGCCCACTGAATATCACAGCGCTATGTCACAGGCTCGATGGCACAGGTGTGAAAAAAGTGACTACAGGATAAGGGAGATTTTGAATTTCTGCAGACACTTGTGGACACTGGACACGTTTGGATTGTGTGAGGCCCAATAAATATCAGAGCGCTATGTCACAGGCTCGATGCAGCAGGTGTGAAAAAAGTGACTACAGGATAAGGGAGATTTTGAATTTCTGCAGACACTGGACACTTTTGGATTGTGTGAGGCCCAATGAATATCAGAGCGCTATGTCAGAGGCTCGATGCAGCAGGTGTGAAAAAAGTGACTACAGGATAAGGGAGATTATGAATTTCTGCAGACACTGGACACTTGGATTGTGTGAGGCCCAATGAATATCACAGCGCTTTGTCACAGGCTTGATGCAGCAGGTGTGAAAAAAGTGACTACAGGATAAGGGAGATTTTGAATTTCTGCAGACACTTGTGGACACTGGACACTTTTGGATTGTGTGAGGCCCACTGAATATCAGAGCGCTATGTCACAGGCTCGATGGCACAGGTGTGAAAAAAGTGAATTGTAGAATTGGGCAGAATAGGAATCTCTCTAGAGTGTAGGTCTGTAAGAACGGAACAAGTCCTCCACAGTGACACACAGATAGCTTCACTGTGGCTGTGATAACAGCCGTTACACGGTACTGTGTGAGGAGCGTACACCGCTGTATGGTGTGAATAAATGCACGCTCAGTACCTTAGCAGGACAAAAAAAAATTGGGATTGCTTTTAAAAAAGCAGTTTGCAGACCAGTGGGGAAACAGCAATGCAGCTGTCAGGAAGCCTTAGAAGGCAGCCTAACAACCAACACCGCTGATCCACCACAATATAGCCTCCCCTTGCACTGCACACACAGTGACTGGTGTGTTGCACAGGCAAAATCGCTAGCAGCAGAAGCAGTTTTTTTGTCTTCTTCCCTGCCTAACGCTCTCCCTACAGAATCAGCAACCTCTCCCTATGCTAAGATCGGCAGAAGTAAGATGGCGGTCGGCGTGCACGCCCTTTTATAACCCCTGTGACGCCCACCAAAGCAAGCCAATCACTTGCATGCCCTTCTGAAAGATGGTGGCGACCCCTGCCTATGTCATCACATTGCCCACAGTGTCCGTGGATCCTGATTGGCTGAAAAAGAGCGCTAAACAAACTTTTGAAACGCGACTTTGGCGCGTACGTCGCCGACCTCGTGGCCGACCTCATCCTAGGGTCGGGTTTCGTTTCATGAAACCCGACTTTGCCAAAAGTCGGCGACTTTTGAAATTGTTCGACCCGTTTCGCTCAACTCTAACCATAATTCTGGCGTAAATCACTTTGAGAAGTTGTTAAAAAAAATTGCAAAACTTAGAGTTGTGCAAACACTTTGCGGCTTTTTTCTTTTTCACGTCACTTTCATCCATCTCTGCCAAAATGGGCAGAGCTAAAGCAAGATGAGGATTTAACAACACAGGTCATCTAATTCATGAGGGGCTGGGGCATATCTTATGAAAGACATCTTGCTCCGTTTCCTTAATGGAGTAAAGGGCATGTCACACTAAGAGATATCGCTAGCAATATCGCTATAACTAGTGATGTTATAGCGATATTGCTAGCGATATCGCTATGTGTGATACTTACCTACGACCGGCTCCCCCGCTGGTTATCGCTGATTGCGCGAGAACGTCCAGGACTGTTTCTCGTCGTCTGCTTCCTGCGGCGCTTCCTGCTGTGAGGACGAGCGACGCGTGGAGCCGGGCGGGAGGACACAGGATCGCCTGGTGTGACAGGTAAGTAGCGATCCCCGTCCCCAGCGATGTCGCTGGTGCGATCTGCCTGTGTGGCAGCTCACTAGCGACCACTTAGCGATGTACCAGCGATCCTGACCGCGTCATATCGCTGGTCGGGATCACTGGTACATCGCTAAGTGTGACAGTACCTTAAGACTTGTAGTGAGAAGCACAAAGGCACATGTCAATTGTCAGATGATCCTGATTCATTTAGAGGCGAATGCCTCTTAATGAATCATGAGAGTGTGATTTCAACCATCGCCATCATCAACACCAGGGTGGAAGTTGCCAGTCTTGATAAATTGGGAGCCAATGTTTTAATATCTGCATTTTTCTTTGCATTTTTACCATTATAAATATTATGATTTATAGATTCTGTGATTCCAAGATACCTTTCAAAACCACATCATGTGCAAAAAAAAAGTAACTAAAGAGGATATAAAATGTAAAACACATTAAAATATGGATTCCTAACAATATATTGTTGAAGATTTTATAGGGGAATAACACCACAATAGGCCTTAAAAGCAATATCTAAATTATATTGCATTGTTTATAAAAAGCCCCAAAAACAAAAAGCAAAAAAAAAAATCCACCCCCCCAGCCTCCCCAACAAAAAAAAAGTATGTATTGCAATTAATATTTCCCTATTGACCCTAGAAATCATCTGGCTAATGCATTTGTGTTTTCTGGTAAAATATTGAAGGTACTCTTAGAGTTTTCGAAGGCGCTATCCACTTTATCTTTATTTTAGCAAATGAAATTGGGAACCTGTAGTTGTGGCACTAACTAATGTGTAACTACTGCCGGTTTTCCTCCTTTATGAAGTATTTCATGCTTCTTTGTGTAACCTTGCTCATAGATTGTACAAAGTTCCTGTTTGGAAAATAGCAGTTGAAGAAGGAGCATGTGATGACACCGGTTCATCTCTCACCTTGAATTGATAAACACTGCACAAGCTGTTTTATATATTTTTTTACAAAAAAAGAGTTTGATGGAAAGGTCTTGTCACGTTAACTAACAGTTGCCATTTAGGTAACAGCAAAGCTGTGCAGTCAGTGCAAAAATCTATATTTAGAACCATAAAGAGCTTCATAAAAGAGGAAATTATGTAAAATGTATATACTAGTAAATGCCAGTAAAATATATGTCCCCAACAGAGATGAAAGAATGAATTTTATGTAAATTAAATATGATATTTATTTTATAAAGAGCTTGCTTAATCTCAATTATGTCACATTCACTTTGTAAGAATCCAGGAAAATGGTAGTAAATTTTGACGCATTCTGCAAGGCGGGAAAAAGGCAAGAAAATATAACAAATATTCTTACCGTTCCCGAGGCCTTACAAGTCCCACCATGCAGTTACACTTGGGTCTAGTCTTCTGTCATCTTTGACTCCTCTGCTGTTAGCTGGGACTCAAAACATCTTGATTTTACATGGTGATGCATACCATGATATTGCATGAAGACTAGTCAGCACCAAATATGTCAAGCAGCAGAATCAGACTAAACAAACGAGTGAAGCGGAGCTTCACAGCAGGAAAGTTGAGTATACAGAGAGTACTAAGATTGAGCAGATGTGCTGAGATTTCTATTTGTTAAATCATGTCAATATTACTAGGAAATTTGATCTGTGGTGAAGTTGCTTGATAGAAATTGAATGTATGTTATTGTGCCTAGTCAATGGTGGAGGCACCAAAGTTGTCGAAAGACAGAGTCTGAAGACCAGACCCATGTGATGCTACATGGTGGGGAATATGATGATTTTTAGTATTTCTATAGCTTTGCAAAATACAGCAAAACAGTTCATAGCTAATCATTATTTTTAAGTGCAAGGCAAATGTAAAGCAAATGGAATACTACAGAATTCAAGCATTTTCTACAATTCATATCTAATTCAATTCACCTCTCTCCAGTCCCAAGATCATAAGAAAACATAGGTTGGAAAATAAGAAGAAATTAAATACTCACCTCATGGTTCACCTATCCTGCCATCCCTGCCCACCATCAGCTTTTCATCCATGCCTTTGTTCACCTTCCCCATTGCAAGCATTTTATTTGCCTTCTCCTGATTTGGCCCTTGGCTTTTGGTGTGTCTAGACTTCAGACACCATTTTGTGCCATGCTATTACTCAGACAACACGCATCGTAACACTGCACCTGCAAGGACATCAGATGTCTAGCTGTACCAAAAGTCCTGGCCTGGTGTAAAGAGGTTGAATAGGATGTGAGTAATAGAGAGATGGTAAAATAAGAGGGGCGGAGTATCGGATGATGGACTACATGGTGAGATGTGCATTTTTTTGCTGTGTGCCTTGCCCCGGCAATATGGTGGCTGGTCACTTTTTTGCAAAATTTGCACAGAGCCAATTGCAAGAAATCCGTATTCTGGAAAATTTTACATTTTTGTAAAATTCAAAAAAGAATTAAATTCCACTTGAATATATTTGCTCTTTTCAAATAAGAACTCGTTATCCTACATTTATTATGCTCTGAGATCTTGAAAGGCATCAAGGAATAATAATTCATAGTTTATTCACATTGAGTGAATTGAATGTGTATCACAGTCAGATTTGATCAAATATGCCTAATTCAAATTTTGATGCATTGATTAAGCACTAATCTCCAAAATTTATAATAAAGATTAAGTTGACAAACTATTTAAGATAATATCACAGCAAAGGTATATAACAGATTACTGTAAGTAAATATCCGTAAATCTGTGCTGTTAAATAAGGGACAATTAAGGATCAGTCGTTACATAACATAGAGCGGGGATGTGGAAAACCACACAAAACACGACTTCTGGATCCAAATGTTACAAAAGATTACTTTATTAAGGAATATGGACAGAACAGGGAAAATGGGGGAGCATGTGCAGGGGACAATAAGGTGCGACAGTGCTGAAAGACGCGCCGGTCCTGACAAAAAACATACCAGGCAATATCAATACATAAATAGCTGCGAACAAAGAGCAATTGTAGAATTAAATGTGCCACATTAGTATAACATATGGTAACACCCGCAATTGTATTCTCAATCTCATAATAGTGACCATAATAAAAGACTCAAGAGAAATTAGCCCCTGAGACCATCCTTCTCCCAGTGCCCATTACATTAAGGTGGCACCTCATCAAAGAATAAACCTAAATCCTCATAATATTTATGAAGACCAAAATTAGGGAGTGGTAGGGTAATACAATTATCACCTGTCTCAAAGTATGGCTAATATAACATACATTGTCCACATGGTATCACCAAAAGGTTACAGGTGAGCACATATAGCTCCATGTGGGAAATGCATCACCCCCACAAGAGAGAGTACAATGAGACCTCCCACAGGACATTACCGGGGGGATAAAAAAGAAGAAAGAGAAGTCTCAGTGTTTACCTGTATGGGCACTGAGGCAGTCAGGCAAAAATGGCGGCGCGTCTCCCCGACGCGCATTTCAGAGCGAGGCTCCTTCGTCAGGGGGCATGACTATGGTGTGAGTGCAAGAGTAAAAATAGCACCGGACCGGAAGGCCTCTGATGTGTACCGGATGTGACGCATGTGTCAACATGGCTACCCAAAACGCAAGGCGAACGCCGCATCATGCAGTGGGAGGCACCGAGTATTAACTCCGGTGTCCCCTACCCACATGGAGACGCCGCGGTCACCATACACGACGGGGCATGGCGCACATGCGTACAGGGATGGTGTCATGGCCATACAAATCATCACCTCAGGAAGAAAAACTTAGGGGAAGAAAACTAGAAATAATCATAGCACGTTAACCCCATGTGGGCTTGTTTATGGGAGACTATAGTGATGATAACCAGATACATATACATAGGAAAATATGGAATAGAGCTATTAGATAGCATGTAACAAAAACACATCATAGAGGAAGCCCTAATTTGCAAAATACTACATTGTCACATACAAAATATGTATATCTCATATATTAACAAAATATGTTTGTCTCATATTTATAACAGGGATACATCATAGAAGAATTCATAATTTGCAAAGTATAACAATGTCGTAAGCAAAATGTGTATATCTCATATACTAAACGCATAATCAAATGACTTCAATTGAAGATAACATCTCTCCTCAAGAAACTGTGAATGGTGAAAATGCTCATCCATATAATAGACACGTATGTCCACCATGTATATCCGTATTCAGGAGACATC
Source organism: Dendrobates tinctorius (assembly GCF_039654945.1). Lineage (NCBI taxonomy): Eukaryota > Metazoa > Chordata > Amphibia > Anura > Dendrobatidae > Dendrobates > Dendrobates tinctorius. The sequence continues at coordinate 5,573,227 of NW_027361858.1, read as the reverse complement.
ATTGAAAAGGCTCCAAAGTCTTCCTCCCCGAAGAGATACAAATATTGAAAGAATGATATTCATCGAATCGCATCCAAGCGCACAGGATATAAATCTAAAACAATGTCAAACAACAACCAATGTTAAAACCAAATTAAAAACAATAACAACACTGCAGCGCAAATGTCCGCCACAACATTGCCCCGCAGAGGAAAGGATATCACAAGAATGAAACATATGATAGATTTTCATTCAACCCATATGGGTGAACTGTGTTCAGGGCTCAGATCCACCGTGTCTCTTTTTGGGCAAGGCATTGGGATATTCTCCCACCCCGAATCCCCAAATCCACCATGTCGATTCCCCTTACTTTAAGGCCTTTGCTGTTACAATCGTGAAATATTTTAAAGTGTCTCGGGGGTGTTTTCAACACATGTAAATCTGTTTCATTAGCCGCGGCCTCTATGCCTAAAACATGTTCCCTGACCCTAATCTTGAGTTGTCGGGTGGTCAGCCCCACATAGATTAGAGAACATGGACATGTGGCATAGTAGACCACATTCCTAGATGTACACGTAATAGATTTCTTGATCTTATATACCTTACGGCCTGAGGATTTTAGCAATTACCGGGTCCGTCATTAAAATTGCCCATGATTTTTTTAAACCCTTGTCCGCCTTTTGTTCACAGCTCAGGGGTATTTTAACTAAGGGGATGGAGGCTAAAATTATTACCAAGGAGTTGTGGTCTACACTGTTTGTGGTTGAACCCACCATTCCCACCTTCTATCTCCTCACCAAGACACATAAGAACATGCAGACTCCCCAGGGAGACCCATAGTGTCGGGCCGGGGGGGCTATTTGGAGTGCGTTAATAAGTGGTTGGACTCGATACTCCAACCATTAGTGGAGGATTTACCTTCATACCTTAAAGATACGAACCAAATTCTACGCAAGACTGATGGCCTCTCCCTAGACGACACTGCCCTATGTATTATGGACGTGGAATCGTTATATACTAACATTCGTCATGAGGATGGCTTGCGGGCCACAGAATATTTTGGGTCTGAGGACCCTGGTTTTAGAGGTCCTAGAGTTTGCTTTGACTCATAACTTCTTCCTCTTCAGGGGGGTCCTTCTTTCTGCAGCTCCAGGGGACAGCTATGGGGGCGGCCTATGCACCCTCATATGCAAATTTGTTCCTGGGGCTGTGGGAGAGGGACCTTCTGATGTCAGATCGACTGCCATCTATGGAGCGCGTCCTCCTATGGACGTGTTACATAGATGAAATTCTTTTGATCTGGCAAGGAGACATTGGATCATTAGAGAAGTTCATTGCGAATTTGAATGATGGGGACCGCAAAGTACATCTTACTGCCACTTTTGATAAAACTAAAGTGGAGATTTTAGATGTTTTGATAAGTAGGGATAAAGGGGATTGTCCAGACTACCATTTATAGAAAACCAACGGCCACGAACATGCTTTTACATGCATCCTCCGCACATCCGCCACATATGGTACGGTCGGTACCTATTGGTCAGTTACTGCGTTTTCGACGCATCTGCTCAACGAAAGAGGAATTTGAGGATCAGGCTAGAGATATGAAGATCCGCTTCTCCGAGAGGGGATTCAGTAACCGATCCATTAAAAGGGCCTATTTATGGGCCAAATATAGTGATAGGAATGCCCTTTTATATAAATCAAGAGACGTACCAGTTAAATCAGATGTAGTGAGGTTCATTACCAACTTCAATACTCGATCAGAGCAGATGCGGAACATTTTAAAAAAATCATGGGCAATTTTAAGCCCTTCACCCCCAGGGGTGGTTTGCACGTTCATGACCGGGCCAATTTTTACAATTCTGACCACTGTACCTTTATGAGGTCATAACTCTGGAACGCTTCCATGGATCCCGGTGATTCTGACAATGTTTTCTCGTGACATATTCTACTTCATGATAGTGGTAAAATTTCATTCAAATAACTTACGTTTATTTGTGAGAAAAACAGAAATTTGGCAAAAATTTTGAAAATTTCGCAATTTTCCAACTTTGAATTTTTATGCCCTTAAATCACAGAGATATGGCACCCAAAAAACTTGATAACTAACATTTCCCTCATGTTTACTTTACATCAGCACAATTTTGGAACCAAAATTTTTTTTTGTTAGGAAGTTATAAGGGTTAAAAGTTGACCAGCGATTTCTCATTTTTACAACACCATTTTATTTTTACGGACCACATAACATTTGAAGCCACTTTGAGGGGTCTATATGATAGAAAATACCCAAAAGTGACACCATTCTAAAAACTGCACCCCTTAAGGTGCTCAAAACCACATTCAAGAAGTTTATTAACCCTTTAGGTGCGTTACAGGAATTTTTTTGAATAATTAAAAAAAATGAACATCTAACTTTTTTTCACAAAAAAAGTACTTCAGGTTCAATTTTTTTTATTTTACCAAGGGTAACAGGAGAAATTGGACTGCAAAAGTTATTGTGCAATTTGTCCTGAGTACGCTGATACCTGATATGTGGGGGGGAACGACTGTTTCGGCGCATGGCAGAGCTCAGAATGGAAGGAGCGCCATTTGACTTTTTCAATGCAAAATTGTCTGGAATTCAGATCGGACGCCATGTCACGTTTGGAGAGTCCCTGATGTACCTAAACAGTGGAAACACCCTACAAGTGACCCCATTTTGGAAACTAGACCCCCCAAGGAACTTATCTAGATATGTGGAGAGAACTTTGAACCCACAAGGGCTTTACAGAAGTTTATAACGTACAGCAGTACAATTAAAAAATCATATTTTTTCCAAAAAATGATCTTTTCACCCCCAATTTTTATTTTCCCAAGGGTAACAGGACCCTAAAAGTTATTGTGCAATTTGTCCTGAGTACGCTGATACCCCACATGTGGGTATAAACCACTATTTGGGCGCATGGCAGAGCTCGGAAGGGAAGCAGCGCCATTTGACGTTTTTGGCTGGAATTGAGATCGGACATCATGTCGCGATTGGAAAACCCCTGATGTACCAAAACAGTGGAAACCCCCCACAAATGACACCATTTTGGAAACTAGACCCCCTAAGGAACTTATCTAGATGTGTGGTGAGAACTTTGAACCCCCAAGGGCTTCACAGAAGTTTATAACATAAAGCCGTACAATTAAAAAATCATATTTTTTCCACAAAAATGATCGTTTCACCCTCAATTCTTATTTTTCCAAGGGTAACAGGACCCTAAAAGTTATTGTGCAATTTGTCCTGAGTACGATGATACCCCACATGTGGGGGTAAACCACTATTTGGGCGCATGGCAGAGCTCGGAAGGGAAGCAGCGCCATTTGACGTTTTTGGCTGGAATTGAGATCGGACACCATGTCGCGATTGGAAAACCCCTGATGTACCAAAACAGTGGAAACACCCCACAAATGACACCATTTTGTAAACTAGACCCCCCAAGGAACTTATCTAGATGTGTGGTGAGAACTTTGAACCCCCAAGGGCTTCACAGAAGTTTATAACGCCCGGGCGTGAAAATAAAAAATTCGTATTTTTTCCACAAACATGATCATTTAGTCACCATTTTTTTATTTTCCCAAGGGTACCAGGAGAAATTGGACCCCAAAAGTTGTTGTCCAATTTGTCCTGAGTATGCTGATACCCCATATGTGGGAGAAAACTACTGTATGGGCACACCTCGGGGCTCAGAAGGGAAGTAGTGACGTTTTGGAATGCAGACTTTGATGGAATGGTCTGCGGGTGTCATGTTGCCTTTGGAGAGCCCCTAATGTACCTAAACAGTGGAAACCCCCCACGAATGACCCCATTTTGAAAACTAGACCCCCTAAGGAACTTATCTAGATGTGAGGTGAGCACTTTGAACCCCCAAGGGCTTCACAGAAGTTTATAATGCCCGGGCATGAACATAAAAAAATCGTATTTTTTCCACAAACATGATCAATTAGTCCCCAATTTTTTTATTTTCCCAAGGGTAACAGGAGAAATTGAACCCCAAAAGTTGTTGTCCAATTTGTCCTGAGTACGCTGACACCCCATATGTGGGAGAAAACTACTGTATGGACACACGTCGGGGCTCGGAAGGGAAGTAGTGACGTTTTGGAATGCTGACTTTCATGGAATGGTCTGCGGGTGTCATGTGCATTTGGAGAGCCCCTGATGTACCTAAACTATTGAAACTCCCCACAAGTGACCCCATTTTGGACACTAGACCACCACGGAACTTATCTAGATGTGTGGTGAGCACTTTGAACCCCCAAGTGCTTCACAGAATTTTATAACGCTCGGACGTGAAAATAAAAAAATCATTTTTTTCCACAAAATTGATATTTTTGCCCCCAATTTTTTATTTTCCAAAGGGTAACAGGAGAAATTGGACCCCAAAAATTGTTTTGCAATTTGTACTGAGTAGGCTGATACCCTACATGTGGGGGTAAAACACTGTTTGGGCGCATGTCAAAGCTTGGAAGGGAAGGAGCACCATTTGACTTTTTCAACTCAGAATTGGCTGGAATTGAAATCAGATGCCATGTTGCATTTGGAGAGCCCCTGACGTGCCCAAACAGTGGAAACCCCCAATTCTAACTCCAACCCGAACCCCAACACACCCCTAACCCTAATCTCAGCCCTAACCCTAACCCTAGCCCTAACCCTAGCCCTAACACTATCCCTAGCCCTAACCCTAGCCCTAACCCTAGCCCTAACCCTAACCCTAACCCTAATGGAAAAATGGAAATAAATACATTTTTTTTATTTTATTATTTTTCCCTAACTAAGGGGGTGATAACGGGGGGTTTGATTTACTATTTATGGCGGTTTTTATGTTTGGCGGCTGTCGCACGCTAAAAGACGCTTTTTATTGTAAAAATAGTTTTTGCATCACCACATATTGAGAGCTATAATTTTTCCGTATTTTGATCCACCGAGTCATGTGTGGTCTTATTTTTTGCGGGACGAGTTGACGTTTTTATTGGTACCATTTTCGGGCACGTGACATTTTTTGATCGCTTTTTATTCCGATTTTTGGGACGCAGAATGAACAAAAACCAGCGTTTCATGAATTTCTTTTGGGGGGGGTGTGTTTACACCGTTCCGCGTGCGGTAAAATTGATAAAATGGTTTTATTCTTTGGGTCAGTACGGTTACAGCGATACCTCATTTAGGTCTTTTTTTATGTTTTGTCGGTTTTATGCAATGAAAACTATTTTATATAAAAAATTATTATTTTTGCATCGCTTTATTCTGCGAGCTATAACTTTTTCATTTTTTCGCTGATGATGCTGTGTTTTCAGCGGTACCATGGATATTTATATGCGTCTTTTTGATCGCGCGTTATTACACTTTTTGTTTGGCGGTATGATAATAAATCATTATTTTTTGCTTCGTTTTTTATTTTTATTTTTTAAGGGGTTCGCTAAAGGGGTTAACTAATGGGACAGTTTTATAGGGCGGGTCGTTACGGACGCGGCGATACCTTATATTTGTACTTTTTTTTTTTTTTTTTTCTATTTTCAAAAAATGGATTTATTTGGGGGAATATTTTTTTTTTTTTGTAATTTATTTGGCGATTTTTTTTAAATTATATTAACACTTTATTTTTTTTTTTACTTTATTAAATAGCCCCAGGTGGGACGTCACTGTTCTGTGACAGATCGCTGATCTGTCACATCACAGATCACTGTGACAGATCAGCAATCTGTCACAGGCAGTGCACATGGCTTCCTCATGCCTGCGTTTTGCAGGCACTGAGGAAGCAAGCTTCCTGCAGGCCCCCGAAGGCCCCCATCGCCATCTTGGATTCGGGGGCCTGCAGGAAAGGACCCCCCGGCAGCAGCGCTGCACATTGCGCTGCCGTAGGGGGCTCAGGGAAGCACGGAGGGAGCCCCCTCCCTGCCAATGCTTCCCTTTAAACCCCGGTACACCGCGATCATGTTTGATCGCGGTGTTCAAGGGGTTAACGTGTCGGGGGCGGTCCGTGACTGCCCCTGACACGTTGTGCCGGGTGTCAGCTGTGATAATCAGCTGACACCCGGCCGTGATCAGCGGCGCTCACCACGTGGGCGCCGCTGATCGCGGTAGACGTACTATCCCGTCCATGGGCATAGGGGCCCGGGTCCCATGGACGGGATAGTACGTCGGATGTCAGGAAGGGGTTAAAGACGGACCCGGTAATTGCTAAAATTATCCCGACACACCACAAATTATGTTCAGGAGGGCCAAAAATCTGGGTGATCATTTCATATGAAGCCACAATGTTGGGGATCCCCCTAGGACCTTTCTAGATTCTTTTACTCGCAAGAGAAGCGGTGGTAGTGCCGCCTGTGGTCATTGTGTAGCATGTACCAATATGGTGATAGAGGACACATTTGTGGACTCCTCAGGCAGTAAGATATATAAGATCAAGAAATCTATTACGTGTACATCTCGGAATGTGGTCTACTATGCCACATGTCCATGTTTTCTAATCTATGTGGGGCTGACCACCCGACAACTCAAGATTAGGGTCAGGGAACATGTTTTAGGCATAGAGGCCGCGGCTAATGAAACAGATTTACATGTGTTGAAAACACTCCCGAGACACTTTAAAATATTTCACGATTGTAACAGCAAAGGCCTTAAAGTAAGGGGAATCGACAGGGTGGATTTGGGGATTCAGGGTGGGAGAATATCCTAACGCCTTGCCCAAAAAGAGACACGGTGGATCTGAGCCCTGAACACAGATCACCCACATGGGTTGAATGAAAATCTATCATATGTTCCATTCTTGTGATATCCTTTGCTCTGTGGGGCAATGTTGCGGCGGACATATGTGCTGCAGTGTTGTTATTGTTTTTAATTTGGTTTTAACATTGGTTGTTGTTTGACATTGTTTTAGATTTATATCCTGTGCGCTTGGATGCGATTCGATGAATATCATTCTTTCAATATTTGTATCTCTTCGGGGAGGAAGACTTTGGAGCCTTTTCAATGATGTCTCCTGAATACGGATATACATGGTGGACATACGTGTCTGTTATATGGATGAGCATTTTCACCATTCACAGTTTCTTGAGGAGGGATGTTATCTTCAATTGAAGTCATTTGATTATTAGTGTTGAGCGATACCGTTCGATACCCAAAAATATCGTATCGGATGGTATCGCCCGATACGAAAAAAATATCGGTTATCGCCGATTCCGATACCGGAAGTCCCATTCAAGTCAATGGGACTTCCGGTATCGGAATTAAAAAAAGCCCTTTATTTCCTTGTTGGCTAATTCTACATAATTGAAAACAAATAAGAATCATGTAGAATGTATTGTGGGAGGTGGATGAGACATTAAAAGCATAGTGGTTTATTCAAATCACATGCCATAGCATTAATTCCAATTTTTTTTTTCAATACGTTCGGAGTTAAAAAGATATTGACTATGTTAACCTTTTTTATATTTTGTCAGATATGTACTGTATGTTTCACAACTTCCATGCTCTTCACCTTCTTTTGTACTTCTCCCACACTTTCTCCTTCATGATCCGCAGCAGTAGCATTTTTTTCATCAACTTTTTCTTCACCTAATTCATCTTCTTCTTCTTCATCTTCTTCCCATTAATTTTTTTTCCATTCTTCATATTCTTCTTATTCAGCTATTATTAAATTTAATATGCTATTTCTTCATCTTCTTCCTATTCTTCTTTGTCTTCATTTTCTTATGGTGACAGGCATTCCTGTAGTACTTATCTATAAAAGTTATAAGATTACACCTTACGTTCTGCCTGTCACAAAAGATTTACAACAGGATTTGTCTGCGTTCAGTTTGGCCTGCAGCAGCAGGCATTTTCCAGGGGCACCACGAGGAGGAACGTACTCACCCCCATTTACTGCTTAGTCTTCTTCTGCTTATAATTTTGATTTCTTCTATGCTGATTTTTAGTCTTATGCTTAATGTTCTTTTGCTTTCTGTTCTTCTGCTTTTGCTTCTTCTGCTTCTTGTTCTTCTGTCTTTTGTTCTGTATCTTGGTGGTTGTCTTCATGTTCTTTGTCCTCTTGGTCTTATTATTTAGGGTCATATTTCTGGTCTTCTTTGGTGTGGTCTTCAGGGTCGTCATCATCAGGGTCGTCGTCATGGAGATCAATAAGGATTACCAAAGACAATTTCAAAAAGCTTGATCTTGGAAATGTAGCAGAAGGTACAAGAAGGCTGAGAAACTGGCGAGAACCAGCAGACAGTGCTGGCACCCAGATGGGTAGCAGAAGGAACAAGAGCCAATGGCACTACCGAGGACCAACTGACGGTGCTGGACCACGGTTACTAAGCAGAAGGTACCTGTGCTAAAAAGCACTACCAAGGACCAGCTGACGGTGCTGGACCTCGGATACCGAGATGGAGGCACCTAGGCCAAAGGCTGTGGCGAGAACCAGCAGACAGTGCTGGCACCCGGATGGGTAGCAGAAGGAACAAGAGCCAATGGCACTACCGAGGACCAACTGACGGTGCTGGACCACGGTTTCTAAGCAGAAGGTACCTGCGCTAAAAAGCACTACCAAGGACCAGCTGACGGTGCTGGACCTCGGATACCGAGATGGAGGCACCTAGGCCAAAGGCTGTGGCGAGAACCAGCAGACAGTGCTGGCACCCGGATGGGTAGCAGAAGGAACAAGAGCCAATGGCACTACCGAGGACCAACTGACGGTGCTGGACCACGGTTACTAAGCAGAAGGTACCTGTGCTAAAAAGCACTACCAAGGACCAGCTGACGGTGCTGGACCTCGGATACCAAAATGGAGGCACCTAGGCCAAAGGCTGTGGCGAGAACCAGCAGACAGTGCTGGCACCCGGATGGGTAGCAGAAGGAACAAGAGCCAATGGCACTACCGAGGACCAACTGACGGTGCTGGACCACGGTTACTAAGCAGAAGGTACCTGTGCTAAAAAGCACTACCAAGGACCAGCTGACGGTGCTGGACCTCGGATACCGAGATGGAGGCACCTAGGCCAAAGGCTGTGGCGAGAACCAGCAGACAGTGCTGGCACCCGGATGGGTAGCAGAAGGAACAAGAGCCAATGGCACTACCGAGGACCAACTGACGGTGCTGGACCACGGATACTATGCAGAATGTACCTGTGCTAAAAAGCACTACCAAGGACCAGCTGACGGTGCTGGACTTCGGATACCAAGATGGAGGCACCTAGGCCAAAGGCTCTGTCGAGAACCAGCAGACAGTGCTGGAACCCGGGTGGGTAGCAGAAGGTACCCATTCAAAGCAAAGTAGCCAGGCCGCAAGCCGGCCGCAGTTACCGAAACCCACAGTCCTACAGGGGGTCCATGTCCCATTGGCACTACGGATCCAGCCTTCAGTGCCATTTCCCGCAGCCCACATAGGAGTCACCTAAACTGCAGGCACTGTAGAGTCGGCTAACCCGGCCGCAAGACGACAGGACAACGGATTGGTGGCATAGTGACCTTGACACTACCCGGAAACAGCAGGCGTGCTGAAAACAGGCTGGGCAACAGGGAGTACCCGTGCCAAAGACACTGCCGAGCACCAACTGGCGTTGTTGGAGCCCAAGGACAATCATGGTGTAGGCCGAGGCCTACTTGGTGGTAGTTTTAGATTGTTTGTAGGCTACAACAGACTGTCAACGTGCTCCAATTAGGCATCTGTCTCCACTCTGTTTCCAGGATTTCACGTGACCACCAACACCGCCAGTTTATGCGTACAGTAGCCGTCTGCCCAATCCACACGTGTTCCTGTGTTACTGGTGTTCTGTAATGTCAGCAGATCCCCTGATGTTTGTCTGCCAATGTCTCCTGCTCTCTCCACATTCCCACCACTTGCAGTGGGAAGGTGGACAGCGCAGGAGATAGTGCCGGACACACATTGGGGGATCAGCTCACGTTACAGAACACCAGGAACACAGGAACAAGTGTGGAATGCGTGGACGGCAACTGTGAGTAGGAACTGGCGGTGTTGGAAGTCAGGGGAAATACTAGAGACAGAGTGGAGACAGAGGCCAAATCAGAGAATGTTTAAATCTGAAGTAGTTACAATTTGGAGGCAGCAGCAGTTTGTCCTCCACACAGCAGGGGATCAGCTGACGTTACCGAACCCCACTTTCACATGAACGAGTGTGTTTTTCTGTGTGGACAGCACTTCCGAGCACCAACGGGAATGTAGACAAAGCAGGAGACATTGCCGTGCTCACCTCTGGAGATGAGCAGATGTTACAGGACCCAGGTAACACAGGAACAAGTGTGGATTGTGCAGACGGCACTTGAGAGCAGAAACAGGCGGTGTTGTAGGCCGGAGGAAATACTCAAAACAGAGTGGAGACAGAGGGAAAATCAGAGAACATATTAAATCAGAGGTAGTCAGAAGTTGTAGGCAGCAGGAGAGTTTGCCGTACACACAGCAGGGGATCAGCTGACGTTACCGAACCCCACTTACACATGAGCGAGTGTTTTGTCTGTGCGCACAGCACTTCTGAGCACCAACTGGCGGTGTCCGAGCCCAGGGAAAATCAGGTAGTAGGCCGAGGCCTACTTGGAGCCAGGTGTAAATCTGAGGTTGTTTGACTGTGGAGGGAGCAGGACACTTTGCCATACACACAGCAGGGGATGAGCTGACGTTACCGAACCCCACTTACACATGAGCGAGTGTTTTCTCTGTGCGGACAGCACTTCTGAGCTACAACGGGCGTTGCTGTAGCCCAGGAAATAAAGTTCAGGTCATAGAAACATGAACACAACAGGAGACCTGGATCCTGTTGCCAGCCAATTATTTATTCTGAAAGAAGACTGGCAAATTCAGGTGAGATCCAGGCCTTGTTCATTTTCACAAAAGTAAGCCGGTCAACATTATCGGCGGATAGTCGCGTGCGACGGTCTGTTACCACACCACCTGCAGCACTAAAGACACGTTCCGATAATACACTGGCAGCAGGGCAAGCCAGCACCTCCAATGCATACTGGCTAAGCTCTGGCCATGTATCCAGCTTAGAGACCAAATACTTGAATGGGGAAGAGCCGTCTGGGAGAACACTAACAGGGCACGACAAGTAGTCTGTCACCATCTGATGGAAACGTTGCCTCCTGCTGACTGGAGCCGTCTGTGATGGTGTAGCCGTTTGTGGCGGTCCCACAAAACTTTTCCACATTTGGGCCATACTGGTCTTGCCTTGTCCTGCGGCACTGCCTCTGCTACCTCTTTGTGCAGAGCTTCCTCCACTGCCTCTACCCACATGGCTGCTTTGAAAAGCACTACCAGCAACACTTGCGGGAGGAATGGAGAACATGATGGCCTGCACAAGTGTTTCTTGGTACTCCCGCATTTTTCGCTCCCGGTTCAACTGTGGTATGAGGCTTTGTAAGTTGTCCCGGTAGCGAGGGTCTAGGAGGGTGTACACCCAATAATCAGCCATGTGGAGAATGTTGGCGATGCGGCGGTCATTTAACAAGCACTGCAGAATGAAATCAACCATGTGCTGCAGACTGCCAACTGGACCGGAAACGCTGTCCCCAGCTTGAGGCAGCATCTCTGCCTGCTCAGCATCACCCCACCCTCGCTGTACACACTGACTACTAGAGAGATGTGTTCCTCCTCCTCCATTGACTCCTCGTCATCCTCCTCACTAAGTGTCCCCTGCCTGGGCCTTTGTGTGGAAGCACGTTGCGCAGATTTGCCAGAAGTAGATGGCATTTCTGACTGCTCATCCTCGACCTCTTCAAAAACCTCCTCACTTAGTGCTTGTAAGGTTTTTTGAAGCAGACAGATGAGGGGGACAGTCATGCTGATTAGTGCATCATCTGCACTGGCCATCCGCGTGGAGTCATCGAAGGTACGCAAAACTTGGCAGATGTCCCTCATAGTGGCCCACTCAGTGGTGGTGAAGTGTGTCCGGCGCACAGCGCGACTTGTTTGCGCCTGATGCAGCTGGTACTCCATTACTGCTGCCTGCTGCTCACATAACCGCTCCAACATATGTAACGTTGAATTCCACCTGGTGGGGAGGTCACATATGATGCGATGTTCTGGCAGGCGGAATCGTCGTTGCAGAGATGCAATGCGCAATCTTGCCATGCTGGAACACCGCAAGTGAGCACACTCTAGGCGAACCTTGTGCAGCAGTGCATCAAGATCCGGATAGTCCCTCAGAAAGCTCTGCATGACCAAATTGAGCACGTGTGCCAGACATGGTATGTGAGTGAGGTTGCCTAGGCCCAGAGCTGCCACTAGATTTCGGCCATTGTCACTCACTACCAAACCTGGCTGGAGATTCGCTGGCACAAACCACACATCGCTCTCCTGCTTGATGGCATTCCAGAGCTCCTGTGCTGTGTGGCTCCGATTCCCCAAAGAAATTAATTTAAGGACAGCCTGTTGACGTTTGGCCACACCTGTGCTCATATCTGGCCTAACAGGCTCACGCAGTGCTGATTCCGACGAACTACAGTAGGAGGAGGACTCAATATGTACAGACTGCATTCCTGCAATCCTTGGAGTTGGCAGAATACGTACAGAGCCACTCTCCAGATCTGTACCCGGCTCCACAACATTGACCCAATGGGCAGTGAGCGAAAAGTATCGTCCCTGTCCATGGCTACTGGTCCACGCATCGGTGGTCAGGTGGACCTTGCTACTGACGGCATTTAGTAGCGCATTTTTAATTTTTCCCTCCACATGCTTTTGCAGGGCAGGGACGGCTTGCCTGCTGAAATAAAAGCGGCTGGGCACATTGTATTGTGGAACTGCCAATGACATAAAGTTCCGGAAGGAGTCAGTCTCCACCAGCCTGAATGACAGCATCTCAAGGGCCAGTAGTTTGGCAATGCCGGCATTCAGAGCCAGTGCTCGGGGATGGTTTGCCGAGTATGGCCGCTTTTTCTCCCATGCCTGTGCTACCGATTGCTGGTGAGTGGCCTGGGAGTGTGCTGATGACTGCGAACGTGGTTCAGTGGGTGGAATTTCACTGGGTCTCTGGACAACAGTGGCAGTGGTTCTTCCATGGCGTTCCAGTGAGGAAGCCGAACCAGCTGTGTGTGAGCTGGAGGAAGAGGCCCCAACACGAGCTGAAGAGGTGGTAGGTGCTGCTGAAGGTTGGCCTACATCTTCAGTGTGTCTGTGTAACTCCACCTCGTGCTTGGTACGCACATGTTTCCACATATTTGTGGTATTGAGGTTGGTCACATTTTTCCCTCGTTTCACTTTCTGATGACACAGCTTGCATTTGACAAAGCAAAGGTCATCTGCAACTGTGTCAAAAAAAGACCACACACTGCAAGTCCTGGGAGCGCCCGTTTTGTGTTTTGGAAGAGGATTGCTCCTCACGGGTGTCAAAGTGGAGGCTACAGGCAACCAAGTCTGCCCCCGCCCTCTCCCTCCTCTTTTGGCCGTTCGGGGAATCTCTTCCTCAGAGCTGCTCCCACCACCTTCCTGTGGCTGACGCCATGATGGGTCAAGGACCTCATCATCTCCACTCCCCTCTTCAAGCACCGGCTGGTCCTGGGTTGTCTCGCCAGCACCGTACGCACCAGAAATTGGCAACTGAGTCTCATCATCATCAGATGAGCACTGAGGTGTGCTGACAATAGGCACTGGCCCACCCGCCTCTTCAGATTCAGAGGGACAAAGCAGTTGCACATCACTGCATACTCCCTCTTCTTCATGCTCTAGAATGCTGCTTGGCTGGCCACCTCTTTCCAAGCCATCAGATTCTGAGAACAGAAGTAAAGATTGAGATGGCTCCTGTCCAGGGCTCTCAGACTGCCTGGGCAATTTGGCAGGTGGTGAAGAGACAGATGGTTGCTCTTCAGCGCTCTGGCCTTGGGAGGATGCGGAAGTCATTGAAGTGGATGCGTTCGCTGCCATCCATCCGACAACGGCTTCAATTTGTTCGTCACGCAGCAGTGGGGTACGGCGAGGTCCTACAAAGCTGCGCATGAAGGACTGTTGCCTGGTAAAAGTGGGGGATGCCGGGTCACTGGTGGCCACAGCAGACACCGAATCCCCACGTCCTCTCCCTGCTGAATCCCCCCGTCCTCTCCCTGCTGAAACTCCATGGCCACGACCATGTGCCTTACTCCCTGCCTTCTTCATCTTGGTAGACTTATAAAGATAGGCAGAAAAGTAAAAAAGGGGTGGCTTAGTGTTCTTATTCCTGAACACCTGCTAACCAGTATAAGAAACACTAATTTGGCTAAGAGTGTGTGTACTACACTTTAATATGATCTAATGTGGCCTAGACAACTGTAAAGTGGACTGTTTGGTGAACTTTATTTCCTTTTTTTTGAAAGAAAAGGATGTGACCAAAGTTTGAAAGCTATAGTATCACAAACTTTTTGGAGCGATTACAATGCAGGAAGCTAACCTACAATGCAATTGATGAGGCTCCAAAAAATAGGGTGATACTAGTCTGGCTGGCCCTGAAGGGCACAAGCCAGCAAAAAGGCTCCTCTATCTAATCCTATATAGTGTTTGCAACCAACCAATGACAATGGATGCGGTTGGAAGCACACTAATATAGGAGCAAAAATCTGGCTAAATTAGCTGCAAAAAAAGGACTATGTATGACGCAGTGACGCACGCTGAGCGGACTACAGCTAGCGGTGGCTGTAGAACACACTGCAATGTGAGCTGCACTCACACACAGAGAGACCTATCAGACAGCCAAAAACAGTGCAGAGAAATGGGCTATAGCACTGAAAGGCTGCTGAAAGGCTCCGCTGTCCACTCCTTTAGTGTTTGCAACCAACGTATATGGATACGTATGGAAGCACACTATACAGGAGAAAAAAAAGCAGCAATAAAAGAAAAATGTGTATGAGGCAGAGACACACGCTGGCCGGCCTACAAGCAGACGTGCCTGCAGGACACACTATACAGCGTGGGTCTGCACTCACACAGCCCTTGCAGAGAGCTGTGAAAACAGCGCTGCTAGGGAAAAGCAAGCTACAGTGGTGGTTTATGTAGCCTGGGTTAAGCACTATATGTGTTTTGAGAATCGCTATTTCTAACTGTCCCTCACAGTCTTCAACAGCAGCCTGTCCCTAACTGAATTCACAGCAGAGTGACCAGAAATGGCGGCTGCAGCGGTTTTTATAGTGCATCATGACATCATTTCAGCAGCCAATCACAGCTATGCCAGTAGTTAACATGCCTACATGCCTAACAGGATGTGCCCACACTTCTGAGGATTCCCATTGGCTGAATCAAATCGAGCGGGCTCCTAGCATTATGCCGATTCCGGTATTCGATATGAAAAAAGTATCGGAACTAAGTATCGGAATTCCGATACAGCTAATATCGGCCGATACCCGATACTTGCGGTATCGGAATGCTCAACACTATTGATTATGCGTTTAGTATATGAGATATACACATTTTGCTTACGACATTGTTATACTTTGCAAATTATGAATTCTTCTATGATGTATCCCGGTTATAAATAAATATGAGACAAACATATTTTGTTAATATATGAGATATACATATTTTGTATGTGACAATGTAGTATTTTGCAAATTAGGGCTTCCTCTATGATGTGTTTTTGTTACATGCCATCTAATAGCTCTATTCCATATTTTCCTATGTATATGTATCTGGTTATCATCACTATAGTCTCCCATAAACAAGCCCACATGGGGTTAACGTGCTATGATTATTTCTAGTTTTCTTCCCCTAAGTTTTTCTTCCTGAGGTGATGATTTGTATGGCCATGACAGTGTCCCTGTATGCATGTGCGCCATGCCCCGACGTGTATGGTGACCACGGCGTCTCCATGTAGGTGGGGGACACCGGGGTTAATACCCGGTGCCTCCCACTGCATGACGCGGTGTTCACCTTGCGTTTTGGGTAGCCATGGTGACACATGCGTCGCTTCCGGTACGCATCAGAGGCCTTCCGGTCCGGTGCTATTTTTACTCTCGCACTCAGACCATAGTCACGCCCCCTGACGAGGGAGCCTCGCTCCGAAACGCGCGTGTCCATACAGGTAAACACTGAGACTTCTCTCTCTTCTTTTTTTTCCCCCCAGTAATGTCCTGTGGGAAGTCACTTTGTATTCTCTCTTGTGGGGGTGATGCATTTCCCACATGGAGCTATATGTGCTCACCTGTAACCTTTTGGTGATACCATGTGGGCAATGTATGTTATATTAGCCATACTTTGAGACAGGTGATAATTGTATTACCCTACCACTCCCTAATTTTGGCCTTCATAAATATTATGAGGATTTAGGTTTATTCTTTGATGAGGTGCCACCTTAACTGTAATGGGCACTGGGAGAAAGATGGTCTCAGGGGCTAATTTCTCTTGAGCCTTTTATTATGGTCACTATTATGAGATTGAGGATACAATTATGGGTGTTACCATATGTTATACTAATGTGGCACATTTAATTCTACAATTGCTCTTTGTTCGCAGCTATTTATGTATTGATATTGCCTGGTATGTTTTTTGTCAGGACCGGCGCGTCTTTCAGCACTGTCGCACCTTATTGTCCCCTGCACATGCTCCCCCATTTTCCCTGTTCTGTCCGTATTCCTTAATAAAGTAATAAAAAAAGAGAAATTAATCCAGCTCACCGCACTGCCTTGCTGGTAGGATCCAGATCCTGCGCACGGATTTGACTAGGCAGTCAATCAATAATAGGAAAGAAAAAAGAAGTTCCAGCGCTAGGAATGGAAAATTAAAAATCCATTTTATTGTGCCATTGCATATTAAAATTCCAGCAGGTACAGCATATCTGTCGGATGACTACAGAACAACGCGTTTCGACGCCTCAGGTCTTAAACATGATTAAGACCTGAGGCGTCGAAACGCGTTGTTCTGTAGTCATCCGACAGATATGCTGTACCTGCTGGAATTTTAATATGCAATGGCACAATAAAATGGATTTTTAATTTTCCATTCCTAGCGCTGGAACTTATTTTTTCTTTCCTATTAATAAAGTAATCTTTTGTAACATTTGGATCCAGAAGTCATGTTTTGTGTGGTTTTCCACATCCCCACTCTAAACTATTTAAGGTGTATACAGAAGCAGCAAGTAAATTTGAGAATTACAATTCCTTTAAAAAAATTTACTGCAACCTCATTTTGAGCAAAAATTTTGCCACTGTTTAAAGTTTTTATGTTTTTTAGTTTAGAATTTAGCTTAATAATAAAACGTAGTGCAAAAGACAAATGGCAAGTTATGTTGTTTTGACATCAGTTATTCTTAGTTGAGGCATAAAAAATTGTTGCTGATGGCCTGAATATATGGAATCCCGATATAACTGAAAATATAAAGAAACATATTATCTTATCACAGCTAACAAAATACTATTCTCGCTGTTTTTGATGTGTCATGAAATAATGTGAGAAATCCACTAGACCTTTCTTTGATTTATCAATCTATTTGAAAATGAGCTGTACATGTGAAAAATCATGGCTTTACACAGTTTTAATTAAGGAATATTGAGTCAATTTGAGCTTATTTCTCTGTTTGAACATTAAAGCAACAGGAGTCATCACTATGGGTGGTAGATGACTTGGTTATTGCTGTTACCTGGCAGCATATGGTGTTGTGTGGAAGCAAATGAAAATTACCAAAGCAAATTTTCTTATAAATTCCAAAATGAATCATAGTTTGTAATGAATTTCACATTTTACTTTTGACAGTTAAAAAAAGATTCAGACAAAAAATATATACTGTATCTGTTAAATTTCCTGTGAGCAGTTTTAATGGAACTATTAAAAAATTGAGGCTTGTTATGATTTTTAAACAAAATATACCAGTTCTAAATAAAGAGTAAATTGTTTTCATTCAAAAAAATCTGAAAGCTTAAATTGGATTGTAGGTAAGGGTAACACTTAACCCACCACATTCTTTATAAGAAGTGTTTCTGCAATATTTTTTTTTTCTAGCCAGGTTTCTTCTTGCCCACAGGTCAAATCCTGGTTTGGTGAGATTTGAATCCTTCAGCTGATTTTCACACATGCTTCCTCTATTCCCAATTATTCAGAGATCTTTTAAAATTCAAAGCATACATATACTGTATTTAAAATCAAGTATAGCCAGTCTGCAATAGCCATCATTATTCTTAATGACATTTTCGTATCACTTTGTGTCCTTTAAAAAATAAACAGCTTTTTACTTACATTTTTTAAAAGACACAGAAAGCTTTTTTTGCATCCTCTTTAAAAAAAATCATTAATGACAGAACTGATGCTAAATTAAAGATTTTGATGATTATGCTTTATATCTAGAGTTGAGCGAAAAAGGTTGGTCAGATTCAAAAGTCGCCGACTTTCGCCAAAGTCGGGTTTCGCCGAGCGAAACCCGACCATAGTGTGAGGTCGGCCATGCGGTCAGCAACCCGAGTGCCAAAGTCGGATTTCACAGAATGCTTGCACGTGACTTTTTTTTAACCAATGAGCAAGGACTACACTGTAGGCAATGAGATGACATGTGCAGCGTCCGAGGAGAGATATTTTTGCGCACTTAAGAAAAGCGGTCTGGCATGTAGGTGTGTTTACTGTCCTCCACTCCCTGCCGACTTTTCTTCCCCATTGACTTGCATTGGGTTTTGTGTTTCAGTCGGACCTTCGACTTTTCACGATAGTCAGCCGATTTCGTTCAACTTGACTTTTGAGAAAGTCGGGTTTCATGAAACCCGACTCGACCCTAAAAAAGGCAAAGTCACTCATCTCTATTTATATCCTTTACATAAAAATGATGTACTTTCTTTAACAGATTTTGACAAGACATAAACAAGTGTGAATATGATATCATCCATTGGTACACAGTTATTAATAAACGGTGCCTGATATATCAAAAGTGTACAGCTCATACTAATAAATCTTGTTCATTTTGATTTTTTTTTTTACTATGTAGTACTTGTACATTTGAGCCACTAATTTTAAAGTTTTTTTTAATTTTTCGACTTTGAAAAATGTGCATACTTACTTATCTAGACACCATTCTCAGAATTTTTCTTGCAACATTAGATGAATTTTGACAAATTTTAACCACTTAAAGCTCACCAATATGCCTTTTAACGCAGACAGTTAAGGGTAGTCTTTCCTCTGCGCCATTTAAAGGGTATAGCATCCTCCAGCATCAGAAAATCCATGGGGTCTTGGCTACTGGCGGAAGCCGAGACCCTAGAGGACATGATCAGGAATTGTTTTTATGGTCCCTTGTCACTTTGTCATCGTTATTCACCGAATAAGGGTCATCACAAAATAAAAAGTCTGATTTAAAATTCAGCAAAATACCCGAAAATCACCCCCCTGCATGTAATTAACAACACACCTTATGATGAATTTATTAGACTAAAACGGAATTGCTCTCATATGGAAGCATATGTAGATCAAGTGGTAAAAACACGTAATAAATTACTACAAAGGGGTTATTCAAGCCATAATTTGGATAAAGCAATAAAAAGGGATTCACAATGTGAAAGCAGTGAACTTTTGATACATATAAATCATAAAAATAATAATACTTTCACTAATTCTGTCACTTTTACAATGCAATATAGTCCCCAGTAGAGTTGAGCGAAACGGGTCGAAAAAATTCAAAAGTCGCCGACTTTTGCCAAAGTCGGATTTCATGAAACGAAACCCGACCCTAGGATGAGGTCGGCCACGAGGTCGGCGACTTACGCGCCAAAGTTGCGTTTCAAAAGTTTGTTTTGCGCTCTTTTTCAGCCAATCAGGATCCACGGACACTGTGGGCAACGTGATGACATAGGCACGGGTCACCACCATCTTTCAGAAGGGCCTGCAAGTTATTGGCTTGCTTTGGTGGGCGTCACAGGGGGTATAAAAGGGCGTGCACGCCGACCGCCATCTTACTTCTGCCGATCTTAGTATAGGGAGAGGTTGCTGCTGATTCTGTAGGGAGAGCGTTAGGCAGGGAAGAAGACAAAAAAACTGCTTCTGCTGCTAGCGATTTGGCCTGCACAACACACCAGTCACTGTGTGTGCAGTGCAAGGGGAGGCTATATAGTGGTGTATCAGTGGTGTTGGTTGTTGGGCTGCCTTTTAAGGCTTCCTGACAAGCTGGCATTGCTGTTTACCCACTGCTCCGCAAACTGCTTTTTTAAAAGCAATCCCAATTTTTTTTTTTTGTCCTGCTGAGAAGAAAAAAAAACTTCTTCTGCTGCTAGCAATTTGGCCTGCACAACACACCAGTCACTGTGTGTGCAGTACAAGGGGAGGCTATATAGTGGTGTATCAGTGGTGTTGGTTGTTGGGCTGCCTTCGAAGGCTTCCTGACAGGCTGGCATTGCAGTTTACCCACTGCTCCGCAAACTGCTTTTTTAAAAGCAATCCAATCTCCCTTATCCTCTAGTCACTTTTGTCACAGCTGTGCCATCGAGCCTGTCACATAGCGCTCAGATATTCATTGGGCCTCACACAATCCAAAAGTGTCCAGTGTCCAAAAGTGTGTGCAGAGATTCAAAATCTCCCTTATCCTCTAGTCACTTTTGTCACAGCTGTGCCATCGAGCCTGTCACATAGCGCTCAGATATCAGTGGGCCTCACACAATCCAAAAGTGTCCACTGTCCACAAGTGTGTGCAGAAATTCAAAATCTCCCTTATCCTCTAGTCACTTTTGTCACAGCTGTGCCATCGAGCCTGTCACATAGCGCTCAGATATCAGTGGGCCTCACACAATCCAAAAGTGTCCACTGTCCACAAGTGTGTGCAGATATTCAAAATCTCCCTTATCCTCTAGTCACTTTTGTCACAGCAGTGCCATCGAGCCTGTCACATAGCGCTGAGATATCAGTGGGCCTCACACAATCCAAAAGTGTCCAGTGTCCAAAAGTGTGTGCAGATATTCAAAATCTCCCTTATCCTCTAGTCACTTTTGTCACAGCAGTGCCATCGAGCCTGTCACATAGCGCTCAGATATCAGTAGGCCTCACACAATCCAAAAGTGTCCAGTGTCCAAAAGTGTGTGCAGATATTCAAAATCTCTCTTATCCTCTAGTCACTTTTGTCACAGTAGTGCCATCGAACCTGTCACATATTGCTCAGATATCAGTGGGCCTCACACAATCCAAAAGTGTCCACTGTCCACAAGTGTGTGCAGAAATTCAAAATCTCCCTTATCCTCTAGTCACTTTTGTCACAGCAGTGCCATCGAGCCTGTCACATAGCGCTGAGATATCAGTGGGCCTCACACAATCCAAAAGTGTCCAGTGTCCAAAAGTGTGTGCAGATATTCAAAATCTCCCTTATCCTCTAGTCACTTTTGTCACAGCAGTGCCATCGAGCCTGTCACATAGTGCTCAGATATCAGTGGGCCTCACACAGTCCAAAAGTGTCCGCTGTCCAAAAGTGTGTGCAGATATTCAAAATCTCCCTTATCCTCTCGTCACTTTGGTCACAGCTGTGCCATCGAGCCTGTCACATAGCGCTCAGATATCAGTGGGCCTCACAAAATCCAAAAGTGTCCAGTGTCCAAAAGTGTGTGCAGATATTCAAAATCTCCCTTATCCTCTAGTCACTTTTGTCACAGCAGTGCCATCGAGCCTGTCACATAGCGCTCAGATATCAGTGGGCCTCACACAATCCAAAAGTGTCCAGTGTCCAAAAGTGTGTGCAGATATTCAAAATCTCCCTTATCCTCTAGTCACTTTTGTCACAGCAGTGCCATCAAGCCTGTCACATAGCGCTCAGATATCAGTGGGCCTCACACAATCCAAAAGTGTCCAGTGTCCAAAAGTGTGTGCAGATATTCAAAATCTCCCTTATCCTCTAGTCACTTTTGTCACAGCTGTGCCATCGAGCCTGTCACATAGCGCTGAGATATCAGTGGGCCTCACACAATCCAAAAGTGTCCAGTGTCCAAAAGTGTGTGCAGATATTCAAAATCTCCCTTATCCTCTAGTCACTTTTGTCACAGCAGTGCCATCGAGCCAGTCACATAGCGCTCAGATATCAGTGGGCCTCACAAAATCCAAAAGTGTCCAGTGTCCAAAAGTGTGTGCAGATATTCAAAATCTCCCTTATCCTCTAGTCACTTTTGTCACAGCTGTGCCATCGAGCCTGTCACATAGCGCTCAGATATCAGTGGGCCTCACACAATCCAAAAGTGTCCATTGTCCAAAAGTGTGTGCAGATATTCAAAATCTCCCTTATCCTCTAGTCACTTTTGTCACAGCAGTGCCATCGAGCCTGTCACATAGCGCTGAGATATCAGTGGGCCTCACACAATCCAAAAGTGTCCAGTGTCCAAAAGTGTGTGTAGATATTCAAAATCTCCCTTATCCTCTAGTCAGTTTTGTCACAGCAGTGCCATCGAGCCTGTCACATAGCGCTCAGATATCAGTGGGCCTCACACAATCCAAAAGTGTCCACTGTCCAAAAGTGTGTGCAGATATTCAAAATCTCCCTTATCCTCTCATCACTTTGGTCACAGCTGTGCCATCGAGCCTGTCACATAGCGCTCAGATATCAGTGGGCCTCACACAATCCAAAAGTGTCCAGTGTCCAAAAGTGTGTGCAGAAATTCAAAATCTCCCCTGTCCTATAGACACCTTGTACCTTGTTTTACATTACTATATAGTTTGTTGGATTTTGTCTACATTTCTACCAAAAATGAGGAAGGCTGGTGGAAGAGGCCGTGGAATTGGGCGGGGGTTGGCAGCTGGTAATGATGGTGTTGGTGGTGGATCTGATGGTAGTGGCAAGAGCAAAATAGGACCGAATGCAGGAGGTGCTGACCCTGCGTCATCGTCTGGCTACATAAGGCCTCGAACGCTTAGTTTTCTAGGAGTTGGCAAACCGCTTTTAAAGCCAGAGCATCAGGAAAAAGTTTTGTCTTACATTGCTGACTCAGCCTCCAGCTCTATCGCCTCCTCTTCTTCAGTTGTAAAAAGTAAAAGCACTGAGTCGTCATTGGAGGCTCATGTTCATGAACCACACCTTTCTTTGTGTCCTTCACCCCAACCAAGATTGAAGGATGACGCAGGCCATACTACTGATTACTCCATGGAGCTGTTTTCACATACCATGCCTGGATTATCAAGTCAAATGGTGAATTACCCAGGCCAAGATGAATCTGACATGGAGTGCACTGATGCACAGCCGCTGATGGATGATTCTGCTGGTACATTCACTCAGAGCACTACATTGTCCTCGCAGTGTACAGAGCCAGATTCTGACCCTGATGAGACTCAGGTGCCCCTTCCCGCACACTATACCACCATACACGGTGACACAGAGGAAGGTGCACATGACATAGAAGAGGAGGTGATGGATGACCCAGTTGTTGACCCAGATTGGCATCCATTGGGGGAAGAGGGTGCTGCTTCCAATAGCTCAGATGAGGAGCATCCACAGCAGACATCAACATCGCAACAGCTGTTATCTGGCAGGCCCAGAGCACTCCAAAGACAGGATCCAAACATCAAAAGAGTTGCTGGACAGCTTGTCCAGAGGGTCAAAAGATCACAACGTGCTAGGCCGCAAAATGTCTGCCAAAGTAGGAAGAGTGCAGTGTGGCACTTTTTTGAACAAAATCCTCATGATCAGGCCAAGGTTATCTGTAAGAAGTGCGCAAAGACCTTTAGCCGAGGGAAAAATCTGAAAAATTTGAATACCAGTTGCATGCTTAGACATTTAACCAGCATGCACTTGCAAGCGTGGACACAACACCAAACCTCAAGTGCCACATGTGCAACTGATCACAACGAAGGTAGTCAGCAATGCTACATTGTTTCCCCCACTGTAAGCCCACCGGTTAGCACAGCAGCAAATGTTGAGGTGTCGTTGCAAGACCACAGCAGTCAGGGAATCCCACTGTTATATCAACGAAAGACTGATTCTAGGCCATCAGAAAGAACACCAACTCCATCACCATCATCAACCCTCTCTCAGTCCACCCTGTCCACCGCTACTTCCACCATATGCAGCTCTCAAGTCCAGCTCACCCTCCCAGACACTATGAGTAGGTCAAGAAAGTACTCAGTCTCTCATCCGCGTACACTGGATTTGAATGCCCACATTGCCAAACTAATCTCGTTTGAGATGATGCCCTTTCGGTTGGTGGAAAGCACAGCTTTCCGCGAACTCATGGCCTATGCAGTACCACGCTATGACCTACCCAGTCGCCACTTCTTCTCTCGCAAAGCCATCCCAGCCTGCCACCATCATGTGAAAGACCGCATTGTCCATGCACTCAAGCAGTCAGTGAGCGGAAAGGTGCACCTCACAACTGATGCATGGTCCAGTCGGCATGGCCAGGGCCGTTACGTGTCCATCACTGCGCACTGGGTTAATGTGGTGGATGCAGGGTCCACAGGGGACAGCGGTGGTGGGACAGTGCTGCCTAGCCCACGGTATAGGAAACAGTTGGCTGTAGGCGTTCGACCCTCCTCCTCCTCCTCCTCCTCCAGAAGCGAAAGCTCGTCCACAGAGCGCAGTCGTACGAGCACTCCATCTGCAGCTGCCACTGTTGCACATGATGTGTCCCCCTATCGAGCAGCTAGTGGAAATCGTCAGCAGGCTGTGTTGCAGATGATGTGTTTGGGCGACAGACACACCGCGGAGGTGCTGGCCGAGTACTTGAAGCGACAAACTGAGTCATGGCTGGGCAGTGTACATCTTGAGGCAGGCAAGGTAGTTAGTGATAATGGCCGTAATTTTGTGGCAGCCATAGCCCTTTCAAAACTCAGCCACATACCTTGCTTGGCTCACACCTTGAACCTGGTGGTGCAGTGCTTCCTCAAAAATTATCCGGAGTTAACAGCCCTGCTCCAGAAGGTGCGAAGACTGTGCGCGCACATCCGCCGGTCGCCTGTACACTCCGTTCGTATGCAGAAGCTGCAGCGATTGCTCCACCTTCCCAACCACCGCCTCATTATCGACATTGCAACAAGGTGGAACTCCACCCTGCACATGGTGGAGCGGCTGTGCGAGCAGCGGCAGGCCATAATGCATTTGTGGGAGGATACACGGCCAGGCACTTTGAGAGCAGACATGGAGTTGACAGGTGTGCAGTGGTCGAAGCTGAAAGACCTTTGTAAAGTCCTTCAGTGTTTTGAGGAATGCACACGGCTGGTAAGCGCAGACGACGCCATCCTAAGCATGAGCATCCCACTTATGCGTCTGCTCATGCAAACTTTGACGCACCTTAAGGAGCAGGCGTCTGCAGCCAATGTTGATGAGGAGGAAGAGGAGGAGGGAATCCTTGATGACATTCAGCCATTGTCTGCTCAGGGACCTCTCCTGGACGAGGTGGAGGAAGAAGAGGAAGAGGAGGATGATGATGGGGATGATTACTTAGGGGAGGAGGATGCATCTCGTGGGGCAAGTTAAAAGGTTGGCGTGGTAAGGTCTGGTACAGGGTTTGTGCGTGACTGGAGGGATGTGGATTTGCCAGAAAGTGCTCCTCCACCCAGCACTCGC
The DNA here is from genome assembly GCF_039654945.1 of Dendrobates tinctorius. Classification (NCBI taxonomy): domain Eukaryota; kingdom Metazoa; phylum Chordata; class Amphibia; order Anura; family Dendrobatidae; genus Dendrobates; species Dendrobates tinctorius. The sequence continues at coordinate 5,547,841 of NW_027361858.1, read as the reverse complement.
AGTGCATCATTGACACCGGGAACATTGGCCCACATGTCAGATTATGCCTTGCGGATCCTAAAAAGGGACCCCCGCATTGCCAAAATGATGAACGATGACGACTACTGGTTGGCCAGCATCCTGGATCCACGCTATAAAGGCAAATTACAAAACATCATGCCACAGGAGAACCTTGACCTAATATTGGCTAATAAACAAGCAACTCTGGTAAATCGGTTGCTTGAGGCATTCCCAGCACACAGCAGCGGTGATGGTTCTCACACGAGCCGTACGGGCCGGGGGCAGCTTGGCAGAGGTGTTCGTGGTGCACACAGCAGAAGTGGCGTTGGAGACAGGGGTTTCATGACAATGTTGTGGACTGATTTTTCAAATACCGCTCACACAACTGGTAATACTGCATCGATGGAAAGTGACAGGAGACAGCAGTTGTCAACTATGGTTACAAACTACTTTTCCTCCCATATCGATGTTCTCCCACACAGGTCATTCCCCTTTGACTATTGGGCCGCTAAACTGGACACCTGGCCTGAATTGGCCCAATATGCCTTACAGGAGCTCGCTTGCCCAGCTGCAAGTGTGCTATCGGAAAGAGTCTTCAGTGCAGCTGGATCAATCCTGACAGAAAAAAGGACCCGTCTGTCAACCCAAAATGTGGATGATCTAACCTTCATTAAAATGAACCACGCATGGGTTTCCAAGGATTTTGTCCCACCTTCCCCTGATGACACATAGGGTGACAGAAAAACGGCTTGCTTTGGTCCACCTCTTCCTGGTACTTCACCTATTTCGCCTTTTGCATCAGCTGAATGTCCAACATCAACATATGCCACTTTCTAAAACTCCCTAACTGTGCTGCCTCCCCCCCCATGGCCGGGGTCACCACCTACCGCACGACACCGTGCGAGTGCCGTTGCCCTGGACAGGTGGGTAGGCCGACTCTTGGGCGCGGGCACTGGCACAGGGTCCCTCATAGTGCAATCAAGTGTCTCTGACGGTGGTGGTGCACACCCGCCGTCAGACACACCGCTGTACTATGAGGGGCCCAGTGCCAGTACCGACGCCCACGAGTGGGCCCCCCTTGCTTGGGCAGGGCCCCAGCATTTGCAATCTTTACTTCTCCCTGCTCCTCCGCTGTGTAATCTGGGCCGTCAAATCCATACTGTGCCTGACACCGTCTGAGCCTGCCTCCTGAGACATATATTTTGAATGTGTACGCTATCCATACATGTTATCCAGGGATATGGTACCATTTCTAACCTTTGTGCAATCACGTGCAATCCATACTGGGCCTAACACCGTCTGAGCCTGCCTCATGCTGTATAGACATATATTTTGAATGTGTACGCTATCCATACATGTTATCCAGGGATACGGTACCCTTTCTAACCTTTGTGCAATCACGTGCAATCCATACTGGGCCTAACACCGTCTGAGCCTGCCTCATGCTGTATAGACATATATTTTGAATGTGTACGCTATCCATACATGTTATCCGGTGATACGGTACCCTTTCTAACCTTTGTGCAATCACGTGCAATCCATACTGGGCCTAACACCGTCTGAGCCTGCCTCATGCTGTATAGACATATATTTTGAATATGTACGCTATCCATACATGTTATCCGGTGATACGGTACCCTTTCTAACCTTTGTGCAATCACGTGCAATCCATACTGGGCCTAACACCATCTGAGCCTGCCTCCTGAGACATATATTTTGAATGTGTACGCTATCCATACATGTTATCCAGGGATACGGTACCCTTTCTAACCTTTGTGCAATCACGTGCAATCCATACTGGGCCTAACACCGTCTGAGCCTGCCTCATGCTGTATAGACATATATTTTGAATGTGTACGCTATCCATACATGTTATCCAGGGATACGGTACCCTTTCTAACCTTTGTGCAATCACGTGCAATCCATACTGGGCCTAACACCGTCTGAGCCTGCCTCATGCTGTATAGACATATATTTTGAATGTGTACGCTATCCATACATGTTATCCGGTGATACGGTACCCTTTCTAACCTTTGTGCAATCACGTGCAATCCATACTGGGCCTAACACCGTCTGAGCCTGCCTCATGCTGTATAGACATATATTTTGAATGTGTACGCTATCCATACATGTTATCCGGGGATACGGTACCCTTTCTAACCTTTGTGCAATCACGTGCAATCCATACTGGGCCTAACACCGTCTGAGCCTGCCTCCTGAGACATATATTTTGAATGTATACGCTATCCATACATGTTATCCAGGGATACGGTACCCTTTCTAACCTTTGTGCAATCACGTGCAATCCATACTGGGCCTAACACCGTCTGAACCTGCCTCATGCTGTATAGACATATATTTTGAATGTGTACGCTATCCATACATGTTATCCAGGGATACGGTACCCTTTCTAACCTTTGTGCAATCACGTGCAATCCATACTGGGCCTAACACCGTCTGAGCCTGCCTCATGCTGTATAGACATATATTTTGAATGTGTACGCTATCCATACATGTTATCCGGGGATACGGTACCCTTTCTAACCTTTGTGCAATCACGTGCAATCCATACTGGGCCTAACACCGTCTGAGCCTGCCTCCTGAGACATATATTTTGAATGTGTACGCTATCCATACATGTTATCTGGGGATACGGTACCCTTTCTCACCTTTGTGCAATCACGTGTAATCCATACTGGGCGTGAGAACGGCTGGCGAGCTGTTAAGCAAGTTACAGCACCTGTCCAGACAAGTACAGGGATTCCCTAGCGAGGAGACTTATTTGATTGTTTTCAATGTTGGGACAGCAATTTTTGGGGAGCACTATACTCTGGAGAATGATAGATGGGGCCCACCATACTCTGGAACATTCCAAAGGTGGACATCAGACACTGGAGCAGCATTTACAGGGCCCATTATACACTAGAGCATTAGAAATGGGGCCCATTATGTTTGGAGCATTATTTGGGCCCATAAGACAGTGGAGCTTCATCCATGGGGACCAACATATACTGTAGCATTATGTGGAGCTCATCATATACTGTTTCAAACATTATATGGGACCAATGATTCTGTATGGAGAAATAGATGGGCCTCGTCATGAGATGTAAAAAGTGAGGTATTTTTCATTGGACTATACCGCTATTTCTCTGCCATATCGGAGCATGATGAGTTGTGGTATGTGTTAAAGGGGCGCTCTTTCGCCCAGGGCACATGAAAACCTGAAGCCAGCCCTCCCCCCCACAGTTTGTAGCCAAATAACCCCCATTTTTCAGTGCGTAACTTGTATTATGAAGTTAATTAAGGTTGACAAGCTTAAGAAAGAAGAATTGATGCTTTTGGCATTCAAATGGGCACTGTAGGTGTGTTTCCTGTCCTCCTCTCACTGCCGACTTTTATTCCCCATTGACTTACATTGGGTTTCGTGTTTCGGGACGACCCCGACTTTTCCCTATAATCGGACGATCTTGCTCGACCCGACTTTTGGAAAAGTCGGGTTTCACGAAACGAAACGCGACCCTAAAAAACCAAAAGTCGCTCAACTCTAGTCCCCAGTATTCCAATATCACATACGTCATCAAAAAATATCTACCCATGTTAAACCTAAATATTAATTTCAAAACAGTTATTAGCAATAATATACGATTCTCAGTTTTTTCAGTAGTAATTTGATCACCAATTGCACAACTAGTAACTGGTTGAACATAAAAGGTTTTTACAAATTTGGAGCAAACAAATGTAAATCGTGCCAATATGCTGTAAAAACACAGAGTTTTTCTTCTATGCACAATGCAGAGGTTCTTCCTATAAAAAAATTACATTAATTTTAATACATCGTGTACCTTATTGAATGTAATAAGTGTAAATTACAATATACAGGCTGCACAACATTAAAAATACGCATTAGACAGCATCTTTCAGACGCAGTCCATCCAAAAGCCACATCGGTATCTGCAGCATCTAAACACTTTTTAAACATGCATAATGGTGATTTGGATTTTTTTTAATTTTGTGGCATTGAAAAAGTTTTAAACCTCTATAAGGAGATGATTGTAAACAAAAATTATTGAATAGAGAATCCTACTGGATTTTCACTTTATATACTCGTATCCCCCTCGACATGAATGCAAGACGCGATCGAATCAAACATTATTAATCTTATATGAGATATTTTCTGTATTTCCATTGTATTATTAGATTTGTCAAAATCGTTTGTATGTACTATACTAAAAATTACTCGCTTGTATAGTTTTCTACATGTTTTTAATTTTATATGGTACTAGCTGAAGAGCCCGGCGTTGCCTGGGCCTAGTAACCAACTGTGGTTAGTTATAACAAATTATAATGATTATACTGCACATAAAAACATTTCACATCATATATTCAACACTCCAGATTTGCAACACAAATTAACTTAACGATTACCCAAGTATCCTCTCCTGTGTGATACTTTCTGCTGAGCTGTGTATCTAATCCTATCGTGTGATTCTGTCTGCTCAGCCGTGTATCTAATCCTATGCTGTGTGATACTGACTGCTGATCTGTGTATCTAACCCTATGCTGTGTGATACTGACTGCTGAGCCATGTATCTAATCCTATCATGTGTGTTACTGACTGCTCAGCCGTGTATCTAATCCTATCCTGTGTGATACTGACTGCGGAGCTGTGTATCTAATCCCTCCTGTGTGATACTAACTGCTGAGCCGTGTATCTAATCCTATCCTGTGTGATACTGTCTGCTGAACCGGGTATCTAATCCTATTCTGTAAAAAATAGAGAGAGGGGGAGCGCACTAAGGCGGTAAATGAGGGACACCAGCATGTTTAACAAAGGTAATTCACTCACCTGGTGTGGTTGTGAAGGGTCACAACCACCTGGAGAAGTTTTGGCCGCTGCAGATCCTGGAATGCAGCTACATACAGTGAATGAAGAGAAAAGCCGGGGTATATCCGCGCTAGACCACAAGGAACCAACCGAAGATACAAGCAAACTTTTATTCACACTCAAGCCAACGCGCTTCCTGGCCACCTGGCCACTTCATCAGGGCAACAATGTTCATCATTTTCCCTGATGAAGTGGCCAGGTGGCCATGAAACGTGTTGGCTTGAGTGTGAATAAAGGTTTGCTTGCATCTTCGGTTGGTTTCTTGTGGTCTAGCGTGGATATACCCCAGCTTTTCTCTTCATTCCTTGTATGTAATCCTATTCTGTGTGATACTGTCTGCTGAGCCGTGTATCTAATAGACGATAACACCATAGAAATGATAAGAATAATAGGCCTCAGTTACCACAACTGTCTACAAAGAAAACTGTTGCTGATAGCAACCAATCACAGCTCATTTTTCATCTTTTAAACAGCTCTGGGACAGCGTGGCGAGTTTTGAGTGGCGACTTTTGTGTTTCGACTTTTATGTGGCGTGGTTGGTGTATGTGTGGTGAAATGTGTGCTGAGGGTGGTATATGTCCTGAAGCACGTGGTAGTGTGTGGCGCATTTTGTGTGTGTGTTCATATCCTCGTGTGTGGTGAGTATCCCATGTCAAGGCCCCACCTTAGCAACTGTATGGTATATACTCTTTGGCGCCATCGCTCTCATTCTTTAAGTCACCCTTGTTCACATCTGGCAGCTGTCAATTTGCCTCCAACACTTTTCCTTTCACTTTTTCCCCATTATGTAGATAGGGGCAAAATTGTTTTGTGAATTGGAATGCGTGGTGTTAAAATTTCACCTCACAACATAGCCTTTGATGCTCTCGGTGTCCAAACGTGTGACTTTGCAAAATTTTGTGGCTGTAGCTACGATGGTGCAGATGCAAATACATACATACACTTTTTCCCCATTATGTAGATGGGGCAAAATTGTTTGGTGAATTGGAACGCGCAGGGTTAAAATTTTGCCTCAAAACATAGCCTATGACGCTCTTGGGGTCCAGACGTGTGACTTTGCAAAATTTTGTGGCTGTAGCTACAACGGTGCAGATACCAATACATACACTTTTTCCCCATTATGTAAATAGGGGCAAAATTGTTTGGGGAATTGGAACGCGCGGGGTTAAAATTTCACCTCACAACATAGCCTATGACGCTCTCTGGGTCCAGACGTGTGACTGTGCCAAATTTTGTGGCTGTAGGATGCCAATCCTGGACATACACATACACACACACATACATACATACATACATACGTACATATATACATACACATCCACATTGAGCTTTACATATTAGATTTGTTTTTATCATGTTCACATATGCAAATTTAATCAAAGTCAGGTGATGGACATCACAGCAAGGCAAACTATTTCTAGATCCTAGTTCTGACATTGAGTCCGATCTTGACAAAAACTCACATCGAAACGCGTTGATCTGTCTTCATGGAGCCTTATCTGCCTTTATGACTATGTGGAATATTTTCCCATTTTTAAAGTAACTATGGAATAAAAGCTATATTTTAGCCATTCTACATCACGTTGGATTTTTTTGCATTTTGCTGCATTTTTCTGGTTGCTCTGCCTGGATACGATACGATACACATTATTGATCCCAAGGGAAATTATGATATCACTGCAGCGTTACAAATTTATTACAAACAAAACATTACGAACAGCATTACTACATTACATTACAAACAGCATTATATAGCGTAATTACTAGACACAGATCCTGCACATGACTAACCACAATACGTAACAAACAAAGGTACACAAGTCTCTGATCATTTCCATTAGTGCACCAGCCCTAGGTCGTAACCATCTTCCACCCTTAGTGAATTGTTATACATCCCCATAGCAGTAGGCACAAACAATTTCCTGAATTTCTCCTTCTTGCACCTTAGTTGGATTAGACGGCTGCTGAATGTGCCCTTCTGATTCAAGAATAGCTCATATAGTGGTTGTGTATTATTGTTCATTATAGCCTTGCACTTCTTTTGAATCCTATCTTCCACTACCTCCTCAAAAGAGTCAAGATGGAGGCCAACAGCCGTGCTTGCCTTCTTGATAAGTTTGTTGAGCTTATTGGCATCAGCAACTCGCACACTACTGCCCCAGCACATGATAGCAAAAAAGATGGCGCGTGCTATAACTGACTGGTAGAACATTTCCAGCATTTTACTGCACTCATTGAATGACCTGAGCTTCCGCAGAAAGTCCAGTCTGCTCACTCCCTTCTTGCGAATCTTCTCTGTATGACACCTCCAATCAAGTTTGCTGTCAAGGTGGACCCCCAAATATTTGTAGGTCTCAACCATCTCCTCCTTCTGGCCAGCAATAGTGATCGGTAAGTAGTCATCTTTTTTCCTTCTATAACTCACCACCATCTCCTTGGTTTTCTTTACATTTAGTTATAGACAGTTAGTCTGGCACCAAACCACCCTTCTATATTCCTCCTCACCCCGGTCCCCCACAATGCCCCCTACAATCACTGAGTCATTTGAGAATTTTTGAGGTGACAGAAATCGGATTTATACTGAAAGTCAGCTGTATACAATGTGAAGAGGAAGGGCGACAGCACTGTACCCTGAGGGACTCCCACACTGCTCCATACACTGCCAGATATCCTTACAAACTGCGGCCTGTCCATCAGGTAGTCACTTATCCAGTTCACCATCCCTGCATCCACTGCCATATCAGTCAAATTATTTCGTAATAAGAGCGAGTGTAAGGTATTAAAAGCACTAGAGAAGTCAAAGAACATGGTGAGCACTGCAGTTCCATCATTATCCAAGAATGAATGTATTGTATGCAGCAGAGACAATACAGCATCATCCACCCCCAATCTCTGCTGATACGCAAACTGCAGGGGGTCAGTGTAGGCTCTCACCCTCGGGTGCAAGTAGGTAAGTACTATTCTCTCCAACGACTTCATAGCATGCGATGTTAAGGTCACTGGATGATAGTCGTGTAGGCAAGTTGGAAAGGTGATCTTGGGTACCGGCCCCAGGCAGGTGGTCTTCCACAGCACTGGTATTCTCTGAGATTGTAGGCTCCTGTTAAACAAGAGCTGAAAGACATTACACAGTTGGTTTGCACACACTTTTAGGACACGTGGATAGAGACCATCAGGCCCAGCTGCTTTGCCAATGACTAGTTTACGAAACTGTTTCCTCACATCGCTTGGGGGAGACAGTGAAAGCAGACAGTTCATCACCCAAAATCAATGCTGACGATCGTTCCTCAGCTCTATCCTTCATTCCTGATGATGCAGCACATGTGTTGGTAAATCTGTTGAAAAACTCATCAATTTCATTAGCCATGGGCAAATCCACTTCCCCATGCTCCGGCCTAGCCTTAAACCCAGTTAACTGCTTCATGCTCGACCACACCTTCTTGGAATTGTTGTGTTACAGTTTATTTTCTAATTTAACTTGGAACACCTCATGGGCATTCTTAATTTTCCCCTTTAAGTCCCTTTGTATCAATTTCAGTTTCTTAGTATTCTTCATTTTAAAAGCCAGTTTTTTCTCATTTAGTAAGTATTTCAATTCTTTTGTAATCCAAGGCTTGTTATTTGCATAACATCAAATCTTTTTAACTGGTACTACAGTATCAGTACAAAAATGTATGTAATCAGTTACTCTCCCGACAATATCATTTACATCATCATGCTCTCCTCTTTCGCATATCACCTCCCAGTCAGTGAGGTCAAAGCAGTCTCACAGAGCTTCCTCAGCTGCAGGAAACCACTTCCTGATTAGTTCTATTGTCGCTGGTTGTTTGCTGACAACAGGTTGATAAGATGGAGACAATAGTATGAGGTTGTGGTCATATTTCCCCAGGGGGGGTAATGCAGACGATAAATAGGCATCTTAAACATTTGCATAGAGGAGATCCAATATACTGCTGTCCCTTGTTGCACATTTAACAAATTGATAGAACTTCGTAAGAGCCTTTGAGATGATGACTCTGTTAAAATCCCCAGAGATTAATGTTAACAAGTTTGGGTGCTTTGTCTGAAGGCGAGCCAATACCCCCAACAGCACTTCCCTAGCCGGCTCTTGGCTAGCAGATGGAGTTATTTTCATGACTATTGCAATGCAAATGGAGAATTCTCTAGGTAGATAGTAATGCCTAAGGCCAATTGCAATGAGTTCAATGTTTTTCCCATGCGGGAAGTTGCTTTCAACTTCAGAAATCAGCAGAAGGTTCTGATAAGCTGACTATATTTTTACCTTTGAATTGAAATTCATTTTTCTCTTCTGATTTGATCTAGCATATCAAACAAGAGAGAAATGGGGTCCCCAAAGTCCCCCCGATGCGTCTGACATCCCCAGATCCTCCTGCTCCATCCTCCAGCCCTCCATGTCATCTTCCTTGACAAAAATGGCAAGTGCATGTGTAGTGTGTCCGTTGAGATCTACCAGCCAGTAACCAAGAACAATAGAGAATTTTCCTATTGGTTCCTTTTGCTCATTATCATAAACACTACAAAAATAAACTAGTAATAAAATAAAAATAGTAAATCAAATACTCCTTTGTAACCCCCCCAGTAGTAAAAATGATAAAATAAAAAAAAATTGGAATTTTTTCCATTGTTTGCAGTTGGGGTTGGGGTTAGGGTTTTGTTAGGGTTAGTGTTGTGTCAAGGTTGGAGTTAGATTTGGGTTTTTCAAAAATAAAAGAGAATGATGACAATATAATGGCCAGTGTTGAGCTCAAGTGCTCACTATTCGAGTTTGAATCAGATGCTAATTTATATACGGAGTATGGTGCATCCCTGCATGTTTTTTTGAGGTGCCTATCAGTCGCAAAACATGCGGAGCAGGGACTTGAACATGTCACACGAACACCCGCGATATTTGATATATACCTGAGCACCCGATGCAAACTGGAGTAACGAGCACTTGGGCTCAACACTAATAACATATTCAATTTTACAATCTACTGTTATCAAATTCTGTCGTACCTGTGGTTTCAAAATGCTCTCTATACCCCTGGATAAAATCCTTGAAGGGTGTGGTTTCCAAAATGGGGTCACTTGGGGGGGTTTCCACTGTTCATACACATCAGGGGCTCTTCAAACGCAACATAGCATCCTCTCTATTCTAACCAATTTTGCGTTCATAAAATCAAATGGTGCTTCTTCCCTTCCGAGCTCTGCTGTGCACCCAAACAGTTTTTCTCCCACATATGGGGTATTGGCATACTCAGGAGAAATTGCTCAACAAATTTTTTAGTCCATTTTCTCTTGTTACCCTTGTTAAAATAAAAATAGTTTGAGTTTAAAGTTAAATTTTTGTGAAAAAAGGTAAATGTTCATTTTTTCCTTCCACATTACTTCAGCTTTCGAAAAACAACTGAAAGGTTAATAATCTTCTTGAATGTGGTTTTGAACACCTTGAGGAGTACAGATTTTAGAATGATTATTTTCTGTCATATAAGCTGTGGAGATACGGGGGGTCAGCGGATGCCCCTATACGCTAGCCAAAACCGCATTGTCCAGGCATAGTCCCACCGAATGCCTGCTCTTCTTTAACTGTGGGCTTAACACTACTCATACATCATAAGGTGATGGTAAAAAAGTGTGGCAATACTTTATTGTACAACAAAACAGGCAAATAACATGTAGAACAGTACCAGCAATTACCCAAGTTGATGCACATTACAGTCTCAACCTTCTGCTGACTCGCTGGGATAAAAGCAGCTGACTTCAGAGCTTCCAGGACCAACTACTCCACCTGTGGCACACACACAGAGAGGACGTAGTGACAAAGCTTAGGAAGATGACAGTCCATTGACGTATGTGGCCAGGTGAACGGATGGTCCCAACCTGGTTTCTCCAAACATATCCAAGGTTCCAGGTGACCAGATGGTCCCAACCTGGTTTCTCCAAAAGTATCCATGGTTCCAGGTGACTAGTTATCCCAACCTGGTTTTCACAAATGTATCCATGGCTCAGTGATTGTCAATTGAGCAGATCTGTACTCTTTCAGCTGGGGCCATGGTCCCCTAAGCTGGCATCGTGTAGAATGATAAATCTGTGTCCCTTGTGATGTAGCCATGATGTCTTTGCTGCTGTCCTGTCTCTGGTCATTTGGGTGTTTGGATGACTTGGCTGAATCTTTGGTTCTCTATACAGTGGCACATAAAGTCTTTTTATAATTAACAAGTGTATTTCATTCAGTATTTACAGGTAAACGGGAAGAATGCTGATAAGACCAACTCACATTGTTTGATTGTGTAATCTATTTTCATGGTTTTTCCTCCTCTGTTTTCCAAGTCAACAAACTGGGTGGCCTTGACAATATCTAATCAGCATATAAGAAAACATCACTAGTCATCCAGGATATGAGCACAATGTGTCACAACAAGCTGTCAACTTACAAGTCAATATTAGAAGCTTTTTTTTACAAGCAAACATTTATTTTCTTGACCAACCAGAAAGAAATACACAAATTCCAAAGTCAACATATACAGTAGATAACAGTCTATTCTTCCTGTCTTGTTAAAAATAGATTGCTGGTTAATTAATATACAATGCTGTATCTCCATATAGATCCCGCAAAGTCACTTCAAATGTGAAGTGGTCCCTAAAAATGATTTTTTAAATGTAGTTGGAAAAATGAGAAATTTCTGGTCATCTGTTAACCCTTCTAACTTCCTAAAAAAAAATTATGTTTCCAAAATTGTGCTGACGTAAAGTAGATATGTGGTAAATGTTATTTATGAACTATTTTGTGTGATATAACTCTGATATAGGGGCGCAAAAATTAAAAGTTTGAAAACTGCAACATTTTCAAAATTTTTGCCAAATTGAGTCTATTTATGAAAAAAAACAGAAAGTCATATCTAAGAAATTTTACCACTATCATGAAGTAAAATATGTCATGAAAAACAATCTCAGAATCAGTGGGCTACATTGACGTGCTCCAGAGATATTGTAACATTGGCGGCCGCGTCTTCTGCAGCGGCGCCCGCCGCCGCCTCCCCTTACCGGCGTCTCCACCGCAGCACGCACTCCCGTCCTGCCTCCAGCACTGCGGCGCTCCTGCGCCTCTTCCTTAGGCCACGGGCGCGCGCCAGCGCTTCCTCTTCTGCTGGCGGTGGGCGGCATTGAGGGCGGTGCTTGTCCTCTTCCTTCCGGTTCCTAAGGTATTTCAGGCGTCCTCTCTGGTCTTTCCTGGCCGCCCTTGCCTCTATAGTTACTCCTGTTATTTCTCCTGCTTCCTCCTGTCAGCTCCCGTGTTGTCCTGCCTTCCTCCCTCGTTCTCCTGCTCCCCTGTTTTCCCTCTCCTCCAGCCTATCGCCACCCTTTCCTCCCTTGGCGTCCCCCTCGTTTGCATACCTCCTGCCCCCGTGGCTATTCCTGCTCTCCCCACTGGCCTCTGCCGCCTGGGTGTTCCCCGTTTCCTATATCCCGCTCGGGCACTCCTGTCTCTGTCCTGTGACCTAGCCGCCTTCTGGTTTCTTGTCCTTGAGCCGTCCCTCCTGGTACCGGCTGTCGCGGTTCTGTCCTCTGCGGTTTTGCCCCTAACGATCCCTGTATAGGGGTCGGTCATCACCTGGTGAGCTCGACCCAGGGGCTCCAGATCTGCGACCCAGAGGGTCCACTCTCGGACGTAGTCCATCCTCGGAACGTTACAGATATTACCAGAGTTATTGAGGCGTTCCAAAGTTAAAGTGACTCTGGTCAGAATTGGAAAATTTGGCTAGGTCATTAAGGTCAAAATTGGCTCAGTCACTAAGGGCCTAATATGCATGTTTTCAATTTGCAAAACTTCTGCCCAAACCAGACAATTACTGATTAATGCAATGAACCAATGTTAGAAATGTAATGTACATGTTTATTTAGTCTTTCCCACTGAAATTATAAATAACTAGCTGAAGAGCCCAGCGGTGCCCCGGCGTAGTAACTAACTGTGCTTAGTTATAGCAAATTATAAGAATTATCCTCCATCCCATAGTCCTGTGCCCATATACCCATCATACATATCCACCATCCCATAGTCCCATGCCCATATACCCATCATACATATCCTCTGTCCCATAGTTTCATGCACATATTTCCATCATACATATCCTCCATCCCATAGTCCGGTGCCCATATACCCATCACACATCCTCCATCTCATAGTTCTGTGCCCATATATCCATTATGACACCTTTGCCATGGCAACCATTCTGACGTCATTGCCAATACACACATTCACACATACACTCAGCTTTATATACAGTCATATGTTAAAGTTTGGGCACCCCTATTAATGTTAACCTTTTTTCTTTATAACAATTTTGGTTTTTGCAACAGCTATTTCAGTTTCATATATCTAATAACTGATGGACTCAGTTATATTTCTGGATTCAAATGAGGTTTATTGTACTAACAGAAAATGTGCAATCTGCAGTTAAACAAAATTTGACCGGTGCAAAAGTATGGGCACCTCAACATAAAAGTGGAGAGGAGGGACAGATTCTGGGGGCCGTCGGTTGTTAAGTATATCACATTTTTTATTTTAATCTCCCGCTGGCCATATTCTAGAGTACCCGATGCTTTAGAATTGGGCCAGCAGCTAGTATTTAATATTCTTCAAGCTTTAGAAAGTACCCTTCTTTAATGTTCATAAGTTAGTTTTGTAGCTACATTGTTAAAAACAATTCACATCTTTATTTACTTTATTTTTTCAACATTGTTTTAAAGATTATATTTTAAACCATCTTAAATATTAGAAATTGAAGAGTCTTTTACTTCAGCTGGACAGAGCTGCAAAATATCTTATTTACTTGCATGCAAAGCAGAAGATACTGTCAGTGCTAAGCTAGAAAGTGACAAAGATACAAATGAAGGCCGACAGCTAACATCCCACTCAGGGCAGCTTGATCCATGGCAGCAACATTTTCAGTTCGTATAGTCAACAATAGAGTTCTCAGCAGTGTTGTATCCAATAAAAAGCAGAAAGAAAACAAGATTTATTACATATAAGACAGAAGCATAGATACCTTGCTATGATTGATTATTGTTTTAAACACTTAGATTGACTTACTTAAAAATTCAAAGCATGTCTTTGCTGACTGTAGATAGTGCTAATATGTAATATTTTTCTTAATATAGTTTGTACATTCTTATATTATAATTAATTCAAACACACATACCTAATGGCACTTATAAGCACCAATGATTACAATTAAATAAATTCATTCATTCATTCATTTTCTGATTACTACATATAACAATAAAGATATTAAAGCTTTGCATTGTGAAAGTAGATATAAAAAGTAGAGATTAAAAATGATGCTAGATTTTATTAAAATTTCTGGACATATTTAATCAATATGTAATTCAATTTGTTTGGATTGATAAACATGTCCACCACTATTTTACAATGCTCATTTACATCTGCCACAGAAGGCTCACAGACGGCACAACTATATAGGCTTCCTAATAATGCCTTGCTACTAGTGTTGAGCATTCCGATACTGCAAATATCGGGTATCGGCCGATATTCGCTGTATCGGAATTCCGATACCGAGTACCGATATTTTTTCAATATCGGAATCGGAAGTTCCCATAATGCAATGAGCCAATGTTGTGGCTCTGATTGGCTGCCGAAATGACGTCATCATGATGCGCGGTCTGTGCGCATCATGATGCGCCGTCAGTTCGGGCCTTCCGGGGGGTCTGTGCCGACTGCCCGGAGGTATGTACCGGCCTGCCAGGGGTCTGTGCGGACTGCCTGGGGGTCTGTGCGGACTGCCGGGGGTCTGTACCGGCCTGCCGGGGGGCTGTGCTGGCCTGCCGGTGGTTTGTGCGGACTGCCGGGAGTCTGTACCGGCCTGCCAGGGGGCTGTGCCGGCCTGCCGGTGGTTTGTGCCGACTGCCCGGGGGTCTGTGCGGACTGCCGGGGGTCTGTACCGGCCTGCCGTGGTCTGTGCCGGCCTGCCGGTGGTCTGTGCTGACTGTCCGGGGGTCTGTGCAGGCTGCGGGGGTCTGTGCAGGCATCGTCCGATGGGACTACAAGTCTCATCGGGCGATGCCTGCTACCATGACGGTGATTGACACATTAGCCAATGATGGGACAGTAGTAGTCCCATTATCCGGCTAATGTGTTGAATGTAAAAAAAATGCATGCAACATACATATATACTACATGCAACATGCATACTACATATATACTACATGCATACTACATATATACCACATGCATGCAACATACATATATACAACATATATACTACATGCATGCAACATGCATACTACATATATACCACATATATACTACAAGCATGCAACATACATATATACTACATACTGTATATACTACATGCAACATGCATACTACATATATACTACATGCATGCAGCATATATACCACATGCATGGAAAATGCATACTACATATATACCACATATATACCACATGCATGCAACATGCATACTACATATATACAACATATATACTACATGCATGCAACATACATATATACTAAATATATACTACATGCAACATACATACTACATACATACTATATATATATACCACATGCATGCAACATGCATACTACATACAGTGGGGAAAAAAAGTATTTAGTCAGTCAGCAATAGTGCAAGTTCCACCACTTAAAAAGATGAGAGGCGTCTGTAATTTACATCATAGGTAGACGTCAACTATGGGAGACAAACTGTCTGTTTTTTTTTCATTTTATTTGCATATTATGGTGGAAAATAAGTATTTGGTCAGAAACAAGCAATCAAGATTTCTGGCTCTCACAGACCTGTAACTTCTTCTTTAAGAGTCTCCTCTTTCCTCCACTCATTACCTGTAGTAATGGCACCTGTTTAAACTTGTTATAAGTATAAAAAGACACCTGTGCACACCCTCAAACAGTCTGACTCCAAACTCCACTATGGTGAAGACCAAAGAGCTGTCAAAGGACACCAGAAACAAAATTGTAGCCCTGCACCAGGCTGGGAAGACTGAATCTGCAATAGCCAACCAGCTTGGAGTGAAGAAATCAACTGTGGGAGCAATAATTAGAAAATGGAAGACATACAAGACCACTGATAATCTCCCTCGATCTGGTGCTCCAAGCAAAATCCCACCCCGTGGGGTCAGAATGATCACAAGAATGGTGAGCAAAAATCCCAGAACCACACGGGGGGACCTAGTGAATGAACTGCAGAGAGCTGGGACCAATGTAACAAGGCCTACCATAAGTAACACACTACGCCACCATGGACTCAGATCCTGCAGTGCCAGACGTGTCCCACTGCTTAAGCCTGTACATGTCCGGGCCCATCTGAAGTTTGCTAGAGAGCATTTGGATGATCCAGAGGAGTTTTGGGAGAATGTCCTATGGTCTGATGAAACCAAACTGGAACTGTTTGGTAGAAACACAACTTGTCGTGTTTGGAGGAAAAAGAATACTGAGTTGCATCCATCAAACACCATACCTACTGTAAAGCATGGTGGTGGAAACATCATGCTTTGGGTCTGTTTCTCTGCAAAGGGGCCAGGACGACTGATCCGGGTACATGAAAGAATGAATGGGGCCATGTATCGTGAGATTTTGAGTGCAAACCTCCTTCCATCAGCAAGGGCATTGAAGATGAAACGTGGCTGGGTCTTTCAACATGACAATGATCCAAAGCACACCGCCAGGGCAACGAAGGAGTGGCTTCGTAAGAAGCATTTCAAGGTCCTGGAGTGGCCTAGCCAGTCTCCAGATCTCAACCCTATAGAAAACCTTTGGAGGGAGTTGAAAGTCCGTGTTGCCAAGCGAAAAGCCAAAAACATCACTGCTCTAGAGGAGATCTGCATGGAGGAATGGGCCAACATACCAACAACAGTGTGTGGCAACCTTGTGAAGACTTACAGAAAACGTTTGACCTCTGTCATTGCCAACAAAGGATATATCACAAAGTATTGAGATGAAATTTTGTTTCTGACCAAATACTTATTTTCCACCATAATATGCAAATAAAATGAAAAAAAAAACAGACAATGTGATTTTCTGGATTTTTTTTTCTCAGTTTGTCTCCCATAGTTGAGGTCTACCTATGATGTAAATTACAGACGCCTCTCATCTTTTTAAGTGGTGGAACTTGCACTATTGCTGACTGACTAAATACTTTTTTTCCCCACTGTATGTACTACATCTATACTACATGCATGCAACATACATATATACTACATGCATGCAACATACATAGATATTAAATATATACCACATGCATGCAAGATGCATACTACATATATACTACATGCATGCAGCATACATATATACTACATGCAACATACATACTACATACATATTACATATATGCCACATGCATGCAACATGCATACTACATATATACTACATATATACTACATGCATGCAACATACATATATACTACATATATACTACATGCAACATACATACTACATATATACCACATGCATGCAACATGCATACAACATATATAATACATATACTACATGCATGCAACATACATATATACCACATGCATGCAACATGCATACTACATATATACCACATGCATGCAACATACATACTACATATATACCACATATATACTACATGCATGCAACATACATTCAACATATATACCACATGCATGCAACATGCATACCACATATATACAACATATATACTACATGCATGCAACATACATATATACAACATATATACTACATGCAACATACATACTACATATATACCACATGCATGCAACATGCATACTACATATATACTACATGTATACTACATGCATGCAACATGCATATATACTACATGCATGCACCATACATACTACATATATACCACATGCATGCAACAAGCATACTACATATATACCACATGCATGCAGCATGCATACTACATATATACCACATATATACTACATGCATGCAACATACATATATACTACATGCAACATGCATACTACATATATACTACATGCATGCAATATACATACTACATTCATACCACATGCATGCAACATGCATACTACATATATACCACATATATACCAGCAAAAGCTGGGTAGGAAATTTCTCACACAGCAATGCCATAAAATGAGACTAGGGACTTTTTTTTTACAGTGGCGGAGGAATACAGTGCGGAAGGATACCTACCTCCCGTCATTGGTTTCCTGGAGCCCGTAGAGAACGGTAGCATCAGCTGATGCTGCTGTTCTCCACGCAAGATCGTCATGGAACACTCGTGGACTTCTGTGGATCAGGGGTAAGTATATTGGTGGTTTGTTATTTTAACATTTATTCCACAGATGACAATGGCTTCGGGGATCAAAGTGACAAGTGATGGTGAGTATGCACTCTATGTTATATGTACTGTATGTCTATATGTATGTATTGTATGAATGTATTGTATGTAGTATATATGTATGTTGCATGCATGTAGTATATATGTAGTATATATGTAGTATGCATGTTGCATGCATGTGGTATATGTAGTATGTATGTATGTTGCATGCATGTAGTATATATGTATGTTGCATGCATGTAGTATATATGTAGTATGCATGTTGCATGCATGTGGTATATATGCAGTATGTATGCTGTATGTATGTTGCATGTAGTATATATGTAGTATATATGTATGTTGCATGCATGTAGTATATATGTGGTATATATGTAGTATGCATGTAGTATATATGTTGTATATATGTATGTTGCATGCATGTAGTATATGTGTAGTATGTATGTTACATGTAGTTTATATGTAGTATATATGTATATTGCATGCATGCAGTATATATGTAGTATGTATGTTGCATGTAGTATATATGTTGTATATATGCATGTTGCATGCATGTAGTATATATGTGGTATATGTGTAGTATGCATGTTGCATGCATGTAGTATATATGTAGTATGCATGCTGCATGCATGTGGTATATATGTAGTATGCATGTAGTATATATGTAATATGTATGTAGTATGTATGTATGTATGTTGCATGCATGTAGTATATATGTAGTATGTATGTTGCATGTAGTATATATGTAGTATATATGTATGTTGCATGCATGTAGTATATATGTAGTATGTTTGTTGCATGTAGTATATATGTTGTATATATGCATGTAGTATATATGTTGTATACATGTAGTATGCATGTTGCATGCATGTAGTATATATGTATGTTAGTTACATGCATGTAGTATATATGTTGTATATATGTAGTATGTATGTTACATGCATCTAGTATATATGTAGTATGCATGTTGCATGTAGTATATATGTAGTATATATGTATGTTGCATGCATGTAGTATATATGTGTTATATATGTAGTATGCATGTTGCATGCATGTGGTATATATGTGGTATGTATGTATGTTGCATGCATGTAGTATATATGTAGTATGCATGTTGCATGTAGTATATATGTAGTATATATGTATGTTGCATGCATGTAGTATATATGTAGTATGCATGTAGTATATATGTAGTATATATGTATGTTGCATGCATGTAGTATATATGTATGTTAGTTACATGCATGTAGTATATATGTTGTATATATGTAGTATGTATGTTACATGCATCTAGTATATATGTAGTATGCATGTTGCATGTAGTATATATGTAGTATATATGTATGTTGCATGCATGTAGTATATATGTGTTATATATGTAGTATGCATGTTGCATGCATGTGGTATATATGTGGTATGTATGTATGTAGCATGCATGTAGTATATATGTAGTATGCATGTTGCATGTAGTATATATGTAGTATATATGTATGTTGCATGCATGTAGTATATATGTGGTATATATGTAGTTTGCATGTTGCATGCATGTGGTATATATGTGGTATGTATGTATGTATGTTGCATGCATGTAGTATATATGTAGTATGCATGTTGCATGTAGTATATATGTAGTATATATGTATGTTGCATGCATGTAATATATGTGGTACATATGTAGTATGCATGTTGCATGCATGTAGTATATATGTTGTATATATGCATGTTGCATGCATGTGGTATATATGTAGTATATATGTAGTATGCATGTTGCATGTAGTATATATGTAGTATATATGTTGCATGCATGTAGTATATATTTAGTATATATGTAGTATGTATGTTGCATGTAGTATATATGTAGTATATATGTATGTTGCATACATGTAGTATATATGTAGTATGCATGTTGCATGCATGTAGTATATATGTTGCATATATGTATGTTGCATGCATGTGGTATATATGTAGTATATATGTGGTATGCATGTTGCATGTAGTATATATGTAGTATATATGTTGCATGCATGTAGTATATATGTAGTATATATGTAGTATGTATGTTGCATGTAGTATATATGTTGTATATATGCATGTTGCATGCATGTAGTATATATTTAGTATGTATGTATGTTGCATGCATGTAATATGTATGTAGTATGTAGTATGTATGTATGTTGCATGTATGTAGTATATATGTAGTATGTATGTAGTATGTATGTAATATGTATGTAAAACTTACCTCCGACCGGCTCCCCCACTGGTTATTGCTGATCGCGCGAGATCAGCCTGGTCCATTTCTCGTCGGCGACTTCCTGCTGGGTTTCCTGCTGGCGCCGACGAGCAATGCATGGACACGGGCGGGAGGACGTCATTATCACCGCGTCTGAAAGGTAAGTAACGACCGCTGCTGCGTTGCTACATCGCTAGTGAGATCTGCCTGTTTGGCAGCTCACTATCGACCATTTAGCAATGCACCAGCAATCCTGACCGGGTGGTATCGTGGTCGGGATCGCTGGTGCATCGCTAAATGTAAAGGGGCCTTTAATCTTGACAGCTAAACCTATATCATTAATGCATTTAAGTAATGGTAACAATAATAATTGGAAACAAAAAGCAATGTACAAAATAGCAAGTGGTACTAAAACTCTATGGAAGTGGTGATTGCCAAAGGAAATGAGTGAATAGGAAATTCAATTTTCTGTGTATGATGTCTACCAGATCTGTTTGCTGGGAAAAATATTGCTCTTTTTACAGAAGAATGAACATTTAAAAACAACCACAGAGTCTTTCTTGGAGATGTTGCCAAGCATCAAAACACCTCTTAGGCTACTTTCACACATCAGTTTTTTGCCGTCAGGCAGGATC
The DNA here is from genome assembly GCF_039654945.1 of Dendrobates tinctorius. NCBI lineage: Eukaryota > Metazoa > Chordata > Amphibia > Anura > Dendrobatidae > Dendrobates > Dendrobates tinctorius. The sequence goes on along the minus strand of NW_027361858.1, from coordinate 5,526,760 downwards.
CGGCTATTTTTAGAAAAAACGGATCAGTCATAAATTTTGGAGAACTGTAGAAACGGATCCGTTTTTCTGCTGGATCCGTCTAGCAGGTTATATCTGTTTCCTGGGGGCTGGCCAATTGGATCTGAGCATGCGCAGACTTAAAAAAACGGATCCGGTGGCTGGATCCGTCTTTTTCTGGATCCGGCGCATTCCGGCGCCCATAGACTTTCATTGTAGCAAAAAGCCGGAAGCGTCGGATCCGGCGCTTCCGGCTTTTTCGCCGGAGACAAAAAACGTTATAGTAGCCGTTTTTTCCAGACGCCGGAATGAGACAAGTAGCCGGATCCGGCAAAAAACGGATGAAACGCAATGCCATCCGGCGCGATCCGGCGCTAATGCAAGTCAATGGGGAAAAACTGGATCCGGCATTGCATTTTGCTGGATCCGGTTTTACAAAAAAAAGCCGGATCGCGCCTGACGGCAAAAAACTGATGTGTGAAAGAGGCCTTAGAAGACAGGTGAGTCATGAGGGCTTAGTGTAAGAAGACAAAACCAGCTTTATATTTTGTACTGAAGTCTACTCCAGAAAGTAATTTGAATTTTACAGAAATTATTTTAATAGACTTTTTATTTTATTGTCTTTACGTTATCGATAAATTTACCAGAGTTAAAGGAGTTTTGTTAATTTAAATTCTCATATAATGATAAGAGATTTTTGAATCCCACCATGTGTTCTTATTAAGGTAAATCATTTTCATCAAATTAATTTGCTTTGAAACATTTGTTTTAGACCAAATTGATATGTGAGAAATCAACAATTCTTCAAAGCCTCCATTTTCCCTGAAAAGTCATGTATAACATTTAAGGTCTTAAAAGACTGTCTCTAACCAATTGTAATCATTTTAAGGGGAATCTGCTAGTAAGCTCAACCCAGGAATGCTGCAACAGGTCGAAAATATTAAGGTGTTGCTAGACTAACATTTCAAATACCTGCATGTTCATTCTTGTGGTTTGAGGGATTGATCTTACTGACAGACACAGTTTAAGGCAAAGACACATTTACTAATGCCAAAGATACATTAGCATACATGGCCATGGTTTAGTGGATGCTAATCGGTGATATCAAAAGGCCAAAGTAACAACACATTGCACTATTTGATATTTGCACTTTTAAGAATTAAAAAATGGTCCAAAATCTATCTCTTTTGGGGAGCACATGAAATATGGTAATTATACGTATACTTGGTATTCGATAAAGTAATGACATTTTAAAATGTGGTTCAAAAATGGGATGGAAGATGTATGCCAGTCTTTATATATACATAAAGTATATACAAATTGATGGTAATGATGATAATGATAATTACCAGGTACTAGCTGTGAATGTATCCTGCTTACTAGAATGAAAAGTAAGACAGTCTTGATGCTCAGATTTTTCTTCCATTTTTAATGTCCAACATTAATGGGCGATGACTAGTGATGAGCGAACATGCTCGGTAATGCTCGTTACTCGCTCGAGTATTACTGTACTCGCGGTACTCGGAGAGCACTGAGCATTTCCAGAATTATTTGGAGCTCGGGTCTCCACCCTACAAGTTTGGCGCTCTCTAGAGCACCAATCAACATGCAAGGATTGTCTGCCATGCACTGTAATGCAGCAGCCATCTTTGTTGTGGTATTACAGTGACTGGCTGGACACACAGTGTCACCAGGTCTATAAGAGACCTGTCACCACGCTGCTCATCACAGTCATGTCCAGAATCAGACAGTGTAGGGAGAGCTGCTGCTGAGATAGGGTCTGATTTGGGGGTTTATAAGTAAGTGTGGGTATACCATCATAGAAAACACAAATCCAGCTAAACCAACAGCCCTTCTAAAGACTAATTACGGGGTATATAGATTGCAGTGGTAGGTAGCAGGGGAGTGTATGTGGCTATATACAGATCTGGCAAAAATTAAGAGACCACTTCCAAATGTTCAGAAAAGACGGTGAAACACGTCGAGGCTGGAGCTAAGTAGGGGTTAAAATCCCTGCTGTGCTTTCTTACTATTTCTGATTGGGAACTATTATGAACAAATCTGGTTGTTCCTGAACAATTTATCATGTGAATCTTGCAAGTAGACTCTGTTTACTCTTGTTATATGGTCAGTTGTTTTTTGTCTAGTGGGGAGATTATTGTTATACTTATTGTTGTCTTTGTGACCCCACGTTTCTTGTGTGGTAGTTGAATGAGATGCACAAAAATTTCATTGCTGCTATATAGTTTTGGTTATAAGGCATTATACCTTAAGACAAAGAGCATTGTTTTAATTGACCGCTTTATATACAAGGGTTATTTAATGCATAACCTGTCAGCTTTATAATTGTTAATTAAGTTCTATCCATTCATCCCTTTACTATACCTATTGTTTTCCAACGTATAGATTAATAGGGGCTATCAGGGCTAGTCTGGGACAGCCGCCGTGGAGTGGGGGTGTGAAATAATCATATCTTTTAGGGAGCCAACCTCCACTGTCAGGAAGGGACAGCAGGTTATGGTAGGGATTTTGACAGGTTATTATTTGATTGTGGTATCTATTCACTGGGTTGGGGAATGTTTAGCAATATTGATTAAAAGTGATATTTTAATGGGAATATATGTTTGGTCTTTAAATGTTTTTTTTCCTTAGTCCTTGAGGGCAATTTTTTCAGTTCTCCTGTTTGAAATAATTGGAATGGCGAGCTTTCTATTGGGCCCCATTTTTACTGAATTGTGGGCACAGGATGCCAATGTAGCTTTTTCAACTAGTGGGACACTCCTTGAAAATGCAGAAAATCCATCTTTGAAGATATCTATCTATGCTATAAAGAAAATATAAAGGCTTAGTGGGAGATTAAGGGGTTAGAAAATTACACTAAAAATAAGATAGTGCCAAGAGTTCTCCGTATAACAATTAAACCCTCACCACGTACAACAAATTGTGCTATATTGGCAGCTTGGACCAAAGAGTCAATTGACTCCTCTGTTCGCTTTATGCAAATCTTGCTCACAGAGGAGAAAAAAACTCTTTGAAGAGCCCAGTAAAAGACTTAACCAATTGATTGAACAGGTTCAAAAACTTAAATCAGACCCTGATTTCACGAGACGTGAGAATCTTCTACAAACATCTGTAGAGAAATTCCAAAACAGATTAAAAAAAGGAAACATTCACAGTTCACACGAGATCTAAGTAGTGTTGAGCATTCCGATGCTGCAAATATCGGGTATCGGCCAATATTCGCTGTATCGGAATTCCGATACCGAGTACCGATATTTTTACAATATCGGATACCGTAATCGGAAGTTCCCATAATGCAATGAGCCAGTGTTGTGGCTGTGATTGGCTGCTGAAATGATGTCATCATGATGCGCGGTCTGTGCGCATCATGATGCGCGGTCTGTGCGGGCCTGCCGGGAGTCTGTGCGGGCCTGCCGGGGGTCTGTGCGGCCTGCCGGGGGTCTGTGCGGGCTGCCGGGGGTCTGTGCGGGCCTGCCGGGGGTCTGTACAGGCCTGCCAGGGGTCTGTACAGGCCTGCCGGGGGTCTGTGCGGGCTTGCCGGGCGTTGTGTGTGTGTGTGCAGGCATCGTGCCTGTTACAATGACAGTGATTTAAACATTAGCCAATGATGGGACAGTAGTAGTCCCATCATCCGGCTAATGTGTTGAATGTAAAAGAAAAAAAACAACAAAAAACATACATTCTACATACTACATACAACATACATACATACTACATACATGCTTAATATATATTACATTCATACAACATGCATACTACACACTTACTACATACATACAACATACATACTACATACATACTACATACAATACATTTATACAATACATACATATAGACATACAGTATATATAACATAGAGTACATACTCACCATCACTTGTCACTTTGATTCCCGAAGCCAGAGTCATCTTTAAAAAATATTAAAATAACAAACAAGCAAAATATACTCCCTGATCCGCAGAAATCCACGAATGTCCCACGACGATCTCCTGCAGTGCACCACTGAGAGGTTACTATAGTTCACTGGTCTCACTTTATGGCAAAAGCTGCATGGGAACTTTCTCACACAGCAATGCCAAAAGTGAGACTAGGGACTATTTTTTTACAGTGGCGGAGGAATACAGTGCGGAAGGATACCTACCTCCCGTCATTGTATTCATGGGGCCCCTAGAGAGCGGTCGCATCAGCTGATGCTGCTGTTCTCCACGGGAGATCATCGTGGGACACTCGTGGATTTCTGTGGATCAGGGAGTATATCAGTTGTTTGTTATTTTAATATTTTTTTAAAGATGACACTGGCTTCGGGGATCAAAGTGACAAGTGATGGTGAGTATGTACTCTATGTTCTATGTACTGTATGTCGATATGTATGTATTGTATGAATGTATGAATGTGTTGTATGTAGTATGTATGTAGCATGTATGTTGTATGTCTGTAGCATGTTTTATATATGTTGTATGTAGTATGTATGTAGTATGTATGTATGTTGTATGAATGTAGTATATATGTGTGTAGTATGTATGTATGTTGTATGAATGTAGTATGTATGTAGTATGTATGTATGTTGTATGAATGTTGCATATACTGTATGTAGTATGTATGTAATGTGTATGTAGTATGAATGTTTTGTTTTTTTCTTACATTCAACACATTAGCCGGATGATGGGACTACAAGTGTCCCATCATTGGCTAATGTGTCAATCACTGTCTTTGTAGCAGGCATCGCCCGATGGGACTTGTAGTCCCATCGGACGGTGCCTGCACACACACACAACCCCCAGCAGGCCCGCACAGACCCCCGGCAGCCCGCACAGACCCCCGGCAGGCCCGCACAGACCACTGGCAGGCCCGCACAGTCCCCTGAGAGGCCCGTACAGACCCAGCCTGCGCAGACAGACACACACAGTGTCCGCCCACGCACTGCCCACACTCTTCCCCTCTCACGAACTGGATGTGCAAGTAAGGAAAGGGGTTTTTTTATTCCGATATTTCTGTCCCATAGACTTGCATGGGGCTTCCTGTATCGGAATCGGTGATACCCGATACTTTTTGGGTATCGGTCCGATCGAATCCGATCCGATATTTCTCAATATCGGAAAGTATCGCTCAACACTAGATCTAAGTAAATTTAAAGACAATAAGGCATACGGCTTCCAGATTCAAAATACTGTGGAGGTGTCCTCATCGGATATTGACACGTCAGACACTGAACGATCTGAATAGGGTCTAACCACATATCTTGGGAGAGTTCCCAATAACACCCAGAAACCAATTCAGTCAATGAGGGGGGAGGGGAAGAGGGACCCAGGGTACATCTGGCACTACTACTACCCCTATATTGTCATCCTCATCACAGGTATCTTTTTTAGACAAGAGACCCTCTATGAATTATAATCTGAGAAGACCCCACTAACACAGAGCCAAATTATCAATTTGACATCCTATGCGTTTTCAAGGGAGGAGTATGCTGTCCTACAAAAAGGGCTTAATTTTGTCCCAACAAACTCATTTAACTATTTTAACTGGGTGAAGGACGTCAATCTATTTGGATGTAATCTTAACTGGAAATTATTTTATCAACAACACGATTTGGAACAATGTAAGGAACAGGGACTTACTGAGGATGATTTAGAGAGTTTTCAAGCCTTGGTTGGGTTGTTGAGAGAGAATGAGAATAACAGAGGTCAAGGGCCTTTCACTGCTCTGAAAAAAAAGAGTACTATAATGCCACCATGTAAGGATGTTACAAGTGTTGATATATTTATCCGGCTGGTTGAAGCAGACCTGTGTAAAATTTCTAACACTCATGGTGGGATAGAAAATAATCTAACCTCAAGTGAATCCCTGGCGCTAACCAAGCTTGAAAAGAATAATGGGTTCATCTTCAAATCCTCAGATAAAGGGGGAACCTGATAGTAACATAGTAACATAGTTATTAAGGTTGAAGGGAGACTTTAAGTCCATCTAGTTCAACCCATATCCTATCCTAACTTGCCCTAACATGTTGATCCAGAGGAAGGCAAAAAAACCCCATGTGGCAACAGTAAGCTTCACATTGGGGAAAAAAATTCCTTCCCGACTCCACATAAGGCAATCAGACTAGCTCCCTGGATCAACGCAATATTAAGGTAACTAGTGTATATACCCTGTAATATTATACTTTCCAAGAAAGGCATCCAGTCCCTTCTTAAATTTTAGTAGGGAATCACTCATTACAACATCATATGGCAGAGAGTTCCATAGTCTCACTGCTCTTACAGTAAAGAATCCGCGTCTGTGAGTATGCTTAAACCTTCTTTCCTCCAGACGTAGAGGATGCCCCCTTGTCCCCGTCATAGGTCTAAGAGTAAAAAGATCATTAGAAAGGTCTTGGTATTGTCCCCGCATATATTTATACATTGTAATAAGATCACCCCTAAGCCTTCGATTCTCCAAACTAAATAACCCCATGTGTAATAACCTGTCTTGGTATTGCAGACCCCCTAGTTCCCTAATAACCTTGGTCGCTCTTCTCTGCACCCGCTCCAGTTCAGCTATGTCTTTCTTATACACCGGAGACCAGAACTGTACACAATATTCTAAGTGTGGTCGCACTAGTGACTTATATAGAGGTAAAATTATGTTCTCCTCATGAGCATCTATGCCTCTTTTAATGCATCCCATTATTTTATTTGCCTTTGCAGCAGCTGCCTGACACTGGCCGCTAAATGTGAGTTTGTCGTCCACCCATACACCCAGGTCTTTTTCAATGACAGTTTTGCCCAGTGTTTTACAATTAAGCACATAATTATACATCTTGTTTGTTCTACCCAAGTGCATGACCTTACATTTATCCCCATTAAAGCTCATTTGCCATTTATCAGCCCAAGCTTCTAGTTTACATAAATCCTCCTGTAATATAAAATTGTCCTCCTCTGTATTGATTACCCTGCAGAGTTTAGTGTCATCTGCAAATATTGAAATTCTACTCTCTATGCCCCCTACAAGGTCATTAATAAATATGTTAAAAAGAAGCGGGCCCAAAACTGACCCCTGTGGTACCCCACTGCTAACTGTGACCCAGTCCGAGTGTGCTCCATTAATAACCACCCTTTGTTACCTATCCCTGAGCCAGCTCTTAACCCACCTACACATATTTTCCCCTATCCCCATTGTTCTCATTTTATGTATCAACCTTTTGTGTGGCACCGTATCAAAAGCTTTTGAAAAGTCCATCTACACCACGTCTACTGCATTCCCTTGGTCCAGTCCTGAACTTACCTCTTCATAAAAGCTTATCAGATTAGTCTGACAGGAACGGTCCCTTGTAAACCCATGTTGATATTGGGTCATAAGGTTATTCTTCTCCAGATACTCCAGTATAGTATCTCTTAGAAAACCCTCCAGGATTTTACCCACAGTTGAGGTTAAACTTACTGGCCTATAATTTCCAAGTTCAGTTTTTGTCCCCTTTTTAAATATTGGCACCACATTTGCTATACGCCAGTCCTGTGGTACAGACCCTGTTGTTATGGAATCTTTAAAGATTAAAAATAATGGTCTATCTATGACTGTGCTTAATTCCTGCAGTACTCGGGGGTGTATCCCATCCGGGCCCGGGGATTTGTCAATTTTAGTGATTTTTAGATGCCGCCGTACTTCCTGCTGGGTTAAGCAGGTGACATTTAACGGAGAATTTTTATCCCTGATCACGTTATCCATCATGGGATTTTCTTGTGTAAATACTGTTGCAAAAAGTCATTTAGCATATTGGCTTTTTCCTCATCCTCATCCACCATTTCACCCAGACTATTTTTAAGGGGACCAACACTATCATTTTTTAGCTTCTTACTATTTATGTAGTTAAAGAATATTTTGGGATTATTTTTACTTTCTCTGGCAATGAGTCTCTCTGTCTCAATCTTTGCCATCTTGATTTGCTTTTTACAGAATTTATTTAATTTTCTGTATTTATTTAATGCCTCATCACTACCTACTTGCTTTAATTCTCTAAATGCTTTATTTTTATCTCTTATTGCGCCCCTTACAGCTCTATTTAGCCATAGTGGTTTCCGCCTATTTCTTGCATGTATATTCCGATACGGTATATACTGTGCACAGGTCCTATTCAGAATGCTAATAAACGTCTCCCATTTTCTTTGTGTATTTTTATGTCTCAGGATATCGTCCCAGTTAATTCCACCAAGATCATCTCTCATCCGTTGGAAATTTGCTTTCCTGAAGTTTAGTGTCCTTGTAACCCCTCTACTACACACCTTATTAAAGGATACATGAAAACTTATTAATTTGTGATCACTATTACCCAAGTGACCCTCAACCCTTACATTTGATATGCGGTCTGGCCTGTTGGTTAATATTAGGTCTAGCAGTGCCCCCCCTCTTGTTGGGTCCTGAACCAGTTGTGAAAGGTAATTGTCTCTCATAGTAGTCAAAAACCTATTACCTTTGCTGGAACTGCAGGTTTCGGTTCCCCAATGTATTTCAGGGTAGTTGAAGTCCCCCATAATAATGACATCTCCTTGAGTCGCAGCTTCATCTATTTGCTTTATGAGGATATTCTCTGTTGCTTCCATTATTTTTGGAGACTTATAACAAACCCCTATCAGTAATTTATTATTTTTCCCCCCTCCCCTTATCTCCACCCACAGGGACTCTACATTTTCATTAGACTCATATATTATCACGAAGGATGGGTTTTAAGGATGATTTTACATATAAATACACACCTCCCCCTAGCTTATTTGTTCGGTCATTTCTGAACAGGCTATAGCCCTGTAAATTAACCGCCCAGTCATGGCTCTCGTCCAGCCATGTCTCAGATATACCCACCATGTCATAATTATGTTCCAACAACATTAACTCCAATTCCTCCATTTTGTTGGCGAGGCTTCTGGCATTAGTATACATGACCTTTATGTATCTCTCTGTACCTCTATTCTTTCTTAAATTATTAACTGTTCTAACCCCACCCCCCATGCCACCCCCACCCCCAATGTCATTATTTGTGTCCAGGTCTCTATCTGCACTGTCTTCCCCTCCTATAAAAGGAATACCCTCCCCCCGTCCCTAGTTTAAACACTCCTCCAACCTTCTAGCCATTTTCTCCCCCAGCACAGCTGCACCCTCCCCATTGAGGTGCAGCCAATCCCTAGCGTAGAACCTGTAGCCAACTGAGAAGTTGGCCCAGTTCTGCAGGAACCCAAACCCCTCCTTCCTGCACCAATTCCTGAGCCACTTATTAACCTCCCTAATCTCCCGTTGCCTCTCTGGTGTGGCACGTGGTACAGGAAGTATTTCCGAAAATACCACCTTGGAGGTCCTTGCTTTAAGCTTACAGCCTTATTCCCTGAAATCATCTTTAAGGACCTTCCACCTACCTCTAACTTTGTCATTTGTGCCAATGTGCACCATGACTGCTGGATCCTCACCAGCCCCTCCCAGTAATCTGTCAACCCGATCAGCGATGTGTCGGACTCGAGTGCCAGGTAGGCAGCACACCGTTCGACGATCCCTGTCTTTGTGACAGATTGCCCTATCTGTTCCCCTAATAATTGAGTCTCCCACTACCAGAACCTGTCTGGCCTGCCCTGCTCTCCTATTTCCCCCCTTACTGGAGCAGCCACTCCTCCGGCTTTCAGAGGACATGCCTTGCTGCAGCAGTGCTACTCCTGCACTAACACTCCCCTCATCTGCCAACTTAGCAAACTTATTGGGGTGTGCCAGATCAGGACTAGCCTCCCTGGTGCTCTTCCCTCTACCCCGCCTTCTAACTATCACCCAGCTAGCTGCTTCATTGTCCTGCAGCTCCAACCTAGCATCCCCCCCCTCATCTATCCCATTGAGCGTCTGCTCAGTGAGCAGAAGACTCCTTTCCATATTGTCTATGGATCTCAGTGTTGCCAGCTGCACATTTAGATCCAGTATCTGGGCTTCCAAATGCACAACTTGCTCACATCTCGCACAGCAATATGCACCCTCGACCGGCTGTTCAAGGATTTCATACATGCGGCAAGACGTGCACTGGATGGCATTGGCAATAGTGGAGCACATCCTAATGGGGATTGCACCAGACAATAAGATAAGCAAAAATAAATTAAAAAAAAAAAAGTATTAATATAATATAACAGCAATTCAGTAAGAGCTCCCTTGGAAACTCCCTGAATCCAAAGTCACTGACTCTCAAGTCACACACTTACCACAGTTCGCACTTACGCTCAGGTCACACTCAGCTCGTTCACACTCGCTCAGGCAGAAGATTTAAAAGAGTTTTTCTTTTTTTTTTTCCCCTTTTACCAGCACACCACCTTGCTGCTCAATGCACTTCCAAAAGGAGTTGAGCCCCAACCAGCTGCCCCTTATAAACCCTTATTTACTGTATGAACTCCCACCCTTAATTAACCCCTTGTGAATATAGTTACACCTCAAGATTTAAATGCAATATAGTTAACCCTTAAAAACACAGATAGTAAAATAAGAGATTAACCCTGTAGAGAGAAAAAATAGGTTAAACAAGCCCCCAAGCCCCCCAAAAATTGAACAGGTAGAAAGCACTCAGCAACCTACAATTCAGCAACTCACACAGGTATTTGTTATAGGTTTCCCAAATACCTCTTCACTGACTCTCAAGTCACACACTTACCACAGTTCGCACTTACGCTCAGGTCACACTCAACTCGTTTACACTCGCTCAGGCAGAAGATTTAAAAGAGTTTTTTTTTTTTTTTTTTCCCCTTTTACCAGCACACCACCTTGCTGCTCAATGCACTTCCAAAAGGTAATGGACCATACAAAATACTTTGAAATGTGTGGATTGCTCCTTAACCCTCCGTCAGGCGCAATAGATCTGACAGGCACACAGTAATTAGTTTCACTTCTCTCTCCTTGCCCACTTATCAGAAAACCCCACCCCTCCTAGTTATCTCCTGACTCTACAGGCTCTGTGAAACCTGATATCACAGTGACTCAGCAGACCTTCTAGTGAGCAGATATCAACACTTTGGCTTCTCAGGCACATTGCGCCTGATTTCAACACAAATTGAAAGGTTAGTATTTTCTTTTTTTATTCATCACAATTGTGTATTTAGCTTGTTTTATGAAGGATTAATGCTAAGTTAGTGTACATAAGTACTGTTTTCTTAGACAAAAGGAGGGTGGCTTCTAAGGCACATTGCGCCCTAACACATACTCTTTCTCTCTTGCTTCAGATTTTCTGCTGCAATGGCCAGAAAACAGTATGATTCATCTAAACCCCTTCATTTAGAAGAAATGAAGATTTTTTTGTTAGAAGATGATGAGGAAGAACCAGCAGTAACTGAGGATTTAGAGGAATCTAGTGACATTTCATCTGAAGATGAGGTAGCAGAATGTAACACTGATTCTGGAACAGAGCAGGATGGTGATGACACTGATACAGAGGAAACAGACACAGATCTAGCTTATTATTTGGGCAAAGATAAAAATACAAAGTGGAACAAAAAGGCACCCAAGAACAAACAGCGCAGAGAATCCCACAATATTATTACACACCTTCCTGGAGTTATTGGAAGTGCTAGAAAAGCTAAAACTGCAGTGGAATGTTGGAGTAATCTAATTACAGATAGCATGTTGGAAACTATTGTTCGGTTCACTAACCAGTATATTGACACAATCAAAGAGCAATTCTCCAGAGAGAGGGACATCAAAAACACTGATGTGATTGAACTCAAGGCATTTATTGGCTTGTTATACTTAGCTGGTGCTTTCAGAGCAAATAGGCAAAGTTTGGAGGAGCTGTGGGGGACAGACGGTGATGGCATCGAAAAATTCAGCCTTGTGATGAATCTGAAACGATTCAAAGTCCTGATCCGTTGCCTCCGTTTCGATGATCGAAGTACCCGGAGAGAACGAAAAGGTTATGACCGGCTTGCACCAATTCGGGACATATTTCAACAATTTATTATGAATTGTCAAAAAAGCTATTGCCCGGGGCAAAACCTCACTATTGATGAGATGCTTCCAGGTTTCCGTGGAAGATGTGGTTTTCGGCAATATATACCATCAAAGCCAAACAAATATGGAATTAAAATTTTTGCCATGGTTGATGCAAGGATGATGTACACTATGAACATGGAAGTTTATTGTGGAAGACAGCCACCAGGTCCTTTCAATGTGAGCAACAAGCCTAGTGATGTGGTAAAGAGAATTGCTGAGCCAATGTTTGGATCTGGTCGAAATATCACTGCTGACAACTGGTTTACTGACTTTGATCTGATTGATTTTTTAAAAACGAAAAAGCTGTCATATGTGGGAACTGTTAGAAAAAACAAAAGGCAGTTGCCGCCAGATTTTCTATATACAAAAGGCAAACAACAGCATAGCACTATGTTTGGGTTCAGTAATGGAAAGATTTTAGTTTCTTACATCCCACGCGAGAGGAAAAATGTGATTTTGGTCTCTTCATTACATAATGATTACACCATTGATCCAGAGTCTGGGGAGCTAAGGAAACCAGAAATCATAACTTTTTATAATTTGACCAAAAGCGGTGTTGACACTGCTGACCAAATGTGTGGCAATTTCAATGTAAGTCGAAATACCAAACGCTGGCCGATGGTAATCTTCTTTACAATGCTGAATGTGGGTGGCATCAACTCACAAGTAATTTACCTCGGTAATGAACTTAAACAAATGCGCAGAAGAATGTACCTAAAACAATTGGCTAATGAACTGGTGAGTGGAGAGCTAAGCCTAAGAAGTACAAAGACGGTTGGAATGCCCCTTGCCCTGCAACACCGGTTGAAGAGATATCGTCCCAAGGACATTCCAGAACAAACACCGACTCTACCACCTTCTAAAAGACGCAGTTGTACTACCTGCTCATTTGTATCTGGTTTCAGAAGGCTTTCTAAATATGACTGCAAAATATGTAAAGAATCAATCTGCCTTTCCCATGCAACTTTCGTCTGCCAGCCTTGCTTTTCTAAGTGTACCTGTGCTGCTTCTGCTGCAATTGAAACCACTGAAGATGAGTAGAAAATAATTAAGTAACATCTAAGTGCAATATCCTTTAAGTTTTTTTCCATAATTTTATATTTAAGCAATAGTTAAGTAAAGATAACTGGAGCCTATTTGGCGGTACTACCGAAAAGTGGTACTTTTAGTTTTAATAAGTTTATGGTTAATAAATGTTTTTTTTTTGCATCTGATTTGGTGTAATCTCTTTTAATACATTCCTATGAAGGTCACTGACTACTTCTATAGTCCTGAAATTGAAATATGTAGCTACTATAGGTGGTTTTCTGACCTGTGCTTGTCAGGCACATTGCGCATGAACTGAGGAGAATCTATATTGCGCCTGACGGAGCGTTAATGATAGGGAAACCTATGAGGTAATACCAGAAAACCATACTAAGATCGTTTGTGATGAATTGTTACAATTTTTGATCCTAGCTAAGGAAAGTAGTCTAATCTCACATAATGAGTTTGTTTTTTTGGCTCCAGTCACCCCTGTCATACCATCTTTTTATGCCTTCCCTAAAATTCATAAGGGTTTAACACCCCTGAAGGGCCGTCCAACTGTGGCAGGCATCGATTCCCTTTCACAGAATGTGGGCATATATATTGACAAAATTTTATGACCGTTTGTGGTGTCACTTCCGTCCTATGTAAAGGATACTTCTCACTTGCTTGGCTTATTGGAAGAGGTGGTTGTGGATCCTCAGGTCAAATTAGCATCTATTGACGTGGAGGCTCTGTACAGCAGTATTCCCCATGACATTGGGATTCAGGCAGTGAACCATTTTCTAAAAACCAGAGCTGTGGAATGTGCTGAACATAATAATTTAATAAACCAGCTCCTCCTCCTTACTCTTACCAGAAATTACTTTATCTTTAATTGGAAATACTTCCACCAGCTCAGGGGCATGGCTATGGGGAGCCCTTGTTCTCCTACCTATGCCAATTTGTACCTGAGCTGGTGGGAGGAAACCATAATTTTTTCTGAGGAGGAGAGATGGCGGCAGTCCTCCATCAGCCTCTGGGCCAGATACATTGATGGTATTTTGATTCTGTGGTCTGGCCGAGAGGGGGAGTTCAATAGATTTATCGAGGAAATTAACATTAATTTTATAGGCATGAAATTCACATCTGAATACCAAAAACATACTATTACCTTCTTGGACCTTACTATTACTAAGAACAATGACGGAGGTTTAAACACCTGTACATATCGTAAACCGACTGCGACAAATAGCTTTCTGCAGTGGAAAAGTGACCATCCGACATCCCTTAAAAGGAGGATACCAAAAAGGGCAGTTCCTCCGCATTAGGAGAAATTGTTCAGACATTGACATGTTTAAAAAGCAGGCAAAGGATTTACATCATAGGTTCAGAGAAAGAGGAAATCCGACTGATATTTTGCTGAAGTCATACAATAACACCCTGGATAAGAACAGATCTGCGCTCCTGGGGAGAAAAAATGTACAGAAAGACTTTTCTGAGGTGGTGAGACTAATCGGTACTTATGTCAATCAAGCTGAAAGAGTTTACCAGATAATGAAAAAACACTGGAATGTTTTATTAGCAGATCCAAACCTTAAAAATTTTGTATCACCTAACCCAAACATCACGTACTGGAGAGGCAGATCAATTGGGGATAGGCTGGTGCATAGCTTGTATCAAAACCCCCCAAAACAGGGACTTGTCAGAGCAGAAAGCCACTAGGGTTCTTTAAATGTGTGAACTGCTCGAAGTGTCGGTATATGTCACAAGGTAAATGTTTTTCCAGTGCGTCCAGTGGAAAACAGTTCTACATTAGGGACTTTGGTAACTGTAGATCTATGGGGTGGTTTATAAAGCCACCTGCATGTGCCCCCTGGACTACATTGGAAAAACAAGGAGGGAAATGAGAGTCAGGGTTGTAGAACATCTTGAGGACATCAGAAATAAAAGGTACACCCCTATTGCACACCATATGAATGAACAGCATGGTGGACATTTGAATGAAATCTCCTTCTCCATGATTGAATTTATTAAGCCAAAGCTTGCGGGGGGTGTTTTTGACAAATTAATTCTAAGACGTGAGACAGAAGGGATTTTTAGAATGCAGTCGGTGGTCCCCACAGGGTCTGAATGAATCCCTGACCTACAGTTGTGGCCAAAAGTATTGACACCCCTGCAATTTTGTCAGATAATACTCAGTTTCTTCCTGAAAATGATTGCAAACACAAATTCTTTGGTATTATTATCTTCATTTAATTTGTCTTAAATGAAAAAACACAAAAAGAATTGTCCTAAAGCCAAATTGGATATAATTCCACACCAAACATAAAAAAGAGGGTGGACAAAAGTATTGGCACTGTGCGAAAAATCATGTGATGCTTCTCTAATTTGTGTAATTAACAGCACCTGTAACTTACCTGTGGCACCTAACAGGTGTTTGCAATAACTAAATCACACTTGCAGCCAGTTGACATGGATTAAAGTTGACTCAACCTCTGTCCTGTGTCCTTGTGTGTACCACATTGAGCATGGAGAAAAGAAAGAAGACCAAAGAACTGTCTGAGGACTTGAGAAACCAAATTGTGAGGAAGCATGAGCAATCTCAAGGCTACAAGTCCATCTCCAAAGACCTGAATGTTCCTGTGTCTACCGTGCGCAGTGTCATCAAGAAGTTTAAAGCCCATGGCACTGTGGCTAACCTCCCTAGATGTGGACGGAAAAGAAAAATTGACAAGAGATTTCAGCGCAAGATTGTGCGGATGTTGGATAAAGAACATTGACTAACATCCAAACAAGTTCAAGCTGCCCTGCAGTCCGAGGGTACAACAGTGTCAACCCGTACTATTCGTCGGCATCTAAATGAAAAGGGACTGTATGGTAGGAGACCCAGGAAGACCCCACTTCTTACCCCGAGGCATAAAAAAGCCATGCTGGAGTTTGCCAAAACTTACCTGAAAAAGCCTAATACGTTTTGGAAGAATGTTCTCTGGTCAGATGAGAAAAAAGTAGAGCTTTTTGGGCAAAGGCATCAACATAGAGCTTACAAGAGAATAAAAGAGGCATTCAAAGAAAAAAACACGGTCCGTACAGTCAAACATGGCAGAGGTTCCCTAATGTTTTGGGGTTGCTATGCTGCCTCTGGCATTGGACTGCTTGACCATGTGCATGGCATTATGAAGTCTGAAGACTACCAACAAATTTTGCAGCATAATGTAGGGCCCAGTGTGAGAAAGCTGGGTCTCCCTCAGAGGTCATGGGTCTTCCAGCAGGACAATGACCCAAAACACACTTCAAAAAGCACTAGAAAATGGTTTGAGAGAAAGCAATGGAGACTTCTAAGGTGGCCAGCAATGAGTCCAGACCTGAATCCCATAGAACACCTGTGGAGAGATCTAAAAATGGCAGTTTGGAGAAGGCATCCTTCTAATATCAGGGACCTGGAGTAGTTTGCCAAAGAAGAATGGTCTAAAATTCCAGCAGAGCATTGTAAGAAACTCATTGATGGTTACCGGAAGCTGTTGGTTGCAGTTATTTTGGCTAAAGGTTGCGCAACCAAGTATTAGGCTGAGGGTGCCAATACTTTTGTCTGGCCCATTTTTGGAGTTTTGTGTGAAATGATCAATGTTTTGCTTTTTGCTTCATTCTCTTGTGTTTTTTCATTTAAGACAAATTAAATGAAGATAATAATACCAAAGAATTTGTGTTTGCAATCATTTTCAGGAAGAAACTGAGTATTATCTTACAAAATTGCAGGGGTGTCAATACTTTTGGTCACAACTGTATGACTGCTTTGTTTAGTACAGCTACTTTTTATTCTATTCTTTATACTAAGTTGATGGGACTGCCTTTCCCACCCTTGCCTGGGGTTTTGATGAGGGACCCAGGGATAGATTTCATCTTCCTGATCTTAATATTACATTAAGTACCAATTATGTCTTGTTTATCTATATTATTTTTTATTCCTAAAATCATTTTTAGTCCAGATATTAACTTCAATACCTTTTTCTCTTTGATGGTGCTATAAAAAAATTAAGAGGGCATCTTTATGTAACGTGTATGTATGTAATGCCAAATGGGAGCAATTAAACTATGGACTTGAATTATGATTATTAAAATGCTAATTAAAGAATTGGCGATCAATATTATTATTATTAAATGGGAGTGCATTAGATATAGACGCCACGCATAAACAGCAATATATTATGAAAGGGGCTTGCATTCCACAGTGGAACGCAGAGACATCTAACAGGAAGCTCTCTCCTTGTCTGGTCTGCGCATGATCAGTATCACGTCACAGGAAGTATATGCGTTCCAGTGTGGAACGCATAACGCGCATCTATTTACATGCTGGCAGGCCCAAATAGCAAACTTGCTCTGCGCATGTCAAACGGTACAAAAGTCAAAGTTCAAAGTACACCAATTGAAATGTCATGTCATTTAATCTTTGTTCTTTTAAAATTATGAACTTTGACATGTGATCATTGGCGCCAAATTCCTTTGAACTATGGATGTATATAATCTGTGACAGCTTTATCTGTTCATATATGTCATCCCCTGAGGAAGAAGTGGTATACACTTTGAAACGCGTTGGGAAATAAACAGTTAATCCTTCTCACAACCTGGGTTCGTGAATCTGTCAAGCAGCGCACTAAAGTCCATGAATCTATTCCATAAAAATCTGAAGTACTGGCGGTCACGGAGCTGACCTTTGGACGTGCAGCAAGCTGACTACGGATCTTATATGCCTTAATCTCTCCTGGAAAGGGTGAGTGAATTTTTGTTTATTCGTTTAGTAATAACTCGGGTAAGACCCTATTGCGCTTTCTGTTCCTACAGTTTATTTGCATATGTGGCACTGTGGCACTGCTAGGTTCCTCATTAGGGCCTCCTGATGAACCGTAAAGACAGGAAAACACGTTGAGGCTGTAGCTAAGTAGGGGTTAAAATCCCCACTGTGTTTTCTTATTATTTCTGATTGGGAACTATTATGAACAAATCTGGTTATTAATGAACATTTTATCATGTGAATCTTGCAATTAGACTCTGTTTACTCTTGTTATATGGTCAGTTGTCTCTTGTCTAGTGGGGAGATTATTGTTATACTTATTGTTGTCTTTGTGACCCCCACATTTCTTGTGTGTTATTTGCATGAGATGCACAAGAATTTCATTGCTGCTATATAGTTTTGGTTATAAGTAGAGATGAGCGACTTTGCCTTTTTTCAGGTCGAGTCGGGTTTCATGAAACCCGACTTTCGCAAAAGTCGGGTCGAAGGCAATCGGCAGATTATCGTGAAAAGTCGAAGGCCGACTGAAACACGAAACCCAATGCAAGTCAATGGGGAAGAAAAGTTGGCAGTGAGAGGAGGACAGGAAACACACCTACAGTGCCCATTTTAATGCCAAAAACATCAATTCTTATTACTTAAGCTTGTCAACCTTAATTAACTTTATAATAATAGTTAGGCATTGAAAACTGCGGGGTATTTGGCTAAAGTTGTGGGGGGGGTAGGGCTGGCTCCAGATTTTCGTGGGCCAAGGGCCAAAGAGTGTCACTGGGCTCCTTTAACGCATGGCACAATTCATGATCCTCTGATACGGCAGAGAAATAGCGGTATAGTACAATGAAAAATACTTCACTTCTTACATCACATGACTGATATCCATTTTAAATTCTCCAATAGCTCCAAAAACGGACAGTATATTACTCCATACAGTTTTATGGTGACTGCATAGTGCGCCATACAGAGTAATGAGGCCCATATATTTCTCCATACAGAATCATTGGTCCCATATAATGTTCGATACAGTATATGATGAGCTCCACATAATGCTACAGTATATGTTGGTCCCCATGGATGAAGCTCCACTGTCTTATGGGCCCAAATAATGCTCCATATATAATGGGCCCCATTTCTAATGCTCCAGTGTATAATGGGCCCTGTAAATGCTGCTCCAGTGTCTGATGTCCACTTTTGGAATACTCCAGTATATGGTGGGCCCCATATATCATTCTCCAGAGTATAGTGCTCCCCAAAAATTGCTCCCAACCTTTAAAACAATTAAATAAGTCTCCTCGCTAGGGAATCCCTTTACTCTGGACTCCTCGTCGTCCCCATCTTCCATCTCTCTGCACTTGGACTGTTTAGGCAGAGGGCGTACAGACGTGATGTCATCGCGCTCTCTGACCAGAATGTCACTGTCAGGAAACGCGGAAGACATCACGGCAGTGGAGCAGGGAGAGGTAAGTATTTCAACTTTGCAAGTGCTGTGATCCTGAGCAAGGAGGGGGGCCCACTCGTTGGCAACGGCACTGGCACAGGGCCCCTCACAGTATGGCGGTGTGTCTGACGGCGGGTGACCTCCCACCGGCAGAGACACTTTTGAATACTATGAGGGGACCTGTGCCAGTGCTGTCGCCCATGAGTATGCCCCCCCACCTGCTCTAGGAACCTGCACTTTCATCTGCACCTTCCTCTTTGTCACCGTGTAAGGTGGTATAGTATGGGGAACCGGAGTTTCATCATGGTCAGATTCTGGCTGTGTAGAGTGCGAGGGGAATGTAGTGGTCTGGGTCAATGTGCCAGCAGAATCATCTAGCAGTGGCTGTGCATCAGTGCACTTGTGGCGCCCCCAGGAGTATGGTCGCCACAGTGGCATTACCTTCCTCCTAGGGAGTGTGATGTCATGCTTGGGAGCAACGAAGGATCTCTCTAGCAGTTAAACCAGCACACAACACAGTTCCCACTCCAGGCCAGCAGGGAGAGCTCTGAACCTGACTGCTGAGGAGCTGCTCTCTGTGGTCGGGAGGAGGGAAGTTAGGGCAGTCTGTAAAGAGAAGGGGAAGTGTGTGGATGTGAGAAGGGGAGATGGAGGATGAGCAGAGTTAAGGCTCACTCGTAGCTGGAGCGCATGGTCCGGATTCCGGTCTCTGAGTTTGTAGGGACACTGATTGTCCTGCAGCAGAAACCGGAGGAAGTAGCAGCTGTAAATACTCTGCTCCCAACTAAGTCTTGGAGGCCCCAGCAGCGACTTGTGTGAGCCAGAAGGAAAAGGCTATGGCTGCCTGCCATACGAGAAAGTTCCAAAAGAGAGTGAACAGGGGGGACTTCAGTGAACTCAGTACTGCGAGTACCTCAGATAAGCGCTAGAATGGAGACCACACTACCTATCTGCAGAGAGAGAATTACAAATTTGCTTCCAGGCTGACCAACTCCTTCTCCATCTGTACTCTGGGTCCTGGATGGCAATTACCAAGTACAGGTAAAGGAACTGCATGACTGTGTCTGTCATCTTTCTCCTGCGCCTGGCGCAAGGCTCTGCTACATCCTGCACTGCACACCATCCACCAACTCTTTCATCTGCCCTGCAACTACAGCCCTACCTGTGCAGGGCTTCTACATCTTAGCTGCACCACAACATCTGTCCCAGAGAAGCGACACTGCAGCGCTGGTCAATCAGTTCAGAAACCACAAATGGCGTCACATATCATTCATCTATAAACGTTATTCACCCCTTTGCATGGACGCCCAGGGCCACGGACCGGGTCACCACCACCATGACACATCCCTCTGAGACACCGGCCCGGTACCGGTTAACCCCACTGCCCTGGCTGGCGACCCATACTCCATGTCAGATTCTACTTGGACTGGGGAATTCATGATTTGACTTGATAACCCAGGCATGGTATGTGAGAAAGAGCTACATGGACTAATGTGAAGTGTGGCCTGCTGCATCATTCACTATTGGTGGGGGTGAAGGACACAAGGAAAGGGGTTCTTCCTGACCTGGAGCCAGCACTTGTCGACCCAGTGATTGCATTTTTTGAAACTTCAGAAGAGGAGAGCATATTAGCTGGAGTCTGTTTCAGCAATGTAAGCCAAAACCAGTTCCCGATGCTCTGACTTTAAAAGCGGTTATCCTCCTCTCAGAAAAGGTAGCCTTCCAGGCCTTCCGGAGCCAAACCATTACGCAGGCTCAACACCTCCTGCCTTAGCTGCTATTGTGCTTTTGCCATTACCAGCAGATGCACCACCACCATCATCACCAGCTAGCTCCCCCGTGCCCATGTCCGCGGCCTGTTCCACCATACTTCCAAATTTTGGAGAAAATGTACCCAAAATAACATCAGATATATGCTACTGTATCAGAAGCGTACAGCTGTATACAGTCAAAGGATAATTGTAAATCTACGTATATAGTTCAAGAGTCACACAGAGATGCTCACACGCTCAGTATGGATTAGACAATAATATAAAAAGTAAAAAAAGGGTACAGTATCATCAGATAGCAGGTACAGTCATGGCCAAAACTATTGACACCCCTGCAATTCTGTCAGATAATATTCAGTTTCTTCCTGAAAATGATTGCAAACACAAATTCTTTGGTATTATTATCTTCAATTAATTTGTCTTAAATGAAAAAACACAAAAAGAATTGTCCTAAAGCCAAATTGGATATAATTTCACACCAAACATAAAAAAGAGGGTGGACAAAAGTATTGGCACTGTTCGAAAAATCATGTGATGCTTCTCTAATTTGTGTAATTAACAGCACCTGTAACTTACCTGTGGCACCTAACAGGTGTTGGCAATAACTAAATCACACTTGCAGCCAGTTGACATGGATTAAAGTTGACTCAACCTCTGTCCTGTGTCCTTGTGTGTACCACATTGAGCATGGAGAAAAGAAAGAAGACCAAAGAACTGTCTGAGGACTTGAGAAACCAAATTGTGAGGAAGCATGAGCAATCTCAAGGCTACAAGTCCATCTCCAAAGACCTGAATGTTCCTGTGTCTACCGTGCGCAGTGTCATCAAGAAGTTTAAAGCCCATGGCACTGTGGCTAACCTCCCTAGATGTGGACAGAAAAGAAAAATTGACAAGAGATTTCAACGCAAGATTGTGCGGATGTTGGATAAAGAACCTCGACTAACATCCAAACAAGTTCAAGCTGCCTTGCAGTCCGAGGGTACAACAGTGTCAACCCGTACTATTCGTCGGCATCTGAATGAAAAGGGACTGTATGGTAGGAGACCCAGGAAGACTCCACTTCTTACCCCGAGACATAAAAAAGCCAGGCTGGAGTTTGCCAAAACTTACCTGAAAAAGCCTAAAACATTTTGGAAGAATGTTCTCTGGTCAGATGAGACAAAAGTAGAGCTTTTAGGGCAAAAGCATCAACATAGAGTTTACAGGAGAAAAAAGAGGCACTCAAAGAAAAGTACACGGCCCCTACAGTCAAACATGGCGGAGGTTCTCTGATGTTTTGGGGTTGCTTTGCTGCCTCTGGCACTGGACTGCTTGACCGTGTGCATGGCATTATGAAGTCTGAAGACTACCAACAAATTTTGCAGCATAATGTAGGGCCCAGTGTGAGAAAGCTGGGTCTCCCTCAGAGGTCATGGGTCTTCCAGCAGGACAATAACCCAAAACACACTTCAAAAAGCACTAGAAAATGGTTTGAGAGAAAGCACTGGAGACTTCTAAGGTGGCCAGCAATGAGTCCAGACCTGAATCCCATAGAACACCTGTGGAGAAATCTAAAAATGGCAGTTTGGAGAAGGCACCCTTCAAATATCAGGACCTGGAGTAGTTTGCCAAAGAAGAATGGTCTAAAATTCCAGCAGAGCATTGTAAGAAACTCATTGATGGTTACCGGATGAGGTTGGTCGCAGTTATTTTGGCTAAAGGTTGTGCAACCAAGTATTAGGCTGTGGGTGCCAATACTTTTGTCTGGCCCATTTTTGGAGTTTTGTGTAAAATGATCAATGTTTTGCTTTTTGCTTCATTCTCTTTTGTGTTTTTTCATTTAAGACAAATTAAATGAAGATAATAATACCAAAGAATTTGTGTTTGCAATCATTTTCAGGAAGAAACTGAATATTATCTGACAGAATTGCAGGGGTGTCAATACTTTTGGCCATGACTGTATATATAGTGTAGTTTAAACATTCTAAATCTCTGTATATATTTCAGGAGGCAGACACAGACGCTCTCAGGATCAGTATGGATTACAACACGATATAAAAAGCCATAAAACGGTAATGGATGTGAAGCATACAGCTGTATACATTGTAGGGGTCATTGTCATTCTCAGTACTTATTTCTACAGTCAGAAAGAGACTCTCACTTGGTCAGTTTGGATTCGACCAGAATATAAAAAGCAGTAAATGCATAATGTATCACAAGTGTAGAGCTGTATTCAGTGTTGGGGTAATTTTTATATCTACATATAAATTGCAAGAGTAACCCACAGACTCTCACACACTCAGGATGGATCACACCACAATGTAAAATGAAGATCTGCAAGAAATAATCACACATGTGGACCAATGTTCCAGATGTAAATGATACACTTAGAGTGGTGGGTGGAGGAGGACTTTCTGGCAGAAAGGGTACAGTATCACCAGATATCAGGTATATATAGCATAGTTTAAACATTAAAAATGTATGTCTATATATCAGGAGTAGTGTTGAGCCACCCTGTTAGTGTTCGAGTTCGGTTCGGTTCGTCGAACAGGAGGCAAGTTCGTTGAATGTTCGTCGAACGTTCCCCGAACACCGTCGTACCCCATTGAAAACAATGGCAGGCAAACACAAACACATAGAAAACACATACAAAACACCTTAAAAGGTGTCCCAAAGCAGACAAAATGCTCAGAAGACTCAAATAACATATGGAAAAGGGCAACTACATATAGAATAGAGGTGGAGGAGTAAAAGGAGGAGGAGGAGACACAGATATAGCCATGTCATGCCCTTATAAAGTCAAGAAAGGCTGGAATAAAAATATAAAACAAAATAAATTCTAAAATCGAAGACGATTATATACCGTCGTACTTCCCACCATAAATTATGCCAACTGCCGATTGGGCGGCTTTATTCCCACGACTCTCCGAACAGCGTCCATGAAGGCAAAATATTTGGTTTCCGGGGGCAGTATCGTTGCAAAGCAGAACCTTAAAAGAATGTCCAGAAGGGCACCACCAGGAGTGGAGTCTGCGGATTAATTGGACTCCACACGGGCAACCTCAACCATGCCAGCCACGGAAAGGATGGACAGATTGCAATCTTTCTCGATTCTGTGGGTGGTGGTGCATGGCCATTTTTAGTCGTGCTAGCGATTTGTCAGCTTTATTTCGTTAATGAAAGAGACTCCGGCATGGCCCCGCGGTCCGAGTCCAGCTAACTAGAGGGACACATGAGGCTCTGGCATGCAAGATCAAGCAATAACAGGTCTGTCATGCCCTTACATGTCCAGGGATGCACGCGCGCTACACTGAAAGGACCAGCGTGTGTCACTTACATGTGAGGATAACCCGCTGAACCCCATTAGTGATGGGGATCTGGGATTCCAATTCTTGCCCACGAACGAGGATTTCCCAGTAAGTGCAGGTCAACCGGAATTCCGGAATTAGGCCTAACCGGCATTCCAGAAAGAATGTGAAAAAATTAAGTGTCCAAACCACAGACGCTGTAGCTTGCTTAACAGCTGGGCTCCTCTGCTGAATAGCACACAGTTCTTACATAAACAGGCGGCATAGCTTGGTTCACGGGTGGGCAACTCTGCTGAGTAGCAGACAGTGCTTACATAAACAGGCGGCATAGCTAGGTTCACGGGTGGGCTCCTCTGCTGAGCAGTAGACACAGGTACTAGGCCCAAAGTATTCACTGGGCTAAATGGAGTTAAAAAATGGTTCTTACATAAACAGGCGGCACAGCTTGGTTCACGGGTGGGCTCCTCTACTGAGTTGCAGACACAGTTACTAGGCTCAAAGTATTAACTGGGCTAAATGCAGTCAAAAACCGGTTCTTTCATAAACAGGCGGCATTAGCTTGGTTCACAGGTGGGCTCCTCTGCTGAGTAGCAGACAGTGCTACAAGGCCCAAGAGGATTTTCTGGTCAAGATGCTGTAAAAAATTTATTAGAAACACACACGGTGTAGCTCCTTGACAGGTGTACTACACCGCTGGCTACCAGACACCGCTACTATGCCATGAAACTGTCTATTAACATTGAAAACCATTATTAAGGTGAAAATAAAGTTACGCTTTTGGTGAACGAACCGTTCTCAAACGGAACCTCGAACAGCCGAATTTTAAGCAAAGTGTTCGAGTTCGACGAACGGCTCGAACACCGCCCAAAACAGCTCGAATTTGAACTTGGCGAACAGTTCGACTCAAACACCGCTCATCTCTAATCAGGAGGCAGACTCAGACGTTCTCAGGCCCAGTATGGATTCGACAAGATTGTAGAAAGCTGAGAAAGGGTACAATATCATCTGAAACCAGGTATATATAGCACAGTTTAAACATTAAAAATTTACGTGTATATTTCCTGAGTCCGACAAAGACACTCACAGCCTCAGTATGGATTAGACAAGAATCTAAAAAGTAGAAAAAGGGTAATGTATTCGAAGCGTACACCAGTATACACTGTTGGGGTATTTTTAAATCTTCATATATATTTCAATCTCAGTAAGACAGTCGAGACTCTCCGCAAGAGGAAACGAGATAGATACAAGTACAGACGGAAAGTCGAGTGATTGCAGAAATTTTGGAATTACTAATCACGGGAAAAACTCACGGGAGAATTCTCAGAGGCGATGCTGACCCTCAATTACTTTGTGGAGACAGCGAAAACAGTTCTTTTTGAAGAATGGGTTGCTGTATCGCAGTACCGTGGATCCCATCACCGTTACTCATCTCCATCAAATTGTGATCACAGGGAGAGATGTAGACATGGTCCTCACTGCCTATCATGATCTGTCAGGTAACTTTGGAGAGCAAAAGACAGAAAGCACAGGCCGTATGCGATTCTATTGGATTGGCATGAGATGACACATTTAAAAATGTGGGCAGGAATGTCACACATCCGTGAGTAGGAAAACCATGAAAGCTGATGATAAACCACCACTGCATCTCATTGTGAGTCGACGTCCATAACAATTGGAAGCTATTGATCATCTAAAGATAGAGCCCAGCAGGCAGGGCATAGCTACGTCTTAACCATCATCTATCAGTTCATCAAATTTGTACTAGCAGTCCCAGTGAAGGATTTAACAGCCCAGACTACACAGCGGTGGAGCAGGGAGAGGTAAGTATTGCAAGTGCTGGCTCCCTGAGCAAGCAGGGGGGCCCACTCGTGGGCGGCGGTACTGGCCCAGGGCCCCTCATAGTACGCCGGTGTGTCTGACGGCGTGTGTGCACCCCCACCATCAGAGACACTTGATTGTACTATGAGGGACCCTGTGCCAGTGCCGTCGCCCAAGAGTGGACCCACCCACCTGTTCAGGGCAACCGCACTCGCACGGGTGCGTGCACCAGGTGGTGACCCCGGCCCTGTGGGGAGGCAGCCCAGTTAGGGAGGTTGAAAAAATGGCATATGTTGATGTTGGACATTCAGCAGCTGCAAGTGGAGGAATTGGAGAAGTCCGAGGAAGAGGAGGACAAAAGTGAGTCATTTTTCTGGCAACCTATGTGTCAGCAGGGGAAGGTGGGACAAAATCCTTTGAAACCCATGCATGGTTCATTTTAATGAAGGTTAGATCATCAACATTTTGGGTCGACAGATGGGTCCTTTTTTCTGTCAGGATTGATACAGCAGCACTGAAGACTTTTGGATAGCACACTAGCAGCAGGGCAAACGAACTCCTGTAAGGCATATTGTGCCAATTCAGGCCAGGTGTCCAGTTTAAAGGCCCAATAGTCAAAGAGGAATGACATGTGAGGGAGAACATCGATATGGGAGGAGAAGTAGTTTGTAACCATAGTTGAAAACTGCTGTCTCCTGTCACTTTCAATCGATACAGTATTACCAGTCATGTGAGCGGTACTTGAAGAATCAGTCCACAACATGGTCATGAAACCCCTGTCTCCAACGCCACTTCGGCTGTGTGCACCACGGACACCTCTTCCATGTTGCCGCCTACTGCTCGTGGGAGAACCATCACCGCTGCTGTGTGCTGGGAATGCCTCAAACAAACAGTTTACCAGAGTTTCTTGTTTGTTAGCCAATATTATCTCCAGGTTCTCCTGTGGCATGATGTTTTGGAATTTGCCTTTATAGCATGGATCCAGGATGCTGGCCAACCAGTAGTCGTCATCGTTCATCATTTTGGCAATGCGGGGGTCCCTTTTTAGGATCGGCAAGGCATAATTACACATGTGGGCCAATGTTCCAGGTGTCAATGATGCACTGCGAGTCCTTGGTGGAGGAGCACTTTCTGGCAAATCCACATCCCTCCAGTCATGCACAAACCCTGTACCTGACCTTGCCACGCCAATATTTTCTCTTGCCCCCTGAGAAGCATTCTCCTCCCCTAAATAATCATCCCCATCCTCCTCCTCCTCGTCCTCTTCTTCCTCCACCTTGTTCAGGAGAGTTCCTTGAGTAGGCAATGGCTGACTGTCATCAATATTTCCCTCCTCCTCCTCTTCCTCCTCGGCTGCAGACACCTGCTCCTTAATGTGCATCAAAGGTTGCATGAGCAGACGCATAAGTGGGATGCTCATGCTCATGATGGCGTCGTCTGCGCTTACCAGCCGTGTGCATTCTTCAAAACACTGAAGAACTTTACAGAGGTCTTTCAGCTTCGACCACTACACACCAGACAACTCCATGTCTGCCCTCAAACTGCCTGCCCGTGTATCCTCCCACAAATGCATTACAGCCTGCCTCCGTTCGCACAGCCTCTGAACCATGTGCAGGGTGGAGTTCGACCTTGTTGCAACGTCGATAAATAGGCGGTGCTTGGGAAGGTGGAGCAATCGCTGCAGCTTCTGCATACGACTGGAGTGTACGGGCGACCGGCGGATGTGCGAGCACAGTCTTCGCACCTTATGGCGTAGGGCTGTTAACTCCGGACAATTATTGAGGAAGCACTACACCACCAGGTTCAAGGTGTGAGACAGGCAAGTTATGTGTCTGAGTTTTGAAAGGGCTATGGCTGCCACAAAATTCCGGCCGTTATCACTAACTACCTTGCCTGCCTCAAGATGTAGACTGCCCAGCCATGACTCAGTTTGTCGCTGCACGTAGTCGGCCAGTACCTCCGCGGTGTGTCTGTTGTCGCCCAAACACATCATCTTCAACACAGCCTGCTGACGCTTACCACTAGCTGTTCGAAATTGGGACACTGGCTGCTGCGGATGGAGTGCTTGTGCGACTGCGCTCTGTGGACGAGCTTTTGCTTCTGGAGGAGGAGAGTCGAACACCTGCAGCCAACTGTTTCCTATACCGTGGGCTAGGCAGCACTGTCCCACCGCCGCTGTCCCCTGTGGACCCTGCATCCACCACATTAACCCAGTGTGCAGTAATGGACACGTAATGGCCCTGGCCATACCTACTAGACCATGCATCTGTTGTGGGGGGCAACTTTCCACTCACTGATTGCTTGAGTGCATGGACAATGCACAATGCAGGTGGAGGGCTGGGATGGCTTTTTGAGAAAAGAAGTGCCAACTGAGTAGGTCATAGCGTGGTACTGCGTAGGCCATAAGCTTGTGGAAAGCTTTGCTTTCAACCAACCCGTAGGGCATCATCTCTAACGAGACTAGTTTGGCAATGTGGGCATTCAAACACAGTGTATGCGGATGAGAGGATGAGTACTTTCTTGTCCTACTCAGAGTCTCTGGTAGGGTGAGCTGGACTTGAGAGCTGCATATGGTGGAAATAGCGGTGGACATGGCGGACCGAGAGAGGGTTGGTGATGGTGATGGTGATTGTGTTGGTGGTCTTGCTGATGGCCTAGATTCAGTCTTTCGTAGCAATAACATTGTGATTCCCTGACTGCTTTGGCCTTGCGACGACACCTCAACATTTGCTGCTGGTGGTGTGCTAACTGGTGGGCTTACAGTAGGAGAAGCGATGTAGCTTGCTGAATACCTTCATTCGAAGCAGGTGCACATGTGGTACGTGAGGTTTGGTAGTCCGTCCACGCTTGCAAGTGCATGGTGGTTAAATGTCTAAGCATGCAACTGGTATTCAAATTTCTCAGATTTTTCCCTCGGCTAAAGGTCTTTGCACACTCCTTACAGATAACCTTTGCCTGATCATTAGGATTTTGTTCAAAAAAGTGCCACACTCCACTCTTCCTACTATGGAAGACATTTTGAGGCCTTGCACGCTGTGCTAATTTGACCGTCTGGCCAAGCTGTCCTGCAACTCTTTTGGTTTTTGGAACCCGTTTTTGGACTGCTTCGGGCCTGCCAGATAACAGTTGTTGCGATGTCGAAGCCTGCTGCGGGTCCTCCTCCTCCTCTTCTGAGCTATTGGCAGAGGCAACCTCTTCCCCCAATGGATGCCAATCTGGGTCAACAACTGGGTCATCCATCATCTCCTCTTCAATTTCATGTGCACCTTCCTCTGTGTCACTGTGTAAGGTGGTATAGTATGTGGGAAGGGGCACCTGAGTTTCATCAGGGTCAGATTCTGGCTCAGTACACTGCGAGGACAATGTGGTGCTCTGAGTGAATGTACCAGCAGAAAAATCTAGCAGTGGCTGTGCATCAGTGCACTCCATGTCAGATTCATCTTGGACTGGGGAATTCACGATTTGACTTGATACCCAGGCATGGTATGTGAAAAAAGCTCCATGGAGTAATCTGTAGTGTGACCTGCCGCATCCTTCACTTTTGGTAGGGGTGAAGGACACAAGGAAAGGTGTTGTTCCTGACCAGGAGTCTCTTCTGACGACTCAGTGCTTTTATTTTTTGAATCTTCAGAAGAGGAGGCGATAGAGCTGGACGCTGTGTCAGCAATGTAAGCCAAAACTTGTTCCTGAAGCTCCGGCTTTAAAAGCGTTTTACCTACTCCCAGAAAAGAGAGCCTTCGAGGCCTTGTGGAGCTAGACAATGACGCAGGCTCAACACCTCCTGCCTTAGGTGCTATTGTGCTTTTGCCACTACCAGCAGATGCACCACCATCAGTACCAGCTGGAAACCCCCACCCACGTCCACGGTCTCTTCCACCATACTACCTCATTTTTGGGAAAATGTACCCAAAATACCACCAGCTACATGGTACTGTAAAACAAGAAACAAGGTGTATATAGTATTGGGGAGAATTTGATTCTCCCTAGAGATTTTAGGAGGCTGAACTATTATCTCAGGCCCACTATAGATTACACCTCAAACAGGCTGAAATAGGCAGGTGTATGACAAGGTACAAGGTGTATATAGTATTGAGGATAATTTGAATCTCCCTAGAGATTTTAGGAGGCTGAACTATTATCTCAGGCCAACTATAGATTACACCTCAATTTAACAGGCTGAAATAGGCAGGTGTATGACAAGATACAAGGTGTATATAGTATTGGGGAGAATTTGAATCTCCCTAGAGACTTTAGGAGGCTGAACTATTATCTCAGGCCCACTATAGATTACACTTCAATTTAACAGGATGAAATAGGCAGGTGTATGACAATGTACAAGGTGTATATAGTGTTGGGGAGAATTTGAATCTCCCTAGAGACTTTAGGAGGCTGAACTATTATCTCAGGTCCACTATAGATTACACCTCAATTTAACAGGCTGAAATAGGCAGGTGTATGACAAGATGCAAGGTGTATATAGTATTGGGGAGAATATGAATCTCCCTAGAGATTTTAGGAGGCTGAACTATTATCTCAGGCCCACTAAAGATTACACCTCAATTTATCAGGCTGAAATAGGCAGGTGTATGACAAGGTACAAGGTGTATATAGTATTGGAGAGAATTTGAATCTCCCTAGAGATTTTAGGAGGCTGACAATGATGCTCTCAGTCCAAGTATGGCAGCAGGCAGCCTAATGAGCAGGACTGCTGCACACAAAAGTGTGGAAAAATGAACGCTTGGTAACTATGCAGAAAAGAGGAAGAAAAGTATTTTTGCTTTTAAAAAAGCAGTTTGCACAGCAGTGTGCAAACAGCAACGCAGCTATCAGGGAGCCTTATAAGCCAGCCTAATAACCAACAGAGCTGATGCACAAAATTATAGCCTCCCCTGTCACTGCACACAAACTGTTGTGTTGTACAGTGAAAATCGCTACCAGCAGAAGCAGTTTTTTTGTTCTTCTTCCCTGCCTAACGCTCTCCCTTATTCAGAATCATTAGCAGCAACCTCTTCCTAATGCTAAGATTGGCAGAAGTAAGATGGCGATCGGCGTGCACGCCCTTTTATAGCCCTGTGATGCCACACAAAGCAAGCCAATCACTTGCATGCCCTTCTCAAAGATGGTGGTGACCGCTGCCCATGTCATCGCGTTGCCCACAGTGTGCGTCCTCCATCATTGGCTGAAAAAGGGTGCTGGAAGCATCATTTGAAACGCGACTTTGGTGCTCTGGTCGCCGACCTCATGGCCGACCTCACGCTATGGTCGGGTTTCATTTCATGAAACCCAACTTTAGCGAAAGTCGGCGACTTATGAATTTGACCAACCTGTTTCGCTCAACTCTAGTTATAAGGCATTATACCTTAAGACAAGGAGCATTGTTTTAATTGACCGCTTTATATACAAGGGTTATTTAATGCCTAACCTGTCAGCTTTATATTTGTTAATTAAGTTCTATCCATTCATCCCTTTACTATGCCTATTGTTTTCCCACCTATAGATTAATAGGGGCTATCAGTGCTAGTCTGGGACAGTCACCGCGGAGGGGGGGCACCAAATAGTCATATCTTTTAGGGTGCCAACCTCCACTGTCAAGAAGGGACAGCAGGGTAATGTAGGGACTTGGACAGGTTGTTATTTGCTAGTGGTATCTATACACTGGGTAGGTGAATTTTTAACAATATTGATTAAAAGTGATATTTTAATGGGAATATATACACTCACTGGCCACTTTATTAGGTACACCATGCTAGTAACGGGTTGGACCCCCTTTTGCCTTCAGAACTGCCTCAATTCTTCGTGGCAGAGATTCAACAAGGTGCTGGAAGCATTCCTCAGAGATTTTGGACCATATTGACATGATGGCATCACACAGTTGGTGCAGATTTGTCGGCTGCACATCCCTGATGCGAATCTCCCGTTCCACCACATCCCAAAGATGCTCTATTGGATTGAGATCTGGTGACTGAGGAGGCCATTTGAGTACAGTGAACTCATTGTCATGTTCAAGAAACCAATCTGAGATGATTCGAGCTTTATGACATGGCGCATTATCCTGCTGAAAGTAGCCATCAGATGTTGGGTACATTGTGGTCATAAAGGGATGGACATGGTCAGCAACAATACTCAGGTAGGCTGTGGCATTGCAACGATGCTCAATTGGTACCAAGGGGCCCAAAGAGTGCCAAGAAAAAATTCCCCACACCATGACACCACCACCACCAGCCTGAACCGTTGATACAAGGCAGGATGGATCCATGCTTTCATGTTGTTTACGCCAAATTCTGACCCTACCATCCGAATGTCGCAGCAGAAATCGAGACTCATCAGACCAGGCAACGTTTTTCCAATCTTCTACTGTCCAATTTCGATGAGCTTGTGCAAATTGTAGCCTCAGTTTCCTGTTCTTAGCTGAGAGGAGTGGTACCCAGTGTGGTCTTCTGCTGCTGTAGCCCATCTGCCTCAAAGTTCGACGCACTGTGCGTTCAGAGATGCTCTTCTGCCTACCTTGGTTGTAACGGGTGGCAATTTGAGTCACTGTTGCCTTTCTATCAGCTCGAACCAGTCTGCCCATTCTCCTCTGACCTCTGGCATCAACAAGGCATTTCCGGCCACAGAACTGCCGCTCACTGGATTTTTTTTCTTTTTCGGACCATTCTCTGTAAACCCTAGAGATGGTTGTGCGTGAAAATCCCAGTAGATCAGCAGTTTCTGAAATTCTCAGACCAGCCCTTCTGGCACCAACAATCATGCCACGTTCAAAGGCACTCAAATCACCTTTCTTCCCCATACTGATGCTCGGTTTGAACTGCAGGAGATTGTCTTGACCATGTCTACATGCCTAAATGCACTGAGTTGCCGCCATGTGATTGGCTGATTAGAAATTAAGTCTTAACACACAGTTGGACAGGTGTACCTAATAAAGTGGCCAGTGAGTGTATTTGCACTAGCCATTAGTCTGGATCGCATATTCCTCACCCTGATCCTCCTTTCTCTCACCATGCCGAGTGCCCCGAGACAACTGATCCCACACTGGGATATTCCGAAGAGCTGTTCACTTTTCCATTTATAGATTCGGGCCTCTCACCCGGTCCACTTGAAGTGGGGCAAGCTGAGATCGCATGTAGCGATGCCCAAATATTTGAGCAGCCACATTCACACGAAGGTGACGGTGGAAACATGTCACAACAGGTGGACGATGATGATACACAATTGCTAGAAAGACAGGAGGAGGACAAGGGTGCGGAAGTGGAAGCCGAGGTGGTGGTTGATATAGTAACTGACCCAACCTGGCAGGAGGACATGCAGAGTGAGGACAGCAGCACACAGGTGGAGGGAGGCGTAGCACCCCAACAGACAGAAAGAAGCAGTGTGGTGTCCGCAGACAGAAGGTAGGCAACCTTTTCTCATTACACCAACACAACGGAAGTTGGCAGTACAACTGTTAGGTCTTCCCGAGTCTGGTTATTTTTTAAAGACTCTGCTGATAACCCCAAACAGGCCATTTGCACCACCCGCCATGCCCACATCAGCAGGGGTATCAAATCTACCAGTCTGACCACCACCAGCATGATCAGGTACATGTCAACAAAGCACCTGACTTCATGGGCAAAACATCAGGTTCCAGGAACAGTGTCTGTCGGTGAATACACTGCTCTTTCCACTGTTGTGCTTGCTAGCCATTCCCCTGTCCACATTGCATGCGAAGATGCCTCCTGCCCTGCACCTGTCATTGCCCACACTCAACTACCACCATCATGAAGCACGTCCACGTCCTTGTCCCAGCGCAGTCTTTAGTTGTCCATACACCTGTCATTGAAACACAAGCGTAAATGCGCAGCCAATGCCCCACGGGACACAGTACAAAATTCACAAATTTCTCGTCTGCTTGCGCTCGAAATGTTGCCTTTTAGGCTCATGGATACAGAAGCTTTCAGCAACCTGATGTCGGTGGCCATCCCAAGGTATTCAGTCCACATCTGCCACTATTTCTCCTGGTGTGCTGTCCCGGCATTACACAAGCACTACTTTACCAGTGCCCTGAACAATGCTGTTACTGGGAAAGTCCACCTAACCACAAATACGTGGACAAGTGCTTATGGGCAGGGATGCTACATCTCACTGACGGCACACTGGGTTAACATAGTGGAAGCTGGGACCCAGAGGGACTTTGGGATTGAACACGTTCTCCGGGTACCGAGGATTGTGGGTCTTACATCAATCAGCGTTGCCCCCACAGTCTACAGCTCCTGCACCTCCTCTTCCTCTTCAGCCTCCATCTCCAAAGTGACCACATCAGTCACAAGCTGGAAGCACTGCAGCACTGTCTCAGCCAAGCATCAACAGGCTATACTGAAGCTAATATGCTTAGGTGACAAAAGCACCATGCTGAAGAGTTGTGGACAGCTCAGAAAGAGCAGGCAGATGTGTGTCTGATGCCGCTAAACCTACAGCAAGGCATGGTTATGTGTGACAATGGCCTGAAGCTGGTGATGGCTCTGTGGCGAGGTGAGCTCACACACATGCCTAACCAGGCCCATGTGCTTAACCTCGTTGTTCAACGGTTTTTCAAAACCGGAGCTGCCAGATCTGCTTGTGAAAGTATGCCACCTGTGTGCCCATTTTAGAAAGTCAGCTAAAGCTTCTGCTGCCCTTGCCGTGCTTCAGCAGCGTTTGCAGATTCTGGCTCACCGACTGATGTGTGATGTCCCCACACCTTGGACCTCCACACT
Source organism: Dendrobates tinctorius (assembly GCF_039654945.1). Lineage (NCBI taxonomy): Eukaryota > Metazoa > Chordata > Amphibia > Anura > Dendrobatidae > Dendrobates > Dendrobates tinctorius. The sequence continues at coordinate 5,491,941 of NW_027361858.1, read as the reverse complement.
GCACATGTTGGAAAGGATATATGAGCAGAAGAGGGCAGTTGCTGACTACCAGAATCAACAAGGCTGCCGGTATTCAGTTCATACTCCACACATGAGACCTCATGAATGGACATGGATGTCAGACATATGTACCATCCTACAAAACTTTGAGGAGTCCACCATGAAGGTGAGCAGCGGTGATGCCATAATTAGCATCACCATCCCACTTTTCTGTCTTCTGAAATGCTCTCTGCTCACAATCAAAGAGTTGGATTGCAGGCTGAGCACAATGAGATGGAGCAAGGAAGCATACAAGGTGATTACACACAGCCCCACCTCATATCATCCCAACGTGGATTGGTTGACAATGAGGAAGAGGAGGAGGAAGAACAGGAACTACTTTCATGCGCTATAGATGGTACAATAAGCACAACTGTCATACTGTCTGTTCAGTGTGGATGGTGTGAGGACAGGGAGGAGGAAAGCATGGTCAGTTGTCCTCTTTGTAAGTACACAGAAGTCTTGCCTGTTAGCAGTCTGCCACCCATGGCTGATTTTATGTTGCGCTGCCTTTCCCGTGACCCTCATATTGTCAAAATTTTGGTTGAAAACAAAAAGCAAAAAACAAATATCCTGAACTAAAAAGTAAAAAATAAACTGCAAATAATGCATAAAGGTAAAAATAATAATAAGGGTATTTAGTAAACATAATTTTGATCAAAATAATGTACAAGCCATCCCGCCACGTCACGGCAACCCTTGTGGGACAGTCCCTACTCTAGTATTTGAAACCTTTTCACTTGCCAAGTGACATGAATGTGAACAAGGATCGAGGGGCTGAACCACTAGTAACAGCTTAGGCCAGACAAGATGGTTTTCCCAGCTCAGAAAGAGGGCGGTCACACCCATATATGCACAGAATGAACAATAAAATGAATAAAAAACAGGAGTCTGAACTGAGAACGTAAGTTAATGTGTATGCACAATGTAAGTGCATATTAACACATGACCAGTAACCAGAGAAAATAAAAAGCAAAAAACAAATATCCTGAACTAAAAAGTAAAAAATAAACTGCAAATAATGCATAAAGGTAAAAATAATAATAAGGGTATTTAGTAAACATTTAGTTCAGGATATTTGTTTTTTGCTTTTTGTTTTCTCTGGTTAATGGTCATGTGTTAATATGCACTTACATTGTGCATACACATTAACAATCATTACTGGTTGGTAACACTTCTAGACCCACAATACAAGGAGAGCTTTCAATCTCTTCTTCCAGAGGCAGACATGTGTACTAAAATGTTGCAGTACCAGAAGGCCCTTGTAGCGGAATTATTAAAAAAGTTTCCATCTGAAAACGCTGGTGACAGAGGTCACAGTTCATTGGACAACCAAGGAGTACAGGTGAGAGAGACGCAACTCCAATCCAGCAGAGGCAGGGGAACACTGGCAAAGTTCTTTGAGAGTTTTCTCAGACCCTCCCACTGCACTGGCCCTGAAGCGTGGGACACTCTCACAAGGAGTGCAAAGTTTTGGAAGATGGTGAGGGAGTACCTTGCTTACCGTACTAACGTCCTCCAAGATTCCTCTGTGACTTCTAATTATTGGGTCTCAAAGCTGGATACGTGGCATGAACTGGCTCTGTACTCCTTGGAGGTCCATGCCTGTCCTGCCGCCAACCTTCTGTCAGAGAGCGTCTTTAGTGCCGCTGGTCAAATTATAACTGATAAGCGGATCCGCCTGTCAACTGAAAATACTGACAGGCTGACTCATATAAAAATGAACAAGGGCTGCATTGGGCCAGACTTCTATACAACACCACATGATAAAAGTGAAACCTAACCTCAAATCCAGTGTCTGTGTTTGGGAGGTCTATTCCCATGCACCTCTTCATACCCACACATGGGTATAAGCTTCCTGATTTTGGCTATTTGCTGTTATCCTCCATCTTCTCCTCATTCTCATCATCCACCACCACTAGATCACCTTGGTGACCGTGGTCCATGATGCAACAGCGACTAGAAATTTTTTCAAGGGTGTTTATGATGCCTATTCAAAAAATGTTTACACTCTATGTTGAGGTGACCCCCAGGGGAAAATGATTTTCAGCCTATACACTTAGTGTTTGGGCATTACAAGTATAGGAGACCTGCTCCTGTAAACTGGGAAAAAAAATTTCTGAGACCATCACTCTGATGAAGACGTCCCACTGACGTTGATACGTGTGGGGTTTTGCACCCATTTCCCTCCATGCTCCACTGCCCCCTTTCTACCCAAGTATTGATAGCATTTTATTTTCAACTCATTCAAGAGCCTTTTGATAAACAACATGTGTATCTGTGTATCTAACCATATCCTGTGTGATAATGTTTGCTGAGCTGTGTACCTAATTCTCTCCTGCGTGATACTTTCTGCTGAGCTGTGTATCTAATCCTAGTGTGTGTTACTGACTGCTCAGTCGTGTATCTAATCCTATCCTGTGTGATACTGACTGCTGAGCAGTGTATCTATTCCTATCCTGTGTGATACCATCTGTTGAGCCGTGTATCTAACACTATCCTGTGTGATACTGACTGCTGAGCAGTGTATCTAATCCTATCCTGTGTGATACCGTCTGTTGAGCCGTGTATCTAACACTATCCTGTGTGATACTGACTGCTGAGCCATGTAACTAATCCTATCATGTGTGTTACTGACTGCTCAGCTGTGTATCTAATCCTATCCTGTGTGAAACTGACTTCTAAGCCGTGTATCAAATCCTCTCCTGTGTGATACTGACTTCAGAGCCGTGTATCTAATCCTATTCTGTGTGATACTGTCTGCTGAGCCGTGTATTTAATACTATTCTGTTTGATACTGTGTGCTGAGCTGCGTACCTAATTCTGTCCTGTGTGATACTGTCTGCTGAGCTGTGTATCTAATTCTATCCTGAGTGATACTGACTGCTGAGCCGTGTGTTTAATCCTCTCCTGTGTGATACTGACTGCTGAGCCATGTATCTAATAATATCCTGTGTGATACTGACTGCTGAGCTGTGTATCTAATTCTATCCTGAGTGATACTGACTGCTGAGCCGTGTATCTAATCCTATCCTGTGTGATACTGACTGCTGAGCCATGTATCTAATATTATCCTGTGTGATACTGACTGCTGAGTTGTGTATATATTCCTATCCTGTGTGATACTGACTGCTGAGCCGTGTAGCTAAACCTATCCTGTGTGATACTGACTGCTGAGCTGTATATCTAATCCTATCCTGTGTGATACTGACTGCAGAGTTGTGTATCTAATCCTATCCTGTGTGATACTGTCTGCTGAGCTGTGTATCTAACACTATCCTGTGTGATACTGACTGCACAGCCATGTAACTAATCCTATCATGTGTGTTACTGACTGCTCAGCCGTGTATCTAATCCTATCCTGTGTGATACCATCTGCTGAGCCATGTATATAACCCTATCCTGTGTGACACTGACTGCTGAGCCGTGTACCAAATCCAATCATGTTTGTTACTGACTGCTGAGCTGTGTATCTAATACTATTCTGTGTGATACTGTGAGGTGAGCTGTGTATCTAATCCTATCCTGTGTGATACTGTCTGCTGAGCCGTGTATCTAACCCTGTCCTGTGTGATACTGACTGCTGAGCTGCGTATCTAATCCTCTCCTGTGTGATACTGACTGCTGAGCTGTGTATCTAATCCTATCCTGTGTGATACTACCTGCTGAGCCGTGTATCTAATCCTATCCTGTGTAATACTGGGTTCCCCCTGCAGTCTGTCTCAGAGGGTGGTCTGTGTTGGCACGGTAATAAATTGTGTTATTTCCAGCTTTACAGACGGACGACAACACCATAGAAATGATAAGAATAATAGGCAAAATTGTTTGGTGAATTGTAATGCGCAGGGTTAAAGTTTCGCCTCACAGCATAGCATATGACGCTCTCGGGGTCCAGACGTGTGACTGTGCAAAATTTTGTGGCTGTAGCTGCAATGGTGCAGATGCCAATCCCGGACATACACACATACATACACACACACACATTGAGCTTTATATATTAGATTTATATATTAGATCATGGAGACAAAAAAAAACCTTATAATATCACTGCACACAATAGTGCAATTTAGAGAGGTAAAAAAACCTTTTAATAATATAGTATTGCTATTGCCTGTACTAGGTATATGCAGCCAGTAATCACTAGGTATATCGCTCCCTCCATAAATAAATAATCCTCCTAATGGTGCTAGCCTGATACAATGAAAAAAGGAGTGTAGTAAATTATTCTCTGGTACATACCAAAGTCAACTAATGGAGATCCCTGGAAGTCCCTCTGCCTATGCCTACTACAGGCAATAGCAATACTATATTACTAAAAGGTTTTTTTTCCTCTATAAATTACACTATTGTGTGCAGTGATATTACAAGGGTTTTTTTTTGTCTCCATGAGTGACAGCTTATATGGGATTTCCTATGGACTCAGTAGTCCCTCTTTTATCTGTTTGACACCTTTCTTTTGTATGTGGTTGTATTGTCAATAAAATATATATATTTTTTTATCTATATACCATTGTGTGGTACTAAATCTCCTTCATTATTCGGTTACCATTAAGGTGATGTTATGATAGTGTGGTATATTACCCAAAATTTGGATTAAATGATTTATATGGGCATTTTCTTGTGATTATGAACATGACAGCGCAGCAAACACTGGATGTTCGGGCCCCTCATTCAAGTATTTTTCTGGTACCCGAACCCAAACTTTTCTCAACTGTTCGGCCAAACCCGCCGGACCTGAAATTCCAGGTATATACAATCAAAGAATAAAAAATCTACAGCACCTCATAGCAATAAGTGGTAAACCTTATCCACAATAGAGGCGCACGTCAATTCCAGAGAGTCCTTCCCGGAAAATATCCAGACATCCAAATAAAAAATGAAGACAGCGCCTCAAAAGTTGGTGAAAAATTATTTTAAGTGTATTAACTGTATTGTTGACATATAATTGTTAATGTTTGCTGGTGATTGGTTATTGCTAGAGATGAGCGACTTTGCCTTTTTTCGGGTCGAGTCGGGTTTCGAACGAAATCGGCCGATTATCGTGAAAAGTCAAAGGCCAACTGAAACACGAAACCCAAAGCAAGTCAATGGGGAACCAAGGTCAGCAGGGAGTGGAGGACAGGAAACACACCTACAGTGCCCATTTTAATGCCATAAACATCAATTCTTATTACTTAAGCTTGTCAACCTTAATTTACTTTATAATAATAGTTAGGCATTGAAAACTGAGGGGTTATTTGGCTAAAGTTGTGGGGGGGTAGGACTGGCTCCAGATTTTCGTGGGCCCAGGGCCAAAGAGTGTCACTGGGCTCTTTTAACACAATTCATGATCCTCTGATAGGGCAGAGAAATAGCGGTATAGTACAATGAAAAATACTTCACTTCTTACATCACATGACTGATATCCATTTTAAATTCTCCAATAGTTTCAAAAACAGACAGTATATTCCTCCATACAGTATTATGGTCACCGCATAGTGCGCCATACAGAGTAATGAGGCCCATATATTTCTCCATACAGTATCATTGGTCCCGTATAATGTTTGAAACAGTATATGATGAGCTCCACATAATGCTACAGTATATGTTGGTCCCCATGGATGAAGCTCCACTGTTATGGGCCCAAATAATGCTCCATATATATAATGGGCCCCATTTCTAATGCTCCAGTGCATAATGGGCCCTGTAAATGCTGATCCAGTGTCTGATGTCCACCTTTGGAATGCTCCAGTGTATGGTGGACCTCATATATCTTTCTCCAGAGTATAGTGCTCCCCAAAAATAGCTGTCCCAACATTGAAAACAATTAAATAAGTCTACTCACCAGGGAATCCCTGTACTAGTCTGGACTCCTCATCGTCCCCATCTTCCATCTCACTGCACTTGGACTGTTTAGGCAGAGGACGTACAGACGTGATGTCATCGCGCTCTCTGACCAGAATGTCACTGTCAGGAAATGCGGAAGACGTCACGTCGGCGGAGCAGGGAGAGGTAAGTATTTCAACTTTGCAAGTGCTGTGATCCTGAGCAAGCAGGAGGGCCCACTTGTTGGCGACGGCACTGGCACAGGGCCCCTCATAGTACGGCGGTGTGTCTGACGGCGGGTTGGCACTCCCACTGGCAGAGACACTTTTGCATACTATGAGGGGCCCTGTGCCAGGGCCGTCGCCCTTGAGTATGCCCCCCCACCTGCTCAAGGAACATGCACTCTCATCTGCACCTTCCTCTTTGTCACCGTGTAAGGTGTTATAGTATGCGGGAAGGGGAACCTGAGTTTTATCAGGGTCAGTTTCTGACTGTGTAGAGTGCTAGGGGAATGTAGTGGTCTGGGTGAATGTACCAGCAGAATCATCGAGCAGTGGCTGGGCATCAGTGCACTTGTGGCGCCCCCTGGAGTACGGTCGCAACAGTGGCATTACCTTCCTCCTAGGGAGTTTGATGTCATGCTTGGGAGCAACGAAGGATCTCTCTAGCAGTTAAACCAACACACAACACAGTTCACACTCCAGGCCAGCAGGGAGAGCTCCGAACCTGACTGCTGAGGAGCTGCTCTCTGTGGTCGGGAGGAGGGAAGTTAGGGCAGTCTGTGAAGGGAAGGGGAAGTGTGTGGACGTGAGAAGGAGAGCTGGAGGATGAGCAGAGTTAAGGCTCACTCCTAGCAGGAGCGCATGGTCAGGATTCTGGTCTCCAAGTTTGTAGGGACACTGACGGTCCTGCAGCAGAAACCGGAGGAAGTAGCAGCTGTAAATGCTCTGTTCCCAACTAAGGCTCGGAGGCCCCAGCAGCGACTTGTGTGAGCCAGAAGGAAAAGGCTATGGCTGCCTGCCATATGAGAAAGTTCCAAAAGAGAGTCAACAGGAGGAACTTCAGTGAACTCAGTACTGCGAGTACCTCAGATAAGTGCTAGAACGGAGGCCACACTACCTATCTGCAGAGAGAGAATTCCAAATTTGCTTCCAGGCTGACCAACTCCTTGTCCATCTGTACTCTGGGTCCTGGACGGCATTTACCATGAACAGGTAGAGGAACTGCACGACTGTATCTGTCATCTTTCTCCTGCGCCTGGCGCACGGCTCTGCTACTTCGTGCACTGCACACCATCTACCAACTCTTTCATCTGCCCTGCGACTACGGCCCTACCTGTGCAGGGCTTCTACATCTTAGCTGCACCACAACATCTGTACCAGAGAAGCGACACTGCTGCATGGGTCAATCTGATCAGAAACCACAGGTGTGTCACGTATCATTCAACTATAAACGATATTCACCCCTTTGCATGGACGCCCAGGGCCACGGAACGGGTTATCACCACCAACGTGACACATCCATCTGAGACACCGGCCCGATACCGATTAACCCCACTGCCCTGGCTGGCCACCCACACTCCATGTCAGATTCATCTTGGACTGGGGAATTCACGATTTGACTTGATAACCCAGGCATGGTATGATAGAAAGAGCTACATGGACTAAAGTGAAGTGTGGCCTGCTGCATCATTCACTTTTGGTGGGGGTGAAGGACACAAGGAAAGGGGTTCTTCCTGACCAGGAGCCAGCACTTGACGACTCAGTGCTTGCATTTTTTGAAACTTCAGAAGAGGAGGGCATATTTGCTGGAGTCTGTTTCGGCAATGTAAGCCAAAACCAGTTCCTGATGCTCCGGCTTTAAAAGTGGTTAACCCACTCCCAGAAAAGGTAGCCTTCCAGGCATTCCGGAGCCAGACCATGATTCAGGCTCAACACCTCCTGCCTTAGCTGCTATTGTGCTTTTGCCAATACCAGCAGATGCACCACCGCCATCAGCACCAGCTGGCCCACGGCCTCTTCCACCAAACTTCAAAATGTTGCAGAAAATGAACCCAAAATAACATCAGATATATGTACTGTATCAGAAGCGTGCAGCTCTATACAGTCAAAGGATGATTGTCAATCTCCCTATATATACCATCAGTCACACAGAGACGCTCACAGGCTCAGTATGGATTAGACAAGAATATAAAAAGTAGAAAAAGTGTACAGTATCATCAGATAGCAGGTATATATAGAATAGTTTAAACATTCTAAATCTCCATAGATATTTCAGAAGGCAGACACCGACGCTCTCAGGCTCAGTATGGATTACAACACAATATAAAAAGCCGTAAAATGGTAATGGATCTGAAGAGTACAGCTGTACACAGTGTAGGAGTCAAGGTTGTCAATCTCAGTATTTATTTCCTCAGTCAGAAATTAACTCTCACTTGGTCAGTTTGGATTAGACCAGAATATGAAAAGCAGTAAATGGGTAATGTATCACAAGCATAGAGCTGTATACACTAGTGTTGGGGTAATTTGTAAATGTACATCTAAATTGCAGGAGTAACCCACAGACTGTCACATGCTCAGGATGGATCACATCACAATATACAGTGGGGAAAAAAAGTATTTAGTCAGTCAGCAATAGTGCAAGTTCCACCACTTAAAAATATGCAAATAAAATGAAAAAAAAAACAGACAATGTGATTTTTTGGATTTTTTTTTCTCAGTTTGTCTCCCATAGTTGAGGTCTACCTATGATGTAAATTACAGACACCTCTCATCTTTTTAAGTGGTGGAACTTGCACTATTGCTGACTGACTAAATACTTTTTTTCCCCACTGTAACAAGAAGATCCGCAAGAAATAATCACACATGTGGGACAATGTTCCAGGTGTAAATGATACACTTAAAGTGGTAGGTGGAGGAGGACTTCCTGGCAGAAAGGGTACAGTATCACCGGATACCAGGTATATATAGCATAGTTTAAACATTAAAAATGTACATCTATATATTCAGGAGTAGAGTTGAGCCACCCCTCTAGTGTTCCAGTTCGTTTTGGTTAGTCGAACACGAGGCAAGTTCGTCGAATGTTTGTCGAACATTCGACAAACAACGTCGAACACCATTGAAAACAATGGCAGGCAAACACAAACACATACAAACACATAGAAAACAATTACAAAACACTTTAAAAGGTGCCCCAAAGCAGACAAAATGCTCAGAATACAAAAATAACATGGAAAACGGCAACTACATATAGAAAAGAGGTGGAGGAATAAAAGGAGGAGGAGGAGACACAGATATAGGCATGTCATGCCCTTATGAAGTCAAGAAAGGCTGGAATAAAAATGTAAAATACCAAAAAACAGTAAAAATCTGAAATCGAAGATGATCATATACCGTCGGACTTCCCACCATAAATTAGACCAACTGCCGATCGGGCGGCGTTATTCTCATGAACCTCTGAACAGCGTCCATGAAGGCAAAGTGTTTGGTTTCCGAAGGCAGTATGGTTGCAAAACTGAACCTTAAAGGAATGTCCAGAAGGGCGCCACCAGGAGTCGAGCCTGCGGCTTAATTCGACTCCACCCGGGAAGCCTCAACCTTGCCAGCTGCAGAAAAGATTGACAGATTGCAAGCTTTGTTGATTCTGTGGGTGGTGGTGGATGTCCGTTTTTAGTTGTGCTAGTGATTTGTCAGCTTAATTCCGTTAACAAACGAGACTCCGGCATGCCCCCGCGGTACGTGTCAAGCTTACTAGAGGGACACGTGAGGCTCCGGCATGCGAGATCGATCAATAACAGGTCTGTCATGCCCTTACATGTCCGGGGCTGCATGCATGCTACACTGAAAGGTCCAGCGTGTGTCGCTTACAGGTGCAGATAACCCGCTGAACCCCATTAGTGATGGGGATCAGGGATTACAATTCTTCCCCATGAACGAGGATTTCCCAGTAAGTGCAGGTCAACCGGAATTAGGCTTAACCGGCATTCCAGAAAACATGAAAAAATTAAGTGTCCAAACCACAGGTGCTATAGTTTGCTTAACAGCTGGGCTCCTATGCTGAGTAGCACGCAGTTCTTACATAAACAGGCGGCATAGCTTGGTTCACTGGTGGGCTCCTCTGCTGAGTAGCAGACAGTGCTACAAGGCCCAAAAGGATTTTCTGGACAAGATGCGTTAAAAAATAATTAGAAACACACACGGTGTAGCTCCTTGACAGGTGTACTACACCGCTTGCTACCACACACCGCTACTATGCCTTGAAACAGTCTATTAACATTGAAAACCATTATTAATGTGAAAATGAAGTTACGCTTTTGGTGAACGAACCGTACTCAAATGGACCTAGAACAGCTGAATTTTAAGCAAAGTGTTCAAGTTCGATGAACGACTCAAACACCGCCCAAAACAGCTGGAATTTTAACTTGGCGAACAGGTCGACTCGAACACCACTCATCTCTAATCAGGAGGCAGAAGGCAGACTCAGACGTTCTCAGGCCCAGTATGGATTCGACAAGATTGTAGAAAGTTGAGAAAGGGTACAGTATCACCGGATAACAGGTATATATGTAGCATAGTGTACACCTGAAAAACCTATGTCTATATATCAGTAGGTAGACTCAGAGGGTCTCAGGCCCAGTATGGATTTGACGCGATTGTACAAAGTTGAGAAAGGGTACAGTATCACCGGATAACAGGTATATATAGCATAGTTTAAACATTAAAAATCTGCGTGTATATTTCCGGAGTCCGACAAAGACACTCACAGCCTCAGTATGGATTAGACAAGAATCTAAAAAGTAGAAAAAGGGTTATGTATTCGAAGCGTACACCAGTATACACTGTTGGGGTATTTTTCAATCTTCATATATATTTCAGTCTCAGTAAGACAGTCCAGACTCTCCGCAAGAGGAAACGAGATGGATACAAGTACAGACGGAAAGTCGACTGATTGCAGAAATTTTTGAATTACTAATCACGGTAAAAATTCCCGGGAGAAATCTCAGAGGCGATGCTGACCCTCAATTACTTTGTGTGTGGAGACAGCGAAAACAGTTCTTTGTGAAGAAAGGTTTGCTGTATCGCAGTACCGTGGAACCCATCACCGTTACTCATCTCCATCAAATTGTGATTATAGGGACAGATGTAGACATTGTCCTCACTGCCTATCATAATCTGTCAGGTAACTTTGGAGTGCAAAAGACACAAGCCACAGGCCATAGGCAATTCTGAGAGGACACATTTAAAAATGTGGGCAGGAATGTCACACGTCTGTGAGTAGGAAAACCGAGAAAGCTGTTGATAAACCACCACTGCATCTCATTGTGAGTCGACGTCCATAACAAATGGAAGCAATTGATCAACTGAAGATAGAGCCCAGCAGGACAGGGCATAGCTACGTGTTAACCATCATCTATCATTTCACCAAATTTGTATTGGCAGTCCCAGTGAAGTATTTAACAGGCCAGACTACACTGTGGTGGAGCAGGGAGAGGTAAGTATTGCAAGTGCTGGTGCCCTGAGCAAGCAGGGGGGGCCCATTCATGGGTGGCGGTACTGGCACAGGGCCCCTCATATTACGCCGGTGTGTCTGAAGGCAGGTGTGCACCCCCACCATAAGAGACACTTGATTCTACTATGAGGGACCCTGTGCCAGTGCCGTTGCCAAAGAGTGTGCCCACCCACCTGTCCAGGGCAACGGCACTCGCACAGGTGCATGCGCCAGGTGGTGACCCCGGCCTTGTGGTGGGAGGCAGCCCAGCTAGGTAGGTGGAAAAATTGGCATATGTTGATGTTGGATATTCAGCAGCTGCAAATGGAGAAATTGGAGAATTCCGCGGAAGAGGAGGACAAAAGCAAGCCATTTTTCTGGCAACTAACGTGTCAGCAGGGGAGGGTGGGACAAATTCCTTTGAAACCCATGCATGGTTCATTTTAATGAAGATTAGATCATCAACATTTTGGGTCGACAGACGGGTCCTTTTTTCTTTCAGGATTGATCCAGCAGCACTGAAGACTCGTTCAGATAACACACTAGCAGCAGGGCAAGCGAGCTCCTGTATGGCAAATTGTGCCAATTCAGGCCAGGTGTCCAGTTTACAGGCCCAATATTCAAAGCGGAATGACCTGTGAGGGAGAACATCGATATGGGAGGAGAAGTAGTTTGTTACCATAGTTGACAACTGCTGTCTCCTGTCACTTTCAATCGATGCAGTATTACCAGTCGTGTGAGTGGTACTTGAAAAATCAATCCACAACATGGTCATGAAACCCCTGTGTCCAACGCCACTTCGGCTGTGTGCACCATGAACACCTCTTTCATGTTGCCCCCTATGGCTCATTGGAAAAACATCACCGCCGCTGTGTGCTGGGAATGCCTCAAACAAACGGTTTACCAGAGTTGCATGTTTGTTAGCCAATATTAGCTCTAGGTTCTCCTATTGCATGATGTTTTGGAATTTGCCTTTATAGCGTGCATCCAGGATGCTGGCCAACCAGTAGTCGTCATCGTTCATCATTTCAGCAATGCGGGGTCCCTTTTTAGGATCTGCAGGGCATAATCAGACATGTGGGCCAATGTTCCAGGTGTCAATGATGCACTGCGAGTGCTGGGTGGAGGAGCACTTTCTGGCAAATCAACATCGCTCCAGTCACGCACAAACCCTGTACCTGACCTTGCCACGCCAACATTTTTTCTTGCCCCCTAAGAAGCATCCTCCTCCCCAAAATAATCATCCCTATCATCCTCCTCCTCCTCCTCTTCCTCTTCTTCCTCCACCTCGTCCACAATACTTCCCTGAGCAGACAATGGCTGACTGTCATCAAGGCTTCCCTCCTCCTCTTCCTCCTCGGCTGCAGATGCCTGCTCCTTAATGTGTGTCAAAGTTTGCATGAGCAGACGCATAAATGGGATGATCATGCTTATGATGGCGTCGTCTGCGATTACCAGCCATGTGCATTCCTCAAAACACTGAAGGACTTTACAGAGGTCTTTCAGCTTCGACCACTGCACACCAGACAACTCCATGTCTGCCTGCAAACTGCCTGCCCGTGTATCCTCCCACAAATGAATTACAGTCTGCCTCTGTTCGCATAGCCTTTGAACTATGTGCAGGGTGGAGTTCCACCTTGTTGTAACATCGATAATTAGGTGGTGCTTGGGAACGTGGAGCAATCGCTGCAGCTTCTGCATACGACTGGAGTGTAGCGGCGACCGGCAGATGTGCAAGCACAGTCTTCGCACCTTATGGAGCAGGGGTGTTAACTGCGGATAATTATTGAGGAAGCACTGCACCACCAGGTTCAAGTGTGAGCCAGGCAAGGCATGTGTCTGAGTTTTGAAAGGGCTATGGCTGCCACAAAATTCCGGCCGTTATCACTAACTACCTTGTCTGCCTCAAGATGTAGACTGCCCAGCCATGACTCAGTTTATCGCTGAAAGTAGTCGACCAGTACCTCCGCGGTGTGTCTGTTGTTGCCCAAACACATCATCTTCAACACAGCCTGCTGACTCTTACCACTAGCTGTTCGATAGTGGAACACCCTGCGTGCAACACTGGCAGCTGCGGATGGAGTGCTCGTGTGACTGCGCTCTGTGGACGAGCTTTCGCTTCTGGAGGTGGAGGATCGAACACCTACAGCCAACTGTTTCCTATACTGTGGGCTAGGCAGCACTGTCACACTGCCGCTGTCCCCTGTGGACCCTGCATCCACCACATTAACCCAGTGCGCAGTGATGGACATGTAATGGCCCTGGCCATGCCTACTGGACCATGCATCTGTTGTGAGGTGCACCTTTCCACTCACTGATTGCTTGAGTGCATGGACAATGCGGTCTTTCACATGCACGTAGAGGGCTGGGATGGCTTTTCGCGAAAAGAACTGCCGACTGGGTAGGTCATAGCGTGGTACTGCGTAGGCCATGAGCTCGCGGAAAGCTTTGCTTTCAACCAACCGGTAGGGCATCATCTCTAACAAGATTCGTTTGGCAATGTGGGCGTTCAAAGCCAGTGTACGCGGATGAGGTGAAGAGTACTTTTTGTCCTACTCAGAGTCTCTGGTATGGTGAGCTGGACTTGAGAGCTGCATATAGTGGACATGGCGGACTGAGAGAGGGTTGGTGATGGTGATGGTGTTGGTGGTGTTGCTGATGGCCTAGATTCAGTCTTTCATAGCAATAACATTGTGATTCCATGGCTGCTTTGCCCTTGCGACGACACCTCGACATTTGCTGCTGGTGGTGTGCTAACCGGTGGGCTTACAGTGGGGGAAGCGATGTAGCGTTGCTGACTACCTTCATTCGTAGCAGGTGCACATGTGGTACGTGAGGTTTGGTAGTCTGTCCACGCTGCAACTGCATGGTGGTTAAATGTCTAAGCATGCAACTGGTATTCAAATTTCTCAGACTTTTCCCTCGGCTAAAGGTCTTTGCGCACTTCTTACAGATAACTTTTGCCTGATCATTAGGATTTTGTTCAAAAAAGTGCCACACTGCACTCTTCACACTATGGAAGACATTTGAGACCTTGCATGCTGGTCGTCTGGCCAAGCTGTCTTGCAACTCTTTTGGCTTTTGTAACCCGTTTTTGGACTGCTACGGTCATGCCAGATAACAGCTGTTGCGATGTCATTGCTTGCTGCGGATCCTCCTCCTCCCCTTCTGAGTTATTGGCAGCGGCACCCTCTTCCCCAATGGATGCCAATCTGGGTCAACAACCGGGTCATCCATCACCTCCTCTTCAATTTCATGTGCACCTTCCTCTGTGTCACCGTGTAAGGTGGTGTAGTATGCAGGAAGGGGCACCTGAGCTTCATCAGGGTCTAATTCTGCCTCAGTGCACTGCGAGGACAATGTAGTGTTCTGAGTGAATGTACCAGCAGAAAAATCTAGCAGTGGCTGTGCATCAGTGCACTCCATGTCAGATTCATCTTGGACTGGGGAATTCACAATTTGACTTGCTAACCCAGGCATGGTATGTGAAAAGAGCTCCATGGAGTAATCTGTAGTGTGACCTGCCACATCCTTCACTTTTGGTAGGGGTGAAGGACACAAGGAAAGGTGTTGTTCCTGACCAGGAGCCTCCACTGACAACTCAGTGCTTTTATTTTTTGAAACTTCAGAAGAGGAGGTGAGAGAGCTGGAGGCTGTGTCAGCAATGTAAGCCAAAACTTGTTCCTGAAGCTCTGGCTTTAAAAGTGGTTTACTTACTCCCAGAAAAGAGAGCCTTTGAGACCTTGTGGAGCCAGACAATGACGCATGCTCAACACCTCCTGCCTTAGGTGCTATTGTGCTTTTGTCACTATCAACAGATGCAACACCACCACCACAACCATCGGAATCAGCTGGCAACCCCCGCCCACTTCCATGGCATCTTCGACCATACTTCCTCATTTTTTTGGCAATGTACCCAAAATACTACCAGCTATATGGTACTGTAAAACAAGGTAGAAGGTGTATCTACTATTGGTGAGAATTTGAATCTCACTATAGATTTGAGGACGCTGAACTATTGTCTCAGGCCCAGGAGAGATTACACTTCAATGTAACAGGCTGAAATTGGATGGTGTATGACAAGGTGGAGGGTGTCTATAGGATTGGTGAGAATTTGAATCTCACTATAGATTTGAGGATGCAGAACTATTGTCTCAGGCCCAGGTGAGATTACACCTCAATGTAACAGGCTGAAATTGGATGGTATATGACAAGGTGGAGGGTGTCTATAGGATTGGTGAGAATTTGAATTTCACTATAGATTTGAGGACGCAGAACTATTGTCTCAGGCCCAGGAGAGATTACACCTCAATGTAACAGGCTGAAATTGGATGGTGTATGACAAGGTGTAAGGTGTCTATAGGATTGGTGAGAATTTGAATCTCATTATAGATTTGAGGACGCAGAACTATTGTCTCAGGCCCAGGAGAGATTACACCTGAATGTAACAGGCTGAAATTGGATTGTGTATTACAAGGTGGAGGGTGTGTATAGGATTGGTGAGAATTTGAATCTCACTATAGATTTGAGGACGCAGAACTATTGTCTCAGGCCCAGGAGAGATTATACCTCAATGTAACAGGCTGAAATTGGATGGTGTATGGCAATGTGGAGCATGTCTATAGGATTGGTGAGAATTTTAATCTCACTATAGATTTGAGGACGCTGAACTATTGTCTCAGGCCCAGGAGAGATTACACCTCAATGTAAAAGGCTGAAATTGGATGGTGTATGACAAGGTGGAGGGTGTCTATAGGATTGGTGAGAATTTGAATCTCACTATAGATTTGAGGACACTGAACTATTGTCTCAGGCCCAGTAGAGATTACACCTCAATGTAACAGGCTGAAATTGGATGGTGTATGACAAGGTGGAGGATGTCTATAGAACTGGTGAGAATTTGACTCTCACTATAGATTTGAGGAAGCTGAACTATTGTCTCTGGCCCTGGAGAGATTACACCTCAATGTAACAGGCTGAAATTGGATGGTGTTTGACAAGGTGGAGGGTGTCTATAGGATTGGTGAGAATTTGGATCTCACTAGAGATTTGAGGACGCTGACAATGATGCTCTCAGTCCAAGTATGGACGCATGCAGCATAATAGGCAGGACTGCTGCACACACAAAAGGGTGGAAAAATCAACACTTGGTAACTGTGCAGAAAACAGCAGTGTGCAAACAGCAATGCAGCTATCAGGGAGCCTGATAAAGCAGCCTAATAACCAACAGAGCTGATGCACAAAAATAGAGCCTCCCCTGTCACTGCACACAAACTGTTGAGCTGTAAATGGAAATCGCTAACAGCAGAAGCAGTTTTTGGGTTCTTCTTCCCTGAGTCATCAGCAGCAACCTCTCCCTAATGCTAAGATCGGCAGAAGTAAGATGGCGGTCGGCGTTCACGCCCTTTTATATCCCCTGTGACGCCACACAAAGCCAGCCAATCACTTGCATGCCCTTCTCAAAGATGGTGGTGACCGATGCCTATGTCATCGCGTTGCCCATAGTGTGCGTCCTCCATGATTGGCTGAAAAAGGGTGCTGGAAGCATAATTTGAAACGTGACTTTGGCGCTCTGGTCGCCGACCTCGTGGCCGACCTCACGCTATGGTCGGGTTTCGTTTCATGAAACCCGACTTCAGCGAAAGTCGCCGACTTTTGAATATGACCGACCTGTTTCACTCAACTCTAGTTATTGCTAATTGAGGGGTGGTTTTGGAGTCTATTTAAATGAGGTCATTGTGACATTTGCTGTGTTTGAAAAAGATCTTGTAATATCGAAACATCGCCACAGTTGGCAGAATAAAGAAACAGAAAGAATTTTTCACCAACTTTTGAGTCGCTGTCTTCATTTTTTATTTGGATGTCTGAAAATCCAGGTGTCCACCCATCTTTACTGTGATTCTGTTCTTCCGTCAGGATTGCCCAGTATTTAGCTCAATCTATTTTAGGCTAGGTTCACATTGCATTAGGGCAGTCCGTTCAACACATGCGTTAAACGGACAGCGCTAACGCAACTGCCTTTTTCTATTGAGTTATGCGATCATGCTAGCGCAGGTGCTCCATCTGTGCTCGCAGTGACGGACCCTCGAACACTGCAGACTGCATCCGAGGGTCCATCACAGCATGACTGCACATTGCTAATGCATGCCAATTATGACGTGTGTTAGCGATGCGCCTTGTTATGGCAGTCTATGGCAGCGTTAACGGATGTGTTACATCGTGTTAATGCCGCGTTGTAATGCAATCCATTAGATGGACTGCCATAACGCAATGTGAGTCCAGCCTTACCATCATCTCTGACTAGTATCTCTGTCACTGCTAAAAAAAAATGAATGGGCGAGTACCTACAACTGCAAGCTACATCGCCCTATAGGTGCAACATCACAGCAACAATTGCTGCCACACAACACCAACACCAGGGGAATAGATGTAAAAAAAACCCTCACCTTATACAAGCTTTCATAGTGTCGTCTGTTAGCAAAAATAGATAGAACTCCTCTGAAAGTCTCCTGACAATTTTAAAACACCTGGGTCAAATGGAAGGAGTGCTGGTCCATGTAAAAGAAAAAACAGGGGACAGTAATGCAATTGTCAAAACTGTGGAAAATAGTTATGGACTACACATATAAACATCATATGTCACTCTCATGCCCCCAGAAAACAATTTGCAAAACTAAATTTGAAGTTCTTAATTTAACATTCTGATCAGATTGTATGAAGCCCACTGCCACATCACAGTGAATCTCTCATTGGTTCCTTAGCCTAAAAGGTGCGTTGCCATGGGTAAATCACTATCACAGTGATAATTCACCAGCAGGGAAGGCGACCTTGTGCATTACAGCATCCATGCTGCAAGGTATGACCCCAGACCACATCGTCCCACAGGCAGGAGGAATGGTGGCCCAATTAAAACCAAAACATTGAGGACAGTGATGCAAATGCCAAAACTGTGGGAAAAAAAGACATACAACCCTTACTTCACAATTCATCATTTGTTCTTATGCAAAAACTGCTTTCTAATGAAGATATATTCACCATCTACATGCAAGTCATGTTATTTTTTTATTTTATTTAATTATTTAATAAAGTTTTATATCTACACAGTATACTATATTTTAATACATATTTTATAATTTTCATTTATACACTACATCTACATCTACTGTACATATTAATTTTTATTTATGAAAAATGTATTTTCATGATAATTTAATAATTATTACATATCAATTTTTATACATCTTAGTCATCGCCCATATCCTGCACAATTTTATCCAGTCATCTTTCTGATAGCCTCATTCTCCCTTTTGATCTCCATCTTCTCTTTTCCTGCATTCACAGCTGAATGCCTAGCTGTTGATATGAAACCCATGTGTCTATAGGACAAATGAACACTCAAAGGTCAGTTCAGTTTCATTTATTTTTATTCACAATTTTTTTGTCAACTTTTATATTTATTGTACACGTCTTTTTGTTAAACTGCAGACAAGACGATCATGCTTGAAAGTTCTGTATATTTTATAATTTCCAGTTATTTAGTTTAAGATGTCCATGTTTTCTGTGTTTCTTTTTTTTCTAAAAAAAAAAAAAGATTTTATTTTGAAATAAAATAGCATTAAGAACTGAAGCTAATACTGTTTAGGGTTAACTATTTTAAACTTAACTGCAAAAAAACTGCAGTGTGTTAATTCTTGTATCACTGACTTCTTCCTGAATATATGCCTTTGCTCTGAAGTTAATCAACCCCAATACCTCAGAACTATAAATTCTAGAAGCCTAGGAAGAAAAATTTATGAGAGCACAAATGACATTTATATCCTTTATGAATCTTTTTTTTTTATGTTTCACTTTGTACTGTATTTCAAATTCCTGAATAGGCAAAGAACGTAAAATCTCTAGTTCTTGGATTACTAATTTAATGAAAACAGCTATTATAATGCACATCATAATAATGATGATTTTGTTGCAGTTATTGCTATAATTATTATTATTATTATTATTATTATTATTATTATTATACAGCATTTTCTCTTCACCATATAACTGCCACTAGAAAACATAAGATTTTTTACTACACTATATTTTACATACCGTAACTAGTTAAACTTCATGTAGTCGTTTTCGTTTGTTTTTTAAGGTACTTTGTATCTAATTTAGACACATGTTAAACATATTTCATGAAAGTAATAAGCTAACACCGTTATGTTTGAAAATATTATATAACAACATTTTTAACATTATACATTTTAGATATGTACATTTAAATTATAATTCAAAATTACAATTTAATATATTATCAACTTTATCCAATCTGTAAAAATGTTGCTGTGGAAAGCATGCTGAAAATAAAACTGGAAGAAAATCTCTAGTGGCTTTAACTGGATAATATTAGTTCCTTCCACTATCTGTACTGGTTCATGAATAAAAGTGAATGAGAGAGAAAGTCTCTTTAGAGATAAAATAATTGTCTTTTGTGGTTTCTATGTCGGTAACTACTCTCTGTCTTTTGGTCTTTATTCAAATAAACATTAATCACAGTACATTGTGCTTCTGCAGAATGAGTTATTATCCCTCATGGATACCTGAAGGTGAAGGTGCCCCATGTGAATACTTAACTTCCTCCAGAGTTAAAAATAGGGTTTTCTTTAAATCAAGAACATTTATTTAAAAAGACAATTTCTTCCTAAATTGTCAAGAGATAAATATAAAAAAAGAAAGTATTACATCTTTATGTTTAGCAAAAATAGACACAAGAAACAGAAAGAAAAGCATAAAATTGGAAAATTCTGCATATATCTAATGTTATCTAAGTATTTTGAAGGAATAGCCATTTTTAGCTATTTTTTTTCATTTATGAATGTTCTGCTATAGTTTTAGTTTTAGATCCCATTCCTAATCTCAATCAGAGCAGGATGATGTAGTTTCTGACAGTGACACCATCAGCTGGAGTCAACATTCTGCTCTAACTCGCCAGATTTCATGCTTCTATCTCCATTCAGTCAAAATTTTTATTCACAGTGTAATGGAAATTATATTATGAGCAATATAACATTAGATTAAGTCTGTTATTCAGATGGTTAACACTAAACGAAGGGCTATAACATCTATGAATTTTATTTCAGGTCAGAAGACCAATGGAAACTTAGAGCTAAAGGGGATGTGTCAATGAAACTACAGAGAGTCGTGTCATTCCTTTCACATCTGCCTTCTGAATCATGAGCTTCAAATGCTGGGCAGTTGGTCCTTTGTAGCCAAGTTGGACATCTCCCATTTACTATAGGATTGGGGTGTTAATAAAACAAGGTTTTAATATGCAATGAACTCACATCCTTATTAACTCAGGGTCCAGTTACTTAAGGTAGCAATATCGCTATAGCGTCACCGATTTTGTGATGCAGCAACGATACTGCTAGCGATATCGCTACATGTGATATCGCTACATGTGATACTTACCTCCGACCGGCTCCCCCGCTGGCTATCGCTGATCGCACGAGAATGTCCTGTGCCATAACTCGTCGGCGGCTTCATGCTGGGCTTCCTGCTGGTGCCGACGAGCAACACATGGACGCGGGCGGAGGACGTCATCATCGCCGCGTCTGACAGGTAAGTAACGACCGCTGCTGCGTCGTTGCGTCGCTGCTGAGATCTGGCTGTTTGGCAGCTCACTAGCGACCATTTAGCAATGCACCAGCAATCCTGACTGGGTCATATCGCTGTCGGGATCGCTGGTTCATCGCTAAATGTAGCAGGGCCCCTAGCTGTGGTTTCCATAATACAATATAGGCCATCCTAGAAACTAGCGCCTATAACCAGGCACATAAAACATGAATTAAAAGGGAATTTGCTCACACGCTGAGGGTCTGCCTGAGCTTTGCGAGTTTCATACACCATTCTTACCCTCAAGAAAACAGAAGAGCATCTTTAGGTATTTATGTTATTTCTCCATTATTATTTTATAACTGTATGGCTAATTTGGGTACCACCCCATTTTTCTCTTTTTTGAATTTTTCAAGTAGGCATCGTATTTCTTACATTAAATCTTAAAACTTTAACCCCTTTCTGACATTAGGCATAATAGTTGTTAGGGCTGGCAGAACGCACCAAAGATGTTAATAAGGTGCGTTCGCAGTCTGGGGTCCACCGTGCAGAGATGTTAACTGCTGCTCAGTAATGGCAGACACTAAACGGCTGTATCGCACAGGACATATGTGGGTTAAACGCCACCCAGTATGCAGTAGCGATGGGCTCTGTTGCTTCACAGAGCCACGGTACCGTGTAACAGAGATGTCGTACCCTGTTAACTGTCACAGGGCACAGCTGAGTCAGCGCTAGTGTATGGTCACAAGACTCTGCCACAAGGACATGGGGTAAGAGCCTCTCTAGACCCACTAAGTGCACGGCATCGCACATGCGAACGCCACTAATAGACACTGGCTACTGTGGAGTGCAGATCAAGTGCACAGTGGCGTACAGGAAAAGACACTACTTGGTGCTGAAGCTAGGCCCTGACTCTGCCTCCTACCTGCAGTATCAGCCTTGGCACTACCTGGCAAGGCTTATCAGCATATGCGTACCAAGGGTAGGGGTTTCATAATGAGTCAGTCACTAGAGACATTCATACGTGCATACAACACTCACTCCATATTGTCTATACTAGAGCACGGCCATGCGGCCGTGCAATCCTTTTATAACTGCAGCCTTCCGGGACCCTCCTGTTGGCCCAATCTGAGCTGCTTGAGGACCTGAGCATGTGACTTCTGACCACCAATGAGCGGTCGTCTCACGGGCATGCTCACATGGAGAAAAGCAGGACTTTGTCCCAAGAGAGTCTACTCGCCGCTGACTAATGCTGGATGCTATAGCTGAACCTGTGATTGCAGCAGTATCCAGACTCATAGCATTAGCCTGAGCAAGATACTATGACCAATGACTTTGCTGAGCAGGAATCTCTGTGGCTGCAGAAGAATGGGAGACGGCAGAGGACATGGCTTGAGATTCCCCCTGTGTAGTGGTGGGAACTCAATGCTTAACAATAGTACATAGTACACTGATGTCCGACTCCCCCTGTTCGATACAACCTGCTCCTTTATGGGCACATGACAGCTGATTTATACAGCTGACATGTGCCCGCAACAGCTGCAGATGGAATCGCCATCCACCCGTGGCTGTTAACCCATTAAATGTCACTGTCAAACTCTTACAGCGGCATTTAACTCACGCTTACAGCAAGCGCATTGAAAATCACGCCCATTGATGACTCGTCAAGTGATCATGGATCATTGAAGGGTTGGAGTGACAACCAGAGGTCTACAGCAGACCTCTATGGATGTCATAGCCAGATTGCTATGAGTGCTGCCCAGTGGTCGGCTCTCCTAGCAAGTTAACATTTCTGCTACATACAGGCATTCAGATCATCTCCTGTATGTAGCAGAGCCGATCAAAGTACTGCATGGAGACTATTGAAGCATGCAAAAATTAAAAAAATGTTTTCAAAAATATAAAAAAAATAAAAGTTCAAATCATCCCCCTTTCACCCCTTTCAAAATAAATAAAAAAATCAAATATACACATACAGTGCCTTGCGAAAGTATTCGGCCCCATGGAACTTTTCAACTTTCTCCCACATCTCATGCTTCAAACATAAAGATACCAAATGTAAATATTTGGTGAAGAATCATCAAGTGGGACACAATTGTGAAGTTGAACGAAATTTATTGGTTATTTTAAATTTTTGTTGAAATTCAAAAGCTGAAAAGTGGGGCGTGCAATATTAATCGGCCTCTTTAACTTAATACTTTGTTGCGCAACCTTTTGTTGTGATTACAGCTGCAAGTTGCTTGGGGTATGTCTCTATCAGTTTTGTACATCGAGACACTGAAATTCTTGCCCATTCTTCCTTGGCAAACAGCTCGAGCTCAGTGAGGTTTGATGGAGATCGTTTGTTAACAGCCGTTTTCAGCTCTTTCCACAGATTCTCGATTGGATTCAGGTCTGGACTTTGACTTGGCCATTCTAACACCTGGATACGTTTATTTGTGAACCATTCCATTGCAGATTTTGCTTTATGTTTGAGATCATTGTCTTGTTGGAAGACAAATCTCCGTCCCAATGAGAAAATGGAAAACGGTCTTAGGAGCGCAGGAAAGAGACTCAGACAAGAGATGGGTTTGAACCCATCAGTGCACGACTGATTGTTGTCCTTTGGACAGAGTGTCCCACCTCAGCTGTAGATCTCTGAAGTTCATCCAGAGTGATCATGGGCCTCTTGGCTGTATTTCTGATCAGTCTTCTCCTTGTTTGAGATGAAAGTTTAGAGGGACGGCCGGGTCTTGGTAGATTTGCTGTGGTATGATACTCCTTCTATTTCAATATGATCACTTGCACAGTGCTCCTTGGGATATTTAAAGTTTTGGAAATCATTTTGTATCCAAATCTGGCTTTAAACTTCTCCACAACAGTAACATCGACCTGCCTATTGTGTTCCTTGGTCTTCATGATGTTCTCTGTGCTTCAAACAGAACCCTGAGACTATCACAGAACAGGTGCATTTATAACGAGACTTGATTACACACAGGTGGATTATATTTATCATCATTAGTCATTTAGGACAACATTGGATCATTCAGAGATCCACAATGAACTTCTGGAGTGAGTTTTCTGCACTGAAAGTAAAAGGGCTGAATAATATTGCATGCCCCACTTTTCAGTTTTTGAATTTCCACAAAACCTTAAAATAACCAATAAATTTCGTTCAACTTCACGATTGTGTCCCACTTGTTGATTCTTCCCCCAAAATTTCCATTTGATATCTTTATGTTTGAAGGGAAAAGGTTGAAAAGTTCAAGGGGACCGAATACTTTCACAAGGCACTGTAGATCCAAGGACCAAGGAGAATCCATTTGGAATACTTCGGTTTGATGGAGAAAGGTAGGGATTTGGACACTTTTCTTTGATGGTTTGAAAAAAGTTGCAGATAATGCCATCTGACCCATTATCAGTGGGCACAGTATTAAGCTACAGAGTATTGATGAGTGACCACTAAAATGCTCGGGTACTTGTTACTTGAGTCAAGCAAATTGTAATGTTCGGGTGCTAGACCCGAGTAACAAGTATAATGGAAGTAAACTGGAAACTCGACCCTTTTTCCGGCAGCCTCCCCATCCCAGAGGTCTGGAGGGGGTGTATAAATTTATTAAAATGATGTAAATAGCAAAGAAATGACATGGGAACAGCATGGGGAATACCCCTGGAAGCATCTCTGAATCCCAGGTCACTGCTGGGAATAATGTTGTCAGAGTGTTACGCCACTTTTAAGAGTGACAATAAAACATATAAAACAGCACTTAAAATGGATTTGATTGAAAAAAAATGTTAATAAACATTATTTCCAGGATAATGACTTGTATACAAGGCAAAATAAATAAGAAAAAAAATGCTCCTGCACACCTTGGGTTAAGTTTACATGCAGCATTTTTGCTGTTTTTCTACACGTTAGCATTGCTTTCAATGGTAAAAAATAAAACATTCCACAGAAAATGTAAGTTTATCACTTTAATATGTTATCAGGCCATGTGGTGTGTGAGACATGATAAGACACATTGAAAGTATTTTTTTTTGTAGTGTCCTCAGTCGGCCATCACTATTTGTAGAAGACCAACAGGCAGCCCTTTTTATTGCTAGAGGACCAGCAAGTATTTTGTGGACAGATGAGCCCAAGATAGAGTTTTTTGGTAAAGCACATAATTCTATTGTTTAGTTTAAATAGAATGAGGCCTACAAATAAAGAACACAGTAGTTACAAACAAATATGGTGGATGTTCAAATATATTTTGGGGTTGTTTTGCTGCCTGTTTGCTGCCAAAAATTAGAAGGAGGGGCTCCAATACCCCTTTTTAGAAGACATAGTGGAGGGCCTCAGAAAACATTTTTTTTCCAATTATCAGGAGTGCGTATCCTATCCACCAACTGCATGGGCTGAAAAACATTTACCTCTGGGGTGTATACATATGTTTATATAAAATAATGTTTGAGGTAGGCTGCTCAAAATTGTTAAAGCGGGCATCATAAATGTGGCGCCCCTGCGGATTCAGTTGCCACAGAGTTACTGCATCTCCTCCTGAGGTATGGTACCCCACCATCCAGGTAGGTTGGAGGCTCCTGACCACACTCCAACACTTGCATCCCACACAACACAGTAGTTCAGCAAAGCCACATTGCGGCTCCCTGCTTGGAATGTAGCAGAGCACCTTTGGTGGCTCCCTGCTTGGAACACGAAACGTGCTGGGAGGTGGGTGGAGTTAGAATACATGAAGAGCTGGAAAGGTTTAGGATTTCAGTCAGTTCAGAGAGTCAGTAGGAGAGAGTGGAGAGAGGAGTGAGGAGAGAGGATTCCTGGGAGAGGGATGGAGGAAAGAGGTGCTGCAGCAGATCTCAGTGATCTGAGTCTGCTGGCACAGGAAAAGAAAGAAGGAGAAAGACTTTGAACAGAAACCTGATCTTCCATAAGAGGGAAAGACAAGTACGGAATGTAGGAGTAAAAGGGAACAGAGGACGTGGGTTAGGAGAGAACCCAGCCGAAAAGTTCTAAGCGCAAGGCCGGGGCCTGGTCCCCGAGGTTGTGTGGATACTAATGGTCCTACAGCAGACACCAGTGGAGTAGTGAGCTGTAAATGCACTACTCCCAACTAAGACTTGGGGGCACAACAGCAACTTGGATAGTGAGCCGGGACTCAGGAGAGAGGAGTCCCCGAAGCAGGCTACAGCTGTCTGCCATACAAGTAAGGTTCTTGGGAATATCTGTCAGGAGGAACTCCAGTGTAAGTCAGTACTAGGAGTACTTCACTTATAGGCGCTATAGAGGAGACACATGTTGGCGGAGTGTTGGAAGGGAGCATTTCATCTGACCTGGAGGTTGACTGAGTCCCTGACCCGGAGGACACGGCACGGAGGCAGGCATCTGTGTGTACTACAGACTGTGAGTAAAGCTTTGGAACTACAGGCCCTGGTGTCCTCCAATTATTCCTGCGCCAACACACCCTGTACTATTACATCTGGGTACCAGCTTCCACACTGCCTTCGCCTTTCCTCTGCCCCTACATCTACACTGCCCTGGGACTACAGCTCCGCCTGTGGGGAGCTTCACTATCTTGGCTGCAACACACCATCAGTCCCAGTGAATCTGCATGCAGCGGCGACTCAACATCTCACTTGCCGAACAACACAGGTGGCGTCACGAACTATTCCATCAACTACATTCCACCATTCAAACTCCTTTATTACTTGGGTACCAAGAGACATCCCGCTGACACCGGACCGGTACCGAGTACCCCACAGCCCTGGGAGGGCGACCCATAAACACCCATAAAAAATTGATAGTGAGGGTAGCATGATCACCCTTTTGATATGGTGGTGGTGGAGAAGATGGAGGAGGACAAGACAAAAAGCAAGAAATCCTGAAGCGTATACCCATGTTTGGGTGGGAAGAGGTGCATGGGAATAGACCAGAAAAAATAAAACCTGGATATGAGTTTAAGTTCCACTGCTGACATCCAGTGGTGTACAGAATTTTGGCCCAATGCAGCCCTTCTTCATTTTGATAAGACTGAGCCTGTCAGCATTTTCAGTTGACATGCATATGTGCCTATCAGTTTAATACCCACCGCAGCACTAAAAACCCACTTTGACAAAAAGATAGGGCCGGCTAAGACCTCCAGGGACAGGTAATGCCTCATGTCTAGCTTGGATACCCAATAGTTGTAAGACTCAAAGAAATCAAGGAGGACCCTGGTATAGTTGGCAAGATACTCCTTCAGCATCTTTCAAAACTTTTCCCTCCTTGTCTATTCATTGATCCACGATCAACTGTAGCCTCCCATTTCTCTCCTGACTTACATAAAGAGCAGGTAGTGCAAAGCAGTGACATCATTGTGAAATTTGCCCTGGGTTGCAAGTATAAAATGGGAAGGGCTCTATCACAGATTGAAACAGTATCAATGATATGTTGATAGCAATATAGAGCAAAATCTCTCTTGCTGGAGTTCTGGGGCACTAATTCTTTGGGGCTAGAGCCATCACTGCTGCTGAATGAGGTAACTAAGAATCTGCAAATTAGTTATGAGACTGTATTTTCCTTCTTCTGAGTTCCTCTTACTTATCACAACATTAAATTTGAACTTAAATTTATGGTCGTAAATCAGGTGAAAGTAGCCAAAAATACATGCATTTAGGCTAAAAAAATCCTTTCAACATGCACATGTCTTTTACATAAAACAATAAATATATATACACTCACTGGCCACTTTATTAGGTACACCTGTCCAACTGTGTGTTAAGACTTAATTTCTAATCAGCCAATCATATGGCGGCAACTCAGTGCATTTAGGCATGTAGACATGGTCAAGACAATCTCCTGCAGTTCAAACCGAGCATCAGTATGGGGAAGAAAGGTGATTTGAGTGCCTTTGAACGTGGCATGATTGTTGGTGCCAGAAGGGCTGGTCTGAGAATTTCAGAAACTGCTGATCTACTGGGATTTTCACGCACAACCATCTCTAGGGTTTACAGAGAATGGTCCGAAAAAGAAAAAAAATCCAGTGAGCGGCAGTTCTGTGGCCGGAAATGCCATGTTGATGCCAGAGGTCAGAGGAGAATGGGCAGACTGGTTCGAGCTGATAGAAAGGCAACAGTGACTCAAATTGCCACCCGTTACAACCAAGGTAGGCAGAAGAGCATCTCTGAACGCACAGTGCGTCGAACTTTGAGGCAGATGGGCTACAGCAGCAGAAGACCACACTGGGTACCACTCCTCTCAGCTAAGAACAGGAAACTGAGGCTACAATTTGCACAAGCTCATCGAAATTGGACAGTAGAAGATTGGAAAAACGTTGCCTGGTCTGATGAGTCTCGATTTCTGCTGCGACATTCGGATGGTAGGGTCAGAATTTGGCGTAAACAACATGAAAGCATGGATCCATCCTGCCTTGTATCAACGGTTCAGGCTGGTGGTGGTGGTGTCATGGTGTGGGGAATTTTTTCTGGGCACTCTTTGGGCCCCTTGGTACCAATTGAGCATCGTTGCAACGCCACAGCCTACCTGAGTATTGTTGCTGACCATGTCCATCCCTTTATGACCACAATGTACCCAACATCTGATGGCTACTTTCAGCAGGATAATGCGCCATGTCATAAAGCTCGAATCATCTCAGATTGGTTTCTTGAACATGACAATGAGTTTACTGTACTCAAATGGCCTCCTCAGTCACCAGATCTCAATCCAATAGAGCATCTTTGGGATGTGGTGGAACGGGAGATTCGCATCAGGGATGTGCAGCCGACAAATCTGCGCCAACTGTGTGATGCCATCATGTCAATATGGTACAAAATCTCTGAGGAATGCTTCCAGCACCTTGTTGAATCTCTGCCACGAAGAATTGAGGCAGTTCTGAAGGCAAAAGGGGTCCAACCCCTTACTAGCATGGTGTACCTAATAAAGTGGCCAGTGAGTGTATATATATATATATATATATATATATATATATTGCACACATTTATATTGAAATAAATGCACACAGCTGATCAAAAGTTACCGCTTATATGCAATTACCCAAATCTTTGGGTGCTCACCAGAGAAAAAACAGTAGTACAATTTCCAAAAAGATGAAAGAGGTTGCACTCACCAGGTTAAAATCCAGGCTTTATTAGTCCAACTTGTAAAATTACATCTTCAGCTGGAGGGAGGGCAATGGAGTGTGAGGACAGCGGCCGTTTCACGCTGAACAGCACTTCTACGGCACTGACCCGTAGAAGGTCTGTTCAGCGCAAAATGGCTGTCGTCCTCACACTCTATTGCCCTCCCTCCAGCTGAAGGTGTAATTTACAAGTTGGACTAATAATGCATGGATTTTAATCTGGTGAGTGCCACCGCTTTCATCTTTTTGGACATTATATATGTATATATATGTTAGGAACGGCAGAACGCACTAAATAAAAATGGTAATAAACTGCGTTCGCCGCTCAGGGTCCACTGTGCAGTAGATGATATGACTGCTGCTAGGTAATGACAGAGGAGCAATATGGTGGTATAATGCGCACGGGTTCAACTTCACCCAAAGTACGCAGAGTGGGCTCTGTCGACACACAGAGACACCGCAACAAAAACATACAAAAACACTGAGCCTGTTAGTATCACAGGCCTCAGGAAAATGCACACACAGTATCTGGTCACAGGACCAGGACCTAAGACAGAGGATCTGCATCCCTCTAGACCTACCGTGTGTGCGGCGTCGCTACTGCTGTCACCAAGAAGAACTGCAACTGCAGTGTGGCGTAGAACACTGCCGCTTGACGACAAAGCTGGAAGCAAGCGCAATGTCGGACGCTAGCGTAGAGGTGTGGTGTGCACAGTGGCCAGAGGCTTCCACTGACTGGCGCTGACTACTAAACTGATTCCCTATCCACAAGCGTAATATGAAAGGGAAGGGGTTTCAAATGAGTCAGTCACCAGAATCATACATTCGTCACCATTCACACATAGCAAGTATAGTCTATACTAGTGCATGGCGGAACGGCCATGCGCGCTTTTTATAGCCGTGCGGGACCTTCCAGATCTCCAAGATGGACTAATGAGATCTGGAACAGAACCTGGGCACATAACTCCCGATCTCCAATGGGAGGTCATCTCTTGAGCATGCCCAGTAGGAGCACAGAGGGACTTAGTCTCTGGAGCGGTCTGCTGCTGCAAAACCATCTCCTCTGCAGGAGATAGACTGCAGGAGACTGCAGAATGTGAAGCTCTGGATTCCTGCAGAGCAGACGCAGAAACCTGATGCCTAACATATATATATATATATATATATATATATATATATATATATATATATATGAACAACGACAAAGCAAAGTCCAGCAATAACGTGAGCTATCCAGGATGCGGTTAAAAAATGTTTTCTTTTTATTCATAAATCCATTAAAATGCAATGGTCCAAGCAGTTCAAAACAGCAATAACGCAGGAAAGTCGTGCAGATAGGACTACGCGTTTCAGCAGTAGAACGCGCCTTCTTCACGGTCCAGAATATACATATATACAGTATATTTAAACATTTTCCCTAGAAATGTTGATGTATCTGGTTTTCACCTTCAAAACTCAAGTTAGGTTTACTTATTCAGTCCCAGAATTGTTTTAGCACCTATGAAATACACAGCTGCAGTAGGATTTCAATTTTTTAATTGTACAGAAAAAGATGTTTTATTTTACATGCAAATGCTGTCTCCTCAATGCAAATTTGGTGTGCCCAATGTCTCAGTGCACTGTTCTGCCCTTCAATCAGAAAGCTACAAATAAACCGGTAACATGATTGACAGAGTTTATCTATATTAAATCCTTGGTCCTGTACACCTGCTCTGACACTGTAAAAGAACCATGAGTGCACACTCTACTGTCTGCAGAGGACACTCACTATGCAGATAAACAGAAGTGCATTAACAGGCTGTTACAGACAGGAGAGAGGAAGGGAGCACACTCATATAGGTTCTGTGTGTCCACGACTGGTCTTCTAATGCAGTGTCAATGCAGATGCTCTGGTCTAGACATGCAATTAATTCAGCACTCACTCTGGGCAAGAAAATGTTCCTTTATGCTATTACCATCTTCAAAAATATATTCTGTTTTGTCTTTAGACCTGTTTGTGAAACAAGTTTCAGCTGAGATGATCCCTTAGACTCAGTCTGATAATTATAAGTACAAAGGAAAGCTTTGAGGGAAATGGGCAAAAGACAGATGTTGCCATCAAACGTACAGATAAAGAAGGAAACAATACCATGTTGCCCACCAAATTGTATGATCATAAAGCTCTAAGTTTAATCTCATCTCCCGAGATATTGGTGCCAAGATCTCCATCTGCGCATGCCCCAGCAGCCATTTTCCTGGAATTCACAGTACAGTAAACCATGTAAATGCG
This sequence comes from Dendrobates tinctorius, assembly GCF_039654945.1. NCBI lineage: Eukaryota > Metazoa > Chordata > Amphibia > Anura > Dendrobatidae > Dendrobates > Dendrobates tinctorius. The sequence continues at coordinate 5,460,654 of NW_027361858.1, read as the reverse complement.
GGGGCTCTGGGCTTTCACAAAATGTCAACAGAGCACCTGCACGGCCGCACACCCACAGCGGCGCACATCGGAACACCCCCTCATCCAAACCTGCGGCCTGAAGAAGCACTCCACTCTTATCTCCTCCAGCATCGACCCTGATACTCCACTTCACCGCAGTCACCACCCCTGGTAAGCATTAAGATGCATGGATTATAAGAAGCACCACCATTTTATTAAAAAAGGTGTTCTTCCTATTTTTCTCCTCAAAATTTGGGGTGCGTCTCTTATAATCTGGTACGTCTTATAATCCGCAAAATATGGTACATATATTTGGTATTGCCGTGTCCAGAACAACCCGCTCTATAAAACTATCCCATTAGTTAACCCCTTCAGTGAGCACCGTAAAAAAAAACCTAAAATAAGAGGCAAAAAAATTGCCAAACAAAAAGTGCAATAAAACACGATCAAAGATATGAAAGTAAATAAAAGTAGTGCTGCTTGAAACATCATCTTGTCCTGCAAAAAATAAGTCATGATAAAGCTCCATTAGCCAAAAAGTTAAAAAAGTTAAAGATCTCACAATGAAGCAATACAAATATAATTATTTTTTCTATGAAATAGTTTTCATTGTGTAAAAGCGCCAAAACATAAAAAAGATATTAATGGGGTATCGTTGTGATCTTACTGACCCAAACAATAAAGCTGCCTTATCAGTATTTAGTACACATGTAATATGATTTTAAAAAAAGCAATTGCTGAATTGCTGGTTTTTGTTCATTCTACCTCACAAAAATTGGAATAGAAAGTGATAACAAAAAAGTCAAGTGCCTGAAAATATGACCAATTAAAACATCAACTCGTCCCACGAAAACAAACTTCGACATGACTCTGTCTGCTGAAATATGGAAAACTTATAGCTGTCTAAATATTGGGATGCAAAAACTATTTTTTGCAATAAAAAGCATCTTTTAGTGTGTGACAGCAGCCAAACATAAAACACAAAATAAATCTAGTATCGCTGACATTGCTCGGTGTTAGGGTTGGCAGATTGCACTGAATAAAAATAAATAATAAAGTGCAATCACAACACGGGGTCTACCTTGCAAAGATGAAATAACTGTTGCTAGCAAACAATGGTGGAACTAGATGGCGAGCGATCACCTTAAATGCACCGTGTTAACCATCACACAGTGAGAACAGAACTCAGAGTACCCAGCTTGATTACAGCACAAAGTGCTACTGCTAAAAGTACACAAGGCACTAAACCCTGTTAAACGTCTCAGGGAAGTAGTACGGGGGTTGGACTTGCTCTCAACTGTGCTAACCGCACACAAGAAGGAAACAGATGCTAAGCCAAGAGGAAGTTACCCAGTCCTAACCCTTCCTGCCTAGGTCAGTACTCTCAGTGTATAGCATGACACGTGCAGAGTGGCAGAGTATCCACTCACACACACCACACATAAGTGATATTAATACACCACGTGTACCTCTGGGGGCCTTTTATACATTAGGCTCCACCCCAAACGCTCACACCCAGTCAGCCGAGATGTCGCTCGCGGGTCAATCCGGCGCTGCCACCTCACAAGAGCAGCAAATCTCTGACCACCAATGAGCAGACGCCACATCACGGACATGCTCTGTCGGGTGAACTCTGGACAGACTCGCAAGCATCAGGCTGCACCAGCCTTTCGCTGGTTACAGTAGACTTGGCTGAAGAGACAGCAGTAATCAAACGAATCTCATTAGCCTGAGCAAGATGCTGGGACCAACATCTTTGCCGAGCAGCACTCATAGCGGCTGGGCCAGAATGGGAGACCACAAACAAATTAAGCAAATTCTGTGCTCCCAAATCCAAATGCCCCCCCCCCATTTTGTGTCCCAGTGTGTCTAAGCCACATTTCTGTAGTGATGAGAGCCTGACTAATTTGCGGGTGCATGTCTCCTGAAGCATGAGCTGGGCATAACGTACTGGTAACTACAATATACTGGTCACTTCAACATACTGGTCACTACAATGGCAGTTTTCAATTTTCACTCAGCAACATCCACTACTACTTGTTTGTGGAAAACACTCAAGGAGTCAAAATTGTCACTACACCTCTATATAAATTCCCACAGGGGTATGATTTCCAAAATGAGGGGAGATGGGTGATTCTGCTTTTCTAGCACTTAGGGGCTCTGTATATGAATTCCTCAAACTACTCTAGCAAAATCTGTGCTCCATGAGGTAAATACAGTAGCTTTCCATCTCTCCAGAGTTTCACTGTGTGGCTAAGAAATACTGCACAGCCATATATGGGGTATTTCTGCATTCACCAAGAATTGTGAGACACATTTTGGTGCCATTTTTACCCATTACCCAGTATGAAAATGTAAAATTTGGGGCTAACAGATAATCTTGGTGATAAAACGTAATTATTTTTTCTTTACTGCTCAGTGGTATAAAATTCTGTGACACACTTGTGGTGTCAATATGATCACTGTGGCTGTAGATGAATTCATTAAGAGGTATGGTTTGTGCTGTTCTGATGTGCTGTTCTGGCACATCAGGGGCTCTGCCAGTGTGACATGGCACCCTCAAACCAGTGCAGCAAAATCTGCACTGTAATTTGGGGCTCCTTCCCTTCTGAGCTTTGCACATGTTGAATATTGCTAAACTCGGGAGAAATTGCACAAAAAATTTTGAGGTCCATTTTCTCATGTAACCCTTGTGAAAATTCAAAATTTGAGGCTGAACCACTTTTGTGGAAGAAATATGATTTTTTTTATTTTCACAGCTCAATGTTATAAACTTCTGTCAAGCACCTGGGGGTTCAAGGTGCTCAACAGACATCTAGATAAGTTCCATGAGGGGTCTAGTTTCCAAAATGGTGTCACTTATGGAGTATTTCCACTGTTTAGGCACATCAGGGTCTATATATTTACAACATGGGGTCGAATAATTATGCCAGCAAATGTTACATAAAAAAATGAAATGGTGCTCCTTCCCTTCCGAGCTTTGCCATGCACCCAAACGGTGGTTTCTCCCTATATATAGGGTATCGGCATGCTCAGGAGAAATTACACAACAAATTACATTGTCCATTTTCTATTATTTCCATTGTGAATGTAATAAAAATAGGACTAAAGGAAAATGATTGCGAAAAAATTGAACTTTGAGGGGTGCAGTTTTTAGTATGGTGTCACAATTTGATATTTTCTGTCATATAAGCCCCTCAACGTCACTTCAAATGTGAGATGGTCCCAAAAAAAGAGTTTGAATGGAAAAATGAGAAATAGCTGGTCATCTTTAAACCTTTATAACTTCCTAATAAAATAATTGTGCTTCAAAAATTGTGCTGATGTAAAGTAGAGATGTGGCAAATGTTATTTATGAAATGCTTTGATTGACATGGCTCGCTGATTTAAGGCTGGTTTCACACTTATGGTTTTTTGCGCTGTATTTTAGCGCTAAAAAACGCATGCTTTTTTTCCCTATATTTTGCATGGGATGCGCTTATGTGCGCATACACATGCGTTTGTATGCGTTTTTACGTGCATGTGTTTTTTTGTGGTGTGCGCTCGGGCGCACAAAATGCGCGCGCAATGCGTTTTTTTACAACAAGACACCCATTATAAGTCTATGGGTGCGCATATGTGCGCATTGGCATGCTCATGTATGCGTTTTTTTGCGCATGCGTTTTTTTGTTGACCATTAGTTAGACAATGGAAATTAGGGGTTTGGGTTAGAGTTAGGGTCAGTTAAGGGGGTTTAGGGTTAGGGTTAGGGTTTGGGTTAGTATGGTTTGGTTAAGGGTTAGGGTTTAGGGTTAGTTAGGGTTTAGGGTTAGGGTTAGGGTTTGGGTTAGGGTTAGTAGGGTTTGGTTAAGGGTTAGGGTTAGTATGGTTTGGTTAAGGGTTAGGGTTATGGTCAGGGATAGGGTTAGGGTTAGGGTTAGGGTTAGGGTATGGTTTGGTTAAGGGTTAGGGTTAGGGTCAGGGTTAGGGTTAGGGTTAGTAAAGTCACGGTTTGGGTTAGTGTGAGGGGCCAACTAATGTTGGAAAAAAACGCAAACGCGGTAAAAACGCACTAAAAAGGCATACAAACGCATAAAAATGCTGCGTTTTTTTCATGCATGCTCATAAAACTGCTTGAAAAAAACGCAGCATTTGTATGCGTTTGTATGCGTTTTTTCCATGCGTTTTTTTGCTGGAAAAACGCGCTGCAAAACAAAGCAAGTGTGAAAGTAGCCTAAGGGCATAAAAATTAAAATTGTAAAATTGTCATCATTTTTGCCAAATTTCTATCGAATAAAATTTACCACGGTCATGAAGTACCAAAGGTCCTGGAAAAAGATTATCCAAAATCAGTGAGATACATGGAAGCGTTCCAGAGTTATGACATCATAAAGTGACAGGGGTCAGAATTGAAAAAATTGGCCTGGTCAGGAATGTGAAAACAGGCTTCAAGGTGCAGGGGATAGTCATGTGTTATAAATATTATAAATGTTTTAACACATTATTGTTTGATTTCTTTTAAGTTCGGAGTGATAAATTGAGGCCATAGCAGTTTGGGAGTCTAATATGGGACTAAAAGAGAACCTGTCAGAAATTAAAATTTTTGCCAAATCTTTATATGACTGTGTGGCCTATTAAAAGATAAGCCAGTCAATCCGTTACATAACCAGTAGTCACAGTGCCAGCAGAAATAAATTGCATTTTTTTATAGCTCTGTATATATGTCTGGAAGAGTATTTGGACATGACAATTCACTCACAGTTCTGTAACAAAAATAAATGACCTGTCAATAAACCAGGGGAGGGTGGAGCTAGATAAGATATAAAACGTGAGTTTGAGTAGCTTAAAAAGCATCATCACGCCCTAATGCACTTAAAAACACATTTATACAGTACTTCAAATTTGATTTCTCACTGCTGGAGCAGTGCTATGGGTTTTTACACTAGCTTAGCCTTTAATTAGTTCCCTTTAATACCTATTATTAGATACATAGCCAGATGGTTTATACATACTTCATTCCCCATTTATCTATCTCTTACATTTAATGCTGTGTTCATATTCACTTTTGATTCAACTAAAATTGCATGCAATTGTATGAAATTCTTACGTCCAGAGAATTTGAACATTTTGTGCAAATTAACACATTTACACATTTTAGAAGATTCCATCATTCACAGAAGGCTGACCACAGACACGACTGTGCAGACTACTAAAAGAACATTGCAGCTATCCTATAGTATACTTCTGCCAAACAAGGAGACTATCATAGCCTTTATAATAGCTATGAAATGCAGCAAACAGTTTTTGATGATTTTAGGATAGTGAGAATAATTTAGAGCTTACAGCTCTTCAACAGAGATAAAATAAGAAAGCCTTAAAAAAAATTGGACAAAACCTCCACAGAAATAATAATAATAATAAATTTTATTTCTATAGCGCCGACATATTCCGCAGCACTTTACATTTCAGAGGGGACTTGTACAGACGATAGACATTACAGCATAACAATAATCACATAGATCATAACAGATACCAAGAGGAATGAGGGCCCTGCTCGCAAGCTTACAATCTATGAGGAACAAAGGTAGAAACGAAAGGTGGGTGGTAACAATTACCCTGATTGTTTGGATGAGCCACGCACGGATGGGTAGCAGAAGCTGCAAGAGCAAATGAAACTAGCGAGGACCAGCTGACGGTGCTGGAACCCGGAGGGGCAGCAGAAGGAACAAGAGCCAATGGCACAACCATGGACCAGATGACGGTGCTGGAACACGGTTACTAAGCAGAAGGTACCTGTGCTACAAAGCACTACCAAGGACCAGCAGACGTTGCTGGAACTCGGATACCGAGAAGGAGGCACCTAGGCCAAAGACACTGCCGAGAACCAGCTGACGGTGCTGGAACCCGGATGGGTAGCAGAAGCTTTCAAGAGCAATTTAAACTAGCGAGGACCAGCTGACGGTGCTGGAACCCGGAGGGGCAGCAGAAGGGACAAGAGCCAATGGCACAACTGTGGACCAGCTGATGGTGCTGGAACACGGTTACTAAGCAGGAGGTAACTGTGCTACAAAGCACTACCAAGGACCAGCTGACGTAGCTGGAACTCGGATACCGAGAAGGAGGCACCTAGGCCAAATGCACTGCCGAGAACCAGCTGACGGTGCTGGAACCCGGATGGGTAGCAGAAGCTGCAAGAGCAAATGAAACTAGCGAGGACCAGCTGATGGTGCTTGAACCAAGAGGGGCAGCAGAAGGAACAAGAGCCAATGGCACAACCGTGGACCAGCTGACGGTGCTGGAACTCGGATACCGAGAAGGAGGCACCTAGGCCAAAGGCACTGCCGAGAACCAGCTGACGGTGCTGGAACCCGGAAGGGTAGCACAAGTTACCCATAATAAACAAAGTTGCAAGGCCGCGAGCAGGACGCAGTTACCAAAACCCACAGTCCAACAGGGGGTGCTTGTCCTATTGGCACTACGGAACCTGCCTTTATTACCAGAACCCGCAGCCCACATAGGAAGCACCGAAACTGCAGGCACCATAGACTCGGCTAACCCGACCGCAACACGACAGGACAATGTATTGGTGGCAAAATGACGTTGACACTACCCGGAAACAGCAGGCGTACTGGAACTAGGCTGGGCAGGAGGGAGTACCCGTGCCAAAGACCCTTCTGAGCAGCAACTGGCGATGTTGGAGGCCAGAATCAATCATGCAGCAGGCTGAGGCCTACTTGGAGCGAGTAGTAAATAAGATGTAGTGTGATTTTGGAGGCAGCAGGAGACTTTGTCGTCCACACAGCAGGGGAGCAGCTGGCGTTACTGAACCCCACTAACACTGGAGCTAGTGTGTTTTTCTTTGTGCAGACGGCACTTCCGAGCAACATCTGGCTGTGTTGAAGCCCAGGATCAATCATGGAGCAGGCTGAGGCCTACTTGTAGAAAGTTTTATATCGGTTGTACATTACTACTGGTTGTAACCGTGCTCCACTTAGGCCTCTGGCTCTACTGTCTCTAGTATTTCCCCTGGCCTCCAACCCCACCAGTTGCTGCTCTGAAGTGGCGTCTGCACAATCCACACTTGTTCCTGGGTTACAGGGGCTCAGTCACGTTAGTTTATCCCCTGATGTGTGTCCGGCAAGGTCTCCTGCTCTGTCCACATTCCCACTACTAGTAATGGGAATGTGGATAGAGCTGGAGACATTGCCGGACACACATCAGGGGATCAACTGACGTGACTGAGCCCCACTAACACAGGAACAAGTGTGGATTGTGCAGATGCCACTTCAGAGCAGCAACTGGCTGGGTTGGAGGCCAGTGGAAATACTAGAGACAGTGGAGCCAGAGGCCTAAGTGGAGCACGGTTAAAAATCAGTAGTAGTGAGACTGTGTAGGCAGCAGGAGACTATGCCATCCACACAGCAGGGGAGCAGCTGGCGTTACTGAACCCCACTGACAAAGGAGCTAGTGTTTCTATCTGTGCAGATGGCACTTCCAAGCAACAACTGGCTGTGTTGAAGCCCAGGATCAATCATGGAGCAGGCTGAGGCCTACTTGGAGCGAGTAGAAAATAAGATGTAGTGTGATTTTGGAGGCAGCAGGAGACTTTGTCGTCCACACAGCAGGGGAACAGCTGACGCTACTGAACCACACTAACACAGGAGCTGGTGTGTTTTTCTCTGTGAAGACTGCACTTCTGAACACCAACTGACGTTGTTGGAGCCCAGGATCAAGCATGGAGCAGGCTGAGGCCTGATGTTTTTTGCATGTGGAGGCAGCAGGAGACATTGCTGTCCACACAGCAGGGGAGCAGCTGATGTTACTGAACCCTACTAACACAGGAGCTAGTGTGTTTTTCTCTGTGAAGATGGCACTTCTGAACACCAACTGGAGTTGTTGGAGCCCAGGATCAAGCACGGAGCAGGCTGAGGCCTGATGTTTTTTGCATGTGGAGGCAGCAGGAGACTTTGTCGTCCACACAGCAGGGGAAAGCTGACGTTACTGAACCCCACTAACACAGGAGCTAGTGTGTTTTTCTCTGTGAAGATGGCACTTCTGAACACCAACTGGCATTGTTGGAGCCCAGGATCAAGCATGGAGCAGGCTGAGGCCTGATGTTTTTTGCATGTGGAGGCAGCAGGAGACATTGCCATCCACACAGCAGGGGAACAGCTGACGTTACTGAACCCCACTAACACAGGAGCTAGTGTGCTTTTGTCTGTGAAGATGGCACTTCTGAACACCAACTGGCGTTGTTGGAGCCCAGGATCAAGCATGGAGCAGGCTGAGGCCTGATGTTTTTTGCATGTGGAGGCAGCAGGAGACATTGCCGTCCACACAGCAGGGGAACAGCTGACGTTACTGAACCCCACTAACACAGGAGCTAGTGTGTTTTTCTCTGTGAAGACGGCACTTCTGAACACCAACTGGCGTTGTTGGAGCCCAGGATCAAGCATGGAGCAGGCAGAGGCCTGATGGTTTTTGAATCTAGAGGCAGCAGGAGGCATTGCCGTCCACACAGCAGGGGAACAGCTGACGTTACTGAACCCCACTAACACAGGAGCTAGTGTGTTTTACTCTGTGAAGATGGCACTTCTGAACACCAACTGGCATTGTTGGAGCCCAGGATCAAGCATGGAGCAGGCAGAGGCCTGATGGTTTTTGAATGTGGAGGCAGCAGGAGACATTGCCGTCCACACAGCAGGGGAACAGCAGACATTACTGAACCCCACTAACACAGGAGCTAGTGTTTTTCTCTTTGCGGACAGCACTTCTGAGCGACAACTGGCTGTGTTGAAGCCCAGGATCAATCATGCAGCAGGCGGAGGCCAAATTGCAGCAAGTTTTATATAGGCTGTAGAATGCTACTGATTGTAACCGTGCTCCACTATGGCCTCCGGCTCCACTGTCTCTAGTATGTCCCCTGGCCTCCAACCCCACCAGTTACTGCTCTGAAGTGGCGTCTGCACAATCCACACTTTTTCCTGTGTTACTGGGGCTCAGTCACGTCAGTTGATCCCCTGATGTGTGTCCGGCAAGGTCTCCTGCTCTGTCCTCATTCCCACTACCAGTAATGGGAATGTGGACAGAGCAGGAGACATTGCCGGACACACATCAGGGGATCAACTGACGTGACTGAGCCCCAGTAACTCAGGAACAAGTGTGGATTGTGCAGACGCCACTTCTGAGCAGAAACTGGTGGGGTTGGAGGGCAGGGGAAAAGCTAGAGACAGTGGAGCCAGAGGCCTAAGTGGAGCACGGTTAAAAATCAGTAGTAGTTTGAATGTGGAGGGAGCAGGAGACTTTGCCATCCACACAGCAGGGGAGCAGCTGGCATTACTGAAGCCCACTAACACAGGAGCTAGTGTTTTTCTCTGTGCAGATGGCACTTCTGAGCGACAACTGGCTGTGTTGAAGCCCAGGGATTACAGTTCAGGTGGTAGAAACATGAACACAACAGGAGACCTGGATACTGTTGCAAACCAATTATTTATTCTGGATGAGGACTGGCAAATTCAGGCGAGATCCAGGCCTTGTACATTTTCAGAAAAGTTAGCCGGTCAACGTTATCGGAGGATAGTCGTGTGCGACGGTCTGTTAGTACACCACCTGTGGCACTAAAGACGTGTTCTGATAATACACTTGCAGCAGGGCAAGCCAGCACCTCCAATGCATACTGGCTAAGCTCTGGCCATGTATCCAGCTTAGAGACCCAAAAATTGAAGGGGGAAGAGCCATCTGGGAGTACACTGACAGGGCAAGACATGTAGTCTGTCACCATCTGACGGAAACGTTGCCTCCTGCTGACTGGAGCCGTCTGTGATGGTGTAGACATTTGTGGCGGACACACAAAACTTTGTCACATTTGGGCCATAGTGGTCTTGCCTTGTGCTGAGGCGCTGCCTCTGCTCCCTCTTTGTGCCGAGCTTCCTCCACTGCCTCGACGCACAGAGCTGCTTTGTAAAGCACTAGCAGCACTGCTGTCGGGTGGAATGGAGAACATGATGGACTGCACCAGTGTGTCTTGGTACTCCCGCAGTTTACACTCCCGGTTCAACGGTGTTATGAGGCTTTGTAAGTTGTCCCGGTAGCGAGGATCTAGGAGGGTGTACACCCAATAATCAGTCGTGTTGAGAATGTGGGCGATGCGGCGGTCATTTCTCAGGCACTGCAGCATGAAATCAACCATGTGCTGCAGACTTCCACATGCCAAAGAAATGCTGTCCCCTGCTTGAGGCATCATCTCTGCCTGCTCTGCATCACCCCACCATCGCTGTACATACTGACTAGAGCATTGTGTACCTCCCTCCTCTGGAGAGATGTCTTCCTCCTCCATTGACTCCTTCTCATCCTCCTCACAAAGTGTCCCCTGCCTAGGCCTTTGTGAGGAACCACCTAGCACAGACTGTCCAGAAGCAGATGGCATTTGTGACTCCTCATCCTCCACCTCTTCCAAAACCTCCTCCCTTAGTGCTTGCAACGTTTTTTTGAAGCAGGCAGATAAGGGGGACAGTCATGCTGACTAGTGCATCATCTGTACTCGCCATCCGCGTGGAATCATTGAAGGCAAGCAAAACGAGGCAGATGTCCTTCATAGAGGCCCAGTCAGTGGTGCTGAAGTGTGACCGGCGCACAGTGTGACTTGATTGCGCCTGATGCAGCTGGTACTCCATGACTGCTGCCTGCAGCTCACACAACCGCTCCAACATATGTAACATTGAATTCCACCTGGTGGGTAGGTCACATATGATGCGATGTTCCGGAAAGCGTAATCGGCGTTGCAGAGCAGCAAGGAGCGATCTTGCCATGCTGGAACACCGCAAGTGAGCGCACTCTATGCGGACCTTGTGCAGCAGTGCATCAAGATCCGGATAGTCCCTCAGAAAGCTATGCACAGCCAAGTTCAGCACATGTGCCAGACATGGGATGTGAGTGAGGTGGCCTAGGCTCAGAGCTGCCACCAGATTTCGGCCATTGTCACACACTACCAAGCCTGGCTGGAGATTCACTGGCACAAACCACACGTCGCTCTCCTGCTTGATGGCATTCCAGAGCTCCTGCGCTGTGTGGCTTCGATTCCCCAAAGAAATAAATTTGAGTACGGCCTGTTGACGATTGGCCACGGCTGTGCTCATATCGGTCGTAACAGGCTCCTGCAGCGCTGTTTCTGAGGAACTTGAGTAGGAGGAGGAGTCAATGTGTAGAGATTGGATTCCTGCAATCCGTGGAGTTGGCAGAACACGTACAGCGCCACTCTCCAGATCTGTACCCGGCTCGACAACATTGACCCAATGGGCAGTGAGGGAAAGGTATCGTCCCTGTCCATGGTTACTGGTCCACGCATCGGTGGTCAGGTGGACCTTGCTACTGACGGCGTTTAGTAGCGCATGTTTTATCTTTCCCTCCACATTTTTTTGCAGGGCAGGGATGGCTTGCCTGCTGAAATAAAAGCGGCTGGGCACGGTGTATTGTGGGATTGCCAATGCCATGAAGTTACGGAAGGTGTCAGTCTCCACCAGCCTGAATGAGAGCATTTCAAGGGCCAGTAGTTTGGTAATGCCAGCATTCAGAGCCTGTGCTCGGGGATGGTTTGCCGAGTATGGCCGCCTTTTATCCCATGCCTGTGCTAACGATGACTGTAGAGTGGCCTGGGAGTGTGAGGATGACTGGGAATGTGGTGCTGTGGGTGGAATGTCACTGGGTCTCCGGACAACAGTGCCAGAGGTTCTTCCTTGGCGACCCTGTGAGGAAGCCGAAAGAGCTGTGTGTGAGCTGGAGGAAGAGGCCCCAACACGAGCTGAAGAGGTGGTAGGTGGTGCTGTACGTTGGCCTACGTCTTCAGTGTGTCTGTGTAACTCCACCTCGTGCTTGGTCCGCACATGTTTCCACATATTTGTGGTATTGAGGTTGCTGACATTTTTCCCTCTTTTAACTTTCTGATGACACAGCTTGCATTTGACAAAGCAAATGTCATCTGCAACTCTGTCAAAAAGGGACCAAGCACTGCAAGTCTTGGGATTGCCCGTTTTGGCTTTTGAAAGAGGAATGCTCCTAACGGGTGCCGAAGTGGAGGCTACAGGCAACCAAGTCTGCCCCCTCCCTCTCCCTCCTGTTTTGGCCGTTCAGGGAATCTCTTACTCAGAGCTGCTCCCACCACCTTCCTGTTCCTCACGCCATGATGGGTCAAGGATCTCATCATCTACACTCCCCTATTCAAACACCTGCTTCTCCTGGGTTGTCTTGCCAGCACTGTACGCACCAGAAAATGGCATCTGAGTCTCGTCATCATCTGATGCGTATTGAGGTGTGCTGACCATAGGCACTGGCCCACCCGCCTCTTCAGATTCAGAGGGACAAAGAAGTTGCGCATCACTGCATACTCCCTCTTCTTCACATTCTTGAATGCTGCTTGGCTGGTCCCCTCTTTCCAAGCCAACAGATTCAGAGAACAGAAGTAGAGACTGTGATGGCTCCTGTCCAGGGCTCTCTGACTGCCTGGGCACTTTGGCAGGTGGTGAAGAGACAGATGGTTGCTCTTCAGTGCTCTGGCCCTGAGAGGACGTGGAAGTCAATGAAGTCGATGCGTTAGCTGCCATCCATCCGACAACGGCTTCAATTTGTTCCTCCCGCAGAAGTGGGGTACGGTGAGGTCCTACAAAGCTGCGCATAAAGGACTGTTGCCTGCTAAATCTGGGGGATGCTGACTCACTGGTGCCCGCAGCAGGCACAGAATCCCCACGTCCTCTCCCTACAGAATCCCCACGTCCTCTCCCTGCTGAAACTCCACGCCCACGCCCACATGCCTTACTCCCTGCCTTCTTCATCTTGGTAGACTGATAACGATAGGCAGAAAAATACAAAGGGGGGGCTTAGTGTGCTTATTCCTGAACAGCTAGTAACAGGTATAAGAAACACGAATTTTATGAAGTGTGTGTGTGCACTACACTTTAATAGGACCTAATGTGGCCTACACAACTGTCAAATGGAGTGTTTGGTGAACTTTTTTTTTTTTTTTAAACTAAAAGGATGTGACCAAAGATTTGAAAGCGATAGTATCACAAACTTTTTGGAGCTATTACAATGCAGGAAGGTAACCTACAATGCGAAAGATGAGGCTCCAAAAAATAGGGGAATACTAATCTGACTGCAGCTGAAGGGCAGAAGCCAGAAAAAAGGCTCCTCTATCTGCTCCTATATAGTGTTTGCAACCAACCAATGTAGATGGATGCGGATGGATGCACACTAATAGAAGAATAAAAAATGAGCTGCAATAAAAGAAAATATATGTGTGAGGCAGTGACGCACGCTGAGCGGCCTACAACCAGACGTAGCTGCAGGACACACTACTCAGAGTGAGCTGCACTCACACACAGAGTCCTCTCAGACAGCCATGAACAGTGCAGATAAGTGGGCACTAGCACTGAACGGCTGCAGAGAGGTTCCGCTGTCTACTCCTCTACTGTTTGCAACCACCGTATAAGGATACGGATGGATGCACACTAATAGGAGAATAAAAAATGAGCTGCAATAAAAGAAAAATATGTGTGAGGCAGTGACGCACGCTGAGCGGCCTACAACCAGACGTAGCTGCAGGACACACTACTCAGAGTGAGCTGCACTCACACACAGAGTCCTCTCAGACAGCCGTGAACAGTGCAGATAAGTGGGCACTAGCACTGAACAGCTGCAGAGAGGTTCCGCTGTCTACTCCTCTACTGTTTGCAACCACCGTATAAGGATATGGATGGATGCACACTAATAGGAGAATAAAAAATGAGCTGCAATAAAAGAAAAATATGTGTGAGGCAGTGACGCACGCTGGGCGGCCTACAACCAGACGTAGCTGAAGGACACACTACTCAGCGTGAGCTGCACTCACACACAGAGACCTCTCAGACAGCCGTGAACAGTGCAGCAAACTGGGCACTAGCACTGAAAGGCTGCAGAGAGGCTCCGCTGTCTACTCCTATAGTGTTGGCATCCAACGTATTTGGATACGGATGGATGCACAGTGCACACTAATAGGAGAATGAAAAATGAGCAGCAAAAAAAGAAAAATATGTATGAGGCAGTGACACACACTGAGTGGCCTACAACCAGACGTGGCTGCAGGACACACTACTCAGCGTGAGCTGCACTCACACAGACCTTGCAGACAGCTGTGAACACTGCTGCAAGGCAAAAGAAAGCTACAGTGGTGGATTATGTAGCCTGGGTAAAGCACACTATGATTGTGAAAATCGCTATCTCTAACTGTCCCTCACAGTCTTGAACAGCAGCCTGTCCCTAACTGAATTCACAGCAGAGTGAACCCAAAATGGCGGCGGCGGCTTTTATAGTGCATCATGACATCATTTCAGCAGCCAATCACAGCCATGCCATTAGTTAACATGCCTACATGCCTAACAGGATGTGCCCACACTTCTGAGGATTGTCATTGGCTGAATCAAATCAAACTGGCTCATTGCATTATGGGAAATTCTGATTCCGGTATTCGATATGCTAAAAGTATCGGAACTCAGTATCGGAATTCCGATACAGTGAATATCGGCCGATACCCGATGCTTGCGGTATCGGAATGCTCAACACTACTCGTTACCAATCATTCAAACTAAGTTAAGACAGCAGTACACAATAAATGTATTTAGCAGATAAACAAGTGTCCAGGCCTACATGGATCATAAACCACTTTGAAAAGTTATTTGACCTCAATAGCATAAGGGGACAAGCAGGGTGAGTTGAAATAACTATATACCATTATATATGCTGCAAAGATGAATGATAGAGGTTGGACACATGCAGGAATCAGTGAAGTTGCTGGAAATAGTTAAATACCATTATATATGCTGCAAAGATAGATAGATTCTATAATTGCGGCACTGCAAAGGATGAGATTAAGATTCCAAGAATAATAGAGAAATTAAATTAATAGGGAGAGAAGGAGATAGGGGAGGTGCCAGCTGCAGTGTTAGACTGAGTGGAAATTATCAGTAACTAACTGAAGAGCCCGGCGCTGCCCGGGCATAGTAACTAACTGTGGTTAGTTCTAGAAAATGATAATTATCCTCCATCCCATAGTCCCGTGCCCATATACCCATCATACATATCCACGATCCCATAGGCCCGTGCCCATATACCCATCATACATATCCTCCATCCCAAAGTAAAGTGCCCATATACCCATCACACATCCTCCATCCCATAGTCCCATGCCCATATACCCATCATACATATTCTCCATCCCATAGTCCCATGCCCATATACCCATCATACATATTCTCCATCCCATAGTCCCATGCCCATATACCCATCATACATATTCGCCATCCCATAGTCGAGTGCCCATATACCCATCACACATCCTTCATCTCATAGTCCCGTGCCCATATACCCATCATACATATCCTCCATCCCATAGTTGAGTGCCCATATACCCATCATACATATCCGCCATCTCATAGTCCCGTGCCCATATACCCATCATACATATCCTCCATCCCATAGTCCCGTGCCCATATACCCGTCAAACATATCCTCTATTCCATAGTCCAGTGCCCATATACCCATCACACATCTTCCATCCCATAGTCCCGTACCCATATACATATCCGCCATCCGATAGTCCCGTGCCCATATACCCGTCATACATATCCTCCATCCCATAGTCCAGTGCCCATATACCCATCACACATCCTCCATCCCATAGTCCCGTTCCCATATACCCATCATACATATCCTCCATCCCATAGTCCCGTGCCCATATACATATCCTCCATCCCATAGTGCCGTTCCAAAAACCCATCATACATATCCTCCATCCCATAGTCCGGTGCCCATATACTCATCACACATCCTCCATCTCATAGTCAACCATTATAACGTCATAATGAGCGGCGGCGGGACTTGCAACCTTTGATGACATCAGCGTCGCCATGGCAACCATTGTGACATCATAATGAGGGGCGGGGCTTGGCACGCACACACTGCTTCCCCAGTATGCAAATAGGGGCATTGTGACATCACAATGAGGGGCGGGGCTTGACACGCACACACTTTTTCCCCCAGTATGTAGATAGGGGCAAAATTGTTTGGTGAATTGGAACGCGCGGGGTTAAAATTTCGCCTCACAACATAGCTTAGGACGCTCTCGGGGCCCAGACGTGTGACTGTGCCAAATTTTGTGGCTGTAGCTGCGACGGTGCGGATGCCTATCCCGGACATACAAACAAACATACACACACACACACACATACACACTTTGAGCTTTATATATTAGATATGGTGTAGCTGACATATGCCCTGATATATTTGAATTTCATGTTTTCTCTTAATTTAAAATACACTAGAAAGCAGACTCAAGACAGAACAATATTTTCTACATAAAGAAAAAAATCTGAAATCAGTGTCAGCCAGTGGTTGTCACAAGCAACATTTCTTGTGCAATCATTTTTGTGAAGGGGGTGTTATTGTTTTGTAAAAACACAAATAAAAAATCGTTACATTTCTTGGCAATTTATAAATTTCCCTGTGACTATCTACAAAAGAAAGTGTGCATGTTTTTTTTATAATTTGGATATCTGTTTTAATAGTCAAACTTTACAGATGAACACACAGGACCAATACAGCACCTTGTTGCAGATGCTAGCTGTTTGTTCTTGAATCTTGAACTTACCTTTGCGATTTTGGAAAAGGTGTTGAATTCTGTTGAGAAAACACATAAATACAAATTAGGAATCATTGACTATTTTGCAATTTGAATATACTGTGGATATAAAAAAGTCTAAACAAGCCTTTTAAAATGACATGTTTTTGCAATTTAAAGCGAACATGTCAGCAGGATTGTGCGCAGTAACCTATAGACAGTGTCAAATTGTTACCGTTATACTAACTACAATGATACCTTGGATGATGAAATCCTTCTTGTGGTTATTGTTCTATCATTATTTTCAGTTTTGAGTTAATGATAGGCTCGTGCTCTGGTGGCGGCGCCTACGCTGCACCATGATCAGATCTATGATGAGCATTTAATTATTCTTTCTGATGTTATCCATAAATTCTTGAAAAAAAAATCGGTTTGAAAGTGTCACCGGCTGTGCCTGCACAGGCGGCGCCATCTTGCTACAGAAAACAAAATTGCCTCCTCCGAGATGGATCACCAATAGCTGTTACTGCACAGGCACTGACGGCGCCATCTTGATAGAGAAAAAAAATAAAAATTGTCTCCACTAAGCGGCAACGGCGAACCAATAGTTGCTCTGAAGAGGCAATTTTTTTTCTCTAGCATGATCGCTTATAGCTGCTACTGTGCAGGCGCAAGCAGTACCATGTTGCTAGAGAAAAAAAATAGTCTCCAGTATACTATTTTTTTCTCTAGAAAGGTCTCAATCTATTGGATCGCCAAAAGCTTCTACTGCACATACGCATCCGGCAACATTTTTAAACTCATTTTTTTAATGAATAAATACATATTATGGATGTGATCATGGTGCAGCACAGCCGCTGTTTATTTTGAGGGTTTGTATCAGTTCAAGTAAAGAACAACTGTGAATATTTGGTTTCTTTTTTTTATGAAGCAAACAACAAATAAGACAAAATAGCTGAAAACGTTAGTATGCATAACTATTCATTCCCCTAAAATTATTACTTTGTGGAGCCTGCTTTTGCAGCAATTACAGCTGCAAGTCACTTTGGATAAGTCTCTATGAGCTTTGTACCTCTTGCCACAGGCATCTTTGCCAATTCCTCAATGCCAAACTGCTCCAGTTCCTTCAAGATAGATGGTTTCTTCTGATGGACCAAAATATTCAAGTATAACCCCATATTCTGGATTAAGGTCTGGGCTTTGACTATTTACATTTAAATGTTTCACTTTAAACCACGTGAGTGTTGCTTTAGCAGGATGCTTTGGGTCATTGTCTTGATGGAAGGTAAACCTCTGTCTCAAATCACTGATGGACTGAAACTGGTCGTGCTCAAGAATATCCCTGTATTTCGCACCATCCATCTTTCCCTCACCTCTGACCATTTTTCCTGTCCTTGCTGCCGAAATCACCCCCACAGCAAGAGGCTGCCACCACCAGGTTTCTCTATGAGGATGGTGTTCAAGGGGTGATGAGCTGTGTAGGTTTGGATTTTTTTATAACCCAACCTTGATTTGTACTGCTCAACAACTTTGTCAGTGACTTGTTCAGAAATCTTCTTGGTCTTTATGGTGTTGTTTGGTTAGTAGTGCCTCTTGCTTAATGGTGTTGCAGTCTCTGTGGCATTTCAGAAAAGGTGTGTATTTCCTATTATTTTGCATTTTTGTCTCACTTAAATCTTTCAAATCAGCAAACAAATTTAAATATTAGACAAAGCTAACACAAATAAACACAAAATGCGTTTTTTTAAATGAAGGTTTTTAGTATTAAGGGAAAAAGAAATACAAACCTACAGGGCCATGTGTGAAAAAGTTATTGCCCCCTAAAACTAATAACTGGATGGGCCACCCTTAGCAGCAACAACTGCAATCAAGCATTTGCGATAACTGGCATTGAGTCTTGTACTACACCTTGCAGGAATTTTGGCCCACTCATTTTTCCAGAATTTATGTGATTCAGTCACATTGGAGGATTTTCGATCATGAACTGTCTTTTTAAGATCAAGCCACAGAACCTCAGTTGGATAAGGGTTAGGACTTTGATCAGGGCTGCTACATCATCTTAATTTTGTTTTTCTTAAGTCATTCAGAGGGGGAATTGCTGGTATGTTTTGAATCATTGTCCTGCTTCATAACACAAGTGTGATTGAACTTGAGGTCATGAACAGATTGCTGGGCATTAACCTCCAGGATTTTTTGCTAGACAGCAGAATTCATGGTTCCATTTACTACAGCAAGTCTTCCAGGTCTTGAAGCAGCAAAACAGACCCAGTCCATCACACTACCACCATATTTTACTGTTAGTATAATGTTCATTTTCTGAAATGCTTGTTTCAATTCTACATCAGATGTAATGGGACACTTTTCTTCCAAAAAGTTTAACTTTTTTCTTATCAGTCCACAGAGAATTCTCCCAAAAGTCTTGGGGATCATTAAGATGTTTTCTGGTAAAATTGAGACGAGCATTTATGCTCTTATTGCTCCACAGTGGTTTTCATCTTGGAACTCGGCCATTCCTGTCATTTTCACCTTGTATCTTTCTTATGGTGGTGTCACGAACACTGACCTTAACTGAGTCAAGTGAGGACTGCATTTCTTTGGCTGTTGTTGAAAAGTGACCTCTTGGATGAGTCGTCGCTGCACTGTTGGGGTACTTTTGGTAGATCGGCCACTCCTGGGAAGGTTAACCACTGTTCCATTTTTTTGGCATTTGTGAATAATTGCTCTCACTGTAATTCTCTGGAGTCCGAAAGCTTTAGAAATGGCTTCATAGCATCTGTAAGACTGATAGATCTCAATTATATTGTTTGTTGTTTGCTTCAGAATTTCTTTGGCTTGCGGATAGATGTATAGTTTTTGAGTATCTTTACTTTCTTAGACAGGTTTTAATTAAGTGATTTATTGATTGAAAACAAGTATGGCAGAAATAGAAGTCTTCAAATAGAGGCTGGACAAACATCTGTTTGGGATGATTTAGTAAATCCTGCTTTGAGCAGGAGGTTGAACCAGGTGGCCCAGGAGGTCCCTTCCCACTCCACCATTCTATGATTCTATGGCAGTAGGTAGCCTTGGATGTGGCTAGGGAATTTGAACTCAACTTCTTAAAGATGTGATTAGCCACAGTTAATGTATGTTTTTTTTAGGGGGGAGAAGATGGCAATCACTTTCTTACAAAGGCCCTGTAGGTTTGATTTCTTTTTCCCTTAATACTAAAGACTTTCTTTGAAAAATTGCATTTTGTGTTTACTGGTGTTAGCTTTATTAAATATTTAAACTTGTTTGGTAGTCTGAAACATTTAATTGTGACAAACATGCAAAAGAATAGGAAATAAAAAAGGGGGCAAGCACTTTTTCATATCACACACACACACACACACACACACACACACACACACACACACACACATATATATATATTATATATATATGTATATATATATGTATATAATCAAGGTGACAGAATGTGTCTCATCAAATCAATGTGAGAGCTTTTGAGGAGAAATCAATCAGGGCTTACCTTGTTTAATGCTGTATTACACTTAATATTTTTTAGACTAAAGGAGGGCCTTAAGTGGCACTTAAATCATGTACAAATTGTCTCAAAGATGCATTCCATATGGAATAGCTATCCAACAGTCCTATCTTGTTAACTATAAAGAAAATCTGTTTTATTCATAAG
Organism: Dendrobates tinctorius; assembly: GCF_039654945.1. Lineage (NCBI taxonomy): Eukaryota > Metazoa > Chordata > Amphibia > Anura > Dendrobatidae > Dendrobates > Dendrobates tinctorius. Next base: position 5,440,357 of record NW_027361858.1, on the reverse strand, counting down.
GAGCTCTTGCAATCTAATTAAAAGCCTGCAGTATATACTTTCCGAATCCCTTGTGGGCATCACAGCAGCTAGATATAATAAATCTATATGCTCTTCTACAGATTTATAACAACTTTTTCTTTAGAAATGTATAATTTAAACCTTTTTTTATAGTCTCTGCAAAATCTACAATGTAAGTTAATTACAATAACTTGAATTCATATTACAGTATGTTGTAATTGCAAAAATTCACATTTCTCAACAATGTCCCTCATAAGTTGATTTTTTTTACTAAAAAAGTGTTTATTGTTCATTATTAAAATAATGCCTTCCAAGGACATGTACTTTCTACAATTACACTAAAAGAAAGAAAGTTTCCATTTCCTACAAATTTTCAAATGAGCAACTATAGTTTATGCACTGGGTATTTTTGTTTTAAAAAAAGTATTTTGAAAGTATTTTAAGGCTGATGCACATAAAATATATAGTCGGATTACTTGGAATGAAAATAAATAAATAAAAAAAAGATTAAAAAATGTTATTTATTCCTTATCCTAGTTTTGATCCAAGCAAATTCAGTCCATTACTAAAAGTGCCTGTTCACTTTCTGTGCACGCATACTCTAGACCATGATGTCTGAAGCCTGAGAACATTGGTGTAAAATGTTTTTAATATTTGCATTGTTTCAGAATGTAAATTTTCATTTGGTGTTGTATATACTCTAAACTATTATTGCTTCATGCTTGATTGTGCAAAACCTCATAATCCATGTTATGCCGACAGTTGAGACCAGAAGTTTACATACACTGTATAAAAAGACACATATGCATGTTTTTCTCAATATCTGACATGAAATCAGAATAAACCGTTCCCGTTTTAGGTTAATTAGAATTACCATAATTATTAACATTTGGCAAATGCCGGAATGAGAGAGAGAATGTTTTAAGGCATTTATATTTTATACAGTGAATGTAAACTTCTAGTTTCAACTGCAAGGATACTGTATATTGTGATAATGTACTATTTTTTCTCACTTTTTAAGTGCCAACATATAAGTCTTTGATCTTAGCTGATAAAAAGTACTACCCTTGGTAGTCAACATTGCTTGTTCCATACTTGCAAAGCTTTGATTTGTGTTTTGAGACATTATTATATAGTGATATGAATCTGTTTTAAAAAGTTCAACACTAGAAAGTATATCATGTCTCTAAATCATACAAAGCTACAGCTCCTGCTTCATTGAATACTGAAAATTTCATATCAGTAATCACATGATGACTGTTGGAATCAACAAGCAAATCCTAAATGTAGGTATATTACAAGGTTAGGATTTAGCATGCTACAGTCCTAAATCTTAAAGTTAATTCCATTGATATAAGTATAGATGTAGTAATTCTTAATTTATCGGACAGCACAATACTTTATTAGCATAACAATGAATCATATTATCTGATTGCTACATATTGTATATACAAGATCAGAAACAATAAAAGTGCGGGAATACTGGACCAGATCCATCATCAGTAGAGAAATACGGCTTCACAATCATCAGTACTTGATTACTTAATCAAAATGCCTAAAGTACATGAATAAATTGCAAGAAGCAGCATTTCAGCATGATTATAGGACCAGAATCAACACCAGTACATGAATATATCACCAGAACTACAAAAATAGAGTAAAAAATTACAGCCACAAACCATAATCAGTACATAAATTCACTACCATTAGTCCATAAACATATTGCAAAGCTTAGCACAGTGATCAATTTCAATGTCAGGTCAGTCATATATACAATTGTATCACATGAACTTACAACTTCTAGTATGACCTTATTAATGGTCAGGAGATACTGTAAGTTTTTTCTAAATTCCATCAATAGACTATAGAGATGACAGGAACTACAGTACAGGTGAGGTTGTGGTTAGTATCACGAGCAAGCATTTACAATCTTATAGGTGATTTCTCTTATTGGAATTGTTATGCTTTTCTTCTCCATCTTGTTCAGACGCCATGATGATTTTCCACATCCACAGCTCATCTCTATATACTTGTGTAGTAATCGCAGGTACACGGGATGCAGTGAAGAGACGGGAGCCGGAGTGAACTTACAATGTAACTTTTATATAACAACAGTAATCTTTGCAGGGTTCAGAACAATAATACACAGGTAACATGATAATGACTACCCGGTTGGAATCAGTAACTATGAGCCCGTGGTATGGCCAACTACGGATCCAGGAACTACGATTGATCAACTACAACGTGTCACTTAATCTCCTCTGAAGTCCGGCAGAGTGGTGGTCGGTGTCTGTTCAGCGTCTCAGCTGCTGGGCCCAGCCGACGAGGAGTTGATGTAAGCTTCTGGCGTTCCTACGCCCAGGTGGATCGAGGGCACAACAGGACCCTGAAAAGTTCCTCTTCATTGTGCCTCCAGGCGGAGGCAGGATGGTGATAGCCGGGGCTCGGAGCATGGAGGCCGCAGCCGCAGGCTGGGGCCGGGAAGAGGCGGCAGCGGGCAGGCCGCAACCGCGGGCTGGAGTCGGGCACTGGCGACTTCGGGTGGTGGCGGGCAGACTGCAACCGCGGGCTGGAGTCAGGCAGCAGCGGCTGCGGGTGGCAGCAGGTAGGCCGCAACTGCAGGCTGGAGTCGAGCAGTGGTGGCCAGGGGGCAGCAGGCTCTTTTAAACCTGCTCTGCCCCCACTCCTTCTAGAACTGTCTCTGGTCCGTCCTCTAATTATGTCCCCTAGAAACAGTCTCCCTAGGAACCTTGGTGACAGTCTCCTTAGTTCAGGTCTGGTTACACAGTGGGGACTCTCCCTCCTACACTTGCATTTTCTCCTTTATTCTGTTGCAGTGTCACACATTCCCCTTAACACCTTCATGACCAAGCCTATTTTGACCTTAATGACCAGGCCATTTTTTGCAATTCTGACCAGTGTCCCTTTATGAGGTAATAACTCTGGAATGCTTCAACGTATCCTAGTGATTTTGAGATTGTTTTTTTGTGACATATTGGGCTTCATGATAGTGTTAAATTAAGGTTGATAATTTTTGCGCTTATTTGTGAAAAAATCAGAAATTTGGCAAAAATGTAGAAAAGTTTGCAATTTTCAAATTTTGAATTTTTATTCTGTTAAACCAGAGAGTTATGTGACACAAAATAGTTACTGAATAACATTTCCCACATGTCTACTTTACAATAGCACAATTTTGGAAACAATTTGTTTTATTAGGAAGTTATAAGGGTTAAAAGTTGACCAGCGATTTCTCATTTTTACAACAAAATTTACAGAACCATTTTTTTAGGGACCACCTCACATTTGAAGTCACTGTGAGGGGTCTATATGGCAGAAAATACCCAAAAGTGACACCATTCTAAATACTGCACCCCTCATGCTACTCAAAACTACATTCAAGAAGATTATTAACCCTTCAGGTGTTTCACAGGAACTAAAGCAATGTGGAAGGAAAAAATGGACTTTTTAATTTTTCCAGCAAAAATTTTTTTTTAGGATCAATTTTTTCATTTTCACATGGGCAACAGGATAAAATGGATTCTAAGATTTGTTGGGCAATCTCTCCTGAGTACTCCATTACCTCATATGTGGTCATAAACCACTGTTTGGGTGTACGGCAGGGCTCAGAAGGGAAGGAGCGCCATTTGACTTTTTGAATGGAAAATATGATGGAATATTTAGCGGTTGCCATGTCATGTTTGGAGAGTCCCTGTGTACCTAATTATTGGAGCTCCCCCACAAATGACCCCATTTTGGAAACTAGACCCCCAAAGGAACTTATCTAGATGCATAGTGATCACTTTGAATGCCCAGGTGCTTCACAAATTGATCCGTGAAAAAAAAGACTTTTTTTCACAAACATTTTCTTTTAGCCTCAGTTTTTTCATTTTCACATGGGCAACAGGATAAAATGGATCCTACAATGTGTTGGGCAATTTCTTCTGAGTACACTGATACCTCATATGTGGTCATAAACAACTGTTTGGGTGCACGGCAGGGTCCGGAAGGGAAGGAGCGGTATTTGACTTTTTGAATGGAAAATTAGCTCCAATCGTTATCGGACACCATGTCGCGTTTGGAGAGCCCCTGTGTGCCTAAACAGTGAAAACCCACCACAAGTGACCCCATTTTGGAAACTAGACCCCTTATGGAACTAATATAGATGTGTGGTGAGCACTTTGAACCCCCAAATGCTTCACAAAAGTTTATAACGCAGAGCAGTGAAAATAAAAAATCATTTTTTTTCCTCAAAAATGATATTTTAGCACTCTATTTTTTATTTTCATATGGCTAACAGGAGAAATTGGACAACAAAAGTTGTTGTCCAGTGTGTTCTGAGTGCGCTGGTACCCCATATGTGGGGGGAACCACTGTTTGGGCACACGGCAGGGCTCAGAAGGGAAGGAGCGCCATTTGACTTTTTGAAATGAAAATTTCCTCTAATCGTTAGCGGGCACCATGTCGTGTTTGGAGAGCCCCTGTGTGCCTAAACATTGGAGCTCCCCCACAAATGACCCTATTTTGGAAACTAGACCCCCTAAGGAACTTATCTAGATGCATAGTGAGCACTTTGAACCCCAAGTGCTTCACAAAAGTTTATAACACAGAGCCGTGAAAATAAAAAAAAAATTTTTTTTCCCTCAAAAAATTATTTTTTTTTATTTTCTCAAGGGTACCAGGAGAAATTGGAAGTTGTTGTCCAGTTTGTCCTGAGTACGCTGGTATCCCATATGTGGGGGGACCACTGTTTGGGCACACGTCGGGGCTCGGAAGAGAAGTAGTGACATTTTGAAATGCTGACTTTGATGGAATGGTCTGCGGTCATCATGTTACATTTGCAGAGCCCCTAATGTACCTAAACTGTTGAACCCCCCCAAGTGACCCCATTTTGGAAACTAGACCCCCCAAGGAACTTATCTAGATGTGTGGTGAGCACTTTGAACCCACAAGTGCTTCACAAAAGTTTATAACGCAGAGCAGTGAAAATAAAAAATCATTTTTTTTCCTCAAAAATGATATTTTAGCACGCTATTTTTTTTTTGTAAATTCTTTATTTTCAAAATTTAAACATCACCATTAAACACAACACCAAATCTCAGATACATTTGGCGAAGTATTAATTAAGGGTTGGTTTAGGGTGAAGAGGGAGGAAAAAATAAGGGAAAGGTAGGTAGGGGAGAGAAGGGAAAAAAGGAAGGGAAGGGGAAAAAAGGATACATAATCATAAACAGTATCAACAACATTAACATTAACATAATGTGGTTGACGGCATGAGCACAAACATTGAATGGGTGTACTTCGGAAAATAACATAGCACATTACATTAGGGCTATCTAATTGGAACAGTGGAGCCAGGAACCCCAGCGCAGAAGCTGTCAGATCCAGGTAAACTTATGAGACACTAAAATTCCCTTAAGGAGGATTGCCTTCTAAATATCTATTCCACGGGGCCCAAGTCAACACATAAGATCTATGATTAAAAATTTCCCAGCTAGACAGCTCCTCCAAGCGAGAGATTTGATTTATTTTAGCATGCCATTCTCCCAACGTGGGAGGAGCTACATCTTTCCAATGGGCAACTATTAACTGTCTCGCCGCGCTCAACATCAGTGGGAGAAGACCATGTTTTTTTGGTAAAAAGTCCTTCGACGGACAAGAAAGAAGAGCCTCCGTGGCTCTAAGATTAACCTTTATTAGTCTTAATTTTTTAAGAACTAGTTCAACTCCATCCCAAAAAACCCTCAGTCTAGGGCAGTCCCAGAATATATGTGAATGGTGTCCTCTAGAATTGAGGCATCGCCAACAAGCGTCATTATCCGCGAGACCCATCTGGAATAATTTAGCTGGAGTTAAATGCCACCTAGTTAATATTTTATAAGAGTTCTCCTGCAAGAGTACGCACCTGGAAAAACCCCGAGCATTTGACAGCATTTTAGATATTTGGTCCTCTGTAAACTTGATATTAAGTTCCATTTCCCAAGAATATATAAACGAGGGCTTAAAATGCATATTTGGGGAGATGAGATGTGAATAAATGCGAGATAAAATTTTTAGCCGTCGAGGTGGAAGTTTAATCATAATATCTAACCAGGACCAATTAGATTTAGACGGGAATCTCCGTCGAAATTGTAAAAGTGTACGTCTGATGTGTTGTTTTTGGAGAAAATTTGTTGGTTGAGTCAACGCACCCGGTGGCCAAAACCCCCCCTGCAGGATTCTATTACCATAAAAACCATTCAACGTTTCTCTAGGGAGGTTGGACCATAAATTATATGGGTCTTGAAAATCTAACTCCAAAAGATAGGGTATTGAGCCAACCGGTGTCAATGTCGAGGGGAAGGTGTCCTCCGGGAGCTCTCCCAACACTAATCTTTTAACACGCAATGTAGTTGTGGTTACCTCATCCAACCTAAGAGAGATTGGCGGTTTAGCTTTAGTCCAAAGATACGGTAAACCCCTCAGGCCCAATAGAGCTAAATCAATACTATCCCCATCCTCACTCCCAGCACAGGACACCACCTTTAACCATCTACTGAGATGAATAGCCTTATAGTATAAAAGAGGGTCCAGGACCCCCAATCCTCCAGAAGAGATAGGGTAAGAAAGAAACTTATATGGCAACCTAGCCTTTTTTGATTTCCAAATAAATTTTCCAATAAGGGATTTTAACGTTTAAAAAAAGGTCAAGGGAATCCGAATCGGAACCATGTTCATGGTATACATTATAATAGGCATTATATACGCCTTAAACACATTAATGCGACCCATCTAGGATAAAGTGGGTAGGTTATATTTTTGCATCAGGTTTTTGATCTTTTGAATTAAAGGAATGTAGTTATTTTGAAATAAGTTGGCGGGATCTCTAGTTATTGTTATTCCCAAATATCTAATAGAATTAGTAGCCCAAGAGAATGGAGTCTGTGTGCGAATAGTGGAGATCTGAGAGTGGGGGAGAACAACGCTTAACACTTCAGATTTTGTTAAATTAATTTTAAAATTAGAGAGGAGACCAAATTGATGAAAGGCTTGAAGGATAATTGGGAATGCTTGAGATGGGTTGGAAATAAGGAAGAGCAGATCATCTGCGAAAGCTAAAGTTTTAAATGAACTCCGGCCCACCGACAACCCCTCTTAGTACGCTATTTTTTATTTTCATATGGCTATCAGGAGAAATTGGACAACAAAAGTTGTTGTCCAGTGTGTTCTGAGTGCGCTGGTACCCCATATGTTTGGGGAACCACTGTTTGGGCACACGGCAGGGCTCAGAAGGGAAGGAGCGCCATTTGACTTTTTGAAATGAAAATTTCCTCTAATCGTTAGCGGGCACCATGTCGTGTTTGGAGAGCCCCTGTGTGCCTAAACATTGGAGCTCCCCCACAAATGACACCATTTTGGAATCTAGACCCCCTAAGGAACTTATCTAGATGCATAGTGAGCACTTTGAGCCCCCAAGTGCTTCACAAAAGTTTATAACACAGAGCAGTGAAAATTAAAAAAAAAAATTTTCCCTCCAAAAATTATTTTTTAGTGCACAATTTTTTATTTTCTCAAGGGTACCAGGAGAAATTGGAAGTTGTTGTCCAGTTTGTCCTGAGTATGCTGGTATCCCATATGTGGGGGGACCACTGTTTGGGCACATGTCGGGGCTCGGAAGGGAAGTAGTGACATTTTGAAATGCTGACTTTGATGGAATGGTCTGCGGTCATCATGTTACATTTGCAGAGCCCCTAATGTACCTAAACTGTTGAACCCCCCCCAAGTGACCCCATTTTGGAAACTAGACCCCCCAAGGAACTTATCTAGATGTGTGGTGAGCACTTTGAACCCACAAGTGCTTCACAGAAGTTTATAGCGCAAAGCTGTGAAGATACAAAATCATTTTTTTCCTCAAAAAATGATTATTTTAGCTCGCTAATTTTTATTTTCACAAGGGTAACAGGAGAAATTGGACCCCAAAAGTTGCTGTCCAGTTTGTCCTGAGTATGCTGGTACCCCATATATGGGGGGAACCATTGTTTGGGCACACGTAAGGGCTCGGAATGGAAGTAGTGACGTTATGAAATGCAGACAATGATGGAAAGGTCTGCGGTCGTCATTACGTTTGCAGAGCCCCTGATGTGCCTAATTTTAACTCCAACCCTAATCCCAACACACCCCTAACCACATCCCTAACCCCAACACATCCCTAACCCTAATCCCAACCCTAACCATAACCCTAACCCCAATACACCCCTAACCCTAATCCCAACCCTAACCATAACCCTAACCACAAGCCTAACCCTAATCCCAACCCTAACCCCAACACATCCCTAACCTTAATCTTAACCCTAATGCCTACCCTAACCCTAATTCCAACCCTAACTCTAATTCCAACCCTAAACCTTTTCTAACCCTACACCTAATTCCAACCCTAACCCTAATTCCACTCTAACCCTAACCCTAATTCCAACCCTTACCCTAATTCCAACCCTAACCCTATTTCCAACCCTAACCCTAATTCTAACCCTAACCCTAGCCCTAACCCTAACCCTACTCCTATTTCCAACCCTAACCCTAACCCTAATGGAAAAATAAAAATAATTTCTTTATTTTATTATTTGTTCCTGCCTATGGGGTTGATAAACGGGGGGGTTTATTTACTGTTCATTCTATTTTGATCACTGTGAGAGTTTATCACAGTGATCAAAATGAATGAATGGAATCTGCAGCCGGCGGGCGCACTGAGCATGCACCTGCTGCCATTTTCCAAGATGGCAGCGCCCATGGTACAGGGCGGCGGGACACCGGGAGCCAGAGAGGAACATCGGCGGTAGCGGGGGTAAGGGAGGGTCGGAAGGTGGGGGGAGTGGAGAGAAGGGGGAGGGGAGCAGATGATGACGGCGGTGACACATTGCTGCCGTCAGTCGTATTGGGGGCTGGTCGTGAGTCGTGAGGGGTTGGATCACAGTCTCCAGCCATGTCTGATGCTACTGCAGCATCGGCCATGGCTGGATTGCAATATTTCATCAATTTTCATTGATGAAATATTACTATCGCGATGATTGGCAGTTTCACTTTTAACAGTCAATCAGAGCGATCGTAGCGATGTAGGGGTGAAGCCACGCCCCCTGTGGTGAAGTACAAAGCCCCCTGTATCTGCGGGTCAGGTGACCTTTCAGTGACCCTGGTCACCCGACCCGCAGGGGGGCTTTAAAGTCATGACGCCACATAGGCGTCACTGGTCAGATTGGCACCGACTTTCATGACGCCTATGTGGCATCATTGATCATGAAGGGGTTAAAAATAGCGGTGTCATTTTATGTCCCTGAATAAAAATATCTGTCTTATGCTATTGCACTGAAATAGTGATTGTATTTTACAAAATTTGAATCAATTTTATGCTACATAGCCTTCACATTTATCCCCCTTATGAACTGTAAACACACTGTCCACCCTTATGAACTATAACCACCACACTATTCTCCCTAATTAGCTATAAATGTCACACTGTGTGCCTTTATTAGCAACAACAACCATATTGACCCCTTAGAAACAATAAATACAACACTATCGCCCATGTTAGCTATAACTGCAACACTGTCCCCTTTATGAAGTACAACTGTCACACTGTCTGCCCTTATTCATTCTAACCTTAACACTATTTACCTTTATTGATTATAACCATCAATCTTTCTGCACTTATTAGCTATACTGTCCACCCTTATTAGCTAAAATTTTCATTCTGTACCTATTTTCAGTTTCCTATCCACAATTTCCCTTTTCATTCTTGGCCCACTCATTGTACTTTCCCTTCACACTATGTCTCGCCATACTGTCCAGTCTATATAATGTGCCCCTTCCTCACACTTTCCTGCCTGTGCACAATTTCAAACACACTGTGCCCTCACATTATTCAAGCATGTGGCACACTCTCTATACTGTGCCCCATACTGTCTTATAATATTGTATCCCCACCATATTGCCTAGGCTCTATAGTGTGCTACTTCCTTCTGCATTCTGGTATCTCATAATTGCACCCCCACACTGTCCACTCCATTCTGCCCCCTCTTTCTACTGTCCTTTTACATTGTGTTCCCTCACACTGCTCAGTCACTATATTGTGCCTCCATCTCACACTTATCCCTTCAACGTCCCTTCATATTGTCCCATCACATTGCCCCTCTCAATGCTGTTCACCCCACTCCATCCAGTCTCTATACTCTGCCCCTCACACTTTTCCCTAATACTGCCCCCTCACATTTCCCACTGAATCTAGTTCCCCTGTATCTTCAGCTTAATTGATGCACTTCTTGTTCTCAGCGGCAAAGGAGTGGCATCAGCAGCTTAATTAGTTGACCTTATCTACTGTGGTACATTGCCTTTACCCTGAAAGTCAAGAGTGCAATTGACAGCAGGGAAATCGTCTTTTACCAGTTCTTTGAGTTGGCTGTCAGCCTCAAAATCAGCTCTGAAAAAGCCCACTTTCTATGGTGGCCAAGTGCCTTCCCTATGAGACTACCCACACCACCACATGAGAAGAGATACTTATCTTGCTCAACCATTTCCCCCTCCCGACTGTGCATGGACCAAATGCTCTGCAAGTCCCCTATGTTTATGCCTCTTTGTTAGCAAGTAATTGTACTTGAAATTCCCTATTGCACTATTTCCGAATTTTCTGCTCTGATATGAACATATGAGATGTATGGATAGATATATTCTATGTACAAAGGCTATATTTATTTTACATATACAGTATATAGGCTTTCAACATTTGAAGACTTAGAGGTTATATTTATATTTACTGCATTTTCTTTGTAAAACTTGCTGTGCAGCTCTAAATATGTAAATGCTGATTACATTTTAGTTTTAACATTACATTTTGACATTTTTATTGATGCTTTACTACTTGACATTTGTATGCACATACTGGGCCTGCATAAATGTTCATGTTGTTATTTCATATTGATAACCCAGGAGTGTGATGAACTTGTAAAGTTCTTGTTTCTTTCTGAGCATAAAATATAAATGGGATGAATATATTTTCGTGATTATTCATTTTAGTACACATACATCCCTGGTTAATGGAACAGAAAATGAAAAGATAGCGAAGGTCATACAATCACAAGGCTGTGAAGATTACTGTATATGATTGCCAATAGAAATGCAATGAAAGAGAATGCACGGTACTATGTGCAATGCACATGGTGCTTGTTTGTAATATTATGATGCAGTACTTTTACATACTTTATATTTTAATAAATATGTTAGTAAATGCTCGTCTCCAAATTAATTAAGTGACTCCATGACAAAGTAGGAAATATTTATTTTGTTGCTTTTAATTCAGTACTAGAGAGAAGTGAATTTCTGCAAGTCTAAATTGTCCTCGAATTTTTCAAAGATCTATATTCACTAGAATGCATGTTTTTTTGTGACTTGCTCCACGCAAATTCAGAAAAATGGAAACCACATGCGGCAACAATTTTGCTGAATCATGGAGGGCCACACAAACGGTTAAAGAATATAAATAAAACTCACTACACTGCTCACTAGTGATGACGAGCAAATGTCAGGGGTAAACGTAGCCTCTCTGCTGCCTGAGGCAAACTGCAAAATGGTGCCCACCGGTAGTAAAATCAGTACAAATGGTTGTGGTTTACTCTTTACTAGCCTAACCTGATGTACATGTAAAATACATACACTTTTAAATAGGAATATATTTGAAACATCGATCTTTACATTTCTTAAGGGACTCAATGCCCCGTGAGGTAAACTGATCAACTTGCTTCATTTTAGGTGCGCCCCTGGCAGGGGAACAGTGCTTACTGTAGCGCTTCTTCCCCGATGGCAGTCTGTGTAGAACTGATGCGGCACACAGTTGCCATACGTATTACACACATGGACACAGATATCACCAGTACCTGTGTTTCCGGTACCGGAAATATCAGGATGTGTGAGACCAGCCTAAAGCCACTGTTAAAGCCCAAGCTTGGCAAGACTAGACTCCAGGAGTTGACCCACTGGACCGTGGCACCGAGGGACCCTGGGCGATCAACCAGGTGCAGCCGACCCCTATACAGGGATCGTTAGGAGCAGGCCCAGAGGTTCGGATACCACGGCAGCCAGTACCAAGAGGGACAGCTCGGGATGGACTGGAGTAGGACTATGAGAGAGGCACCGTGGAGCACCCGGACAGAGTAGGACACGGGTGGCAGGACCTGAGTAGGATGGTAGGAACATGGACAGCAGGACGAAGCAAGGGTACAGGTGGCAGGACCGGAGTAGGACGGCAGGAGGTAGACACGGACAGCAGGACAGAGCAAGGGCACAGGTGGCAGGACCGGAGTAGGATGGCAGGAGGTACACACGGACAGCAGGAAGGAGCAAGGGCACAGTTGGCAGGACCGGAGTAAGACGGCAAGGGGTAGACACGGACCGCAGGATGGAGCAAGGGCTCGGGTGGCAGGACCGGAGTAGGACGGCAGGAGGTAGACACGGACAGCAGGACAGCAGGAAACAGGCACAGGCAACAGGACGGCAAGAGACAGGCACGAGCAGCAGGACGAGTGGAGACAGGCACAGGCAGTGGGATAGAACAGGGTCTGCAGGGAGGCAAGCACAGGAAAGAGGTGAGCACAGATACAGGGCCTAATGTGGTTTGAAACACAAGCATCAGGCGCCTCCATTACAGGAGGGCGGCCTGAAATACCCTAGGACCGTCTCTCATTGGTCTGGTGGTGATTCCAGGTTAGGGCACCACCGGAGCACAAGGAGGTGCGAATCAAGGGCCGTGACAGCCACATTCACACATTCAGTATTTGCTCAGTATTTTACCTCAGTATTTGTAAGCCAAATCGGGCGTGGGTGAGAAATCCAGAAGTGATGACATGTTTCTATTAGTTTTCCTCTGATTGTTCCACTCCTGTTTTTTTCTTACAAATACTGAAGTAAAATACTGAACGTGTGAACGTGGCCTGATAGAGGGTTTCTGCTACTTCTGACTTCCCAGTTTAACACAATCCAACATAATTAAGAACATCAATATTTTTTCCAGACAGGAAAAGAGAATGTTCAAAAGAACATGGCTCTAGGACAACTCCCATTTACCAATATGTGAACCTACATAGAAATCCAGAGTATAAAGCCCAAAATATTCAATCCAAGAGTCAAATTAATCATGACAAAATATATGCTCTTTATTAGTACAGGTGCAAAAAGTTTTAAAAGCACAATCATATGGTCAGATACCAGGGATGACACAAGAAAAAAGAGGGAGAAGACCGCTGCATATACAGAATTAAGTGCAATGGTACATTAACATAGTTAAAGCAGACCCCATGTTAGTATGTGAACGCAAAAGTTGCGGCACAGTCCCTTGCCAATCATTAATTACTTTACCAGGATAAAATCCACATCAAGGAACATGAAAAACCATACAAACGAGCCATCATAAAGTGCTATGTGCAAGAGGGTATGGAGAGAGAGTGAAAAAATGACCATGCTTACCCATGTGGAACATGAAATGCTGCGTGTCTGGTCCCAGAGCCCCTACGCACGTTTCGCGCTGGGCTTCATCGGGGGGCTTGTTCCCGCAGACAGAATTTGCAGCCACAAGCTGGCGCTGATAAAAGGTGGAGACGGTGATATTATACACAGGAGCTCTGTATATAGTGTATAGTGTACAGGTAATACAGTGATCACCAGTGACATAAACAGGAGCTCTGTATATAGTGTCAGTGTACAGGTAATACAGTGATCACCGGTGACATTATACATAGGATCTCTGTATATAATGTGTAGGTAATACAGTGATCACCGGTGACACTATCAACCAGACCGCTGTATATATAAAAAAAGAGAACTTAATCCAGCTCACCGCACTGCCTTGCTGGTAGGATCCAGATCCTGCGCACGGATTTGACTAGGCAGTCAATCAATAATAGGAAAGAAAAAAGAAGTTCCTGGCGCTGGAACTTCTTTTTTCTTTCCTAAGACCGCTGTATATGGTATGCAGTGTATAGTGTCACTGTACAGGTAACACACTAACTCACCAGCAGTGACGTCTCTAGGTGAAGTCCTTCATCTTTGGTTTTCATCTTTCATCAAGCACAGACTGCCGTCAATTCTTCCAGCCGGGGGCTCATCTCTGCAGGAAATAACAGTTTTCTAGAGCACCGCTTGCAGAACACATTACTTAATTCTATCCCAAATTCTAAACTACACCAGATGAAGAAAAAAAGCGACAGTGTTGCTCTGCACATTAACAGGACCGCCCACCCATTTAAAACAGTATCCTCAAAAAATAAAATAAATACATCACTGCAGTAATAATATCCCTTAATTAGCATATAAACCAGGAAAGGAACAATCCACAAAATAGATTATCTGTTTAGCAAGGTAGATATTAAAACTTAACCTTTATTAGGTAAAATTGTAAAAAGCCAAATTAGTCAAACAACAATTATACAAAGGGGTACCACAGTGAAGGAAGTGCCCTATAACCAACGAAAAGAAAAAGGGGGGTTGTTAAAAAGGTACTACTGGCCTCTCAGATCCTCAATATTAATCTGACCTGATGGCAAAATCACTATAGTTGCCCATACGATATGTCATCCAAGATAAGTCACAATAACCTGTATGGGTATAACATCCTTTTCTTATAAGCCCCACTTATTTGTACAGTACCATATAAATGAGATCATGTATATACTATTCATCCTATGGGCAACTATAGTCATTTTGCCATCAGGTCAGATTATTATTGAGGATCTGAGAGGCCATTAGTACCTTTTTAACAACCACACCTTTTCTATTCGTCAGTTATAGGGCACTTCCTTCACTGTGGTACCCCTTTGTTTTTGTTGTTTTACTAATTTGGCTTTTTACAATTTTACCTAATAATGGTTAAGTTTTAACCCCTTACCTACAATGGACGTAATATTCCGTCCATGTGACCCTGGACCTAATTTCCATGGACGGAATATTACGTCATAGCGATCAGCGGCGCCCACGTGGTGAGTGCCGCTGATCGCGGCAGGGTGTCAGCTGATTATCACAGCTGACACCCAACACAATATGTCAGGGGCGGTCGCGGACCGCCCCGACACGTTAACCCCTTGCACACCGCGATCAAGCACGATCGCGATTTACCAGGGGTTAAAGGGAAGCATCGGCAGGGAGGGGGCTCCCTCCATCCTTCCCTGAGCCCCCCACAGCAGCACAATGTGCAGCGCTGCTGCGGGGGGCTCCTTCCCAGCAGACCTCCAAATCCAAGATGGCGACGGGGACCTTCAGGGGCCTGCAGGGAGCAGGCTTCCTCAGTGCCTGCAAAGCGCAGGCATGAGGAAGTCTGCAGCAGTGCCTGTGACAGATCGCTGATCTGTCACAGTGATCTATGATGTGACAGATCAGCGATCTGTCACAGGGCAGTGATGTCCCACCTGGGACAATGTAATAAAGTTTTAAAAAAAAAAGTGTAAAAATAATTTTAAAAAATCGCTAAATAAATTAAAAAAAATATTCCCAAATAAATTCATTTTTTGGAAATAAAAAAAAACAATAAAAGTACACATATTTGGTATCGCCGCGTCCGTAATGACCCGCCCTATAAAACTGTCCATTACTTAACCCCTTTAGTGAACCCCTTAAAAGATAAAAATAAAAAACGAAGCAAAAAATAATGATTTATTATCATACCGCCGAACAAAAAGTGCAATAACGTGCAATAATAGAGACACATTTAAATATCCTTGGAACCGCTGAAAACGTCATCTTGTCCCGCAAAAAATGAGCCACCATACAGAATCATTAGCAAAAAAATAAAAAAGTTATAGCTCGCAGAATAAAGCGATGCAAAAATAATTATTTTTTATATAAAATTGTTTTCATTGCATAAAACCAACAAAGCATAAAAAAATGACCTAAATGAGGTATCACTGTAACCATACTGACCTGAAGAATAAAAACGCTTTATCAATTTTACCGCAGGTGGAAAGGTGTAAACGCACCCCCCAAAAGAAATTCATGAAAAGCTGGTTTTTGTTCATTCTGCGTCCCAAAAATCGGAATAAAAAGCGATCAAAAGACGTCACATGCCCGAAAATGGTACCAATGAAAACGTCAACTCGTCCCGCAAAAAATAAGACCTCACATGACTCGGTGGGTCAAAATATGGAAAAATTATAGCTCTCAGTATGTGGTGATGCAAAAACTATTTTTACAATAAAAAGCGTCTTTTAGCGTGTGACAGCTGAAAAACATAAAAACCGCCATAAATAGTAAATGAACCCCCCGTTATCACCCCCTTAGTTAGGGAAAAATAATAAAATTAAAAGAAAATGTATTTATTTCCATTTTCCCATTAGGGTTAGGGCTAGGGCTAGGGTTAGGGCTAGGGCTAGAGTTAGGGCTGAGATTAGGGTTAGGGGTGTGTTGGGGTTAGGGTTGGAGTTATAATTGTGGGTTTCCACTGTTTGGGCACATCAGGTGCTCTCCAAATGCAACATGGCGTCTGATCTCAATTCCAGCCAATTCTGCATTGAAAAAGTCAAATGGTGCTCCTTCCATTCCAAGCTCTGCCATGAGCCCAAACAGTGGTTTATCCCCACATATGGGGTATCAGCCTACTCAGGACAAATTGAAAAACAACTTTCTCCTGTTACCCTTAGGAAATTAAAAAATTGGGGGCAATAATATCATTTTTGTGGAAAAAAATGATTTTTTTATTTTCACGCCCGGGCGTTATAAACTTCTTTGACGCATTGGGGGTTCAAAGTGCTCACCACACATCTAGATAAGTTCTGTGGGGGGTGTAGTTTCCAAAATGGGGTCACTTGTGGGGAGTTTCAATAGTTTAGGTACATCAGGGGCTCTCCAAACGCACATGACACCCGCAGACCATGCTATCAAAGTCTGCTTTCCAAAACGTCACTACTTCCCTTCCAAGCCCCGACGTATGCCCATACAGTAGTTTCTCCCACATATGGGGTATCAGCGTGCTCAAGACAAATTGGACAACAACTTTTGGGGTCCAATTTCTCCTGTTACCCTTGGGAAAATAAAAGAATGGGGACTAAAAGATCATGTTTGCTGAAAAAATACGATTTTTTTATTTGCACACCCGGTCGTTATAAACTTCTGTGAAGCACTGGGGGGTTCAAAGTGCTCACCACACATCTAGATAAGTTCCTTGGGGAGGGTCTAGTTTCCAAAATGGTGTCACTTGTGGGGGGTTTCCACTGTTTTGGTACATCAGGGGTTTTCCAAACGCGACATGGTGTTCGATCTCAATTCCAGCCAAAAAAGTCAAATGGCGCTGCTTCCCTTCTGAGCTCTGCCATGCACCCTAATAGTCGTTTACACCCACATATGGGGTATCAGCATACTCAGGACACATTGTAGAATAACTTTTAGGGTCCTGTTTCCCTTTGGAAAATAAAAATTGGTGGTGAAAAGATCATTTTTGTGGAAAAAATATGATTTTTTAATTGTACCGCTGTACGTTATAAACTTCTGTGAAACCCTTGTGGGTTCAAAGTTCTCACCACACATCTAGATAAGTTCCTTGGGGGGTCTAGTTTCCAAAATGGGGTCACTTGTGGGGGGTTTCCACTGTTTAGGTACATCAGGGACTCTCCAAACGTGACATGGTGTCCGATCTGAATTCCAGACAATTTTGCATTGAAAAAGTCAAACGGCGCTCCTTCCCTTCTGATCTCTGCCATGCGCCGAAACAGTGGTTCCCACCCACATATCAGGTAACAGCATACTCAGGACAAATTGCACAATAACTTTTGCAGTCCAATTTCTCCTGTTACCCTTGGTAAAATAAAAAAAATTGAACCTGAAGTATTTTTTTTTTTTTTTAAAAAGTTAAATGTTCATTTTTTTTAAATATTCAAAAAAATTCCTGTGACGCACCTGAAGGGTTAATAAACTTCTTGAATGTGGTTTTGAGCACCTTAGGGGGTGCAGTTTTTAGAATGGTGTCACTTTTGGGTATTTTCTATCATATAGACCCCTCAAAGTAGCTTCAAATGTGATGTGGTCCGTAAAAATAAAATGGTGTTGCAAAAATGAGAAATCGCTGGTCAACTTTTAACCCTTATAACTTCTTAAAAAAAAAAATTTTGGTTCCAAAATTGTGCTGATGTAAAGTAAACATGTGGGAAATGTTATTTATTAATTTTTTTGTGTGCCGTATCTCTGTGATTTAAGGGCATAAAAATTCAAAGTTGGAAAATTGCGAAATTTTTAAAATTTTAGCCAAATTTCCATTTTTTTCACAAATAAGCGCAAGTTATTTGAATTAAATTTTACCCCTAACATGAAGTACAATATGTCACGAGAAAACAATGTCAGAATCACCAGGATCCATGGAAGCGTTTCAGAGTTATTACCTCATAAATGGACAGTGGTCAGAATTGTAAAAATTTGCCCGGGACTTAACGTGCAAACCACCCTTGGTAGTGAAGGGGTTAATATCAACCTTGCTACACAGATAATCCCTTAATTAGCCCTTATGGTATATCCTGGCCCCCTTGGAACAAATTCCTGGCTCCAGCCGTATGTTCTCCCATCCTGCCATCATGAGTATCCATTCTGCCCCATCTGTCTCCAATCCTGCACCATCTCTCTCCATCCTGCTCCATGATCCTGCCCCCTGCTCTATTTTGCCCCCCGTGCTCCATTCAGCCCCCCGTGCTCCATTCTGCCCCCTCCGTGCTCCATTCTGCCCCCTCCGTGCTCCAGCCGTATGTTCTCCCATCCTGCCATCATAAGTATCCATTCTGCCCCATCTGTCTCCAATCCTGCACCATCTGTCTCCATCCTGCTCCATGATCCTGCCCCCTGCTCCATTCTGCCCCCTCCGTGCTCCATTCTGTCCCCTCCGTGCTCCATTCTGCCCCCTCTGTGCTCCATTCTGCCCCCTCTGTGCTCCATTCTGCCCCCTCCATGCTCCATTCTGCCGCCTCGTGCTCCATTCTGCCGCTGTGGCAAATTTTAGGCCACGCCTCTAACCAAACCATTTAAAATCTAGTCACACCCATATCTAAGCCCAATCGCACCCATTTAGCACTGCTGATCACACTGATTAGTACTGAGGGCACAGTGGCTGGTACTATGGGCACACTGACTGGTACTGAGGAAAAGAAAGAAAGAACAGAAAGAGAAAAAAGAAAGAACAGAGAAAGAGAGAAAAAGAAAGAACAGAGAGAGAAAGAAGAAACAGAGAAAAACGAAAGAGGGGAAAGAAAGAACAGAGAAAGAAAGAGGGGAAAGAAAGAACAGAGAGAGAAAGAACAGAGAGAGTGAAAGAAAGAACTGAGAGAGAAAGAAGAGGGGAAAGAAAGAAAACAGAAAAAAAGAGGAGAAAGAAAGAAAGAAACAGAGAGGGAAAGAAAGATTAGACAGGGAAAGAAGAGCAGAATGAGAGAAAGAATGAAACAGAGAGAAAGAAAGATTCTATAAAGATACTATAGCAGCCTGGCTCCAATTGTAATGCCCACCTAAGCCTCTTGGTGCAGGACATATCAGCTCACATGGCCGGCATCCCCAATTCCAAGACGATCCCGCTGTCCACACAGTCGTAGGAGGGATGGATCTGAAGCAATCCCTGAAGTGCCTCCATGGTTCCGCCACAATCTCCTCCCAAAATTACCTCATTTCTGGCCAGCTTCCAGCACGTCACTTCTCGTGGAACATCATGTGCGAGTTTTAAAGTGCTCCTCGGGGATCCACCATGCACTTCTATGTCTGCAGGAAAAGTAAGCTCCCAGCCGGGGCAGCGGGGCAGACTCTCAAAATCGGGACTGTCCCACTGGATCCGGATGGTTGGGAGGTATGAATGCTCCCCACCATACGCCGACCTCATACATGCATGGCTCCGCACACCTCATACACACACGGTTCCGCTTTGTATGCCTCGTACAAACATGGCTCCGCTCCGTACACCTCACATACACACGACTCCACTCAGTATACATATGTGTCCACTCCGTAAACCTCGTACACATGCAGCTCTGCTCCGTACAGCTTGTACACTAGCGGCCTCGCTATGTACACCTCGTACACACATAGCTCCACTCCATAAACCTTGTACAGTGTGGGGTCTACCATCCTAAATACTCACATCTAGCTAAACCAACAGTCCTTCTAAGGACTAATTCTGGAGTATATAGGTTCCAGTGTTAGACAGGCAGGGTAGTGTAGGTCGCTGCAGGCACAGTATGTGTGTATATAGATCATTGCATACATCAACAAGGTCCATTCCCTTCCTGTGTTCTGGTGCTGCTGTTGCTACCTGTGGGATATATTAGCTGTATGTAGCTGGCCCCAGGTGTATTTGGAATACAGGACACACATTTTTTGGTGTGGTATCTCTGGGCAGCTCATATCTGTGCGTCCTCAAAGTTTGTCCAGTTTACGTCTGTTTTCTTTTCTTTGCCTGGCTGTCACTTTTGGTTAAATACAGCACCAGTTAACAAAAACATTTTAAAAAACAGGGCACACATTTGTTGTAGTGGTATCTTTGTGCCAGCTCATATATGTGTGTCCTCAAAGTTTTGCTAGTTTACGGCGGTTTTCTTTTTTTGTCATGGGTGAAACTGTACTTATATACAGCACTATGTTGCATTTTTACAAAAAAACAGGCCACATTTTACACTGGGGTATATCTCTGACATGCTCATACATCCGTGTGCCAAAAATTGAGGCATTTTAGGCCAAAATTCCCTTCTTGGGGCAGTGTGTCACTCTCGTTTTATCCAGCAGTCTTTGGCATCCACCATAAAAAAAGAAAAGAAACACATTTTACAGTGTGGTATATCTGTGACACTCCCCATACGTCCGTGTGATAACAATTGGTGGATTTTAGGCCGCTGCTCCATTGTTTGCCTGTCTGGTACTCGAGTTATATACAGCGCTATGTTGCATTTTTACAAAAAAACAGACCACATTTTACAGTGGGGTCTATCTCTGACACACCTCGCATATCTGTGTGCCAAAAATTGAGGCATTTTAGGCCAAAATTCCCTTTTTTGGGCAGTCTGCTACTCTAGTTATATCAAGCAGTCTTTTGCATCAACCAGAAAAAAAAATATATATTTTACAGTGTGGTATACAGTGCTTTGTGAAAGTATTCGGCCCCCTGAAACTTTTCAAACTTTCCACATATCATGCTTCAAGCATAAAAATACCAAATGTAAATTTTTGATGAAGAATCAACAAGTGAAACACAATTGTGAAGTTGAATGAAATTTATTGGTTATTTTAAATTTTTGTGGAAATTCAAAAACTGAAAAGTGGGGCGTGCAATATTATTCGGCCCTTTTAACTTAATACTTTGTTGCGCCACCTTTTGCTGTGATTACAGCTGCAAGTCACTTGGGAAATTCTTGCCCATTCTTCCTTGGCAAACAGCTCGAGTTCAGTGAGGTTTGATGGAGATCGTTTGTGAACAGCTGTTTACAGCTTTTTCCCCAGATTCTCGATTTGATTCAGGTCTGAACTTTGACTTGGCCATTCGAACACCTGGATATGTTTATTTGTGAACCATTCCATGGTAGATTTTGCTTTATGTTTGGGATCATTGTCTTGTTGGAAGACAAATCTCCTTCCCAGTCTCAGATCTTTAGAAGACTGCAACAGGTTTTCTTCAAGAATGGTCCTGTATTTGGCTCCATCCATCTTCCCATCAATTTTAACCATCTTCCCTGTCCCTGCTGAAGAAAAGCAGGCCCAGACCATGATGCTGCCACCACCATGTTTGACAGTGGGAATGGTGTGTTCAGGGTGATGAGCTGTGTTGCCTTTACGCCAAACATATCGTTTGGCATTGTTGCCAAAAAGTTTGATTTTGGTTTCATCTGACCAGAGCACCTTCTTCCACATGTTTGGTGTGTCTCCCAGGTGGCTTGTTGCAAACTTTAAACAACACTTTTTATGGATATCTTTGAGAAAAGGCTTTCTTCTTGCCACTCTTCCATAAATGCCAGATTTGTGCAGTATACGACAGACTGTCCCACCTCAGCTGTATATCTATTCAGTTCATCCAGAGTGATCATGGGCCTCTTGGCCGCATCTCTGATCAGTCTTCTCCTTGTTTGAGATGAAAGTTTAGAGGGATGGCCGGGTGTTGGTAGATTTGCAGTGGTATGATACTCCTTCCATTTCAATATGATCACTTGCACAGTGCTCCTTGGGATGTTTAACATTTTTTAAATCATTTTGTATCCAAATCCAGCTTTAATCTTCTCCACAACAGTATCACGGACCTGCCTGTTGTGTTCCTTGGTCTTCATGATGCTCTTTGTGCTTCAAACAGAACCCTGAGACTATCACAGAGCAGGTGCATTTATACGGAGACTTGATTACACACAGGTGGATTATATTTATCATCATTAGTCATTTAGGACAACATTGGATCATTCAGAGATCCACAATGTGTTTTGAGTGAGTTTTCTGCACTGAAAGTAAAGGGGCCGAATAATATTGCACGCCCCACTTTTCAGTTTTTGAATTTCCACAAAAATAATCAATAAATTTCATTCAACTTCACAACTGTGTTCCACTTGTTGTTGATTCTTCACCAAAAAATTACATTTGGTATCTTTATGTTTGAAGCATGATATGTGGGAAAAGGTTGAAAGGTTCCAGAGGGCCGAATACTTTCGCAAGGCACTGTATCTGTGACATCCGTGTGATAACATTTAGTGGATTTTAGGCCGCTACTCCATTGTTTGCTTGTCTGATACTCAAGTTATATACAGCACTATGTTGCAAGTTTACAAAAAAGCAGGCCACATTTTACAGTGGGGTCTATCTCTGACATGCCTCATACATCCATTTGCCATGTCCAAATCAGGAAGAGGATACCCATGTGTGGTTGTGAAGAGGTGCATGAGAATACACCTTCAAAAAAAAACAAAGTATTTGAGGTTATGTTTTGCTGTTTTCATTTGGTGGTTTACAGAAGTCTTGCTCAATACAGCCCTTGCTCATTTTTGTAAGAGTTAGCCTGTCAGCATTGTCAGTTCACAGTGGATGCACTTATCTGTTATAATTGCACCAGCAGCACGAAAAACCCGCTCTGACAGAACGCTAGCAGTAGAGCAGGCCAGGAGCTCCAAGGCGTAGAGAACCAGTTCATGCCACATGTCCAGCTTGGATACCCAATAATTAAAAGGTGCAGAGTAATCATGGAGAATGTTTGTACTATCTGCAAGGTGCTCCCTCAGCATCTTCCCAAACATTGCATTTCTTGTGCCAGCACCCCTTGCCTCTGTGCCGGCACGGTGGGAGAGTCTGAGAAAACTGTCCCAGAACAGTTGGTTGTACAACAAACTCTGACGTCTGCTGCCAGCATTCTCACATGGGAATTTTTTCAGTAATTCAGCTACAAGGGCCCTCTCATATACAGTAGCATCATTTTTGAACACCTTTCTGCCTCTGCAAGAAGAGATTGAAAGTTCTTCTTGTAGCGTGGGTCTAGAAGTGTCACCAACCAGTAATGAGTGTCACCGAAAATTTTTATAATGCAAGGATCATGGGAAATGAAGCACAACAGAAAGTCAACCATGCGTGCCAGACTACTAACAGGGAAGACTTCCATGTCCTCACCAACAGGAACAACCATGCTGTCCTCCTCCTCATCCTCATCCTCCTCCTCCCTGTCCTCAGGCCATCACCAGTGAACAGACGGTATGACAGCTGTACTTGTAGTACCGTCTATAGCGCATGAAAGGAGCTCCAGTTCTTCCTCCTCCTCCTCCTCCTCATTGTCTACCAATCCACGTTGTGATGACATGAGGCTGGGCTGAGTGTAATCACCCTGTATGGTTCCTTGCTCCATATCCTCATGCTCTGCCTGAAATGCATCATCTTTAATTGTGAGCAGAGACGTTTGCAGAATGCTGAGAAGTGGGATGTTGACGCTAATTATGGCATCATCGCCGCTCACCATCTTGGTGCAGTCCTCAAAGTTCTGGAGGATGGTACATATGTTTGACATTCATGTCCACTCCTAAGGTCTTATGTGTGGAGTCGCAACTGAATATTGACGGCCTTGTTGATTCTGGTAGTCAACAACTGACCTCTTCTGCTCACAAATCCTTTCCAACATATGCAGTGTATAGTTCCAATGCGTGGGGACATCACATACCAGTCGGGGAGCCAGAAGATGCAAATGCTGCTGAAGTCCGGCAAATGCAGCTGAAGCTGTAACTGACTTTCTAAAATGGGCAGACAGACAGCGTACTTTCACTAGCAGATCCGGCAGCTCCGGGTATCTTTTGAGAAAACATTGAACCACAAGGTTAAGCACATGAGCCAGGCAAGGTACGTGTCTGAGCTCACCTTGCCTCAGGGCTGCCACCAGGTTCTGGCCATTGTCACACACAACCATGCCTGGCTGAAGGTTCAGCGGTGTCAGCCAAATATCTGACCTCTCTTTCAGCACTGTCCACAACTCTTCTGCATTGGGCGGTCTGTCACCTATACAGATTAACTTCAGCACAGCCTGTTGTCACTTGGTTGAGGCAGTGCTGCAGTGTTCCAGCTTCTGACTGCTGTGTTCATTTCAGAGATGGAGGCTGAAGAAGAGTAGTAGGAGGTGCAGTAGCTGTAGACTGTGGGGGCAACTCTGATTGACGTAGGGCCCACAATCCTCGGCGTGGGGAGGATGTGTCCCATCCAAAGGTCCGACTGGGTCCCAGCTTCCACTATGTTAACCCAGAGTGCCGTCAGTGAGATGTACCATCCCTACCCACAAGCACTTGTCCACGTGTCTGTGGTTAGGTGGACTTTGCCAGTACCAGCATTGTTGAGGGTAATGTTGTGGGACACATGCTGGTGTAATGCCGGTATGGCACAATGGGAGAAATAGTGGTGACTGGCGACCGAGTACCTTGGGATGGCCACAGCCATCAGGTTGTGGAAAGCTTCCGTCTCAATGAGCCTAAAAGGCAATATTTCGGGTGCAAGCAGACGAGAAATGTGCGAATTAAGTACTGTGACCTGTTAGGCATTGACTGCGTATTTCCTCTTGCGTTCCAATTACTGGGGTATAGACAACTGAAGGCTAGGTTGGGACAAGGATGTGGACGGGCTTGATGATGGTTTTTGACTGAGGGCAACAATAGGTGCAGGGCCCACAGCATCTTCACAGGCACGGCGAACTGGGGATTGGCTTGGATGCAAAACAGTGGATGAAGCAGTGTTGTCACTTGCAGACAGTGTTCATTGAGCCTGTGGTTCGGCCCACAAAGTCAGGTGCTTTGCTGCCATGTGCCTAATCATGCTGGAGGTGGTCAGGCTGGTAGTTTTACTACCCCTGCTGATGTGGGCATGGGAAGTGCTGCAAATGGCCTCTTTGGAGATATCAGTAGAGTCTTTAAAAAATAACCAGACTCCGGAAGATCTAACAGAAGGAATGGCAACTTCCGTCCTGTTGGTGTTAGGGGGAACAGATGCATGCCTTCTGTCTGCGGCCACCACACTGCTTCTTCCTGCCTGTTGGGGAGGTATGCCTCCTTCCCCATGTGTGCTGCTGTCCTCGCTCTGCATGTCCTCCTGCCAGGTTGGGTCAGTCACTATGTCATCCACCACCTCATCTTCCACATCGGCAACCTGCTCCTCCTCCTGACTTTCCGGCAATTGTGTCTCATCATCTTCCACCTCAGGTGACCGTGCTGTGGCCCACTTTCAGCTTGACCACGGCCTCATCCTCTGCATGCACCATCAGCATCACGTCCACTTCCCCGTACCTTGCCTTGCCCATTTTAAATGGACTACTGAAATATTTGAAAAGCTCAATACAAATGGATTTCTTGGGAGAAAAATTAGATGTGATAGGTATGCCTGCAAAGCAAAGAATTTTCCACTACAGAAACACCAGGCCTCAGCCTGAGATAACAGACTGTATGAATTTTTTTGTATTTTGTGGATACAAAAGACTGCTGGATGTAACGACTGTTACAGCCAGGCCAAAAAATGTAAACCAAAGTAAACTGGCTAAAATTTCAGCACGCACAGATATGAGCTGACACGGAGAAACCACCCCAAAAAATGTGTGTCCTGTATGTTTTTTTATTGGCCTCAATACTCCTTTATTTAACCAAAACTGACAGCCAGACAAAAAAGAGAAAAAAGCCGTAAACTGGCCAAAATTTCAGCACGCACAGATATGATATATGCAATGATCTATATACACACGTACAGTGCCTGCAGGCCTTGCACTGATGTGTATTCAGCGACGTACAATCCCCTGCCTGCCTAACACTGGAACCTATATACTTCGGAATTAGTACTTAGATCAGTTGGTTTAGCTGGATGTGAGTATTTAGGATGGGAGACCCCACACTAACTAAGAAATGCCCAATTCTGACCCTATCAAGGCACACACTCTCCCTACACTCTCTCAATTCAAAGCTGAATGCGCCAAGCAGGGTGGCCTCTGGTCCCTTATACCCTGCCAATCACTGTACGACCACAACAAAGATGGCTGGGGCATTTCATGGCCTGGTAGACAATCCCTGCACCATTATTGGGTCTCTAAAGTGTGCCAAAAATGCTGGGTGGAGACCCAAGTTCCCTCCGAGTAATCCCAGAAATACTCGATGCTCGCCGAGTACACGGAGCACAGTGATACTCGTGCGAGCACCGAGTACTGGCAAGCATGTTCACTCACCACTAGTGACCAGTCATTGTGGACAGCAGCACCACTGTGTACGCTGTGGATTGCCAGGCCTTTCTCTGGCCCTGACTCACCTGAAACTCACAAAGCACTCACTAACCCTGTCCTGCAGGGTTTTTAAAATAGCAACCTCTGGCTTTCAGCCACCTGGAAAGCCTGAATCCAAAATGGAACAGACTGCAACAAACTACTATCCAGCTGTCTGCTTCACACACAGCATCCTGTTCTAGGCTTTCCCTACATCTGCCTTGGACACTAACATGTCCAAGGCTAGCACTTAATTTATCTTTTAATCTGCATTGCAGCCTTGGACATCAGTCACTGCTTCACCATTGCAATCCCAGCTATGCCTGTGACCGCAATGCATTCCCATAGCCTCAATACTCCTCCGTGCAGATCCTGGGGAGAACACACAGCGCCCCCTAGCTGTAATAGGGTCAGTGCCTCACATATCCCCCTCCTCTCTTCAAACCTATGGGGTTGAACACTTGACACACCACATGGGCACTAGACAGGGCATTCGCATTGCCCTGTGACATTCCCCACCCGACGCTGCACTTAGAAACCAAAGTAGGATCTGGAAGCATCGATCAGCATATGCATGCTTCCGCTTTGCATTTCTCGTCCAAACTTCATCATGGGGCCACCCACCTCGCCATTCTCTGTTGCAGATACCACGCTCACTTTCACATTTACCCATAGATTTTCGGTGGTCTCTACCTTGTTTATTTTGGGTTCACAAACCCTGCAACTCATCCTGTCATCTAAGTACCTGCCTATGGGCCCTTGTGTTGTGAATTCCCTTGCTCAGATTTCTGAGCCGAAGCTCCCTGTGTTCCCTCTGGTGGTTACTGAGAGTAGTGGAGTGGGCCAGGTGGATGGAGGTTCTCAACCTGATGATGATAATTGGGAATCTGGGATTGCTGGCTCTGAGCATATAATGGAGCTGGCTGCCCTTGAAGGTTGCTGGTGATTTTTTCCTCTGTGTGCATTTGGAGCTCTTTTGTCCCCTGCCTGATCTGCATGATCAGCTAAGTGATTCTTTTGCTAATCTTTTGCATACGTCCCCAGTCACCTCCATGACCACACACTCATGGTTCTTCCTGGCGTTCTTTTTAAACCTGCAGTTTTTACACCAGTTCCTCTGTGTGGGACCCTGGAACTGAGCAGTCCCAAACTTACTAGCGGACATTTCCAACTCTGGGTTCAGTGGGATCTCCATGACCTCTACTGCCACAACCTCTAGGGGAAGCCTATCGGGGTTACACTCGGCCCCTAGGTTGGCCACCCCTGTGGCAGATATCTCTGAATTGACATCTTTGGGTTCTGTACCCAAAACAAAATTTTCATCCTCTGCTGCCAATACCTCTAGGGGGAGCCTATCGGGATTACACTCTGTTCCTAGGTTGGCGACCCCTATGGCAGGTATCTCAACATTTTTGGTTCTATGCCCTGCACAATCTTTACCATGACCATGAGAGGGTTGACCCTGGTCTCCCACAGGGACCAAAACAGGAGCAAGTCTCTCCCCAACATAGTCCCATATGGAAGGATCTTCGCCACTCCCACCACATTTTTGAAGTTCCCACTTGGTGTGGAAAAATTAAACTTAGCTGTCGGGTACTCTCAGATTTCCACATGGACACTAACCAACTCCCATTTCCATCCTTTGGGGTTGTCCCCGGCAACAAAGGACCTATGGACCAAAGTCACTTTGCTCTCTGAGTCCAGGAGAGCCTCTGTGCAGCATTCATTCACAAGTACCTGGCACAGTCACTGTTTGCTGGTGGTACAGACTGGCTGGGCATACATAGATACATGGCGAGTATACCTGAAGTCCATAGGCTCAGATGTCACAGAACAGTGTGCTAGCCCCATGTCCGGGCTCTGGCACAATGTCCTGAGTGGGTTTGTACTGCTCAATCAATTCTATAAACAGGTCCAGGTTGCCCAATTCCCTTTGCCAAACCCAATGCTGCATGGCGGCCGGAAGAGCTCGCACCATCCGATCAGCCATAACTCTCTCTATCATCTCGAATGGTGAAAAAAACTCAGGATGGAGCCACTCTTCCACCAACTGCAACAAGTCATTTGCCTGAGACCTGGCAGGTCGAGACTCTAGATAGGACCACTGGTACACCCAATGATCACCCCTTACCTTTGGGGTTTCTTCATGACTCTGATTAGGGGTCTCCTCTTTACACCGCTGAAACTCTGGTAGCTTTCACTGCAGCACCTCTTGCTGCTCCTGCTGCAACTACAGCACCTGCTGCTGCAGAACCTCTTGCTGCCTGAGCACCAACTGCTGCAAAAGTTCCTCCATTTCTCCAGGAGACTTGCACAATGATCTGCAGCACTCTCTGGGGTATGCCTCAGTTCACACTGTCTGCATTCTTTCCACCATATCGATGATGCAGCAGTGTCCTGCACCGCTGTATCACAGTCTCTACTCACAGCCGTACACAGACCTTGACATCCTCCTGTCTGCAGCTGTGATACACACCAGTCCTTCCTTCAGGCACAGGGCAGTCTACCTCCGAATCACCTCCGGGCACAAGACCTGTCCACATCCATGACCAGTCATCGTGGACAGCAGCACCACTGTGTACACTGTGGGTTACCAGGCCTCTCTCTGGCCCTGACACACCTGATACTCAATAAGCACTCACTAACCCTTTCCTGCAGGGTTTTTAACATAGCAACCTGTGGCTTTCAGCCACCTGGAAAGTCAATATCCAGAATGAAACAGACTGCAACAAACTGCTATCCTGCAGTCTGCTTCACACACAACATCCAGAGCAGGTTTTCCCTACATCCGTCTTGGACACTAACGTGTCCAAGGCTAGCACTTAATTTATCTTTTAATCTGCATTGCAGCCACCGTTATACTCGTGACTGCCATACACACCTATGGCCTTCATACACCTCCGTGCATATCATGGGGAGACTACACAGCCACCCCTACCTGTGACATCGGTCACTGCTTCACCATTTCAATCCCAGCTACAACTGTGACTGCAATGCATTCCCATTGCCTCAATACGCCTCCGTGCATATCCTGTGAAGAACACACAGCACCCCCTAGCTGTAACAGGGGTCACTGCCTCACATAACCCTTTGGGAATTTATAATAATAATAATAATAATAAATTTTATTTTTATAGCGCCGACATATTCCGCAGTACTTTACATTTCAGAGGGGATTTGTACAGACAATAGACATTACAGCATAACAATAATCACATACAGTAGATTATAACAAATATCACAAATATCACAAATATCACAAATATCACAAATTTATCTACCGATGTAGTGTTAATTTTGACTCCATTGGTGTTTTCCAGAAACAAGCAGCAGTGGAGATTGCTGAGTGAAAATTGCAAACTGCCATTGTAGTTACCATAAATTATGCCTAGCTCATGATTCTGTAGACACGCACTTGTAAATTAGGTGGGCTCTCATCACTACAGAAATGCCAAACATGTGGGTGCTATATGTGGTTTAGGCACACTAGGGCTCAGAAGGGAGAGGGCATTTGAATTTGGGAGAGGAGAATTTGCTGAATTTCTTTTAGCGGGTGAGGAGCCATTTTGCTTTTCCAGAGCCTTTGTACTACCAGTATTGTGGAAGCCCCCTATATTTCCATTAACAGATGACAGATCTGAGTGGGGACTTGATTTTTTGGTGGATTGAGTGGAAACTTTTATTGGGAACATTTTACATAACATTTGGGATCACAGTTATCGGGTTCTCTACACTGACCATTTACTTTGTGGTTTACATCTAAATCTCTGTGTGACATGATTCTGATGAAACCTCAATGGATCCATTCACTATAGTGAGGCAGCAGAGTTACTCTGGACTCCATCTGGCCTCTGATTAGAAGTGTCCTTCTTTTCAGAAGTGCACAAAACTGTGGCCGACGGCACTTTTATGCAATCCTAAAAAGACGGACACCGCCAGATCGCCGGATTGCAAGTCAGGCAGCATTACCAGTGCCTCCATCTACCTCAGTATAGGGAATATTCAGCCAGAGGTTCAGTTTGAATCATGGATTTCAGAGATTTACATGGAAACCCCAGTGTAAGCACTCAGCACAGATCGCAGGATAAATGTGCTCTGAGCCTTACTGCAATCTTTGGGAGGCAGAATGAAAAAATCAACAGCAGGTGAAGAATTGTTTTTATTTATTTTTTATGCCATTCCTTGTGCAGTATAAGTGATTAGGCTACTTTATTCTTCGGGTAGGTGCGATTACAGTGATGCCAGATTTATATCGGGTTTTTATGTTTGGCTGCTGTCACATACTAAAAGATGTTTTTATTGTGAAAACTAGTTTTTACGTCACTATATTTTGAGAAATATAATATTTTTATATTTCAGTCGACAAAGTCATGTGAGGGCTTGTTTTTGTGGGATGAGCAGATGTTTCTATATATTTTTTGATTGCTTTCTATTCTGATTTTTGAGAGACATAATGGACAAAAAAACATCAATTCAGGAATTGCTTTTTATATACAGTATATACTGTTTCGCGTGTGATAAAATTGGTAAGGCAGCTTTATTCTTTGGGTCAGTACGATTCGGCGATACCTCATTTATATTTTTTATGTTTTGGTGCTTTTACACAATAAAAACTATTTTATAGAAAAAATAATTATTTTTGAATCTATTTATTCTGAGAGTTATAACTTTTCTGTTTTTCTGCTGATGGAGCCATATCATGGCTTGTTTTTTGCGGGACAAGATGACATTTCAGTGGTACCATTTTTATTAATTTTTTTGATCACATTTTATTGCACTTTATGTTCGGCGGTATGATGATAAATGATTTTTTTTTTGAAGTGGTTAACTCGTGGGACAGTTTTATAGAGCAGGTCGTTATGGACGCTGCGATACCAAATATGTGTACTTTTGTTGTTTTTTTATTTACATAAATAAAGGTATTTTTTGGAAAAATATTTATTTCTTTTTTTTCTTTACTTAACGATTTTTAAAAAAATATTTTTGCACTTTGGAATATTTTTTTTTAACTTTTTTACATTGTTCCAGTATAGGACATTACTATGTAATGTCAGATCGCTACACAGTGTCAGATGAGTGATCTGACATGCAGGGAAGGAGGCATGCCGGCGCCTGCTCTCAGCAGGTGCTCACAAGCCACCCCTCCCTGCAGGAATCGGAAGGACTGCGCTGCCATTTTGAAGCCGGGGTCTCCATGGAGACTACCAGAACAATGCGATCACATTGCGATGTCCTGGTGGGAGGGCGTAGGGAGCTACCTCCCTGCTTGATGCTTCTCTATGCTGCTGTCACTACAGACAGCGGCATCAGAGGGGTTAAATTCCAGAATCGCTGCTGTCACCAATCGTGGGCCTTGCTGCAGGGTGTCATCTGTCACATAAAGCTGACACCCACACATGATCGCCGCACAATGGTGCCGCCGTACTAGTACTGCTTAGGCCAAAAATGCACCTCCCGCAGAGCAGTACTAAGTACAGCAAAGGTCGTGAAGGCGTTAACCACAGTTATGTCGCAAAAACAGATAATAATAATAAATAACATTTCCCACATGTCTACTTTACATAAGCACAATTTTTTAAACATAATACTTTTTGTTATGAATAGAGATGAGTGACTTTTCCTTTTTTCGGGTCAAGTCGAGTTTCATGAAACCCGACTTTCTAAAAAGTCGGGTCGAACGAAATCGGCCAACTATAGGGAAAAGTCAGGGTCCGACTGAAACACGAAACCCAATGCAAGTCAATGGGGAAGCAAAGTTGGCAGGGAGTGGAGGACAGGAAACACACCTACAGTGCCCATTTCAATGCCAGCAACATCAATTCTTATTACTTAAGCTTGGCAACCTTAATTTACTCTATAATAATAGTTACGCATTGAAAACTGGGGGTTATTTGGCTAAAGTTGTGGGGGGTGGTAGGGCTGGCACCAGGTTTTCGAGTGCCCTGTGCCAAAGAGTGTCAGTGCTCCCTTTTAACACATACCACAATTCATAATGCTCCGATACGGCACAGAAATATAGGTATAGTACAATGAAAAATACTTCACTGCTTACATGACATGACTGATTTCTATTTTAAATTCTACAATAGCTCAAAAACCGGACAGTATATTACTCCGTACAGTATTATGGCTACCACCTAGTGCGCCATGCAGAATAATGAGCCCCATATATTTCTCCATACAGAATAATTGGCCCCATATAATGTTCCATACAGTATATGATGAGCTCCACATAATGCTACAGTATATGTTGGTCCCCATGGACGATGCTCCAGTGTGTTATGGGTCCAAATAATGCTCCATATATAATGGGCCCCATTTCTAATGCTCCAGTGTATACTTTAATGTGCCCCCTAAATGCTGCTCCAGTGTCTGATGTTCCCCATTTGGAATGCTCCAGTATATGTTGGTCCCCATGGATGATGCTCCAGTGTGTTATAGGCCCAAATAATGCTCCATATATAATGGGCCCCCTTTCTAATGCTCCAGTATATAATGGACCCCGTAAATGCTGCTCCAGTGTCTGATGTCCCCCATTTGGAATGCTCCAGTATATGATGGGCCAAATGGATGATGCTCCAGTGTATGATAGGCTTCATATATCATTCTCCAGTGTATATTGCTCCTCAAAAAATGCTCCCAACATTTAAAAAAATGAAATACC
This sequence comes from Dendrobates tinctorius, assembly GCF_039654945.1. Taxonomy (NCBI): domain Eukaryota; kingdom Metazoa; phylum Chordata; class Amphibia; order Anura; family Dendrobatidae; genus Dendrobates; species Dendrobates tinctorius. Next base: position 5,406,998 of record NW_027361858.1, on the reverse strand, counting down.
TCTCTTCGCTGGGCACTGCTCTACTCTGGACTCCTCAGCATTGCCATTTTAAAGCTCTCTGCACTTGTACTGTTTCAGTAGAAGGCATACAGATGTGATGTCATCGCGCTCTGTAACCTGAATGTCACTGTCAGGAAAGTCAGAAGACGTCACGGCAGTGGAGCAGGGAGAGGTAAGTATTGCAAGTGCTGTGGCCCTGAGCAAGCATGGGGGGCCCACTCGTGGGTGATGGCACTGGCACAGGGCCCCTTATAGTACAGCGGTATGTCTGACGGCGAGTGGGCCCTCCCACCGGCAGCGATACTTTTGCGCACTATGAGGGGCCCTGTGCCACTGCTGTCGCCCACGAGTAGGACCCCCCACCTGCTCAGGGAACTGGCACTTTCATATTCACTTTCCTCTGTGTCACCGTGTAAGGTGGTATAGTGTGCGGGAAGGGGCACCTGAGTTTCATCAGTGTCACATTCTAGCTCTGTAGAGTGCGAGGGGAATGTAGTGCTGTGGGTCAATGTACCAGCAGAATCATTTAGCAGTGGCTGTGCATCAATGCACTCCATCTCCAATTCATGTTGGACAGGGGAATTCAGAATTTCACTTGATAACACAGGCATAGCCTGTGAAAAGAGCTCCATGGAGTAATCTGAAGTGTGGACTGCCGCATCCTTCACTTTTATTGGGAGTGAAGGAGACAATGAAAGGGGTGGTTCCTGACCAGAAGCCTGCGCTGACGACTCAGTGCTTGCATTTTTTTAAACTTCAGAAGGAGGAGGCGATAGAGCTGGAGGCTTTTTTGGCAATGTAAGGCAAAACCAGTTCCTGATGCTCCAGCTTTAAATGCAGTTTATCTACTCCCAGAAAATGGAGCCTTAAAGGCCTTTTTGTGTCAGCTGATGATGCAGGCTCAACACCTCCTGCCTTAGCTGCTATTGTGCTTTTGGCAATACCAGCAGATGCGCCACCACCACCATCAGTACCAGCTGGCCCCCCACACCCGCGTCCGCGGCCTCTTCCACTATACATAATAATTTTTGTAAAAATGGACTAAAAATACCAGCAGATATAGGGTACTGTTTCAGAAGCGGACAGCTCTATACAGTCTAGGAATAATTGTAAATCTCTGTACATATTTCATGAGTCAGACACAGATGGTCACAGGCTCAGCATGGATTAGACAATAATATAAAAATTTGCAAAAGGGTACAGTATCACTAGATACAAAGTATATATAGTATAGTTTAAACATACTGAATCTCCGTATACATCTCAAGAGGCAAACACAGATGCTCTCAGACCCAGTATGGATCCAAAAACAATATAGAAAGTTGAGAAAGGGTACCATGGTGCCCCTGAGGGTACGGTCGCCACAGAGGTACTGTACCTCATCCAAAGGTGTGGTATCCCACCCTCAGGTAAGGAGGAATCACGGCTCAGGACTCCTAACCCTGCACTCAACACACACACACATGTTAGTCAGTGCTTTCTTTGTGTACCCAGTGGGAGGATGGCCTCATCCCAGACTGACTAGGAAAAGGGTGCAGGGGGTTAGCGTGGAAGGTAGGTACAGTGGGAGGAGCTTAAGTTGTGGAGTGATTGCGGTCATCCAATCAGAGAGCGCAAGCTGACAATTGATTGGTGGAGCTAGTCTGAGGTAAATGGATCTTTCTAGAGAGTTGTCAGTCGGTGACAGGACAGAGTAAGAGCAGCATTGCTGTGAGAGGGCTGAGGGTCAGAGAAGAGAGAAAAATCTTGTCCAAGCTCCTAGACTGGAAGGAATGGTTTTTTGGGGCACAGGAAGTGCAATAAGCCACCTATGAAGGCTGTTTCTGGAGAAGGAAGGACCAGGCCTCGTAGGAGAAGGTGGCTCCTGAAGGTAGTGGAGAAATTCAGGGCTCAGCTAGAAAGACGGAGGCTGACGTAACTTTAAGTGCCTCAGTCGCAGCAGCATTCAATACTCAAAAAGGCAGCAGTTGGAATAAAGGACCCCGGATAATGACCAACTTCGCCCGGTGTGATCTGTGGCTGCTGGCTTGGGATACTGTTTGCGAAGGCCCACAGCAGGAAGGAAGGGAGAGATCAGTGCAGAGACACGGCCTAGAAAGGATATACAAGGAGGAGTCTTGAACAGGTGTTCCTGATCTACCTTTGAGTTTGCCGGACCCCTCCCTCGGATGACACAGTACCAATAGGGTCATCTTGTGCACAAAACTTTTGAGGAAAAATTCAGAAACTGCAACCAACTGCATCCTTGGTGGCTTTTACAACTCGCCTGCTACACACGCTACACTCACCATCACCGTCAACGGCTCACAAACACCATCTCAACTGCCCTGGGATACAGCTCTGCCCATGGAGAGCATCATCATCTTGTCTGCTTTAACACCGGCCCAGAGGATCTGCATTGCAGCGTCGGCTACCCTAGCCAAGTATCACGTGCGGCGTCACGATACCCCTTTTCCAAATTAATTATCATACCATCTTCCCCCTCATCTGAACTGTCATCTTCTTTATTGGACACCCAGGGCCATGGACCGGGTCCTAATCACCACCGTGACATACTTAACCCTTAAAAGAGCCTGAAAGGCCCGGTACTGAGTAACCCCCAGCCCTGCGTGGCATTTCATTTTAACACCAGATAACAGGGATATATCGTATAGTTTCAACATTATAAATCTATGTATATATTTGAGGAGGCAGACACAGCCACTGTCATGGCCAGTATTGATTCGACAACAAACTAAAAAGTGGAAAAAGGGTACAGTATCACCAGCTCAAAGGTATATATAGTATAGTTTCAACATTCAAAATCTCCATATTTATTTCAGGAGGCGGACACAGACGCTCTGAGGCCCAGTATGGATTACACAACAATATAAAAAGCAGTAAAAGGGGAATGGATCCCAAGCGTACTGCTGTATACAGTGTTGGGGTCATTTGGCGATCTACATATATATTTCAAGAGTAACACACAGCCTCTCACAGGCTCAGTATGGATCACACCATAATATAAAAAGAAGATCCGCAAGAAATATTCACACATGTGTGCCAATGTTCCAGGTGTCAATGATGCACTTTGAGTGGTGGGTGGAGGATGAATTTCGGGCACAAAGAGTACTGGATCAACAGATACAAGGTATATATAGTCTACTTAAAATACAAAAAAATTCCATATGTATTTCAGGAGGCAGACACATATGCTCACACGCTCAGTATGGATTTGACAATAATGTAACAAGTTGAAAAAGGGTACAATATGACCAGATACAAGGTATATATAGTATAGTTTAAACATTCTAAACCTCTGTAGACATTTCATGAGGCAGACACAGACGCTCTCTGTCCCAGTATGCATTAGCCAAGAATATAAAAAGTATTAAAAGGTTACTGTATCACCAGATACAAGGTACATATAGTATTGTTTAAGCATTATAAATCTCCTTATTTTTTTCAGGAGGCAGACACAGACGCTCTCAGGGTCAGTATGGATTACACAATATAAAAAGCAGTAAAAGGGTAATGGATCAGAAGCGTACAGCGGCATACAGTGTTGGGGTAATTGTAAATCTCAGTACATATTTCCAGAGTCAGAAACAGACTCTCACCACCCCGGGATATGGATTAGACAACTATATAAAAAGCAGTAAATGGGTAAGCTATCACAAGCGTACAGCTGTATACAGTGTTGGGTTAATCTTAAATCTACAAATATATTTCTGGAGTTACAGACAGACGTTCACAGGCTCAGTATGGATTACACAAGAATATAAAAACTTGAAAAAGGGTAATGTTTTACAATCGGTCAGCTGCATACAGTGTTGGTGTCATTTTAAATCTCCTTATAATTTACCAGAGTAAGACACAAACTCTCACAGGATCAGTATGGATTACACCAGAATATAAAAATGAGAAAAAGGGAAATGTGTTCGAAACGTACACCAGTGTACAGTGTTGGAGTACTTTGAAATCTTCGTTTATATTTCAGTTTCAGTCTTCCAGTCCAGACTCTCCGCTAGAGGAAGGTAGATGGATAAAAGTACAGACATAAAGTGGAGTGATTTTAGATGTTTTTGAATTTGTAATCACGGGAAAACCTCCCAGGAGAATTTGCAGAGGCGATGCTGACCCTCAATAACTTTAACTGTGGGTACAGCTAAAACGCAAATTAGTGAAGAAAGGGTTGCTGTATCGCAGTTGCGTCGATCCCATCACCGTAACTCGTCTCCATCAAATTGTGATCACAGGGAGAGCTGTAGACATGGTCCTCACTGCCTATCATGCTCTGTCTGGTCACTTTGGAGTGCAAAACACACAAGCCACAGGCCGTAGGGGATACTATTGGATTGCCATGAGAGGAGACATTGAAAAATGGTGGCAGGAATATCACACGTCTGTGACTATGAAAAATGTGAAAGGTGATCATAAAGTACCACTGCATCCAATTGGGAGTTGACGTCCATTACAAATGGTAGCCATTGGTAATCTGAAGGTAGAGGCCAGCAGGACAGGACATAGCTACATCTTAACCATCATCGATCAGTACACCAAATTTGTAGTGGCCGTCCCTGTGACGGATTTAACTGGCCAGACTACACAGCGGTGGAGCAGGAAGAAATAAGTATTGCAAGTGCTGTGTCCCTGAGCAAGCAGGGGGGACCCACTTGTGGGCGCCGGTACTGACACAGGGCCCCTCATAGTACGACAGTGTGTCTGACGGCAGGTGTGCACCCCCACCATCAGAGACACTTGATTGTACTATGAGAGTCCCTGTACCAGTGCCGTCACCCAACAGTGGGCCCACCCACCTGTCTAGGGCAACGGCACTCGCATGGGTGCGTGCGCCAGGTGGTGACCCCGGCTCTGGGAGGGGAGGCAACCCAGTTAGGGAGGTTGAAAAAATGGCATATGTTGATGTTGGACATTCAGCAGCTGCAAATGGAGGAATTGGAGAAGTCCGAGGAAAAGGAGGACAAAAGCGAGCCATTTTTCTGGCAACCTATATGTCAACAGGGGAAGGTGGGACAAAATCCTTTGAAACCCATGCATGGTTCATTTTAATAAAGGTTAGATCATCAACATTTTGGGTCGACAGACGGGTCCTTTTTTCTGTCAGAATTGATCCAGCAGCACTGAAGACTCTTTCGGATAGCACACTAGCAGCAGGGCAAGCGAGCTCCTGTAGGGCATATTGCGCCATTTCAGGCCAGGTGTCCAGTTTACAGGCCCAATAGTCAAAGGGGAATGACCGGTGAGGGAGAACATCGATATGGGAGGAGAAGTAGTTTGTAACCATAGTTGACAACTGCTGTCTCCTGTCACTTTCAATCGATGCAGTATTACCTGTCGTGTGAGCGGTACTTGAAAAATCAGTCCACAACATGGATTGAAACCCTTGTCTCAAGCGCCACTTCGGATGTGTGCATCATGAACACCTCTTCCATTTTGCCCCCTGCGGCTCGTGGGAGAACCATCACCGCTGCTGTGTGCTGGGAATGCCTCAAACAAATGGTTTTCCAGAGTTGCTTGTTTGTTAGCCAATATTATCTCTAGGTTCTCCTGTGGCATGATGTTTTGGTATTTGCCTTTATAGCGTGGATCCAGGATGCTGGTCAACCAGTAGTCGCCATTGTTCATAATTTTGGCAATGCGGGGGTCCCTTTTTAGGATCTGCAAGGCATAATCACACATGTGGGCCAATGTTCGAGATGTCAATGATGCACTGCGAGTGCTGGGTGGAGGACCACTTTTCTGGCAAATCCACATCCATCCAGTCACGCACAAACCTTGCCACGCCTACATTTTCTCTTGCCCCCTGAGAAGCATCCTCCTCCCCTAAATAGTCATCTCCATCATCCTCCTCCTCCTCTACCTCTTCTTCCTCCACCTTGTCCAGGAGAGTTCCCTGAGCAGACAATGGCTGACTGTCATCAAGGCTTCCCTCCTCCTCCTCCTGTTGCTCTTCAGCTGCAGATGCTTGATCCTTAATGTGCATCAAAGTTTGCATGAGCAGAGGCATAAGTGTTATGCTCATGCTTATGATGGCATCATCTGCGCTTACCAGCCGTGTGCATTCCTCAAAACACTGAAGGACTTTACAGAGGTCTTTCAGCTTTGACCACTGCACACCCGATAACTCCATGTCTGCCCTCAAACTGCCTGCCCGTGTATCCTCCCACAAATGCATTACAGCCTGACTCTGTTCACACAGCCTCTCAACCATGTGCATGGTGGAGTTCCATCTTGTAGCAATGTTTATGATTAGGCGGTGCTTGGGGAGGTTGAGTGATCGCTGCAGCTTCTGCATACAACTGGAGTGGACGGTTGAGCGACGAATGTGCGAGCACAGTCTTCGCAACTTATGGAGCAGGGCTGTTAACTCTGGATAATTATTTAGGAAGCACTGCACCACTAGGTTTAAGGTGTGAGCCAGGCAAGGTATGTGTGTGAGTTTTGAAATGGCTATGGCTGCCACAAAATTCCGCCCATTATCACTGACTACCTTGCCTGGCTCAAGATGTAGACTGCCCAGCCATGACTCAGTTTGTCAATGCAAGTATTCAGTCAGTACCTCTGCTGTTGTGAGTTCATTCTCCCCTTCACCTTTGATGTCTGATGAACTCCCTCTGCTGGTGAAGAGAGGTAGTGAAATTGATTGGGATGGGAAGAACCTGTCATCTGAGCAGGCGGAGTGTGACTGGACATCTGGAATTTCTGAGTGGATATAAGGCAGCCGACGCCCTGCAGGGCTGCTGGTGATCCTTTCTGCTCTGAGCTCTTGCATCCAGCTTAGTTCCTGTCTACTAAAAGTTAAGTTCTTGCCCTGCTATTATTTCATGAGATTTTGTCTGGTTTCCTTAGTGTTTGTATTCAGCCAGTCCTGGTTGGGACTGGCTGAATTCCATTTTTGTCTCTGATCAGTTGATCTCTTTGCTCTGTTTTCAGAATATACCTGAGTGCTGATATAGTGATTTTGAAGTCTAGCGACTTCAGGGCCTTTTTCCCTATCAGACGGTTGGGACATTTTTGGTAGGGCTTTTTTGCGGATTGCAGCCAGCATCTTTTCTGTCCTGTCCTATCTAGTTAGTTGGGCCCCATCGTTTGCTCAGCCTGTCTTTCTGTCTGTGTTTTTGTTTTCATCTGTTTTTCACCCACAATACATGTTGGGGGCTGTCTATTGCTTTGGGGTCTGCTCTGGGGCAGTTTAGATTTCCCCTTTCCTTCTTTAGGCTTATGTAGTTCTCCGGCTGTGACAAGGGGTCTAGGGCACCGTAGGAACCCCCCACGGCTACTGTTAGTTGTGGTGTATAGGATCAGGGGTCTGCAATCCGATAGCTACCAACCTCTCCGGTTTTCTGGACTTAGCTTGTATTTTTATTTTCTCCTCCGGTGACTCATTCATAACACTCTGCGGTGTGTCTGCTGTCGCCCAAAGACATCATTTTTAAAACAGCCTGCTGCCGCTTACCACTAACTGTTCAATAGTGGGACACCTCGTGTGCAACACTGACAGATGTGGATGGAGTGCTCATGCGACTGCGCTCTGTCGACAAGCTTTCACTTCTGGAGGAGGAGGAGGGGTCGAATGCCTACTGCCATCTGTTTCCTTCACCGTAGGCTAGGCAGCACTGTTCCACCGCCGCTGTCCCCTAAGAAACCTGCATCCACCACATTAACCCAGTGCACAGTGATGGACACATAACGGCCCTGGCCATGCCTACTGGCCCATGCATCTGTTGTGACGTGCACCTTTCCACTCACTGATTGTTTTAGTGCTTGGACAATGCGGTCTTTCACATGCTGGTGGAGGCCAGGGAAGGCTTTTCGAGAAAAGAAGTGCCAACTGGGTAGGTCATAGCATGGGACAGCGTAGGCTATGAGCTCTCGGAAAGCTTCGCTTTCAACCAAACGGAAGGGCATCATCTCTAAAGAGATCAGTTTGGCAATGTAGGCGTTCAAAGCCAGTGTACGTGGTTGAGAGGATGAGTACTTTCTTGTCCTACTGAGAGTGTCTGGTAGGGTGAGCTGGACTTGAGAGCTGCATATGGGGGAACTAACGTTGGACTTGATGGACTGAGAAGGGGTTGGTGATGGTGAGGGTGTTGATGGCCTAGATTCAGTGTTTCCTCGTGAAAATATTGTGATTCCCTGACTGCTTTGGCCTAGCGACGACACCTCAACATTTCTTGATGGTGGTGTGCTTAGCGGTCGCCTTGCAGTGGGGAAGTGATGGAGCGTTGCCGGCTAACTTCAGTTGGAGGTGCACATGTGCTAACTGAGCTTTTGTAGTCCTTCCACGCTTGCAAGTGCATGTTGGTTAAATGTCTAAGCATGCAACTGGTATTCAAATTTCGTAGATTTTTCCCTCTGCTAAAGGTCCTTCGCACTTCTTACAGATAACTTTTGCATCATCAGTAGGATTTTGTTCAAAAAAGTGCCACACTGCACTCTTCCTACTATGATACAAATTTTCAGAGCTTGCACACTGTGCTAATTTGACCATCTGGCCAAGCTGTCCTGCAATTCTTTTAGTTTTCTTACCAAGTTTTTTGACAGTTGTGGGCCTGCCGGATAACCGCTGCTGCGATGACGATGCCTACTGCGGGTCCTTCTCCTATTCTGACCTATTGTCACTGGCACCCTCTTCCCCCAATGGATGACAATCCAGCTCAACAACTGGGTCATCCATGACCTCGTCTTCAATGTCATCTGCACCTTCCTCTGTACCATCCTCTGTGTCACCGTGTAAGGTGGTATAATATGCGGAAGGGGCACCTGAGTTTCATTAGGGTCTGATTCGGGCTCAGTAGACTGCGAGGGGAATGTAGTGTTGTGGGTGAGTGTACCAGCAGAATCATCTAGCAGCGGCTGTGCATCAGTGCACTCCATGTCAGATTCATCTTGGACTGGGAAATTCAGGATTTGACTTGACAACCAAGGAACGGTATGTGAAAAGAGCTCCATGGAGTAATCTGAAGTGTGTGCTGCGGCATCCTTCACTTTTGGTGTGGGTGAAGAACTCAAGGAAAGTTGTTGTTCCTGACCAGAAGCCTGCACTGACAACTCTGTGCTTGCAATTTTTGTAACTTCAGAAGAGGAGGTAATAGAGCTGGAGGCTGTTTCGGCAATTTTTAGCCAAAACCTTTTCCTGATGCTCTGGCTTTAAAAGCGGTTTACCTACTCCCAGAAAAGGAAACCTTAAAGGCTTTCTTATGCCAGATGATGATGCAGGCTCAACACCTCCTGCCTTAGCTGCTATTGTTCTTTTGACAGAACCAGCTGATGCACCACCACCATCAGTACCAGCTGCGCCCCCCCGCCCATGTCCGCAGCCTCTTCCACCATACTTCCTCATGTTTGGGAAAATGTACCAAAAAAACCAGCAGAGAAATGGTACTGTATGAGGAGCGTAAGCTGTGTAAGGTATATGTAGAAAGTGAAATCTCCGTATATATTTTGTGAGTCACAGACGCTCACCCAGTATGTATTTCACCGTAATCCAACAAGCAGATATACGGTGCTGTATCAGAGGTGTACAGCTGTATACGTTGTTGGTGAAACTGTCAGTCTCCGTATATGTATATACGGAATGTCACACACATACGCTGACTCTGTGTAGATGTGACCATAAAAAGAACACCAAAAAACCGATACTGTTTGACAATAGGACTGCTCAATACGGTGTATAGAGAAATGGAAATGTCCATATATGTATTTATGGAGTGTCACACACATGCTGACTCTATGTAGATGTGACAGTAATAAGAGCACCAGATATTCGATGCTGTTTGACAATCGGACTGCTCAATATGGTGTATAAAAAAATGGAAATGTCCGTATATGTATTTATGGAGTGTCACACACACACGCTGACTCTGTGTAGCTGTGACAGTAATAAGAACACCAGATATTCGATACTGTTTGACAATCGACTGCTCAATACAGTGTATAAAGAAATGGAAATGTCCATATATGTATTTATGGAGTGTCACACACACACACACACACACGCTGACTCTGTGTAGATGTGACAGTAATAAGAACACCAGATATCCGATACTGTTTGAGAATCGGACACCGCTATACGGTGTATGTATTTAAAAAATGTTAATCTCCGAGTATTTTTTTACGGAATGACACACATATAGCATGTATTTGTCCGTGATACCAGCCGGTACACGGTAGTGTGTGAGGAGCGTACACCTCTATGCGGTGTGTGAAAAAATGTATGCTCATTATCTACTGTGCAGAAAAAAAGGAATAAAAGGATTTTTGCTTTTAAAAAAGCAGTCTGCACAGCAGTGCGCAAACAGAAATACAGCTATCAGGGAGCCTTATAAGGCAGCCTAATAACCAACAGAGCTGCTGCACAAAAAAAGTGTGAAAAATGAAGGATTGGTAACTGTGCAGAAAAAAGGAATAAAAATATTTTTGCTTTTAAAAAAGCACTCTGCACAGCAGTGTGCAAACAGCAATGCAGCTATCAGGGAGCCTTATAAGGCAGCCTAATAACCAACAGAGATGCTACACACAAATATATCCTCCCCTGTCACTGCACACGATGCAGTTGTGTTTTACAGTGACATTCGCTATCAGCACAAGCAATTTATTTTACTTTTTCCCTGCCTAAACACTCTCCCTATTGAGAACGATCAGCAGCAACCTCTCCCTATGCTAAGATCGACAGAAGTAAGATGGCGGTCGGCGGTCATGGCCTTTTATAGGCACTGTGACACCACACAAAGCCAGCCAATCACTTGCATGCCCTTCTCTATCATGGTGGGGGCCGCTGCCGACGTATTCGCGTTGCCCACAGTGTGCATCCTTCATGATTGGCTGAAAATAGGTGCTGGAAGGATTGTGGGAAACGCTACTTTGGCACTCAAGTCGGCGACCTCATGGCCGACCTCACGCTACGGTCGGGTTTTGATCGGCGAAACCCGACTTTAGCAAAAGTCAGTGGATTCTGAATTTGGCCGACCCATTTCGCTCAACTCTAGTTTTGAAGTTATAAGGGTTATAAATTGACCAGCAATTTCTAATTTTTCCAACAATATTTACGAAACCATTTTTTTAGGGACAGTTGAAGTGACATTAAGGAGTCTATATAACAGAAAATACTCAAAAGTGACATAATTCTAAAATCTGTACCCATCAAGGTGCTCAAAACCACATTCAAGAGTTTTATTAACCCTTCAGTTGCTTCACTGGAACTGAAGCAATGTTGAAGAAAAAAATGAACATTTAATTTTTTTCACAAAAAAGTTAATTTAGACCAAAAATTTTAATTTTCACAAGGGTAACAGGAGAAAATAGACCACAAAATTTGTTGTGCAATTTCTCCTGTGCATACTGATATCCCATATGCGGGGGAAATCTATTGTTTGAGTGCACGACTTGGCTCTGAAGGGAAGGAGCGCCATTTGACTTTTTGAAACTAAAATTTGCTGGAATCATTAGCGGACGCCAGGTCACATTTGGAGAGCCCCTGATGTACCTTAACAGTGGAAACCCCCCACAAGTGACACCATTTTGGAAACCACAGTGGATTTAATCCATGGGTATAATGAGCATTTTAAACCCCCAGGTGCGACACAGAAATTGATAACATTAGGTTGTCATATTGAGTATGCACTGATTATCATGAGTGCTCAAATGAAATGCTTAGGTTCCCACCTCGCATGTTTTGTGGCTATTAAACACTCAAAAAAACATGTGGGGACTCTGCAAACAATGGAAAAAAAATATTTTATAATTTTTGTCTAAGATGGTGGTAAAGGAGCATTTGATTTACTATTTTTTTTATTCTGATCACTGTGTTTTTTTATCACTGTTATTCACTAAATAATGGTGATCACACGAGTGGGAACTGAAAAATCTGACCCTGATCATGTTTTCAGTATCTCGGCTACCCTAGTAGCTGAGTCCCTGGAGATTTTCCAATTCTGAGGGTGCTACAGCCTTATTCTCGATCACCATTTTAAAACAGCAATGAGAGAATAAGTACCAGTAGCGGACGCTGATTTTTTTAATTGTCAAATTTTAATGAAAATAAACAATTCCATAGTGATTAACATATAACATGAATATCGTCATTCTCTTAGAGAAAACAGTGTCAAGCAATAAACTGTCAAATAACTGAGCTAGTGGGATTTTGCCAACATTATATTAGGTGGCATTATAACGAATGAAATATCAGCAGAATGTTCAGCCATTGTATACATGAATCGGTATGCTCAAAAGTGGAGGACCAACCAAACAGACACAAGACAGGACATTAACAGGGGGGTATCTGAAAATCAGAAAGGGGAGACCGGAAGTGGTTATATAGTCTAGCGAATCTGATTCATGTATTTATTGAGGCCCAAAAAGAGTCCCAAGGAAACCAGATAGAATCAAATCTATTGATCATGTCATTATGCAGGGCTGCGTGGTATTCAAAATTTCTATCATCTTTAATTCTGGCATTAAGTCAAGTGTAGATGGGGAGAAATTTGCTTCCAATGGGATGCCACCAAACATCTGGTAGCTGTCAAGATGTGTAAAAGGAGCCTAGTGGTGGGAAAATGTTAAGGAGAAAAAACTAGGGGTCCAGAGGCAACGTCAAATCCAAAACCTGGCCTATCAATCCCTGCACCTGCTTCCAATATGGGCATATCAGTGAGCAATAACAGAATATGTGAAAGGTCTATCCTCCCAAAAGGTTATGTATGGATAGATTGTATTTTAGTTCTAGGTGTGGGAGTATGGATCTTGTTCTATGATCTATAATATCAGCAAAGTTGAGCAAATTCATGAGACCACACTCCCATCATTGGGTGGGTCAAACTATCAGGCAAGCCTGGGTGGTACAAACAAAAATGAGGTAATAGGAAAGATTGTGGACAAAAGTTTAAATTTTTTGGAACAAGTTTTCCAAATGCTTTTAGTTAGGGCCATCGAGCCAAGGAGGTCACATGCTGATGGATTGTAGGAGTTATTCCAGATCAGGGAGTTAGGATGAGCAGGAGCAAGCCACAGGTTTTCAATATCCATCCATTTTGTATAGGCAGGCTTGAAGGTCCTACTGTTTAGCATAATTAACTTTGAGATCCTGTGCTGCTTTCCCACCCAAACAAAGCTAATAATGTTTGCCTCTATAGATTGTAGAATCCTGAGAGGAACTGGAATGGGGAGGGTTTCGAATAGATAAAGCAGTTTCGGGAGGATAGACATTTTAATCGCAGCAATGTTACCTAGGAGGGAAAGAGGTAGAGACATCCACTTTTTTTTTTTAGCAGAGACCTGATTTCACGATATAACACTGGGAAATTTGTGTCATATAAGGTTGAAAAGCAAGATGTAAGGTTAATCCCCAGGTGCTTAACATGGGAATCCTTCCAGTGGTATTTATAATTAGTTCGAAGTAGGCTCAATTGCGAGAATGGGATGTTAATAGATTGGGCTTCTGTTTTATTCATTTTTGTTTTGTATCCTGACAGAGCACCAAACTGAGACAGGGTTGCATGAAGGTTAGGAAGCGATATTTGTGGGCTAGTGAGGGTTAATAAAATATCTCTGTGAAAAGGGAAAGTTTAAATTCCTTACTATTGACCCAAAGTACTATTGTACAAAGATATACATCTTTCCTGTTACTATTGACCCAAATCCCTGAAATATCTGGATTCATTCTAATACTCGCGGCAAGAGGCTCTATACATAGGACAAAGATCAATGGGGATAGAGGACATCTCGTGGCTGCTGTTTTAATACATATCGGTGGTCATTAAGGGGTGAAGTTCTATATATGAACTGTATTGTCCAAACTGACCATGAGTCTCCCAACCCAAATTTACAGCCTTGTAGACATATGTGAGACATACAGTATGTCAGGTTGAAAGTTTGGATTATAGGACTTACGGTTAGTAAAAGCATTATTGACCATATTTAGATCATAAAATAAGGCTGTTTTTAGAAATGTGCTTTAAAAGAACACAAAAAAAATTATCTGAAAATGACATAATTTTTTAAATGAATGGCATTTTTACAAGTATTCAAAAACACTGCAAAAATGTGTGCATAAAGGAAGCCGAAAGTCGAGTACACATGATCACATAAGTGTATTTCATGGTTCTTATGCAGACTGCAATGCTGGTCTGATGGCTGGTCTCCTGACCCGAATTTAAAGCCTCATGTGTATAAATTAACCTTTAAGTTTGGGTGGGAGGCCAGTGGTCAGGCCAAGCAATGCAGTTCATGTACAAACAGTAAAATATGCTTGTGTTAAAGGGGTTATGCAGTCAAAACAAATAAGTCTGCTGTCATTCTGTGTGACTGCAGACTTATGTATCCCACCCAGTGCATGCTGTGGAGATTTGCCATTTTCAAACCCAGTACCAGAGCATATGTATGAGTTATACATATTCCCGGCTAGTGGGTGTGGCCTTGCTCCATATACTTGCATAGAAATGAGGACACGCCTGGTCTAGTGATGCAGACGACCAGTGGGGGGACTAGAGGGCATGGCCTCGCTCCATACAAGTGTACGTAGAGCAAAGTCACACCCACTGGTTGGGAGTATGTATAACCCTTTGGTCCCGGGTCTGAAATTAGCAAATTCTCGCAGTGCATAGTGCATGCGTTGTGGGGCATTTATAAGACCAGGGTCACATTGCGTTATGGCAGTCCGTTAGACGGACTGCGTTACACCATGGCATAATGCGATGTAACGCAGTTGTTTAAGTCTGTCATTGACCCCCATTATCGGGTGCATCGCGATGCATTCGCGATGTGCCGTCATTCAGTGACGGAGCCTTGGATGCGGGTTGCAGTGTCTGAGGCTCCGTCACCACTAGCACAGATGAATCATCTGCGCTAGCGGGTATAGTATAACGCAATAGCGTTATGCTATACCGTTAACCAGCCCTTCAACGCCATGCGCTGAATGGGCTGGTTAAATGCAATGTGAACCTAGCCTAAGTCTGCAGTCACACAGAGTGACTAAAGACTTATTAGTTTTAACCGAACAACCCCTTTAACACAACCTCAAACTGCATTCAAATATTGCATCCATAGTGCACGTTTTTGCTGTGATTGTGGTAAGACTGCAGAGTTTTTGCTGTGGCATAAACTAAAATGAATTATAGTCACTCCCTCCTTACTTTGTATATGAGCAGGAAGATGTTATTTGCAATGATGG
Source organism: Dendrobates tinctorius (assembly GCF_039654945.1). Lineage (NCBI taxonomy): Eukaryota > Metazoa > Chordata > Amphibia > Anura > Dendrobatidae > Dendrobates > Dendrobates tinctorius. The sequence goes on along the minus strand of NW_027361858.1, from coordinate 5,391,829 downwards.
TAAATAGTTGGTGTCATTAATAGCAAATGTTTAATGCATTATATCATTCAGCCCAAGTTGAATAAAACAAAAATAATTCTCATTATCTATTTCTTTCCTACTTTGTCCTTTATTTTCTACTTTTATAGACTATGTATACCAACAACTTTAGTGGACAATCCACTCATTAAAATAGATCATATAGAATATTCACATGGCACAATATAAACCTTCTCAGAAAAAGTGAATAAACTTAAAGCAAAGAATCCAAATAAATGGAGATTTAAAAAAAATTGTTTTATTATATTATTTTTTAAAAATTGGGGGGAAAAAATCCAGCAAACAATAGACAAAGATATATTACCATAAAAAATAGCGTTTACATGGTGAATACAAGGGCCATGAGTATATAAGACATACATGTATAATCCAATTAATAATAAATATAAAGTGCAATATAGGTCAGAAAAAATCTGAGATAAAATGCATAAATGTAAACAGTAGATTTGAGCGCAACATATCGGTCATATTCAAAAGTCGGCGACTTTCGCTGAAGTCAGGATTCATGAAACGAAACCCGACCATAGCGTGAGGTCGGCCACGAGGTCGGCGACCAGAGCGCCAAAGTCGCGTTTCAAAAGATGCTTCCAGTGCCCTTTTTCAGCCAATGATGGAGGACGCACACTGTGGGCAACGCGATGACATAGCCATCGGTCACCACCATCTTTGAGAAGGGCATGCAAGTGATTGGCTGGCTTTGTGTGGCGTCACAGGGGATATAACACCAACCGCCATCTTACTTCTGCTGATCTCAGAATAGGGAGAGGTTGCTGCTGCTGATTCAGAATAAGGGAGAGCATTAGGCAGGGAAGAAGGAAAAAAAAAGGCCTCTGCTGGTAGCGATTTCCACTTACAACACAACGGTTAGTGTGCAGTGACAGGGGAGGCTCTATTTTTGTGCATCAGCTCTGTTGGTTATTAGGCTGCCTTATAAGGCTCCCTGAGAGCTGCATTGCTGTTTGCACACTGCTGTGCTAAAGCAAAAATACTTTTCTTCCTCTTTTCTGCACAGTTACCAAGCGATCATTTTTCCACCCTTTTGTGTGTGCAGCAGTCCTGCTTATTAGGCTGCCTAATACTTGTACTGAGAGCATCATTGTCAGCCTCCTGAAATCTCTGGTGAGATCCAAATTCTCACCAATACTAGATACACCCTCCACCTTGTCATACACCATCCTATTTCAGTCTGTTACATTGAGGTGTAATCTCTACTGGGCCAGAGACAATAGTTCAGCGTCCTCAAATCTCTAGTGAGATTCAAATTCTCACCAATACTAGATACACCCTCCACCTTGTCAGAGACCATCCAATTTCAGCCTGTTACTTTGAGGTGTAATCTCTCTTCTGGGCCTGAGACAATAGTTCAGTGTCCTCAAATCTCTAGTGAGATTAAATTCTCACCAATACTAGATACACCTTCTACCTTGTTTTACAGTACCATATAGCTGGTGGTATTTTGGGTACATTTTCACAAAAATGAGTAAGTCTGGTGGAAGATGCCATGGAAGTGGGCGGGGGTTGCCAGCTGGTCCCGATGGTGGTGGTGTTGCATCTGTTGGTAGTGGCAAAAGCACAATAGCACCTAAGGCAGGAGGTGTTGAGCCTGCGTCATCGTCTGGCTCCACAAGGCCTCGAAGGCTCTCTTTTCTGGGAGTAGGTAAACCACTTTTAAAGCCGGAGCTTCAGGAACAAGTTTTGGCTTGCATTGCTGACACAGCCGCCAGCTCTCTCGCTTTCTCTTCTGAAGTTTCAAAAAATAAAAGCACTGAGTCGTCAGTGGAGGCTCCTGGTCAGGAACAACACCTTTCCTTGTGTCCTTCACCCCTACCAAAAGTGAGGGATGTGGCAGGCAACTCTACCAATTACTCCATGGATCTCTTTTCACATACCATGCCTGGGTTAGCAAGTCAAATCGTAAATTCCACAATCCAAGATGAATCTGACATGGAGTGCACTGATGCACAGCCACTGCTAGATTTTTCTGCTGGTACATTCACTCAGAGCACTACATTGTCCTCGCAGTTTACTGAGGCAGAATCAGACCCTGATAAAACTCAGGTGCCCCTTCCCGCATACTATACCACCTTACACGGTGACACAGAGGAAGGTGCACATGAAATGGAAGAGGAGGTGATGGATGACCCAGATGTTGACCCAGATTGGCATCCATTGGGGGAAGAGGGCGCCGCTGCCAATAGCTCAGAAGAGGAGGAGGAGGATCCGCAGCAGGCAACGACATCGCAACAGTTGTTATCTGGTAGGACCGTAGCAGTCCAAAAACGGGTTACAAAAACCAAGAGTTGCAGGACAGCTTGGACAGACGGTCAAATGAGCACAGCGTGCAAGGCCTCAAAATGTCTTCCATAGTAGGAAGAGTGCAGTGTGGCACTTTTTTGAACAAAATCCTAATGATCAGGCAAAAGTTATCTGTAAGAAGTGTGCAAAGACCTTTAGCCGAGGGAAAAATCTGAGAAATTTGAATACCAGTTGCATGCTTAGACATTTAACTACCATGCACTTGCAAGCGTGGACGGACTACCAAACCTCACGTACCACATGTGCACCTGCTCCGAATGAAGGTAGTCAGCAACGCTACATCGCTTCGTCCACTATAAGCCCACCGGTTAGTACACCACCAGCAGCAAATGTCGAGGTGTCGTCGCAAGGGCAAAGAAGTCAAGGAATCACAATGTTATTGCCACGAAAGACTGAATCTAGACCATTAGCAACACCACCATCACCATCACCAACCCTCTATCAGTCCGACATGTCCACCGCTAGTTCCACCATATGAAACTTTCAAGTCCAGCTCACCCTACCAGAGACTCTGAGTAGGACAAGAAAGTACTCATCCTCTCATCCGCGTACACTGGCTTTGAGCGCCCACATTGCCACGCTTATCTTGTTAGAGATGATGCCCTACCAGTTGGTTGAAAGAAAAGCTATATTGTGGTGGATCAGCGGTGTTGGTTGTTAGGCTGCCTTCTAAGGCTTCCTGACATCTGAATTGCTGTTTCCCCACTGCTCTGCAAACTGCTTTTTTAAAAGCAATCCCAATTTTTTTTTTGTCCTGCTGAGGTACTGAGCGTGCATTTTTTCACACCATACAGCGGTGTACGCTCCTCACACAGTACCGTGTAACGGCTATTATCACAGCCACAGTGAAGCTATCTGTGTGTCACTGTGGAAGGATAAGTGGAGGACTTGTTCCGTTCTTACAGACCTACATTCTAGGGAGATTCCTATTCTGCCCAATTCTACAATTCACTTTTTTCACACCTGTGCCATCGAGCCTGTGACATAGCGCTCTGATATTCAGTGGGCCTCACACAATCTAAAAGTGTCCAGTGTCCACAAGTGTCTGCAGAAATTCAAAATCTCCCTTATCCTGTAGTCACTTTTTTCACACCTGTGCCATCGAGCCTGTGACATAGCGCTCTGATATTCAGTGGGCCTCACACAATCCAAAAGTGTCCAGTGTCCACAAGTGTCTGCAGAAATTCAAAATCTCCCTTATCCTGTAGTCACTTTTTTCACACCTGTGCCATCGAGTCTGTGACATAGCGCTCTGACATTCAGTGGGCCTCACACAATCCAAAAGTGTCCAGTGTCCACAAGTGTCTGCAGAAATTCAAAATCTCCCTTATCCTGTAGTCACTTTTTTCACACCTGTGCCATCGAGCCTGTGACATAGTGCTCTGATATTCAGTGGGCCTCACACAATCCATAAGTGTCCAGTGTCCACAAGTGTCTGCAGAAATTCAAAATCTCCCCTGTCCTATAGACACCTTGTACCTTGTTTTACATTACTATATAGTTTGTTGGATTTTGTCTACATTTCTACAAAAAAATGAGGAAGGCTGGTGGAAGAGGCCGTGGAATTGGGCGGGGGTTGGCAGCTGGTAATGATGGTGTTGGTGGTGGATCTGATGGTAGTGGCAAAAGCAAAATAGGACCGAATGCAGGAGGTGTTGAGCCTGCGTCATCATCTGGCTCCACAAGGCCCCGAAGGCTTAGTTTTCTAGGAGTTGGCAAACCGCTTTTAAAGCCAGAGCTTCAGCAAAAAGTTTTGTCTTACATTGCTGACTCAGCCTCCAGCTCTATCGCCTCCAATTCTGAAGTTGTAAAAAATAAAAGCACTGAGTCGTCATTGGAGGCTCATGCTCATGAACCACACCTTTCCTTGTGTCCTTCACCCCAACCAAGATTGAAGGATGATGCAGGCCATACTACTGATTACTCCATGGAGCTGTTTTCACATACCATGCCTGGATTATCAAGTGAAATGGTGAATTACCCAGGCCAAGATGAATCTGACATGGAGTGCACTGATGCACAGCCGCTGATAGATGATTCTGCTGGTACATTCACTCAGAGCACTACATTGTCCTCGCAGTGTACAGAGCCAGATTCTGACCCTGATGAGACTCAGGTGCCCCTTCCTGCACACTATACCACCATACACGGTGACACAGAGGAAGGTGCACATGACATTGAAGAGGAGGTGATGGATGACCCAGTTGTTGACCCAGATTGGCATCCATTGGGGGAAGAGGGTGCTGCTTCCAATAGCTCAGATGAGGAGCATCCACAGCAGACATCAACATCGCAACAGCTGTTATCTGGCAGGCCCGGAGCACTCCAAAGACAGGTTCCAAAAATCAAAAGAGTTGCTGGACAGCTTGTCCAGAGGGTTAAAAACATCACAGCGTGCTAGGCCGCAAAATGTCTGCCAAAGTAGGAAGAGTGCAGTGTGGCACTTTTTTGACCAAAATCCTCATGATCAGGCCAAGGTTATCTGTAAGAAGTGCGCAAAGACCTTTAGCCGAGGGAAAAATCTGAAAAATTTGAATACCAGTTGCATGCTTAGACATTTAACCACCATGCACTTGCAAGCGTGGACACAACACCAAACCTCAAGTGCCACATGTGCAACTGATCACAAAGAAGGTAGTCAGCAACGCTACATTGTTTCCCCCACTGTAAGCCCACCGGTTAGCACAGCAGCAAATGTTGAGGTGTCGTTACAAGGCCACAGCAGTCAGGGAATCCCACTGTTATATCAACGAAATACTGAATCTAGGCCATCAGAAAGAACACCAACTCCATCACCATCATCAACCCTCTCTCAGTCCGCCCTGTCCACCGCTACTTCCACCATATGCAGCTCTCAAGTCCAGCTCACCCTCCCAGACACTATGAGTAGGTCAAGAAAGTACTCAGTCTCTCATCCGCGTACACTGGGTTTGAACGCCCACATTGCCAAACTAATCTCGTTTGAGATGATGCCCTATCGGTTGGTGGAAAGCGCAGCTTTCCACGAACTCATGGCCTATGCAGTACCCCGCTATGACCTACCCAGTCGCCACTTCTTCTCTCGCAAAGCCATCCCAGCCCTCCACCATCATGTAAAAGACCGCATTGTCCATGCACTCAAGCAGTCAGTGAGTGGAAAGGTGCACCTCACAACTGATGCATGGTCCAGTCGGCATGGCCAGGGCCTTTACGTGTCCATCACTGCGCACTGGGTTAATGTGGTGGATGCAGGGTCCACAGGGGACAGCGGTGGTGGGACAGTGCTGCCTAGCCAACGGTATAGGAAACAGTTGGCTGTAGGCGTTCGACCCTCCTCCTCCTCCTCCAGAAGCGAAAGCTTGTCCACAGAGCGCAGTCGTATGAGCACTCCATCTGCAGCTGCCACTGTTGCACACGAGGTGTCCCCCTATCGAGCAGCTAGTGGAAAGCGTCAGCAGGCTGTGTTGCAGATGATGTGTTTGGGCGACACACACACCGCCGAGGTGCTGGCCTAGTACTTGAAGCGACAAACTGAGTCATGGCTGGGCAGTGTACATCTTGAGGCAGGCAAGGTAGTTAGTGATAACGACCGTAATTTTGTGGCAGCCATAGCCCTTTCAAAACTCAGCCACATACCTTGCTTGGCTCACAACTTGAACCTGGTGGTGCAGTGCTTCCTCAAAAATTATCCGGAGTTAACAGCCCTGCTCCAGAAGGTGCGAAGACTGTGCACGCACATCCGCCGGTCGCCTTTACACTCCGTTCGTATGCAGAAGCTGCAGCGATTGCTCCACCTTCCCAACCACCACCTCATTATCGACATTGCAAAAAGGAGGAACTCCACCCTGCACATGGTGGAGTGGCTGTGCAAGCAGAGGCAGGCCATAGTGCATTTGTGGGAGGATACACGGCCAGGCACTTTGAGAGCAGACATGGAGTTGACAGGTGTGCAGTGGTCGAAGCTGAAAGACCTCTGTAAAGTCCTTCAGTGTTTTGAGGAATGCACACGGCTGGTAAGCGCAGACGACGCCATCATAAGCATGAGCATCCCACTTATGCATCTGCTCATGCAAACTTTGACGCACATTAAGGAGCAGGCGTCTGCAGCCAATGTTGACGAGGAGGAAGAGGTGGAGGGAATCCTTGATGACATTCAGCCATTGTCTGCTCAGGGACCTCTCCTGGACGAGTTGGAGGAAGATGAGGAGGAGGATGATGATGGGGATGATTACTTAGGGGAGGAGGATGCATCTCGTGGGGCAAGTGAAAATGTTGGCGTGGCAAGGTCTGGTACAGGGTTTGTGCGTGACTGGAGGGATGTGGATTTGCCAGAAAGTGCTCCTCCAACCAGCACTCGCAGTGCATCATTGACACCGGGAACATTGGCCCACATGTCAGATTATGCCTTGTGGATCCTAAAAAGGGACACCCGCATTGCCAAAATGATGAACGATGACGACTACTGGTTGGCCAGCATCCTGGATCCACGCTATAAAGGCAAATTACAAAACATCATGCCACAGGAGAACCTTGACCTAATATTGGCTATTAAACAAGCAACTCTGGTAAATCGGTTGCTTGAGGCATTCCCAGCACACAGCAGCGGTGATGGTTCTCACACGAGCCGTACGGGCCGGGGGCAGCTTGGCAGAGGTGTTCATGGTGCACACAGCAGAAGTGGCGTTGGAGACAGGGGTTTCATGACAATGTTGTGGACTGATTTTTCAAGTACCGCTCACACAACTGGTAATACAGCATCGATGGAAAGTGACAGGAGACAGCAGTTGTCAACTATGGTTACAAACTACTTTTCCTCCCATATCGATGTTCTCCCACACAGGTCATTCCCCTTTGACTATTGGGCCGCTAAACTGGACACCTGGCCTGAATTGGCACAATATGCCTTACAGGAGCTCGCTTGCCCAGTTGCAAGTGTGCTATCGGAAAGAGTCTTCAGTGCAGCTGGATCAATCCTGACAGAAAAAAAGACCCGTCTGTCAACCCAAAATGTGGATGATCTAACCTTCATTAAAATGAACCATGCATGGGTTTCCAAGGATTTTGTCCCACCTTCCCCTGATGACACATAGGGTGACAGAAAAATGGCTTGCTTTGGTCCACCTCTTCCTGGGACTTGACCTATTTCGCCTTTTGCATCAGCTGAATGTCCAACATCAACATATGCCACTTTCTAAAACTCCCTAACTGTGCTGCCTCCCCCCCCCATGGCCGGGGTCACCACCTAGCGCACGACACCGTGCGAGTACCGTTGCCCTGGACAGGTAGGTAGGCCGACTCTTGGGCGTGGGCACAGGCACAGGGTCCCTCATAGTGCAATCAAGTGTCTCTGACGGTGGTGGTGCACACCCGCCGTCAGACACGCCGCCGTACTCTGAGGGGCCCAGTGCCAGTACCGACGCCCACGAGTGGGCCCCCCTTGCTTGAGCAGGGCCCCAGCATTTGCAATCTTTACCTCTCCCTGCTCCTCCGCTGTGTAGTCTGGCCCGTCAAATCCATACTGTGCCTGACACCGTCTGAGCCTGCCTCCTGATGTATAGACATATATTTTGAATGTGTACGCTATCCATACATGTTATCCGGGGATACGGTACCCTTTTTCACCTTTGTGCAATCACGTGCAAGCCATACTGGGCCTAACACCGTCTGAGCCAGCCTCCTGATGTATAGACATATATTTTGAATGTGTACGCTATCCATACATGTTATCCTGGGATACGGTACCCTTTCTCACCTTTGTGCAATCACGTGCAAGCCATACTGGGCCTGACACCGTGTGAGCATGCCTCCTGATGTATAGACATATATTTTGAATGTGTACGCTATCCATACATGTTATCCTGGGATACGGTACCCTTTCTCACCTTTGTGCAATCACGTGCAAGCCATACTGGGCCCGACACCTTGTGAGCCTGCCTCCTGATGTATAGACATATATTTTGAATGTGTACGCTATCCATACATGTTATCCTGGGATACGGTACCCTTTCTCACCTTTGTGCAATCACGTGCAAGCCATACTGGGCCTGACACCGTGTGAGCCTGCCTCCTGATGTATAGACATATATTTTGAATGTGTACGCTATCCATACATGTTATCCGGGGATACGGTACCCTTTCTCACCTTTGTGCAATCACATGTAATCCATACTGGGCGTGAGAACTGCTGGCAAGCTGTTAAGCAAGCTACAGCACCTGTGGTTTGCACACGTAAGTTTTTCATTTTTTCAGGAATGATGGTTAGGCCTAATTCCGGAACTGCAGTTGACCTGCACTTACTGGGAAATCATCGTTCGCGGGTAATAATTGTAATCAGTGATCCCCATCACTAACGTTGTTCAGCGGGTTATCTGCACCTGTAAGCGACAAACGCTGGCCTTTGCAGTGTAGCGCACATGCAGCCACGGACATGTAAGGGTATGACACACCAGTTATTGGCCAATCTCATGTGCCAGAGCCTCACGTGTCCCTCTAGTAAGCCGAACTCGGACCGCGGAGCATGACGGAGTCTCGTTCATTAACGGAATTAAGCTTGCAATGTGTGCATCTGTTCTGTAGCTGTTATGGTTGAGGTTTCCCAGGTGGAGTCGAATTTAACCGTAGGCTCCAATCCTGGTGGTGCCCTTCTGGACATTCCTTTAAGGTTCAGCTTTGCAACCATACTGCCCACGTAAAACAAACACTTTGCCTTCATGAACGCTGTTTGGAGGGTCATGACTCGTGGGAATAACGCCGCCCAATCAGTTAACCTGCTAGAGAGATCCTTCGTTGCTCCCAAGCATGACATCACACTCCCTAGGAGGAAGGTAATGCCACTGTGGCGATCGTACTCCTGGGGGTGTCACAAGTGCACTGATGCCCAGCCACTGCTCGATGAATCTGCTGGTACATTGACCCAGACCACTACATTCCCCTCGCACGCTACACGGCCTGAATCTGACCCTGATGAAACTCAGGTTACCCTTCCCATATACAGTTCCATCTTACACGGTGACAAAGAGGAAGCTGCAGATGAAAGTGCAGGTTCGGCCCACCCGCCATCAGACACACCACCGTACTATCAGGGGTCCTGTGCCAGTGCCGTCGCCAACGAGTGGGCCCCCCCTGCTTGCTCAGGATCACAGCACTTGCAAGGTTGAAATACTGTGCAGTGAGATGGAAGATGGGGACGACGAGGAGTCCAGACTAGTACAGTGATTCCCTAGCGAGGAGACTTATTTGATTGTTTTCAATGTTGGGACAGCAATTTTTGGGGAGCACTATACTCTGGAGAATGATAGATGGGGCCCACCATACACTGGAACATTCCAAAGGTGGACATCAGACACTGGAGCAGCATTTACAGGGCCCATTATACACTAGAGCATTAGAAATGGGGCCCATTATGTTTGGAGCATTATTTGGGCCCATAAGACAGTGGAGCTTCATCCATGGGGACCACCATATACTGTAACATTATGTGGAGCTCATCATATACTGTTTCAAAAATTATATGGGACCAGTGATTCTGTATGGAGAAATAGATGGGCCTCGTCATGAGATGTAAAAAGTGAAGTATTTTTCATTGTACTATACCGCTATTTCTCTGCCGTATCGGAGCATGATGAGTTGTGGTATGTGTTAAAGGGGCGCTCTTTCGCCCCCAGGGCACTCGAAAACCTCGTGCCAGCCCTACCCCCCCACAACTTTAGCCAAATAGCCCCCAGTTTTCAATGCGTAACTATTATTATAGAGTAAATTAAGGTTTACTAGCTTAAGTAAGAAGAATTGATGCTTTTGGCATTCAAATGGGCACTGTAGGTGTGTTTCCTGTCCTCCTCTCTCTGCCGACTTTTATTCCCCATTGTCTTACATTGGGTTTCGTGTTTCGGGACGACCCCGACTTTTCCCTATAATCGGCCGATCTTGCTTTTGGAAAAGTCGGGTTTCACGAAACGAAACTCGACCCTAAAAAAACAAAAGTCGCTCAACTCTAGTGATTAGTAATTCCAAAATTTCTGCAATCAGTTGACTTTCCGTCTGTACTTGTATCCATCTCGTTTCCTCTTGCGGAGAGTCTGGACTGTCTTACTGACACAGAAATATATATGAAGATTGAAAAATACACCAACAGTGTATACTGGTGTACGCTTCGAATACACAAACCTTTTTCTACTGTTTAGATTCTTGTCTAATTCATAATGAGGCTGTGAGTGTCTTTGTTGGACTCCGGAAATATACATGCAGATTTTTAATGTTTAAAGTATGTTATATATACCTACTATCCAGTGATACTGTACCCTTTCTCAACTTTCTACAATCACGTTGAATCCATACTAGGCCTGAGATCGTCTGAATCTGCCTCCTGATATATAGACATAGGTTTCTAATTTTTAAACTATGCTATATATACCCCACAAATATTCAAATGATGGCCCATAACAGTTACTAGGACTCGCATGAAAGTTCATGCTCCATAATGTCCCATATTATATCCATTACAATATGATAGGGCAGATCCAAAACGTAAAGGGATGGAAGGAGGAATACTCACACCCAAGCACCTCGGCAGCCAAGTTCCTGGACCCCGACACGCGTTTCGCTACTATCTGTTTCGCTTTATTGTGGGGTTATATAGCTCAGTGGAAGGTTAGTACATAGGTGGTACTCATTATTGCAACATCTTTTCTCTCACTTGCTTGATTCATTACCGAAGGCACAAGTCCTGATGGTTTGGTGTCTATTGCAACACATTGTATAATAAGCTAATGTTTTTAACCATTTGTATACGGCAATAAAGATTTGACATATATATTTTTTATTGAAAAACTCCTGCGTTTCTCTGGTGTATCGTTGTTTCATGCCATAGTAGCGGTGTGTGGTAGCAAGCGGTGTAGTGCACCTGTCAAGGAGCTTCACCATGTGTGTTTCTAATTATTTTTTACCGCATCTTGTCCAGAAAATCCTTTTGGGCCTTGTAGCACTGTCTGCTACTCAGCAGAGGAGCCCACCAGTGAACCAAGCTATGCCGCCTGTTTATGTAAGAACTGCATGCTACGCAGCATAGGAGCCCAGCTGTTAAGCAAGCTACAGCACCTGTGGTTTGGACACTTAATTTTTTCATTTTTTCTGGAATGCCGGTTTGGCCTGATACCGGAATTCCGGTTGACCTGCACTTACAGGGAAATCCTCGTTTGCGGTGAAGAAGTGTAATACCAGATCCCCATCACTAACAGGGTTCAGCGGGTTATCTGCACCTGTATGTGACACACGCTGGTCCTTTCAGTGTAGCGCTCATGCAGCCCCGGACATGTAAGGGCATGACAGACCTGTTATTGATTGATTTCGCGTGCCAGAGCCTCGCGTGTCCCTCTAGTAAGCTTGACACGTACCGCGGGGGCATGCCGGAGTCTCGTTCGTTAACGGAATTAAGCTGACAAATCACTAGCACAACTAAAAATGGACATCCACCACCACCCATAGAATCAACAAAGCTTGCAATCTATCAGTCTTTTCTGTAGCTGGCATGGTTGAGGTTTCCCGGGTGGAGTCGAATTAAGCTGCAGGCTCTATTCCTGGTGGTGCCCTTCTGGACATTCCTTTAAGGTTCAGCTTTGCAACCATACTGCCCCCGGAAACCAAACACTTTGCCTTCATAGACGCTGTTCGGAGGTTTGTGGGAATAACGCTGCCCGATCGGCAGTTGGACTAATTTATGGTGGGAAGTCCTACGGTATATGATCGTCTTTGATTTCAGATTTTTACTGTTCTTTGGTATTTTACATTTTTATTCCAGCCTTTCTTGACTTCATAAGTGCGTGACATGCCTATATCTGTGTCTCCTCCTCCTCCTCCTTTTACTCCTCCACCTCTTTTCTATATGTAGTTGCCGTTTTCCATATGTTATTCTTGTATTCTGAGCATTTTATCTGCTTGGGACATCTTTTAAGGTGTTTGTAATTGTTTTCTATGTGTTTGTATGTGTTTGTGTTTGCCTGCCATTGTTTTCAATGGTGTTCGATGTTGTTCGTTGAACGTTCGACAAACTTGCCTCGTGTTCGACGAACCAAAACGAACTCGAACACTAGCCGGGTGGCTCAACACTACTCCTGAATATATAATACGTACGTTTTTAATGATGATTTTAGTGATTATTTCTTGCGGATCTTCTTGTTATATTGTGGTGTGATCCATCCTGAGCGTGTGAGTGTCTATGGGTTACTCCTGCAATTTAGATGTACATTTAAAAATTACCCCAACACTAGTGTATACAGCTCTACTCTTGTGATACAATACCCATTTACTGCTTTTATTATTCTGGTTTAATCCAAACTGACCAAGTGAGAGTTATTTTCTGACTGTGGAAATAAATACTGAGATTGACAACAATGACCCCTACACTGTGTACAGCTGTACTCTTCAGATCCATTACCGTTTTACGGCTTTTTATATTGTGTTGTAATCCATACTGAGCCTGATAGCATCTGTGTCTGCCTCCTGAAATATCTACGGAGATTTAGAATGTTTAAACTATACTATTTATACCTGCTATCTGATGATACTGTAAACTTTTTCTACTTTTTATATTCTTGTCTAATCCATTCTGAGAGTGTGAGCGTCTCTGTGTGACTGATGGTATATATAGGGAGATTGACAATCATCCTTTGACTGTATAGAGCTGTACGCTTCTGATACAGTACCATATATCTGATGTTATTTTGGGTTCATTTTCTGCAACATTTTGAACTTTGGTGGAAGAGGCCGCGGACGTTGGCGTGGGGGGGCCAGCTGGTGCTGATGATGGTGGTGCATCTGCTGGTAGTGGCAAAAGCACAATAGCAGCTAAGGCAGGAGGTGTTGAGCCTGCATCATGGTCTGGCTCCGGAACACCTGTAAGGCTACCTTTTCTGGGAGTAGGTTAACCGCTTTTAAAGCCGGAGCATCAGGAACTGGTCTTGGCTTACATTGCTGAAATAGACTCCAGCAAATATGCCCTCCTCTTCTGAAGTTTCAAAAAATGCAAGCACTGAGTCATCAAGTGCTGGCTCCTGGTCAGGAAGAACCCCTTTCCTTGTGTCCTTCACCCCCACCAAAAGTGAATGATGCAGCAGGCCACACTTTACATTAGTCCATGTAGCTTTTTCTATCTTACCATGCCAGGGTTATCAAGTCAAATCGTGAATTCCCCAGTCCAAGATGAATCTGACATGGAGTGTGGGTGGCCAGCCAGGGCAGTGGGGTTAATCGATACCGGGCCGGTGTCTCAGAGGGATGTATCACGTTGGTGGTGATGACCCGTTCCGTGGCCCTGAGCGTCCATGCAAAGGGGTGAATAACATTTATAGGTGAATGATACGTGACACCACCTGTGGTTTTTCATCAGATTGACCCACGCTGCAGTGTCGCTTCTCTGGGACAGATGTTGTGGTGCAGCTAAGATGTAGAAGCCTATACAGGTAGGGCCGTAGTCTCAGGGCAGATGAAGAGTTGGTAGATGGTGTGCAGTGCAGGATGTAGCAGAGCCGTGCACCAGGCGCAGGAGAAAGATGACAGCCCCAGTTGTTCAGTTCCTTTACCTGTAATTGGTAAGTGCCATCCAGGACCCAGAGTACAGCTGGAGAAGGAGTTGGTCAGCCTGGCAGCACAGTTTGAATTCTCTCTCCGCAGATAGGTAGTGTGACCTCCATTCTAGAGCTTATCTGAGGTACTCGCAGTGCTGAGTTCACTGAAGTTCCCCCTGCTGACTCTCTTTTGGAACTTTCTCGTATGGCAGGCAGCCATAGCCTTTTCCTTCTGGCTCACACATGTCGCTGCTGGGGCCTCTGAGCCTTAGTTGGGAACAGAGCACTTACAGCTGCTACTTCCTCCGGTTTCTGCTGCAGGACCATCAGTGTCCCTACAAACTCGGAGACCGGAATCCCGACCATGCGCTCCAGCTAGGAGTGAGCCTTAACTCTGCTCATCCTCCAGCTCCCTTTCTCACGTCCACACACTTCCCCTTCCCTTCACAGACTGCCCTAACTTACCTCCTCCCGACCACAGAGAGCAGCTCCTCAGCAGTCAGGTTCAGAAGTCTCCCTGCTGGCCTGGAGTAGGAACTGTGTTGTGTGTTGGTTAAACTGCTAGAGAGATCCTTCGTTGCTCCCAAGCATGACATTACACTCCCTAGGAGGAAGGTAATGCTACTGGGGGCGCCACAAGTGCACTGATGCCCAGCCACTGCTAGATGATTCTGCTGGTACATTAACCCAGACCACTACATTCCCCTCGCACTCTACACAGCCAGAATCTGACCCTGATGAAACTCAGGTTCCCCTTCCCGCATACTATACCACCTTACACGGTGACAAAGAGGAAGGTGCAGATGAAAGTGCAGGTTCCTTGAGCAGGTGGGGGGGGAATACTCATGGGCAACAGCACAGGCACAGGTCCCGTCATAGTACGCAAAAGTGTCTCTGCCGGTGGGAGGGTCCACCCGCCATCAGACACACCGCCGTACTATGAGGGGCCCTGTGCCAGTGCCATCGCCAACGAGTGGGCCCCCCTGCTTGCTCAGGATCACAGCTCTTGCAAAGTTGAAATACTTACCTCTCCCTGCTCCACCGCCGTGACGTCTTCCGCGTCTCCTGACAATGACATTCTGATCAGAGATCGCGATGATATAACGTCTGTATGCCCTCTGCCTAAACAGTCCAAGCGCTGAGAGATGGAAAATGGGGACGACGAGGAGTCCAGACTAGTACAGGGATTCCCTAGCGAGGAGTCTTATTTAATTGTTTTAAAGGTTGGCAGCAATTTTTGGGGAGCACTATACTCTGGAGAATGATATATGGGGCCCACCATACACTGGAGCATTCCAAAGGTGGACACCAGACACTGGAGCAACATTTAAAGGGCCCATTATACACTGGAGCATTAGAAATGGGGCCCATTATATATGAAGCATTATTTGGGCCCATAAGACAGTGGAGCTTCATCCATTTGCACCAACATATACTGTAGCATTATGTGGAGCTCATCATATACTGTATCGAACATTATATGGGACCAATGATTCTGTATGGAGAAATATATGGGCCTCATTACTCTGTATAGTGCACTATGTGGTGGCCATAATACTGTATGGAGTAATATACTGTCCGTTTTTGGAGCTATTGGAGAATTTAAAATGGATAACAGTCATGAGATGTAAGAAGTGAAGCATTTTTCAATGTACTATACCGCTATTTCTCTGCCATATCAGAGGATAATGAATTGTGGCATGTGTTAAAAGAGCACAGTGACACTCTTTGGTCCTGGGCCAACGAAAATCTGGAGCCAGCCCTACCCCCCCCACTACTTTAGCCAAATAACCCCCAGTTTTCAATGCCTAACTATTATTATAAAGTAAATTAAGGTTGACAAGCTTAAGTAATAAGAATTGATGTTTTTGGCATTAAAATGGGCACTGTAGGTGTGTTTCCTGTCCTCCATTCCCTGCCGACCTTGGTTTCCCATTGACTTGCATTGGGTTTCGTGTTTCAGTTGGCCTTCGCCTTTTCACGATAATCGGCCGATTGCATTCGACCCGACTTTTGAGACCCAAAAAAGGCAAAGTCGCTCATCTCTAGTAAAGAGGATTATAACAGAAAATAAATACCAATGGTAAATGGCCCAAGGAATCTCCAGCTCCTTTATTTTCTACTTTTATAGACTATGTATTAAAAATAAATTTATATGTAGAGTGGATTTACGCTTTAACATTTTGTTTCATTACCCAGGTAACTATTGCTGGTTCTGCTCAAATTGTAAATCCCTTTTATTTTTAAGTGTCTAGAAAATCATTTAATATCTGGAAAGTGCAATTGTTTCATTTGCTTAAATGCACTATCTAAGTGAGAGTAAAACATATTTATACAAATTACATAGAAAATATAGTTTAGGTTTTGTTTATTCTCTAAATGGATTCAGTCCTCTTGTAGAAGCAATACCTTCACTAACATTTATTCAAATACCATAAAAAGCTATGACTGTTTCTTTCACAGGTCCTTTTAAACTCTTTGCTTTATTTCCAACTAATCAATTCTTTATGTTTTATCAGCTTTAAGAAATGAAAGCAATAAAGGCAGAATGGATGTCTTCAAAATATTTACAACCACTGTTCCACTGGTAATCTAGCTTGTAAGAATATCTCAGCAAAGATATTAAATATTTTATATGTTACTGCAGCGTGTGAGGCCCTATGGTTTTTTTAGAGGAATATTAAATTACACTTACAAAATGACTTGAAACACAAGGAGGATATATACCAGTGCAAAATAACTTGACTATGGGCAAATAAAGGCAAATAAATAGCTAGAAAAATATTATGCAATACATTTTCATTATTGTCAACATTCCAAAAATAAAAATTTTTGGATACCATTTGTATTTGTAGTAGGTTGGTGCTGAGGGGGGAAACACATGGGGCTGGGGTAGGAGAAGAGAGGATGGGGGTGTGATGGATGGCAAGGACCAGAGAAGTTAGAGAGTGGGAGCGTTTTGTTGGGCAACGCCCCACTCCAATTTTGCCACATTTCCTGCTCTTCCTGCACACATGTAAGCAGGGAACGAGCTTTATCGTGGTGCACGCGCATACCTGCTTCCACCCTGGCATATATATATATATATATATATATACACAGTGCTGTGCAAATTAATTGGGGCAAAGCATCTTTAAAAGTAAAATCGTAAGTTGGCTACCAGTCAGTGATTCAAACCAGTTTTAACTTCTTTGAACAGGTGTGAGTGCCTGTTCAAAGCAGTTAAAACTCTTTTGAATCACTAACTGGTAGCCAACTTACGATTTTACTTAAAAAATGTTTTGTCCCAATTAATTTGCATAGCACTGTGTATATATAGTAGCCATTTGTACTCGCTTGGCTGCAGTTGAGGTAGGCACAGGAAGCAGTTTTGCTAAATGTCCAGGCAAGTTTGTTTAAACTGTATTAACCACTCAGGATAGCAAAACAAAAGAACAGCCTTTTCTGGCACAAAGTGAAAACATAAAGTAACAAGTCCATACAATACAGCGGGTCCTCTCGCTCAGGATAGTGTCTGGTTCTTTAGCACAGACCAACATACAGGAGATGCACCCATCTCCAGCCGCAGACACTGAATGAGGCAATTGACCTCCATTTTATCAGCCAAACCACACCCCTGGGGTTGGGATATGTGTGCGGTCATTCCCACCCATTTCTTATCACCGCTTGTGAAACCCAGCCCTGGAATGGCCAAATAACTCTCTCAGCACAATATGTGCTGGAGCATACTTCTGAGCTCACATCACTGCAGCTAATAGCCGCGATGACACATATCTCCCCTCCAGTACTCATCCAGCTGCCATCTAGCAATATATACATATTTATGTATTTGCATGCATAGCTAGCATGCAATGCAAATACTGCAGTGCAGTGTGGTTGGTGCAATGTGACAGACAGGCAGTGACCACAGGGAAGTTCAAAACAAAGTGTCTTTAATATGCAACGGACTCACAAATGGAAAACAAATGCTATCCTCTGGATCACAGTCAGGAATCAAGAAAGTCCATAGCCGAGACGGTGACTGCACCACCGTGTCACGCTAAGGGGTGCCGGGCCTATTTGCTTCACTTGGCTCCGTGTTACTTCACACAGGCTGAACCTTGCTGAGCCACCTGCTCTTCAGTTTGCAAACCAAGACTGACACACCCAACCCTTTGCTGCAGAATTTTTAAATGAAAACTATGGCCATGGGCCAGTTGTAAGACCCAGCCTGGAGGGAGCGAACTGAATCACTACCACCTTATATTTCGCTCCAAAAATAAGTAGGGATGATTTCCCACCTGACCAATTTGTTTCTGTACTTCAAAGTTCCCAACACCTATGAACCTTTTGGACTTATTAATTAAGATTAATATATAAATGTACAACCTTGGGCACTTACCTTTACATGTAGAGTTGAGCGAAACAGGTCGGTCAGATTAAAAAATCGCCGACTTTCGCCAAAGTCGGGTCTCGCCGATCGAAACACGACCCTAGCGTTAGGTTGGCCATGAGGTCGCCGATCAGCACGCCAAAGTCACGTTTCAAATAATGCTTTCAGTGCCTTTTCTCACCCAATGATGGAGGACGCACACTGTGGGCAACGCGATGACATGCGCAGCGGCCAGCACCATCTTAGAGAAGGGCATTGAAGTGATTGGCTTACTTTGTGTGGCGTCACAGGGGGTATAAAAGGCTGAGAACGCCGACCGCCATCTTACTTCTGCCGATCTTACAATAGGGAGAGGTGCTGCTGCTGATTCTGAACAGGGAGAGCGTTAGGCAGGGAAGAAGAAAAAAAAACTGCTTCTGCTGATAGCGCTTTTCACTGTACAGTTAATGTGAAGTGAAAGGGGAGGATTTTTGTTGTGTGCAGCAGCACTGGTGGTGACTAGGCTACCTTTTAAGGCTACCTGCTAGCTGCACTGCTGTGTGTACACTGCTGTTCAAACTGCTTTTTTCAAAGCACTCCAAATTTTATTCTTTTGTCCTAGTGAGTTATTGAGCGTTCATTTTTTCACACACCATCTAGCGGTGTATGCTCCTCACACACTACCATGTACCGGCTGGTACCACGGACAAATAGAAGTTACCTGTGTGTGACTCTGGAAAAAGCCTTACAGGCCTTCCAGAGCTACACCTCCTGCCTTAGCTGTTATTGTGTTTTTGGCTCTACCAGCAGATTCACCACCACCACCATCAGTACCAGGTGGCCCTTCATGCCCACGTCCGTGTCCTCTTCCACCATACTTCCTCATGTTTTTTAAAATGAACCCAAAATACCAGCAGATATATGATACTGTATCAGAAGCGTACAGCTCTATACAGTATTTGGATAACAGTAAATCTCCGTATATATTTCATGAGGCATACACAGATGCTCACAGGCTCAGTATGGATTACCCAATAAAATAACGGATTACCCAATAAAATAACAAGTTGAAAAAGAGGAACAGTATCACCAGATACAAGGTATATATAGTATAGTGTAAACATTCTGATTCTCCGTATGCATTTCAGGAGGCAGACACAAACGCTCTCAGACCCAGTATGGATTACACAAGAATATGAAAAGCTGTAAATGGGTTATGTAACACAAGCGTACAGCTGTATACAGTGTTGGGGAAATTTTAAAGTTCCAAATATATTGCCGGAGTAACAGACAGACGTTTACAGGCTCATTATGGATTACACCAGAATCTAAATAGATAAAAAGGTTACTGTATCAGAAGCGTTCTGCTGTATACAGTTTTGGCCAAATTGAAAATATCGGTACATATTTCCGTAGTCACCCTCAGCCGCTCACTCAGTTTGGTTTTGACCACAATAAAAAATGTTGTAAAAAAGTTCCTGGATAACAAGATAGCAAGTATAGATTTTTTAGGGTACAATTGAAATCTCCGTATAAATAGTCCCGTAGTCACTCTCAGACGCTTACACAGTATGGATTTGACCGTAATGATTAATGTCGAACAAAGGTACTGTATAACAAGATACAAGCTGTTTCTCCGATTCACCGTATATATAGAAGGCGTAACCCACAAACGCTCACTCACTATGGATGATGTAGGGAAGGTGGACTGACAGACAAACCAGCCTGTAGTGAGAAGCAGAGGTGTAGCGCAGTGTAGGTGTGAAACCGCTAAGATAAAGAGAAAGGGTGCAGTGTTTTAGCTTGCCCATTGGAGGGCAGTGGAGAGTGGAGGAGTGGGACTGAATAACTGCCATTGGTCAGAGAAGCTGTTAGGTGATGGTGGGTGGAGTCACCAGAACTGGAAGTATAAAAGGCTGAGGGAAGGTTCTGGAAGAGTCAGTCAGCGAAGGGAACACAGAAAAGAGGAAGTTCTGCTGAGGAAATAGAGACAGTGGAAAGGCTCCAGAGAGGACTGATAGTTGAGGCGGTCATGGGGGGTGGCCCAGAGGACGGTAGCCACAGACGAAGACGGCCTGGGGCTATCATACGGACAGTGTGCTCAGATTGGTACAGCGCTGTGGTGGTTGGGCCTAGGTCAGCCACAGTGGAAGAGCCACAGAGGATGCCATGATTATAGTTACAAAGGAAGTGAAGGTACCGGGGCCTGTGTACAGAGAAATGTGAAACGGCTGTGGTGAATTGCTGTTGTTGACAGAAGGATGGGCACTAAAACGGACCTGTTCAATACAAACTCTGTCTCAGTCTTGTGTTTGTCTGCGGCAAGAAGAGGGTCCCCCCCACAGTTGGTTATCCTACAGATGATACCTTAATACAAATTTTTGAAACAAGGTATTGTATCAGCACATACCAGGTGTGTCCAGTCTAGGGTTAAATTTCCATCTATACTTCCGGAGTCAGACACAGACACTCACAGGCTCACTATGTATTACACCAGAATTAAAAAAGTAGAAAAAGGGAAAGGTATTCATAGCGTACATCAGCATACAGTGTTGTAGTACTTTTAAATGTTCATATATATTTCAATCTCAGTAAGCCAGTCAAGAATCTCCACTACTGGAAACTAAATGGATACAAGTATAGACGCAAAGTCGAGTGTTAGCAGCAATTTTGGAATTACTCATCGTGGGAAACCTCCCGGTATATGTTGCAGAGGCGATGCAGACCCTCAATTACTGTGTCTGTGGAGAAAGCTAAAAAGGTTCTTTGTGAATAGTGTTGAGCGATACCATCCGATACCTTAAAATATTGGATCGGATGGTATCGGCCTGATACGAAAAAAGTATCGGGTATCGCCATTTCCGATACCGGAAGTCCCATTCAAGTCTATGGGACTTCCGGTATCGGAATAAGAAAAACCCTTTTCTGTCCTTGTACAGCCTCTCGGGGGTGTGTACGGATCTTCCGGGGGTCTGTGCCGACTGCCCGGGGGTCTGTACCCCGAAGCCATTGTCATCTGTGGAATAAATATTAAAATAACAAACCACCAATATACTCACCCCTGATCCGCAGAAGTCCACGAGTGTCCCATGACGATCTCGCGTGGAGAACAGCAGCATCAGCTGATGCTACCTTTCTCTACGGGCTCCAGGAAACCAATGACGGGAGGTAGGTATCCTTCCGCACTGTATTCCTCCACCACTGTAAAAAAAAGTCCCTAGTCTCACTTTATGGCATTGCTGTGTGAGAAATTTCCCACGCAGCTTTTGTCATAAAGTGAGACTAGGGACTTTTGGATTCCTGGAGCCTGTAGAGAATGGTAGCATCAGCTGATGCTGCTGTTCTCCACGCAAGATCGTCGTGGACACTTGTGGACTTCTGCGAATCAGGGGTAAGTATATTGGTGGTTTGTTATTTTAATATTTATTCCACACATGACAATGGCTTCGGGGATCAAAGTGACAAGTAATGGTGAGTATGTACTCTATGTTATATGTACTGTATGTCTATATGTATGTATTGTATGAATGTATTGTATGTAGTATATATGTATGTTACATGCATGTAGTATATATGTAGTATATATGTAGTATGCATGTTGCATGCATGTGGTATATATGTAGTATGTATGTATGTTGCATGCATGTAGTATATATGTATGTTGCATGCATGTAGTATATATGTAGTATATATGTAGTGTGCATGTTGCATGCATGTGGTATATATGTAGTATGTATGTAGTATGTATGTTGCATGTAGTATATATGTAGTATATATGTATGTTGCATGCATGTAGTATATATGTGGTATATATGTAGTATGCATGTTGCATGCATGTAGTATATATGTTGTATGTATGTATGTTGCATGCATGTAGTATATATGTTGTATATATGTAGTTTGCATGTTGCATGCATGTAGTATATATGTTGTATATATGTATGTTGCATGCATGTAGTATATATGTAGTATGTATGTTGCATGCACGTAGTATGTATGTTGCATGTAGTATATATGTAGTATATATGTATGTTGCATGCATGTAGTATTTATGTAGTATGTATGTTGCATGCAGATAGTATATATGTAGTATGTATGTTGCATGTAGTATATATGTTGTATATATGTATGTTGCATGCATGTAGTATATATGTTGTTTATATGTAGTATGCATGTTGCATGCATGTAGTATATATGTTGCATATATGTATGTTGCATGCATGTAATATGTATGTAGTATGTATGTTGCATGCATGTAGGATATATGTAGTATGTATGTTGCATGTAGTATATATGTTGTATATATGTATGTTGCATGCATGTAGTATATATGTTGTATATATGTAGTATGCATGTTGCATGCTTGTAGTATATATGTTGTATATATGTATGTTGCATGCATGTAGTATATATGTAGTATGTATGTTGCATGTAGTATACAGTGGGGAAAAAAAGTATTTAGTCAGTCAGCAATAGTGCAAGTTCCACCACTTAAAAAGATGAGAGGCGTCTGTAATTTACATCATAGGTAGACCTCAACTATGGGAGACAAACTGAGAAAAAAAAATCCGGAAAATCACATTGTCTGTTTTTTTTTCATTTTATTTGCATATTATGGTGGAAAATAAGTATTTGGTCAGAAACAAAATTTCATCTCAATACTTTGTGATATATCCTTTGTTGGCAATGACAGAGGTCAAACGTTTTCTGTAAGTCTTC
The DNA here is from genome assembly GCF_039654945.1 of Dendrobates tinctorius. NCBI lineage: Eukaryota > Metazoa > Chordata > Amphibia > Anura > Dendrobatidae > Dendrobates > Dendrobates tinctorius. Next base: position 5,368,867 of record NW_027361858.1, on the reverse strand, counting down.
ACAAGGTTGCCACACACTGTTGTTGGTATGTTGGCCCATTCCTCCATGCAGATCTCCTCTAGAGCAGTGATGTTTTTGGCTTTTCGCTTGGCAACACGGACTTTCAACTCCCTCCAAAGGTTTTCTATAGGGTTGAGATCTGAAGACTGGCTAGGCCACTCCAGGACCTTGAAATGCTTCTTACGAAGCCACTCCTTCGTTGCCCTGGCGGTGTGCTTTGGATCATTGTCATGTTGAAAGACCCAGCCACGTTTCATGTTCAATGCCCTTGCTGATGGAAGGAGGTTTGCACTCAAAATCTCACGATACATGGCCCCATTCATTCTTTCATGTACCCGGATCAGTCATCCTGGCCCCTTTGCAGAGAAACAGCCCCAAAGCATGATGTTTCCACCACCATGCTTTACAGTAGGTATGGTGTGTGATGGATGCAACTCAGTATTCTTTTTCCTCCAAACATGACAAGTTGTGTTTCTACCAAACAGTTCCAGTTTGGTTTCATCAGACCATAGGACATTCTTCCAAAACTCCTCTGGATCATCCAAATGCTCTCTAGCAAACTTCAGACGGGCCCGGACATGTACAGGCTTAAGCAGTGGGACACGTCTGGCACTGCAGGATCTGAGTCCATGGTGGCGTAGTGTGTTACTTATGGTAGGCCTTGTTACATTGGTCCCAGCTCTCTGCAGTTCATTCACTAGGTCCCCCCGCGTGGTTCTGGGATTTTTGCTCACCGTTCTTGTGATCATTCTGACGCCACGGGGTGGGATTTTGCGTGGAGCACCAGATCGAGGGAGATTATCAGTGATCTTGTATGTCTTCCATTTTCTACTTATTGCTCCCACAGTTGATTTCTTCACTCCAAGCTGGTTGGCTATTGCAGATTCAGTCTTCCCAGCCTGGTGCAGGGCTACAATTTTGTTTCTGGTGTCCTTTGACAGCTCTTTGGTCTTCACCATAGTGGAGTTTGGAGTCAGACTGTTTGAGGGTGTGCACAGGTGTCTTTTTATACTGATAACAAGTTTAAACAGGTGCCATTACTACAGGTAATGAGTGGAGGAAAGAGGAGACTCTTAAAGAAGAAGTTACAGGTCTGTGAGAGCCAGAAATCTTGATTGTTTGTTTCTGACCAAATACTTATTTTCCACCATAATATGCAAATAAAATGAAAAAAAAACAGACAATGTGATTTTCTGGATTTTTTTTTCTCAGTTTGTCTCCCATAGTTGAGGTCTACCTATGATGTAAATTACAGACGCCTCTCATCTTTTTAAGTGGTGGAACTTGCACTATTGCTGACTGACTAAATACTTTTTTTCCCCACTGTATATGTTGTATATATGTATGTTGCATGCATGTGGTATATATGTAGTATGCATGTAGTATATATGTGGTATATATGTAGTATGCATGTTGCATGCATGTGGTATATATGTAGTATGCATGTTGCATGTAGTATATATGTATGTTGCATGCATGTAGTATATATATGGTATTTAATGTAGTATGTATGTTGCATGCATGTAGTATGTATGTATGTTGTATACATGTAGTATATATGTGGTATATATGTAGTATGCATGTGGCATATATGTAGTATGCATGTAGTATATATGTGGCATATATGTAGTATGCATGTTGCATGCATGTGGTATATATGTTGCATGCATGTAGTATATATGCGGTATATATGTAGTATGCATGTTGCATGCATGTAGTAAATATGTAGTATGCATGTTGCATGTAGCATGTATGTAGTGTGTATGTAGCATGTAGTATGTATGTAGTATGTATTTTTTTTTGTTTTTTTTTTACATTCAACACATTAGCCGGATGATGGGACTACTACTGTCCCATCATTGGCTAATGTGTCAATCACCGTCATGGTAGCAGGCATCGCCCGATGGGACTTGTAGTCCCATCGGACGATGCCTGCACAGACCCCCGCAGCCTGCACAGACCACCGGACAGTCGGCACAGACCACCGGCAGGCCGGCACAGCCCCCCCACAGGCCGGTACAGACACCCAACAGTCCGCACAGACCCCCGGGCAGTCGGCACAGACCCCCGGCAGGCCAGTACAGACCTCCGGGCAGTCGGCACAGACCCCCCGGAAAGCCCGAACTGATGGCGCATCATGACGCCCATTTCAAATGGTAGCCATTGATCATCTGAAGGTAGAGGCCAGCAGGACAGGCCATAGCTACATCTTTACCATCATTGATAAACACACCAAATTTCTAGTGGCCGTCCCTGTGAAGGATTTAACTGCCCAGACTACACAGCGGTGGAGTAGGGAGAGGTAAGTATTGCAACTTTCAAGTGCTGTGGCCATGACCAAGCAGAGGGGGCACAATTGTGGTCGATGGTACTGGCACAGGGCCTCTCATAGTACGCTGGTGTGTCTGACGGCGAGTGGGCCCTCCCACCATTTGAGACACTGTATTGTACTATGAGGGGCCCTGTGCCATTGCCGTCGGCCATCAGTGGACCCATCCACCTGTTCAGAGCAACGGCAATTGCCCTGGTGCACCAGGTCTTGACCCCAGCTGTTGGGGGAGGGGTGGGCAGCCCAGTTATGGAGGTTTAAAAATTGACATATGTAGATGTGTTGGCTGGACATTCAGCTGCTGCAAAGGGCGTAATTGGGCAAGTCCGAGGAAGAGGAGGGAAAAACAGAGGCACTTTTCTGGTAACCTATGTGTCATCAGGGGAAGGTGGGACAAAATCCTTGGAAACCCATGCATGGTTCATTTTAATGAAGGTTACATCATCAACATTTTGGGTCGACAGACGGGTCCTTTTTTCTGTCAGGATTGATCCAGCAGCACTGAAGACTCTTTCAGATAACACACTAGCAGCAGGGCAAGCGAGCTCCTGTATGGCATATTGTGCCAATTCAGGCCAGGCGTCCAGTTTAGAGGCCCAATAGTCAATTGGGAGTGACCTGTGAGGGAGAACATCGATATGGGAGGAAAAGTAGTTTGTAACCATAGTTGACAACTGCTGCCTTCTGCCACTTTTAATCGATGCAGTAATAGCAGTCGTGTGAGTGGTACTTGAGAAATCATTCCACAACATGGTCATTAAACCCCTGTCTCCGACGCCACTTCTGCTTTGTGCACCACGAACACCTCTTCCATTGTGTCCACTACAGCTCGTGGGAGAAACAGCACCGCTGCTGTGTGCTGGGAAAGCCTCAAACAAACGGTTTACCAGAGTTGCTTGTTTGTTTGCCAATATTATCTCTAGGTTCTCCTGTGGCATGATGTTGTGCAATTTGCCTTTGTAGCGTGGATCGAGGATGCTGGCCAGCCAGTAGACGCTATCCCTCATCATTTTGGCAATGCCGGGGTCCCTTTTTAGGATACGCAAGGCATAATCGCACATGTGGTCCAATGTTCCTGGTGTCAATGATGCACTGCCTGTGGTGGGTGGAGGAGCAGTTTCTGGCAAATCCACATCCCTACAGTCACGCAAAACACTGCCCCTGACCTTGGAATGACAACATTTTCTCTTGCCCCTGAGAAACATCCTCCTTCCCAAAATAATCATCCCCCCTCATCTTCATCCTCCTCCTCTTCCTCTTCTTCCTCCACCTTGTCCAGGACAGTTCCCTGACCAGACAATGGCTGACTGTCATCAAGGATTCCCTCCTCCTCCGCTGCAGATGCCTGATCCTTAACGTGCATCAAACTTTGCATGAGCAGACACATAAGTGGGATCCTCTTGCTTATGATGGCGTCGTCTGTGCTTACCAGCCGTGAGCATTCCTCAAAACACTGAAGGACTTTACAGAGGTCTTTCAGCTTTGACCACTGCACACCCGACAATTCCATGTCTTCCCTCAAACTGCCTGGCCGTGTATCCTCCCACATACGCATTACAGCCTGCCTCTGTTCGCACAGCCTCTCAACCATGTGCAGGGTGGAGTTCCACCTTGTTACAACGTCTATGTTTAAGCGGTGCTTGGGGAGGTGGAGCAATCGCTGCAGCTTCTGCATACGACTGGAGTGTACGACCGAGCGACGGATGTGCGAGCACAGTCTTCGCACCTTATGGAGCAGGGATGTTAACTCTGGATAATTATTAAGGAAGCACTGCACCACCAGGTTCAAAGTGTGAGCCTGGCAAGGAATGTGTGTGAGTTTTGCATGGGCTATGGCTGCCACAAAATTACGGCCATTATCACTGACTACCTTGCCAGCATAAAGATGTAGCCTGCCCAGCCATGACCCTGTTTGTCGCTGCACCTCCGCGGTGTGTCTGTTGTCGCCCAAAGACATCATCTTTAACACAGCCTGCTGATGTTTACCACTACCTGTTCGATAGTGGGACACCTCATGTGCAAAACTGCCAGCTGCGGATGTAGTGCTCGTGCAACTGCGCTCTGTGGATGAGCTTTCACTGATAGACGAGGAGGAGGAGGAGTGAAAGCCTACAGCCAACTGTTTCCAATACCGAGGGCTAGGCAGCACTGTTCCACCGCCGCTGTCCCCTGTGGAGCCTGCATCCACCACATTAACCCGGTGCGCAGTGATGGACACATAACGGCCCTGGCCATGCCTACTGGTCCATGCATCCGTTGTGAGGTGCACCTTTACACTCACTGACTGTTTTAGTGCATGGACAATGCGGTCTTTCACATGCCGGTGGAGGGCAGGGATGGCTTTTCGAGAAAAGAAGTGACCACTCGGTAGGTCATAGCGTGGGACAGCGTAGGCCATGAGGTCACGGAAACCTTCGCTTTCAACCAAACGGAAGGGCATCATCTCTAAAGAGATCAGTTTGGCAATGTAGGCGTTCAAAGCCAGTGTACCTGGATGAGAGGATGAGTACTTTCTTGTCCTACTGAGAGTGTCTGGTAGGGTGAGCTGGACTGGAGAGCTGCATATGGGGGAAGTAGCGGTGGACCGGATGGAGTGAGAGGGGGTTGGTGATGGTATTGGTTGTGATGGCCTAGATTCAGTGTTGTGTTGCAAAACCATTGTGATTCCGTGAGTGCTTTGGCCTTACGACGACACCTCTGGTGGTGTGCTTAATGGTGACGGTGGTCTTACAGTGGGGGTAGTGATGGAGCGTTGTTGGTTACCTTCAGTCGGAGCAGGTGCACATGTGCTACCTGAGGTTTTGTAGTCCGTCCATGCTTGCAAGTGCATGATGATTACATATCTAAGAATGCAACTGGTACTGAAATTTCTGAGTTGTTTACCTCAGCTAAAGGTCCTTCCGCACTTCTTACAGGTAACCTTTGCTTCATCAGTAGGATTTTGGACAAAGAAGTGCCACACTGCACTCTTCCTACTATGGTAAACATTTTCTGGCCTTGAACGCTGTGCTATGTTGACCGTCTGGTTAAGCTGTCCTACAACTCTTTTAGTTTTTGTTCCACGTTTTAGGACAGCTACGGGCCTGCTAGATAACCGCTGCTGCGATGTCAATGCCTGCTGCGGATCCTTCTCCTTATCTGAACTATTGCCAGCGCCACCCTCCTCCCCCAATGGATGCCAATCTGGGTCCAAAACTGGGTCAGCCATCACCTCCTCTTCAAAGTCATCTGCACCTTCCTCTTTACCTTCCTCTGTGGTATGCAGGAAGGGGCACCTGGGTTTCATCAGGGTCAGATTCTGGCTCAATAGACTGCGAGGGCAATGTAGCGCTGTGGGTCAATGTACCAGCAGAATCATCTAGCAGTGGCTGTGCATCAGTGCACTCCATGTAAGATTCAACTTGGACCGGGTAATTCTGGATTTTACTGGATAACCCAGGCATGGTATGTGAAAAGAGTTCCATAGAGTAATCTGCAGTGTGGGCTGCCGCATTCTTTACTTTTGGTGGGGGTTAAGGACACAAGGAAAGGGGGTTTTTATGACCAGAACCCTGCACTGATGACTCAGTGCTTGGAGTTTTCGACCGTTCAGAAGAGGAGGCAATAGAGCTGGTGGCTGTTTCGGCAATGTACGCCAAAACCTGTTCCTGATGCTCCGGCTTTAAAAGCGGTTTTCCGACTCCAAGAAAAGACAACCTTACAGGCCTTCTTGGCCCAGAGGATGACGCAGGCTCAACACCTCCTGCCTTAGCTGCTATTGTGCTTTTGCCAGAACCAGCCAATGCACCACCACCATCTGTACCAGCTGCGTCCCCCTGCCCACGTCTGCGGACTCTTTCACCATACTTCTTCATGTTTGGGAAAATGTACCAAAAATACCAGCAGAGAGATGGTACTGTATGAGGAGCGTCCAGCTGTGTAAGGTGTATTAAACAAATTAAATTAACATATATATTAGGTTAGTCACAGTCGCTCTCACAGTATGTATTGGACCGTAATACAACAAGCAGATGTACAGAACTGTTTGAAAAATGGACACGACTCTAAGGTGTAGGTCTGGAAAAATGGAAAAACTCTTTGTTTTTTTTCCAGAGTCACACACAGGTAGCTTCTATTTGTCTGTGCTAGAAGGCGGTACATGGTAGTGTGTGAGGAGCATACACCGCTGTGCGGTGTGTGTATGTAAAATTGTCAAGCTCCATGTATTTGTATACGGACAGACACATGCTGTCTCTGTCTAGTTTTGACTGTAATCAAACAGCAGATATACGAATCTGCTTGAAAAATGATACGAGGAGTTTGTCTGCTTTTCCACACTTACACCTTAGAGTTGTGTCCATTTTTCAAACAATGGAAATGAAGATACACGGACGAAGCCGTACAGATTACGGCGATACGCGTGGGGTAATGGTCCTGGGTATGGCATCCGTGTATCTTTATTTCCATTCTGACTATTGATTGTCTTGGTGGCAGTTTTAGATATTGTTTTGCCTTACTACGTGTCCTGGCACCACTGACATGTGGAGTTAACTTCTCTTTCCCCTTCTCCTTGCTATCTGGGCTTATTAGGGTCCTAGCATGAAAACTATATAACATGGATTTTTGTTTGTGGTTGCTTTATTATGGGCTGGGCTTTGTTTAGGGTTATTTGGTCCTCATGAGCCTGGGAATAGGGAGGTATACAGCTATAGGGCTATAGTGTCGCTGGATTATATGCTCACATTATATGTACTTACACGACATTGACATATGACATATGACATTTTTGTATTGATATGCATTTTAGGTACCATGGATGCCATAGTTTTGTGATTTTATCATGTTTTTATTGTGTATAACTCTTGTGTATCAATAGAAATTACTTATTTCAGTCGTCACTTTCATTGGTGCAGTGTGCGCTTTTTTTGCAGTGGTGCTTTTTCTTTTCCTTTTTCTATTGTCATTATTCCACTGCAGCGGCACCTGGCCATATCACTGATGTTGCTATCATGCACAGCTGAGTGGGCACACAGTTGTATCTTGTATTTATCATCATGAATCCTATCGCCTCTATCATAAATAAATATGTAAATATGTTCAATAATTGTAGTCCAAACACTGAATCATGTGATACCCCACTTATAATTCAGGACTATCAGAGTATGAACCATTGACCAAAACTCTCTGAATATTGTACTTAGGCTAATTTCTAATTCTGTTTTAAACTAAACTTTGTTAAACTTATAGGCATTGATCAAGCATGATTTGCTGTCCAGGCTGCTACTCAAGTCATGAAAACAGATTTAGTTTGACAATTGTTGCCTTTAGTAAAATTATGCTGGCTATTACTTTTTTGCCTTACTTCTGTAGCATACTACTGTATATAGCTTATTACATTCTTACTCAAATGTATTTTAAAAATTGCTGGCCCATAATTACCTGGGGACCTGGGGACTTGCTCTTTGCAATACATAAGTTACCTTTTATAAGTTTGTTCCATCACTCTCTTTCTTATCTAAAGCTAATAGGCAGACACAAGACTTATCTTCTGCATGACTTAGGGATCAGGTTACAGATGCTCCACAAAGCATACTGTGAAGCAACAGCAAAAGAAGGGAGAACCTGCAAAATGAAGGACACATTAAGACACTGTTTCAGCCTTCCCACAGTACTGGATTCACAGAAACACTGCCAAGTACTGCTATAATACACTTCCATAAAGTAGCAGTATATTCTCTTCTCTACTGAGATATGTACAATTAACAATTGCTGTATTTATAGAGCCTTCAGACAAGCTAGTGAAATATTCAAAATACATTTTGATTTTTTTTGTAAGCATAAATGATAGTTGATTCTAAAATATCACCTGAAACAATGTGTATACTTTAAGAATCTTTCAATTTTTGTGAAGGATTTCTTTTAAACATAGCTTTTTAAATATTTTAAAAGATTTCACTGCATTTATATTTTAACATAAAAATGTACTCAACAGAATAAAAAATGTATTACAACTAACTGTTCTATAATATATATTTTATGAAAAAATGAAATATTAACACGATATGCTAAGCCAAAGCACAATTTATCCCTAACCAGTTGGTTTGACTAGGGAATTTGCTAGCTGGTTAATTTACTATATGTCAATGTCTTTACCACAAGATCAAATCTGAAAATATATTAGAACTATTCATTGTTTGGTTCTTCTTGGACTCTAAAAGAGATTAGGCTAAAGGAAAAAATAAATATATGAAATATGGAAAAAAAGAATGATCTCATATGGTATATGGTTTGACTGTATTTATTTTACTACTTTCGAAACCTCAAAGTATAAATTCAGCTTAAAAGTGACCATACAGATTTAAAGAGACATAACCAATATTTTCTTATCTCTATAGTTCCAGTATATTAGGAAAACAAATTAACCAATGATTTTTTACCCCCACGTATTTTTTTTAAATATAAGCATTACAAGCATTACTTGCAATGTAATTGCTTGTTAGAATTTTCCAATCTCCAATGAAATGATGAGTAGATATGGAAATAGACAAGTTCAGTTTTAAAATAGGCATATGAGACTAGGCAAGTTAAGCAAGTTGTTACACCCGGTCCCTGTCCTGGCACGGCGCCCAGGTCTGCCACTATTACACCTGGTCCCTGTCCTGGCGCTGCATCCTGGTCTGCCGCTGCTCCCCGTTCTGGGCACTTACCTCGTGCCTTGCACGCTGTCATTAGGCAGCAGCTGGCCTCCTCTGTTTCCCATGCTGCCGCTCAGCATGCAGGTCTCTTCCCTGTCTCCACCTCCTGGCGTCCTGTCGGCAGATCTGTAACTAAAGCTATTAGGGCACGCCTGCGGGCTCTCCTGCCTTCTTAAAGGGACAGTGTGCATTTTTCAAAAAGAACAATTAACCAATGGCAGTGCACTGGCTGCATTTCTGGCCTCTCCTCCATAGGGAGAGCGCCAGAGCAGCGAGTATCAATTATTGCTACAGCCGGTTTTCTTGCTAACCTGTCTGCGCTGTGTCTGCAGTCTCTGTGCATTCTCTAATCCTATCTGTCTCCACAGAGTATCAGTATCCTGACCTTCTTGGTTATATCTGCAACCATCTGGGCGAAAGCTATCCCATTCCGCAAACAGCCATGCAAGTCTGAGGACTGTGTGAATGTCACTGTAACCAACTACTTACCAACTTCCCGGATACAGGACCCGTCTCATTACGGACTCTGCTGTAACTTCTGTTATCCCTTTTGGTCCCCCTGGGACAGCTGCCACGTGTCCGGGGTCTAATTCGAGGTAGCACCTGTGTCCTCCGGGTATTCCATTCTGGTCCTGTCTGTGGGGCTTTACTACGGGTACCCGGGGCTCACTAGTCACGCCCCCTTCGGAGCCCCCCCGGACCGTGGTCCCGAGGTTCCACTTTAAAAATAAAAAACGAATGTGAACTTCACCATCTCTGCCTCCGCTTCCATTCATTACAGATTGCTCCTGCCATGTAATCTGCTGGACCTCAGAGGCATCCGACTATGGAACTTCCCCAAAACCTTGATTGAGTCCAAGTCTCATTGTGTATGCAATGTGGGGTTAATACCTCCCATGGCTCCAGAGGTAAGGCTAAGTATGGCATAGTCCTTGCAGATACTGGGCTGTGTGTACAGATCCAACAGTCCTTCGGTTTCTGTCCTTCCATGTCCTTTATGAGAAGAGCATGATGCCATAGAGGTGACCCGCTTAAAATATCAACAGGACAAGATCACATCTTATCTAAGTAACCTGTCCACCCGCATGGATTCTCTGCTGAACCCGGCTGCTCCTGATTCACCTAGCAGCACCCAGGTAGCTGCTGTCACAGCTTCCATGGTGACCCTGTTGTAGCTGTTTTCATTCTGACCAAAGTAAGGTTTGCCAGATCACCAGTGAGGCCGAATTAGGAGTTTACTCCCTTAATTTACAAGTGCTTGGAGACAAAAGAGACTGCACACACACACAAGCAGGTCGTGGGCAAATCACTTTATCTGACGTAATGAAATACAAGGCAATCTTTTACACCATTTACAACAATATGTAATTCTATGGAGCTCATGTGGCCCCCACCATCACCCTCCATCACCTCAGGGTCATACCTTGCTTACAATGTACCCAGAACATGTTGTTACTGACTATTGAGAACATATATGATAAGAAGCATTTTTCCCTTGAAGAGGAGACAGGCAAAACTGCAGCGTCATAAGAATAAATGAAAGGCAAAAGGCAAATGAAGAATTAAAGGCAGTTAGGCATTTAAAGGCAAATCATTAACCCTTCTATATCAACCCCACTCTGTGTCGGGGTTTTCTCAATCAGTGTACCCTACACTTCGAAATCTTGGGGCACATGTTTGCTTCTGACCGTGCCAAAGTGGGCTTCATTATGTCACATCTAGCAGGAGAGGCTCTTGCCTGGCTAAACCCATTATGGGACAGAGGAGACCCGCTGGTTAATGATATTCAATCTTTCCTAGAGACTTTTCGCAGGCATTTAAAGGCAAATCATTAACCCTTCTATATCAATTTCCCCCTTTTGTAAATGGTATAACCTTTGCCACAGGGTCAGCTGATGTCCACAAAGGAGCTACTGTCTCATGGGTCTAGTACCCATAAGGGGGCTTCCTACCTGCTTCACCCATCCACCCTCAGTGTGGACACTCACTTTCCCCATCAGCAATGGCTATCTGGGGTCTATGATACACTACAGAAGGCTCAACCTTAGGTTCTTTATTTTATGCATACATTATTCAGTAGCTTAAGTAATACATATATTAGCACTTTTACGGCTACATAAAACAATAAGTAAAACAGCAACATTTGCATACAAGTCTGTACAATGCCAAAAATCAATCCTGCTACGCCATAAAACCAATTTGCTGGATTTAAAAAAAAAAAATGTGTTACCCCACCTGGAGTCTATGTTTGCACTGTGTTGTTTTAACCATTGGTCTCTAAGTTCACCTATTTTGTCTATACTGGCCCTGATCTGGAGATTGTCAGCAGGGTCGATATAATTACAACAGATGGGACCAATTATTTGACACATTCCTCCTTCACATTTGTACCTTAGGCCGCGTTATATTAAACTGAAACCAGATTAGCGGCCCATCCGATTATAGCCAATGAGGCAGATATATCACGGGCACATCTTTTCCCCAAAACCTTGATTGAGTCCAAGTCTCATTGTGTATGCAATGTGGGTAGAGTTGAGCAAAACGGGTCGAAAAAATTCAAAAGTCGCCGACTTTTAGCAAAGTCGGGTTTCATGAAACGAAACCAGACCCTAGGATGAGGTCGGCCACGAGGTCGGCGACTTACGCGCCAAAGTCGCATTTCAAAAGTTTGTTTTACGCTCTTTTTCAGCCAATCAGGATCCACGGACACTGTGGGCAACGTGATGACATAGGCAGGGGTCACCACCATCTTTCAGAAGGGCATGCAAGTGATTGGCTTGCTTTGGTGGGCGTCACAGGGGTTATAAAAGGGCATGCACGCCGACCGCCATCTTACTTCTGCCGATCTTAGCATAGGGAGAGGTTGCTGCTGCTGATTCTGTAGGGAGAGCGTTAGGCAGGGAAGAAGAAAAAAAAACTGCTTCTGCTGCTAGCGATTTTGCCTGTACAACACACCAGTCACTGTGTGTGCAGTGCAAGGGGAGGCTATATTGTGGTGGATCAGCGGTGTTGGTTGTTAGGCTGCCTTCTAAGGCTTCCTGACAGCTGCATTGCTGTTTACCCACTGCTCTGCAAACTGCTTTTTTAAAAGCAATCCCAATTTTTTTTTTGTCCTGCTGAGGTACTGAGCGTGCATTTTTTCACACCATACAGCGGTGTACACTCCTCACATAGTACCGTGTAACGGCTGTTATCACAGCCACAGTGAAGCTATCTGTGTTTCACTCTGTGAGAATAAGTCGAGGACATGTTCCGTTCTTACAGACCTGCACCTACTAGTTTTGTCTAGCTTTCAAACAGTTAAATATATTTGCTGTTTGATCACATTCAAAACTATAGAGAGACAGCGTGTGTCAGTCCGTATACTTAAAAAACACAGAGCTTGACAATTTTACGCACACCGGACAGCCGTGTACGTGCACGCTCCTCTCAGTACCGTGTAACGGCTGTTATCACGGCCACAGTGAAGCTATCTGTGTGTAACTGTGGAAGGATAAGTGGAGGACTTGTTCCGTACTTACAGACCTACACTCTAGGGAGATTCCTATTCTGCCCAATTCTACATACACCTTGTAGTTTGTGATACACTAGCCAATTTCTGCCTGTGACATAGCGCTCTGATATTCAGTGGGCCTCACACAATCCAAAAGTGTCCAGTGTCCACTAGTGTGTGCAGAAATTCAAAATCACCCTTATCCTGTAGTCACTTTTTTCACACCTGTGCCATCGAGCCTGTGACATAGCGCTCTGATATTCAGTGGGCCTCACACAATCCATAAGTGTCCAGTGTCCACAAGTTTGTGCAGAAATTCAAAATCTCTGTGATCCTGTTGTCACTTTTTTCACACCTGTGCCATCGAGCCTGTGACATAGCGCTGTGATATTCAATGGGCCTCACACAATCCAAAAGTGTCCAGTGTCCACTAGTGTGTGCAGAAATTCAAAATCTACCTTATCCTGTAGTCACTTTTTTCACACCTGTGCCATCGAGCCTGTGATATAGTGCTCTGATATTCAGTGGGCCTCACACAATCCATAAGTGTACAGTGTCCACAAGTGTGTGCAGAAATTCAAAATCTCCCTTATCCTGTAGTCACTTTTTTCACACCTGTGCCATCGAGCCTGTGACATAGCACTGTGATATTCAGTGGGCCTCACACAATCCATAAGTGTCCAGTGTCCACAAGTGTGTGCAGAAATTCAAAATCTTTGTGATCCTGTAGTCACTTTTTTCACACCTGTGCCATCGAGCCTGTGACATAGCGCTCTGATATTCAGTGGGCCTCACACAATCCAAAAGTGTCCAGTGTCCACCAGTGTGTGCAGAAATTCAAAATCTCCCTTATCCTGTAGTCACTTTTTTCACACCTGTGCCATCGAGCCTGTGACATAGCGCTCTGATATTCAGTGGGCCTCACACAATCCATAAGTGTCCAGTGTCCACAAGTGTGTGCAGAAATTCAAAATCTCCCCTGTCCTATAGACACCTTGTAACTTGTTTTACATTACTATATAGTTTGTTGGATTTTGTCTACATTTCTACAAAAAAATGAGGAAGGCTGGTGGAAGAGGTCGTGGAATTGGGCGGGGGTTGGCAGCTGGTAATGATGGTGTTGGTGGTGGATCTGATGGTAGTGGCAAGAGCAAAATAGGACCGAATGCAGGAGGTGTTGAGCCTGCGTCATCGTCTGGCTCCATAAGGTTTCGAAGGCTTAGTTTTCTAGGAGTTGGCAAACCGCTTTTAAAGCCAGAGCATCAGGAAAAAGTTTTGTCTTACATTGCTGACTCAGCCTCCAGCTCTATCGCCTCCTCTTCTGAAGTTGTAAAAAGTAAAAGCACTGAGTCGTCATTGGAGGCTCATGTTCATGAACCACACCTTTCCTTGTGTCCTTCACCCCAACCAAGATTGAAGGATGACGCAGGCCATACTACTGATTACTCCATGGAGCTGTTTTCACATACCATGCCTGGATTATCAAGTGAAATGGTGAATTACCCAGGCCAAGATGAATCTGACATGGAGTGCACTGATGCACAGCCGCTGATAGATGATTCTGCTGGTACATTCACTCAGAGCACTACATTGTCCTCGCAGTGTACAGAGCCAGATTCTGACCCTGATGAGACTCAGGTGCCCCTTCCCGCACACTATACCACCATACACGGTCACACAGAGGAAGGTGCACATGACATTGAAGAGGAGGTGATGGATGACCCAGTTGTTGACCCAGATTGGCATCCATTGGGGGAAGAGGGTGCTGCTTCCAATAGCTCAGATGAGGAGCATCCACAGCAGACATCGACATCACAACAGCTGTTATCTGGCAGGCCCGGAGCACTCCAAAGACAGGTTCCAAAAATCAAAAGAGTTGCTGGACAGCTTGTCCAGAGGGTCAAAAGATCACAGCGTGCTAGGCTGCAAAATGTCTGCCAAAGTAGGAAGAGTGCAGTGTGGCACTTTTTTGAACAAAATCCTCATGATCAGGCCAAGGTTATCTGTAAGAAGTGCGCAAAGACCTTTAGCCGAGGGAAAAATCTGAAAAATTTGAATACCAGTTGCATGCTTAGACATTTAACCACCATGCACTTGCAAGCGTGGACACAACACCAAACCTCAAGTGCCACATGTGCAACTGATCACAAAGAAGGTAGTCAGCAACGCTACATTGTTTCCCCCACTGTAAGCCCACCGGTTAGCACAGCAGCAAATGTTGAGGTGTCGTTGCAAGGCCACAGCAGTCAGGGAATCCCACTGTTATATCAACCAAATACTGAATCTAGGCCATCAGAAAGAACACCAACTCCATCACCATCATCAACCCTCTCTCAGTCCGCCCTGTCCACCGCTACTTCCACCATATGCAGCTCTCAAGTCCAGCTCACCCTCCCAGACACTATGAGTAGGTCAAGAAAGTACTCAGTCTCTCATCCGCGTACACTGGGTTTGAACGCCCACATTGCCAAACTAATCTCGTTTGAGATGATGCCCTATCGGTTGGTGGAAAGCGCAGCTTTCCGCGAACTCATGGCCTATGCAGTACCACGCTATGACCTACCCAGTCGCCACTTCTTCTCTCGCAAAGCCATCCCAGCCCTCCACCATCATGTGAAAGACCGCATTGTCCATGCACTCAAGCAGTCAGTGAGTGGAAAGGTGCACCTCACAACTGATGCATGGTCCAGTCGGCATGGCCAGGGCCATTACGTGTCCATCACTGCGCACTGGGTTAATGTGGTGGATGCAGGTTCCACAGGGGACAGCGGTGGTGGGACAGTGCTGCCTAGCCCACGGTATAGGAAACAGTTGGCTGTAGGCGTTCCACCCTCCTCCTCCTCCTCCTCCTCCAGAAGCGAAAGCTCGTCCACAGAGCGCAGTCATACGAGCACTCCATCTGCAGCTGCCACTGTTGCACACGATGTGTCCCCCTATCGAGCAGCTAGTGGAAAGCGTCAGCAGGCTGTGTTGCAGATGATGTGCTTGGGCGACAGACACACCGCCGAGGTGCTGGCCGAGTACTTGAAGCGACAAACTGAGTCATGGCTGGGCAGTGTACATCTTGAGGCAGGCAAGGTAGTTAGCGATAACGGCCGTAATTTTGTGGCAGCCATAGCCCTTTCAAAACTCAGCCACATACCTTGCTTGGCTCACACCTTGAACCTGGTGGTGCAGTGCTTCCTCAAAAATTATCCGGAGTTAACAGCCCTGCTCCAGAAGCTGCGAAGACTGTGCGCGCACATCCGCCGGTCGCCTGTACACTCCGTTCGTATGCAGAAGCTGCAGCGATTGCTCCACCTTCCCAACCTCCGCCTTATTATCGACATTGCAACAAGGTGGAACTCCACCCTGCACATGGTGGAGCGGCTGTGCGAGCAGAGGCAGGCCATAATGCATTTGTGGGAGGATAAACGGCCAGGCACTTTGAGAGCAGACATGGAGTTGACAGGTGTGCAGTGGTCGAAGCTGAAAGACCTCTGTAAAGTCCTTCAGTGTTTTGAGGAATGCACACGGCGGGTAAGCGCAGACGACGCCATCCTAAGCATGAGCATCCCACTTTTGCGTCTGCTCATGCAAACTTTGACGCACCTTAAGGAGCAGGCGTCTGCAGCCAATGTTGACGAGGAGGGAATCCTTGACGACATTCAGCCATTGTCTGCTCAGGGACCTCTCCTGGACGAGGTGGAGGAAGAAGAGGAGGAGGAGGATGATGATGGGGATGATTACTTAGGGAAGGAGGATGCATCTCGTGGGGCAAGTGAAAATGTTGGCGTGGCATGGTCTGGTACAGGGTTTGTGCGTGACTGGAGGGATGTGGATTTGCCAGAAAGTGCTCCTCCAACCAGCACTCGCAGTGCATCAATGACACCGGGAACATTGGCCCACATGTCAGATTATGCCTTGCAGATCCTAAAAAGGGACCCCCACATTGCCAAACTGATGAACGATGACGACTACTGGATGGCCAGCATCCTGGATCCACGCTATAAAGGCAAATTACAAAACATCATGCCACAGGAGAACCATGACCTAATATTGGCTAATAATCAAGCAACTCTGGCAAACCGGTTGGTTGAGGCATTCCCAGCACACAGCAGCGGTGATGGTTCTCACACGAGCCGTACGGGCCGGGGGTAGCTTGGCAGAGGTGTTCATGGTGCACACAGCAGAAGTGGCGTTGGAGACAGGGGTTTCATGACAATGTTGTGGACTGATTTTTCAAGTACCGCTCACACAACTGGTAATACTGCATCGATGGAAAGTGACAGGAGACAGCAGTTGTCAACTATGGTTACAAACTACTTTTCCTCCCATATCGATGTTCTCCCACACAGGTCATTCCCCTTTGACTATTGGGCTGCTAAGCTGGACACCTGGCCTGAATTGGCACAATATGCCTTACAGGAGCTCGCTTGAACAGCTGCAAGTGTGCTATCGGAAAGAGTCTTCAGTGCAGCTGGATCAATCCTGACAGAAAAAAGGACCCGTCTGTCAACCCAAAATGTGGATGATCTAACCTTCATTAAAATGAACCATGCATGGGTTTCCAAGGATTTTGTCCCACCTTCCCCTGATGACACATAGGGTGACAGAAAAATGGCTTGCTTTGGTCCACCTCTTCCTGGGACTTGACCTATTTCCCCTTTTGCATCAGCTGAATGTCCAACATCAACATATGCCACTTTCTAAAACTCCATAACTGTGCTGCCTCCCCCCCCATGGCCGGGGTCACCACCTAGCGCACGACACCGTGCGAGTGCCATTGCCCTGGACAGGTGGGTAGGCCGACTCTTGGGCGTGGGCACTGGCACAGGGTCCCTCATAGTGCAATCAAGTGTCTCTGACGGTGGTGGTGCACACCCGCCGTCAGACACACCGCCGTACTATGAGGGGCCCAGTGCCAGTACCGACTCCCACGAGTGGGCCCCCCTTGCTTGGGCAGGGCCCCAGCATTTGCAATATTTACCTCTCCCTGCTCCTCCGCTGTGTAGTCTGGGCCGTCAAATCCATACTGTGCCTGACACCGTCTGAGCCTGCCTCCTGATGTATAGATAAATATTTTGAATGTGTACGCTATCCATACATGTTATCCGGGGATACGGTACCCTTTCTCACCTTTGTGCAATCACGTGCAATCCATACTGGGCCTAACACCGTCTGAGCCTGCCTCCTGATGTATAGACATATATTTTGAATGTGTACACTATCCATACATGTTATCCAGGGATACGGTACCCTTTCTCACCTTTGTGCAATCACGTGCAATCCATACTGGGCCTAACACCGTCTGAGCCTGCCTCCTGATGTATAGACATATATTTTGAATGTGTACGCTATCCATACATGTTATCCGGGGATACGGTACCCTTTCTCACCTTTGTGCAATCACGTGCAATCCATACTGGGCCTAACACCGTCTGAGCCTGCCTCCTGATGTATAGACATATATTTTGAATGTGTACGCTATCCATACATGTTATCCGGGGATACGGTACCCTTTCTCACCTTTCTGCAATCACGTGTAATCCATACTGGGCGTGAGAACGGCTGGCGAGCTGTTAAGCAAGCTACAGCACCTTTGGTTTGCACACGTAAGTTTTTCATTTTTTCAGGAATGACGGTTAGGCCTAATTCCGGAACTGCGGTTGACCTGCACTTACTGGGAAATCATTGTTCGCGTGTAATAATTGTAATCAGTGATCCCCATCACTAACGTTGTTCAGCGGGTTTTCTGCACCTGTAAGCGACAAACGCTGGCCTTTTCAGTGTAGCACACATGCAGCCACGGACATGTAAGGGCATGACACACCAGTTATTGGCCAATCTCATGTGCCAGAGCCTCACATGTCCCTCTAGTAAGCCGGACTCGGACCGCGGGGCATGACGGAGTCTCGTTCGTTAACGGAATTAAGCTTGCAATGTGTGCATCTGTTCTGTAGCTGGCATGGTTGAGGTTTCCCAGGTGGAGTCGAATTTAACCGTAGGCTCCACTCCTGGTGGTGCCCTTCTGGACATTCCTTTAAGGTTCAGCTTTGCAACCATACTGCCCATGTAAAACAAACACTTTGCCTTCATGAACGCTGTTTGGAGGGTCATGACTCGTTGGAATAACGCCGCCCAATCAGTTAACCTGCTAGAGAGATCCTTCGTTGCTCCCAAGTATGACATCACACTCCCTAGGAGGAAGGTAATGCCACTGTGGCGACCGTACTCCTGGGGGCGACACAAGTGCACTGATGCCCAGCCACTGCTCGATGAATCTGCTGGTACATTGACCCAGACCACTACATTCCCCTCGCACGCTACATGGCCTGAATCTGACCCTGATGAAACTCAGGTTACCCTTCCCATATACAGTTCCATCTTACACGGTGACAAAGAGGAAGCTGCAGATGAAAGTGCAGGTTCGGCCCACCCGCCATCAGACACACCACCGTACTATCAGGGGCCCTGTGCCAGTGCCGTCGCCGAGTGGGCCCCCCCGCTTGCTCAGGATCACAGCACTTGCAAGGTTGAAATACTGTGCAGTGAGATGGAAGATGGAGACGACGAGGAGTCCAGACTAGTACAGGGATTCCCTAGCGAGGAGACTTATTTGATTGTTTTCAATGTTGGGACAGCAATTTTTGGGGAGCACTATACTCTGGAGAATGATAGATATGGCCCACCATACACTGGAACATTCCAAAGGTGGACATCAGACACTGGAGCAGCATTTACAGGGCCCATTATGTTTGGAGCATTATTTGGGCCCATAAGACAGTGTAGCTTCATCCATGGGGACCAACATATACTGTAGCATTATGTGGAGCTCATCATATACTGTTTCAAACATTATATGGGACTAATGATTCTGTATGGAGAAATAGATGGGCCTCGTCATGAGATGTAAAAAGTGAAGTATTTTTCATTGTACTATACCGCTATTTCTCTGCCGTATCGGAGCATGATGAGTTGTGGTATGTGTTAAAGGGGCGCTCTTTCGCCCAGGGCACATGAAAACCTGGAGCCAGCCCTACCCCCCCACAACTTTAGCCAAATAACCCCCATTTTTCAGTGCGTAACTTGTATTATGAAGTTAATTAAGGTTGACAAGCTTAAGTAAGAAGAATTGATGCTTTTGGCATTCAAATGGGCACTGTAGGTGTGTTTCCTGTCCTCCTCTCACTGCCGACTTTTATTCCCCATTGACTTACATTGGGTTTCGTGTTTCGGGCCGACCCCGACTTTTCCCTATAATCGGCCGATCTTGCTCGACCCGACTTTTGGAAAAGTCGGGTTTCACGAAACGAAACTCGACCCTAAAAAACCAAAGGTCGCTCAACTCTAAATGTGGGGTTAATACCTCCCATGGCTCCAGAGGTAAGGCTAAGTATGGCATAGTCCTTGCAGATACTGTGTTGTGTGTACAGATCCAACAGTCCTTCGGTTTCTGTCCTTCCATGTCCTTTTTGAGAAGAGCATGATGCCGAATAAGTTTGTTGTCCCAGTCAGCATTTAAGAGTTTATCCTGTGTCTCTCTAGAGTGCAGTAACCCTGCCACTGCCAGCAAGGTGATTAGGACAGTCATTCTGCTGTTGAAAGGACCTTCTTGCAGTGACTGGCATGGATTCAGGTGGGCTTTCCCTCAAGTTTTACTGAGGTGAATGTGGTCAGCTGGACTTGGAAGGAGCCATCAAATCGTGGGTCCAGGCTCCTTCTCATGTGTCTGCGTATGACCACCCAAACACCTGGATTCAGCTGATGCACATCTGGAATGGATGAAAACACATGTTTATGCACCACATTAAATCTTTTCTGCAAGGCCTGGACATAGGCTGTTCTAGAACCGTGTTGCATTTGTAGCACCTGTGGGAAGTACAGACCAGTCTTTGGTGCACTACCAAACAGGACTTCAAAAGGAGACAAACCTGTGTTTCTTTTTCGAGTGTGTTTGACAGAAAAGAGTGCAAGAGGCAAGTACTCTACCCAGCTCTTTCCTGTGTCTGCCATGGCCTTTTGAATTTTCAGTTTAAGTGTCCCATTTAGTCTTTCCACTTTCCCACTACTTTGTGGCCTATATGGTGTATAAAATGCTTGATGTGCACCCAAGGCCTGCCTGACTTCCCTCATTATTTCTCCCATTAAGTGTGTACCCCTATCGCTTTCTATGGTTTCTGGGACACATAACTGCAGAACAGTTCTTTCATCAGTTTGTCTGCAGTCGTTTTAGCATTTGCACATTTTACCGGATAGGCTTCTGGCCAACCAGAGAAGAGATCTACGCAAACTAGGATATTTGCATACACTCCTACCTTGGTAGCTGTATGATGTCAATCTGCAGTCTCTGAAATGGGTAGAGAGGCCTAGGTGTCACTTTCTTAGGGACTGTTTTACCTGGGTTGTGCTGTGCACAGATAAGGCATGATTGTACAAGGTTCGCGGCTGCGTAACTGAAACCAGGAGCGATCCAGAAGGCACCTGCCATGGCAAACAAGTGATTTTTTGAGGCATGAGTGGGGCCATGTGTTGCTTGTGCCATGATTGGGAACAGGGACCTCGGTAGGCACAGTTTATCCTTATTCTCCCATACTCCATTTGAGTTCAGCTCAGCTCCCAGTCTCCCCCGGTGTACCTTCTCTGTTTGGGCAGCCTTTTGCTGGAGGGATTTCAGTGTGGCTGGAATATGCTGACTCCCCGCCACCATCCACTGCTTCCCTAGGCCGCCTTGCCTGGTGCTTTAGCCGCCTTGTCTGCCCTTCTGTTGCCCTCTACCTCCACAGAGTCACCTTTTGGGCATGCTTTTACCTTGACAATGCCAACCTGGACCGGTAACATCAATGCCTCCATCAATTGTTTCACCAGCTCTGCATTCTTAATGGGCTTAGCGCTGATTAGCAACTTTACCTGCAGCGGCTCTACACGCCTCAGTGAGTGCCTTCAACTCTGCCTCCTGTGCCGACGTGAGGAGGGAGTGGTTCAGCTCGGATTACCTCATGCGAGGATACTACTGCATATCCAGTGTAGAATCGTCCATCCTGGTGGTATCTGGAGCCATCTACAAAAAGAAAACTCAAAATCTGCATTAGGAACAGGTTTTTCATGAACGTGTGCAAACCCCACTGTCTCCTGACTCATCAGTTCTATGCAGTCATGTTCATGCATCATGTCAAAGTATTCTTCCTCACTTGCTAATACGGTAATCAATTCCTCCTTTTCTGAATCCACAGGCAGGAGGGTAGCTGGATTCAGAACGTTACACCTTTTAAGGGTGACATACTCAGGAATTAGTAGAGCACATTCAAGTCGGAGCTGTCTGGCTATAGACAGATGTTTTAGTACGAGTATGGAATGGATGTCATGTGGGGAATAAATTGTCAAAAGAAATGTCAGTGTGATCTCACATGCCTTTCCTAGTAGTAGTGCAGCTGCTCCTACTGCACTGACACACGTAGGTGACCCTCTGATCACTGGGTCTAATTGTGCTGAGTAGTAAGCTATTGGTCTCTGTTTCCCTCCATGTTGATGTGTCAGTACTGCGGTAGCATGTCCTCTCTGCTCTGTGCAAAACAAGAAAAATGGCTGGTCATAGTTTGTCATGCCTAACGCCGGGGCTGACACAATGAGCAGTTTGAGAGAGTGGAAGGAGTCAATTACTTCTTGTGTAAGATCATAGGGGTCTGATGACAAACAGTCATAAAGTGGTTGCATCATTTGTGAAGCAGACCTTATCCAAGGACTCCAGTAGGTCACCAAGCCTAGGAAAGTGCGTAGATGCTGATGTGACCCGAGTAAAGGGAGATTTTGAATTGCCCGTTTTCTGTCTTCAGTCAGGTGTCTCGTACCTTCGGCAATACAATGTCCCAATAATGTCACCTTTTGTTTGCAATACTGTAATTTGTCACATGAGACCTTGCAGCCCTGTTCTGCTAAATAACAATAGCTAGGAAACTGTAGCTTCCCTGCAGGACCTCTGGTCAAGGCAGAACTGTTGTGAGTTCATTTTTCTCTTCACCATTGAGGTCTGATGAACTCCCTCCTCTAGTGAAGGAAGGTAGTGAGACTGATTACCAAACACCTGGGCAGCTAGATGATGACTGGGTGGCTGGAATTGAGGACTGGATATAAGGCTGTCGACGCCCTTCTTCCTGGCTGGTGATTTTCCTGCTGGATTCTTGGAGACCAGTCTGATTCCTGCACCTCAAAGCTAAGTTTTTCTGCTCTGCTTTGTACTCTTCAGTTTTGTTTTTGTTTTGCCTTGTTTTTTGGGAGTTCTGCCATCCCCGGCCGGGGGTGAGCTGAATTCCATTTTTGTCTCTGATCTGTTGATATTTTGCTCTGTCTTCAGAATATACCTGAGTGCTGATATAGTCTTTTGAAGCCTAGCGACTTCAGGGCCTGTTTTTCCTATCAGTCGGTTGGCTCATTTTGATAGGGTTTTTGTGGATAGCAGACAGCAGCTTTCCTATCCTGTCCTATGTAG
Organism: Dendrobates tinctorius; assembly: GCF_039654945.1. NCBI lineage: Eukaryota > Metazoa > Chordata > Amphibia > Anura > Dendrobatidae > Dendrobates > Dendrobates tinctorius. Next base: position 5,345,906 of record NW_027361858.1, on the reverse strand, counting down.
TTAGCTTGGGCCCCATCATTTGCTCAACCTATCTTTCTATCTGTGTTAGTGTTTTCATCTTGCTTCACTGTCATTATATGTTGAGGGCTGCCTATTGCTTTGGGGTCTGCTCTAGGACAGTTTAGTTTTTCCCCTTTCTGTCTTTAGGCTATATAGTTCTCCGGCTGTGATCGAGGGGTCTAGGGCACCGTAGGAACCCCCCACGGCTACTGCTAGTTGTTGTGGATAGGTTCAGGGGTCTGCAATCCGATAGCTGCCAACCTCTCTGGTTTTTCTGGACTTAGCTGGTATTTTGTTTTTTCCTCCTTCGGTGACTCATCATAACACAGAACAGCAAGAGGTCATGCATGTACTGTAATAGTACAATCTGCAGATGAAGTGATTACCACTACTCAAGGATGCCTGCCATCGCTGCTAAATAGATGGCAGGGGATTTCTTTCCCCCTTTGTGGGAGGACTGTCCAACAATATTGTTTACTTTATGAGTAAAGGAAAAAGATACTGACAGTCAGGGTGCAAGGGTACAGAGAAAAATGCACCCGCTAAATCAATGACTGTGAAACATTTTGACATCACTGGGATCTGTGACAGTACTGTGTGTGGGTTAGGGACAATTGAGGTCACACTTTCTGTAGCATCATTAATAGCCCTTAATTCATGAACCATTCTATAAGTGTCAGGGAAACCCTTCGTTCCTTTTTTCTTAATGGGATACAAAGGGACGTTGCAGGGGGAAGATCTTTGCACCAGAACCCCTGCCTTATCATACTCTTTAATATCCCTGCTCAGGGCCATTGATTTGGCTAGGCTCAAGAGGTATGGCTTTAAACAAGGAGGAGTGTTTCCTTTTTTTTTCAATTTAATCATGACAGTAAATTCATAGGGGTATTGTCACTAACAATGAGTTTTGTAAGCACCACAAATCCAGCACCTCACTGTTTCTAGGTCCCTAGGTCCCCTATTACGTCTCCACTATTTTCCTTGTGCTCCAGCATATAGGTTGCCTTATCGTCCTTGTTTGCTCAACTACTTTAGCTACCTTAAGGAGGTCTTTTGGATCTGCATATCTCCATTCAGGTCTGGCTGTCTGTACTGCGTCTCGTAAGTCTTTGTTCATACCGTCAATGAATGCATTCACCAGGATTCTAACATCAAGTGGGTATATGCAAATGTACTCCATGTCTGCCCATTTCAGCTGTAACCGTCCAAAGTACATCTCTACACTCTCTCCTTTTTGCTGTGTCACGTTAGTCAGGAGTACAGACCAGACTGCTCTGTTTGTTCCACTGTAGCCTCACTGTGACTCACAGTACGTCTCCACAGACCGTGCAGATTTATCATCCATGCCCCAAGCCTGATTCTTTGCCACATCTGTGTGTGTCTTTATTATATGTCCTAGTGCCTCACCTGCCTTTGAACTCACCAACCTCTCTAGGTCTGCCCAGGTACACTTATATGTCTCCTGTATTTCCTTTATGTGTCTGTAAAACAGGAATGGTTGGTTTTCAGGGTCAGGCAGCTGCTTCAGCAAAGCTAGCTGGTCAGAGGGGCTCCAGGGATAATACACCTGCATCTTTCTTATTCTAGTCGCCCTTCTAGGTCCTGATGTGGTTGGCCGTCTGATGTCTACTGTCAGCTTACTCCTCAATGGTCAATGTCCCCACTACCAACTAACCACATTATTATGTCAGCTTCTTATGTCACTGCATATGATCTTGTCTGGACAGGATTTAGCGCATGTCGCTTAGGTTAGTAGCACAGGTCACACAAGTAGTTATTAAGTCTGGGTTTGTCTGAGTCTGACCACAGTGTTTACAAGTCCATCTGTATTGTCTGGGTCTCTGGTTAAACTTTGTCAATCAAAACATTCATAATACACCTTCCATACTGCTGCACATTCTCAAACATCATTTATTCACTTGCTATTTTCTTCCCTTATCTGTGCCTTTTTGTACATCCAAACATTCACACTCTGTGAGTAACCGAGTCTTGCCCTTTTCTGGCCAAATGCATCCAGGAAACTTTACAATGTAATGCCACATATAACACGAGCTATATCATTACTCAATTCATTCAGCCTCAGATGTAGATTTGAAATATCTATAACACATCTGTCCAGGATCTCCCACAAGAACTAGAAAGGTAACAATCTCTTGACACAAAATGATGTGTGATGATTCATTCATACGTGCTCATTCAGGGATTTCTTTCTTTCACTTTTCAGTGGTCATTTGATTTTACAAAGAGAAGATAACAAAAATCCCTTATTTCAATCACTGCGCCTAATTCAGCTCAAAGTGAGTTGAATAATGCCCTCTGTCACATACAGAGGACCATTCCTAATTGGGACCCCTCATCAATAGGGGATTTATGTATATCCCTTATACTCAATTACTCATCTCTCATCTCATTCAGAGGTTCACATAGACATACATACAAGGATTCACACAGCCTGCCTATTTTGCACTTTGGAATTAACACCTTAAACTACAGCAGTGTCCACTGACGCTCTGAGAACATCAAGTCCAACTTCTTAAACAACAAGAACAACAAAAACCAAAACAACCAAAAGCCACAGCCCTACTATACAAAATACTGCCTCATATGATTTACTGCCAATCCAAAATGACCAAAATAACAACACTGCACGGAGTATCCCAGCTCTGTGCTACCCAGTACACAACCAGTTAGTATATTAGTATATTGCCAGAACAGATTGACAGATAATACAGATGACAATTATTATCTTATCACTCTATTATTCAACTCTCATAGAGACATACTCACTGCTCACTGGTGATGTGGGTTCTTTTGAACCGTGTTGTACAACCTTACCCAGAGATATGTAGAGATCCAGAGAGAGATTGCAAATACAAACCAATGTAAGAATAAATTTTCTCACCTGCTGCAGCTGCTGGGTTTGTAGTTCCAATCTCCCAGGAAACTCCCACACACGGATTCCGAATAGGCTGGTTTCCACGGTCCCCGTTGGGCACCAAACTGTTGTAGCTGTTTTCGTTCTGACAAAAGTCAGGTCTGCCAGATCACCAGTCAGGCCGAATTAGGAGTTTACGCACTTAATTTACAAGCGCTTGGAGACAAAAGAGACTGCACGCACACAAGCAGGTGGTGGGCAAATCACTTTATCTGATGTAATGAAATACAAGGCAATCTTTTATACCATTTACAACAATATGTAATTCTATGGAGCTCATGTGGCCCCCACCATCACCCACCATCACCTCAGGGTCATACCTTGTTTACAATGTACCCAGAACATGTTGTTACTGACTATTGAGAACATATATGATAAGAAGCATTTTTCCCTTGAAGAGGAGACATGCAAAACTGCAGCGTCATAAGAATAAATGAAAGGCAAAAGGCAAATGAAGAATTAAAGGCAGTTAGGCATTTAAAGGCAAATCATTAACCCTTCTATATCAACCGCACTCTGTGTCGGGGTTTTCTCAATCAGTGTACCCTACACATCGAAATCTTGGGGCACATGTTTGCTTCTGACCGTGCCAAAGTGGGCTTCATTATGTCACATCTAGCAGGAGAGGCTCTTGCCTGGCTAAACCAATTATGGGAGAGAGGAGACCTGCTGGTTAATGATCTTCATTCTTTACTAGAGACTTTTCGCAGGACCTTCGATGAACCTGGTCAGGCCACGTCAACCACTTCTGCTCTGCTTCACTTACGCCAAGGAACCCTCATGGTGGCTCAGTATGCTGTTCAGTTCCGCACCCTCTCGTCTGAGTTATCCTGGAACAATGAGGCCTTGCTGGCTACCTTCTAGGAGGGCCTATCTGGAAAAATTAAGGATGAGCTGTCAGGCCTACCATCTTGGATGACCTGATTTCTTAGAGAACCGGATTGACTTGAGTTTTCAGGAGCGTTCCATGGAGATTAAGCGAGACAAGAGGTCCTACCACCTGGACTCTAGTTTTTCCAAGATGGCTACATCATCTTCTTCTCCTGAAACTATGGAGGTAGATCGAGTAAGTCTGGACAGCCGCCGCCAGGAGGCGAGTCGCAAAGACGGAGACTGTCTATATTGTGTTAGTTCTGAACACCTGATCTACTCCTGTCCAAAGAAGTCGGGAAACTCCTGTGCCTAGGCTTGGTAGGAGATTCCATCCTTGGTAGAGAATATTCCTCTCCTTCATTGCAGATCTCTGTCTCCATGACTTGCAGAGCAATAAAATTTTTTGGACTCTGTCTGTTGGATTCCGGAGTCGCCGGGAGTTTTATCCAGCAGACGTTTGTGGATTGTTACCACTTACCAGTTCAGGCTCTTCCCAATCCGTTGCGGGTGACCGTTGTCGATGGCCAGCCACTGACCAAACCCGTCCAGTTTCAGACTGAGCCAGTGGAACTCCGGGTAGGTCTTATGCATTCTGAAAGAATCTGTTTTTCTGTGTACCCTGGTTTGTCTCACCCCTTGCTTTTAGGTTTGCCTTGGTTCCAGAAACACGAACCAGTCCTTAATTGGAGAACAGGTGAAATTCTGCATTGGGGAGATTCCTGCTTGGACTGTTGCTTAAACCGGATTGAACCAGTTTCACCCCTGGTCCAACCTGCTACCCTGCCTGGATTACCATCCACTAACTGGTCCTTCTCGGACGTCTTCGGAAAAAAGGAAGCTGAAAAACTTTCCCCCCCCACAGGTCGTATGACTGTCCAATAGATCTTCTTCCTGGAACATCTCCTCCCCGTGGGAGAGTTTACCCTCTTTCCCAGGCAGAGACTCAAGCTATGTCGGACTACATCCAGGAGAATTTGGCCAGAGGGTTTATCCGAAAATCATCATCACTGGCAGGAGCAGGCTTCTTCTTTGTGAAGAAAAAGGACGGATCCTTGTGGCCCTGTATCGACTACCGGGGACTGAACCAGATCACGGTAAAAACAGGTACCTTTTGCCTCTAATTTCAGAACTGTTTGACCGTCTCTGAGGGGCCCAAATCTTTACCAAGTTGGATCTCAGAGGTGCCTACAACTTGATCCTAAACAGGGTTGGAGACGAATGGAAAAAAGCCTTCAACACCTGTGATGGGCACTACAAGTACCTGGTAATGCCGTTTGGTCTAAGCAATGCACCCGATGTTTTCCAGGAGTTCGTCAATGACATTTTCAGGGATCTGCTTTACACCTGTGATGTTGTCTATCTGGACGACATTCTGATTTTTTCCATTGATTTGGCCACGCACTGGAGGCAAGTACGCCTAGTCTTACAGAGGCTCAGGGAGAACAGACTGTATGCCAAGTTTGAAAAGTTCCTCTTTGAACAATCCACTTTGCCTTTCCTTGGTTACATTGTTTCCTCCACAGGATTGAAATTGGATCCAGAGAAGGTATCAGCTGTACTCAAGTGGCCTCGCCCGTCTGGGCTGTAGGCCATACAGCGATTTCTGGGCTTCACCAACTACTACAGACAATTCATCCCTAACTTCTCCACCCAAGTGGCGCCCATCTCAGCTCTGACCCGGAAAGGTATGAATCCCAAGGATTGGCCTCCTGATGCTGAGGAGGCTTTTGTTTCTCTCAGAAAGACCTTTGCTGTCGCTCCTGTTCTTCATCGCCCTAACGCCAATGAACAATTTTATCTTGAGGTCAATGCCTCCTCAGTAGGTGCGGGAGCCGTACTTACCCAGAAATCGTCCACCGGGTGAATGAATTCCTGTGGGTTTTTTTCCAAGGTTTTTTTCTTCCGCAGAGAGGAATTATTCTGTTGGAGAGTGGGAATTGTTGGCTATAAAATTGGCTCTGCAGGAGTGGAGGCATCTTCAAGAAGGAGCTCTTCATCAGGTAGTCATATACACCGATCACAAAAACATTGCTTACCTCCAAACTGTGAAAAGGCTGAATCCTCGTCAAGCCCGCTGGGCTCTGTTTTTTGCTCGCTTTAATTTTGTTCTTCATTTTCGCCCAGCTGACAAAAATGTCAAAGCAGACGCACTTTCCAGAGCCTTTCTACCTCCAGATCAAGATGAAGAACCGCAGCACATCAATGAACCCTCAAGGTTAGTCGCTGTCGCTTCTGCTGATCTTACCTGGCTTCCTCCTTGGAAAACTTTCGGGTCAGCTTCTGAACGTATTCGTGTCCTTTGATGGGGTCACTCCTCCAAGTTGGCTGGTCACACCGGTCAGAGAAAAACTCTGCAACTCATCACCCGGTAGTACTGGTGGCCTGCTATGGCTAAGTACATCCAGGAATATGTCACAGTCTGTCCTTCCTGTGCCTGTAACAAAAAGGCCAAACACCTTCCTGCAGGTAGGCATCAGCCTCTTCCAATTCCATCCGCTCCCTGACAACATATCGCGATGGACTTCATCACAGATCTTCCGATCTCATCTGGCTGTTCTGTGGTATGGGTAGTGGTGGACCGCTTCTCTAAAATGGCAAACTTCATTCCGCTACCCGATCTTCCTACTGCTCCAGAGTTGGTGGACCTGTTCATCCGACACATCTTCCGTCTCCATGGTTTCCCTCTTCACATCTTGTCCGACAGAGGAGTCCAATTCACCTCAAGATTCTGGAGAGCAGTTTGTAAACTGGTAAGAATTGAACTGGATTTTTCCTCAGCATACCATCCCCAGTCCAATGGACAAGTGGAGAGGACAAATCAAATCCTGGCTGGATTCCTGCGTCACTTTGTCAACGCGCATCATGACGACTGGGTAGACTTACTGCCCTGGGCCGAATTTTCCTACAACAACCAAGTAAGTGAATCTTCTGAAAAGCCTCCCTTTCAGATTGCCTTCAGACTGCAACCAGGAATACCTCTTCCCATCTCTGGATCATTTGGAGTTCGGTCTGCCGATACTTTCTCCAAAGATTTTTCTATGGATTGGAAGGACACCAAAACTGCTCTTGAGAATGCCTCCTAGCGTATGAAAAGGCATGCAGACAAGAGACGTTTGGATGCGCCTATCTTTCGCCCCGGAGACAAGGTATGGCTCTCTTCAAAGTATATCCATTTAAAGATGCCATCCTACAAATTGGGTCCACGGTTCATCGGACCATTTGAGATCTTGAGACAAATCAATCCAGTCTCTTACAAGCTGAAGTTGTCTACTTCCCTATGTGTGCCTAACTCCTTTCATGTTTCTCTCCTCAAACCAGTAGTTTTGATCCCCTTCTTTAAGGATCCTGGTACCACTCCTGACCCTGTCTCGGAGGATGATGTTTTTGAGGTAAAACATATCCTGGCCATGAGGAAAGTAAGAGGTAAGACCTACTACCTGGTGGACTGGAAGGGTTTTGGTCCTGAGGAGAGATCTTGGGAGCCTAGAGAGAACATCGAGGCTCCTCTTCTCCTTAAAAGATTCTATGCAGGCTTGAAAAAGGGGGGGGTGTAAAGATGGGGAAACTGTTACACCCGGTCCCTGTCCTGGTGCAGCGCCCAGGTCTGCCACTGTTACACCTGGTCCCCGTCCTGGCGCTGCATCCAGGTCTGCCGCTGCTCCCCGTTCTGGGCACTTACCTTGTGCCTCGCACACTGTCCTTAGGCAGCAACCGGCCTCCTCTGTGTCCCATGCTGCCGCTCAGCATTCAGGTCTCTTCCCTGTCTCCACCTCATGGCGTCCTGTCGGCAGATCTGTAACTAAAGCTATTAGGGCATGCCCACGGGCTCTCCTGCCTTCTAAAAGGGACAGCATGCATTTTTCAAAAAGAACAATTAACCAATGGCAGCGCACTGGTTGCATTTCTGGCCTCTCCTCCATAGGGAGAGCGCCGGAGCAATGAGTAGCAATCATTGCTACATCCGGTTCTCTTGCTAACCTGTCTGCGCTGCGTCTGCAGTCTCTGTGCATTCTCTAATCCTATCTGTCTCCACAGAGTATCAGTATCCTGACCTTCCAGGTTATATCTGCAACCATCTGGGCGAAAGCCATCCCATTCCGCCAACAGCCAACCGAGTCCAAGGACTGTGTGAAGGTCACTGGAACCAACTACTTACCATCTACCTGGATCTAGGACCCGTCTCATTTTGGACTCTGCTGTAACTTCTGTTATCCCTTTTGGTCCCCCTGGGACAGCAGCCACGTGTCCAGGGTATAACTGGAGGTAGCACCTGTGTCCTCCGGGTATTCCATTCTGGTCCTATCTGAGGGGCTTTACTATGGGTACCCGGGGCTCACTAGTCACACCCCTTCGGAGCCCCCCCGGACCTTGGTCCCGAGGTTCCACTTTAAAAATAAAAAACGAATGTAAACTTCACCATCTCTGCCTCCGCTTCCATTCGTTACACAAGTCTTTTCTGATCACCCACCACATTCCTTCCATATAACAGATTAGTACACTTCCCCCATAACATTACTTCCAACGATCTCTGAAGGGAATCTTACTCATCCTGCCTCTAAATCACACCCAACCTCTATATCCAATTGTCACCCCATATTGTTACTCCCATTTGCCTCCAAATGCCTTGGACAGCACATCCAATTTGAAGTTTCATCCCATCTATCATCCAACTCACTCAATTCAATTAAATTTAAGTGTGCTTTATTGGCAGGACTAACTACATGTTTGCTTTGCCAAAGCAAATGGTAAAAATAGGAGGACTGGGGTCGTGAGGCATATGGAAGTACAGGATATATCTGACTCCTTTTAGAGGATAGGGGCATGTCCAGGGTGGGGTATAGGAGTCCATGACATATCAGGCTCTTTAGTCAGGGGGATAGGGACATGTCCAGGGTGGGGTATAGAGGTCCATGACATATCAGTCTCCTCATAGTTTGTGGCAAGCACGGACATATTCCGCTGCTATGGCCGCTGCAGTTCCCTCTTCATCCAGTATTATTGGCAGTTTCTCTTCCTCCTCCATGAAGGTGAAGTCTGGGAGGAGATCAGACAGTCTCTTGAAGTGAGTGTCCCTCACTGCAGAGCATTTGGGGCACCTCAGCAGGAAGAGGGCCTCGTCCTCTATGGCCTCTTGGGGGCACTGCTGGCAGAGTCTTCTCTCTCGGGGCTTGTAGTTCTGTCGGTGCCACCTAGATTCGATGAGTAGGCTGTGGACGCTCAGTCTATGCCAGCTTAGGATCTGTCGCTCTTTGGGGTTTTCTAGTTTCTCTTGATATGGGGCCAGTTTGGGATCTATAGGTTCTGGTATATCATCAGTTTCTGGGATTTGTTTATGTTGTACCTCCAGATGATGAGATATTCCTCTTTGACTTTGACTCTTCAACAATTTACAATCAAGCTTCAGAGCTCTCTCCTACTTGACCAGAACTGCCCTCACCAAAATTACTAGTGACTTACTTACTGCCAAAGCTAATGGAAAATTCTCTATACTTCTCCTTCTAGACCTACACTTTGCCTTCGACACAGTCAACCTCTCAGTCTTACAACAGGTCTAACTCAAACCTTATTTACTATCTCCCATTCCTATACTATCTGCTCATCCTGGCATCTCTCAGTCGGTGTTCCCCAAGGTTCTGTTTTAGGACCCCTACTCTTCTCCTCTTCTCCATCTATACCTTTCTGCCTGGGACAACTCAGACAGTCTCATGGCTTTTATCCATAAGCTGATGACACTCAGATAAACCTCTCTGGTCCTGATGTCATTTCTTTGCTGTGCAGAATCCCAGAGTGTCTATCACCCATACCCTACTTCTTCTCATCACGTTTCATTCACTTGATTGCACAATAACGGCTTAACCCCTTAGTGACAGATCCAATTCTGTACTTAAAGACCGAGCCAATTTTTACAATTCTGACCACTCTCACTTTATAGGGTTATAACTCTGGAACGCTTTAACTGATCCAGCTGATTCTGAGAGTTTTTTTGTGACATATAGTCCTTCATGTTAGTGGTAAAATTTCTTTGATATGAATTACGCTTATTTTTGAAAAAATGGAAATGTGGCAAAAATTTAATTTTTGTGCTCTTAAATCAGAGAGTCATATCACACAAAAGAGTTAATAAATAACATTTCACACATGTCTACTTTACATTCACACAATTTAGGAAACATATTTTTTTTTCTTAGAACATTATAAGGGTTAAAAGTTGACCAGCGATTTCTCATTTTTCCAACACAATTTACAAAACTGTTTGTTTTTGGGACCACCTCACATTTGAAGTGAGTTTGGGATGTCAATATAACAGAAAATACCCAAAAGTGACACCATTCTAAAAACTGCACCCCTCAAGGTGCGTAAAACCACATTCAATAAGTTTATTAACCCTTAAGGTGCTTCAGTAGAACTAAAGCAATATGGAAGGAACAAATCTAACATTTTTCTTATTTCATAAAAAATGTATTTTGTAACCAAACTTTTTTATTTTCACAAGGGTATCAGGAGAAAATGGACCACAAAATTTGTTTTGCAATTTCTCCTGAGTATGACGATATCCCGAATGTGGGGGAAAGCCACTGTTTGGGCACATGGCAGGGCTTAGAAGAAAGGGAGCACCATTAGACTTTTGAAAGCAAAATTGGCAGGATTCAATGGTAGGTGCCATGTCATATTAGGAGACTCCCTGATGTTCCTAAACAGTGGAAACCCCCAATTCTAACTCCAACCCTAACACAGCCTTAACCCTAATGCCAACCCCAACACATCTCTAACCCTAATCCCAACCCTAACCATAACCCTAACCACAACCCTAGCCCCAACACCACAACCCTAACCTCAACCCAACCCTAGCTCCAACCCTAACCCTAGCCCAATCCTAACCCTAGCCTCATCCCTAACCCTAGCCCTAACCCTAACCCTAATGGAAAAATGGAAAAAAATACATTTTTTTTTGTTTTATTATTTTTACCTAACTAAGGGGGTGAAAAAGGGGAGTTTGATTTACTATATTTTTCATTTTGATCACTGTGATAGGGTCTATCACAATGATCAAAATGAACCACTAGGAAAAATCTATTGTTGCTGATTGCCGGACGGCAGATCTTGGTGGGCGCACTGTGTATGCACCTGCCATTTTCTTCCTGGAACAAGACAACGAGGTGCGGAAGATAGAGCCTGAGGGACCTGGGTACACGGGAGGTACCAGGAGGGCTCGGGAGACCCCATTTCTCTCTCCTCTGATGTGCTAGAGGAGAGAGAAATAGATGGGAAATCAGATATTTTTGCAGGCACCATTATTCAGTGAATAACGGCAATCACAACACTGGGGACAGTAAAAACTTACTCAAAATCATGTAGTCAAGACCCCGGAGATTGTCTGATGCTGGGGGTCACTATAACTTTACTTCTTAGTGCTGTTAGAAAGCAGGAATAAGTAACCTTAACTGCCGCCGTCAAAAGGTGTATCAGCGGTCGTTAAGGGGTTAACAACCTAATGCTCTATTGTTTACTAATACGTCAAGAAGCATGTTGTGGCAATTGCAGTGGGCTTAGGAGCTGGCATCTGGATTTAATAGCAGCAATCAACAGTGACAGCAGCATTTATATGTTGCAATCCATTTTAGGAATTTGATCAAGCACTCCTGATGGGTTGATATGAAAGCCTGCAGCCTGCTGTTGTTTCTTAAGTAAAGAGGAAAACTCAGAAATACACTGATGCTGCTAGAGGAACAGACGAATATAAATTGAGGCTAAAGCTGCTGTTGTTGTATCTCTTTTGACCTCCATCCACAGGATGGATATCATAGCAGATTGTGATTTTTACTATAGAAAGAATAACTGTTTTGAAGATGGACGCCGACCCAACAGGACGTACTACACAGAGCTCCTGATCTGACTGAGGCAATCCAGGCCATCTAGCCTCAAAAAGAAGAAAAAAAGGGCTCCAGGGGTGAGGAACAGCATTCAGCTTAGATATAGACCTCATCAAGGCTATATAGACTAGACTGGAACAGTGGAAACCCCCGCTGCCAGGGGATAACACCAGACCATCAGGAAAGTGTGGGGACTGGTGGGGCCTGCACTTCTCACCTGCAGGCAGACTCCCACGGTGACAGGAGGACTATTAGAGGAGCAGTGTTGGACTGGGAGAAGAGAGGTGACCTGGGGACGGCTGGAGCTGCAGAAGCAGAGACACCGCGGTGAGCAGCCAGACACTTCCCCCCTCCCCCACTGTGACAGGCAGATTAACAGAGAGGCAGCGTCAGGCTGGAAAGAAGGCAGCTGGAGTGGAGGAAACCTGGACTGCAGGAGGAGAGACACCCCAGGTGAGCAGTCAGACGCTTCCCCCCCTCCCCCTGTGGTGACAGGAGGATTATCAGTGCAGGAGGTGGCAGGCAGACCAACAGTTCATACAGATATCCAGGAGGCTAAGGGAGAGGGAGCAGTGCTCAGGGACGCTAGTGGGGGCAGACACCAAAAGGAGCTTCTGCAAAACAAACTGGTGACACACTAATGGACACCTGCCTCTCCATATAAAGGCCCTTTCCTTGAGGCAACAATAATTGTAACTACAGCTGTGTGAGAAGATCCAGAGCACACGGACTATATATACATAAACTGATTAACAGAAGGAAGCTCTCACACCACTTACATCTCCCACAGTGTAAATCAAAGAGTTAAAGCACTGAACCAGTTAAACCTGCATATCAGTATAAGGAAACAGTGCATGATAATAACCTTCCTTACACACAAAATGAAGTAGGAAGGAACACAGCACCCAATAGGAAAATATGAGCACAAACCACAAAGCATTGAAATTTCTGGAGTCTTCCTTTCGGTCACTGAATAAAATCTGAAACCCTGCAGGATATGAACTCAACAGTTGATAAAAGATGAAGGTGACTGTTGCACATGGTCTATTCAAAGGTTAATACTTGTCCAGATATTTACACTGCAGGATTACTCTGAGAAGATATACTCCATCTAGTAGTGGAAAGGTTACAGGGCAGATGAGAATTGTCTGTATGAGGAGGCTTAACTAAAATACAAAGAAAAAAAAATTCCTATGTAAAGGGCAACCCAATCCCTAATTATAAACACAGAGAGGCTACAAAATAGCCTGTACAAGTTATAAAAGGAAGAAATATGGTCAAAATAGGACGTTCGACGGGACCGAATAACCATAGTGAAATAACATCAAATAAAAATATGGAGAAATTCATTACAAAACAAAGTAGCTCCAAACAAGAAATGTCACACTCAAAAAATGTCATTTAGGAACAAGAATCAGAAGTAGAAGAAGAGTCTACCTATCCAATAGATTCGGATAAACCCATATCCAGGGGTTTTATTAAAAATATCTTGTCTTCTGCCTTAGCACCTTTAGCTAAAGACGTTTCGGAAATCAAGAAAGACATACAACACATCGGGAAAAGAGTGGAGGAATTAGAGGGAGCACAGGCTAAACTAACTGCCTGTACAGGGAAAATAACAGAAGGTCTGCAACTTCATGAAGATCACATTAACACCCTGTATATCACATTGGAAGACATAGATCATAGAAATAGAAGGAATAATCTTAGAGTCCGAGGAATTCCGGAAGCAGCGGGGAAGGAAGATGTGACAGCTGTCCTAACGGAACTTTTTTTTTACCCATGCTAGGCCCAGGTGAAGGTCCGGAACAGGTCCTAGAAAGAGCCCACAGGGCATTAAAACCTAAACCCAAGCCAATGGAACTTCATAGGGACATAATCTGCAGGAGAAGATTTTCAAAAAGGCGAGATCAAAGGAAACTCTAAAATACAGAGACTCCACAGTTTACATATACCAAGACCTTGCCCCTTCAACTTTATCCAAGCGACGCATACTAAATCCCTTCACAGATGTATTAAAAGAAAGACGTTTCCATTTCTGATGGCTTTTCCCATTTGGTCTACTTATTACAGCAGAGGGCAGGAGATACACAGTCAGAACGACAGTGGATATAGCGAAAATATGTGAAGAACTGGACATTCAGCTCGACCCGATTCCCGACCTGAGATCGCTACATACGAACCTCCAATCTTTGGACCTACCAGTACAGGAGAAATGTAGAAAAGTTGGGAATCCTAAAAGCCAAAGAAATAGGAAAAGAAAAGCAGAAGTTCAAACATCAGGAGAAAAGTGAAATCTGGAAAATAATGGAAGATTATGAAGAGGACCCTATGTTTTATAGGTTCTCTTCTCCAGATATGATTCTTGGTTGTGTTCCTCTTTTTATAGATCTCTCTACCATATCTTCTTCCATGCATTAGAGAACATTGTAATGGTTAAGCCTTATAACACTACCCATAATATTGCTCATAAGTGGTTTAATATGCTTTGCTGTTACTTGAATTTGTCGCTTTTCCCTAGCTTGGTATAATCTAGTTGGACGAATGGTTAGAACATTAGAGTTAGGGCGTCAAGCCCATTCCTGTGTTGTTCTGTTTCTGTTGTTTTTTCTCATTCTTATATCCCCCTTTTCTACCCCTCTCTTTTCCATACATCCATTGATGGTGCGGCGTATGACAGCTCATGGACCGGACATCACAACAAATCACTATGGATAGCCAAACACAAGAAACGGTCACAGCATCGTATAATGTGAGAGGACTGAATGCACAGATCAAAAGGTCCCAGGTATTGGCACACATCAAAAAGTTGGGGATAGGTATTGTGTTGCTACAAGAGACACATTTCACACAAGAGAAAGCCCTAAATTTAGACAAACATCATTACTATGACACCTGGTTTCATTCATACTCATCCTCCAGGAAATCGAGAGGAGTCGCTATTGCGATATCCAAACACACACCATTCCAATACATGGAGGCACTCAAGGATAACAATGGCAGATTTATTTTTATCAAAGGGAAAATTGCCCATAAATTTGTAATGATAGGCAATTTATACGCCCCCAATACTAAACAAGATATTTGGTTCTCCAAGAAGATGAGAGAGGCTAACAATTTTATAGAGAGCACCTTGATCCTGGGAGGTGACTTAAATACGCCTCTTGAACCAGTAGTAGACTCCTCCACAGGGAAATCAAATGTAACCAAAAAAGCACTTAATCGCATCTCCGTGACTCTACATTTGCACCAGCTAATAGACACATGGAGATTTTTATACCCTACTTCAAAAGACTTCACCCATTTTTCCCAAACACAATCGTCCTATAGTCGAATAGATTATCTCTTCCTGCCGTTCCAGATGATTTCAAATCTAAGGAAGTGCAGATAATCACGAATGTACACTCGATTCTTATAAATAAAATAGTGCTGGGTTACAGACCAAAAATAACACATGGAGACTTAATGAGATCCTTTTGTCTGAATAGTTCACCAAAGGGAAAATACTGAGAATGATAAAAGAATACTTTGATTCCCCCTTGTTTGGGAAGCTCACAAGGCGGTGGTAAGACGCAAATAAAACAAGACACAACAGACAAATCTGGAGTCTCTTTCTAAAGAGATCCAGATCCTTAAAAAAGAACACAAACAAACGCTCAGACCAGACACTTTCACTCTTTTTATGCAAAAAAGGCGAGAATTCAGGGATATAATGAATAAGGATTCAATCAGGGTGTTCACAAAATGGAAACACAAAATGCTTGCACATGGGGATAAAGTGTCAAAATTCATGGTGTCTCAGATTAAAAAGAGAAAAGCGAAGTCACTATTATATACACTCAAAAAATCAAATGGAGAGAAAATTTGAGACCCAGATGGCATTATTCCAGCCTTTAAAGAATATTACTCCTCTCTATATAATCTGCGCCCTTGTGAGATTGAAGAACAATTAGAAGCAAGAAAGGTTAACATAAAAGAATTTTTAAATACCATTAATTTACCAAACCTTTCCGAAGAACAGCACCTAGAATTAGTAGGCCCTTTCACGTTGCGGGAACTCTAGTCTGCCATGTCGAACTGTCTGGCAGACAAGACCCCAGGCCCAGATGGACTCCCTGCCTCCTACTATAAATCTTTCCAGGAGACATTGAGCCCATACCTTCTGAAGTTGTGTATTGAGGTGTTGGGGGGAGCGACCTTCCCGAAACAGACACTAGAAGCACACGCACACATATCGTTGATCCATAAGGAAGGCAAAGACTCAGAGATATGCAGCAATTATAGACCTATCTCTTTATTGAATAACAATCTTAAATTGTTTTAAAAAATGATTGCCAAAAGAATAGGTCTGGTATTGGACATATTAATCTCACCGGAACAGGTGGAGTTTGTCGGGGGCAGAGAAGGTAGGGATAATTCTCTAAGAGTCTTATACCTGATGCAAAATGCTAAACTCCATCATAAACCATTGGTGTTGATGGGAACGGATGCGGAAAAGGCTTTCAACAGGGTGGACTGGACTTTTATGCAAGAGACCTTGGAGAGATTTGGGTTTCCATCACTGTTAATCAATGCCATTTTTCAAATGTACACATACCCAACAGCAAGGATAAGGATAAATGGAGAGTTGCCCACTCCCTTTGTGACGGAAGTGACTTCCCCCCGGCCTCCAGTATGATGCGCGATCACAGACGCAGGGCCTGGGGGACGTCACTTACGGCCCTGCGTCTGTCATTTACATGCACCGCTCACTATGCTCATGATGCTATGGGTGGGAACAATTGTTCCTGTGCCTGTGGTATGTGTGAGGTGATGGTTGCCATGGTAGCAGCATGGTCATGTGTGCACTCTATTGGAAGCCGGGAGTCATGTTAAATCTGACCCGGTGTGACTCATCCATATGCACCGCTCATTATACCATGAATTGGTTCAGCTGTATGGGATATATATAGGAACAAACACACAGACTGACGCACAGCCCCCTGAGGAAGCCCACGCGAAACGCGCGTTGGGGCTGCTTGGTGTGACCAGTTACAAAGATTTATTCGGGTGAGACTCCTTCTAGTATCTGATGTTTATTGCTAGGCTCTTTTGGGTTGATTATTAGAATGGTATTATGCTGAATATGTGTAGCCAGAGTGGCATATAGATGTTTTCATGACGTATCTGTTACTAGTGAAATGTTACAATAGTAAGTGTTGTTACAAGATAATTTATATGATCTCAGTATTCCCAAACTATAATTATTGTAACTGTGTTGGACTTTATGTCTTGTGTCCTTCACATCCTCTAGGTTTTTATAAAACTTTTTATAATGTATTATGTAATTAATATTCATGAAAATATTCAATAAATATGCTTTATATTATGGTGTTTGATAATCCTGAGTTTTCTTTTTTTTGTTTGCAGGTAATATTGGAGTATACCTGCTGATTGTTTTTAGTGTTAATTTTAACTCCTTTTTCTGGAACTTTTTTATTTTATTTTTGTTTATTTGTACTAAAAATTACAGGTTTATTGTTTGCCATAAAACCACAAAAAAGCAATAAGAAGCATTCAAAACATAGTATGTACCCGAAAATTGTATAAATAAAAATAAAAGATCAACACTCAAAATGAAAGTCCTTACACTGCAACCAGTGATGGAAAAATAATCATTTAATATATGGGTCATGAAAGATAGAGACAAAAAAAATATTTTTTTTACAACGTTCTGAATTTTTTTAGCCTGTAAAATAATAAAAAAGTATATACTGTATGTTTGGCATCATTGCAATTATACTGATCAGAAAAAAAATTTTCTTAGGTCATTTTTACTACACAATTAACGCTGTAAAATCAACACACAAAAAAAAATCAGGGAAATGCATTTTTTTCACCATTTCAGTGCAATATCAATTGTTAATTGATAGAGATGAGCGAGCACTAAAATATTTGGTGCTTTTTGCTCGAGCCAATCAATTCCTAATCCTCGCATGCTTGTATCGAATAACGAGTATAATGGGAGTCAATGGGAAAGCAGAGGTTTTTTTCCAGCAAACCCTAAAAAGAGATCTGGGGGGCAATGAAAATGTTCAAAAGGATAGGAAAAGTGCTGAATGGAAGGAAAACAGCATGTGGAAGATCCCTGGAAGCATCTCTGACGCCCAGATGACTGCTGAGAACAATGGTGTCACACTTTTACTCCACTTTAAAGAATGACAACAAAACATTACAAACCCACGAGAGGTTGCATTTTACAGAAAAAAAGTTAAGAAACATTTGTTCCTGTATATAAGACAAAATTTAAAAATGATTTTAAAAAAGTATAACTTAAGTAAACATGATTTTTTTTATTAAAAATAGAAAATTTCAGTATACTTTATGAAGGAAGCAAGAACTGTTAAAATAAGGGACTCAGATACACCCTGTATTATGTCTCTTTCAGATGTCAGTGTGTCTGGTATGTGTGGTAACAGTTTTCACACATAACAGAGACACTTACACATGTAGACCCATTCAAGTGAATGGGTCTGTACACAAGTCTGTGTGTTTCCACTGCAAAACACACTGACATGTCCATTTTTTAACAGCAGCATGGGCCTTAAAATGTCTTGCACACGTGCACACCCCAGCGCCAGATGCTCAAGACAGCTCACATCAATGTCCACTGCTCGCACCACCTGAGCTATAAATAAATATGTCTTTTTTTTAATGACGTGGGGTTCCAGATAACCAGCCAAGCTAAAGCAGACAGCTGGAGGCTGGTACTCTCAAGCTTGTAAGAGGCCATAGATACTGTTTCCGCCAGACAAAAATTAGCATAGGAACCCCACATCATTTTTTTAAATGTATTTATTTATAACACAAGCAGTGGCTGATGAATACTCCAATCAGCGGCCATCTGCTCTCACTGTTAATAGTTGAATACAGCTCTCAAAATTGTTCCCTGCTAGTGCTGATTGCAGCACGAGCAGAGTACAATGATGTGAGCTGTATTCAGCACCCGGCACCAGAGAACAGTGTGAACTGTATCGCTGATTCCCTGGCCAGGCACTGGTGCATGTGATAATGATGCTGCACACGGTTGCCACTTATATGCCACACATATTAAATACACAAACACACGGACACACAGACATGGATATCTCAGGCACTGGCTTTTGCGGTACCATAAATATGACAACATGTGAAAGAACTTTTAGACATAAAAGAGAGCTTCATACACATTCTGCCTTTTAAAAGGCCATTCACTTTTGAGGGTTGGACTACTATACTAAGAAATAAACTTCCGACCAAGGAATAGTCGAAGGATTAGCAATATATTACCAATAGATTTTTTTAAACAAGTTTTTTGAGGGTTAAATACCCGCAAAATGTATTTCAGATCATGGATTAGTCTACTGGTGAGCTATATAATACTGATAAGGGTATGTGCACGCACGAAGTAAAATTTCTGTACTATTTCTGCATCTCCTGACAGGAAAAAAGCAGCTGCAAAACGCACATTTTTGGTGTATTTTTGGTGCGTTTTTGCCTGCATTGCTGATTTATTTGAGTGCAGTCAATAGTGAAAAACACAGTGCTAGGGTTTCCGGATAGCATCAAATATAAATTATGATAAGGTGCGATTGCAACCGAGGGTTCACCGTGTGGTAATGGAGGAACCGCAGCTAGGAAACAATGGCGGAGCGTAGCTGCGAGCAAGCATCGCAATCACACTGAGTTAAATGTCACTCGGTGTGAACAGAATGCTAAGTACCAGACTCTGTTACTTCACAGAGCAGTACACACACAGAGCACTCTATGTTATGCCCTGTTAGACGTCAGAGGAGCATAGAAGGAATGACGCTAGTTGGGGTCCTTATGATTTCCTCCCACTAAGCTGGTGGTTGAGCCTACCCTGTCACACTGTTAGTGTAGCTTGCACATGCCACTAAATCGCTACGTGCAGGTGCTAAGCTCAATCAGGAGTTCCCACCCTACACTGCCTGTCTAAAAACGCGCTCACAGCTAGTAGCAGGACACATGTACACAGGGTGGTAATGCTCTCACCAACACACTAAACACATGTTATCTTAGCGCGCCGAAGCGTGCACAAGATGACCTTTTATACGTTCCTCGATTAAGTCCAGTTTGACAGGACCTTGCTCGTAAGCCAATCCGGAGTCGGCGCAGGACCTGAGCATGTGACATCCGACCACCAATGAGAGGTTGCCACCTCACGAGCATGATCATTTTCAATTGCTTTTCTGTACTGCTATATACCACCAAAATGTGACAGAAAGCACGTAATACTCTATGGATAAATAATTTAATCCTGAACTTTCTTTCTATGCTTTTTCTTCGTTTTACATACCAGAATAATGCAACACTAAATTTGTTAAACTGTATTGATGAGTCATTGAGGCAATAAAGAAATTTTGGACAAAAACATTTTGAAAGTGCATTTGATGTGTTTATACAGTCATAAAGGCTTTGCAGAAAGTATAAAGCCAGACAGAAATTATGTGGAGGGTCATTCCTACATGCCAGAAAGGCAACAACTGGGGGGCCTAATTAAAATATTGAATATTACAAGCTTGTTATGTGCTGCTGTAATCTATTGGTGTGGAGAAGTGTGGGCTAATCCAGTCTTTGTTCATCTTTTATGAGAGTGAGCCTGTCTGCATTCTATGTTGACAGGCAAAAGCACCTATCTGTTAAGACCCCCATGGATGCACTAAAAAACAAGCTCAGACAAGATTCTAGCAGCAGGGCAGTACAACACCTCAAAGGCATAGAGGGACAGCTCATGCCAGGTCTACAGATGTGAGACCCAGCATTTGAAAGTCACAGGGGAATTAGGGAGTATGCTGTTTGGTCTAGAGTTGAGCGAAACGAGTCGAAAAAATTCAAAAGTCGCCGACTTTTGGCAAAGTTGGGTTTCATGAAACGAAACCCGACCCTAGGATGAGGTCGGCCACGAGGTCGGCGACTTACGCGCCAAAGTCGCGTTTCAAAAGTTTGTTTTGCGCTCTTTTTCAGCCAATCAGGATCCACGGACACTGTGGGCAACGTGATGACATAGGCACGGGTCACCACCATCTTTCAG
The DNA here is from genome assembly GCF_039654945.1 of Dendrobates tinctorius. Lineage (NCBI taxonomy): Eukaryota > Metazoa > Chordata > Amphibia > Anura > Dendrobatidae > Dendrobates > Dendrobates tinctorius. Next base: position 5,325,154 of record NW_027361858.1, on the reverse strand, counting down.
AAGGGCATGCAAGTGATTGGCTTGCTTTGGTGGGCATCACAGGGGGTATAAAAGGGCGTGCACGCCGACCGCCATCTTACTTCTGCCGATCTTAGTATAGGGAGAGGTTGCTGCTGATTCTGTAGGGAGAGCATTAGGCAGGGAAGAAGACAAAAAAACTGCTTCTGCTGCTAGCGATTTGGCCTGCACAACACACCAGTCACTGTGTGTGCAGTGCAAGGGGAGGATATATAGTGGTGGATCAGTGGTGTTGGTTGTTGGGCTGCCTTCTAAGGCTTCCTGACATTCCTGCATTGCTGTTTACCCACTGCTCCGCAAACTGCATTTTTAAAAGCAATCCCAATTTTTTTTTTGTCCTGCTGAGAAGACAAAAAACTGCTTCTGCTGCTAGCAATTTGGCCTGCACAACACACCAGTCACTGTGTGTGCAGTGCAAGGGGAGGCTATATAGTGGTGTATCAGTGGTGTTGGTTGTTGGGCTGCCTTCTAAGGCTTCCTGACATTCCTGCATTGCTGTTTACCCACTGCTTCGCAAACTGCTTTTTTAAAAGCAATCCAATCTCCCTTATCCTCTAGTCACTTTTGTCACAGCTGTGCCATCGAGCCTGTCACATAGCGCTCAGATATTCATTGGGCCTCACACATTCCAAAAGTGTCCAGTGTCCAAAAGTGTGTGCAGAGATTCAAAATCTCCCTTATCCTCTAGTCACTTTGGTCACAGCTGTGCCATCGAGCCTGTCACATAGCGCTCAGATATCAGTGGGCCTCACACAATCCAAAAGTGTCCAGTGTCCAAAAGTGTGTGCAGAGATTCAAAATCTCCCTTATCCTCTAGTCACTTTGGTCACAGCTGTGCCATCGAGCCTGTCACATAGCGCTCAGATATCAGTGGGCCTCACACAATCCAAAAGTGTCCATCCAGTGTACAAAAGTGTGTGCAGAGATTCAAAATCTCCCTTATCCTCTAGTCACTTTGGTCACAGCTGTGCCATCGAGCCTGTCACATAGCGCTCAGATATCAGTGGGCCTCACACAATCCAAAAGTGTCCATCCAGTGTCCAAAAGTGTGTGCAGAGATTCAAAATCTCCCTTATCCTCTAGTCACTTTGGTCACAGCTGTGCCATCGAGCCTGTCACATAGCGCTCAGATATCAGTGGGCCTCACACAATCCAAAAGTGTCCAGTGTCCAAAAGTGTGTGCAGAGATTCAAAATCTCCCTTATCCTCTAGTCACTTTGGTCACAGCTGTGCCATCGAGCCTGTCACATAGCGCTCAGATATCAGTGGGCCTCACACAATCCAAAAGTGTCCATCCAGTGTCCAAAAGTGTGTGCAGAGATTCAAAATCTCCCTTATCCTCTAGTCACTTTGGTCACAGCTGTGCCATCGAGCCTGTCACATAGCGCTCAGATATCAGTGGGCCTCACACAATCCAAAGGTGTCCATCCAGTGTCCAAAAGTGTGTGCAGAGATTCAAAATCTCCCTTATCCTCTAGTCACTTTTGTCACAGCTGTGCCATCGAGCCTGTCACATAGCGCTCAGATATTCATTGGGCCTCACACAATCCAAAAGTGTCCAGTGTCCAAAAGTGTGTGCAGAGATTCAAAATCTCCCTTATCCTCTAGTCACTTTGGTCACAGCTGTGCCATCGAGCCTGTCACATAGCGCTCAGATATCAGTGGGCCTCACACAATCCAAAAGTGTCCATCCAGTGTCCAAAAGTGTGTGCAGAGATTCAAAATCTCCCTTATCCTCTAGTCACTTTTGTCACAGCTGTGCCATCGAGCCTGTCACATAGCGCTCAGATATTCATTGGGCCTCACACAATCGAAAAGTGTCCAGTGTCCAAAAGTGTGTGCAGAGATTCAAAATCTCCCTTATCGTCTAGTCACTTTGGTCACAGCTGTGCCATCAAGCCTGTCACATAGTGCTCAGATATCAGTGGGCCTCACACAATCCAAAAGTGTCCAGTATCCACAAGTGTCTGCAGAAATTCAAAATCTCCCCTGTCCTATAGACACCTTGTACCTTGTTTTACATTACTATATAGTTTGTTGGATTTTGTCTACATTTCTACCAAAAATGAGGAAGGCTGGTGGAAGAGGCCGTGGAATTGGGCGGGGGTTGGCAGCTGGTAATGATGGTGTTGGTGGTGGATCTGATGGTAGTGGCAAGAGCAAAATAGGACCGAATGCAGGAGGTGCTGACCCTGCATCATCGTCTGGCTACATAAGGCCTCGAACGCTTAGTTTTCTAGGAGTTGGCAAACCGCTTTTAAAGCCAGAGCATCAGGAAAAAGTTTTGTCTTACATTGCTGACTCAGCCTCCAGCTCTATCACCTCCTCTTCTTCAGTTGTAAAAAGTAAAAGCACTGAGTCGTCATTGGAGGCTCATGTTCATGAACCACACCTTTCCTTGTGTCCTTCACCCCAACCAAGATTGAAGGATGACGCAGGCCATACTACTGATTACTCCATGGAGCTGTTTTCACATACCATGCCTGGATTATCAAGTGAAATAGTGAATTACCCAGGCCAAGTTGAATCTGACATGGAGTGCACTGATGCACAGCCGCTGATGGATGATTCTGCTGGTACATTCACTCAGAGCACTACATTGTCCTCTCAGTGTACAGAGCCAGATTCTGACCCTGATAAGACTCAGGTGCCCCTTTCCGCACACTATACCACCATACACGGTGACACAGAGGAAGGTGCACATGACATAGAAGAGGAGGTGATGGATGACCCAGTTGTTGACCCAGATTGGCATCCATTGGGGGAAGAGGGTGCTGCTTCCAATAGCTCAGATGAGGAGCATCCACAGCAGACATCGACATCGCAACAGCTGTTATCTGGCAGGCCCGGAGCACTCCAAAGACAGGTTCCAAACGTCAAAAGAGTTGCTGGACAGCTTGTCCAGAGGGTCAAAAGATCACAGCGTGCTAGGCCGCAAAATGTCTGCCAAAGTAGGAAGAGTGCAGTGTGGCACTTTTTTGACCAAAATCCTCATGATCAGGCCAAGGTTATCTGTAAGCAAAGACCTTTAGCCGAGGGAAAAATCTGAAAAATTTGAATACCAGTTGCATGCTTAGACATTTAACCAGCATGCACTTGCAAGCGTGGACACAACACCAAACCTCAAGTGCCACATGTGCAACTGATCACAACGAAGGTAGTCAGCAACGCTACATTGTTTCCCCCACTGTAAGCCCACCGGTTAGCACAGCAGCAAATGTTGAGGTGTCGTTGCAAGACCACAGCAGTCAGGGAATCCCACTGTTATATCAATGAAAGACTGATTCTAGGCCATCAGAAAGAACACCAACTCCATCACCATCATCAACCCTCTCTCAGTCCACCCTGTCCACCGCTACTTCCACCATATGCAGCTCTCAAGTCCAGCTCACCCTCCCAGACACTATGAGTAGGTCAAGAAAGTACTCAGTCTCTCATCCGCGTACACTGGGTTTGAACGCCCACATTGCCAAACTAATCTCGTTTAAGATGATGCCCTATCGGTTGGTGGAAAGCACAGCTTTCCGCGAACTCATGGCCTATGCAGTACCCCGCTATGACCTACCCAGTCGCCACTTCTTCTCTCGCAAAGCCATCCCAGCCCTCCACCATCATGTGAAAGACCGCATTGTCCATGCACTCAAGCAGTCAGTGAGCGGAAAGGTGCACCTCACAACTGATGCATGGTCTAGTCGGCATGGCCAGGGCCGTTCCGTGTCCATCACTGCGCACTGGGTTAATGTGGTGGATGCAGGGTCCACAGGGGACAGCGGTGGTGGGACAGTGCTGCCTAGCCCACGGTATAGGAAACAGTTGGCTGTAGGCGTTCGACCCTCCTACTCCTCCTCCTCCTCCAGAAGCAAAAGCTCGTCCACAGAGCGCAGTCGTACGAGCACTCCATCTGCAGCTGCCACTGTTGCACACGATGTGTCCCCCTATCGAGCAGCTAGTGGAAAGCGTCAGCAGGCTGTGTTGCAGATGATGTGTTTGGGCGACAGACACACCGCCGAGGTGCTGGCCGAGTACTTGAAGCGACAAACTGAGTCATGGCTGGGCAGTGTACATCTTGAGGCAGGCAAGGTAGTTAGTGATAACGGCCGTAATTTTGTGGCAGCCATAGCCCTTTCAAAACTCAGCCACATACCTTGCTTGGCTCACACCTTGAACCTGGTGGTGCAGTGCTTCCTCAAAAATTATCCGGAGTTAACAGCCCTGCTCCAGAAGGTGCGAAGACTGTGCACGCACATCCGCCGGTCACCTGTACACTCCGTTCGTATGCAGAAGCTGCAGCGATTGCTCCACCTTCCCAACCACCGCCTCATTATCGACATTGCAACAAGGTGGAACTCCACCCTGCACATGGTGGAGCGGCTGTGCGAGCAGAGGCAGGCCATAATGCATTTGTGGGAGGATACACGGCCAGGCACTTTGAGAGCAGACATGGAGTTGACAGGTGTGCTGTGGTCGAAGCTGAAAGACCTTTGTAAAGTCCTTCAGTGTTTTGAGGAATGCACACGGCTGGTAAGCGCAGACGACGCCATCCTAAGCATGAGCATCCCACTTATGCGTCTGCTCATGCAAACTTTGACGCACCTTAAGGAGCAGGCGTCTGCAGCTAATGTTGATGAGGAGGAAGAGGAGGAGGGAATCCTTGATGACATTTAGCCGTTGTCTGCTCAGGGACCTCTCCTGGACGAGGTGGAGGAAGAAGAGGAGGAGGAGGATGATGATGGGGATGATTACTTAGGGGAGGAGGATGCATCTCGTGGGGCAAGTGAAAATGTTGGCGTGGCAAGGTCTGGTACAGGGTTTGTGCATGACGGGAGGGATGTGGATTTGCCAGAAAGTGCTCCTCCACCCAGCACTCGCAGTGCATCATTGACACCGGGAACATTGGCCCACATGTCAGATTATGCCTTGCGGATCCTAAAAAGGGACCCCCGCATTGCCAAAATGATGAACGATGACGACTACTGGTTGGCCAGCATCCTGGATCCACGCTATAAAGGCAAATTACAAAACATCATGCCACAGGAGAACCTTGACCTAATATTGGCTAATAAACAAGCAACTCTGGTAAATCGGTAGCTTGAGGCATTCCCAGCACACAGCAGCGGTGATGGTTCTCACACGAGCCGTACGGGCCGGGGGCAGCTTGGCAGAGGTGTTCATGGTGCACACAGCAGAAGTGGCGTTGGAGACAGGGGTTTCATGACAATGTTGTGGACTGATTTTTCAAATACCGCTCACACAACTGGTAATACTGCATCGATGGAAAGTGACAGGAGACAGCAGTTGTCAACTATGGTTACAAACTACTTTTCCTCCCATATCGATGTTCTCCCACACAGGTCATTCCCCTTTGACTATTGGGCTGCTAAACTGGACACCTGGCCTGAATTGGCCCAATATGCCTTACAGGAGCTCGCTTGCCCAGCTGCAAGTGTGCTATCGGAAAGAGTCTTCAGTGCAGCTGGATCAATCCTGACAGAAAAAAGGACCCGTCTGTCAACCCAAAATGTGGATGATCTAACCTTCATTAAAATGAACCACGCATGGGTTTCCAAGGATTTTGTCCCACCTTCCCCTGATGACACATAGGGTGACAGAAAAATGGCTTGCTTTGGTCCACCTCTTCCTGGTACTTCACCTATTTCGCCTTTTGCATCAGCTGAATGTCCAACATCAACATATGCCACTTTCTAAAACTCCCTAACTGTGCTGCCTCCCCCCCATGGCCGGGGTCACCACCTAGCGCACGACACCGTGCGAGTGCCGTTGCCCTGGACAGGTGGGTAGGCCGACTCTTGGGCGCGGGCACTGGCACATTGTCCCTCATAGTGCAATCAAGTGTCTCTGACGGTGGTGGTGCACACCCGCCGTCAGACACACCGCTGTACTATGAGGGGCCCAGTGCCAGTACCGACGCCCACGAGTGGGCCCCCCTTGCTTGGGCAGGGCCCCAGCATTTGCAATCTTTACCTCTCCCTGCTCCTCCGCTGTGTAATCTGGGCCGTCAAACCCATACTGTGCCTGACACTGTCTGAGCCTGCCTCCTGATGTATAGACATATAATTTGAATGTGTACGCTATCCATACATGTTATCCGGGGATACGGTACCCTTTCTAACCTTTGTGCAATCACGTGCAATCCATACTGGGCCTAACACCGTCTGAGCCTGCCTCCTGAGACATATATTTTGAATGTGTACGCTATCCATACATGTTATCTGGGGATACGGTACCCTTTCTAACCTTTGTGCAATCACGTACAATCCATACTGGGCCTAACACCGTCTGAGCCTGCCTCCTGAGACATATATTTTGAATGTGTACGCTATCCATACATGTTATCTGGGGATACGGTACCCTTTCTAACCTTTGTGCAATCACGTGCAATCCATACTGGGCCTAACACCGTCTGAGCCTGCCTCCTGAGACATATATTTTGAATGTGTACGCTATCCATACATGTTATCCGGGGATACGGTACCCTTTCTAACCTTTGTGCAATCACGTGCAATCCATACTGGGCCTAACACCGTCTGAGCCTGCCTCCTGAGACATATATTTTGAATGTGTACGCTATCCATACATGTTATCTGGGGATACGGTACCCTTTCTAACCTTTGTGCAATCACGTGCAATCCATACTATGCCTAACACCGTCTTAGCCTGCCTCATGAGACATATATTTTGAATATGTACGCAATCCATACATTTTATCCGGGGATACGGTACCCTTTCTAACCTTTGTGCAATCACGTGCAATCCATACTGGGCCTAAGACCGTCTGAGCCTGCCTCCTGAGACATATATTTTGAATGTGTACGCTATCCATACATGTTATCTGGGGATACGGTACCCTTTCTAACCTTTGTGCAATCACGTGCAATCCATACTGGGCCTAACACCGTCTGAGCCTGCCTCCTGAGACATATATTTTGAATGTGTACGCTATCCATACATGTTATCCGGGGATACGGTACCCTTTCTAACCTTTGTGCAATCACGTGCAATCCATACTGGGCCTAACACCGTCTGAGCCTGCCTCCTGAGACATATATTTTGAATGTGTACGCTATCCATACATGTTATCTGGGGATACGGTACCCTTTCTAACCTTTGTGCAATCACGTGCAATCCATACTGGGCCTAACACCATCTGAGCCTGCCTCCTGAGACATATATTTTGAATGTGTACGCTATCCATACATGTTATCCGGGGATACGGTACCCTTTCTAACCTTTGTGCAATCACGTGCAATCCATACTGGGCCTAACACCGTCTGAGCCTGCCTCCTGAGACATATATTTTGAATGTGTACGCTATCCATACATGTTATCTGGGGATACGGTACCCTTTCTAACCTTTGTGCAATCACGTGCAATCCATACTGGGCCTAACACCATCTGAGCCTGCCTCCTGAGACATATATTTTGAATGTGTACGCTATCCATACATGTTATCCGGGGATACGGTACCCTTTCTAACCTTTGTGCAATCACGTGCAATCCATACTGGGCCTAACACCGTCTGAGCCTGCCTCCTGAGACATATATTTTGAATGTGTACGCTATCCATACATGTTATCTGGGGATACGGTACCCTTTCTAACCTTTGTGCAATCACGTGCAATCCATACTGGGCCTAACACCGTCTGAGCCTGCCTCCTGAGACATATATTTTGAATGTGTACGCTATCCATACATGTTATCTGGGGATACGGTACCCTTTCTAACCTTTGTGCAATCACGTGCAATCCATACTGGGCCTAACACCGTCTGAGAATGATAGATGGGGCCCACCATACACTGGAACATTCCAAAGGTGGACATCAGACACTGGAGCAGCATTTACAGGGCCCATTATACACTAGAGCATTAGAAATGGGGCCCATTATGTTTGGAGCATTATTTGGGCCCATAAGACAGTAGAGCTTCATCCATGGGGACCAACATATACTGTAGCATTATGTGGAGCTCATCATATACTGTTTCAAACATTATATGGGACCAATGATTCTGTATGGAGAAATAGATGGGCCTTGTCATGAGATGTAAAAAGTGAGGTATTTTTCATTGGACTATACCGCTATTTCTCTGCCGTATCGGAGCATGATGAGTTGTGGTATGTGTTAAAGGGGCGCTCTTTCGCCCAGGGCACATGAAAACCTGGAGCCAGCCCTCCCCCTCACAGTTTGTAGCCAAATAACCCCCATTTTTCAGTGCGTAACTTGTATTATGAAGTTAATTAAGGTTGACAAGCTTAAGTAAGAAGAATTGATGCTTTTGGCATTCAAATGGGCTCTGTTGATGTGTTTCCTGTCCTCCTCTCACTGCCGACTTTTATTCCCCATTGACTTACATTGGGTTTCGTGTTTCGGGACGACCCCGACTTTTCCCTATAATCGGACGATCTTGCTCGACCCGACTTTTGGAAAAGTCGGGTTTCACGAAACGAAACGCGACCCTAAAAAATCAAAAGTCACTCAACTCTAGTTTGGTCTGCCAGGTATTCATTGACCATGTTTTAAAACCTTTACTACCTTGTCAAAAACACCTATCATCAGGCCATGGGCACTGAGCAGGTTTCATGATTGCACCCCTGCCTCTCCTGTGTGTCTTCCTGGCCTCTCCTCATTGGTTTGCCACTAGAGTTTCTGAGGAAAATATGTTGAAAACCTTCCCTTCAAGGGCCTTCTGGCACAGCACCATTTTAGAAGACCTCTTCACCTTATGAAAAAGAGATGCAAAGTTATCCTTGTAGCGTGGGTCTAGCAGGGTGAACAACCAGTACTCTTTTTTGGCCAAGATGAATGTAACATGAGGGTCAGATGAAACTGGTCCGACTAGGGCAAAAAAAGTCGGAGTTTCATCCGAAACCCGACCCCAATGCAAGTCAATGGGGAATAAAAGTCGGCATTGAGTGGATGACTGTGGGGAACCACAAATGGGCCATTCTGCAGAGCTGTTCACAAATTCTATTCCATGGGCATCAGAGGTCTGCTCCGAAAAATCAAAGAATGCAGAGGAGGAAAGCATCTGCACTGATTCCCCAAATTTTTTCATGTTGGATCAGGGGCCAGGCGAAGTAGGGTATAAGCAGAATACAGACCCTCATAACCAGATGTTAACCACGAAGGATGGAGGTGATCCTGATGAGACTTGGATACCTGAGGTGCACACGGACTGTACTGTGGTGTCAGGGCAGGAAGAGGAGGAGGGTGACTCTCAGGGTAAGGAGTGTGGGATTATAGAGGTTTTAGATCAAACTTGGTGTGAAACCAAAGGTATGCAGATGAGTAGCTCTGCAGAGGAGGAGGTTACATTACGATTTCTTACACAGACATGAAGTGATACACCCACCACAAACACTGCATTCTCTGCCCTGACTCTGGCTGTAGTCAGCACCAGTTGCAAATGTGAAGTTTGCAGGAGTGGCAAGGGTTCTACAAAAGGCACCAGGGCCGCCATCAGGACATGACAGCCCTTACAAGTGTATGGGGCCCAATAATTAGGGGGGCCTGACCATGCTGGCAGCCCGGTCCGCGCTAGGGCCCCCTACATATTATTCAGGCTTCTCCAGCTTTATATTAAATGAAAGCCCAGCGCATGCCGGGCCCCCCCGGGCCCCCCGGGCAGGCCCCCCGCACCATGGTCCAGCCAGCACCGCAATCCCCCCCCCTGCAAATGGTGCAGCCTCAGCGCCGCCCCCTCATGTGACGTTACATGCTGCTCTGCTCCACTTCCTCATTCCGGAGCAGAGAGAGCAGCATGCTGCGGTGTGCCATGTGGGACTGGGAGGCAGCAGTCGGACTCGCAGTAGACGGTGGACGGCGGCAGGTTAAGGAAAGTAGTCTGTTAGTGTCTCTGCGGGGGAATGCTTTAACTCTATGTGCGGTCATCCTCTATGTCAGTCTCAGCCTATGGCTTTGAATCCGCCGGAATACTACAAGTCCCAGCATGCCCGGTCATCCATAGTCTGTAGCTCTTCACATTATACTGCCCACTGCATGGATCCTGGCACCATCCTCACCGCGATCCACCACCAGTCACCCTGTTGTCAAACTCCACTTGCTGGATGTGCCCAGCCCTCCATATTCTCCTCCATGGGCATCTCCACCCACAGTGCTGGCATCGCCAGTCTATGCCTCCTCTTCAATGTTTACAATCCCACAATATGGGACCAGAAGTCAGGACGCCCTATCTGACGGTGCAGGAGCCATTGTACCAAGTCTAAGGAAGGAAAGCCACTGGTTACTTTTATCAGGGACCCCCATGTCCTGGGGAGACCCCATACCCTAGGGGGACAAAAGAGACCCTTGTTCTACGAAAGACAGCTGGGACCCCTATATCCTGCTATATCCTGAGTGGGCAAAGACTTTATATCTAGCAGGGGGTGGAAGGAACCCCTATATCAGGCAGGGGGGCAGGAACACTTTATCCTAAGGGGCAGAGATCCCTATACCCGCAGGGGGGGCAGAGACCCCTGTATCTAGGGGTGGGGGTAGATACTCCTATATCCAGGGGTGGGTGCCACAGACCCCTATTTCCGGGGAGGGGTGGGAGGGCAGAGACCCCTATATCCAGGGGTGGGGGGAGAGAACCCTATATTCAGGGGTGCAGGGGCAGATACTCCTATATCCAGGGGTGGGGTCCGCAGACCCCTATTTCCAGGGAGGGCAGAGACCCCTATATCCAGGGGTGGGGGGAGTGAACCCTATATTCAGGGGTGGGGGGGCAGATACTCCTATATCCAGGGGTGGGGCCCGCAGACCCCTATTTCCAGGGTGGGGGTGCAGATACTCCAATATATAGGCGTAGGGGGGGCAGAGTTCCCTTTTTCCAGTTGGGATTTATATCCAGGGGTGGGGGACAGAGACCCCTATATCCATTGTTGGGGGAAGGGACCCCTATATACACGAGGGGCAGGAACCCTGTATCCTAAGCGGGGCAGGGACCCCTATGTCCAGGGGGGTGGGGGAGGAGACCCCTAAATCCATGGGGATGGCACAGGGAAGCAATATATACTGGGTACATACTGTGTGGGGGCTTGAGCCACTATATATAGAGGAATGGGGGGCATGAACCCCCATCGGAACACAAAGTCAGAACTACAACTCCCAATATTCTCCTGCCCTACAGCTGCCTCACAGCCTAGTTTGAGTGCAGCTGCTGCAGAACTTCTTGTGCGGCTCCACTGACAGATGCAGGTGCACAGTTCGGAGTTTGGGTGAGAACTGTCACTCACACAGGAGGTTCTGCAGCAGCTGCATTCTGTGTTGTCAATCTGCTGAACTACAAGTCCAAGACTATCTCCTGAAACTTTGCACCTGCCGTCACCTCCTCGCATATCGGTCGCTGAAGGTGGTGAGCTCTGCAGTCACTAACAGGAGGTTCTGCAGTGGCTGCGTCCTCAGTGTCTGGGGCGGTCAGTCACATCCAGGCAGGTCACAGTGTCTCAGTCTGTCCCTCTCTCCGACGTCTCCGGTGGCGTGCGCCCAGGCTCATGATGGATGGGGCAGGAGTGGGGCTGTGGGGGACAAATCTCCAGCGTCCATAGGCATGCCGCATGTTGACTGTCTCCACTCCACCTGCAGCTCAGCCTTTTAGTCAGCCGCACAGACTGTGCTGCATAGTACCAGCATGCTGCTGACTGTCTCCACCTTGGCACCTGCAGCTCAGTCATTGTCCTTTCCTTTTAGTCAGCAGTGCTGACTAATTGGATAGGACAATGGCTGTGCTGCAAGTGGAGACAGTCAACATGCTGGTACTGTGCATCACAGTCTGTGCTGACTAAAAGGATAGGACAACGTCTGAGCTGCAGGCGGAGACAGTCAACATGCTGGTACTGTGCAGCACAGTCTGTGCTGACTAAAAGGATAGGACAACGGCTGAGCTGCAGGTGGAGACAGTCAACATGCTGGTACTGTGCAGCACAGTCTGCTGGCTAAAAGGATAGAACAACGGCTGAGCTGCAGGTGGAAACAGTCAACATGCTGGTACTATGCAGCACAGTCTGTGCTGACCAAAAGGATAGGACAACGGCTGAGCTGCAGGTGGAGACAGTCAACATGCTGGTACTGTGCAGCACAGTCTGCTGGCAAAAAGGATAGAACAACGGCTGAGCTGCAGGTGGAAACAGTCAACATGCTGGTACTATGCAGCACAGTCTGTGCTGACCAAAAAGATAGGACAACAGCTTAGCTGCAGGTGGAGACAGTCAACATGCTGGTACTATGCTGCACAGTACCAGCATGTTGACTGTCTCCACCTGCAGCTCAGCTGTTTTTCCAAGAAAGGGCGGAGGGATTTTGGACGGTTTGCATGGTGGAGGAGGAGCTAGGGTGGAGGCGGAACTGGGGTGGAGCCTGGGCGGAGTCTCAAGGGGGCCCATAAATTTTGCCAGTATGGGGCCCCGAAATTCCTAGTGGCAGCCCTGAAAGGCACTGATGATTTTATTGGCAATTAGAAGCAGTGTTTGCCACACTGTCATACACTTTACAGTGAGGCAAACATTGGATGTTCGGGCTCCCCATTCAAGTGAATGTTGCCAGGTTCGGGTCTGGGTACTGTTCTGGTGTCTAAATCCGAACACTTTGTAACTCTTAAGCCGAACACACCGGACCCGAACATCCAGGTGTCCACCCATCTCTATTCACAACACGTTTCAACCCCATATCGGCATCTTTATATTGTGAAAAAAAAGACACCAGTGCATTGTTGAATCATCAGTATTTTCTGGAGTTAAATGGAATCATTCATCAAAAATGTTTTTCTGTTCAACGTATTTTTATATGCTTATTTATTTTTATTCTCGTCAACCTTAGCTGTATTAAAAAAAATCTCAAAATCTTGCAAATTTCACTTAGGTTACTAAGCGTAATATTGGGTTTATACTACTTGTAGACATTTTAAGCAGTAACACTATTCACAACAGGTGGTGTCACAACTCACATTTTACCCTTTTCTTCACAATAAGGCTAGTTTCACACTTGCTTTTTTTTGCAGCGCGTTTTTCCCGCAAAAAAACGCATTGAAAAAACGCATACATAAGCATACAACTGCTGCGTTTTTTTCAAGCATTTTTATGAGCATGCATGAAAAAAACGCAGCGTTTTTATGCGTTTGTATGCGTTTTTAGCGCGTTTTTACCGCGTTTGCGTTTTTTTCCAACATTTTTAGGTGGCCCCTCACACTACCCAAACCATGACTTTACTAACCCTAACCCTGACCCTAACCCTAACCCTAACCCTGACCCTAACCCTAACCCTAACCCTGACCCTAACCCTTAACCAAATCATACTTAACCCTAACCCAAACCCTAAACCCTAACTAACCCTAACCCTAACCCTAACCCTGACCCTAACCCTAACCCTAACCCTGACCCTAACCCTAACCCTAACCCTAACCCTGACCCTAACCCTAACCCTAACCCTGACCCTAACCCTTAACAAAACCATACTTAACCCTAACCCTGACCCTAACCCTAACCCTAACCCTGACCCTAACCCTTAACCAAACCATACTTAACCCTAATCCTGACCCTAACCCTGACCCTAACCCTAACCCTAACCCTGACCCTAACCCTTAACAAAACCATACTTAACCCTAATCCTGACCCTAACCCTGACCCTAATCCTTAACAAAACCATACTTAACCCTAATCCTGACCCTAACCCTGACCCTAACCCTAACCCTAACCCTGACCCTAACCCTAACCCTAACCCTAACCCTGACCCTAACCCTTAACAAAACCATACTTAACCCTAATCCTGACCCTAACCATGACCCTAATCCTTAACAAAACCATACTTAACCCTAACCCTGACCCTAACCCTAACCCTGACCCTGACCATAACCCTAACCCTAAACCCCCTTAACTAACCCTAACTCTAACCCAAACCCCTAAATTCCATGGTTTAAAAAAAAAAACGCATATGCAAAAAAACGCATACATGAGCATGCCAGTGCGCACATATGCGCATCCATAGGCTATAATGGCCATTTTTAGCGCAAAACGTGCGCATATGTGCGCATGCGCTTTTTTGCAGGGCCAAAAAATGCAACATGCTGCGTCTGGAAAATCCCAACGCACACCCCAAAAAAACGCAGCGCATGAAAATCGCATACATGCGCTGACCAGTGCGCAGGTATGCGCACCCATGTTAAATATAGGGGAAAAAACGCATGCGCAGGTGTGCGTTTTTTTCCAGCGCTAAAAAACGCAAATGTGAAACCAGCCTAACTTCTGCCTAGATGACAAAGCATGCATAGAAAACTTTATTAAAGAATCCTGTGAACATCTCCTGTTGAAAACTTCCTATGTCCATGTGGTTCTAAAATTTAACAGAAGCTCAGGAAATATAGCTGCCCCATATTCATGTTCTGTAGTGTATCAGGAAAATTAAAGGATTTGTTCTCAACCTGGATACCCATCTTTTAAATGAAGTAGACTTACTTCTGAAATAAAAAAACAGATTCTCACACTAGCTCTTTTCCAGCATTATTGATGACATGTTTGCCAGGCTTTGCAGAGTTCGGGAACCAAGCAGCTAATTGATGTCTGCTATTGGGCTGCTGTTCTCTCACTTAGTTCAGACAAATGTCAGACAACTGTAAAAAATGAGAGTGCATGAGATCATTAGTGGCTGATGATTGGCTGAAGGACTTGTGTCATACAAATGTTAATCGAACCTGGCAGAACCAGTACTAACATCACTGGAATGGCACTGGTGCAAGGGGTGAGTATGTATCAATTTTATATTACAAAGGGGACATAATTTTAAAAAAGGTTGTCTAGGCAGTGGACAATCCTATTAAACATTTGCCTAAGGATTCTGCAGAGATTATGAAGAATTATCCAAATTAAACTTACATGCATATTTTAAGATTAAGCGCAAAACATAAAGTAAATCACCAATGCAACCTCTCTTTGAGCTAGGGATGGAATACTCCTCTCAATATTGTGATAATCTTGAATGCAAAAAATGCCTTTCAGAAAGTCCTACTTTCCTCTACTTCAATCAGTCATTCACACACACACACACACACACACACACACACACACACACCACACACACACACTAGGCCAACTGCGCATGGCCACAACCTTAACTTTGTACTCATTAATATATCATCTTTTATTTGATCTCCTCCTCTTGTATCTTTTACCCCTAGATGTGCACTAACTTTCCTTATCAGAAGCGTAATGTTCACAGTCATAGCAGTCACGACCCCAATGGGGCCTGGCTGGTCTGGTGCCCGTTGACACCAGCAGGAGCTTCAACTGTGTGTGCGACCTTGAATGCGCATTCAGTTGAAGTGTATTGTGGTGCACAGATACATTGGGTCTGTGTGCAACAATATATTCTGCTGGCCAATTAGAAGCCAGTAGCTGACATAAACGGGCATGTGACGGGGCACATGACAGTGCCATCATATGCTTCTGTCACACATCGAAGTTTGCTGCCGGCTTCACACAAGGACGCCACTCGACGGGGGAGTGAAGGGGAGTGAAGGAAAGGTGAGTACTTATTTATTTATTTTTTTAAATCAGTGGCCATGCTAGAACATGGATTACAATGGGCTGTGCATTATACAGTTCTGTTAAAAAATGTTTGCCCCCTTCCTGATTTCACATTCTTTTGCATGTTTGGCTAATATTTAAATTTGTTTGGTGATCTGAAACATTTAAGTGTGAAAAAGATGACACAAGTGTTTAAATGTAGGTCTTTATTGTTAAAGGAAAGAAAATATTAACCTTCAGGGTCCTGTGTGAAAAACTGATTGCCCACTAAACCTAATAATTGATGGGCCACCCTAAGCAAGGTGCTTAAGAACTTAGCTTAACAACTAAACAATGAAGTGTTTTTGATAACTAGTAATTAGTATTTTACTACACTCTAGAGGAATTTTGGCCCACCCATCTTTGAAGAATTGTAGTAATTCAGCCACATTGGAGGTTTTCTGACCATGAACCACCTTTACAAGGTCATGCCACAGCATCAGATTAAGGTCAGGACTTTGAATAGGCCACTCTAAAGTCTTATTTTTTTTCCTTAAGCCAGTCAAACTTTCTGGTGTGTTTTGGATCATTGTCCTGCTGTATAACCCAAGTGCGCTTCAGCTTGAGATCACAAACAGATGGCATGACATTCTCCCTCAGGATTTTTTGGTAGACAGCAGAATTCATGGTTCCATTTACCACAACAAGTCTTCCGGGTTCTGAAGCAGCAAAACTGCCTCAGACCATCACATTACCACCACTATATTATACTGTTGGTATGATGTTCCTGTTCTAAAATGCTGTTTTACTTCTACTCCAGATATAATCAGACATACATCCTACAAAAAGTCCAATTTCTGTGTGGTCAGTCCACAGTGTTTTCTCTCAAATCTCTTGGTAATCATCACAAAGTTTTCAGGCAAAACTGAGAAGAGGGTTTATGTTCTAATTGCTCACCAGTGTTTTTGTCTTGAAACTCTGCCGTGCAGGCCATTTTTGCTCAGTCTTTTTCTTCTTATGAAATCATGAACACTGACCTTAACTGAGACAAGTGAGACTGGCAGTTCTTTTGATGATGTTGTGGGCTTTTTTGATGAGTCGTCGCTGCGCTCTTGGAGTAATTTTGGTAGGCCGACAGGTTCTGGGAAAGTTCATGACTGTTCCATGTTTTTGCCATTTGTGGATAATGGCTCTCACAGTGGTTTACTGTAGTCCTAGAGCTTTAGAAATGGCTTCAGAACTTTTTCCAGACTGATAGATCTCAATTACTTTGTTTCTCATTTATTCATTTGTTTATGAATTTCTTTGGATCAAGGCATGATGTCTACCTTTTGAGTATCTTTTAGTTTACTTCACTTTCCTATTTAAGTGATTTCTTGATTGAAAACAAGTGTGACAGTAATCAAGCTTGAATGTGGCTAGAGAATTTTAACTCAGCTTTCCAAAGATGTGATAAACTTCAGTTAATTTATGTTTAAAGGAGAGGGGGAAATCACTTTTTCACACATGGTCCTGTAGGTTTGGATTTCTTTTTCTCTTAATAATAAAATCTTCATTTAAAAACTACAATTTGTGTTTACTTGTGTTGTGTTGTCTTTATCTAATATTTAAATTTGTTTGGTGACCTAAAACATTTAAGTGATAAAAACATGCAAAAGAATAGGAAATCAGGAAGGGGCAAACAATTATTCACACAAGTGTACTATATGGGTGACTATGGATTATGCATTATATTATATAGATGACGTTGTGCTGTAAATTCCACTTTTTGGGTGACTATGGGGTGCAGTATACTTTATGGATGATTATGGGGATATATTAAACTTTATGGATGACTATGGGGGTGCATGATTCTTTATGGATGGGTTTGGGGGTACATTAGGTTTTAAGGAAGACTATGAGAATGCATTATGCTTTATGGATGACTATGGGAATGCATTATACTTTATGGAACTATGGGGTGCATTATACTATATGGAAGACTGTGGGGTGCAATATACTTTATGGATAACTATTGGGTGGATTATACTTTATGGATAACTATGGTGGTGCATTACACTATACTTTATGGATGATTATGGGCTGTGCATTATACTTTGTGGATGACTATGTGGTGTGTTATAATTTAGTAGATGACTATGCGGTGCATTATACTAATATTGATGACTATTGACTGCACATTGTGCGTTATGGATGACTATGGGGTGCATTATACTTTATGGATGACTATGTACTGTGAATAATAGCTCAAACTGTGGTTCACTGAAGTCACAAAGATTTAGAAATGGCTTTATAACCTTTTCCAGCATGACAGATCTCAATTAATTTGCTTCTCATTTATTCCAGAAGTTCTTTGGATCATGGCATGATGTCTAAGCTTTTGAGGTCTTTTGGTCTGTTTCAGTTTGTCAGGCAGGTCCTAGTTACGTGATTTCTTGATTGGAAACAGGAGTGACAGTAATTTTGCCTGGGTGTGACTAGGGAATTTGAACTAAGCTTCCAACAGATATGATAAACCACAGTTAATTTATGTTTTAAGGGGGCAATCACTTTTTTTCCACACAGGGCCCTGTAGGTCTTGATTTCTTTTTCTCTTAATAATAAAGACCTTCATTTAAAACTGCATTTTATATTTACTTTGGTTATTTTTGTTAAATATTTAATTTTGTTTTCTGATCTGAAACATTTAAGGCCTGTTTGACATTTCAGTTTTTTGACGTCAGTCAAAATCCGCCAGAGTGTGAAGAAACGGATCCGTTTCCGTTTTGCCACAAACGGATGACACAGGATCCTTTTTTTTGATGGATCCATTTTTAGCTGATAGTTCATGAATTTTAAAGTGACATGACTCTGGAAAAGGAGAGAGAGAGAGAATGGCGGCTTCCATCAATTAACGCTTGCCAACGGATCCGCTGCCCATAGGCGTCCATTATAACGCATGGCGGACAGTGACAGATCCATTGCTATCCGCTTTTTAGACGCACACAAAAAACATTTCATTGTCCATCCACTCAAGACAGAGGATGCCAAAATTATGACTTGGGTATACTAATAGATCACAGACTGAATATGAGTCAACAATGTGATGCAGCAGCAAAAAAGGCAAATGCAATTCTAGGATGTATTAACAGAAGCATACAGTCTCGATCACATGAAGTCATTATTGCCCTCTACTCTTCTTTGGTCAGACCTCATCTGGAATACTTTGTCCAGTTTTGGGGGCCACATTTTAAAAAAGACATCAACAAACTGGAGCAAGCTCAGAAAAGAGCGACCAGAATGGTGACCGGTCTGCAAACCCCGTCTTATGAGGAAAGGTTGCAGGATTTGGAATGTTTAGCTTGCAAAAGAGAAGACTGAGAGGAGACTTAATAGCTGTCTACAAATATCTCAAGGGCTCTCACATTGCAGAAGGATCATCTTTATTCTTATTTGCACAAGGAAAGACTAGTAGCAATGGGATGAATCTGAATGGGAGGAGACACAGATTAGATTTTAGAAAAAACTTTTTGACAGTTAGAGTGATCAATGAGTGGAACAGGCTGCCACGAGAGGTGGTGAGTTCTCCTTCAATAGAAGTCTTCAAACAGAGGCTGGACAGATATCTGTCTGGGCTGATTTAGCGAATCCTGCTTTGAGCAGGGGGTTGGACTAGATGGCCCAGGAGGTCCCTTCCAACTCTATGATTCTATGATTCTATGATGGATCCGTCAAAAAACATGCAACGGATGACCATCCGTCAAAATACGCCGCAATGCAAGTCAATGGGAACAGGAGTAGCAGTAATTTTGCCTGGGTGTGACTAGGGAATTTGAACTAAGCTTCCAACAGATATGA
This sequence comes from Dendrobates tinctorius, assembly GCF_039654945.1. Classification (NCBI taxonomy): domain Eukaryota; kingdom Metazoa; phylum Chordata; class Amphibia; order Anura; family Dendrobatidae; genus Dendrobates; species Dendrobates tinctorius. The sequence continues at coordinate 5,305,788 of NW_027361858.1, read as the reverse complement.
TAAACCACAGTTAATTTATGTTTTAAGGGGGTAATCACTTTTTTTTCCACACAGGGCCCTGTAGGTCTTGATTTCTTTTTCTTTTAATAATAAAGACCTTCATTTAAAACTGCATTTTATGCTTACTTGTGTTATTTTTCTTAAATATTTAATTTTGTTTTCTTATCTGAAACATTTAAGGCCTGTTTGACATTTCAGTTTTTTGACATCAGTCAAAATCCGCCAGAGTGTGAAAAAACGGATCCGTTTCCGTTTTGCCACAAACGGATGACACAGGATCCCTTTTTTGACAGATCCATTTTTAGCTGATAGTTCAGGAAATTTAAAGTGACATGACTCTGGAAAAGGAGAGAGAGAATGGCGAGAGAGAGAGAGAATGGAGAGAGAATGGCGGATTCCATCAATTGACGGTTGCCAACGGATCCGCCGCCCATAGGCGTCCATTATAACGCATGGCGGACAGCGACGGATCCGTCGCTATCAGCTTTTCTGACGCACTCAAAAAAACGTTTCAATGTCTGTCCACTCAAGACAGTGGACGCCAAAATTATGATGGATCCGTCAAAAAACGGATGCAACGGATGACCATCCATCAAAATACACCGCAATACAAGTCAATGGGAAAAAAAGGATCCACCAAAATAATGGCGGATCCGTTTTTCTGCAAAACGACGGATTTTGACTGACATTAAAAAACTGAAGTGTGAAACAGGCCTAAGTGTGACAAACATGGAAAAAAATAGGAAATCAGGAAGAGGGCAAACAGCTTTTCACACAACTGTTTATACCAGGATGAGATCAGGATGAGGGTGATGTGTATGTATATGTGTGTATATTTATATAATATGTATATATACAGTATATATATATATATATATATATATATATATTGTGGGGAATAGATAGCTCAGCTGGGATCTTTGCTTTGGCACAAGCGTGTGGCTATAGAGTCACTACAGCAGACTAGCAAGTTCCACATGGATATTGACATGGCATATTTATTGTGCACACTTGTTATTCAATGTTACACATGCCAAACATGAAATAAAACATCTAAGGCCATCTGGCCACTAACTAACAATAGCAGGCTAACTACAAAATAAACCTATATAACAGCAAACAAGTCCATGTAATCTTACTGTGTCAGCTCCCAGCTCAGAAGATGAGATAGACTGAGAGCTCCCAGCTTTTCCTGATTATATCAGGTGGACCAGTCAGGAAAACCAAAACCTGGATTGAATTAGTGGTCACTAAGGAAACCAGGACTGGATTACAGTGAAATAAACTGGCTTCATCATCAGTACAGGGAGACATATGAAATGAAACGGGGAGAAATATACCTGTTTTCTAGTACCTCTCCCCTTGGCACCTCACTATATATATATATATATATATATGTGTATATATATATATATATATACAGTATATATATATACACACACACACACACACACACAGCGAAGAGCAAAAGGGTGAGAATATTCTGGACTTTGGAATTTAAGGCTCCATATCTTATTATCCACTTCTGCTTTGAACTTGAAACTGCCATCATTTTATAGATAATCATCTTTGATATCTTATACTTAAATTTGACTTGCAACTATTTAGGATATGATTAGTCATGTACATTCTTCTCATGTCACTGCATCATTACTGTTTTGATCCTAAAGATATAAATTTTATTTTTTCATCAATTTATTAGTATTTTGTAAATATGCATTTGGCTTTTAACATTACCTAAATCCTTCTGGGCATGCTCGCGGTCAGATTCATATGTCGACCAAAATTTGATCTCAGATCTCTTCTACACATTCCCAACATAGTTGCATACTGGTTGACTTGAGTTTGTGTACAGATTTTTCTTCAATTCTATCCACAAGTTTTGTTCTATTGGGTTGAGGTCTGGGGACTGTGGGGGCCATTCCATCACCTCTACTTCATTGTCAATGAGCAATTGCTTCACCAATCTCGACATAAGCTTCATGTTTTTGTTCTGTTGAAACACAATGTCGCCCATTTCATAACCAAAGTACTTCAGTGTACGAAGTAACTAATCTTGTAGGATACTTACATAAAGCTCAGTATTGACACCACCATCGATCCAGGTTAAGTATCCAATGCATTTGGCTGTGAAACAGCATCATGTCATCAGGCTTCATCCACCAAATTTGACATTTCCTTCAACTTCTCAATCCGGTAGTCCTTTTTTCCCTTGCTTCTTTCAGACCTATTTGCATCTATAACTGCCTAGTCTATTGACTTTCATGTTATCGATCAAAATCACCCATTTCAAATCTTTAAATGTCCACTTTTCCTACTCGTTTGCAAATTCAATCTGATGCTTGTTATGACTTTTTTTCGAGCCACTATTCCAGACTTGTGTAATGTGCTCTGCATTATGCTTGCATCAGCATCTGTGATTTCACTTTTATGAAGCGCATGAGTCACCTCCACTGACGTGTTTATCGCGCCAGAACTGATAGACCTTGAATGAGCCGACTTGGTGATTCAGATATTTTGCCTGGATGTCCACCTTTTGGCTTCTAAATGGATGCACAGACTTCATTTCACATTCTTCCAACTTGCATGGCACTCACATGATGCATTTTTGCAATTTTCTTGGCCAAGAGGTAGCTATCGATGAGCTGGATGATGCTGTTTCTCTTTTCTTGGGAATTCATCTTCATGGCTGGGCCTCGATTTGAACCAATGACCTTTCAATTGGAAACCAATCTAATAATACACTGAGCTATTAGGGAATATGAGAACAGGTAGTATTTTGTATTATTCAGAAAGAAAAATATTTTTCCACCACGAGGAGCAAAACAGTAACAATGCAGTGACATGACAAGAATCTGCATAAGTAATCATATGATAAATAGTTGCAGGTCAAATTTCAGTATGACATAGCCAAGATGATTGTCTGTAAAGTGATGGCAGTCTTAAGTTCAAAGCAGAAATGGATAATGAGATATGGAGCTTCAAAGTCAATGCAAATGTCATGCAAAATTTTGTCTCTCCATTTTAGTGTGACCGGGCACAAATTTTGTACATCTATGTGTACAAATGTTTAAGTTACTAACTTGCTGACAGTGCTTCATGAGCTGGGTCAGCAGATGAGATAGACTGAGAGCTCCCAGCTCCTCCTGATTATATCAGGTGGACCAGTCAGGAAAACCAAAACCTGGATTGAATTAGTGGTCACTAAGGAAACCAGGACTGGATTACAGTGAAATAAACTGGCTTCATCATCAGTACAGGGAGACATATGAAATGAAATGGGGAGAAATATACCTGTTTTCTAGTACCTCTCCCCTTGGCACCTCACACACCCCCCTCCTCTGTTCGAGCCCGTGGGGTCGGACACGACGAGTCACCAAGCAGTGCGTTCTAGACAACGCATCTGCATTTCTGTGCGCTGTGCCCGCCCTGTGCTCAACGGAAAATTTAAACCCTTGTAATGCTAAGAACCAGCGTGTCACCCGCGCATTGCCCTCTTTTGCCCGGGACATCCACGTTAGGGGCGAATGGTCCATCACTAGCCTAAACTGGCGACCTAGTAAATAATAGCGCAAGGTGCACAGGGCCCATTTCACAGCCAGGGCTTCCTGCTCAACTACACTGTAGTTCTTTTCTGCTCTCGTAAGCTTTCTGCTTAGATAGGCCACTGGGTGTTCCTCGCCATTTACTTCTTGAGACAAAACCACGCCGAGGCCCACCCCAGAGGCGTCCGTTTGGACAATAAACTCCCGTTTAAAGTCTGGTGCAACCAACACTGGATGGTCACAGAGGACTGTTTTCAATCGTTGAAAGGCCTCCTCTGCTTCTGCGTTCCACTTTATTGTGACAGATTTCGACCCCTTAGTAAGATCTGTGAGAGGAGCTGCGATGGTCGCAAAATGTTTGATGAACCGCCTATAATAACCAACGATCCCTAAAAAAGCTCCAACCTGTTTTTTGGTTACCGGTCGTGGCCAATTTTGAATAGCGTCCACTTTATTGGCTTGAGGCTTCACGACTCCTCTCCCTATGCTATATCCCAGATAGCGAGCCTCTTCCAATCCCAACGTACATTTCTTGGGATTGGCAGTCAACCCAGCTGTTTTTAGGGAGTCTAAGACGGCTTGTACTTTTGAGAAATGCGTGTCCCAGTCATCGCTAAAGATAATGATGTCGTCCAAGTATGCGGATGCATACTGGCCATGGGGTTTTAGGACAATATCCATTAGATGTTGGAAGGTGGCTGCGGCACCATGCAACCCAAATGGCATATCTCAGTACTGGAATAATCCCTGGGGCTTAACAAAGGCAGTTTTCTCTTTGGCTGATTCCGTGAGGGGAATCTGCCAATAACCTTTTGTTAAGTCAATAGTGGATATGTACCTGGCCGAACCCAGTCTCTCTATCAGTTCATCGACTCTTGGCATCGGGTAGGCATCGAATTTCGATACTTCATTTACTTTCCGAAAATCGTTACAAAATCGTATAGTCCCATCGGGTTTGGGCACCACTACGATAGGGCTAGCCCAATCACTCCGGGACTCTTCAATGACCCCGAGCTCTAACATCTTCTTCACTTCCTGGGCAATGGCTTGTCTCCGAGCCTCCGGAATTCGATATGGTTTTAGCCGTACCCGCGCCTGTGGATCAGTAACAATGTCATGTTTAATTAGGTGAGTCCAACCAGGAAGTTCCGAGAGAACATCTGCGTTCCTCTGTATGAACTCCCTGGTCTCTCGTTTTTGGCTTTCGGATAGCGTGTCTGCAATACCCACTTCTGGCAGAGCTCCCTGGGGGTCCTTTACCTTAGAAGGTGGTGCCCCTCGAGGCCCATCCTCAAGGGCAGCTCCTGCCACCAGACTCTCCCTGTCCCGCCAGGCCTTAAGCAAGTTTATGTGGTATATTTGTTCGGGCTTTCTCTTGTCTGGTTGGTGTTTCTTATAATTTACTTCACCTATTCGTTCCAGCACTTCGTATGGTCCCTGTCATTTCGCAAGAAATTTATTTTCTACGGTAGGTACCAATACCAACACCCTGTCTCTGGGTTGAAAGACTCGTGTTTTAGCCGCTCGGTTGTATACCGTGCTTTGGGCATGTTGTGCGCGCTCTAAACACTCTTTAACTATTGGCATAACTGCTGCAATTCGGTCCTGCATAAGTGTTATGTGTTCAATTACACTGCGATAAGGAGTCACCTCTTGTTCCCAAGTCTCCTTGGCAATATCTAACAGGCCTCTAGGACACCGCCCATAAACCAACTCAAAAGGTGAAAAGCCTGTGGAGGATTGGGGTACCTCACATATAGCGAACAGGAGGTATGGTAGTAGGGCATCCCAATCTCTCCCGTCCTTATCCACCACCCTTTTCAACATTCCCTTTAGGGTTTTGTTAAAGCGCTCCACCAAACCGTCAGTCTGAGGGTGATATACTGAGGTACGCAAATGGGAGATTTTTAGTAGTTTACATAAATTCTTAAGTATACGAGACATAAAGGGGGTCCCTTGATCCGTAAGTATCTCTTTCGGAATGCCGGTGCGGGAAAACATATTAACCAGCTCCTTTGAAATTGATTTCGCATTGGCATTCCGCAAGAGCACTGCTTCGGGATAACGCGTGGCATAATCCAATACTACCAAAATGTACTGATGACCCCTGGCAGATTTAACTAACGGTCCGACTATATCCATTGCTATCCTTTCGAAAGGCACCTCTATTATTGGTAAGGGCACTAAGGGGCTTCTAAAATGTGACATAGGTGTGGTCAATTGACACGTAGGACATGACCGACAGTACTGGGTCATGTCTCCCACTAGACCCGGCCAAAAGAAACGTTGCAGAACACGGTGTTTTGTCTTTTCTACCGCCAGGTGTCCTCCCAAGGGATGTTTATGTGCCAACTCCAAAACTACCTGGCGAAAGGACTTAGGTACCACTAGTTGTTCTACCACCACTCCTCGCACCTTGTCTATGTGATACAGCATATCCTGCTGCACCGCTATGTGTGGGAACACGGTTTGAGCCCCTAGGTACAATGGTCTTCCCTCGGAGACGTTTACGTTTTCCCACGCCCTTGCTAGAGTAGGATCCTGGTGCTGAGGGGTCCCGAACTTACCACGGGCCAGCTCAAGATCAGGCATTTCTAAAACATCCTCTAGCTCGTCTGCCTCGCCTGCATACACAGCCAGAGGAGAGTCCACAGATCCTGGTACTTCCTCTGCGATGGGTTCTCCGTCGTCTTGCTGTAATGGTTCAGGGGCTAGCTCCAGAGTACCATCATTAACTAGAGGGTTCATGCCACTTTTGAAGTTCCACAAGTCCCAAAATAAGGGAAAGTCTCTCCCCAGGATTACACTATGTCCCATAGACTTTATGACTGCCGCCTGATGTCTTTTGGTCCCTACTGGCGTGGCAAGAGTAACCCAGGCAGTGGGGTAGTTCTTAGTATCCCCATGGATGCAACTAATGCCCACAGTTAAGTTTGTTAGGGCGCTAGAGTCCACCAAACTGGCATGTACCAAAGTTACTTGACTGCCGGAATCCAAGACGGCATTCACACTATAACCGTCAACCTCGACGTGGCACACGTGTTGTTCATTTCCCGTGAGGGTCTCCGCCACACAGACTGACTGCACATATAATGAAAGACGCCTCATAGCGTTACAGTCCATTGGCTCTGTAGTCATTGGGCAGTTAGCTGCTACATGGCCAAGCCCGCGACATCGCCAACATTGTATAGGCCCTTGCCTCCTCGATGGAGATCTCAGATGAGGTCTGCTGGCTTGCTGTGAGCACGTACCACCTCCATAGTCCTTTGTAGGTCTGCCACCCTTCGTTGTGACATTCTCTTCTTTTGAAGATGAAGTAGGTTTTGCAGGACTCTCCAGCGCTTTCTTGCGGAGCCAGTGGGGTGCTAACGTCCCTTGGAGTAGGTTTTCAGAAGGATTGTAGCGTTCGACCATATTCACCAACTGGTCAGCGGTAGTTGGGTCACCCTGTCCAACCCACCTCTGGATCTTAGCGGGTAAGGACCGCAGGTACTTGTCTAGAACAACACGCTCCACCATCTGTACGGACGTCAAAGCCTCTGGTTGCAGCCATTTTTTTACTGGATGGATGAGATCAGGCTGCTTGATGCTCTACAAAAGTCCACAAACGCACCCTCTGTGCCCGTACATACGTGTTTACTCCCAGCCTTGCCAGGATTTCGCCTTTGAGTTTGATATAGTCCATAGCGTCCGCTCCACTCAGATCGTAATAGGCCTTTTGTGGATCTCTGCAGAGAAACGGAGCAACTACCTCAGCCCATCTGTCCAGCGGTAAGTGCTCACGATCTGCAATACGTTCGAACACAGTGAGGTATGCTTCCACATCATCGTCTGCGGTCATTTTAAGCAAAGTCTTTTGTACGGCTTTCTGCGCACTAGCAACGCTTTGTACACGGTCTCCCTCATCTTGGGGTTGCCGAACCAAGGCTTGTTTTATTGCCTCCAACTGCTCTTGCTGCATCTGGTGTTGCTGCTCCAGAGCTTCTGGAAGCAAGCATTAGTCGGCTGTTGTTGCACATTTGCTTGCAATAACTGCTTCACTAGTTCCTCCATATTACTGGACTCTTGGCTCTTCAAAAGTGCAGAAGCTTTCAGCCAGGACATACACAGCATTTTCTCTGCAGTCACAGTCCAGCAGCCACAGTTGCCCGCATTCTCCACCATTTGTGGCGAATAGATAGCTCAGCTGGGATCTTTGCTTTGGCACAAGCGTGTGGCTATAGAGTCACTACAGCAGACTAGCAAGTTCCACATGGATATTGACACGGCATATTTATTGTGCACACTTGTTATTCAATGTTACACATGCCAAACATGAAATAAAACATCTAAGGCCGTCTGGCCACTAACTAACAATAGCAGGCTAACTACAAAATAAACCTATATAACAGCAAACAAGTCCATGTAATCTTACTGTGTCAGCTCCCAGCTCAGAAGATGAGATAGACTGAGAGCTCCCAGCTCCTCCTGATTATATCAGGTGGACCAGTCAGGAAAACCAAAACCTGGATTGAATTAGTGGTCACTAAGGAAACCAGGACTGGATTACAGTGAAATAAACTGGCTTCATCATCAGTACAGGGAGACATATGGAATGAAACGGGGAGAGATATACCTGTTTTCTAGTACCTCTCCACTTGGCACCTCACTATATATATATATATATATATATATATATATATGTATATATATATATATATATATATATATATATATACAGTGGGGAAAAAAAGTATTTAGTCAGTCAGCAATAGTGCAAGTTCCACCACTTAAAAAGATGAGAGGCATCTGTAATTTACATCATAGGTAGACCTCAACTATGGGAGACAAACTGAGAAAAAAAAATCCTGAAAATCACATTGTCTGTTTTTTTTTCATTTTATTTGCATATTATGGTGGAAAATAAGTATATGGTCAGAAACAAGCAAACAAGATTTCTGGCTCTCACAGACCTGTAACTTCTTCTTTAAGAGTCTCCTCTTTCCTCCACTCATTACCTGTAGTAATGGCACCTGTTTAAACTTGTTATCAGTATAAAAAGACACCTGTACACACCCTCAAACAGTCTGACTCCAAACTCCACTATGGTGAAGACCAAAGAGCTGTCAAAGGACACCAGAAACAAAATTGTAGCCCTGCACCAGGCTGGGAAGACTGAATCTGCAATAGCCAACCAGCTTGGAGTGAAGAAATCAACTGTGGGAGCAATAATTAGAAAATGGAAGACATACAAGACCACTGATAATCTCCCTCGATCTGGTGCTCCACGCAAAATCCCACCCCGTGGGGTCAGAATGATCACAAGAACGGTGAGCAAAAATCCCAGAACCACGCGGGGGGACCTAGTGAATGAACTGCAGAGAGCTGGGACCAATGTAACAAGGCCTACCATAAGTAACACACTACGCCACCATGGACTCAGATCCTGCAGTGCCAGACGTGTCCCACTGCTTAAGCCTGTACATGTCCGGGCCCATCTGAAGTTTGCTAGAGAGCATTTGGATGATCCAGAGGAGTTTTGGGAGAATGTCCTATTGTCTGATGAAACCAAATTGGAACTGTTTGGTAGAAACACAACTTGTCGTGTTTGGAGGAAAAAGAATACTGAGTTGCATCCATCAAACACCATACCTACTGTAAAGCATGGTGGTGGAAACATCATGCTTTGGGTCTGTTTCTCTGCAAAGGGGCCAGGACGACTGATCCGGGTACATGAAAGAATGAATGGGGCCATGTATCGTGAGATTTTGAGTGCAAACCTCCTTCCATCAGCAAGGGCATTGAAGATGAAACGTGGCTGGGTCTTTCAACATGACAATGATCCAAAGCACACCGCCAGGGCAACGAAGGAGTGGCTTCGTAAGAAGCATTTCAAGGTCCTGGAGTGGCCTAGCCAGTCTCCAGATCTCAACCCTATAGAAAACCTTTGGAGGGAGTTGAAAGTCCGTGTTGCCAAGCGAAAAGCCAAAAACATCACTGCTCTAGAGGAGATCTGCATGGAGGAATGGGCCAACATACCAACAACAGTGTGTGGCAACCTTGTGAAGATTTACAGAAAACGTTTGACCTCTGTCATTGCCAACAAAGGATATATCACAAAGTATTGAGATGAAATTTTGTTTCTGACCAAATACTTATTTTCCACCATAATATGCAAATAAAATGAAAAAAAAAACAGACAATGTGATTTTCTGGATTTTTTTTTCTCAGTTTGTCTCCCATAGTTGAGGTCTACCTATGATGTAAATTACAGATGCCTCTCATCTTTTTAAGTGGTGGAACTTGCACTATTGATGACTGACTAAATACTTTTTTTCCCCACTGTATATATATATATATATATATATATATATATATATATATACACACACACACACACACAGTGAAGAGCAAAAGGGTGAGAATATTCTGGACTTTGGAATTTAAGGCTCCATATCTTATTATCCACTTCTGCTTTGAACTTGAAACTGCCATCATTTTATAGATAATCATCTTTGATATCTTATACTTAAATTTGACTTGCAACTATTTAGGATATGATTAGTCATGTACATTCTTCTCATGTCACTGCATCGTTACTGTTTTGATCCTAAAGATATAAATTTTATTTTTTTATCATTTTGTTAGTATTTTGTAAATATGCATTTGGCTTTTAACATTACCTGAATCCTTCTGGGCATGCTCGCGGTCAGATTCATATGTCGACCAAAATTTGATCTCAGATCTCTTCTACACATTCCCAACATAGTTGCATACTGGTTGACTTGAGTTTGTGTACAGATTTTCTTCAATTCTATCCACAAGTTTTGTTCGATTGGGTTGAGGTCTGGGGACTGTGGGGGCCATTCCAGCACCTCTACTTCATTGTCAATGAGCAATTGCTTCACCAATCTCAACATAAGCTTCATGTTTTTGTTCTGTTGAAACACAATGTCGTCCATTTCATAACCAAAGTACTTCAGTGTACGAAGTAACTAATCTTGTAGGATACTTACATAAAGCTCAGTATTGACACCACCATCGATCCAGGTTAAGTATCCAATGCCTTTGGCTGTGAAACAGCATCATGTCATCAGGCTTCATCCACCAAATTTGACATTTCCTTCAACTTCTCAATCCGGTAGTCCTTTTTTCCCTTGCTTCTTTCAGACCTATTTGCATCTATAACTGCCTAGTCTATTGACTTTCATGTTATCGATCAAAATCACCCATTTCAAATCTTTAAATGTCCACTTTTCCTACTCGTTTGCAAATTCAATCTGATGCTTGTTATGACTTTTTTTCGAGCCACCATTCCAGACTTGTGTAATGTGCTCTGCATTATGCTTGCATCAGCATCTGTGATTTCACTTTTATGAAGCGCATGAGTCACCTCCACCGACGTGTTTATCGCGCCAGAACTGATAGACCTTGAATGAGCCGACTTGGTGATTCAGATATTTTGCCTGGATGTCCACCTTTTGGCTTCTAAATGGATGCACAGACTTCATTTCACATTCTTCCAACTTGCATGGCACTCACATGATGCATTTTTGCAATTTTCTTGGCCAAGAGGTAGCTATCGATGAGCTGGATGATGCTGTTTCTCTTTTCTTGGGAATTCATCTTCATGGCTGCTCCTTGATTTGAACCAATGACCTTTCAATTGGAAACCAATCTAATAATACACTAAGCTATTAGGGAATATGAGAACAAGTTGTATTTTGTATTATTCGGGAAGAAAAATATTTTTCCACCACCAGGAGCAAAACAGTAACAATGCAGTGACATGACAAGAATCTGCATAACTAATCATATGATAAATAGTTGCTGGTCAAATTTCAGTATGAGATAGCCAAAATGATTGTCTGTAAAGTGATGGCAGTCTTAAGTTCAAAGCAGAAATGGATAATGAGATATGGAGCTTCAAAGTCAATGCAAATGTCATGCAAAATTTTGTCTCTCCATTTTAGTGTGACATTATGTCATTACACATCTAGGTGTACAAATGTTTAAGTTACTGACTTGCTGACAGTGCTTCATAATTTCATCTTGGAGCTCCTGTTGAAATGAGGACATTTTACTTTCTTTTTTATATGGTCATGTTGTCTCAACAAACTTTGCATAAAAAAGTAGTACAAGTGAATATCTAAAACTTTGTTTTAGATATTCTCTTGTACTAGTGATTTGTGAGTGAAAGCTGCTTATTTCTCCATTTATGAGTCTCTTTATATCCTCTACCTCACATTTTGAATTAAAATCAAATGAATCTTGTAAACCTACCATGCTGCTTACTAATTGCTGGTTGTGACTCTCACAAAAAAACAGTGATTCCTATAGAATAAGAGCAAACACCATTCCATAAATTATACAAATATTTTACTTTATTCACGTACAAATATAAAATAGAGAATAATAAAATAGGCACAAACTCAGAAAAAAGTAGAATGTGCACACACCGATATGGTCAAGGTTATCCTCACATATGATAATACAGATATTCTTCAGTGGTCCAGGTATAATAAGCATAACAGTAGGGAAAATACAGTCGATTTTTCACATTTTGCTACCTACAAAGAATGGAGAGGTCTGTAATTTTGAACACAGGTACATGTCAACTGTGAGAGACATAAAAATAAAAACCAGACAATTTTTAAATAATTAAATTGAATTTTATTGCATGACATAAGTATTTCATCACCAACCAACAAGAAAGAATTCTGGCTCTCACAGACCTGTTACTTTTTCTTTAAGAAGCCCTCCTACCCTGCACTCATTACCTGTATTAATTGCACCTGTTTGAACTCGTTACCTGTATTAAAGACACCTGTCCACACATTAAATCAAACACACTACAACCTCTCCACCATGGCCAAGATCAAAGACCTGTCTAAGGACACCAGGGACAAAATTGTAGACCTGCACAAGGCTGGGATGGGTTACAGGAATCCCTCCATTTTGTGTTCTGTGTACAAGGGACATAATATCAGCTAGTTTGCTGCAAATAGTCGAGAAAGAACCCACATATTGGAGATTGGAGCCAGCAGAAGAGGGATACAGGTGAAAAATGCAGTTAAATAATGACTAGAAATAGAGCTATTCCTAATTTAAACACTTATTTTGAAAGTCACATGAAATGCCAGGCATCCTTTAGAAATCATGGATTTATTTTGTCTGCTTTATATTTTACAATCCATTATGATTTATCTTAGGCTGGTTTCACACTTGCGTTTTTTAGCACTGCGCCTCATGCGCTATCGTGCACATGCATATTGCTCCCCTATCTTTAACATGGTGTGCACATGGTATAGCACATGTACGCGTTCATGTGCGTTTTGGTGCGCTGCGTTTTCTCCAGGTGCGCGCCCAGGCGCACCAGACGCAACATGTTGCATTTTTCTGTGTACTCAACTGCTGCCAAAAAACGCATGGGCTTCTTAGCACACGGAATGCGCAAAAAAAAACATTACAGTCTATGGGATCGCACGGGTGCGCAAGGACATGCGCACGTATGCGTTTAAAATCGTGTACGCTTTTAGAGTTAACATGGCGACAAACTGGTTAAATCGCATGCGCAAAAAAACAAAAAAAAGCATTTGGAATGCACACGAGGTGCAGCACAAAAAAAGATAATGTGAAAGTAGCCTTAGACTCAAATATGGAAGACATAATTCATCATTTACCTGGATGGCGGGATATCTTTGGACACCGATCAATATATTTCAACAGCCAAAATTGAGTGGGATAACTGTGAATAAAAAATAATTTTTTTAAACTGAAAAAAGTGATAAAATATAATGCCTGATTTGCTGGTTCACATTATAAAAAAAATTCCTATCACATCTTAATTTTTGAACAAATAAACTTAATTTTTCGACAGCACTCCAGTTCATCTGATTGTCTACCATTCTTCAATCCTGTAACTGGGTCCAAATGTTTCTCATATTCTGCCGAAAACTAAAACCATTATTATCTGCCATTCCAGTCAAACTATCCCCATTATTCACATTCAATGGACTTTTAGAAGAAATGACATCAATCTGTCTCTAATTATTTAATAAATGAAATTACATTACGGAAACTGTCTTCCTTTATGTCTGAAATCTAATCATCGGGTTTTTTTTTTTTTCATTTTTTTTGCTGTTTCAGCAGATAAGCATTTTTACTTGTAAATCTGTATCTACATACTCTAAGGTATATGCCCTTTGCAATGCCGCAAAGTCAACAGTGTAATATAATATTTCAACTGTAGCTTCAAAGATTGCACTTCGCAAAATGATAGTTATATTAAAGTACTTGTGCTAAATATGACTTTGATATGATGTTTAAAGTGAACAATGGATTAGTAAAAAAGATCTTCTATATAAATAATTGTACACAGCAAAAACGTAATAAACGCAATTTGCCCAGTGTTACAGCTGGAGATACTTACGTGCATGTGTATGTATGTTGGGATAGAACGTCTCACTTGTCTGATCATATAGGTAAACACAGGAATGTTGTCTCTTCAAATTTTCCACTGGTTTATTCAGGTACAGCATAAACCAGGGCAAGGTTAGCCACATAAACAAGGCCTTTTTCGCCTAACAAGAAAACAAAACAAATGCACAGTCCATTTTGCCGCAGGGATCCACCCGCTCTGGAAACAAACAAAAAAAAGAGGTTCAACTTTCCTTTTTCTCAAACACAGCTCAGGAGCTTCCATCTCCCGGCACACCTAAACCTGACTGAGCCAAAAGGCTGTGTATTTATCCTCTGGACTTCACAATGGAAGTGGAGATATGCTCAGACCCCTATTGAGGTTACCTTGCAAATGGCGCTTTTGTCCTTGGACTTGGAGAATGTCACCCCATCGATAAAATTTGTGATTTTACATATCCTCTTGACGGTTAAAAATAGTATCGCTTGCCATCACGAAATTTTAAAATTGGATTATTCGCAGATGATCTATTCCTCACGCTACTGGATCCTGCAAACTCCATTAAAGCCCTTTCAGTTGAACTAGAAAAATTCTCTAGAGCATCTTATTTTAAGATAAACCCAAACAAATCAAAATTTATAACTCTAAACATGAAACAATATGAAATTAGCGAAATAAAGGCCCAAACCCAGTTCATTTGGGAGGAGAAAGAGATTGTCTATCTAGGGATTAGAATAGCAGGATCAATCCAAGCCACAGTTAGGGCCAATTTAGACAGCATTATAAAGACTATTACAGGCGACCTATCATTTTTGGCTCAGCTAGAGACTTCCATCTTTGGGAAGATTCTGGCAGTCAAAACTTTTATCCTTCCCAAAATTTTATACATATTTAGGACTTTACCAGTTAGCTTTCCACGCCAAGCCTTTGATAAAGCTCAAGAGCTCATCCGACTATTTATTTGGAAAGGTAAAAAAGCAAGAATATCTGCAGACTTGATGTACAAAAATAAAAAACATGGGGGCGCAGGACTGCCCAACATATACGCTTATTATCAGGCCTCGCTCATCAAACAGAGCTGGCACTGGTTTACTGAAAACATGACACATCCAGCTTGGTATGGCTTGGAGAGAGATGCTAGTTATAGAGGTTCCATTCAAAAACTTTTCTTTCACTTCCTTCTGCAAAAGCCCAGTGCGAACTCATCTCATCCTATTTTCCGGCCGATAATCTCAGCCTGGAGGGATCTCATTAAGCCGACTAAAAATATCAAAAAAGAAGAGCAAATCTTAAAGTTGCCTCTATCTTCATTGGCACTGATGGATGATCTCCCGATACCGGAGGTTCGGGGGAAATCTGGAATTAAAAGGGTGGGGGATGTTTTTAGTGGAGTGGAGTTCCTGAAATTCAGTGAGATCAGGGTTAAATATAATTTACCGTCATCTGAACTAGTCTTTTACACCATGTTGAAAGACAGAATTTGGAAATTCATAAAAGGGAAGACTTTGAATTATGAAATGCTATCTTCACTACTGTGCAACCTTAAAAATAAAAACTTCTGGAGTCTGCGTAATTTGTATAGATCTGTTGTCAAAGACCTAACGAGCCAAAAAAACATATACATGAAGAGATGGGAGTCTGATTTTGGTGCTGATATCCGTCTCGAGAACTGGAACAATGCCATCAAAAACACTTACAATTCCAACATATCAATGGGTCTTCATGAGATTTATTTCAAATTGTTAAATAGATGGTACTATACCTCGACGAGGTTATCGCATTTTAACACAGAGCTATCTTCCTTGTGCTGGAGAGATTGTGGACACCAAGGGAACCTCTACCATATTTTCTGGGGTTGTTCAAAAATCAAAAACCTCTGGCTTCAAGTCACACAGCACATTAACCTCATTGCTAAGGACTTCATAATTACACCCGAAAGAGCACTTCTTTCATTAGACATGGAACAATTTGATGATTCGGTAAGGCACATTATCATATACATCCTCTTAGTGACCAAGACCATGTTAGCACAATGGTGGAAGAAAGCAGAGGTTCCCAAGTTTTCAGACATACTTGACAAGATAGGCCAACACAGCGATTTAGAACGCAGATTTGCGATTAACAACAATCACATTCACAAATACTCAAAAAAATGGAAGACCTGGAACAACAAATTTCATATCAACTAGACTTAACAAGAGGCACTATATTTTGAATTTTAAACCTGGGCACTTTAGTACTGGGATGCTGTATCTCCTTCCAAGAATGTTACCCCATAATAAGGATTGTCATTTTTTTTTTTTTTCTTTTATGTTGTTATTCGATATATGTTATTCTATGCCTGTTTGTGGGTTCTCTAGTTTTTAAATTTTTTTCCGTACCTGTGCAAGGTTGTTTATTACCCACTCCCTTCCCTCCCTTCCTACCTTCCTTTCCCTACCCTGTTTATTTAAAAAAAACCAATAAAATTATTTGAAAACAAAAATAGTATCGCTAACTGGTAGAAAAAACCTGACTTGCCTAAATTTACTGATATCATAGACCTCTTGCGTACACATAGTTGGTTGGAAGAGAAAATTGCTTTCCACATAAGTACATTAAATAAATATTACTTGAAGTGGGAAGTGTGGAATTTAAGATTTTGATAAGTCTGTCTCTCTTCTTAACTTTTACTTAATACGTTTCTAGCTTGAATTGTACAAGTATCTGTTACTGTATTTTCATAACTAATGTTTGGAAGTAGAGCGGAGCTGTCTACTTCTTATTTCGCCTTGTCCCTTTTGTTACCCCATCTCTTCCCTTTTTAATAAAAAATTCCAATAAAAATCATTTGAAAAGGAAGTGGAGATATGGTAAACGGCCTTCCACTCATTCTGTAGCTGTTCACTAAACCTATCCCTAAACATGGCCAATTAACCCATCTCAGCAGTTAGCGAGTTGGAGCATTTTTCTTGGTTCATATCACTTAAGATAAAAACCTCAGTGATACATTTCTCTCTTCTAGTACTTTGCCACAATATATACCATATAAGTTCAGTGGCATGTAAAATTTTGCACACCCCTGGCCAAAATTACTGTTATCGTGAACAGTTAAGCATGTTGAAGATTAAATGATATCTAAAAGGCCTAACATTAAAGATGATACATTTACTTTGTATTTTAGGCTATATACATATATATATATATATACACTCACTGGCCACTTTATTAGGTACACCTGTCCAACTGTGTGTTAAGACTTAATTTCTAATCAGCCAATCACATGGCGGCAACTCAGTGCATTTAGGCATGTAGACATGGTCAAGACAATCTCCTGCAGTTCAAACCGAGCATCAGTATGGGGAAGAAAGGTGATTTGAGTGCCTTTGAACGTGGCATGATTGTTGGTGCCAGAAGGGCTGGTCTGAGAATTTCAGAAACTGCTGATCTACTGGGATTTTCACGCACAACCATCTCTAGGGTTTACAGAGAATGGTCCGAAAAAGAAAAAAAATCCAGTGAGCGGCAGTTCTGTGGCCGGAAATGCCATGTTGATGCCAGAGGTCAGAGGAGAATGGGCAGACTGGTTCGAGCTGATAGAAAGGCAACAGTGACTCAAATTGCCACCCGTTACAACCAAGGTAGGCAGAAGAGCATCTCTGAACGCACAGTGCGTCGAACTTTGAGGCAGATGGGCTACAGCAGCAGAAGACCACACTGGGTACCACTCCTCTCAGCTAAGAACAGGAAACTGAGGCTACAATTTGCACAAGCTCATCGAAATTGGACAGTAGAAGATTGGAAAAACGTTGCCTGGTCTGATGAGTCTCGATTTCTGCTGCGACATTCGGATGGTAGGGTCAGAATTTGGCGTAAACAACATGAAAGCATGGATCCATCCTGCCTTGTATCAACGGTTCAGGCTGGTGGTGGTGGTGTCATGGTGTGGGGAATTTTTTCTGGGCACTCTTTGGGCCCCTTGGTACCAATTGAGCATCGTTGCAACGCCACAGCCTACCTGAGTATTGTTGCTGACCATGTCCATCCCTTTATGACCACAATGTACCCAACATCTGATGGCTACTTTCAGCAGGATAATGCGCCATGTCATAAAGCTCGAATCATCTCAGATTGGTTTCTTGAACATGACAATGAGTTTACTGTACTCAAATGGCCTCCTCAGTCACCAGATCTCAATCCAATAGAGCATCTTTGGGATGTGGTGGAACGGGAGATTCGCATCAGGGATGTGCAGCCGACAAATCTGCGCCAACTGTGTGATGCCATCATGTCAATATGGTCCAAAATCTCTGAGGAATGCTTCCAGCACCTTGTTGAATCTCTGCCACGAAGAATTGAGGCAGTTCTGAAGGCAAAAGGGGGTCCAACCCCTTACTAGCATGGTGTACCTAATAAAGTGGCCAGTGAGTATATATATATATATATATATATATATACACTGTGTGCAGAATTACTAGGCACATGAGTATTTTGATCGCATCATCCTTTTTATACATGTTGTCCTACTCCAAGCTGTATAGGCTTGAATGCCAACAGCCAATTATGTAAATCAGGTGATTTGCATGTCAGTAATGAGGAGGGGTGTGGTCTAATGACATCAACACCCTATATAAGGTGTGCTTAATTATTAGGCAACTTCCTTTCCTTTGGCAAAATGGGTCAGAAGAAAGATTTGATGGACTCTGAAAAGTCACAAATTGTGAGATGTCTTGCAGAGGGATGCAGCAGTCTTGAAATTGCCAAACTTTTGAAGCGTGATCACCGAACAATCAAGCGTTTCATGGCAAATAGCCAACAGGGTCGCAAGAAGCGTGTTGATAAAAAAAGACGCAAAATAACTGCCCATGAATTGAAGAAAATCAAGCGTCAAGCTGCCAAGATGCCATTTGCCACCAGTTTGCCATATTTCAGAGCTGCAATGTTACTGGAGTATCAAAAAGCACATGGTGTGCCATACTCAGGGACATGGCCAAGGTAAGGAAGGCTGAAAAACGACCACCTTTCAACAAGAAACATAAGATCAAATGTCAAGACTGGACCAAGAAATATCTTAAGACTGATTTTCTAAGGTTTTATGGACTGATGAAATGAGAGTGACTCTTGATTGGCCAGATGGATGGGCCCGAGGCTGGATCAGTAAAGGGAAGACTCAGATGCCAGCAAGGTGGAGGTGGGGTACTGGCATGGGCTGGTATCATCAAAGATGAACTTGTGGGACCTTTTCGGGTTGGGGATGGAGTGAAGCTCAACTCCCAGACCTACTGACAGTTTCTGGAAGACACCTTCTTCAAGCAGTGGTACAGGAAGAAGTCGGTATCGTTCAAGAAAAACATGATTTTCATGTAGGACAATGCTCCATCACATGCATCCAAATACTCCACAGCGTGGCTGGCCAGTAAAGGTCTAAAAGAAGAAAAAATAATGACATGACCCCCTTGTTCACCTGATCTGAACCCCATAGAGAACCTGTGGTCCCTCATAAAATGTGAGATCTACAGGGAGGGAAAACAGTACACCTCTGGGAACAGTGGGATGCTGTGGTGGCAGCTGCACGCAATGTTGATAGTAAACAGATCAAGCAGATGACGGAATCTATGGATGGAAGACTTTTGACTGTCATCGTAAAGAAAGGTAGCTATAATGGTCACTGATTTTTTTTTTTGTTTTTGAATGTCAGAAATGTTTCTTTCTAAATTTTGTGTTGTTATATTGATTCACCTGGTGAAAATAAACACGTGAGATGGGTATATATTTGGTTTTTATTAAGTTTCCTAATAATTCTGCACAGTAATAGTTACCTGAAAAAACAGATATCCTCCTAAGATAGCCAAATCTAAAAAAAAAACCCACTCCAACTTCCAAAAATATTAAGCTTTGATTAGAGTTGAGCGAAACGGGTCGAACAATTTCAAAAGTCGCCGACTTTTGGCAAAGTCGGGTTTCATGAAACGAAACCCGACCCTAGGATGAGGTCGGCCACGAGGTCGGCGACTTACGCGCCAAAGTCGGGTTTCAAAAGTTTGTTTAGCGCTCTTTTTCAGCCAATCAGGATCCACGGACACTGTGGGCAATGTGATGACATAGGCAGGGGTCGCCACCATCTTTCAGAAGGGCATGCAAGTGATTGGCTTGCTTTGGTGGGCGTCACAGGGGTTATAAAAGGGCGTGCACGCCGACCGCCATCTTACTTCTGCCGATCTTAGCATAGGGAGAGGTTGCTGATTCTGTAGGGAGAGCGTTAGGCAGGGAAGAAGACAAAAAAACTGCTTCTGCTGCTAGCGATTTTGCCTGTGCAACACACCAGTCACTGTGTGTGCAGTGCAAGGGGAGGCTATATTGTGGTGGATCAGCGGTGTTGGTTGTTAGGCTGCCTTCTAAGGCTTCCTGACAGCTGCATTGCTGTTTCCCCACTGCTCTGCAAACTGCTTTTTTAAAAGCAATCCCAATTTTTTATTTGTCCTGCTAAGGTACTGAGCGTGCATTTATTCACACCATACAGCGGTGTACGCTCCTCACACAGTACCGTGTAACGGCTGTTATCATAGCCACAGTGAAGCTATCTGTGTGTCACTGTGGAGGACTTGTTTCGTTCTTACAGACCTACACTCTAGGGAGATTCCTATTCTGCCCAATTCTACAATTCACTTTTTTCAGACCTGTGCCATCGAGCCTGTGACATAGCGCTCTGATATTCAGTGGGCCTCACACAATCCAAAAGTGTCCAGTGTCCAAAAGTGTACGCAGAAATTCAAAATCTCCCTTATCCTGTAGTCACTTTTTTCACACCTGCTGCATCGAGCCTATGACATAGTGCTGTGATATTCATTGGGCCTCACACAATCCAAGTGTCCAGTGTCTGCAGAAATTCAAAATCTCCCTTATCCTGTAGTCACTTTTTTCACACCTGCTGCATCGAGCCTGTGACATAGCGCTCTGATATTCATTGGGCCTCACACAATCCAAAAGTGTCCAGTGTCTGCAGAAATTCAAAATCTCCCTTATCCTGTAGTCACTTTTTTCACACCTGCTGCATCGAGCCTGTGACATAGCGCTCTGATATTCATTGGGCCTCACACAATCCAAAAGTGTCCAGTGTCCACAAGTGTCTGCAGAAATTCAAAATCTCCCTTATCCTGTAGTCACTTTTTTCACACCTGTGCCATCGAGCCTGTGACATAGCGCTGTGATATTCAGTGGGCCTCACACAATCCAAGTGTCCAGTGTCCACAAGTGTCTGCAGAAATTCAAAATCTCCCAGAAATTCAAAATCTCCCTTATCCTGTAGTCACTTTTTTCACACCTGTGCCATCGAGCCTGTGACATAGCGCTGTGATATTCAGTGGGCCTCACACAATCCAAGTGTCCAGTGTCCACAAGTGTCTGCAGAAATTCAAAATCTCACAGAAATTCAAAATCTCCCTAATCCTGTAGTCACTTTTTTCACACCTGTGCCATCGAGCCTGTGACATAGCACTGTGATATTCAGTGGGCCTCACACAATCCAAGTGTCCAGTGTCCACAAGTGTCTGCAGAAATTCAAAATCTCCCTTATCCTGTAGTCACTTTTTTCACACCTGCTGCATCGAGCCTGTGACATAGCGCTGTGATATTCAGTGGGCCTCACACAATCCAAGTGTCCAGTGTCCACAAGTGTCTGCAGAAATTCAAAATCTCACAGAAATTCAAAATCTCCTTTATCCTGTAGTCACTTTTTTCACACCTGTGCCATCGAGCCTGTGACATAGCGTTGTGATATTCAGTGGGCCTCACACAATCCAAGTGTCCAGTGTCCACAAGTGTCTGCAGAAAATCTAAATCTACCTTATCCTGTAGTCACTTTTTTCACACCTGTGCCATCGAGCCTGTTACATAGCACTGTGATATTCAGTGGGCCTCACACAATCCAAGTGTCCAGTGTCCACAAGTGTCTGCAGAAATTCAAAATCTCCCAGAAATTCAAAATCTCCCTTACCCTGTAGTCACTTTTTTCACACCTGTGCCATCGAGCCTGTGACATAGCGCTCTGATATTCAGTGGGCCTCACACAATCCAAAAGTGTCCAGTGTCCACTAGTGCGTGCAGAAAATCTAAATCTCCCCTGTCCTATAGACACCTTGTACCTTGTTTTACATTACTATATAGTTTGTTGGATTTTGTCTACATTTCTACCAAAAATGAGGAAGGCTGGTGGAAGAGGCCGTGGAATTGGGCGGGGGTTGGCAGCTGGTAATGATGGTGTTGGTGGTGGATCTGATGGTAGTGGCAAAAGCAAAATAGGACCGAATGCAGGAGGTGTTGAGCCTTTGTCATCGTCTGGCTCCATAAGGCTTCGAAGGCTTAGTTTTCTAGGAGTTGGCAAACCGCTTTTAACGCCAGAGCATCAGGAAAAAGTTTTGTCTTACATTGCTGACTCAGCCTCCAGCTCTATCGCCTCCTCTTCTGAAGTTGTAAAAAGTAAAAGCACTGAGTCGTCATTGGAGGCTTATGTTCATGAACCACACCTTTCCTTGTGTCCTTCACCACAACCAAGATTGAAGGATGACGCAGGCCATACTACTGATTACTCCATGGAGCTGTTTTCACATACCATGCCTGGATTATCAAGTGAAATGGTGAATTACCCAGGCCAAGATGAATCTGACATGGAGTGCACTGATGCACAGCCGCTGATAGATGATTCTGCTGGTACATTCACTCAGAGCACTACATTGTCCTCGCAGTGTACAGAGCCAGATTCTGACCCTGATGAGACTCAGGTGCCCCTTCCCGCACACTATACCACCATACACGGTGACACAGAGGAAGGTGCACATGACATTGAAGAGGAGGTGATGGATGACCCAGTTGTTGACCCAGATTGGCATCCATTGGGGAAGAGGGTGCTGCTTCCAATAGCTCAGATGAGGAGCATCCACAGCAGACATCAACATCGCAACAGCTGTTATCTGGCAACCCCGGAGCACTCCAAAGACAGGTTCCAAAAATCAAAAGCGTTGCTGGAGAGCTTGTCCAGAGGGTCAAAACATCATAGCGTGCTAGGCCGCAAAATGTCTGCCAAAGTAGGAAGAGTGCAGTGTGGCACTTTTTTGAACAAAATCCTCATGATCAGGCCAAGGTTATCTGTAAGAAGTGCGCAAAGACCTTTAGCCGAGGGAAAAATCTGAAAAATTTGAATACCAGTTGCATGCTTAGACATTTAACCAGCATGCACTTGCAAGCGTGGACACAACACCAAACCTCAAGTGCCACATGTGCAACTGATCACAAAGAAGGTAGTCAGCAACGCTACATTGTTTCCCCCACTGTAAGCCCACCGGTTAGAACAGCAGCAAATGTTGAGGTGTCGTTGCAAGGCCACAGCAGTCAGGGAATCCCACTGTTATATCAACGAAATGCTGAATCTAGGCCATCAGAAAGAACACCAACTCCATCACCATCATCAACCCGCTCTCAGTCCGCCCTGTCCACCGATACTTCTACCATATGCAGCTCTCAAGTCCAGCTCACCCTCCCAGACACTATGAGTAGGTCAATAAAGTACTCAGTCTCTCATCTGCGTACACTGGGTTTGACCGCCCACATTGCCAAACTAATCTCGTTTGAGATGATGCCCTATCGGTTGGTGGAAAGCGCAGCTTTCCGCGAACTCATGGCCTATGCAGTACCACGCTATGACCTACCCAGTCGCCACTTCTTCTCTCGCAAAGCCATCCCAGCCCTCCATCATCATGTGAAAGACCGCATTGTCCATGCACTCAAGCAGTCAGTGAGTGGAAAGGTGCACCTCACAACTGACGCATGGTCCAGTCGGCATGGCCAGGGCCGTTACGTGTCCATCACTGCGCACTGGGTTAATGTGGTGGATGCAGGGTCCACAGGGGACAGCGGTGGTGGGACAGTGCTGCCTAGCCCACGGTATAGGAAACAGTTGGCTGTAGGCGTTGCACCCTCCTCCTCCTCCTCCTCCAGAAGCGAAAGCTCGTCCACAGAGCGCAGTCGTACGAGCACTCCATCTGCAGCTGCCACTGTTGCACACGAGGTGTCCCCCTATCGAGCAGCTAGTGGAAAGCGTCAGCAGGCTGTGTTGCAGATGATGTGTTTGGGCGACAGACACACCGCCGAGGTGCTGGCCGAGTACTTGAAGCGACAAACTGAGTCATGGCTGGGCAGTGTACATCTTGAGGCAGGCAAGGTAGTTAGTGATAACGGCCGTAATTTTGTGCCAGCCATAGCCCTTTCAAAACTCAGCCACATACCTTGCTTGGCTCACACCTTGAACCTGGTGGTGCAGTGCTTCCTCAAAAATTATCCAGAGTTAACAACCCTGCTCCATAAGGTGCGAAGACTGTGCGCGCACATCCGCCGGTCGCCTGTACACTCCGTTCGTATGCAGAAGCTGCAGCGATTGCTCCACCTTCCCAACCACTGCCTCATTATCGACATTGCAACAAGGTGGAACTCCACCCTGCACATGGTGGAGCGGCTGTGCGAGCAGAGGCAGGCCATAATGCATTTGTGGGAGGATACACGGCCAGGCACTTTGAGAGCAGACATGGAGTTGACAGGTGTGCAGTGGTCGAAGCTGAAAGACCTCTGTAAAGTCCTTCAGTGTTTTGAGGAATGCACACGGCTGGTAAGCGCAGACGACGCCATCCTAAGCATGAGCATCCCACTTATGCGTCTGCTCATGCAAACTTTGACGCACCTTAAGGAGCAGGCGTCTGCAGCCAATGTTGACGAGGAGGAAGAGGTGGAGGGAATCCTTGATGACATTCAGCCATTGTCTGCTCAGGGACCTCTCCTGGACAAGTTGGAGGAAGAAGAGGAGGAGGAGGATGATGATGGGGATGATTACTTAGGGGAGGAGGATGCATCTCGTGGGGCAAGTGAAAATGTTGGCGTGGCAAGGTCTGGTACAGGGTTTGTGCGTGACTGGAGGGATGTGGATTTGCCAGAAAGTGCTCCTCCAACCAGCACTCGCAGTGCATCATTGACACCGGGAACATTGGCCCACATGTCAGATTATGCCTTGCGGATCCTAAAAAGGGACCCCCGCATTGCCAAAATGATGAACGATGACGAGTACTGGTTGGCCAGCATCCTGGTTCCACGCTATAAAGGCAAATTACAAAACATCATGCCACAGGAGAACCTTGACCTAATATTGGCTAATAAACAAGCAACTCTGGTAAATCGGTTGCTTGAGGCATTCCCAGCACACAGCAGCGGTGATGGTTCTCACACGAGCCGTACGGGCCGGGGGCAGCTTGGCAGAGGTGTTCATGGTGCACACAGCAGAAGTGGCGTTGGAGACAGGGGTTTCATGACAATGTTGTGGACTGATTTTTCAAGTACCGCTCACACAACTGGTAATACAGCATCGATGGAGAGTGACAGGAGACAGCAGTTGTGAACTATGGTTACAAACTACTTTTCCTCCCATATCGATGTTCTCTCACACAGGTCATTCCCCTTTGACTATTGGGCTGCTAAACTGGACACCTGGCCTGAATTGGCACAATATGCCTTACAGGAGCTCGCTTGCCCAGCTGCAAGTGTGCTATCGGAAAGAGTCTTCAGTGCAGCTAGATCAATCCTGACAGAAAAAAGGACCCGTCTGTCAACCCAAAATGTGGATGATCTAACCTTCATTAAAATGAACCATGCATGGGTTTCCAAGGATTTTGTCCCACCTTTCCCTGATGACACATAGGGTGACAGAAAAATGGCTTGCTTTGGTCCACCTCTTCCTGGGACTTGACCTATTTCGCCTTTTGCATCAGCTGAATGTCCAACATCAGCATATGCCACTTTCTAAAACTCCCTAACTGTGCTGCCTCCCCCCCATGGCTGGGGTCACCACCTAGCGCACGACACCGTGCGAGTGCCGTTGCCCTGGATAGGTGGGTAGGCCGACTCTTTGGCGTGGGCACTGGCACAGGGTCCCTCATAGTGCAATCAAGTGTCTCTGACGGTGGTGGTGCACACCCGCCATCAGACACACCGCCGTACTATGTGGGGCCCAGTGCCAGTACTGACGCCCACGAGTGGGCCCCCCTTGGTTGGGCAGGGCCCCAGCATTTGCAATCTTTACCTATCCCTGCTCCTCCGCTGTGTATTCTGGGCCGTCAAATCCATACTGTGCCTGACACCGTCTGAGCCTGCCTCCTGGTGTATTGACATATATTTTGAATGTGTACGCTATCCATACATGTTATCCGGGGATACGGTACCCTTTCTCACCTTTGTGCAATCACGTGCAATCCATACTGGGCCTAACACCGTCTGAGCCTGCCTCCTGATGTATAGACATATATTTGAATGTGTACGCTATCCATGCATGTTATCTGGGGATACGGTACCCTTTCTCACCTTTGTGCAATCACGTGCAATCCATACTGGGCCTAACTCCGTCTGAGCCTGCCTCCTGATGTATAGACATATCTTTTGAATGTGTACGCTATCCATACATGTTATCCGGGGATACGGTACCCTTTCTCACCTTTGTGCAATCACTTGCAAGCCATACTGTGCCTGACACCATCTGAGCCTGCCTCCTGATGTATAGACATATCTTTTGAATGTGTACGCTATCCATACATGTTATCCGGGGATACGGTACCCTTTCTCACCTTTGTGCAATCACGTGCAAGCCATACTGGGCCTAACACCGTCTGAGCCTGCCTCCTGATGTATAGACATATCTTTTGTATGTGTACGCTATCCATACAAGTTATCCGGGGATACGGTACCCTTTCTCACCTTTGTGCAATCACGTGCAAGCCATACTGGGCCTAACACCATCTGAGCCTGCCTCCTGATGTATAGACATATATTTTGAATGTGTACGCTATCCATACATGTTATCCTGGGATACGGTACCCTTTCTCACCTTTGTGCAATCACGTGCAAGCCATACTGGGCCTAACACCGTCTGAGCCTGCCTCCTGATGTATAGACATATCTTTTGAATGTGTACGCTATCCATACATGTTATCCGGGGATACGGTACCCTTTCTCACCTTTGTGCAATCACTTGCAAGCCATACTGGGCCTTACACCATCTGAGCCTGCCTCCTGATGTATAGACATATCTTTTGAATGTGTACGCTATCCATACATGTTATCCAGGGATACGGTACCCTTTCTCACCTTTGTGCAATCACTTGCAAGCCATACTGGGCCTTACACCATCTGAGCCTGCCTCCTGATGTATAGACATATATTTTGAATGTGTACGCTATCCATACATGTTATCCTGGGATACGGTACCCTTTCTCACCTTTGTGCAATCACGTGCAAGCCATACTGGGCCTAACACCGTCTGAGCCTGCCTCCTGATGTATAGACATATCTTTTGAATGTGTACGCTATTCATACATGTTATCCGGGGATACGGTACCCTTTCTCACCTTTGTGCAATCACTTGCAAACCATACTGGGCCTTACACCATCTGAGCCTGCCTCCTGATGTATAGACATATCTTTTGAATGTGTACGCTATCCATACATGTTATCCGGGGATACAGTACCCTTTCTCACCTTTGTGCAATCACTTGCAAGCCATACTGTGCCTGACACTGTCTGAGCCTGCCTCCTGATGTATAGACATATATTTTGAATGTGTACGCTATCCATACATGTTATCTGGGGATACGGTACCCTTTCTCACCTTTGTGCAATCACGTGTAACCCATACTGGACATGAGAACGGCTGGCGAGCTGTTAAGCAAGCTACAGCACCTGTGGTTTGCACACGTAAGTTTTTCATTTTTTTCAGTAATGACGGTTAGGCCTAATTCCGGAACTGCGGTTGACCTGCACTTACTGGGAAATCATCATTCGCGAGTAATAATTGTAATCAATGATCCCCATCACTAACGTTGTTCAGCGGGTTATCTGCACCTGTAAGCGACAAACGCTGGCCTCTTCAGTGTAGCGCACATGCAGCCACGGACATGTAAGGGCATGACACACCAGTTATTGGCCAATCTCATGTGCCAAAGCCTCACGTGTCCCTCTAGTAAGCCAGACTCGGACCGCGGGGCATGACGGAGTCTCGTTCGTTAACGGAATTAAGCTTGCAATGTGTGCATCTGTTCTGTAGCTGGCATGGTTGAGGTTGCCCGTGTTGAGTCAAATTACGCCGTAGGCTCCACTCCTGGTGGTGCCCTTCTGGACATTCCTTTAAGATTCAGCTTTGCAACCATACTGCTCACGTAAAACAAACACTTTGCCTTCATGAACGCTGTTTGGAGGGTCATGACTCATGGGAATAACGCCGCCCAATCAGTTAACCTGCTAGAGAGATCCTTCGTTGCTCCCAAGCATGACATCACACTCCCTAGGAGGAAGGTAATGCCACTGTGGCGACCGTACTCCTGGGGGCGACACAAGTGCACTGATGCCCAGCCACTGCTCGATGAATCTGCTGATACATTGACCCAGACCACTACATTCCCCTCGCACGCTACCCGGCCTGAATCTGACCCTGATGAAACTCAGGTTACCCTTCCCATATACAGTTCCATCTTACACGGTGACAAAGAGGAAGCTGCAGATGAAAGTGCAGGTTCGGCCCACCCGCCATCAGACACACCACCGTACTATCAGGGGCCCTGTGCCAGTGCCGTCGCCAACGAGTGGGCCCCCCCTGCTTGCTCAGGATCACAGCACTTGCAAGGTTGAAATACTGTGCAGTGAGATGGAAGATGGGGACGACGTGGAGTCCAGACTAGTACAGGGATTCCCTAGCGAGGAGACTTATTTGATTGTTTTCAATGTTGGGACAGCAATTTTTGGGGAGCACTATACTCTGGAGAATGATAGATGGGGCCCACCATATACTGGAACATTCCAAAGTGGACATCAGACACTGGAGCAGCATTTACAGGGCCCATTATACACTAGAGCATTAGAAATGGGGCCCATTATGTTTGGAGCATTATTTGGGCCCATAAGACAGTGGAGCTTCATCCATGGGGACCAACATATACTGTAGCATTATGTGGAGCTCATCATATACTGTTTCAAACATTATATGGGACCAATGATTCTGTATGGAGAAATAGATGGGCCTCGTCATGAGATGTAAAAAGTGAAGTATTTTTCATTGTACTATACCGCTATTTCTCTGCCGTATCGGAGCATGATGAGTTGTGGTATTATGTGTTAAAGGGGCGCTCTTTCGCCCAGGGCACATGAAAACCTGAAGCTAGCCCTACCCCCCACAACTTTAGCCAAATAACCCCCATTTTTCAGTGCGTAACTTGTATTATGAAGTTAATTAAGGTTGACCAGCTTAAGTAAGAAGAATTGATGCTTTTGGCATTCAAATGAGCACTGTAGGTGTGTTTCCTGTCCTCCTCTCACTGCCGACTTTTATTCCCCATTGACTTACATTGGGTTTCGTGTTTCGGGACGACCCCGACTTTTCCCTATAATCGGCCGATCTTGCTCGACCCGACTTTTGGAAAAGTCGGGTTTCACGAAACGAAACTCGACCATAAAAAAACAAAAGTCGCTCAACTCTAGCTTTGATATTTATGAGAATTTTGGGTTGATTGAGAACATAGTTGTTGCTCAATAATAAAAAGAATCCTCTCAAATACAACTTGCCTAATAATTCTGCACGCAGTGTATACAGTCACTGACAGAAGTTATGTCGCTTATCCATGTTATGTAAATAAAAGCTTATAACCTGACGTTAAATTCATCCATTAGTTGTATAAATTATTCTTTTGAAAGCTGAAACCCTCCAAAATGTGGTTTAGGTTAAAAAAATAAATTGGCATCAATGCAGAAATATTGATCATTTAATGGACACAGAATGGTCACATTTTGGCGAGTCAAAAGTTTTGTCGGCCACAGAAAGTAATGTGTTATTCAAACAAATAATGAACTTAAAATACAAATATATGTTACATAACATTGGTGAATGAAGTTGTGGTGCTATTAGAGCAGGGGTCGCAAACTCAGCAGAGTAAATGGGCCGCACTTAAAAAAAATTTGAGCTGGGGGGCCGCATTCCTTTCAAACTTAATACACCCTGTACACGCGCAGCTCTGCTCCGTACACCTCGTACACACAGGGCTCCACTCCATACACCTCGTACACACAGGGCTCCACTCCATATACCTCGTACACACAGGGCTTCGCTCCATACACCTCGTACACACAGGGCTCAGCTCCATACACCTCGTACACACAGGGCTCCGCTCCATACACCTCGCACCCACAGGGCTCCACACACCTCGAACACACAGGGCTCTGCTCCATCCACCCTGTAAACCCCTCTTGACCCCACACATAAACTTACCTTCATCCAGTACCATGACAACCAGCACACAGACAGCAGCGTCCTGAACACACTGAGGCCCCAATCATGTGACCCCTAACTCCTCCCGCTCCTGTGACCTCATCACAGGTCCTGTGCAGTGTGTGCACACAGAACAGCCAATGCCATCGCCGCTCCTGAATGCGTGCTTTCCCCCTGCCTCAGGGAGTGAGACATGTGGAGCACCACGGGCCACAGATGCCTGCCTCAGGGGCCACATGCGGCCCACGTGCCGCGTGTTTGAGATCTCTGGGGTGAAAGTCATGTTTAATATTTTGTGTGACTTCCATGAGCTTGAAGGACTGCATCCATGCGGTTCAACAATGATTCATACAATTTATTAATGAAGTCATCAGGAATAGCAAAGAATGCAGTGTTACATGCCTTCCAGAGTTCATCTACATTCTTTGGCTTTTGTCTTCCAAGCTTCCTCTTTCATCCTACCCCAAACATGCTGAATGATGTTCATGTCTGGTGACTAGGCTGGCCAGTCCTTGAGCACCTTGATCTTTTTTGCCTGGAGGAACTTTGTTGTAGAGATGGATGTATGAGATGGAGCCCCATCCTGCTGCAGAATTTGACCCCTTTTATGATTTGGAATATAAGTGGTAGCTAATACTTCTTGATATTTTAGGCTATTGATATTGCCTTCCACCTTGCAAATGTTTCTCACACCCCCATACTGAATGTAACTCCAGACCATGATCTTTCCACCACCAAATTTAACTGTTTTCTGGGTGTATTTTGGATCCATCCGGGCTCCAGTAAGTCTCCTGCAGTATTTGCGGTGGTTGTGGTGTAATTCTACTGAAGATTCATCAGAGAAATCCACCTTCTGCCACTTTTCCAGCATCAATCTGTTTAGCAGGCTGTGGGACTTTGCAAATGCCACACGGTTTTTTATCTACCTTTTGTTTAGAGCTGGCTTCTAGGCACTGATTCGACCATGGAGGCCATTTCGACACAGAATCCTACAAACTGTTCTAGTTGACACAGGGACTTGAGGTGACCAGGCCAGTTGGAGATCTGCTGCAGTGGAAGAGGGGCTTGCTTTGGATTTTCTAACCAACAAACGTACCTCCTGAGCAGTTGTCTTGCGGGGTCTGCCGGACCTGGGCTTGTCAAACACATCTCCAGTCTCTTCAAATCTTTTTTAATGCTTTGAACTTGATGCTGAGACACATTAAAGGTGCCAGCCACCTCTGCAGTGGATCTGGTCTTCAGCCTTTTGATAATCCAGACTTTGGTTGCAGGGTGGAATTTTGGCATGTTGTCAGAGCTCAAGTTGCAGCTCAAGTGAAGGTCTGGGGTGCTGGGCTTCTTTTTATACACACCCAAAATTAACCCATCATTTAATGAGCACAGGTGAGAATGTAAACTAGGATTAGGTGCATTATATGACCAGGAGACAAAACTTTTGTCATGCCAAAATGTGACCATTCTGTGTCCATTAAATGATCAATATTTTTGCATTGATGGCAATTCATTTTCTTAACCTAACCCACATTTCCTAGGGTTTCAGCTTTCAAAAGAATAATTTACACAACCAATGGACAAATTTAATGTCAGGTTATAAACTTTTAATTACATAACATGGATAAACGACATAACTTCTGTCAGAGAGTGTACTGTATGGCATTCAAATTCCTCAGAAATGCAGTCATAAAGTGGATTAAAAACAGAACATCTATATCATTTTGAACCCAGTACAGCTCACAATATTTAGATATTATCTATATATATAAGAGGCATCGTGATTACTCGCTAATCCCGCCCACTGCACAGTAGCTCTGCCCCCCACCACATCACTACACATAATCCTGCCCCCACCCCATTACATAGAGGCATCGTGATTACTCGCTAATCCCGCCCCCTGCAGAGTAGCTCCGCCCCCACCAAATCACCACACATAATCCCGCCCCCCACCCCATTACCACACACAATCCTGCCTGCACCACATTACCACACACAATCCCGCCCCCACACCACATCACCACACACAATCCCGCCCCCCACCATATCAACACATAATCCCGCCCCCACCACATCACCACACATAATCCCTCCCCCCACCACATCACCACACATAATCCCGCCCCCCACCACATCACCACACATAATCCTGCCCCCCACCACATCACCACACATAATCCCGCCCCCCACCACATCACCACACATAATCCCGCCCCCCACCATATCACCACACATAATCTTGCCCCCCACCACATCACCACCCATAATCCTGCCCCCAGCACATCACCACACATAATACAGGCCTCCCACACATCACCACACATAATCCCACCCCCCCACCACATCACCACACATAATCCCGCCCCCCCACCACATCACCACACATAATCCAGCCCCCCACCACATCACCACACATAATCCCGCCCCCCCACCACATCACCAAACACAATCCCGCCCCATCACATCACCACACATAATCCCACCCCCCACCACATCACCACACATAATCCCCCCCACCACATTACCACAGATAATCCTGCCCCCACCACATCACCACACATAATCCCGCCCCCCACCACATCACCACACAGAATCCTGCCCCCCACCACATCACCACACATAATTCCGCCCCATCACATTATCACACATAATCCCACCCCCCACCCCATCACCACACATAATCCAGCCCCCCCACCACATTACCACAGATAATCCTGCCCCCACCACATCACCACACATAATCCCGCCCCCCACCACATCACCACACAGAATCCCGCCCCCCACCACATCACCACACATAATCCCGCCCCATCACATTATCACACATAATCCCACCCCCCACCCCATCACCACACATAATCCCACCCCCCACCCGATCACCACACATAATCCCACCCCCACCACATTACCACACATAATCCTGCCCCCACCTCATTATCACACAATCCCGCCCCCCCACCACATTACCACACATAATCCCGCCCCTCACCACATTACCACACATAATCCCCCCACATAACCACACGAGGCTCCGTCCCCACACATTACCACACGAGGCTCCCTCCCCACACATTACCACACGAGGCTCCATTCCCCCACATTAACACATGAAGCTCCGTCCCCGCACATTACCACGTGAGGCTCCGTCCCCACACATCACCACATGAGGCTCCGTGCCCACACATCACGACACGAGGCTCCGTCCCCACACATCACCACACGAGGCTCCCCCCACATTAGCACACGAGTCTCCGTCCCCCCACATTATGACTATATATTTAATTGTGATTACAGAGAAATTTTAACTTAATTTATGGTTCGTTATGAAATTTGTTTAGGTGCTGGAATGAATAAAAAACACACATCTTACTTAATCTAGTTTGTTTTTGATTTTACACTGTGAATAAAATGCATCTTTAGTATTATTCAGATTTTTAATGATTATTATTGTTATTAACTTCATTTTAATTTAATTTACCACCTACGTAAGCGCTATTGAATGTTGTCATTATTTACTTTAGTTTAATCACCAGCAGCGTTAATTAGATAGCAATGAGTGTGCCGAGCGTTATCTGGCTGGAAACAACTAGTAGTTATTATAAAAAATACCAATACTGAATGAAGACAGCAAGCTTGCGGAGGTTATAAAAAATCAGAAAATCAGATTTGTGGCTTAAAGAGCACCAACATTAAGCAATATTCTCTCGCCCTGGTTATTTGCAAAGGAGTAAACATACCAACCAATCTGCATAATGCTCCTTAAAAGGGTTTTATATATGTGGTCACGTACCATGTAAAGCATGTTCCCAGGTAAAACAAATTTAAATCAAGCACAACAAACCAGGAGTTTTCTCTACACAGTTTTATTAACTGCAACACGACAAAAGTAATATACCAGGTTGAAAGTGTTGAATGTAATATGCAATATGTAGGCTGTACTTCAGAACCACTTAAAAAGTGAATTAGGAGACATTTATCCTATGCGATTAGTCCCACAGAATTTAGTATCTCGGCAGTCTGTAAATACTTTTCCCAGAAACACAATGGTGATACTAATTCATTAACATTATCTGGAATTGAAAAAGTATTTAAACCTATAAGAGGGGACATTCAAAAAGAAAAATATTAAACCAGAAACCATACAGGATCTTCAAACTTCAAATCAGAGTCCCTTTTGGTATGAACACCAGACAAGATTTGATCTTGCAATACAAATAATTGATTTTATTGTATCCACTCTTTGTTTGTCATTTTGATGTGATCTTGTGTGCAACTTTTGTCTATCTATATAATGGGTCCAATAGGTTTACCTGTAGGTTTCTATAAAATGCAATAACAGGTGATCAAAAGATCATATCTGCACATAAATGGTATCCTTAAAAATGTCAGCTTGACATGCAAAAAATAAGCCCTCACCAAACCCCAGATCACGAAAAATGGAGACACTACGGGTATAGGAAAATGGCTCAATTTTTTTTTAACAAATTTTGGAATTTTTTTTCACCACTTAGATAAAAAAGAACCTAGACATATTTAGTGTCTATAAACTTGCAATGACCTGGAGAATCATAATGGCAGGTCAGTTTTAGCATTTAGTGAACCTAGCAAAAAAGCCTAACAAAAAACATATGTGAGATTGCACTTTTTTTTTGCAATTTCACCGCACTTGGAATTTTTTTCCCATTTTCCAGTACACAACATGCTAAAACCAGTGATGTCTTTCAAAAGTACAACTCGTCCCACAAAAAATAAGCCCTCACATGGCCATATTGACAGAAAAATAAAAAAGTTATGGCTCTGGGAAGAAGGGGAGTGAAAACCGAAAACGCAAAACCGAGCAAAGTTGGGCTCATTAAGGGGTTAATTTTTCAATTTCATAATCAGTCAGATGCTTTCTATTGGTGAAAGGTCTAGATTGCATACGCCTGACCTCTTATTCTGCAATGCCATGGTGTTTTGATGGATGCAGTATGTGAGATAGCATTGTCTTTCCAAATTTACAAAGCCTTCCCGGAAATAGAAATTGTCTGGATGGGAGCATAAGTTCTTCTAAAACCTCTCTATAATGTGCAGCATTGATCGTGTCTTTAAAGATTTGTAATTTGTCCATGTCATAGGCACTAGTTAGAGAAGAGTGCATTTTTTTAAATTTGAATTCGCCATCTTTGCCTAATTTCCCCAAATAATCCAATTTGTGAGTAAATTTTAGCACATCTCAAAAAATGGAAAGCTTTTAATTGTCCTAAAAATACAAAATGGGGACAAAAAGGGAGGAAGAGAACCCAGTTGACCATAAGAGCTTATTTTTTACAGGTACCCCACTGACCATAACAGCATACACTCTACTGGCCTTGTCATTTGTGTACATCTCTGATATATTTGGTGATATGAATTGCTGTAGATTGTGGGAAATTAAAATCATTTGCATGTGTACATTGAGAACAATTTTTCTGAAATTGGTGCTCAATTTTTCAGATTCAGTTGTTTAAAAATTGGTAAACCTCTCACCATCTTTGCTTTTGAGAGACTCTGCCTCTTTAACATGCTGGTTTTATAAACAGTCATGTGACTGAATGTGAAAATTGACTCTCCCAGCTGTTTTTTTATTAGTATCACTTATATGTCAAGCCTTTTTTAACATCGTCACAACTTTTTTTTTAGATGTGATGCTCCAGTCAATTTTTAAATCAGGTAAGTTTTTTAAATGAAATAAATTAACTAGATCTGTTGTGAATAAAATATAGTTATTAGAAATATCCACAGAGTCTCAATATTTTGGAATGGGGGGTTGAAAATTAAATAAAGATTATACATTTTATTGAGCAATGAGTGGCACCATATTTTTGCCTTTGAAGTATGTCCGTTTTAATGGACTTTGTTGTAAATCTTTGATGGTTTTTATCGTGATTTTAGCTTTAGTTTTTCATTCGTGAACAAATTTATATTTATGCAAAATAGGATAATTCAAACAATATGTACTGTATTTTTCCGACCATAAGACGCACTTTTTCCCCAAAAAATTTTTGGGGAAAGTGAGGGGTGCGTCTTATGGTCGTAATATACTCACCTCCGGGGCTCTGCGGTGCGGTGGTAGCAGCGGGCGGGGCTCTGCGGTGTGGTGGTGGCAGCGGGCGGGGCTCTGCGGTGCGGTGGTGGCGGCGGGCTGTATTCCGGTGCAGGGGCGGCGGCACCGCTGGCATTTCCTCACAGCCCGGAGGCACCCGCACATCCCTTGCTGGCCGCTGCCATGTTGCGATGTCCGCCGGAAATATGGACGCTGGAAAGATGGCCGCCGGTCCGCGGAAGGCGCATGCGCAAGATCAGATCTCGTCCCGAGATCTCGGGGGACAAGATCTCTTTGCCGAGATTTGAATCTCGACCCCCGAGTTCTCGGGGCGAGATCTCAACCCGCGCATGCGCCGTCCTCGGACCGGCGGCCATCTTTCCGGCGTCCATGTTCCCGGAGTCCACCACAACATGGCGGCAGCCAGCAAGGGATGTGCGGGGGCCTCCGGGCTGCGAAGAAATGCCGGCGGAGCAGCTGCCCCTGCACCGGAGCACTGCCCGCCGCCACCCTCACCCCGCAGAGCACAGGTCACCTGCCCCAGCAAAGCTGCCCCTGCCCCAGCACAGCAGCCCCAGCACAGCAGCCCCAGCACAGCTGCCCCAGCACAGCTGCCCCTGCCCCAGCACAGCTGCCCCAGCAAAGCTGCCCCAGCCCCAGCGCATATGCCCCAGCACAATCAACC
Organism: Dendrobates tinctorius; assembly: GCF_039654945.1. Lineage (NCBI taxonomy): Eukaryota > Metazoa > Chordata > Amphibia > Anura > Dendrobatidae > Dendrobates > Dendrobates tinctorius. The sequence goes on along the minus strand of NW_027361858.1, from coordinate 5,268,786 downwards.
TGCCCCAGCACAGAGCCACCACCGCACGAGCCTGGACCACTGAATGACCCCTCTGACTACTCCTCCACCTGTGCCGGATCCCTTCCCAGGAAAGCTGAATTCGGACTGTAAGACAGACCCCCATTTAACACATTATTATTTTTTTCCCTATTTTCCTTCAGAAAATTGGGGTGCGTCTTATGGTCCGGTGCATCTTATAGTCCGAAAAATTCCCTAATTTTTTAAGAAATTATGTCCATGTTGCTTTCAAAATTATTAATAAAACCATCATGCACAAATATGTTTCTACAGTAATATCCTTTAATGTATTGAGAAATCCATCATAATGTAGCTCATTCATTAATACCACACTAACTTAATTGAATTGTGCTTTTATATAAATGACATTATCAGTGAAAGAACATTGATTAATAATTCCTTTAACATTAATCATTTTCATTGATAGCTACATTGTTTCAGCAATCAAGTATGTATGTAGTGTTTAAAGCAGTAATTTGTATATAATTATGAATCAGTCAGGTTCCTCCTCTGACAATCTACATAATTAAATGTGTTGATAATTCAGTTCTCATTAGTCATTTAGCATTGTATTATTTAAAGAATTTAATCAATCTTGATGAAATGTTATCTGTCAGCACAGAATATAAAGTAAACTCAGAAAAAAATGCAGTATTATTACTATGTCTTCTCATTGTGTGACCTCAGCTAGTCTATAAAATGCATTACATTTTTGTTGCCTAATTTATGTTGCGTTCGGGTAATAATATGTTACTGGAATTTCTTCAACTATTCTTGCATCACCTGTAGCAAGTGTATAAGCCATAATAAAATGTAGCACTACAGATATCTATGCTTATACACTGTGTGCGCAATTATTAGGCAATTTGTATTTTTGCGATTAATTTGATTATTAACTACAGTGTTGTACGTTAATTGAAAAGGTTTATACACCTGAAACCTGAATATTTAAAAAAGTAAAATTTATGTTTGTTCTTCCTTAGGAGAAGAGCTATATGTGCAAAACTAGGGGCAACTATTAGTGTGCAGAATTCTTATGCAACTAAATGAAAAACATAAAAAATATAAACAACTAATATAGCTAACCTTTTTTAAAAAATTCATGGTTTGTCATTTTTTTAATTGAATTAACCGGAATCTAAAGGGGCCTTTACGCATAGCGATATCGCTAACGATATCGCTAAAGCGTCACCGATTTTGTGATGCAGCAGCGATATTGCTAGCGATATCGCTATGTGTGATACTTACCTCCGACCGGCTCCCCCGCTGTCTGTCACAGATCGCGCGAGATCGTGCAGCTCCATTTCTCGTCCGGCGCTTCCTGCTGGCGCCGACGAGTGACCCGTGGACGTGGGCAGGAGGACGTCAGGATCGCCGCGTCTGAAAGGTAAGTAATGACCGCTGCCGCGTCGCTACTTCGCTGTGAGATCTGCCTGTGTGACAGCTCACAAGCCACCATTTAGCAATGCACCAGCGATCCTGACCGGGTCGTATCGTTGTCGGGATTGCTGGTGCATCGCTAAATGTAAAGGGGCCTTAAGTTGTTATACATTCACCATGTAGGAGCATGTTCACTTTGGCCGTTAAACAAACAAATCTGACGATAGAAACAAAATGAACATTTACCCTGCTGTAAGTCAGTAAAAGCAATTGTGCATTTAAATATCATAGGGTACTTAGTAAACAATGTTTTTAGTTAAAAAAAAGCATCATATCCATCAAACCAGTGCCAAGGTGTACCCAGTCGGGACAGTCCTAATCTCTAGTATTAAAACCTTGCCAGGTGTCATAAATAACCTCAATATGAATATGGTCGACCAGAACTGGGACCCAACTTTAGACATTCAGAAGCCATATAAACACCCTTGTGTGCACTGAGTGCAAGAACCTAAAGCAAAACTGAGAGAAATGAACAGAAGTCAAAGCTGATATACATGCAAAGAGTAAGAGCATGTTCACACTGGCCATTAAAGGGAATCTGTCAGCAATTTTTTTCCATATAATCTGAAGACAGAAGGAGATAGAGGCTGAAACACAGAATTCAGGGATCTGTCACTTGTTAAACTGCATAGAGTTGTTTACTGTCTTGGTAGAGGAGATGTCCAGCAACAGATCTGGAGAAGAAAGTATTAAAAACAACTATTTTTTGAAGAAAATGATTAAAAAAATATGGCGACATGTTTATAAAAAATGCCCTGGGAATGCACCAGACTGACGCGTTTCAAACTACTTGTTCTTAGGCATAGTATGGTAAGTGTAATAGAACTAAGGTATTGATTTACAACACATTTAAAAAGGAAATGACGTTTATCAGTCTATATTTTTTAGATATAAGAAGTTGTTTATGTTATTTACTTAGTAATATTACATTTAATACATATACATCAGATCCATTCTGATGTTCATGCCAATTGTTACTCACTTGTAAGGCTCACCTTTTTTTTAAAAAAAAGACCAACTCTTATGTCTGTAAGTGGGTCTTACAAATGTGGATAAAAATGATATGGCTTATGTCCATATACGTATGTACAATTTGAAAAAATGTACTTCAATGAGTGATAACAGTGAATCTCTATATAAAAAAGTGAATGTATGTATGTGTGTGTATCACCAACCAATCACGAAGCATCTTTGATTTTACCAGAGCTGTTCAAAAGAAGCTGAGCTGTGATTGGTTGCTATGAGCAACAGTTTTCCTTGCAACCAATCACTAAGCATCTCTCATTTCACCAGAGCTGGTTAAAAGTAGATGAGCTGTGATTGGTTGCTATGAGCAAGTTTTCCAACTTGACAACACCTCAGCAGACACTGACATGGTGGGAGAAATCTAGCATCTCCAGTAACATAAGCTCCCAGCCACTGTCTGCCCCCTGAAAGGAGGAGAGAGCACATGACAGAAATGAATCCCACCTTCCCTGCCCATATCCCCATCACACATCCTCCATCCCATAGGTACATCTTCCCACTTAAAGGGATCATTGGTATGGAAGTGAGAGCAAATCCATCCAGAGCTTTGGTTTTGACCCCAGGCCTCTGTTAAAGGGATCCCTGGTATGGACTTTAGGACCGTTCCACTGAGCTCTGTGTTTCTGACCCCAGGGTCTCTTAAAGGGATCATTGATATGGAAGTTAGGCAAATCCACTCTGCGCTTTGGTACTGACCCCAGGCCTTTCTTAAAGGGATCTCCGGTATGGAATTCAGGGCAAAACCATCCAGCGCTTTGGTTCTGACCACAGGCTATCTTAAAGGGATCTCCTGTATGGAAGTTAGGGCAAATCCCTCAACGCTCTGACTCTGACCCCAGGGTTCTATTAAAGGGATCATTGGTATGCAAGTCACAGCAAATCCACTCAGCGCTCTGGTTCTGATTCCAGTCTCTCTTAAAGGGATCCCCGGTATGGAAGTGAGGTCGAATCCACTCTGCGCTTTGGTACTGACCCCAGGCCACTCTTAAAGGGAACTCTGGTGTGGAAGTTAGGGTAAATCCCTCAGCGCACTGATTCTCACCCTAGGCTTCTATTAAAGGGATCATTGGTATGGAAGTCAGGACAAATCCACTCAGCACTCTGGTTCTGACCCTAGGCCTCTCTTAAAGGGATCCCCAGAATGGAAGTTAGGACCATTCCACTCAGCGCTCTGGTTCTGACCCCAGGCTGACGGGACGATTTGGGATATTAGGGGTAGTAGTCCAGTGGCTCTGTGTTATGATTGTGTCACCGAGGAGGAAAAAACAAAACACAAGCTCAGCCCAGAAAATCAGAGAGGTTGGAAACTAGCGGATTGCAGACCCCTAATCCTATCACACAACTAGCAGTAGCCGTGGAGTGTTCCTACGGTGATCCTAGACACCTCGTCATAGCCGGAGATCTACATAAGCCTAAAGAGAGAAAAGGGAAAACTGACTGCCCCAGAGCAGACCCCAAAGCAATAGACAGCCCCAAACATATAATGACGGTGAAGCAAGATGAAAACACTAACACAGATAGAAAGATAGGCTGAGCAAACAATAGGGCCCAAGCTATCTAAAAAGGACAGGACAGAAAAGCTGCTGTCTGCAATCCGAGAAAACCCTGCTAAAAATATTACCAACACAACTGATAAGCAAAAAGGACCCTGATGTCACTAGACTTCAAACCCTATATCAGCACTCAGAATATTCTGGAAGCAGAGCAAAAGAGAACACTGATCAAGGAAAAAGAATCTAGCACACCCCCGGCCGGGGATGGCTGAACTACAAAAAACAAAGTAAACAAAACCAAAACTAATAAGTTCAATAGCAGAGCAAAAACTTATCTTTGGGAAGCAGGAATCAGACTGGTCTCCAAGAATCCAGCAGAGAAATCACCAGCGACTCAGAAGGGCGTCGGCTGCCTTATATCCAGTCTGAAGTTCCCGTTACCCAGTCACCATCCACCTGATCAGGTGTTTGGTTTCTTTCATCTAAATCAGCCTCACAACCTTCCTTCACCAGAAGAGGGAGATCCTCGGACACAAAAGATGAATGAACAGATGAGCTCACAACAGTACCTCCCCCTTGAGGAGGGGTCACCGAACCCTCATCCAAGCCACCAGGCCGATCAGGATGAGTTCGATGAAAAGCACGCACCAATGTTCCGGCATGAATATCCGAGGCAGAGACCCAGGAATTATACTCCCGACTATAACCCTTCCACTTAACCAAATACTGGAGTCTCCGTCTAGCCAGATGGGAATCCAGTATCTTCTCTACCTCATATTCCATGTTACCTTCAACATACACAGGGTCAGGAGGTGCCGCCATAGGAACCACTGGTTCAACAAACCTCTTCAACAAGTACTTATGAAACACATTATGAATCTTAAATGTGACAGGAAGAGCCAACCGAAAAGAGACCGGATTAATAATCTCCAAAATCTTGTAAAGTCCAATAAATCTAGGTTTAAACTTTGGAGAAGCCACTTTCATAGAGATATTCTTTGATGACAACCAGACCATATCACCCACCTTAAACCGGGGACCAATGGTCCTATGCCGGTTAGAAAACCGCTAGGCCTTTTCCTGGGAAAGAGACAACTTATCCACCACTTGGTCCCAAATCTGCTGCATTCTTTCCACCACAGTGTCAACCCCTGGACAGGCAGAGGACTCCACTTGCCCTGAAGAAAATCGAGGATGAAACTAAAAGTTACAGAAAAAGGGTGACATCAAAGTGGCAGAACTAGCTCTATTATTTAAAGCAAATTCGGCCAAGGGTAAAAATGAGACCCAATCATCCTGATCAGCAGATAGAAAACATCTCAAATAAGCCTCCAAAGTCTGGTTTGTTCTCTCAGTCTGCCCATTGGTCTGAGGGTGAAAAGCAGAGGAGGACAACTGAATTCCCAACTTGGAACAAAAGGTCCTCCAGAATCTAGAGACAAACTGAACTCCTCTGTCTGATACAATGCTCTCAGGAATCCCGTGCAAGCGAACCACCTGTTGCAAAAACAAGGGCACAAACTCTAAGGAACATGGCAACTTAGGGAGTGGTACAAGATGGACCATCTTAGAGAATCTATCACAAATCACCCAGATAACAGTCATCCTCTGAGAGACAGGCAGATTAGAAATAAAATCCATTGAAATATGGGTCCATGGCCTCCTGGGTACCGGCAAAGGCATCAACAACCCACTAGAACGAGAACAAGGCTTAGATCGGGAGAAAGTCCCACAGGACTGTACAACATTTCTGACATCACGAGACAAGGCAGGCCACCAAAAAGACCGACTTACCAAATCTCTAGTACCAAAAATACCTGGATTATCAGCCAACGCGGAGCAATGAACCTCAGACATCACTTTCCTCCTCCACTGGTCAGGAACATATAACCTACCACTGGGACAACGCTCAGGCTTATCCTCCTGAAACTTCTCCAGAGCACGTCTCAAATCAGGCGAGATGGCAGAAAGAACCACTCCCTCACCTAAGATGGTAGCAGGCTTGGTCACAATAGGAGAATCGGCCAAAAAACTCCTAGAGAAGGCATCAGCCTTAACGTTCTTAGTGCCCGGGAGAAAGGAAACCACAAAATCAAAACGTGTGAAAAACAAGGCCCACCTGGCCTGTCTCGGATTCAAGCGTTTAGCCGAATCAAGATAGATCAAATTCTTGTGGTCAGTGAGGACCACGACTTGATGTCTAGCTCCCTCCAACCAATGTCTCCACTCCTCAAATGCCCACTTCATGGCCAACAGTTCTCGATTCCCCACATCATAGTTGCGTTCTGAAGGAGTGAACTTTCGGGAAAAGAAGGCACAGGGGTTCATTTTAGATGTTACAGGATCTTTTTGGGACAAAACAGCTCCTGCACCAGTCTCTGAAGCATCCACCTCCACCTGAAATGGAAGTGAGACATCGGGTTGTCTCAAAACCGGAGAAGAAGTGAACCTCCGCTTCAGCTCCTGAAAAGAAGAAACAGCCTCTGGAGACCAATTCAGCAAATCAGCGCCCTGTTACCTGGTCACCATCCACCTGATCTCGTGTTTGGTTTCTTTCATCTAAATCAGCCTCACTACCTTCCTTCACCAGAAGAGGGAGATCCTCGGACACAAAAGATGAATGAACAGATGAGCTCACAACAGCTCTGGCTGATGGGATGATGTGGGATATTAGGAGTAGTAGTCTGGTGGCTCTGGCTGACGGAATGATGTGGGATATTAGTGGTAGTAGTCCGGTAGCTCTGACTAACGGAATGATGTGGGATATTAGTGGTAGCTGTCTGGTGGCTCTGGCTGATGGGATGATGTGGGATATTGGTGGTAGTTGTCTGGTGGCCCTGGCTGATGGGATGATGTGGGATATTAGGGGTAGTAGTCCGGTGGCTTTGACAGGATGATGTGGGATATTAGGGGTAGTAGTCCCGTGGCTCTGGCTGACGGGATAATGTGGGATATTAGGGGTAGTTGTCCGGTGGCTCTGGCTGATGGGATGATGTGGGATATTATAGAGAATGTGGCTATATGGAGTGGGCGGGGCTCTACACTCAGCTTTATATGTATAGATATAATCATTATAATTTGTTTGAACTAACCCTAGTTAGTTATTATGCCCGGGTAGCACCAGTCTCTTCAGCTAATATATTATAAAGTGCTTTGTAAATTGTAAGAACACATATGTGGCTTATGTTATAACTAGGGATGAGCGAATAGCTTCAGATAACTCTTTATCTGAATAGCTAAAGCGCTTACCAAATAGCTGCATCGGGCACCCGGATATCTGGAGCGCTCCCGATAATCAGCTGTTAGGTGCCGTAGCTGCATGTGTCATGGCTGTGTGGCAGTCATAACACATGTATGGAGAGCCGAACTAGTTATAACAAGTGAAACATAAAATACAGTTTGTTGGATGTACCACAAGGACATTGAGAAGATGAATATCTGAACAGATATCTGTGGTGCACAAAATAAGCTGCTCAACATTTTTTAAATTGCCATAATGGTGATGTTACCACCCATAGGGTTCATGCAGTTGAAATGGTTCCTCCACCCAAAAGTGGAGGTGACAGATCACAATCTCTAAAATAAAAAGAAGCATCTACTATTCTTAGATGAAATACAGAGTACAAATGGCAAGAACATCAAAACGGATCTGATGTATATGTATTAAGTATAAATGTAATAATACTAAATAAATAAAATAAATAACTGTCTATGGACTTTGTACATGGAGAACCTGAAGTTGGTGAGAAGCTTGCTTCATTCTAAATCTAAAAACTCTGATTGTGTCAGAATGGCTGCACCTTTTGAACTAAGTGATAGATTGTTGAATTCAGCTCTTTGCCTACATCAGGCTGCTCTCAGATGAGACACAAACACATGGGCCATGAATGACTCATTATCATCCCCTACCTAGCGTTATTGCATGTGTTGGGTGATTGAGTTAAATTGTGCCAGACTGTGCCATCCAGCACCAGGCACGATAGTACTGCATCTACGGCAGCATCCATCAGAGCAGCGCCATGCACATATAGTGTGCTTTCCTGGCCCGAGGTTTGGGCGGTTAGTGGCATCTGCCACAGTGGCACTGTGCGCACATAGTGCTCTTTCCTTAATTTGTTTTCTCTGGCACCGCAGTTGTGGGGCCGACGCTAGTGGGTCTAGAGGGACTCTAACCCCTTGTCCTTGGGGGCAGGGTCTTGTGACCAAAAAACTCTAGCGTTGTCTCTGCGGTACTGCGGCCCTGTGACGTAACAGAGTCCGCCTCATACATACCGTGTGAAGTTAACCCACGTGTGTTTATGCTTTACCACCATATACTGTCCGTCTATACTTAGCAGCAGGCTCCAACTCAGCACGGTAGACCCCAGGCTTCGAATGCACCTCATATCTCCCGTTATATTATTTGGTGCATTCCACCAGCTCTAACACACAGTTAACTAAATGATAAAAATACTCCGTTGTAAAAAAGCAACAGTAAACAGCAAGTGCTAGTAAAAAGATGACTACAAAACAGGGTATTTAGTTGATACGGTTTTTGCAATAAATGTATACTAAGTCGCTCTACCAAACGTCAAGGTATACCTATCTCAGAGCAGTACTAACCGATGTATTTAAAAACCTGATCATGTGTATAGTACCTGTACAAGCAGGATTCAGGCAGGTAAGGTTCGATGTGGACACGCTATGAAAGATGGCTTTTGTGTGCACGGCCCATAAGGAAGGGATGGAAACCTCCCCATCTTGCACGAACAAGAAACCAATTAGACACAAACACATGGGCCATGCACACAGTGAACAAGTCTGTATGATAGTGTTCACACCACCAAAAGACTGAAAACACAGAAAAACACAGTAAAACAAACGATAAAAATACACTGTTGTAAAAAAGTAACAGTAAACAGCAAGTGCTAGTAAAAAGATGATTACAAAACAGGGTTTTTAGTTGATACATTTTTTGCAAAAATGTATACTCAGCCACTCTACCAAACGTCAAGGTATACCCATCTCAGAGCAGTCCTAACCAATGTATTTAAAAACCAGATCATACCTTGACTATAATAAGGAAATAAGTTTACATTATGCACATTGACTTTAATAGACTTGTTTGTTAGGCCATTTCTTTGATTTTAATTTACGTTCTTATACTTTGTACATACAGGGGCATGGCTCCCTTTTTTTAGGCTTTGCATTTCTTCTAGATAGCTTTGTACGAGGAAGTGCTGAAACAGTTAGATATGGCTGCGGCTCTGTCCCTGTCTATTTTGAGACCTGCTGGCATGTATGAAGGTGAATTACAAGAGTTAGGCCGGGGTCACACTGGCGAGGAATACGGCCGAGTGAGAGGTGCTAAAAGCACGCATTAGACACGGACCAATGATTCTCTATGGGGTCCCTCGCACCAGCCGTATATTTCTCATCCGTATTCTACGGTCCGTGCCAATCGCAGCATGCTGCGATTGTCAGCGTACTACGGCCGTAGTATGCCAATGCAAGTCTATGGGTGCGCAAAAAATATGGATTACACACGGACCACACATGTGACTTGCGAGAAATACGCACCCGGTGTCTTTTAGCAAAGCCGGCAATTCAGTGCACGATACAGTAATCTCACACTGACAGGTTTAATAAAGAAAGAAAGAATAGATATAGACACATAGAATACATATATATATATATACACAGTGGGGCAAAAAAGTATTTAGTCAGTCAGCAATAGTGCAAGTTCCACCACTTAAAAAGATGAGAGGCGTCTGTAATTTACATCATAGGTAGACCTCAACTATGGGAGACAAACTGAGAAAAAAAAATCCAGAAAATCACATTGTCTGTTTTTTTTTTCATTTTATTTGCATATTATGGTGGAAAATAAGTATTTGGTCAGAAACAAGCAATCAAGATTTCTGGCTCTCACAGACCTGTAACTTCTTCTTTAAGAGTCTCCTCTTTCCTCCACTCATTACCTGTAGTAATGGCACCTGTTTAAACTTGTTATCAGTATAAAAAGACACCTGTGCACACCCTCAAACAGTCTGACTCCAAACTCCACTATGGTGAAGACCAAAGAGCTGTCAAAGGACACCAGAAACAAAATTGTAGCCCTGCACCAGGCTGGGAAGACTGAATCTGCAATAGCCAACCAGCTTGGAGTGAAGAAATCAACTGTGGGAGCAATAATTAGAAAATGGAAGACATACAAGACCACTGATAATCTCCCTCAATCTGGTGCTCCACGCAAAATCCCACCCCGTGGGGTCAGAATGATCACAAGAACGGTGAGCAAAAATCCCAGAACCACGCGGGGGACCTAGTGAATGAACTGCAGAGAGCTGGGACCAATGTAACAAGGCCTACCATAAGTAACACACTACGCCACCATGGAATCAGATCCTGCAGTGCCAGACGTGTCCCACTGCTTAAGCCTGTACATGTCCGGGCCCGTCTGAAGTTTGCTAGAGAGCATTTGGATGATCCAGAGGAGTTTTGGGAGAATGTCCTATGGTCTGATGAAACCAAACTGGAACTGTTTGGTAGAAACACAACTTGTCGTGTTTGGAGGAAAAAGAATATTGAGTTGCATCCATCAAACACCATACCTACTGTAAAGCATGGTGGTGGAAACATCATGCTTTGGGGCTGTTTCTCTGCAAAGGGGCCAGGACGACTGATCCGGGTACATGAAAGAATGAATGGGGCCATGTATTGTGAGATTTTGAGTGCAAACCTCCTTCCATCAGCAAGGGCATTGAAGATGAAACGTGGCTGGGTCTTTCAACATGACAATGATCCAAAGCACACCGCCAGGGCAACGAAGGAGTGGCTTCGTAAGAAGCATTTCAAGGTCCTGGAGTGGCCTAGCCAGTCTCCAGATCTCAACCCTATAGAAAACCTTTGGAGGGAGTTGAAAGTCCATGTTGCCAAGCGAAAAGCCAAAAACATCACTGCTCTAGAGGAGATCTGCATGGAGGAATGGGCCAACATACCAACAACAGTGTGTGGCAACCTTGTGAAAACTTACAGAAAACGTTTGACCTCTGTCATTGCCAACAAAGGATATATCACAAAGTATTGAGATGAAATTTTGTTTCTGACCAAATACTTATTTTCCACCATAATATGCAAATAAAATGAAAAAAAAAACAGACAATGTGATTTTCTGGATTTTTTTCCCTCAGTTTGTCTCCCATAGTTGAGGTCTACCTATGATGTAAATTACAGACGCCTCTCATCTTTTTAAGTGGTGGAACTTGCACTATTGCTGACTGACTAAATACTTTTTTGCCCCACTGTATATATATATATATATGCATTCTATGTGTCTATATCCATTCTTTGGTTTCTGTTTAGAAACCCTGTCATAGGGCTCCATTAAATGTCCATTTTGCAAGCCTTCAAGAAAATCTCGCCATATGGATTACATACGGATGCTTACATGCGCAAAATACGCGACCACACCTTGATTACGGATGACATACGGAGCACTGTTTAGGGGCCATTCATCCGTATTACGCATGTAAAATACTGACCGTATTTTGCGTCGGTTAGTGTGACCCCGGCCTTAGGGACCGTCCTGATTGGGTACAACTTGTCATGTTAGGATAGCTTTTATCCTTTTTTGATCAAACTAAGTACCCCATGATATTTCCATGCACTGTTCTTATTTGTTTAATACTTACTGCAAGGTAATTACTCTTTAGTTTTTTATCTTAGGTTCTGCATGTGCTGTGGATTTAATATAATATTTTTTTTTTATATTAAAGTACATGGCAATAAATATTTGCGGCATGTGCCTCTTCATGCACTTCCAGTCTGTAACGCAGAGCCATAAAACAGCTGCATGCCCATCTGTTTCTGTGAATCCCCCAAAGTGTAATGATAAAGGAGCACACATGCACGCCCAACCCTGCACTATATCTAATGATTTTAGCAGCTTCATCATGGTTTCTCATCAAGGGTGAGATCCATACTTGTTATACTTTTATGCAATATTTCACCATATTATTAGACTCATGTTTTATGATATTTTTTCAAACTAATTTTGATTCTATTATAAAATTCATAAATAATATTATTTGATATATATATTTTTTACCTTACTACTCAGCCATATCTCCAAAATGCAAACTAAAATATAAATATACACGGCATCATTTACTTTCATCATTTTAGTTCCAGCTATTATTTTTACTAGTGTATAAAAGGTTTGCACAGCTCAGATGGCTGTTTGCATGGGGACATAAAACAATGTTAAAGTCAGTGACCATCATTTTCTAGTTAGGAAAAATCATAGTTAAGTAGAGATGACAGTTCCATTATGATGGTTATTTGAACAGACTTTAGAAAGCTTATTCTGGTTTCATGGTCATTCCTCTTCTTTTGTCATTTTCATTAAGATCTGCTTGCTGAACTATGAGAAGTGATGGTTTCAAGGATACGGCAATTGTTTTTACATGGGCACTTACAAGACATAATACAAACAGAACCCTTTTTGAAACAGAAATTGAAGGAAATCTCTAAGTAAAAATGCGTAGAACACACCAAGATTCATTACTGCTGAGATTGATGCCTGAATTGCATCATCTGACAATTTTATTTGCTGTGGTATAATAAATATTAACATTTTATATTTTTTTTTTACCTGAACCATAAAAAGCATTGTGTGCAAAACATATATTTATTTATTTATTTTTTGTTTGGAAAAAGTGAATTTTGGTCTCAAAAGATTGAGAATGTTGGTTAAGGGTAAGTGCACATGTTGCGGATTCTGCTGCGGATTTTGCAAAATCCGCAGGTAAATCCGCAGGTCAAAAGACCTGCAGTTTATCTGCGGATTAGCCTGCGGTTTTGCCCTGTGGTTTGACACCTGATCATGGAGCAGGTGTAAAACCGCTGCGGAATCCGCACAAAGAATTGACATGCTGCGGATTAGAAACCGCAGCAAACCCGCGTGGAAAAATCTGCAGCATGTGCACAGCGTTTTTTGTTTTTCATAGATTTTAATGGTACTGTACAACGCAGCAGAAACTGCTGTGGATCCGCAGGGCCAAATCCGCTGCAGATCTGCAGCGTGTGCCCATACCTTAACTCTTTAAGGACTGAGCAATTTTTCATTTTTACGCTTTTGTTATTTTTTCTCTACTTATTCCAAGATCCCTAATTTTTTTATTTTTCTGTCAACACAGCCATGTCAGGGCTTGTTTTTTACGTGACATTTTGCACTTTTGAATGAAACATTACATTTTTTTCATGTGATTCACTGGGAAGCAGGAAAAAAAATTAAAGTGTGTTGAATTTGAAAAAAAAATCAAACATTTTCTTGTTCTTTTTTTTACCAGGCTCAATATGTAGTAAAACTGACCTGTTCATATGATTATCCAGGTCAATTTGATTACACAGATACCAAACATGTATACCCTTTTTTTATTTAAGGGATAAAAAATTGGGGCATTTGTTAAAAAACTAACTTTTCTTCTGTTACGATTTTCAGAGACCTGTAAAGCTTTCAATTATCGGGACACAATGGTGAGTGATGTCTTATTTTTGGTGCCCTGAGCTCAGCGCCACCCACAGTTAAAAGCACATGATGACTGATTAAATCAGGCATCATCTGTTGGGAAAAATTGCAGTGACAAAACATTTGACAAATATTTACTGTATGTCATATGTCATGAAGGGGTTAAACACAATATATTATAAAGATAATGTTTATATATTGTTAGTTATGGAAAGTGTATGGATGAAAGTTGAGGCACATTGTACTATGTAGGGTTCTGCTTGTACTTAGGCTTTAAGTTTGACATTTAGCCCTGATATATGTTCTATACAGTATTTTAGCTGATACCATCCAATGTAAAAGAAACATATACCAGGTTACACCATTTTTTAGGTGGGCTGTTCCATTCCAAGTTTAGTTGACTGCACTTTTTAGTAGAGCTGGAAAAATTAAGCAGTAGTAGTTGATGAAATGAGCAAGAGGATATTGAAAGGACACTGATTTGTTATTTTATTCTTTTACATAAGAAGGCCAGTTAACCTCTTATCAAACCATTGCCTAGTCTAAGGACAATATATAAAACAGAGGGTGAAAAAACTAAGGCATCACCAATTTTCTAAATATATTTATAAAGGTGTTATTGACATGAATTCTCACCAGATGTCGGCAATAACCCATTTAATCCACACAGGCAAAGAAACCATACCATAGGTGCCCATAAATTAAGTTATGTGTAATAATAAGAAATGACACAGGGAAATAGTAGTGACTGAATTAAGAAAGAGAGGGGCATAAAGCCATGAAAAGTCATTACATTGGCTGATATCTATCAGTAAGCAATCCTACCACTTAGAAAAAAATAATATCACCTGGTTCAACTAATAGCATATAAAAAGGTGTCTTATTATCAAGGTGCCACACAAGAAACTTGGGTAAAACCAGTGAGCTGTCTCAAGACTTTTGAAACCTTATTTTTGCAAAACATACTGATGGCATTGATTAGAGAAGTAGGTTCCAGTGAGCTCTGTTGAGGCCATAATCCATTAGTGGAAATAACATATTTTGCCATTATCTGTACATGACCATGAGCTCCCTGCAAGATGTTAGACAGAGACATGAAGAGAATTATAAGAAGAGTTGTCCAAGAGCCAAGGACCAGTTGGGGAGAGCTGCAGAAAAACCTGAAATTGGCACATACAATTGTTTGAAAGAAAACTATAACTAATGCACTCAACCTCCATATATGCATGCTCACCATGCAAGACTTCATTTCTGATCAAAAAACATGTTCAAATACTGGTAGCATATAGTCTGGTTAGATGAGATCAAGCTTTAACTTTTTGGCTACAATAATACACAACATGCTTGGAAGCCAAAAGGCACAACAAAACATCTTACCAACAGTGAAGTTTGGAAGTGGGAATGTCATGATGTGAGGATGTTATTCAGCATACGGGTGCTGACAATCTTCATATGATTGGAGGAAAGATGAGACATATATTGAGATATTCTTGAAAGAAATTTGCTTCCATCTACCAGGATCTACTAAACGAGGGTCGTAATTTCAGCAAGACAATAATCCCAAACACATAGCCAAATGAATTCTCAGTTGGTTTCAGAGAAAAAAAATAAAGTTGACAGAAACTCAAAATGTCCCTGGAACTAGGAACCTAACTATTCCTGTCCTGGGGTACTCTGGAAGGTAGATAGGCCCGAGTCTCTGACCTTGCTATGCTCCTGTTTGACCGTAATATGTCCCATCCCCCACTCCATGAGGCATAGGACAGAAAAGTGACGTAAACAAGACACAAAAACAAAACAGGGATAACAGAAAACATCATTCATACAAAAGCACAAATCAACAATAGGAATGAGGATAAGAACAGGGAGGAAAAAACTAAAAGAGAATAGGGATCAGGAGATAAAAACACACATACTACAGCAAACTACAGATCATTACTACAACAACTCCACTCCAGCCACTTAGCTTTAGCAGTAAGCACAGTTAGACAAATCTTTCACCAACAGGGACTAAAGGGCATGTCACACTAAGAGATATCGCTAGCAATATCGCTATAAATAGTGATGTTATAGCGATATTGCTAGCGATATCTCTGTGTCTGATACTTACCTACGACCGGCTCCCCCACTGGTTATCGCTGATCGCGCGAGAACGTCCAGGACTGTTTCTCATCGTCAGTTTCCTGCAGCACTTCCTGCTGTGAGGATGAGCGACGCGTGGAGCCGGGCGGGAGGACGCAGGATCGCCTGGTGTGACAGGTAAATAGCGATCCCCGTCCCCAGCTATGTCGCTAGTGAGATCTGCCTGTGTGGCAGCTCACTAGCGACCACTTAGCGATGTACCAGCGATCTTGACCGCGTCATATCGCTGGTCGGGATCGCTGGTACATCGCTAAGTGTGACAGTACCTTTACAGCACACAGCCAGTGTATATAGAGGGAGTAAATGATAATCTTGCTCAATTTAGTGGTTCGGCGGTGTCTGAAAACTTAACCAAGATTTGCCAGAGCATCTTGTCAAGATACGCCACGTGAGCTGCCATGATATGCAGCTGCTGCTCTGGCAGTGTTGCAGCAGCGCAAACAAGTGCCAGCTCACCGTCTGGTGTGCAACGTGACCATGCATTGGAACTCCACACTAAACATGCCAGCAAGGCTTTGTGAGCAGTAGAGGCCAGTTGTGGAATACAAGCTCAAACACGTTGGTTTTCTGGTCAGACTCCGCACATAATAACTGAAGAGTGGGCATGAATGTCTGACATTTGTGCGGTTCTCCAAGACTTTGAGGACTTCACAAAGATGGTGAGTGACGATGACTAGGGATGAGCGAGTAGTGAAATACTCGGACTCACTGTACTCATTACGAGTAGCTCCTAATACTCGGGTACTCGTAGCGAGTCCAATGTATGTCTATGGAAAATGTGAGTAATGGGTGGAGACTATGTGTGCAGGCAGAGAATGTGTGCGGGGGTCTGTGGGGCTGTGTGTGCGGGCTCTGCCTGGCTGATCGTGGGTCTGTGCAGGCCCGGAAGAGCCCGCACAAACCCCCGTTCAGCCCAGAAGAGTCCGCACAGATCCGCACAGACCCCTGATCAACCCAGCAGAGCCTGCACAGGCCCCCGCACACACATATGACCTTGCACGGCTAGCCAATCACAGTAATGCCTTAACAAAGAAGGAGGTAGCTTTACTGTGATTGGCTGACACATGCCGGGTGGAAGATCCGAAAATTGCTAGGCGAGTAGTGAAATTTACTCGCTAGGATTCGAGTACTGTGAGTACTGCATTACTCGCCGAGTACCGAATCCTGAAGAGTATACTCACTCATCCCTAGCAATGACCCCATAAACAGCACAATGATCCTGTTTCTATGCCTACTTAAACAGTTGCTGACCACAAATAAAGCTGAAGATTTGCATGCAGACCAGGTGGAGATGGAGGAAGACAAGAGGCAAGGAGATACTAAGCAGCCTAGCCTCTCATCTGCTCAGCGTGGATTGGGTAACAATGAGGAGGAGGAGGCTGAGGAGGTCAATGCCAGCGCTACAGAGGCTAGTACCCATAAAAGCTTCATTCTTTCTCTCCTATGTGGACGGGTTGGGGAGAGGAATGAAAAGGAAGAGAGAAAGGTGGAGATGGAGAGTCGTCATCATGATGGAGACAGGGAAGTGTTGGCTGTAGGAAGCTTGGTACATATGGCTTGGCCTTTCCCATGACCCTCTCATTATATTTATCTTGGCCAAAAAAGTGTGCTGGTTGTTCACCCTGCTAGACCCACACTACAAGGAGAGCCTTGCATCACTCCCTTCTGAGGTTGAGAGGTCTACTAAAATGGTGCTATATTAGAAGGCCATTGTGGAATACAAAAAAATGGTAAAAAAAAACAGATCAGAGAGTGCTAGAGGCAGAGCTTCCTTTCCCAACAAAAAGAGGGAAGAGATACAAATTCCAGGTATAGAAGAGTAACAGAATGTGCATGAGGCCTTCCTTTATGTCTAATACAGGATATATCTGAGTCCCTCTTACATTTAACATTTGGCAATTCTTGCTTCCTTTATAAAGTACACTGAAATTTCCAATTTTTTTTATAAAAATTAAATTTAAGTAGAGTTGAGTGAAACGGATCAGTCAAATTAAAAAAAACACTGACTTTAGCTAAAGTTGGGTTTCGCCGATCGAAACCCGACCATAGCGTGAGGTTGGCCATGAGGTCGCCGAGCTGAGTGCCAAAGTTACGTTTCAAATAATGTTTCCAGTGCCTTTTCTCAGCCAATGAAGGTGGACACACACTGTGGGCAATGCGATGACATGGGCAGCGGCCACCACCATCTTAGAGAAGGGCATTGAAGTGATTGGCTGGCTTTGTGTGGCATCACAGTGGGTATAAAAGGCCGAGACCGCCGACCGCCATCATACTTCTGCCAAATTTAGAATAGGGAGAGGAGCTGCTGCTGATTCTGAATAGGGAGAGCGTTAGGCAGGGAAGAATAAAAAAAAATTGCTTCTGCTGATAGCGCTATTCACTGTACAGTTAGTGTGCAGTGAAAGTGGAGGAATTTTGTTGTGTGCAGCAGCGCTGGTGGTGATTAGGCTGCCTTTTAAGGCTACCTGCTAGCTGCATTGCTGTGTGCACAGTGCTGTTCAAACTGCTTTTTTCAAAGCACTCCAACTTTTATTATTTTGTTCTAGTGAGTTACCGAGCGTTCATTTTTTCACACACCGTATAGCGGTGAACACTCCTCACACACTACCGTGTACCGGCTGGTATCACGGACAAATAAAAGCTATCTGGGTGTGACTATGGAAAAACAAGCCAAGGAGATTTTCCATTTTTCCAGACCTACACCTTATAGAGCTGTCTGCTTTTCAAACAGTTTCGTATATCTGCTGTTTGATTATGGTCACAACTAGACAGAGACAGCATGTGTCAGTCCGTATACAAATAGACAGAGATTGAAAAATTTCCATACAGACACCGTATAGCAGTGTACGCTCCTCACACACTACCATGTACTGGCTGGTATCACGGACAAATAGAAGCTATCTGGGTGTGACTCTGGAAAAATAAGCCGAGGAGATTTTCCATTTTTCCAGACCTACATCTTATAGAGCTGTCCGCTTTTCAAACAGTTTCGTATATCTGCTGTTTGATTCTGGCCAAAACTAGACAGAGACAGCGTGTGTCTGTCCATATGCAAATTAGACGGAGATTGATAAATTTCCATACAGACGCTGTATAGCGGTGTACGCTCCTCACACACTACGTGTACTGGCTGCTATAACGGACAAATAGCAGCTATCTGGGTGTGACTCTGGAAAAACAAGTCGAGGAGATTTTCCATTTTCCAGACCTACACCTTATAGAGGTGTCAGCTTTTCAAACAGTTTTGTATATTAGCTGTATGATAACGGTCAAAACTAGACAGAGACAGCGTGTGTCAGTCAGTATACAAATACATATACGGAGATTGTTAGTTACACAAAAAACGCATACAGCTGTACACTTCTGATACAGTTCCGTATATCTGGTTGTTGGATTATGATCAAATGCATACTGGGAAAGCGTCTGTGACTAACAAAATATTAACGTAGATTTAATTTTTTTAATACACCTAACACAGCTGGACACTCCTCATACAGTACCATCTCTCTGCTGGTATTTTTGGTACATTTTCCCAAACATGAGGAAGTATGGTGGAAGAGTCCACGGACTTGGGCAGGGGGGCGCAGCTGGTACTGATGGTGGTGGTGCATCGGCTGGTTCTGGGAAAAGCACAATAGCAGCTAAGGCAGGAGGTGTTGAGCCTGCGTCATCATCTGGCCCAAGAAGGCCTGTAAGGTTCCCTTTTCTTGGAGTAGGAAAACCGCTTTAAAGCCGGAACATCAGGAGCAGGTTTTGGCATACATTGCCGAAACAGCCACCAGCTCTATTGCCTCCTCTTCTGAACATTCGAAATCTGCAAGCACGGAGTCGTCAGTGCAGGGTTCTGGTCAGGAAAAACACCTTTCCTTGTATCCTTCACCCCCACCAAAAGTTGAGGATGCGGCAGCCCACACTTCAGATTACTCTATGGAGCTCTTTTCACATACCATTCCTGGGTTATCCAGTCAAATCCTGAATTCCCCAATCATAGATGAATCTGACATGGACTGCACTGATACACAGCCACTGCTAGATGATTCTGCTGGTACATTGACCCAGAGCACTATATTGCCCTCGCAGTCTACTGAGCCAGAATCTGACCCTGATGAAAGTCAGATGCCCCTTCCCGCATACTATACCACATTACATGGTGACACAGAGGAAAGTAAAGAGGAAGGTGCAGATGACTTTGAAGAGGAGGTGATGAATGATCCAGTTCTTGACCCGGATTGGCGTCAATTGGGGGAGGAGGGTGGTGCTGGCAATAGTTCAGATAAGGAGAAGGATCCGCAGCAGGCATTGACATCAGAGCAGCGGTTATCTGGCAGACCCGTAGCTGTTCAAAAAAGTGGACCAAAAACTAAGAGTTGCAGGACAGCTTGGCCAAACGGTCAACTTAGCAAAGCGTGCAAGGCCAGAAAATGTATACCATAGTAGGAAGAGTGCAGTGTGACACTTCTTTGTCCAAAATCCTTCTGATGAGGCAAAGGTGAAATGTAGGAAGTGCAGAAGGACCTTTAGCCGAGGTAAACAACTCAGAAATTTGAATACCAGTTGCATGCTTAGACATTTAATCAACATGCACTTGCAAGCGTGGACAGACTACAAAACCTCAGGTACCACATGTGCACCTGCTGCAACTGAAGGTAGCCAGCAATGATACATCACTTCCCCCACTGTAAGACCACCGCCGCCATTAAGCACACCGCCAGCACTAAATGTGAGGGTGTCGTCGCAAGGCCAAAGCACTCAGGGAATCACAATGGTTTTGCAACACAACACTGAATCTAGGCCATCACAACCAATACCATCACCAACCCCTCTCACTCCATCCGGTCCACCGCTACTTCTCCCATATGCAGCTCTCCAGTCCAGGTCACCCTACCAGACACTCTGAGTAGGACAAGAAAGTACTCATCCTCTCATCCTCGTACACTGTGTTTGAATGCCTACATTGCCAAAGTAATCTCATTAGAGATGATGCCCTACCGTTTGGTTGAAAGCGAAGCTTTCCGCAAGCTCATGGCCTACACTGTCCCACGCTATGACCTACCCAGTTGGCACTTCTTTTCTCAAAAAGCCATCCCTGCCCTCCACCGGCATGTGAAAGACCACATTGTCCATGCACTCAAACAGTCAGTGAGTGGAAAGGTACACCTCACAACAGATGCATGGACCAGTAGGCATGGCCAGGGCCATTACGTGTCCATCACTGCGCACTGGGTTAATGTGGTGGATGCAGGCTCCACTGGGGACAGCGGCGGTGGAACTGTGCTGCCTAGCCCAAAGTATAGGAAACAGTTGGCTGTAGGCTTTCTACCCTCCTCCTCCATAAGTGAAAGCTCGTCCACAGAGCGCAGTCGCACGAGCACTTCATCCGCAGCTGGCAGTGTTGCACATGAGGTGTCCCACTATCGAACAGCTAGTGGTAAGTGTCAGCAGGCTGTGGTTAAGATGATGTCTTTGGGCGACAACAGACACACCGCGGAGGTACCGGCCGACTACTTGCAGCAACAAACTGAGTCTTGGCTGGGCAGTCTACATCTTGAGGCAGGCAAGATAGTCAGTGATAACGGCCGTAATTTTGTGTCAGCCAGAGCCCGTGCAAAACTTACACATGTATCTTGCCTGGCTCCCACTTTGAACCTGGTGGTGCAGTTCTTACTTAATAATTATCTGGAGTTAACATCACTGCTCCATAAGGTGCGAAGACTGTGCTTGCACATCCGTCGCCAGGCCGTACACTCCAGTCGTATGCAGAAGCTGCAGCGATTGCACCATCTCCCCAAGCACCGCCCAATCATAGACGTTGCAACAAGGTGGAACTCCACCCTGCACATGGTTGACAGGCTGTGCAAACAGAGACAGGCTGTTATGCACTTGTGGGAGGATACACGGGCAGGCAGCTTGAGGGAAGACATGGAATTGTCGGGTGTGCAGTGGTCAAAGCTGAAAGACCTTTGTAAAGTCCTTCAGTGTTTTGAGGAATGCACACAGCTGGTAAGTGCAGACGACGCCATCATAAGCATGAGCATCCCACTTATGCGTCTGCTCATGCAAAGTTTGACGCACATTAAGGATCTGGCATCTGCAGCAGAGGAGGAGGAACAGGAGGAGGAGGAGGAGGGAAGCCTTGCTGACAGTCAGCCATTGTCTGTCAGGGAACTGTCCTGGATGAGGTGGAGGAAGAAGAGGAAGAGGAGGAGGATGGGGGGATGATTATTTTGGGCAGGAGGATGCTTCTCAGGGGGCAAGAGAAAATGTTGGCGTTCCAAGGTAAGGTACAGTGTTTGTGCGTGACTGTAGGGATGTTGATTTGCCAGAAAGTTCTCCTCCACCCAGCGGTGGCAGTGCATTATTGACACCTGAAACATTGGCCCACATGTGCGATTATGCCTTGCGGATCCTAAAAAGGGTCCCCCGCATTGCCAAAATGATGAAGGATGACGACTTCAGGCTGGCCAGCATCCTCGATCCACGCTACAAAGGCAAATTACACAACATCATGCCACAGGAGAACCTAGAGAAAATATTGGCTAACAAACAAGCAACTCTGGTAAACCATTTGTTTGAGGCTTTCCCAGCACACAGCAGCAGTGCTGGTTCTCCCACGAGCCGCAGTGGGCCCAATTGAAGAGGTGTTCGTGGTGCACACAGCCAAAGTGGCGTTGGAGACACAGGTTTAATGACCATGTTGTGGAATGATTTCTCAAGTACCGCTCACACGACTGCTAATACTGCATCTATTAAAAGTGACAGGAGACAGCAGTTGTCAACTATTTTTACAAACTAATTCTCCTCCCAAATCGATGTTCTCCCTCACAGGTCATTCCCCTTTGACTATTTGGCCTCTAACCTGGACACCTGGCCTGAATTGGCACACTATGTCTTACAGGAGCTCGCTTGCCCTGCTTCTAGTGTGTTATCTAAAAGAGTCTTCAGTGCTGCTGGATCAATCATGACAGAAAAAAGGACCCGTCTGTCTACCCAAAATGTTGATGATCTAACCTTCATTAAAATGAACCATGCATGGGTTTCAAAAGATTTTGTCCCACCTTTCCCTGATGACACATAGTTTGCCAGACAACTGCCTCGCTTTTGTCCTCCTCTTCCTCGCACTTGCCCAATTCCGCCATTTGCAGCAACTGAATGTCCAGCCTACACATCAACATATGTCATTTTTGAAACCTCTCTAACTGGGCAGCTCACCTCCCCCCAAGGGCTGGGGTCAAGATCTGACGCACCCGGGCAAGTGCCGTTGCTCTGAACAGGTGGATGGGCCCACAGATGGCCAACGGCACTGGCACAGGGCCCCTCTTAGTACAATACAATGTCTCTGATGGTGGGGGGCCCACTCGCCGTCAGACACACCAGGGTACTATAAGGGGCCCTGTGCCAGTACCGTTGACCACGAGTGTGCCCCCCCTGCTTGGTCATGGCCACAGCACTTGCAAGTTGCAATACTAACCTCTCTCTGCTCCACCACTGTGTAGTGTGGGCAGTTAAATCTTTCACAGGGACGGCCACTAGAAATTTGGTGTATTGATTGATGATGGTTATGATGTAGCTATGGCCTGCCCTGCTGGCCTCTACCTTCAGATGATCAATGGCTACCATTTGTAATGGACGTCAACTTACAAGCGGATGCAGTGGTGCTTTATGATCACCTTTCACAGTTGTGATAGTCTCAGACTTGTGACATTCCTGCCAGCATTTTTCAATGTCTCCTCTCATGCCAGTCCATTAGAATCGTCTACAGCCTGTGGCTTCTGTCTTTTGCACTCCAAAATGACCAGACACATCATGATAGGCAGTGAGGACCATGTCTACATCTCTCCCTGTGATCTCAATTTGATTTAGACGAGTAACGGTGATGTGATCCACGCTACTGCGATAAAGCAATCCTTTCTTCACAAAGAACCATTTTTGCTGTCTCCACAGACACAGTAATTGAGGGTCTGCATCGCCTCTGCAGCATCTACCAGGAGGTTTTCCCACGATGAGTAATTCCCAAATTTCTGCTAACACTCAACTTTCCATCTCTACTTGTATCCTTGTAGTTTCCAGTAGCGGAGAGTCTGGACTGGCTTACTGAGATTGAAATATAAATGAAGATTTAAAAGTACCACAGCACTATATACTGTTGTACGCTTCAAATACCTTTCCCTTTTTCTACTTTTTAAATTCTGGTGTAATACATAGTGAGCCTGTGAGAGTCTGTGTCTGACTCCGGAAGTATAGACGGAAATTTAGAATTACCCCTAGACTGTATACACCTGGTATGTGCTGATACAGTACCTTTGTTAAAAATTTGCTATTACGGTATCATCCATTGGGAGTGAGCGTGTGTGGTTTAGGCATACTATATATACAGTGAATCGGAGATACCAATTTTTACCCTATACTCGATACAGCTTGTATCTTGTTATACAGTACCTTTGTTCGACATTTAGTATTACGGTCAAATCCATACAGAGTAAGTGTCTTAGAGTGACTATGGGACAATGTATACGGAGATTTCAATTGTACCCTATAATATATATACTTGCTATCTTGTTATCCAGTACCTTTTTTATAACATTTTTTATTATGGTCAAACCCAGACTGAGTGAGCGGCTGAGGGTGACTCCATAAATATATACCGATATTTCAAATTTGGCCAACACTGTATACAGCTGTACACTTCTGATACAGTAACATTTTTTCTATGTAGATTCTGGTGTAATCCATAATGAGCCTGTGAACGTCTGTCTGTTACTCCGAAATATATTTGGAGATATAAGATTACCCCAACACTGTATACAGCTGTACGCTTGTGTTACATTACCCATTTACAGCTTTTCAGATTCTTGTGTAATCCTTACTGGGCCTGAGAGCGTTTCTGTCTGCCTCCTGAAATATATACGGAGATTCCTAATGTTTACACTATACTATATATACCTTGTATCTGGTGATACTGTACCGTTTTTCAACTTTTTATTTTATTGTGTACTCCATACTGAGCCTGTGAGCGTCTGTGTACGACTCATGAAATATATACAGAGATTTACTGTTATCCCTAGACTGTATAGAGCTGTACGCTTCTGATACAGTACCATATATCTGCTGGAATTTTGGGTCCATTTTCCAAAACACGAGGAAGTATGGTGGAAGAGGACACAGACGTGGGGGGCCACCTGGTACTGATGGTGGTGTTGGTGCATCTGCTGGTAGCGCCAAAAACACAATAGCAGCTAAGGCAGGAGGTGTTGAGCCTGTGTCACGCTGTAGCTCTGGAAGGCCTGTAAGGTTCCCTTTTCTGTTAGTAGGTAGACTGCTTTTAAAGCCAGAGCATCAGGAACTGTTTTTGGCTTACATTGCTGAGACAGCCTCCAGCTCTATAGCCTCCTCTTCTGAAGTTTCAAAAAATGCAAGCACTGAGTCGTCAGTGCAGGCTTCTGGTCAGGAGCAACCCGTTTCTTTGTGTCCATCACCCACACCAAAAGTGAAGGATGCGGCAGCACACACTTCAGATTACTCCATGGAGCTCTTTTCACATACCATGCCTGGGTTAATTAAAAATGGGGCCCATCATATACTGGAGCATTCCAAATGGGGGACATCAGACATTGGAGCAGCATTTACAGGGCTCATTATACACTGGAGCATTAGAAATTGAGCCCATTATATATTGAGCATTATTAGGGCCCATCAAACACTGGACCAGCATCCATGAGGCCCATCATATACTGGAGCATTCAAGATGGGGGACATCAGACACTGGAGCAGCATTTACAGTGCCCATTATACAGTGGAGCATTAGAAATGGAGCCCATTATATATGGAGCATTATTTGGGCCCATAAGACACTGGAGCTTCATCCATGGGGCCCATCATATACTTGATAATTCTAAATGGGGCAGATCAGACACTGGAGCAGCATCAATGGGGCACATTATACACTGGAGCATTACAAATGGTGCCCATTATATATGGAGCATTGTTTGGGCCCATGAAACACTGGAGCATCATCCATGGGGCCCATCATATACTGGAGCATTCTAAATTGGGCAGATCAGACACTGGAGCAGCATCTATGGGGCACATTATACAATGGAGCATAACAAATGGGGCCCATTATATATGGAGCATTATTTGGGCCCATAAGTTACTGGAGTATCATCCATGGGGCCCATCATATACTGGAGCATTCTAAATGGGGCAGATCAGACACTGGAGCAGCATCTATGGGGCACATTATACACTGGAGCTTTACTAATGGGGCTCATTATATGTGGAGCATTATTTGGGCCCATAAGACACTGGAGCATCATCCATGAGGCCCATCATATACTGGAGCATTCTAAATGGGGCAGATCAGACACTGGAGCAGCATCTATGGGGCACTTTATACACTGGAGCATTACAAATGGGGCCCATTATATATGGAGCATTATTTGGGCCCATAACACATTGGAGCATCGTCCATGGGGACCATCATATACTGTAGCATTTTGTGAAGCTCATCATATACTGTATGGAGCATTATATGTGACCAATTTGTCTGTATGGAGAAAAATATGGGGCTCATTATTCTGTATGGCGCACAATGTGGTGGCCATAATACTGTATGGAGTAATATACCGTCCTTTTTTTGAGCTATTGTACAATTTAAAATAGATCAGTTATGTCACGTAAGCAGTGAAGTATTTGTCATTGTACTATACCTATATTTCTGCGTCGTATCGGAGCATCATGAGTTGTGGTATGTGTTAAAGGGGCGCACTTGCACTCTTTGACCCAGGGCACACGAAAACCTGGATCCAGCCCTACCCCCCACAACTTTAGCCAAACAACCCCCAGTTTTCAATGTGTAACTATTATTATGAAGTAAATTAAGGTTGACAAGCTTCAGTAATACGAATTGATGTTTTTGGCATTGAAATTGGCACTGTAGGTGTGTTTCCTGTCCTCCAATCCCTGCAGACTTTGCTTCCCCATTAACTTGCATTGGGTTTTGTGTTTCAGTCGGCCTCCGACTTTTCGCTATAGTCGTTCGACCCGACTTTTGCAAAAGTCGGGTTTCATGAAACCCGACTCGACCCTAAAAAAGGCAAAGTCGCTCATCTCTAAATTTGAGTTTACTTTAATTATTATTTTTTTAAAATCCTTTTAAAATTTTGCATTATATACAAGTCATTATACAGGAAAGAATTTATGTATATAAATGGATGTTCAGTAAATGCACTTAAATCTTGGTCAGGGCTGCTTTTGCATCAGTTACTGCATCAATGCGGCGTGGCATGGAGGTGAACAGCCTGTGGTACTGCTGAGGTGTTATGGAAGCCCAGGTTGCTTTGATAGCAACCTTCAGCTCGTCTGCATTGTTAAGTCTGATGTATATCTTCCTATTGACAATACCCAATAGATTCTCTAAGGTCAGGTGATTTTGCTGGCCAATCAAGCAAACTGATACAATTTTTTTTAAACCAGGTAGTGGTTCTTTTGATAGTGTGGACAGCTGCCAAGTTCTGCTGGAGAATGAATTTTCCATCTCCAAAAAGCTTGTCAGCAGAGGGAAGCATGAAGTTCTCTAAAATTTCCTGGTAGATCACTGCGCTGACTTTGGTCTTGATAAAACATAGTGGACCTACACCAGCATATGATATGGCTCCCCAAACCATCACTGATTGTGGAACCTTCACACTAGACCTCAATCAGCTTGGATTGTGAGGCTCTCCACACTTCCTCCAGACTCTAGGACCTTGATTTCCAAATGAAATTAAAAAATTCCTTTCAGGAAAGTCCTGCAGTGCGCAGGTGCCAGGAAAGGTCAGAGAGGTCCGGCGCCTGCGCACTGCAGTACTTTACTCTGCCCTCAACAGGGCAGATAAAGTATTCCTGCGTAGGAGTCTCAGCAGAAGTAAGAAGGAGGACATCATCACTAGTGGATGGGAGGTACTGGACCGCAACATCCATCGACCGGACCCAACCCCTCGGTGAGTACAATCTAACCCGTTTTTCTTATCTTTCAGGTTAGAACGGGGGATTATCTACAGCATTACAGAATGCTATAGATAAGCCCCTGATGGAGGTGGCCACATCTTATAGGCTAAAAATGAGGTGACAGATTCCCTTTAACAGAAGGACATGCATTCAACAGTAGACACAGCAGTAAATGATGAACAATAATGAAAAACGCAATATTCACATTCAGTACTACCTGCCTTTCTGATATCATAGATGTGCCTTAATTTTTTTTTTCACTTCAATAGACATTAAGATATTTATGTATGACATATTGTTTCACCTTTGGCTATGTAAAGTTCCTTAAATACTCAAAATAATAGTAATGCACTAGAATTCAGAAAAATGGATAGTCTAATCATGATCACTCTAAAAGGAACAATTGAAATTCCATTTTCTTGGTATAACAGAGCAAACGCTGACACTTCATAAGTATGCTCTTGGAAAATCATTCCTGACACCTCGAAGACTTGATTTGATGGTTTGATATTGAACCTGCAATGCCTGTAGGTGAGTAATGATATTTTTCAATCATCAGAATCCTGGTAACCTGCCATTTCTTTTCTTGCTTGACCCTCAGAGATCAAATCATTTCAATGTGATGAACAATGTTTTTTATAGTTTCCTTTGTCATATTCAATTCTTATAAAAACACAGACACCCACCTTTTTCCATTCATTTTTAATTTTCTACAATTCATATTTTCTAAAGAGTTTGTTTAGGCCATCAAAGTATTTATTTATTGCAAATACATTTAATAAACTATTTCGTGCATTTCTTTATTTAAATATTCATTGTAACACTAAATCATGACATAAATCAGTATTATATGTGGACAGATAATTAATTCTTATGAAACCTTTTAGGGGAAATTTGCATTTTCTTTACATTGCAGCATCCAGTTATTCTTCTTCAAACACTCTGAAAATATTCAGAAACCTCTTCAGTCATCAAAAAAATGCATCTAGATGTAAAAGAGTAAAGCAAAGCCAATTCTAGAATCACTAATGGCATAGGATAATGAAGGAGCAAATGCATTTGTGGTTTAAGAACATAACATGGTTATGTAAGTTATACCTGTTTTTTAACTGAGTACTATATCTGCGTTTTCTAATGCTAGTATCTTATGATAGGAAACTTAAAATTCAGCACCGAGTCAAGCTTAGATTCTCATTCATGTCCTGGACTTATCATATAATAGATATTTGTGTAGTTCATAAGAAGGTGAAGAGTATGCCACATAAAAGGTGCCCAATTTTCTCAAATACTAATAAAAGCGTGGTGCTAGATAATGGCAAGTGTTGGACTGATGTTCCTAGGCTCTACTGGTGGAATTGATTGCAGGGGTCTCACACTAGAGTTGAGTACACGGGAATATTACCTGTTTCTACTTAACCCCTTGACCCCCAAGTCTGTTTTCACTTTCTTGATTTAGGCAAAATTTTACAATTCTGAGCACTGTCACTTAATGTGGTAATAACTATGGAACATGTCAATGGTTCCTAGTGATCCTGAGATTGTTTTCATGATACCTAGTACTTCATGTTAGTGGTACATTTATTTGTAAAAATATCAGAATTTTAGTGAACATTTAGGACAATTTGCAATTTTCAAATTTTCAGTTGCATGCCCTTAAACCATAGTTATATCACACAAAATAGTTAAGAAGTAACATGTCCTACATGTCAACTTTATATCAGTATTATTTTTGAAACATCATATTTTGTTTTGTTTTATTTTTTCTAACAAAATTTAGGCAACACATTTTTTTAGGGACTAGTGCATCACTTTTGAAGTGACTTTGAGGGGCCAATCTGACAGTAAATGTTCAAAAGTAACAAACTGCACCTCTCAAATTGATCAAAACAACATTTAGGAAGTTTATTAACCCTTTATGTGCTTCACAGGAATGAAAGCAATGTGGAAGGAAAAAATTAAAATGTTACTTTTTCCATAGAAATATTGTTTTAGCCCCCAGTTTTTTATTACAAGGGTAACAGGAGTAAATGGACCACAAAGTTTGATATGTGATGGAAAATTACTGTTTTGGCACTTGTTAGTGCTTGGAAAGGGAAGGAGCACCATTTTACTTTTGAGATGGTAAAATTGACTGTAATCGATAGTGGACGCCATGTCGCACTTGCAAGCACTTGATGTGCCTGAATAGGAAAAAAGTGACCCCATTTTGGAAACTAGGCAACTCAATTAATTTATATAGATATGAGGTGAGCACCTTGAACCTCAAGTTGATTCAGAGACGTTTTTAACTTTGAACCCATGAAAATAAAAAAAAATCAAAAGTTTCCCGTAAAAATGTTGTTTTAGCCTCAAATATTTTATTTTCACTGGAGCAATAAATTTGTAGGGCAATTTCTCCTGAATATGCTGATGCCCAAGTATATGGAGGGAAACTACTGTTTGTGCACATTGCTGAGCTTCAAAGGGAAGAAATGACGTTTTGGAATGCAGACTTTGATGGAGTGGTCTGCAGAAATCATGTTTAATTTGGAGCATTACTGAGGTGCCTAGTGGGAACCCCTACAAGTGATGCCATTTTCAAAACTACACCCCGGAAAGAATTTATCTAGATGTGTGGTGAGCACCTTGAACCCCCAGGTGCTTCACAAAATTTTACAACGTTGAACTGTGAAAATGAAAAAAAATTATATTGTCTATAAAAATGTTGTTTTAGCCCCAAATATTTTCATTTTCACAAGGGTAGCAGAAGAAAATGGACATCAAAATTTGTTGTGCTATTTTTCCTATGGAAAACTGGTGGAAAATTACTGCCGAGCTCCAGATGGAAGGAGTATCGTTTTGGAGCACAGACTATCATGGAATTGTTTGAGGGTGTCATGATGCATTTTCAGAGCCCTAAACAGTGGAGACCCCTCACAAATAATGATGGATGGACCCATGGATTTTTGGGATCGTCTTGTTCATCTGAACTTTAAGAAAAGTTTGGTTTGGGTTCCAGAGCGGTACATGAACTCGAACCCAGACACCATTTAAATGAATGAGGGGCCCAGACATTGAGCATTTCCCAAGCAGCCATCTGTATGACAGCACATGAAACACAAGCTCCGATCGGTGATAACCTTACATGTAACAGCTGGTCACAGCGCTGCAGTTCCCACTTTGTCACACAGATGACAGCGTTTGAGCCAGCAGCTGTGATCGGCGGTAAAAAGGTTAATTAAAATAAACACTCTCCCACCCCCATTTAATAATGTAAAAATAAAAATCAAAGATCAAAGAGATACTCCCCTTTCCGCCAACAATCCATGATTGTTACACTTGCTACACTTATAAGGAGAGCATTAAACTGGAACAATGTGGGAAGGGAAGCAAAAGGCCAGAAGAAGCCATACACCTGACAAATACTATTGAGAACTCTGCTATTAGAAGTGGAA
This sequence comes from Dendrobates tinctorius, assembly GCF_039654945.1. Lineage (NCBI taxonomy): Eukaryota > Metazoa > Chordata > Amphibia > Anura > Dendrobatidae > Dendrobates > Dendrobates tinctorius. Next base: position 5,237,737 of record NW_027361858.1, on the reverse strand, counting down.
AGGAAAAACAAGGACAAAAGAATCTAAATAATAAAAATATTGGAGAAAGAGAAACCAATCACATACTAAAATGTTTCTATACTAATGCACAAAGCATGGGCAACAAACAAGGAGAATTGGAACTACTAATGCAGGAAAAGAAATATGATGTCATTGGTGGGACAATGCACACGATTGGAATACAAGGCTAGAAGGATACAGCTTATTTGCTAGAAACAGACTTGATAAACGAGGAGGAGGTGTCGCATTGTATGTTAGAAACACCTATATCTGCCCAGAGATTGAAGCTTCAGAGACTGGGAGATCTGTGGAAACTGTTTGTGTAAGAAAACAAGGACAGAACAATGGAAAGGACACCATTGTAGGCATTTACTACAGGCCGCCTGTGCAAGCTGAAGATATGGATGAACTCTTTATGCATCAAATGGCCGAGTTCTCAAAAAAATATGACATAGTTGTCATGGGAGATTTCAACTATCCAGACATTTGTTGGGAATCTCTCTTAGGCAAAACTAACAGGTCAAGGAAATTATTATCCTCTCTTGCTAACAACTTTATCTTCCAAAAGGTAGGGGAGAAAACAAGGGGAACTGCTACCTTGGATCTAATCCTTATAAACAGGGAGGAAATGGTTGAGGAGGTAAAAGTGCCTGGGACCCTAGGAGGTAGCGACCATGCTATTTTAGAATTTTGGATAACTAGAGGAGGAAGACCTGTGAAGACTCAGACGTCAAGGTTAGATTTCAGAAAGGCAGATTTTAAGAGATTCAGAAAGAGAATAGGAGGGTTCCAATGGCTGGATATCCTTAAGGACAAACATGTCCAGGAAGGATGGGAAATCTTGAAACATGAAATTCTCAAAGCACAATCGTTAACAATTCCGAAAAGAGGGAAGAATAGGAAGCATTTAAGGAAACCGAGATGGATGAACGCAGAACTTAAGCACATGCTAAAAAGGAAGAAAGAAATGTTTATAAAATGGAAAGAGGGAGGCATATCTAAAGAAGAATATAATGCTGTCTGCAGAACCTGCAGGGCACGAATCAGATTTACTAAAGCTGACAATGAATTGAGGCTTGCAAGAGACATCAAAAGCAATAATAAAAGATTTTGGAGATATGTCAAAAGTAAAAGAAAAGTCAAAGATGCTATAGGATTTTTACAGGATGAAAATGTGAAATGATAAGACAGGATGTTGAGAAGACCGAACTTTTAATTTCCTATTTTGCATCTGTTTTCTCTCAGAAAGGAAATGTAACATCAACTATTCTTCACTGTCCTATTAAGGGAATAGAAGAATCCAGGATAATTATAATCAAAAATATAGTGAGGAAACACTTAGCTAACCTAAATGAATTCAAGTCTCCAGGTTCAGATGAATTACTCCACAGAGTATTGAAGGAGATAGCAGGAGAAATTTTTGAACCGCTCTCCATAATCTTTGAAAATTCGTGGAGAACAGAAGTCCCAGAAGACTGGAGAAGAGCAAATGTTGTTCCTATCTTCAAAAAGGGGAAGAAGGTGGACCCAGGCAACTATAGGCCGGTGAGTCTGACTTATATACCAGGAAAGATCTTTGAGCAAATTATTAAACAACATGTACGTCAGTCCCTGGATAAGAATGAAGTGATTAAACAGAGTCAGCATGGGTTTGTAACTAATAAGTCATGTCAGACTAACTTAATTTCCTTCTATGACAGAATCGCTGATTGGGTGGATCAGGGAAATGCTGTAGATATAGTATATCTTGAATTCAGCAAAGCATTTGACAAAGTATCTCACACTATCCTTATTGAAAAAATGACTATGTATGGAATGGACAAGGCAACTGTTAGGTGGATTCATAACTGGCTTAGTGATCGGACCCAAAGAGTGGTTGTAAATTGCTGCACATCCAATTGGAAGAATGTCTCAAGTGGGGTACCACAGGGCTCTGTCCTGGGCCTTGTATTGTTCAACATCTTTATCAACGATTTAGATGAAGGAATTGAGGGTAAACTGATTAAATTTGCTGATGACACAAAGCTAGGAGGAATAGCTAATACTAGAGAAGAGAGAGGATTCAAAAAGATATAAATAAACTGGAGCAGTGGGCAGCAACTAACAGAATGATTTCTAACAGGGAAAAATGCAACGTACTACATCTGGGCAATAAAAATGGAAAAGCATATACAGAATGGGAGGAATAGGGCTAAGCAACAGCTCATGTGAAAAAGACTTGGGTATACTAATAGATCACAGACTGAATATGAGTCAACAGTGTGATGCAGCAGCAAAAAAGGCAAATGCAGTTCTAGGATGTATTAATAGAAACATGCAGTCTAGATCACGTGAAGTCATTATTGCCCTCTACTCCTCTTTGGTCAGACCTCATCTGGAATATTGTGTCCAGTTTTGGGCGCCACATTTTAAAAAATTCATCAACAAACTGGAGCAAGTTCAGAAAAGAGCGACCAGAATGGTGACCAGTCTGCAAACCCTGTCTTATGAGGAAAGGTTGCAGGATTTGGGAATGTTTAGCCTGCAAAAAAGAAGACTGAGAGGAGACTTAATAACTGTCTACAAATATCTGACGGGCTGTCACATCCAGAAGGATCATCTTTATTCTCATTTGCACAAGGAAAGACTAGAAGCAATGGAATGAAACTGAATGGGAGGAAACACAGAATAGATATTAGAAAAAACTTTTTGACAGTTAGCGTGATCAATGAGTGGAACAGGCTGGCATGAGAGGTGGTGAGTTCTCCTTCAATAGAAGTCTTCAAACAGAGACTGGACAGATATCTGTCTGGGATGATTTAGCGAATCCTGCTTTGAGCAGGGCGTTGGACCAGATGGCCCAGGAGGTCCCTTCCAACTCTACGATTCTATGATTCTATGATTCTGTGTCCCATGACGATGCACTTTTATTGGGCAAGTATTGCCAAAATTTAAACCTCCCCTTGAAGTGGATTAAGGACTTATCCACCCAGATCTCCTTTTAGGGAATCTACACCTCAGCAAATTTGTTGCTCAATTGATCAGTGGCTGACCAAACTTTGAAAAGTCTGTCAAAGTGGGATTATCTTGTGGTGGACACTTTGCATTATCGTTGTAATTCAAAAATTTGTGAATGGCTTCAATACATGTCCATGTGAAAAACTAAAGTTTCATATAAAGTATCAACACTTCAATATTGCCAAACTTCTACCTTCTTCACTAACACCATGTGAAGGACAAGGCCCCAGAATGAAACCAATTTTACTGCATCTATGGGGGTCCAGTTAGCAAATGATGAAGTGGGATTTTCTGATAAAAATTGTTGGACATATAAATTTGTTTGGTACACCATGAGATCTGTATAATTGTCAAAGAAACAAAGAAAAAGAGATTGAAAAAGTCAATTTCTGTAAGGCTGATAGTGTCACAAAATCAGGAATCTGTGGCTCATAATATTCAGGGCATGTCAAAGGGAGTCAATAACAGTGGGCACTAGCATATTTGCTGTCCTGGGGCATTTGTTTGAGGGTTCATTATTGCAAAAGGAAGATGAATATTAGGATGAGGAGGAGGGAAAAACAGAGGAAGGTGGGGTCCTTTTCCTCACTATCAGCAGCAGAGGAAGGGAATACCATCCTTGGACAAGCGAGACATTTTATTTTTGACATGTGTGTGTTGAATTGCCTAATTTTATTTAGGTGTGTTTGGTGTAAACTTTTTTAAATTAACTTATTAAATTTAGAATTGAAAGGAAAACAATAAAAAGAATAGTGGAAAAGATCTAAAAAAGAGAATATAAAAATTTGGTAAAGTAAAAAATATTACTAAACGCACAACAGTAAAAACAATTACTGAGCACCTGCAACTAAAATACACTAATTGTAATTCTATGCAGTAGAGAAAAACTGTATTAATTGCTACAAAAATTTCCACTAAAATTCTGAAACCACAATTACTAAACAGATATCATTAAAAAACAATTACTGAGTGACCACAACTATCTGATGCAAATTCTGATTCCATAAATTAGTAGAAAAAATTGTAGTATAAGTACTGCAAGAATTTTCCACAAAATTTGTGAAACTGCTATTACAAAATATACATCAGTAAAACCAAATTACTAAGCACCCGTAACTCTCTGACACTAATTGTGATTTTATTTTTTGTAAAAAAATCACAAGCTAGTTACTACAGTATATTTTTACTGTGGATTACACTGTCCCTAATCTAGCTTTATCAACTACTCTAATCTGAATTATTTCTGTTTGATTCTTCTTTTTTTAACACTTTACTGATGCCAATTCTGATATGTTTTAGTAAAAAATGCTCTAGTAGAAGTTGATTACTACAACAAATTTGCTGTCCCTAATCTAGCCCTCTCAACTAATCTAAACTTTACCATATGACTCTAATTCTGATTATATTTTAGCAAAAAAAAGTCCTGTCCAAAATTGAGCACACAAAAAATGGGTAACTGATGTCATGAAACAACAGGCACAAAGAAGAGACCCAAGAAAAAATGCATACTAAAATATATACATTTTATTTATATTAAATTTAAAATGTGCATAAAATTTTTTTGCCACAGAATATATACAAAATAGTGCAACAAGAGGGGGGCACCAAAGCAACACTCCATATCCAAATGTATATAATCTCAATGTGAAAATTAATCACAAAAATTTGAATACAAGGCATACCAATGTATATCAGACGTAACGTGGAATCACATATTACACCGAGTCAATATTTACCAAGGATCATAGAAATAGGCTGATTAAATAAATAGTATTGCATGAAATGGCACTAAAAATTTTTCAAAAAAGATTAACTAGCCCAGAAACACATACAGAGCATCAGACTCCCATGAAGGTGTAACCGCCACTAAGACCGCTATAAGTTATACCTGGAAAGGTTGCCAAGAGTCCTGGAGAGTGAGCCGTGTGTGCTCCCTTGCCCTGACTTGTGTTTCGCCCGCAGCTTCCACTGGGGGCATGTCTAACAGGAGTATGGGAGGTTTTTTATGCCGCAATATGGCCAATTAAAATGCTGGATATAATGAAGGGTGTTGGGAGTTCATTTTCCCCTTCGTCACTGGGGTCTGGTGAGCTCCCTATTCTGGTAAAGGAAGGTAATGAGCCTGATTATCAGGCACCTGAGTCTAATGAGGATGACTGGCTGAGTGGAGTCACGGACTGGATATAAGGCTGCCGACGCCCTTCTGCCCTGCCGGTGATTTCTCTGTGGACTTCTAGGACACCAGTCTGATTCTGCTCCTCTAAAGCTAAGTTTTCTGTTTTGCCTGTTAGCATTTTTGTTTTGTTTTTTGTTTTCCTTGCTTTTCTGTATTCTGCCTTTCCCTGCTGGGGTGAGCTGAATCTCCTTTTGCCTGTAGCTCTGTCTTCAGAATATTCCTGAGTACTGACATAGCTTTTTTGAAGCCTAGCGTCTTCAGGGCCTTTTTCACTGTCAGTCTGTTGGCTCTTATTTTCATAGGGTTTTTCACGGATTGCAGACAGCAGCCTTCCTGTCCTTTTCTATCTAGTTAGCTTGGGCCCCGTCTTTGCTCAGTCTATCTTTCTGTTTGAGTTAGTATTTTCATCTTGCTTCACCGTCATTATATGTTGGGGGCTGCCTATTGCTTTGGGGTCTGCTCTGGGGCAGTTTAAATTTCCCCTTTCTTTCTTTAGGCCTATTTAATTCTCCGGCTGTGATCGAGGGGTCTAGGGCATCGTAGGAACCCCCCATGGCTACTGCTAGTTGTGTTGATAGGTTCAGGGGTCTGCAATCCGATAGCTGCCAACTTCTCTGGTTTTCTGGACTTAGCTAGCATTTCTGTTTTTGCCTCCTACGGTGACTCAATCATAACAGAAGGGGAAGTGCATAGCGGTGACTCACATCTTACCATGCAGCGCATGCGCTTGTCAATATCCCTGCCACATCACAATAGCACTTCCTGGATATCGCTAGCTGGACCGCAAGCTGAGACGCAAGCCGGGCCAGGAATAAGCGCTCCTGGAAGTGCGTGGGGGGATGATGATACCCGCATGCACACAGTCATTATGGGTGACCAAGCAGGGAAATAGGGTTATGAAAAAGTACTTAATATAATAAAACAAGGGGAAATAATGTGCTAAGTGTCATAATTAGACTTATTATACATATGAAAAGCCAGACATATATAATATGAATGTAACATTAAGTTAATTGTAGGCAGATATAAAGTAAATGTGCAAAGCGTGATGCCCATTAATCATTCAGACCAAACGAGAAAAATACAGACAAAGAAAAACTGATAATAAATATCAGGTGCCAGACAAATAAGGCTCACAAGAGCGCATAAAAGGTGAAATATAATATATTATACATATAAGACGTACAAATGACAAAATATGCACTTCCCCTTCATTATATCCAGCATTTTAATTGGCCATCTTGCGGCATAAAAAACCCTCCCATACCCCTGTTAGACACCCCCCCGGAAGAAGCTGCATGGTAAACGCGCATTGGGGTGAGGGGGCACACACGGCTCACTCTCCAGGACTCTTGGCAACCTTTCCAGGTATAACTTATAGCGGTCTTAGTGGCAGTTACACCTTCATGGGAGTCTGATTCTCTGTATGTGTTTCTGGGCTAATTAATCTTTTTTGAGAAATTTTTAGTGCCATTCCATGTAACACTATTTATTTAATCAGCCTATTTCTATGATCCTAAATATTGACTAGGTATAATATGTGATTCCACATTACGTCTGATATACATCGGTATGCCTTGTATTAAAATTTTTGTGATTAATTTTCTCATTGAGATTATATTCATTTGGATATGGAGTGCTGCTTTGGTGCCCCCCTCTGGTTGCACTATTTTGTATATATTCTGTGCCAAAAATTTTTGATGAACATTTTAAGTTTAATATAAATAAAATGTATATATTTTATTATGCATTTTTTCTTGGGTCTCTTCTTTGGGGCTGTTGTTTCATGACATCAGTTACCCATTTTTTGTGTGTTCATGTTTATTGAAGTGCCATGTGCTGAATTCAAATGTGGGACTAATTTTGTGTCTATCCTGTCCAAAACTGAGCATGGATTACTGTCAGTGAGGCGTGTCACTGATCAGCAGCTCGATGGCTGTACGATGCACATACGGAGGTGGTGCCAAAGAAAAAACTGCCAAAAATAAAGCTATCAAGAACTGATCAGCTCTCAGCAGCAGAAGAGGGATTGGGGGTTTAGGGAGAGGGTTAGAGAGTGTAATGGGAGCAAAGGTGGAAGACTGGGATTGGGGTGGACTAGAAAAAAGCAACGGATAGGAACAGGTCAGGAAAAGATCTACTTTCCTTCAGGTCTTTAGTCAGCAGCAGAAGTGTTGGCACAGGCTGGCATGACAAGGCACGGCAGATCTACAGCAAAATGACACAGTGACCACTCTGAACACATCTCCAAGCTGGAATGAGGTGGTGCAGAGAGGTTATCAAGAGATCAAGCTATGCTCCTGCTCACTGTTTGGTCATCATCTGATTATACCAGTTAGCGCTGTGGCTGCTGACGCTTCTGTTTCCTAGCACCAGCCTGAGATTGGTGCTGTTATACCACCAATCATAGCTGGATGTCAATGTTTCAGGCAGTTCTATTTGCAGAAACATTCTATTGTTACATACAGTTTGAGGCAGTGACTGGTGTAATATGAGAGGGTCGCTATGTGTCCCCGCCAGGATGCGCACAGAGGCATATTGAGGCTGTGGGAGTCCATTGCAGTCATAGGCACAGCTGTGATTGCAATGCAAAATAAAAGTAAGTGTTGGTCTTGGTCAAGTTATTTGTTCAAGACAGATTTAAGAATACCTGCTCTGGGCTTTTATTTTTTAAATGGACTACAGGATGGTAGTGGGGCAGTCCGTTTCCTTCCCGGCCGAGTTTTCCTTGTGGCATACGGCCACAGGTTCTTTGTAAAAACCCCTGAAGCAGAGGGTTGGGTGTGTCAGTTTGGTTTTGCAAGTGTGCAGAGCAGTAGGCTCTGCAGAGCTCCACCTGTGTAAGGCAACACAGGGCCAAGCAGAGCCAAAAGGCCTGGCACCCCTCAGCATATATGGTGGTGCAGTTGCCCACGGCTGCAATCCGGAGGTGGACTGTCTTGTTTACCAGCTGTGATCCAGAGAATATTTTGTGCTTTGTATTTGAGTTGGACATTAAAACACGTTTTGCTTTGAACTTTTCTGGGTCACTGCCTCATCACTGCAATGTGTGAATGCCACTGCACTACAACAGTTATGTCAGTAGAGAAGTTAAACACAGTTATGCCAATTATAACATGTTAGTGTCATGATGATCCATGCTGGATCATGTCAGATAAGAGCACTGGTAACCTTTCTTTTCTCTCTCTAAGCTTTGTGCTTAGAGATAGTTTTGCCCCTGGTGGCCAGTATGGTCATTGCACTGGTGCTTTTAGAGATAGTTTTGTGTTATGAATGGTTCACCGAGGAGAAAAAAAACAAAACAAGCTAAGCCACAGAAAACCAGAGAAGTTGGTAACTATGTAGATTGCAGATCCCTGATCTTACCACACAACTAGCAGTAGTCGTGCAGCGTGCCCACGATGTTCCTAGACTCTTCGTCACGGCCAGAGGACTACATAAGCCTAAAGCAAGAAAAGGGAAAACTAACTGCCCCAGAGCAGACCCCAAAGGAATAGATAACCCCCACAAATGTACTGACAGTGAAACAAGATGAAGGCACAAACACAGGCAGGAAAATAGGCTGAGCAAATGATGGGGCCCAAACTAACTAGACAGGAAAGGAAAGGAAAGTCACTGTCTGCAACCTGCAAAAAACCCTGCAAAACTAATGTCCAACACTTCTGATAGCAAAATTAACCCTGAAGTCACTAGACTTCTCCCACTATATCAGCACTCTGGAATATTCTGAGACAGAGCAAAAAGAGACTGAACTAGTAAGGGACAAAAAGCCAATTGGCAAAATACTGATAAATAAGAGTGGAAATTCAGCTCAGCCCCCAGCCAAGGCTGGCAGACCACACAAAAAACTGAATAGACCAACAAAATCAAGTGTGAACATTAGCAAAAAAACTTAGCTTTAGATGACTGGAACAGAGCTGAAAACCAAGAGCTGACAAGCCAGAAGTAATCACCAGCAACTGAATAGGGCGTCGGCTGTCTTAAATCTAATCTTAGATTCCTGAGATCCAATCGTCATCCTCATTCTCAGGTGGCAGATCTTCACCGATAAAACCAGCCGCACCACCTCCCGTCAACACCAGAGGGAGTCCAGAAGGGGAACTCACAACTGGTGAGAATGAACTCACAACAGTACCCCCCTTTGAGGAGGGGTTACCGAACCCTCATCCATGCCACCAGGCCGATCAGGATGGGCCCGGTGAAAAGCACGAACCAATCTATTGGCATGAATATCGGAGGCAGAGACCCAAGAATTATCCTCCTGACAATAACCCTTCCATTTGACCAAATACTGGAGTCTCCATCTAACCAAACAAGAATCCAATATTTTCTCTACCTCATATTCCACATTGCCTTTGACCAACACAGACTCAGGAGGTGCTGCCATAGGAACCACTGGCTCAACAAACCTCTTCAACAGAGATTTGTGAAATACGTTATGGATCTTGAACATAACTGGAAGAGCCAATCGAAACGAAACAGGATTAAGAATTTACAAAATATTATAAGGACCAATAAATCTTGGATTAAATTTAGGAGATGCAACCTTCATAGGAATATTCTTAGACGACAACCAAACCATATCACCCACTTTAAACCGGGGACCAATGGTCCTGTACCAGTTGGAAAATCGCTGGGCCTTTTCCTGAGAAAGTGACAACTTATCCACCACTTGGTCCCATATCTGCTGCATTCTCTTAACCACAGTGTCCACACCTGGGCAGGACGAAGATTCCACTTGCCCTGAAGAGAACCGAGGATGAAACCCAAAATTACAGAAAAAGGGTGACATCAAAGTGGCAGAACTAGCTCTATTGTTCAGCGCGAATTCGGCCAAGGGCAAAAATGAGACACAATCATCCTGATCAGCAGATATAAAACATCTCAAATAAGACTCCAAGGTTTGGCTTGTTCTTTCAGTCTGTCCACTGGTCTGGGGATGAAACGCGGAGGAGAAGGATAACTGAATTCCCAGATTGGAACAAAAGGCTTTCCAGAATCTGGAAACAAACTGGACTCCTCTGTTGGACACAATGTTCTCAGGAATCCCATGTAACCGAACCACTTGTAAAACCAAGGGCACCAACTCAGCAGAAGATGGCAACTTTGGGAGTGGTACAAGATGGACCATCTTCGAAAATCTATCACAAATCACCCAGATAACAGTCATTCTCTGAGAGACAGGAAGATCAGAAATAAAATCCATTGAGATATGGGTCCATGGCCTCTTGGGCACCGGCAAGGGCACCAGCAACCCACTGGAACGAGAACAGGGTTTAGACTGAGAACAAGTCCCACAGGACTGTACAAAATTCCTGACGTCACGAGATAAGGCAGGCCACCAAAAGGACCGACTCACCAAATCTCTGGTACCAAAAATACCTGGATGACCAGCCAATGCGTAGCAATGAATTTCAGACATCACTCTCTTTCTGCACTGGTCAGGAACATACAATTTTCCCATAGGGCAATGCTCAGGTTTATCCTCCTGAAATTCCTCCAGGGTGCATCTCAAATCGGGCGAAATGGCAGAAAGAACTACCCCCGCACCTAGGATGGTAGTAGGTTCGGTCACACTAAGAGAATCGGCAAAGAAACTCCTAGAAAGGCCGTCTGCCTTAACATTCTTAGTGCCCGGAAGAAAAGAGACCACAAAATTAAAACGTGTGAAAAACAAGGCCCATCTAGCCTGTCTAGGATTCAAGCACATGGCCGACTCCAGATAAATCAAATTCTTGTGATCGTGAAGACCAAAACTTGATGTCTAGCTCCCTCCAACCAAAGTCTCCTCTCCTCAAATGACCACTTCATGGCCAACAATTCCTGATTCCCCACGTCATAGTTGCGTTCAGATGGGGAGAACTTTCGAGAAAAGAAGGCACAGGGATTCATCTTAGAAGTCACAGGGTCTTTTTGGGACAAAACAGCTCCTGCACCAGTCTCAGAAGCAGCTACTTCCACCTGAAATGGAAGTGAGACATCAGGTTGCCGTAAAACTGGAGCTGAAGTAAATCTCTGCTTAAGCTCCTGAAATGCTGAGATAGCCTCAGGAGACCAATTCAACACATCAGCGCCCTTCTTGGTCAGATCAGTCAGTAGTTTGACAATACCAGAAAAATTACCTATAAATTTACAATAGAAATTAGCAAAACCCAAAAACTTCTAGAAGGCCTTCAAAGCAGTAGGCTGAACCCAATCATAAATGGCCTGTACCTTGGCCGGGTCCATTTCAATAGTCGATGGAGATAAGATAAATCCCAAAAATGAAATCCTCTGTACACCAAAGAGGCATTTCGATCCCTTAACAAACAGGGAATTCTCTCTCAAAATCCGGAACACAGTCCAGACGTGTTCCACATGAGAATCCCAATCACTAGAAAAGATCAAAATATCATCCAGATAGATGATCAAAAACTTATTCACAAAGTCACGGAAAATATCATTCATAAAGGACTGGAAGACAGAAGGGGCATTAGTGAGCCCAAAAGGCTTCACCAGGTACTCAAAATGTCCCTCCGGAGTATTAAACGCCGTCTTCCATTCATCCCCCATGCTTGATGCGAATAAGATTATACGCCCACCTGAGGTCAAGCTTAGCAAACCAGCAGGCACTCTTAACTCTGGAGAATAAATCAGACATCAGAGGTAATGGGCACTGATATTTAACCATCATCTTGTTAAGGGAACGATAATCAATACACCATCTTAATGAACCATCATTCTTGGCCACAAAAAAAGAACCAGCACCTAAAGGTGACAAGGATGGTCTAATATGACCCTTCTCCAATGACTCCTTAATATAGGATCGCATAGCATCATGTTCTGGTACTGTTAAGTTGAAAAGCTGACCCTTGGGAAATTTACACCCAGGCATCAACTCAATTGCACAGTCATAACTCCTATGAGGAGGCAAAGACGCAGACTTGCTCTCACTAAATACATCAGAAAAATCGGCTAGATAATCAGGAATATCATGAGACTGAGGAGAGGTGGAGAAAACAGGAGCATCCCTAAGAACACACTGACAACCCCAACTCACCACAGACCCAGATTTCCAATCCAAAACTGGATTATGAGTTTGCAACCAAGGAAAACCTAGAACAATAGTATCATGCAAATTGTGCAACACCAAAAATTTACAATTTTCTTTGTGGTCCGGGGCGACCCGCATTATCACCTGGGTCCAAAACAGGGGTTTATTCTCCACCAAAGGAGTAGCATCAATACCCCTCAAAGGAATAGGTGTCCGCAGAGGCGTCATGGAAAAATCACAACGTTTAGCAAAGTCCAAATCCATCAGATTCAACGCTGCTCCTGAATCCACAAAAGCCTTCGTGGAAAATGTGGATAAGGAGCAGATCAGTGTAACTGCCAAAAGAAACTTAGGTTGTATACTGCCCACAGCAAATGTGTGTGCAAAACGTTTCTCTCGTTTTGGGCAGATAGAAACAATATGAGAGACGTCTACACAGAAAAAACACAGCTTATTACGCCTTCTAAACTCCTGATGTTGCGCCCTAGACAAAACTCTATCACATTGCATAGGTTCAGACATTTGTCCAAAAGGTGGCAACTCCTCTCATGTAGTTTTGCGTTCACGTAAACGCCGATCAATTTGAATGGCTAATGACATAGTATCGTCAAGACCAGAGGGAACAGGAAATCCCACCATAGTATCTTTTACGGTTTCTGACAGACCTTTCCGAAAGAGAGCTGCCAAGGCACCATCATTTCAGGCAGTAAGGACCGCCCACTTTCGGAATTTTTGACAGTATAACTCTGCAGAATCCTGACCCTGGTTCAATGCCAATAGGGCTTTCTCAGCTTGATCAATAGCATTAGGTTCATCATACAACAACCCCAAGGCTTGAAAAAATGCATCCACATTAGTCAGAATAGGATCTTCAGGTGTCAAAGAAAACGCCCAATCCTGGGGATCGCCGCGCAGCAAAGAGATGACAATTTTAACCTGCTGCACAGAGCTCCCTGATGAATTAGGCTTCAAGGCAAGAAATAATTTACAATTATTTTTAAAATTCAAAAATTTAGACCTATCCCCAAAAAACACATCAGGAGTAGGGATCCTTGGTTCAGCAGCATGTGAATGAGCGAGATAGGCAGAAATTCCCCGCACTTCAGCAGTGAGCTGCTCCACACGATCAGACAATTGCTTATTCTCCATTAAAAAAAAAATCCTCCAATGGCCCCAGAGAAAAAGAGGAAAAAATCTACATATAAACAACAAAAAAATTCTGACACTTTTTTTTTTTTTTTTACAATTCTTTCCTGCTTTTGAGTACCCTAGAATCTGCGGTAAGGCTGGTGATTCTGTTATGAATGGGTCACCGAGGAGAAAAAACAAAACAAGCTAAGCCACAGAAAACCAGAGAAGTTGGTAACTATGCAGATTGCAAATCCCTGATCTTACCACACAACTAGCAATAGCCGTGGAGTGTGCCTACGATGATCCTAGACGCCTTGTCACGGCCAGAGGACTACATAAGCCTAAAGCAAGAAAAGGGAAAACTAACTGCCGCAGAGCAGACCCCAAAGGAATAGATAGCCCCCACACATGTATTGACGGTGAAACAAGATGAAGGCACAAACACTGGCAGGAAAATAGGCTGAGCAAATGATGGGGCCCAAACTAACTAGACAGGAAAGGAAAGGCAAGTCACTGTCTGCAACCTGCAAAAAACCCTACAAAAATAATGTCCAACACTTCTGATAGCAAAATTAACCCTGAAGTCACTAGACTTCTCCCACTATATCAGCACTCTGGAATATTCTGAGACAGAGCAAAAAGAGACCGAACTAGTAAGGGACAAAAAGCCAATTGGCAAAATACTGATAAATAAGAGTGGAAATTCAGCTCAACCCCCAGCCGGGGCTGGCAGACCACACAAAAAACTGAATAGACCAACAAAATCAAGTGTGAACATTAGCAGAAAAACTTAGCTTTAGATGACTGGAACAGAGCTGAAAACCAAGAGCTGACAAGTCAGAAGGAATCACAAGCAACTGAGTAGGGCGTCGGCTGTCTTAAATCCAATCTGAGAATCCTGAGATCCAATCGTCATCCTCATTCTCAGGTGGCAGATCTCCCCCAATCAAACCAGCCGCACTACCTCCCATCACCACCAGAGGGAGTTCAGAAGGGGAACTCACAACTGGTGAGAATGAACTCACAACAGTTTTGCCCCCGGTGGTGGTTAGTTAAGAGTACTGGTAACCTTTTTTTTTCTCTCTCTAAGCTTTATGCATAGAGATAGTTTTGCCCCCCGGTGGCCAGTATGGTCATTGCACTGGTGTGCTTAGAGATAGTTTTGCCCCGGGTGCCTGCACCACCCAGCTCCCTAGTAAGGAATAGGTGTAGGGTGTGCTAGGGTGACAGGTATCCCGATCGGCGACAGGTGAGGAGCCTGTATAGGGAATGTTAGGAGTGTTAGGGACACTGACTCAGGGGAGTGCAGGAGGTCTCCACTTCCCCCGTTCCCTATCGCAGGGCCCACCATTGTAAATGTTTCCCTATCCCCTGTGTCTTGTATTAGTTACCAGCCTGCGGGCCATGTCACACTGGACAATTACACGTGCCATGTCCTGTTGTATTAGTTACCGGCCTGCTGGCCGTTTCACACAGGACGGGGCACGTGACATTATCACCAACCATACATTTTCTCTGGTAAGCCTTGGGCCATGTTCAGACCTGTGAGCAATTGCTGCTGGGCCTCACTAGGGTGAGTGAGGAGCTGCATGGTGTGTTGAAGCAGTTCCAGCAGCAGTAATCGGGGTCTGGGGCCTTTCCCCTGGCTCAACCAGAAAATCAATTTGCGGCTCTGGCAAAGAAGCCCCCTAGAGTCTCTGCTGGGGAGCGGGACTTGCTCATACAGTTGGACGTACCCAGGCAGGTGAGTAGAGTTGGTGTCCCCATGGTGTTGTCTGGGGTTCCCCGAGGTGAAGGGGTGAGTCCCTGTAGTGATCAGACTGGTGATATGGTCTGCGGGGCTTACGCCAAATCTTCCATACCACCGAAGAAGCCGCCCCCTCCTGGTCATGTGGAGGAAAGCGACCAGGGAGTGTATTTTTCCTCCATATCCCAGGCCCCTCCCTCTCCAGTGTGAGCAGCAGGTGTGCTGCGGGGGGAGTAAGGGCAAGTCTCTACCCTCGCCATTAGCCAACCCTGGAGGTGCAGTCCTCATGGTGGAAAGGGTTCGGCGGCAGGTGAGGAGCCTGTATAGGGAACGTTAGGAGTGTTAGGGACACTAACTCAGGGGAGTGCAGGAGGTCTCCACGTCCCCCGCTTCCTGTTGTAAATGTTTCCCTATCCCCTGTGTCTTGTTGTATTAGTTACCGGCCTGCGGGCCGTGTCACACTGGACAATTACACGTGCCGTGTCCTGTTGTATTAGTTACCAGCCTGCTGGCTGTGTCACACAGGACGGGGCACGTGACAGTTAGGTACAGTTATACCATGACATAACTGTGCATCATTAGTCGGAAATCCATTGCTATTACAGGTACTAGGGATGAGCGAATGTGCTCTGTGATACTCGAATACCACTCAAGTATCTGCGTGCTTGGATGTGGTCGGCACTCGGTCAATATTGTCACCCATAGATTATTACGTGCTTTGTGGTATATTTCTGTGTTATATAACACTCCCAAAAAATGATGAAACATCTTTCTGTATTTAATGACTGATTCATTTACTATTACGTGTTCTGTGGTACATTTTGGTAGTACATAACAGTCCAGAAAAGTGCTGAAAAATGTTTCTGTATTCAAGTACTCATCTATATACCATTACATGCATTCTGTTACATTTCTGTAGTATATACATTCCAAAAAAGCATTCAAAATTTTTTCAGTATTCAATTACTTATCCATAGAGTGTTATGTGCTCTGGGGTACATTTCTGTGATTTATAGCACTACAAAAAAAGCATTCAATTTTTTTTTTTGGATTGAAATTGTATTCCATACATTGTAAAATGTTTAGTGGTTGACAAGGCGACAAAGATGGCAGAATCCCACAAGAGTCCTAAGGGATCGATTAGATAAATATCGGAGCCAGACCAAGCTTGCATGGCAGCAGAGTTAGCAGGAGCCTGTGGTCCAGAACCGCCCTCTTTCCCAGAACCATCAAGGCCCAAACCCGGCTTGTAGCCTTCACCGCTGATGTTCTTGCATAGTGCAGATGGGAGAGCAAGGATCCAGCAACTAGATAGTGGACTGTGGGTCCTAGGCTGTTCAGAAGAAAGAACGTGGCGAGCCATGACCAGTTCTGGAGAAATGCTAGAGGGCCCACTAGCCGCAATTTACCAACAGTTTGCATCCCGAGGGGGTCGTTACGAATGGCACCGGAGATGGGGATCCATAGAATTGTTTGGGACCTGTCATCACATCTCGTTCAACCAGCGAGCAGTAGGGACAGAACACTTGCCTCAAATGCTGTAAGAGCTAATGGCTGGAATTAAAGTTACATTCCTGAAAATGGAGGGTCAACATCACTTGTATGTATTGGATGTGATCCGAGAAGGAAGGGAGCAGGATAAACCTTTCTTGGATGGGCTTGTCGAGGCAGCTCGAGATCGGGCTACCACCCCAGAGAGATCATACTGTCCTTGAGTTTCCCCACCTCCTCTGATGGAGTAGGCAATGTTGCAGGTGACAGGGGGATGTTGCCCATTATTACAAAATGGGAAGCTGGGTCATTTACATTCCAGGCACCTAGGAATAGGGCTTCAGAAAGCATGTGGAGGTAGTCCCCCCAGCTTCCCGGGGAAGGAGAAAATAAGCAGACTCCTCAAGAAGATTACTGTATTACCCTCCTTATAATTTTTTCCTGGCTTTGTACTTTCTGTAAAGCATTTATGAGTGTAGAAGTACATCAAATCCACTTTCAAAATATTTAATTTTAAAAATTTTCCTGAATTCAATTAGTCTTCTTTAGGCTGTGTGCCCACGATGCGATTTTTTAGCGTTTTTGCCTCGATTTTAGGCGCAAAAACGCTGCGAAAACATTTAAAAATCTTGTACATGATGCACCCCATGCATTCCTATGGCATTCCGCACATGCTGTGCTAATGCTGCGCTTTTTTCCGCGGTGGAATCGCATCGCGGAACAAAATTGCAGCATGATCATTCTTTTGTGCGGAATCGCAAAGAATGTAGAATAGTAGTCTCTGTCTTCACGGAAACTATACTTGTTATCATATTTGTTCTCAACAACATGTTCTGGGTACATTGTAAACAAGGTACGACCCTGAGGTGATGGTGGGGGCCAAATGAGCTCCATAGAGTCACATATTGCTGTAAATGGTATAAAAATATTGCCTTTGCTGCATTACATCAGATAAAGTGATTTGACCACGGCTTGTGTGTTGAAGTCTCTTTGTCTCCAAGCGCTTGCAACAGAAAGGGCGAAAAACCTGGTAATTCAGACTCACTGGTGATGTGGCACAGCTGACGCTTGGTCAGAACAAAATCAGCTATTACAATTTTTGACGCCCAACGGGGACCGTGGAAACCAGCCTATTCGGAATCCGTATGTGGGAGCTTCCTGGGAGGTTGAATATGCAGAAACCAGGCTGCAGCAGGTGAGAACATTTATTCTTACATTGATTCTGCATCTGCAACCTCTCTAAGGATCTCTACATATCTCTGGGTAAGACTGTACAAACACGGTTCAAAAGAACCCACATCGCCAGTGAGTGGTGAGTATGTCTGTATGAGAGTTGAATAATAGAGTAATAAGATAATAATTGTCATCTGTATTATCTGTCAATCTGTTCTGGCAATATACTAATATACTAACTGATTGTGTACTGGTGTACTGTGTCGCACAAAGTCTGGGATAGACTCTGTGCAGCGTCTATTTTGGATTGGCAGTAAATTATATGAGGCTATATTTTGTATAGGGCTGTGGTTTTTGGTTGTTTTGGACCTTCTGACGTTGGTCTGGTTTTCAATGTTTCTTGTTGTTTAAGAAGTTGGCTTTGGTGTTCTCAGAGTGTCAGTGGACACTGCTGTAGGTTAAAGTGTCAATCAAATCCAAAGTGCAAGATAGGCAGGCTGTGTGAATCCTTGTATATATGTCTATGAGAACCTCTGAATAAGATGAGAGATGAGTAATTGAGTATAAAAAAATCCCTGAATGAGCACGTATGAATGAATCATCACACATCATTTTTGTGTCAAGAGATTGTTACCTTTCTAGGTTTGTGGGAGATCCCGGACAGATGTGTTATAGATATTTCAAAGCTACATCTCACACTGAATGAATTGAGTAATGATATAGCTTGTGTTATATGTGGCATTACATTGTAAAGTTTCCTGAATGCATTTGGCCAGAAAAAGAGCAAGACTCAGTTAATCTCATTATACAGTTATCTGCGCTTACAGTGAAATCCCGTGATTTTGAGTTTCTTTGTAGAAATTGATTTTGATAAGTCTAAAGAACTATGGAATTCTGTGAAGGACGCTGCATTCTGATGGGAGGGGGGAATGATGCCGCTGCGCAGTTTTTCTTCTCCCTTCACTCTTATCTCTGCTGAGTGTGAGCTGTGCTCAAAATTCTCTAATTCTATCCGTAAGGTACGCGCTGAAAGATTTGTGCATTTTAAAACAACAGTACTTAATTGAAGTGGAATGAAATTTTGTAAGTTGGAAGATTGAAAGTAAAATATGGTGCCTAATTTAGAAGGAAATTGTAAGTGATTGTTTTGTCATTGTAAGTGATTGTTTGGTCATTAATGTGTTTTGAACCTGCTTCTAGTTGTGTGATTGATTTGTATAGAAAATTGTGGATCAACAAAGGAGGTAGCCGACTGTATGGCTGATAAAGTAGGTCAGAGACCTATCACACCTGGGCCTTCTTACTTTAGTCAGCAGGTTTTTTTTGTTGTGGGTGAGAGGCGAGGGCAAGGAGCCCTCTGGATATACCTTGGCAGGCTCGCTCTGACTTGCTACGTGTGGCCACCCGTAGATATGGTTACGCACACTAGAGGGGCATTTCAGAATAAAGGTAAGCTGTCTAAAGTTGAAGTAGCCTTCCCACAACAATCCATGGAGCTGGGCTGGAGGGAAAAAGGCCTATTCCTTCTAGCCAGCTGATCTAACAGGTGAGAGGCAGAGAGCCTTCTCGTTACATCCTGTAGGTCTAGCGGGTGAGAGGCAAGGAGCCTTCCCGCTACACCTTGGCAGGCTCGCTCTGACTTGCTACGTGTGGCCGCCCGTAGATATGGTTAGGCACACTAGAGGGGCATTTCAGAATAAAGGTGAGCTGTCGGTAGAAAAAGGTTGAAGCCATGGGCAACTTTTTCTGTGTACAGTCGGTGCCCCCAATGGGATCCAAGACAGCTATGCAGATTGTAGAAGACAGAGAAGAAAGGAAGCTGTGAAAACAAGTGGGACCAATATTGAAAAAGGCAAAAATACCAGAGTGTGAATGTTTGGATGTACAAAAAGGCACAGACAAGGGAAGAAAATAGCAAGTGAATAAATGATGTTTGAGAATGAAAAAAAGGAGAGAGTGTAGAGATTTACTTTGGACGGTTACAGCTGAAATGGGCAGACATGGGGTACATTTGCATAAACCCACTTGATGCTAGAATACTGGTGAATGCATTCATTGATGGTATGAACAAAGACTTACGAGACACAGTACAGACAGCCAGACCTGAATGGAGATATGTAGATCCGAAAAGAACTCCTTAAGGTAGCTAAAGAAGTTGAGCAAACAAGGACAATAAGACGACCTGTCATGTATGCTGGAGCACAAGGAAAAAAGTGGAGACGTAATAAGGGACCTAAGGACATAGAAACAGTGAGGTGCTGGAATTGTGGTACTTACAAAACTTATTGTTAGTGACAATACCCCTATGAATTTACTGGGAGCAGATGTGCTGAGTGCGATCCCGGCCACCATACAGTACTCTCCTGAGGGTATTACAGTCACAAGTCCCCTCTCAGATAAACATTTGTGTAAGATTGCGGCAATGGTGTATATGACAAAAGCGGTGAAACTAACACCTGACACCAAAATGCCTGAGGATGAGGAAATGGGACAGGTGCCAGACACTGTTTGGGCAAGGGGGGAAAAATGATGTGGGTCGGTTGCCCATTCCCCCTGTCATGATTAAATTGAAAAAACAAAGGAACCACTCCTCCTTGTTTTAAGCAATACCCCTTGAGCCTAGCCAAATCAATTGCCCCGAGCAGAGATATTAGAGAGTATGTTAAGGCAGGGGTTCTGGTGCAAAGAAACCCCCCCTGGGCTGCAAAGATCTTCCTCCTGCGACACCATTTTGTATCCCATTAGGAAAAAAAGGACTCAAGAGTTTGCTGACACTTACAGAAAGGTTCATGACTTAAGGGCTATTAATGATGATATAGTGAGTGTGACCTCAATCGTCCCTAACACACACTCACAATACTGTCACAGATCCCAGTAATGTCAAAATGTTTCAAAGTCATTGATTTAGCAGGTGCATTTTTCTCTGTACCCCTGCACTCTGACTGTCAGTATCTTTTTCCTTTACTCATAAAGGTGAACAATATTGTTGGACAGTCCTCCCACAAAAGGGGAAAGAAATCCCCTGCCATCTATTCAGCAGCAATGGCAGGGATCCTTGAGTAGTGGCAATCACCTCATCCGCTGATTGTACTATTACAGTACGTGGATGACCCTAAGGGTTGCAAGGTCTCACGTGACAAATTACAGTATTACAAACAAAAGGTGACATTTGTTGGGACATTGTATTGCCGAAGGTGCCAAACACCTGACAGGAAACAGGCAATTCAAAATCTCCCTCTACCCAGGTCACATCAGCATCTATGCACTTTCCTAGGTTTAGTGACCTACAGTAGGCCTTGGATAAGGTCCGCTTCACAAATGTTGCAACCACTTTATGACTGCTTGTCAGCAGACCTGGGACCTCACACAAAATTGATTGTGTCTGTGCAGTAGGAGCAGCTGCACTACTACTAGGAAAGGCATGTGAGATCACACTGACGTTTCTTTTGACAATCTATTCCCCACATGACATCCATGCCATACTCGTACACGTTCAACCAAAATATCTGTCTATGGCCAGACAGCTCCGACTTGAGTGTGCGCTACTAATTCCTGAGTATGTCACCCTCAAAAGATGTAACGTTCTGAATCCAGCCACCCTCCTGCCTGTGGATTCAGAAAAGGGGGAATTGGTGACCGTATTAGCAAGTGAGGAGGGATACTTTGACATGACGCATGAACATGTCTGCATAGAACTGATGAGTCAGGAGACAGTTGGGTTTGCACACGTTCATGAAAAACCTGTTCCTAATGCAGACTTTGAGTTTCTTTTTTGTAGATGGCTCCAGATACCACCAGGATGGACGATTCTACACTGGATATGCAGTAGTATCCTCACATGAGGTAATCCGAGCGGAACCACTCTCTCCTCACCTGTCGGCACAGGAGGCAGAGTTGAAGGTACTCACTGAGGCGTGTAGAGCCGCTGCAGGTAAAGTCACTAATATTTTCACAGATTCGAAGCCCATTAAAAATGCAGAGCTGGTGAAACAATTGATGGAGGCATTGATGTTACCAGTCCAGGTTGGCATTGTCAAGGTAAAAGCACACACGAAGGTGACTCCGTGGAGGTAGAGGGCAATAGAAGGGCGAACGAGGCTGCTAAAATAGCACAAGGCAGCCTAGAGAGAGCAGTGGACGGTGGCGGGGAGTCAGCGTATTCCAGCCACATTGGGTCTAGATGTCCTGAAATCCCTCCGGCAAAAGGCTGCCCAAACAGAGAAGGTAAACCGGGGGAGACTGGGAGCTGAGCTGAACTCAAATGGAGTATGGGAGAATTAGGATAAATTGTGCCCACCAAAGTCCCTGTTCCCAATCATGGCGCAAGCAGCACATGGCCCCACTCACACCTCAAAAAGTCACGTGTGCGCCATGGTAGATGACTTCTGGATCGCTCCTGGTTTCAGTTACGCAGCTGCGAAACTTGTACAATCATGCCTCATCTGTGCACAGCACAACCCAGGTAAGACAGTAAAAGTCACTAAGAAAGCGACACCTAGGCCTCTCTACCCGTTTCAGAGACTGCAGATTGACGACATACAGCTACCAAGGTAGGAGTGTATTGAAGTATCCTAGTATGTGTAGATCTCTTCTCTGGTTGGCCAGAAGCCTATCCGGTAAAATGTGCAAATGCTAAATTGACTACAGACAAACTGATGAAAGAACTGATCTGCAGGTATGGTGTCCCAGAAGCCACAGAAACAGATAGGGGTACACACTTCACGGGAGAAATAATGAGGGAAGTCATGCAGGCCCCGGGTGTACAGCAAACATTTCATACACCATATAGGCCACAAGGTAGTGGGAAAGTGGAAAGACTAAATGGGACACTTAAACTGAAAATTCAAAAGGCCATGGCAGACACAGGAAAGAGCTGGGTAGAGTGCTTGCCTCTTGCACTCTTTCCAGACACACTCCAAATAGAAAGACAGGCTTGTCTCCCTTTGAAGTCCTGTTTGGTAGTGCACCAAAGACTGGTCTGTACTTCCCACAGGTGCTACAAATGCAACACGGTGCTTTGACAGCCTACGTCCAGGCCTTGCAGGAAAGACTTAATGTGGTGCATAAACATGTGTTCTCATCCATTCCAGATCCTAATGCCAGTGCAGATGTGTATCAGCTGAATCCAGGTGATTGGGTGGTTATACGCAGACACGTGAGAAGGAGCCTGGACCCACGATTTGACGGCCCCTTCCAAGTCCAGCTGACCACATCCACCTCAGTAAAACTTGAGGGAAAGCCCACCTGGACCCACGCCAGTCACTGCAAGAAGGTCCTGTCAACAGCAGAATGACTGTTCTCCCCATCACCTTGCTGGCAGTGAAAGGGTTACTGCACTCTACAGAGACTCAGGATAAACTCTTAAATGCTGACTGGGTCAGCAAACTTATTCGGCATCATGCTCTTCTTATAATGGACAGAAACTGAAGGACTGTTGGATCTGTACACACAGCCCTGTATCTGCGAGGACTATGCCGTACTTAGCCTTACCTCTGGAGCCATGGGAGGTATTAACCCCACACTGCATACACAATGAGGCTTGGACTCAATCTAGGTTTTGGGGAAAAGATGTGCCCCGTGATATATCTGCCTCATTGGCTATAGTCGAATGGGCCGCTAATACCTGGTTTCAGCTTAATATAACGTGGCCTAAAGGTAGAAATGTGGTGGCGGGAATATGACTCAGATGTCGGAAATATGGTCACCAGGAGGAGGACTGAAATCCCTCACTCAGACCCTATTCCCAATGATGGACTTTAGTTCAGTCTTCAACACACTGGAGCAGACACCTGTGGTGAAGACAATAATTGCTTCCGCATATACGCTCATGATCAAACACAGGTTAATGAGACGGTGTACCAGGATGATGTTGAAGGCTGTAAATCATCTATGGGTAAAATAATAAGGAAAGAAAGGGGTAAATGTACATCTGGTATAAGTGGAAAACAAATGAATAATACTTGGTGTGCCTTTTGCCTAATATTGCTATATGTTATTCTTATGTAAACTAGTAGTCTCTGTCTTCAAGGAAACTATACTTGTTATCATATTTGTTCTCAACAACATGTTCTGGGTACATTGTAAACAAGGTATGACCCTGAGGTGATGGTGGGGGCCAAATGAGCTCCATAGAGTCACATATTGCTGTAAATGGCATAAAAATATTGCCTTTGCTGCATTACATCAGATAAAGTGATTTGACCACGGCTTGTGTGTTGAAGTCTCTTTGTCTCCAAGCGCTTGCAACAGAAAGGGCGAAAAACCTGGTAATTCAGACTCACTGGTGATCTGGCACAGCTGACGCTTGGTCAGAACAAAAGCAGCTACGACAGTTATACTCAACATGGTAGAAACCTACTTAGATTAGCAAGAGCTTCTGGTCAAGGTATTCCACGTTAGGGGCCATTTCCGCAAGTCAGCTACAGCTGCCACAGCTCTGGTAGCACTGCAGCTCACCGACTGGTATGCAACATAACCATGCATTGGAATGCCACATCAAACATGCTGGCAAGGCTTTGTGATAAGCAGAAGCCAATAGTGGATTACCAGCTCAAAGACACAGGTCACTATTCTTGTCAGCATCCTAACATAACAACTGAACAGTGGGCATGGATGCCTGAAATTCTCCAAGACATTGGGGACTCCAGAAAGATGGTGAGCAGTGATTATGCCATCATCAGCACAATGATCCTGCGTCTGTGCCTTCTTATACAGTCGCTGCTGACAATTAAAGCTAAAGCTTTGCATGTGGACCATGTGGAGATTGAGGAAGACATTGAGACAGGGAGATACCACCCAGCCTCACATCATCTCATTTGCTTAGTGCAGAATGGGTAACAATAAGAAGATGGCAGCTGAGGAGGTGGAGGAGGAACAGGAGCTGGTTATCCTCTTTTAGCCTTGAAAAAGAGTCTAGTACCCACAAAAGCTTCATCCAGCCTCTCCAACTTGGATGGGCTGAGGAAGGGAGAGAGAAGGAAGAGATGGAGGAAGAGGATATAGAGAGTTGTCATGATGGTGAAGATAGAGAAGTGTTGGCTGTAGGGACCTTGCACATACAGTATGGTAGACTTTAAGTATCGCTGCCTTTCCCATGACGCTAGTGTTACAGCAATCTTGGACTAAAAAGAGAACTGGTTGTTCACCCTGCTAGACACATGTAAAGGAGAGAGGTTCTTTGGATGCAGTGATAGCCGGAGGCAGAGAAGGGGTTAATAGGATTTACTGAACAGGTAATTAAACAAGGAATACTCCGCTCAAGGAGGCAAGATCAGTAACGGCAACGATGGGAATTGCACACAAGCACAATGCTTGAGAGAATGGTATACTAAAAAAGGGGTAACTTATTGCTTGCAGTTCTTGTAGGGAAAAGGCTAGAATATCTCCCAACTGCATCGCAAATCATGGACAATGTCTCTGGCTCTGTTACGGAGGAACAAGAAGCACTATCTCCCAGTGCTGATGTGTCCAATCTCGCTTGGCTTGAGTGCGCTGGAATGTAGCAACAGTCATTTGTGTAGATTCCTGTTAGGGACGGCAGAACGTACTAAATAATAAATAATAATAAGTGCGTTCGCTGCCCGGGGTCCACCGTGCAGAAGATGTTATACTGCTGCTATGTAATGGCAGACACACTATATGGTGGTATAACGCACGTGGGAAGAACGTCATCCGGAGTGCTCTGGGCGATCTCTGTTCCTTCACAGAGAGGGCGAGGCGAAAAGGACAAAGGCCGAGCCTGTTGACGTCACAGGACTCAGTGGAATGCATGCACGGTATGTGGTCACAGGACTTGGCTCAAGACACAGAGTCCGCGTCCGTCTAGACCTACCGTGCATGCGGTGTCACAAACGCGATCGCCTAGAAGTACTGCTGACTGCAGTGCGGCGACAGACACTGCCGCTATACAACAATGCCTGTTAGCAGGCACACTGTCGGACGCTAGCACTTTGGAGGATGCGAAATGTGGCCTGTAGCTTGCCACTGAATGGCACTGACTCTATCACTAATTCCCTATCCACACACAAAATATCAGAGGGAGAGGAATCTTAATGAGTCATTTGCAAGTCCATACATCTGTCATCATTCACACAGTTAGCAACTAGAGTCTATACTAAAACACAGAAAGAAAGCACAGAGTAACAAATGTGCAAAAATACCCTGCAGTAAAAAATATGACAATAATCAGCAAGTGCTGGTAAAAATATGACAACAAATACAGGATATTTAGTCGATACATTTTTTTGCAAAAAAAAGTGTATACCAAGCTACTCCACCTCGTCAAGGTAACCCTTAATGGAGCAGTCCCTATCTAATGTATTTAAAACCTGAACATATGAACAGCGTCTAAATGAACAGGATTAAGACAGGCCCTTCCTAGTATGGGCACGTGGTCTAAGACGGCTCTTTATGTGCATGTTACACATGAGAGAGGTGGGGTCTCTCAAACCATGCAAAAGCAAGGAAAAAATGGATTAAAAACACATGTGACACTGACACTGTTCCTATGTTGAGGTTTTAAGTACATTAGATAAGGACTGCTCCATTAAGGGTTACCTTGACGAGGTGGAGTGGCTTGGTATACACTTTTTTGCAAAAAAAGTATCAACTAAATACCCTGTATTTGTTGTCATCTTTTTACCAGCACTTGCTGATTATTGTCATATTTTTTACTGCAGGGTATTTTTGCACATTTGTTATTTTGTGCTTTCCTTCTGTGTTTCAGTCAGTGGGTGGTGTGAACACTGTCTGAACGACTTGTTCACATTTGTGCATGTCACATGTGTTTTTAATAGAGTCACATGTGTTTTTAATAGTCTATACTAGCGCATGGCTGAGCAGCCATGCAAATCTTTTATAGCTGGGACCTTCCGTAAGCTTCCAGATCCCTGAGATGGACCAATCAGATCTGTAGAAGGACCTGTGCATGTGACTCCCGATCTCCAATGGGAGATCATCTCGTGAGCATGCTCAGTGGAATGACGGAAAGACTTAGCCTCTGGAGTGGCTTGCTGATGAGCAGCCTGCGTTGCTATTGTTGGCCCAGAGGTGGCAGCAACAGCCAGACCCACAGAGCAGGTCTGAGCAGAGCGTCAAGAATGACGGGGCTGCTGAGCAAGCTCCTCTGCGGTCGATGGAGAATGGGAGACCGCAGAATGTGAGGCTCTGGATTCCTGCTGTGCCGCTGCAGGAACCCAATGCCTAACATTACCCCCCTCCTAGGGAGCCTTCCACTCCACCAAATAAAGTTTTTTGCCACGCACCACCCTGCGTCCCACAATGGCATTGACCTCAGACTCGACCGAAGACAAGTCTAATTTCCCGGCAGATGACTCGGAAAACCGGGACATGTGAAAAGGTTTGAGAAGGGACACGTGGAAGGCGTCAGAGATGGCCAAATGTGGTGGAAGAGCCAGACGATAGACCACCGAGCTGATCCGCTCGAGGATTTTGAAGGGACCAATGTATCGCGGTGTAAACTTGGTGGACTCAACCCGCAGCCTGATATTTCAGGCAGAGAGCCACACTAAGTCGCCAGGGGCAAAAGTTGGACCGGGGTGCCGATGTGTGTCAGCGGGCGGATTCATTCTCTCCTTTGAGGCTAGAATGGCATACTGGGCGCAATGCAAAATGTCGCGAACCTTCATTGCCCGGTCTGCCACCCACAAGGGATACAGTAACCCAGCCGGCCTCTGCTTAGAGGACCTGTTCCGAGCACAAGAGGCGCATGCTTGAATGTATTCTTTAGTGTCCCGAGCCCTGTACAGCCACCAATAAAACCTTGCCAGGAGTTCTGTGGTCTGCTTGTAGCCAAAGTGACCACCCACCCTGGACACGTGTGCCCACGCAAGAACCTTGGACCGCAGGTGAGGAGGGACAAATGTCTTGCCTGGCAGCACTGACTCGAGGGCGACCGGAGCCATGGTCCTCGGATTCTCGGTGGGGGGCGCCGAAAAATCCACGGGCACCTCCGCAGATGCTACTTGGATGCTGCCCCCATGCACCTTCCCACACAGCCCTTGCTCCATCCCAGTATTCTCCCCGAGGAACACTCTATATGATGGGAATGGCAACGGAGCCAGGGGACCCCGAGGAGCACCTGGTCGATGCCCTCTGGCATAATGAGCAGGGCCAGCGTCTCATGGTCAGATGGTGGAATTGAGTGCCTAAGGGGTGCTGTCTGGTGGGTAATCTGGGATGATAAGGTCGAACCGTTGACCACCCTGATGGGCACGGGGTGAGGAAGTGGCACCAATGGGATTGCGAGCTGTTGGGCGAAGGCCGAGGGCATAAAGTTCCCTTCTGCCCCAGAGTCCATCGTTACCTCCACGTCCCAGGAGGAAGCACCGCTATCTAATGTCCCTCTGAATGCCGGTTTGGGGGAGAAGGTCTCCATAGCAAATAGACCCCCACCAATTACCACTGGACGTGATCGTTTATTTGACCACTGCGGGCACCTTTTAGCCAGGTGACCAGACTGTCGACACTGGTAACAGTGTGTGGAGCTTTGTGTCGGACGTCGGTTGGGAGCGGTGAGGGACACCTCCATGGGCTCTGGAGATAAACTTTCCAGCTCGACTGGTTCAAGAAGTTCAGAGAGGTTGGGAGCCAAGCTAACCTTCTGTCTGGATTGAGCACGCTCCAGCCCGCACTCTGAAAAACGGAGATCAATGCAGGTGGAAATGGCAATCAGCTCCTCCAGACTTACGGGAACCTCACTGGTGGATAGAGCATCCTTAACATGCTCAGCCAAACCTCTCCAGAACACAGGGACGAGGGTTTTATCAGGCCACTCCAGCTCGGAAGCCAGTGTTCGGAAACAGACGGCGTACTGGCTGACCAAGAGGGATCCCTGTGTTAATGCTAGTAACTGGAGGGAGGTGTCATGAGTGACCTGTTGCCCCAAAAATACCTGCTTTAGGGACATTAGAAACCTGAGCAGTGCTCAGAACCACGAGGTCACCACGCTCCCATAGTGGCATGGCCCATTCCAACGCCCTGCCCGACAGGAGGGAGATGATAAACCCCACCTTAGCCCGCTCTGTAGGGAATCGCGCGACCAGTAACTCAAGCTGGATAGATCACTGGCTCACAAAACCCCTACAGGTGGCGATGTCACCAGAAAACTTATCGGGCAACGGGAGGCGGGATATTGTCAGCGTAGGCATGGACGTGGACACATGAGAGACAGCTTCTGCGTCTGTCTGGGCAGCGACCGCAGCAGCATTCGCAGCCGAGGTGGAACTCTCGAGGGCCGCCAACCTGCCCTCCAGCTGCCAAATGTACCGCTGTAGCTGCTGCTGGTCTGCCTTTACTAGCCAGACCCTGGCACTAGTATAATGTTAGGGACAGCGGAGCGCACTAAATAAATAATAAGTGCGTTCGCCGCCCGGGGTCCACCGTGCAGAAGATGTTATACTGCTGCTATGTAATGGCAGACGCACTATATGGTGGTATAACGCACGTGGGTTGAACGTCACCTGGAGTGCGCTGGGCGATCTCTGTTACTTCACAGAGACGCCAAGGTGTAAAGTACAAAGGCCGAGCCTGTTGACATCACAGGACTCAGTGGAATGCATGCACAGTATGTGGTCACAGGACTTGGCCCAAGACACAGAGTCCGCATCCATCTAGACCTACCGTGCGTGCGGCGTCACAACCGCGGATGCCAAGAAGACACTGCCGCTATACGACAATTTCCGGTAGCAGGCACACTGTCGGACGCTAGCACTATGGAGGATGCGTAATGTGGCTTGTAGCTTGCCACTGACTGGCGCTGACTCTATCACTAGTTCCCTATCCACACACTTAATATCAGAGGGAAGGGAATGTTAATGAGTCATTCGCAAGTCCATACATCTGTCATCATTCACACAGTTAGCAATTAGAGTCTATACTAGCGCATGGCCAAGCGGCCATGCAAACTTTTTATAGCCGGGACCTTCCGGAAGCTTCCAGATCCCTGAGATGGACCAATAAGATCTGGAGAAGGACCTGTGCATGTGACTCCCGATCTCCAATGGGAGATCGTCTCGTGAACATGCTCAGTGGAGCAACGGAAGGACTTAGCCTCTGGAGTGGCTTGCTGCTGAGCATCCTGCATTGCTATTGCTTGCCCAGAGGTGGCAGCAACAGCCAGACCCACAGAGCAGGTCTGAGCAGAGCGTCGGGAACGACGGGGCTGCTGAGCAAGCTCCTCTGCGATCGATGGAGAATGGGAGACCGCAGAATGTGAGGCTCTGGATTCCTGCTGTGCCTCCGCAGGAACCTGACACCTAACAATTCCTCAGGGATGGTGCTGAACACGAACCATGGGCACGGTCGCAGACCTTGGCAGCGGGCTGTCCTCTGGAGTAGTTTCTAAGAACGGAGCAAGTCAGCTTATCTGCAACTTTGGGTGGGAAGGGGCCTTCGTGAAAGGAAGGGTCAGAAGACAGCTTGGTCGTGACACAGTCATTTTCAGAGTAAGTATGCTGGGGGATGGATGATGTAAGGTTAGCAATTGGAGCAGTGGGGAGGGAGTCAACCTCCTCCTTGTTCTCCTGTTGCTTTTCCAACAAGGCTGAACCATTCCCGAGCTCAGTCCCTTTGACAGTATATTTCCCGTGCCCCCTGCTGTCCAGCATGAAGGTCCTCCCCTCCCAGAAAAATCCTCCCCCCAGCAACACTGGTGACAGTCTTGATAGTTCCGGCCTCAAAGGGCACCGGAAACCATTGACTCTGTCTCGGCTCATCTTCTTACACCCACGCTACAAGAAGAACTTTCCAGCTCTTCTTCCTAAATCGGATAGGTCTTCTAAAAATAGTGCTATACCAGAAAGCTGTTGTAGAAATTATGTTAAAATAATTCCCATCAGACAACGCTAGTGGCAGGGGGCAAGCTTCCTTGCCCAACCAAGGAGGAGAGGCAAGGGAAACACACACCAGGTACACCAGAGGTATGTGCACACTGTCAAAGGCCTGATCCAATTTCATGACACCCTTCCAACATCCATGCCCTGATGACTAAGTATTTTTGACAAGGAGGGAAATAGATGGTCAAGCAAAACCTGAGTGATAAAACTAGCGTACTCCCTATTTCTGCTGTGACCTTCAGCTATTGTGTCTCAAAGTTGGACATCTTGCATTAGCTGTCCCTCTTTGCCTAGGAAGTGTTGTGCTGCACTTCCACTAGCATCTTTTCTCTGTGGGTTTTTAGTGCTACGGGGGGATCGTAATAGACTGGAGTTTTGCCTGTCAACAGAAATTGCTGACAGACTCACTCGGATAACAATGAGCAAAGCCTGGATAGAATCTGAACTTTCCACACCAGATGACAGCAACACATAAAGTGTTTTAAAGTTCAATATTTGAATGAGGCCTGCCAGTTGTTGCCTTCTGTGGTCTATGGATGACTGTATGACCCTTCATATAATTTTATCCCGGCTTTTCACTTTGTGCAAAGCATTTATGAGTATATATAGATGTACCACAATTATACTTTGATAATTTTTTTATGAGGCACTCTAGATGGTGTCATCAAGGCTGTATGCATAACCCTGCAGAGTTTTTCTGAGTGTAATAGTGACACTCTTTTGAGTGGTGTTTTTCTGTGTACTTTGTACCTTGACTTTGGTTGTATATGTTAGCATATTCCACCGGCGGTTATTAATCTTTATGTGATGGGAAAACCCCTATAACTATGTTTATATGTCCTTTGGATATTTTTACAATCTTCTAATTATTGTGGTTTCATCCTCATGAAGAAGTTTGTAAACCTTGAAAAGCATTGACAAATAAACCATGTTCATGATTCACCTCCGTGTGTGATTGCATTTTTGGAACCTTGGGCAGCGAGGATTTTCAACCATTGTATTTCTCATTCATTGCATCATATCTCTTGTGTTCCTGCTGCAGCCTTTTACATGCTTCTATAGGTGTTGTGACTGTCACAACCCTATCAGATGAGTATATCTATAATATCTTATACCAGGGTTCCCCAACTCCAGTCCTCAAGGCCCACCAACAGCTCATGTTTCAGGATTTCCCTTGTATTCTACAGGTGATGCAATTATCACCTGGGCAATACTAAGAAAATCCTGAAAACATGACCTGTTGGTGGGCCTTGAGGACTGGAGTTGGGGAACCCTGTCTTATACCACCTGGCTATCAAATAACACCTTATTTGTGCTTTTTGTCTATCTACCATTTGTTTTTAGGAGTAACACAACACTTTGTTCACAATATTTGAAGGAGACACTACAGTATTCAAGGATGTATGTATGACCCCCTTCTTGTAATTTTTGCCAGGATTTGCATTTAATGCATAGCCTTTATGAGTTTAGGTGTACCACTATATTACAATTTGAACACAATTTGTATGAGGTTCTCCTTTATGTCTAATACTCGGTGTATCTGAGTATTCTGAGTATCTAATTTTTGGCACTTCTTGTTTCCTTCATAAATTACACAGACATTTCCATTTTTTAAATAAAAAATAATTTTTGATTTTCTTAAATTATATATTTTTTTTAAATCCTTTTAAATGTTGCCTTCTATACATGTCATTGCAGAGGAAAAATTGTTTCTTAACATTTTTAACTGTGAATTCCAAATTGTCATGGATTTTAAATGTTTTAATGTCAGTCCTTAAAGTGGAGTAAAAGCGTGAAACCATTGTTCTGAGCAGCGATCTGGAAGTCAGATTTGCTTCCATGGTTCTTCGTCATGCTATTTTCGTCCCATACACCACACCCAAATCGGATTACAAAAATATTTAAACACAGGTTTTAATGTAACAAAATAAGTAAAAGAGCTAAGCGATGGGGTTGAACACTTTCGCAAGCCACTGTATTTTATCTACATTTCGGGGTCTATTTCATTAGAAGTGCAAAAGTATTGGAACACACATCTTAATTATTAAATTCAGGCTATTTATTCTGTGTGTGGAAATGTTTACAAGTCACATTAATTTAATCGCAAAGTTTTAGTCCATGCTAAGATGCAGATCAGGGATACCAAATGCAAAGTGCTCTGCTGGCTCAATAAAAATAGTTCCTTTGGCATTAACATCAGCACAGAAATTGTGTGCTGAGACCTTCATGATATCTTAAAACCCATGTTACTGTTAACATATTTTTTAATTTTCCAAAACTTTTTTGATGGTATTAAAATTTTTCCTTATGTATTTCATAATATTGTTATAGTTAATTGATCCCTAGTTGTTTTATAGAATATATTATTAAGTGAAAATTCTATTTTTTCTTGTAATATGAGGCTGACTGAATGCTTGTAAATGTATATTGGCATTTCAAATGTAATCTTGTCTAGTAATGATTTATACAGTATTTATAAGCTGCAAATGTATTCTCTTTTCACATGGTTACAAAACAATATTAAAATTGATCACTATTCCAGTAAATAATAAAACGAGCAAACAGAAGTGACCTCAACAAATGTGACCTCCTTGTTAATTTTACAATTTAATTATAGATAAACAAATGAAGCATTTTGGCATTGCTAATAAATAGTGCGCTATGAAGTAAATTTATAACAATTGTTGATGTTCTATTACACTTTTTATGATATTACAGAAAATACAGATGTAGCAACCACCAAGTTAGTTGGCGCATCAACTTCCAGCATGAGCTTCACTCCAACTCCTCTACTTGTATTTAATACCCAAGAAAAATGGAAGCAAATGCAAATTAGCATAAATATATAAGAAGTAAATTTTATTGAGAAAGTAATTCAATGTAAAATCATAAAAGGATAACAAGGAGTGAGTGCCAATGAGCACCTCACCACTCCAGAGAGAATATGCGGTAGTTATAGTTATAATATGCAATATAAGTGTAATAAAATCAAAGTTTTTAACAGAAAAGAAGACTTATGGTGGCATTCAATAGGATGAACACAGCAAGCAAAGTGTTAGGAGTCAGATTTCTGCCATTACTAGGCAGGAATCAAGACCGTCACATTCTGCAGTCTCCTGCTCATTGTCTACTGCAGAGGAGATTGCAGAGGAGATTGCTTTGCAGCAAC
The DNA here is from genome assembly GCF_039654945.1 of Dendrobates tinctorius. Lineage (NCBI taxonomy): Eukaryota > Metazoa > Chordata > Amphibia > Anura > Dendrobatidae > Dendrobates > Dendrobates tinctorius. Next base: position 5,203,966 of record NW_027361858.1, on the reverse strand, counting down.
TCTCTCTGGAGGCTAAGTCCTTCTTTCTATCCTCTGAGCATGCTCATGGGACAATCTCCCATTGGAGTTCGGGAGTCAGGTGCTCAGGTCCTGCTCCAGATTCCATTGGTCCAGCTCAGAGATGTGGAGACTTCCGGAAGGTCCCTTTTGCTATAAAAAGCATGCATGGCTGTTCTGCCATGCGCTAGTATAGTCATACTTGCTGCTGTGTGTATGTTGATGGATGCATGATCTGGTGAATGACTCATTTGAAACCCCTATCCATGGATATTATGATTGTGTGAGGGATTGAGTTATAGCCAGTACCAGCGCGCTATTGCTCCTCAGGCACACTTGCTAGCGTCCTACATCGCGCCTGCATTACAGCGGTGTCACTCTGCGGCACTAGCCACGCCGCGCTGCAGTAGCAGCCTTTTGTGCGTTCGCAGTTGCGACGCTGTTCACACGGTTGTCACGGTAGGTCTAGTCGGATGTAGTACCGCCATCTTGGGCTACTCCTGTGACCGCGTGTGTTTCGCTGAGCTCCTGTGATTCTAACAGGCTCAGCATTATTGTGTTTTTCTTTTTGTTGTTGCAGCTCTGTGAGTTCAACAGAGATTGCTCTGTGCACCTGGGTGTTGTCTAAACCCTGTGCACACTACCGCCTTATTGCTCTGCCACGATCTAGCTGCGTTTTTTCCATCTACCGCACGGTGGACCCCGAGCGGCGAATGCACTTTATTTATATTTTTATTTAGTGCGTTCCGCCGTTCCTAATACAAAGAATCTAATTCGAAACCCACATTGGGGTACCGTTTCTCACTACTGTCCGGTTGTATAAGGGAATGACATTCATCTTTATCTGTGTATTTCTTGTGGCATTACTTTTTGGGAATCCAGGTCTTTTTCTCCATAGCCCAGATGATTTTGTATAGGCATTTTCATAAGCCATAATACTATCTTTGAGAATGTTTCATAACTATATTTTACACTATTACTCTGCATTTACTTATGAGTGTAAGGTTGTTCCTACATATCTCATTACGCTTATCTTATTTATCGTGTACTTTTGACCATTTATAGTTCGGAATACTATTTATCCTATTGGGTAGTCATTATAAGCTCCGATTTCTGTTATAACCCTTGATTTTATTGCACTTGTATTGTACAGTGGGTACGGAAAGTATTCAGACCCATTTCAATGTTTCACTCTTGGTTTCATTGCAGCCATTTGGGAAATTCATTAATGCACACTCTGCACCCCATCTTGACTAAAAAAACAGAAATGTAGAAACTTTTGCAAATTTTTTAACTAATAAAAACTAAAACATCACATGGTCATACGTATTCAGACCCTTTGCTCAGACACTCATATTTAAGTCACATGCTGTCCATTTCCTTGTGATCCTCCTAGAGATGGTTCTACTCCTTCATTGGAGTCCAGTTGTGTTTAATTAAACTGATAGGCCTTGATTTGTAAAGGCACACACCTGTCTATATAAGACGTCACAGCTCACAGGGCATGTCAGACCAAATGAGAATTATGAGGTCAAAGGAGCTGACCAAGGAGCTTAGAGACAGACTTGTGTCAAGGTACAGATCTGGCCAAGGTTACAAAAGAATTTCTGCAGTCCTCAAGGTTCCTAAGAGCACAGTGGCCTCCACAATCCTTAAATGGAAGAAGTTTGGCACCACCAGAAGTCTTCCTAGACCTGGCCATCCAGCCAAACTGAGCAATCGTGTGAGAAGAGCCTTGGTGAGAGAGGTAAAGAAGAACCCCAATATCACTGTGGCTGAGCTCCACAGATGCAGTAGGGAGATGGAAGAAAGTTCCACAAAGTCAACTATCACTGCAGCCCTCCTCCAGTCGGGCCTTTATGACAGAGTGGCCTGACGTAAGCCTCTCCTCAGTGCCAGACATCTGAAAGCCTGCAAAGAGTTTGCTAAAACACATATGAAGGACTCCCAGAGTATGAGAAATTAGATTCTCTGTCTGGAGGAGATGCAGATAGAACTTTTTGGTGATAATTCCAAGCAGTATGTGTGGAGAAAACCAGGCACTGCTCATTCACCTGCTCAATACAATCCCAACAGTGAAGCTTGTAGGTAGCAGCATCATGCTATGGGGGTGTTTTTCAGCTGCAGGGACTGGACGACTAGTTGCAATTGAAGGAAACATGAATGCGGCCAAGTACGGAAATATCCTGGATGAAAACCTCTTCCAGAGTGCTCTGGACCTCAGACTTGGCCGAAGGTTCACCTTCCAACAAGACAATGACCCTAAGCACACAGCTAAAGCAACAAAGGAGTGTCTTCAGAACAACTCTGTGACCATTCTTGGCTGGCCCAGCCAGAGCCCTGACCTAAACTCAATTGAGCATCTCTGGAGAGACCTGAAAATAGTTGTCAACCAATGTTCACTATCCAACCTGAAGGAACTGGAGAGGATCTGCAAGGAAAAATGGCAGATGATCCCCATATCCAGGTGTGAAAAAATTGTTGCATAATTCCTAAGAAGACTCATTGCTGCACTAGCTCAAAAGGGTGCATCTACTCAATACTGAGCAAAGAGTCTGAATACTTATGACCATGCGATATTTTAATGACAGAAAAACTGACGGCCCATCTAGAACTAGTCTGAATAGGTGCATACCAAAAACAGCTTACATATCAAATAAGAAAATGGTAGCACACAATTACATTAACCTCTTCGCGACCGCCCACAGTAGATAAACGTTGGCGCTTGCTGGGCTTTGTGCAGCGCCGACGTTTATCTACTGTGGGCGGTTTTGTGCCCCCCGGGACCCCCTCATACCTTATAACGTGGGGATCCCGGTGCACAATGCATGCTGGGACCCCCGACGTTATCGAGACCTGATTGGTTCAGGTCCTGATGACGTCGCGTCACAGCAGCCAATGAGAGAGCTCGCTGGGAAAGCTGCTTGTTTCCCGGCGATCTCCCTCATTATAACGCGACTTCTCCTCTGAGCTCATGCTGACAGATGAGCAGAGGTGAAGCAGCGTTACAGTGTGACTAGATCGCTGCCTGGCACAGCTGTGTCAGGCAGCGATCTTGTCACACAGTAACGCTGCTTCTCCTCTGATCATCTGTCAGTGTGAGATCAGAGGAGAAGTGGCATTACTATGTGCCGGGCAGCGATCTTGTCACATAGTAACGCTGCTTCTCCTCTGATCATCTGCCAGTGTGAGATCAGAGGAGAAGTGGCGTTACTATGAGTCAAAAATACAAAAAATAAAAAACACAAAAATAAAAAAAAAAGTAAAGAAAAAAAAGCAGGTAGGCAGGCTAGGGCTATGTCTAGGGTTAGGGCTAGGGTTAGGGTTAGGGCTAGGGTTAGGGTTAGGGTTTAGCCCCACATACGGGGTATCGGCGTATTTGGGAGAAATTGCACAAAAAATTTTGTGGTTCATTTTCTGTTTTTACACTTGTGAAAATAAAAAAAATGGTTCTGAAGTAAAATGTTTGTGAAAAAAAGTTAAATGTTTATTTTTTCCTTCCACATTCCATTCATTCATGTGAAGCACCTGAAGGGTTAATAAACTTCTTGAATGTGGTTTTGAGTACATTGAGAGGTGCAGTTTTTAGAATGGTGTCACTTTTGGGTATTTTCTGTCATATTGACCCCCCAAACTCACTTCAAATGTGAGGTGGTCCCTAAAAAAAATGGTGTTGTAAATTTTGTTGTAAAAATGAGAAATCGCTGGTCAACTTTTAACCCTTATAACTTCCAAAAAAAAAAAAATTATGTTTCCAAAATTGTGCAGATGTAAAGTAGACATGTGGGAAATGTTATTTATTAACTATTTTGTGCGATATCACTCTCTGATTTAAGGTCATAAAAATTAAAAGTTTGAAAATTGCAAAATTTTCAAAATTTTTGCCAAATTTCGATTTTTTTTTAACATATAAGCGCAGTTCATATCTAAGAAATTTTACCACTATCCTGAAGTACAATATGTCATGAGAAAACAATGTCAGAATCAGCAGGATCCGTTGAAGCGTTCTACAGTTATGGCCTCATAAAGTGACACTGGTCAGAATTGAAAAAATTGGCCTGGTCACGAAGGCAAAAACAGGCTCAGGCGCGAAAGGGTTAAAGCATATCAAATATGAAATATGTGAAATACGAATAGCATAATGGCTTTAGTAATACATATCATAATGACTTTAGTAATACATACCATAATGGCTTTTGTAAGGCATATCAAATATGAACTATGTGAAATATGAATAGCATAATGGCTTTTGTAATCTAGAAAAAAAAAATGAGATACTTAGCACAAAATTTGGCCAAAAGATGTGAGCCCATTCACCAACGACAAGGTGATCTCAGATTGAACAGGTCCCTATACTGACTGCCTAGTGTGAACTAACCTCTGGCTACTAACATGGTAAAGCCTGTATTTATAGGAAGATAGGAACCAAAATATGATTGAATGCAATTAAAATCACAGCTTGATGAAGGGCGGAGTGCTCAGTCAGAAAGCTAGTATACAAATTACAGAAAAACTGACGGCACATCTAGAACTAGTTTTCTAGATTACAAAAGCCATTATATTATTCATATTTCACATAGTTCATATTTGATATGCCTTACAAAAACCATTATATGTATTACTAAAGCCATTATGCTATTCGTATTTCACATATTTCATATTTGACATGTGATATTTTAGTTTTTCCTTTTTAATAAATTTTCAAAAATTTCTACATTTCTTTTTTTTCAGTCAAGATAGGGTGCAAAGTGAACATTAATGAGAAAAAATGAACTTTTTTTGAATTTACCAAATGGCTGCAATGAAACAAAGGTTGAAAAATTTAAAGTGGTCTGAATACTTTCCGTACCCACTGTATATAAGAAAACATAAAATTTTTTGCAAAGTGACACATATAGCACATATTCCCTGAACATTAAAAATCATACTTCAAAGAAGGCCAAATAATGTTTTTATGCATACTTGGAGACAACATGATACCTAAAGAGCACCCTCTTCTTGCATATGTCTGTATGCAATCTCTAATATTTTATTAAAGATATCAACTTGATATAAAACAAGATAAATATATATTTTCCAGAATTATTCCTATTTAATTTAAGGCTATATGGGTACTGAATGTAATAAGTTTAGTTATTAGTAGGGATGAGTGAGCGTGCTCGGTGATACTCGGACATCACTCGAGTATCTGGGTGTTCGGACATGCTTCTTACTAGGCAAACATTGAGCGGTGCTCAATTTAAACTCGACTCCACTTCCTGCATATTTAGCACCTGTTACATAGCTAATAAGCATGTGGGTATTTCCTTTGCATCACTGTAATGCTGTAGCCATTTTGGCAGTAGCATTACTATGATTGGCTGGCAGTGTGACATCATCAGGTGTTATAAAAGAACAGGCACTGCCAGGCTTGACACACTGACGCTGTTGCACAGCTCTGTGACAGTTCGTATTGGAGGGAGATAGTGCTTGTCCATGTGTGTGTGAACAGTATAATGAATCAATGTCCTGTAGTATTAATACTGGTATTCCATTTTTTAGAACATTTTTGTGATATATAGCACTCCAAAAAAAGAATAAAAAATTCTGGGTTAAGTTTCTCACCTATTCAGTGTTCTGTGGTCTAGTGTATATTTCTGTAATAAATAACTGCAAAAAAAAACTGAAAAATGTTGCTGGGTTAAATTTCTCACCCATATGCTTTTCTGTGTTCTTGGATATATTTCTGTGATGTATGGTACTCCCAAAAAGTGTTAAAAATTTTTGCAGGAATACATTTTTTCAGCTATACAGTATTCCATGGTGTGGGGTACATTCATTTGATATTTAGCACCACCAAAAAGCATTTACATTTTTTTCTGGATTCAATTACTCATACAGTATTCTGTGGTCTGGAGTAAATTACTGTGGTATCAATCACTCCAAAATAGCATTAAAACATCTTCCTGGGTTACATTTCTTATCCATACAGTATTCCATGCTGTGGGGTACATTTCTGTGATATGTAACACTTCCAAAACCCTTTGAAAAAATTTTATGAATTCAATTCCTCATCCATAGGGTATATTTAGTTGGCATATAGAAGCTTTGTAAAATTATTTTTTATTGAATGACTCATCCATAGAGTATTACGTGTTCTGTGGTATATAATGGTGGTAAAAAAAATCAAAAAATCGGTTTGACTGCAGCTGGTGACCAAATTTTATTTTTTTGGTTGTAAGAGACATAGCAATTGGAAAATGTGTAAGCAGTGTTATGCTGATGATGGTGCATGCTGACACCAAGGACATGGGGCAGATGCAGCTACACCTGTTGCTGGAGCATAAGAAACATGCCCATCCCCAGCACATATTATCCTATGCCACTCTGCAGATAGGCATGGTGCACCACTTCTGAAGCCAGAGCAGTGAGAATAGATGATCACTTGGATAGCAGATAATATTTCCAGCTTACTTGGCAGCACCATCAAGTCTTTCACACAGTCCAGTCTCACCAAATAACTCTCTGGATCACTTAATCATCACCCTGATCCTCCTTCCTCCCACCATTTTGAATCCCAGGAAACTAGTGATCCCAAACCAGGGCACTTAGAGGAGCTCTTTACAATATAATTTCTTGATTGTCGCCCCTCACCCTGCATGTTCCAAGAAGGACAGGAGAACATGTTGTTTACTGATGCACAAAACTAGGAGCAGCCACGGCTTCAAGAAGACGGCGGTGGAGAATAACAAATTTTCTTATTTTACTTTAAAAAAATAAATTATTATAGTTGCTGAAATCTTGTTTTATTTTTCCATGAGATCCTCATCACAACAAATAATAATGTAAACAAGGAAAATACAGTTGACACTTGGAGAAAATTAAGCATGAATTTAAATGATCCTATAAAGAGCAATACAATTGTATCCAAGCTTTTTCAACCACATTCGCTGATATGTCATTTGTTTTCAGATGCTCATTTTTTTTCATTTCTAGAATCTTTACTTTATTTACCAAAAATGTATATATATGGAGGAGAAAGGGGAATTTTATAAATATAAAATCATGGGAAAATATACATTAAAATATATTAGAAAAAAAAACAAGACAAATATAAAAGCTTAAACCCTTCCTGACATCAGACGTACTATCCCGTACTCGAGTCCAGCTAATCGCGGCCAGGTGTCAGCTGATTATCACAGCTGACACCAGGGACTGTGTGTCAGGGGCGGTCACGGACCGCCCCCGGCATATCAAACATGATCACAGTGTACCTGCACGCTTCCCTGAGACTCCCAAAGCAGCGCAATGTGCTGCGCTGCTCTGAGGGTCTCCTTCGCCTGCAGGGAGGCGGCTTCCTCAGTGCCTGCAGAGTGCAGGCGCCGAGAATGCCTGCTGCAGTGAATGTGTCAGATCTCTGATCTGACACTGCAATGCAAAGTGTCAGATCAGCGATCTGACACGTCACAGTGATGTCCCACACTGGGACAAAATAATAAAGTAAAAAAAAACACGTGTAAAAATAATTGATAAAAAAATCGCTAAATAAATTAAAAAAAATTCCCTAATAAATTCATATTTTGGAAATAAGAAGAAAAACAAAACAGTAAAAGTACACATATTTAGTATTGCCACATCTGTAATGACCCACCCTATAAAACTATCTCACTAGTTAACCGCTTTAGTGAACCCGTTAAAAAATAAAAACTAAAAACAAAGCAAAAAACAATGCTTTATCATAATACCGCCGAACAAAAAGTGCAACAATGCGCGATCAAAAAAAGTATATAAATAACCATGCCATGGTACCGCTGAAAACGTCATCTTGTCCTGCAAAAAACGAGCCACCATACAGCATCATCAGCAAAAAATAAAAAAGTTATAGCTCGCAGAATAATGTGATGCAAAGATAATTATTTTTTATATAAAATTGCTTTTATTGCATAAAAGCACCAAAACATAAAAACAACATAAATGAAGTATCTATGTAATCGTACTGACCCGAAGAATAAAATCATTTTATCAATTTTATCACACGCAGAATGGTGTAAACGTACCCCACAAAAGAAATTCACGAAATGCTAGTTCCCAAAATGGTGTCATTTGTTGGGGATTTCCACTGTTTAGGCACATCAGGGGCTTTCCAAATGCGACATGGCGTCAGATCTCAATTCCAGTCAAAAAAGTCAAATGGCGCTGCTTCCCCTCTGAGCTCTGCCATGCGCTCAAATAGTGGTTTACCCCCACATATGGCTATCAGCGTACTCAGGACAAATTGCACAATGACTTTTGGGGTCCTGTTACCCTTGGGAAAATAAAAAATGGGGGTGAAAGATCATTTTTGTGGAAAAAATGATTTTTTAAATTGTACGGCTGTTCTTTATAAACTTCTGTGTAGCCCTTGGGGGTTCAAAGCTCTCACCACAGATCTAGTTAAGTTCCTTGACAGGGTCTAGTTCCAAAATGGTGTCATTTGTGGGGGTTTTCCACTGTTTGGCCACATCAGGGGCTCTCCAAATGCCATATGGCGTCAAGCCAATTATGCGTTGAAAAAGTCAAACGGCGCTCATTCCTTTCCGAGCTCTGCCATGCGCCCAAGCAGTGGTTTACACCCACATATGGGGTATCAGCGTACTCAGGACAAATTGCACAATAACTTTTGGGGTCCTGGTTACCTTGGGAAAATGAAAATTGGGGTGATAATATCATTTTTGTGGAAAAAATATGATTTTTTAATTGTACGGCTGTACTTTATGAACTTCTGTGAAGTCCTAGAGGGTTCAAAGTTCTCACTACATATCTAGATAAGCTCTATGGGGGGTCTAGTTTCCAAAATGGTTTCACTTGTGGGATATTTCCACTGTTTAGGCACATTAGGGGCTATACACACACAACATGGGGTCGACTAATTATGCCAGCAAATTTTACATAGAAAAAATGAAATGGTGCTCCTTTCATTCCGAGCTTTGCCATGCACCCAAACATTGGTGTCCCCCTACATATGGGTTATTGGCATGCTCAGGAGAAAATACACAACAAATTATATCATCCATTTTCCTTTATTTCCCTTGTGAATGTAATAAAAAATAGGAAAATGATTGTGAAAAAATTGAACTTTGAGGGGTGCAGTTTTTAGAATGATGTCACAATTTGATATTTTCTGTCATATAACCCTTTCAAAGTCGCTACAAATGTGACATGGTCCCAAAACAGGGTTTCAATTGAAAAATGAGAAATAGCTGGTCAACTTTTAACCTTTATAACTTCATAATAAAAAAATTGTGCTTGTGGGGTCACTTGTGGGGGGATTCCACTATTTAGGCACATCAGGGGCTCTCCAAACGTCACTTGGCGTCCAATCTGAATTCCAGCCAATTTTGCATTGACAAAGTCAAACGGAGCTTCTTCCCTTCTGAGCTCTGCCATGCGCTGAAACAGTGGTTCCTCCCCACATATCAAATATCAGCATACTCAGGACAAATTGCACAATAATTTTTGCAGTCCAATTTCTCCTGTTACCCTTGGTAAAATAAAAAAATTGGACCTGAAGTAATTTTTTTTGTGAAAAAAAGTTAAATGTTCATTTTTTTAAACATTCAAAAAATTCATGTGAAGCACCTGAAGGGTTAATAAACTTCTTGAATGTGGTTTTGTGCACCTTAAGGGGTGTAGTTTTTAGAATGGTGTCACTTTTGGGTATTTTCTATCATATAGACCGCTCAAAGTGACTTCAAATGTGATGTGGTACCTAAAAGAAAATGGTGTTGTAAAAATGAGAAATCGCTGGTCAACTTTTAACCCTTATAACTTCCTAAAAAAAAAATGTTGGTTCCAAAATTGTGTTGATGTAAAGTAATCATGTGGGAAATGTTATTTATTAAGTTTTTTTGTGTGTCATATCTCTTTGATTTAAGGGCATAAAAATTCAAAGTTGGAAAATTGCAAAATTTTCAACATTTTCGCCAAATTTCCATTTTTTTCACAAATTAACGCAAGTTATATGAATGAAATTTTACCACTAACATGAAGTACAATATGTCATGAGAAAACAATGTCAGAATTACTGGGATCCATGGAAGCGTTCCAGAGTTATTACCTCATAAAGGGACAGTGGTCAGAATTGTAAAAATTGGCCCGGTCATGAACGCGCAAACCACCCTTGGGGGTAAAGGGGTTAAAATAGCTAAAAGCTGGGAAAAAATACAAAATAAAATGTATGAAATAAAATTAGTTAGATTAACATTAGAGACAATGAAACAAGCTGAGAGAGATATAGAAAAATGTATTTTTATTGGTGTTTGTTTATTTAGATCATTTTAATATTTTAACATTTTGTTGCTGCATTGTACTTGAACCTGTGTGGCTTCGTGCTGTTGTTGAGAACATCTTATGCGGGTTGTCAAGTTGCTGTTTGGTTGATAATGCAGACACTTCACAGCATCTTTTGTAACTGTAGTTGTTTATTTCTACTTACTGACATCACTTATAGGCAGATGGATAATGATGGAAATGCAATGTGCTATTAGGCACACTGTTATGAATGAGTCACCGGAGGAGGAAAAAACAAAAATGCAAGCTAAGCCCAGAAAACCGGAGAGGTTGGAAGCTAGCAGATTGCAGACCCCTGATCCTTTTCACAACAACTAACAGTAGCCGTGGAGCGTTCCTACGGTGGTCCTAGACGCCTCTTCACAGCCGGAGAACTAAATAAGCCTAATGAAAGAAAGGGGAAATCTAAAATGCCCCAGAGCAGACCCCAAAGCAGTAGACAGCCCCCAACATGCATTGTCGGTGAAAACAGATGAAAACACAAACACAGACAGAAAGACAGGCAGAGCAAACGATGGGGCCCAAATAACTACATAGGAAAGGACAGAAAAAATGCTGGCTGCAATCCGCAAAAACCCTACCAAAAATGTCCCAACACGTCTGATAGGAAAAACAGCCCTGAAGTCACTAGACTTCAAAATCCCTATGTCAGCACTCTGATATATTCTGAAGACAGAGCAAAAGAGAATTAACCGATCAGGGACAAAAATGGAAATTGAGCAGAGCCCCAGCCGGGGCTGGCAGAACACAAAACTAAGCAAATCAGACAAAATCTCATGGAACAATGACAGAGCAAAACTTAGCCTTAGAAGACAGGAACCGAACTGGAGGCCAGAGCTCAGAGCAGAGAAATCACCAGCAACCCTACAGGGCGTCGGCTGCCTGATATCCACTCAGAGATTCCGGATTTCCAATCGCAATCCACCTGTTCAGGTGACAGGTTTCTCCCATCCAAATCAGTTTCACCACCTCCTTTCACTAGCAGAGGGAGTTCATCGGACATCAAAGGAGAACGAGAAAATGAGCTCACAACAGTACCTCCCCCTTGAGGAGGGGTCACCGAACCCTCATCCATGCACCAAGCCAATCAGATGGGCCCGATGAAAAGCACGAACCAATCTTTCGGCATGAATATCAGATGCAGAGACCCAAGAATTATCCTCCTGGCCATAACCCTTCTACTTAACCAAATACTGGAGTCTCCATCTAGCCAGACGAGAATCCAGTATCTTCTCAACCTCATATTCCACATTACCTTCAAACAATACAGGGTCAGGAGGTGCCACCACCAGAACTACTGGCTCAACAAACCTCTTCAACAGAGACTTATGAAACACGTTATGGATCTTAAATGTAACAGGAAGAGCCAATCGAAAAGAGACCGGATTAATAATCTCCAAAATCTTGTAAGGTCCAATAAATCTAGGTTTAAACTTTGGAGAAGCCACCTTCATAGAGATATTCTTTGATGACAACCAAACCATATCACCCACCTTAAACCAGGGACCAATGGTCCTATGCCGGTTGGAAAACCGCTGGGCCTTTTCCTGGGAGAGAAATAACTTATCCACCACTTGGCCCCAAATCTGGTGCATTCTCTCCACCAAAGTGTCAATACCTGGGCAGGCAGAAGACTTCACCTGCCCTGAAGAGAATCGAGGATGAAACCCAAAGTAACAAAAAAAAGGTGACATCAAAGTGGCAGAACTAGCTCTATTATTTAAAGCAAATTTGGCCAAGGGCAAAAATGAGACCCAATCATCCTGATCAGCAGAGATAAAACATCTTAAAGACTCCAAAGTCTGGTTTGTTCTCTCCGTCTGCCCATTGGTCTGAGGGTGAAACGCAGAGGAGAAGGACATCTGAATTCCCAGCTTGGAACAAAAAGTCCTCCAAAATCTAGAGACAAACTGAACTCCTCTGTCAGATACAATGTTCTCAGGAATCCCATGCAAGCGAACCACCTGTTGCAAAAACAAGGGCACCAACTCTCAGGAAGATGGAAACTTAGGGAGTGGTACAAGATGGACCATCTTAGAGAATCTATCACAAATCACCCAGATAACAGTCATTCTCTGAGAGACAGGCAGATCAGAAATAAAATCCATTGAAATATGGGTCCATGGCCTCCTGGGCACCGGCAAAGTCATCAACAACCCACTAGAGCGAGAACAAGGTTTAGACCGGGAGCAAGTCCCATAGGACTGCACAAAATTCCTGACATCAAGAGATTAAGCGGGCCACCAAAAAGACCGACTCACCAAATCTCTAGTACTAAAAATACCTGGATGACCAGCCAATGCGGAGCAATGAACTTCAGACATTACTCTCTTCCTCCATTGGTAATGAACATACAATTTTCCAATGGGACAATGCTCAGGTTTGTCCTCCTGAAACTCTTCCAGAGCATGTCTCAAATCGGGCGAGATGGCAGAAAGAACTACCCCCTCACCTAAGATGGTAGCAGGCTTGGTCACAATAGGAGAATTAGCAAAGAAACTCCTAGAGAGGGTGTCTGCCTTAACATTCTTAGTGCCCGGAAGAAAAGAGACCACAAAATGAAAATGTGTGAAAAACAAGGCCCACCTAGCCTGTCTAGCATTCAAGCATTTGGCCGACTCAAGGTAAATCAAATTCTTGTGGTCAGTGAGGACCACGACTTGATGTCTAGCTCCCTCCAACCAATGTCTCCACTCCTCAAATGCCCATTTCATGGCTAACAGTTCCCTATTTCCCACATCATAGTAGCGTTCAGATGGGGAGAACTTTCGGGAAAAGAAAGCACAGGGATTCATTTTAGATGTTACCGGATCTTTTTGGGACAAAACAGCTCCTGCACCAATCTCAGAAGCGTCCACCTCTACCTGAAATGGGAGTGAGACATCAGGTTGCCACAAAACCAGAGCAGAAGTGAACCTCCGCTTCAGCTCCTGAAAGGAAGAAACAGCCTCTGGTGACCAATTCAGCACATCAGCACCCTTCTTAGTCAAATCAGTCAATGGTTTGGCAATACCAGAAAAATTAGGTATAAATTTACGATAAAAATTAGCAAAACCCAAAAACTTCTGGGGGGCCTTCAAAGAAGTGGGCTGAACCCAATCATAAATGGCCTGTACCTTGGTCGGGTCCATTTCAATAGTTGACAGAGACAAAATAAATCCCAAAAATGAAATCCTCTGTACACCAAAAAGGCATTTCGACCCCATAACATACAGGGAATTCTCCCTCAAAATCCGGAACACAGTTCGAACATGTTCCACATGAGAGTCCCAATCCCTGGAAAAGATCAAAATATCATCCAGATAGATGATCAAAAATGTATCCACAAAGTCCCGGAAAATATCATTCATGAAGCACTGGAAGACAGAAGGGGCATTAGTGAGCCCAAAAGGCATCACCAGGTACTCAAAATGTCTCTCTGGAGTATTAAATGCCGTCTTCCATTCATCCCCATGCTTAATGCGAATAAGATTATACGCACCCCTGAGGTCAAGCTTGGTAAACCAGCAAGCACCTTTAACTCTGGAGAATAGATCAGAAATCAGGGGTAACGGATACTGATATTTAACAGTAATTTTGTTGAGGGAACGATAGTCAATACAAGGCCTTAATGAACCATCTTTCTTGGCCACGAAAAAAAAAACAGCACCCAAGGGTGAAGAGGATGGTCTAATATGACCCTTCTCCAACGACTCCTTAATATAAGATCGCATAGCCTCATGCTGGGGTACAGATAAATTGAAAAGTCGACCCTTGGGAAATTTACACCCAGGGCTCAGCTCAATTGCACAGTCATAACTCCTATGAGGAGGCAAAGATGCAGACTTATTCTCACTAAATACATCATAAAAATCAGCTAAATAGTCAGGAACATCATGCGACTGGGGAGAGGTGGAGAAAACAGGAGTGTCACTAAGAGCACACTGACAACCCCAACTCACCACAGACACAGATTTCCAATCCAAAACTGGATTATGGATTTGCAACCAGGGAAACCCCAGAACAATGGTATCATGCAAATTATGCAACACCAAAAATCTGCAATTTTCTTGATGGTCTGGGGTGACCCGCATTACCACCTGGGTCCAAAACTGAGGTTTATTCTTCGCCAAAGGAGTAGCATCAATACCCCTCAAAGGGATAGGCGTCCGCAGAGGTGTCATAGGAAACCCACAACGTTTAGCAAAATCCAAGTCCATCAGGTTCAGAGCCGCTCCTGAATCCACAAAAGCCTTAGCGGAAAATGTGGACAGGGAGCAGATCAGAGTAATTTCCAGAAGAAACTTAGGTTGTACACCAACCACAGCAAATGTGTGTGCAAAACGTTTCTCTCATTTAGGGCAGATAGAAATATTATGAGAGGCATCTCCACAGAAAAAACACAGCTTATTACACCTTCTGAACTCCTGACGTTGCGCCCTAGACAAAACTCTATCACATTGCATAGGTTCAGACATTTGTTCAACAGGTGGCAACATTTCTCGTGTAATTTTATGTTCACGTAAACGCCGATCAACCTGAATGGCTAATAACATAGAATCGTCAAGACCAGAGGGAACAGGAAATCCCACCATAGTATATTTTATGGTTTCTGACAAACCCTTCCGAAAGAGAGCTGCCAAGGCACCATCATTCCAGGTAGTAAGGACCACCCACTTTCGGAATTTTTGACAATACAACTCTGCAGAATCCTGACCCTGGCTCAATGCCAACAGGGCTTTTTCAGCTTGATCAATAGCATTAGGTTCATCATACAACAGCCCCAAGGCTTGAAAAAATGCGTTCACATTAGATAGAATAGGATCATCAGGTGTCAAAGAAAACGCCCAATCCTGGGGATTGCCGTGCAGCAAAGAGATGACAATTTTAACCTGCTGCACAGAGCTCCCCGATGAGCTAGGCTTCAAGGCAAGAAATAATTTACAATTATTCTTAAAATTCAAAAATTTAGACCGATCCCCAAAAAACACATCAGGAGTAGGGATCTTTGGTTCAGCAGCATGTGAATGAGCAAGATAGGCGGAAGTTCCCCGCACTTCAGCAGCGAGTTGCTCCACATGATCAGACAATTGCTTAATCTCCATTAAGAAAAAAATTGCTCCTACGGCCCCAGAGAAAAAGAGGAAAAAATATACATTAAAAAAAAAAATTCTGACAATTTTTTTTCTTTTTTTACAATTCTTTCCTGCTATTGAGCACCCAAGAATCTGCGGTATGGCTGGTGATTCTGTTATGAATGAGTCACCGGAGGAGGAAAAAACAAAAATGCAAGCTAAGTCCAGAAAACCGGAGAGGTTGGAAGCTAGCGGATTGCAGACCCCTGATCCTATTCACAACAACTAACAGAAGGCGTGGAGCGTTCCTACGGTGGTCCTGGACGCCTCTTCACAGCCGGAGAACTAAATAAGCCTAAAGAAAGAAAGGGGAAATCTAAACTGCCCCAGAGCAGACCCCAAAGCAATAGACAGCCCCTAACATGTATTGTCGGTGAAAACAGATGAAAACACAAACACAGACAGAAAGACAGGCAGAGCAAACGATGGGGCCTAACTAACTAGATAGGAAAGGACAGAAAAGATGCTGGCTGCAATCTGCAAAAGCCCTACCAAAAATGTCCCAACACGTCTGATAGGAAAAACAGCCCTGAAGTCACTAGACTTCAAAATCCCTATATCAGCACTCCGATATATTCTGAAGACAGAGCAAAAGAGATTTAACCGATCAGGGACAAAAATGGAAATTCAGCAGAGCCCCAGCCGGGGCTGGCAGAACACAAAACTAAGCAAATCAGACAAAATCTCATGGAACAATAACAGAGCAAAGCTTAGCTTTAGAAGACAGGAACTGAACTGGAGGCCAGAGCTCAGAGCAGAGAAATCACCAGCAACCCTACAGGGCGTCGGCTGCCTTTTATCCACTCAGAGATTCCGGATGTCCAATCGCAATCCACCTGTTCAGGTGACAGGTTTCTCCCATCCAAATCAGTTTCACCACCTCCTTTCACCAGCAGAGGGAGTTCATCGGACATCAAAGGTGAACGAGAAAATGTGCTCACAACAGCACACCCATCAAGCCAATAGTAATGAAAAGGACAATATAAATGGACTGTATGGATCATAACATATATACAACTGATGAAGGCTAGTCAAACAAAACGCATTGTGTTTATGTTTTATTAAGTGTTTTAAATTTGTTATATGTGAACTAGCAACCCTTTTCTAGGTTTTTAAGATAATAAATTTCCTTCCATACCTCTGGATCCTCGATGCATCTGAGTGGAAGCGCCTTATAGCCTAGTCTTCTGTTTCTTTGCTCTACCCCTCATGTTAGAACCATTCCTAGGAAACATGCACGGCAACCATTCTGGCAGCAAACAGCCATCAGGGATCCATATTGGAGACACATTCCTTTCAGAGTTGTACCTGCTTGCAAAACTCCATGAGGTGAGTTTAATCACTCACAACCCACTTTTATGTCACACTTTTAATATTACTCTTAGATATCACTCCCTTTTTTGCCCTCTTTCCTCCCAAGACTTTTTATTATAATCCACAAAATAGTAAATGCTCTGGGGTACATTTTGATGGTATATAACCCTCCAGAGAAGAGTTGCAAAAGTTATCTGGATTCAATTACTCATCCATATGCTATTACATACTATGGGGTACATTATGGTGGTATCTATTGTAACTATCCAGAAAAGTCCTGAAAAAGCTATCTGGATTCAATTACTTATCCATATACTATGAAGTACTCTGGGGTACATTGCAGTGGTATCTAACCCTCCAGAAAGCATTGAAAAAGTTATTCTGATTCAATTACTTATTTCTTAGAGTGTTAAGTGTTCTTGGGTATATTTCGGTGATATCTAACCCTGAAAAATATTGCTCAAAATTTGGTCAGTATAATAATGCTCATCCATAGAGTATTAAGTGTTCTAGGGTACATTTTGGTCATACCTAACACTCAAAAACATTGTTCACAATTTTATCGGTATTATATTGCTATAATATTCTACTATATTACATTAAATTCTTCGAAAGATTTTGGTAGCATACAACTCTCAAAACAAGTTGTAAATTTTTTTTGGTATTATATGCTCTTCGGTACTTTTCGATGGTACATATAACATTACAAAAAACAGTGAGAAATTTGTCTGGATTCAATTACTCATCCATAGCATTGTACATGCATTCTGTTACATTTTGGTGTTATATAATACTCCAAATAAATTTGAAAACATTTTTATTCATTCAGTTAAACCCTTTCTGACATTTGACATACTATCCCGTCCACGTGTCTTGGGTCCATATCACTGCTGACACCCGGAACTATGTGCGAGGAGCGGTCACAAACCGCCCCCAGCACATTAACCACTGGCACACTGTGATCAAACATGATTGCAGTGTACCGGGGACATAGGGAAGAATTGTGCAGGGAGGGTGCTCCCTGCATGCTTCTCTGAGCCCCTTGGAACAATCAATGTGATTCACGGGGGCCTTCGGGGCCCTGCAGGGAGGCAGCTTTCTCAGTGCCTGCTGAGAGCAGGTGCTGAGAAAGCCTCCTGCAGTGCCTGTCAGATCACTGATCTGACACAGTGCACTGCCAAGTGTCCGATCAGCAAAATGACACAATTCAGTGATGTCCCACACTGGGACAAAGTAATAAAGTAAAAAAAAACAAGTGAAAAAATAATTTTTAAAAAATTCCTAAATAAATAAATTAAAAAATATTCCCTAATAAATTCTTTTTTTTGCAATAAAAAACAATAAAAGTACACATATTTAGTATTGCCATGTCCGTAACGACCCGCCCTATAAAACTGTCCCACTAGTTAACCCCTTTAGTGAACCCCTTCAAAAATAAAAACAAGGCAAAAAAAACAATGCTTTATCATACCGCCGATCAAAAAGTGCAATAACATGCGATCAAAACGACAAATATAAATAAACATGGTACCGCTGAAAACTTCATCTTGTCCCGCAAAAAACGAGCTGCCATACAGCATCATCAGCAAAAAATTAAAAAAGTTATAGCTCGCAGAATAAAGCGATGCAAAATAATTATTTTTTATATGAAATTGTTTTTATTGTATAAAACGCCAAAACATAAAAAAAGATATAAATGAGTCATCGCTGTAATTGTACTGACCCGCAGAATAAATTCGCTTTGTCAATTTTGCCACATGCGGAACGGTGTAAACGTCCCCCCCAAAAGAAATTCATGAAATGCTGTTTTTTGTTCATTCTGTGTCCCAAAAATCGAAATAAAAAGAGATCAAAAATGTCACATGCCCGAAAATAGAACCAATAAAAACATCAACTCGTCCCGCAAAAAATAAGACCTCACATGATTCTGTGGGTCAAAATATGGAAAAATTATAGCTCTCAAAATATGGTGATGCAAAAACTATTTTTACAATAAAAAGCGTCTTTTAGCGTGTGACAGCTGCCAAACATAAAACCCACCATAAATAGTAAATCAAAACCCCCTTTATAACCACCTTAGTGAGGGAAAAATAATAAAATTAAAAAATGTATATATTTTCATTTTCCTATTAGGGTGAGGGCTAGAGTTAGGGCTAGGGTTGAGATTAGGGTTTGGGGTATGTTGGGGTTAAGGTTGGAGTTAGAAGTAAGTTCTTTCAGGGTCTAGTTTCCAAAATCGGGTCACTTGTGGGGGGTTTTCACTGTTCAGGCACATCAGGGGCTCTCCCAATGCGATATGGCGCCCAATCTCAATTCCAGCCACTTTTGCATTGAAAAATTAAAATGGTTTACCACCACATATGGTGAATCAGCGTACTCAGAACAAATTGCACAATAACTTTCGGGGTCCTGTTTCCCTTGGGAAAATGAAAATTGAGGGTGAAAATATCATTTTTGTGGAAAAAATATGATTTTTTAATTGTACGACTGTACGTTATAAACTTCTGTGAAGCCCTTGGGGGTTCAAAGTACTTAACACATCTAGATAACTTCCTCGGAGGGTCTAGTTTCAAAAATGGTGTCACTTGTGGGGTATTTCCACTGTTTAGGCACATTAGGGGCTATACATACACATCATGGGGTCAACTAATTATGCCAGCAAATTTTACATAGAAAAAATGAAATGGTGCTCCTTTCCTTCCGAGCTTTACCATGCGCCCAAACAGTGGTGTCCCCCTACATATAGGGTATTGGCATGCTCAGCAGAAATTACACAACAGAAATTACACAAATTATATCATCCATTTTCCTTTATTTCCCTTGTGAATGTAATAAAAAATAGGTCTAAAGGAAAATGATTGTGAAAAAATTGAATTTTGAGGGATGCAGTTTTTAGAATGGTGTCACAATTTGATATTTTCTGTCATATAAGCCCCTAAGTCACTTCAAATGTGAGATGGTCCCAAAAAAAAGGCTTGAATTAAAAAATGAGAAATAGCTGGTCAAGTTTTAACCTTTATAACTTCAGAATAAAAAATTGTGCTTGTGGGGTCACTTGTGGGGGGTTTCCACTGTTTAGGCACATCAGGGGCTCTCCAAACGTCACATGGCATCCGATCTGAATTCCAGCCAATTTTGCATTGACAAAGTCAAACGGCGCTTCTTCCCTTTTGATCTCTGCCATACGCCGAAACAGTGGTTCCCCCTACATATCAGGTATCAGCGTACTCAGGACAAATTGCATAATAACTTTTGCAGTCCAATTTCTCCTGTTACCCTTGGTAAAATAAAAAAATTGGACCTGAAGTAATTTTTGTGAAAAAAAGTTAAATGTTCATTTTTTTTTAAACAGTCAAAAAATTCCTGTGAAGAATCTGAAGGGTTAATAAACTTCTTGAATGTGGTTTTGAGCACCTTGAGGGGTGCAGTTTTTAGAATGGTGTCACTTTTGGGTATTTTCTATCATATAGACCTCTCAAAGTGACTTCAAATGTGATGTGGTACCTAAAAGAAAATGGTGTTGTAAAAATGAGAAATTGCTGGTCCAAATTTGTGCTGATGTAAATTAAACATGTGGGAAATGTTATTTATTAATTTTTTTGTGTGCAATAACTCTGTGATTTAAGGGCATAAGAATTCAAATTTGGAAAATTGCTAAATTTTCTAAATTTTCATAAAATTTCAATTTTAAACGCAAGTTATATGAATGAAATTTTACCACTATCATGAAGTACAATATGTCATGAGAAAACACTGTCAGAATCACCAGGATCCATGGAAGCGTTCCAGATTTATTACCTCATAAAGGGACAGTGGTCAGAATTGTAAAAATTTGCCCGGTCATTAACATGCAAACCACCCTTAATGGTAAAGGGGCTAATGATTCATACAGTATTGCATGCTTTTTGTTACATTTTGGAGTTATATAGAAAGACAAGAAAACCTTGAAGAAATGTTTATGGATTCAATGATTTCTTCATACATTGTAACACGGTTTTTGTTAGAATACGCTGGTATATTAAACTCTAAAAAAAAACTTCCAAAAGTTTTTATGTAAAACTATGGTGGGTTAACATTTTTAAACAATGTTTGGTCTGGTACACTTCTCCAAAAGTTTTTGGTAAAAAAAATTACTATTGTCATATATACTGTAAAACCTGCTTTGTATTAAATTTTGTTGGTTTGAAATAAAAAACAAAATTGGCTTGCTACAGATATACACTTTCTTAATATATTAATGACATCATCCAATTGTTGCCTTCAAAGGTGTATAGATGGCCATGCTTGTAATTTTTGGAAGGCTTTGCACTCGGCATAACTTTTAGGAGTGTAGTAGTACCACAACAATACTTTGCTCACAATATTTGAATGATGCACTACAGTTGGTCCCTTCTAGATTTTATGGATGACCCTGCTTATAATTTTTGGCAGGCTTTGCACATTGCAAAACTTTTATGAGTGTAAGAGTACCACAACTAAAAAATATACTTTGCTCACAATTTTTGAATGAAGCACTATAGTTGGTGCCTTCAAGTGTGTATGGATGACCTTGCTTGCAACTTTTGAAAGGCTTTGCACTTAGTGTATAACCTTTATTTTAACAGAATGTGCATGAGGCCCTCCTTTATATCTAATTCAGATGTATCTGAATCCCTCTTACATCACTTATTTGGCAGTTCCTGCTTCTTTATACATTACATTGAAATTTCCAATTTTTTGCTAAAAATTTCAGTTTTGGTTAACTTAAATAATTTCTTTTTAAATCGTTTTTAAATGTTGCCATATATAAAATTCATTATACAGGAAAGACTGTTTCTTAACTTATTTAATGTAAAATCCAATTTCTTGTCGATTTTAAATGTTGCTTTGTCAATGCTTAAAGTTGAATAAGTTTGACCCCATTTGTTCTTAGCAGCGATCAAGGAGTCAGAGATGCTTACATAGGTCTTCCCCACGCTGAACTCATTTAATTCAGCACGTTTTCCTTCTATTTCAAAATTTCACTGCCCTCAGACCTGTTTGTAGGGTCTGCCAAACAAATACTTGGATTTCCCATCGACTCCCATTATTCTCATTACTCGAAACAACATCCGATCATTAGGAATTGCTTGGTGTGAAAGAAGGAGACAAAGGTCGGCATATGCCTCCCCCTCATTGGACATTGTTCACATGTATTACACATATTCACATGCGTTCCACAGCATTTACAAATGTTAATGTGTTCATGTAATTTTGCTGCAATGTGTAAATATTTGATATGTGTTGTGTGTAGGATTAGGGATAGCATAGGGTAGTAGGGGAACTAGATTAGTGGGGCACACTAGAAATAGGGAATAAGAGTCTTAGAGTAGATATAGTTAGCATAGGGGTTTTCCAGACTGGTAGGAGCTACAGAGTAGTGGTTTGTGAGCAGAGCCCGAGAAGCCTTTCCCAGGGCAAGAAGTGTTGAGATGAAGCAGTGAACAGGGACAGTCTGACAGCTGTGGGGATAAGGTTGTTTTGGCAAGAAGTGTCATGCATGCGGTCACCAGCTTGAAATGTAACATCCCAAAGTGGGTCTGGGATCTACAACTGGGGCAGGTAAAGCTAAGACAGCGAGAGTGGCACCTTTTCCTTTTGAAGCTGCACAAGGGAATGGTAGGAGGCTGGTGGGCCTAAAAGCACAGAAAGGACAGGTATTGTCCAGGAAGAAGCAATGATTGCTGGAATAGGACAGGGATTGTCCAGCAAGAAGCAGTGATTGCTAGAATAGGACAAGGATTGTCCAGAAAAAGCAGAGATTGCTAAGACAGGACAGAGAATATCTGGGAATAGCAGAGATTGCTAGGAAGAAAGAAAAGTCTTAGGAATGTCACTGTACACATCGTGCCTCATCTGTGATGGAAGCCCTACTGTTAAATTAAGTTGAACTGTTGATAAAGGACACTGTCTTAGGAGTTGTTTGCGAGACCCTTGGAGCTGAAATTGGAATGATAGAAACAGAGAAGACTCCGGCTGTAAATGTGAGTGTTCTTTTGCACATGCTGCACATATAATAATAATAATTTTATTTCTATAGCGCCAACATATTCCGCAGCACTTTACATTATAGAGGGGACTTTATATTATAACATATATTATAACTTTATAACATATATTATGTTTCATCTGTGGGGTACAGCTCGTTGCCATGACTACCACCCTGGCTGCCTTACAGGTGCAAGCAACAAGAATCCAAGCATTTTAATGCTCACTTTTCTTTAGTTATCAAATTTCATTTTTCCTCTCCATTGATAATGCACATTCTCTAGGTATACTTTGCATGCTTTATTATGCTTTATCAGTTATATAGTTTTTATGTCCTATCATTTTCAGTCTACCCTTTGATGATTTAACTCTCCTCAAAAAAGTTTTTTATACTAAGCAAATACATTTTGCTCTGATTAATTCCTTATAAGTCATAGATTCGGAGCTCGGAAGGGATTGTGAAATTCCCCTTCATTAGCTATCATATGTCCCATAGTAGGAAGAGCATGCTATTTTTTACCAATCTCATCCTTTCTAATCGAGTATAATCTAGTATAGTCATTAAGAGGTTTATATTATAATTAGTGATGATAGGGTACACTTGTTGCTCGGGTTTTCCCGAGCATGCTCGGGTGGTCTCAGAGTATTTGGAAGTGCTCAGAGATTTAGTTTCTATCACCGCAGCTGCATGATTTGCAGCTACTTGACAGCCTGAATACATGTGGGAATTCCCTAACATGCAATCCTCACATATATTCAGGCTGTCAAGTAGTCGCAAATCATGCAGCTGAGGCGATGAAAACTAAATCTCCGAGCACTTCCAAATACTTGGAGATCACCTGAGCATGCTACGCTGCGATCCCCAGGATGGGGCCTTTACTTTGACACCCGGAGATCCTATTCTGGCTAATGTGGATGCATTTTTTCAAGCCCTGGGGTTGTTGTATGATGAACCTAATGCTATTGATCAAGCTGAGAAAACCTTATTAGCATTGAACCAGGGTCAGGATTCTGCAGAGTTATATTGTCAAAAATTCAAAAAGTGGGCGGTCCTTACTAAATGGAATGACGATGCCCTAGCAGCTCTCTTTCGGAAGGGTTTGGCAGAAACCTTAAAACATGTTATGGTGGGATTTCCTGTTCCCTCTGGTCTTGACGACTCTATGTCATTGGCAATTCAAATTGATCAGCATTTACGTGAATGTAAAACTACATGAGAGGCGTTGCCGCCTTTTGAGCGAATTTCTGAACCCATGCAATGTGATAGGGTTTTGTCTAGGGTGCAACATCAGGAATTTAGAAGGTGTAATAAGTTGTGTTTTTTCTGTGGGGACGCCTCTCATACTATTGCTGTCTGCCCTAAACAAGAAAAGCGTTTTGCTCACACATTTGTGGTGGGCAGTGTATACCCTAAGTTCCTTTTGGCGATTGCCCTGATCTGCTCCTTGTCTACATTTTCCGCTAAGGCTTTTGTTGATTCAGGAGCAGCTTTGAATCTGATGGATTTGGACTTTGCTAAACGTTGTAGTTTTCCCATGATACCCCTGCGGACTCCTATCCCTTTGAGGGGTATTGGTGCTACTCCTTTGGCGGAGAATAAACCCCAGTTTTGGACCCAGGTGATAATGCGGGTCACCCCGGACCACCAAGAAAATAGTATATTTTTGGTGTTGCACAATTTGCATGATACTATTGTTCTGGGTTTCCCTTGGTTGCAAACTCATAATCCTGTTTTAGATTGGAAATCTGTGTCTGTGGTGAGTTGGGGTTGTCAATGTGTTCTTAGTGACACTCCTGTTTTCTCCACCTCTCCCCAGTCTCATGATATTCCTGACTATTTGGCTGATTTTTCTGATGTATACATCTTATGCAACATGCGAAAAAGAACAAACTCCCTTTGGTACTGCTGGGTACAGATGCCGAAAAGGCTTTTGACAGGGTAGATTGGACTTATTTAGAAGAAACGTTACTGGGGTTTGGATTCCCGAGACAAATAGTTCTTACCATAATGAAGTTATACAAATATCCGAAGGCACGCATCGATATTAATGGTTCACTCACAGACACATTCACTATAGGAAATGGCACTCGCCAGGGATGCCTGCTGTCACCACTGCTTTTTGTGCTGACAATGGAGCCGCTTCTAACTGCAATACAGCAATGCCCAGAAATAGAGGGCATAAAAATTGGAAAGCAAACCTATAAATCCGCAGCTTTCGCCGATGACTTACTGGTCACAGTGACGAAGCCAATTAGAAGCTTTCCAGCTCTCAAGAGGATACTGGAAGAATATGGCAGTGTCTCTAATTTCAAAGTGAATGTGTCAAAATCAGAGGCATTAGATTTAAATGTCCCAACACATATCCTAAATAAACTGAAAAAGGAATACCCGTTTGCCTGGCCCAAAAACTTTATCACATATTTGGGAGTCAAAATAGCCAGAACAGAAAAATAACTGATAAAATATAACTATTATCCATTGTTAGAACAGGCGGTAAATACAATCGGATCATGGAGAGACTCGTTCCTATCATGGACAGGGAGAAAAAACCTTTTAAAAAGCCTGATACTACCAAAATTCACCTATATGTTCCAAATGCTACCTGTTCAAATACCAGATTCTTATTTAACTAGAGTGAATTCTCTTTTTTCTAAGTATATGTGGAATAAGACTAAGCCATAAATAGCTTTCCACACACTGACCCTGCCAAGGACAAGGGGGGGAATGGGTGCTCCTGATATTAGAAAATATTATTACGCTTCAGTGCTATCGAGGTCAAAACATATAATCCGAGATTCACATGACAAGCAATGGGTGGCGGTGGAAAAAGAACTATCGCCTCTACCCATTAGACAGCTTTTATTGACCTACTCAAAAGGGGGCCCCATCCCTTCCCTTCCCAACGCACTCACACGGTCACTGCTAAAAGTTTGGGCCAGAACATATAGCATCCCCCTCGTCACCAATATTATTGCTATCGGACATCTTAACTCACTCTATCGACTCCACAACTGACGAGGCCCTGCCAAGGCTAAAAATCGCAGTTGACCAGCTATTAATTGATGGAGTGCTCCCACCACTTCCTGAACTCCGCAAGCTACCTGGACTAGCCAACATTAACTTCATACAATATTCCACAATAAAAACTACATTGAAAAGGATTCACTACAGCACTGACCTCAAGCGCAAACTTAAGCCCTTTGAGACTCTATGTTCTAAATCAAATAAGCCCACAAGAATATTATCCACTATATACCACGCGCTCCTCCTGGCAGAACAATGTTTGAAACGCGCATATATAGCAAAGTGGGAAAAAGACCTGGGCTATGTTTTCTCATAAGACCAGGTACTTCACATCTATAAATACTCTCATGGTCCGACTAAATGTGTTAGAACCCAAGAAAATTCTTATAAGATAGTGTCCAGATGGTATATTTCACAAACACAATACCAGGCTTGGCGGGTGAATCATCACACGAAATGCTGGAGATGTGGCATCGGAGAAGGCGACTATCTCCATATATGGTGGTCCTGCCCAGTCATAAAATGCTTTTGGTCACTTACTGAATGTGTCATCAAAAAGATAACTGGAAAGACAGCCACACTAACGCCGGAAACCGCCCTTTTGAATTTTCAGGTCTGGCCGAGTGATAAAAAATTATCCGCACTGGTTAATAATATAATAGCGGCAGCCAAGCTTTTAATACCCATTCACTGGAAATCTGAGAATGTTCCCACACGTCAACAATTGCTCTTTAAAATAGACCAGCTATACCACATGGCTGAGTTGGTAGCACTAGTGTATCTCTCTTTAGTACCATTCCAGGATACCTGGAAACCTTGGATTATCTTTAGATCAAGCATGCATTCGGATATGATACAGGACGCTATCTAGTGACAAACCACTGCCCCCCCGCCTTCCACTTTCTATTTTTTCCTACTTTCTCTCCTCTTGCTCTCACTATCTATAACTTTATATGTTATTGACCCAAATAGCTAAACTGGAGAAGTTGAGTGTTATAATAGAGCCAGGGACACTAGTTCTGTTATTTACACTAATCTGAGCAGTTCTCTTTATGCTCAGATATCAAACTATATTTCATTAGTAAAAAATGCATAACGCAGGCTGGAAGTGTTTGTTTGTACTGCGGGCATCTTGAATAATCCGTAATGTATTTGTCAGGCACTGTATTCTATAATGTAACATTGATTCATTTTATTCATTGTTATGCTTTAAAACTCAATAAAAAGAACATTGAAAAGAAAGATTTGACCAAAAAGGGAGCTGATGTGGTGAATTGGTCTCCAGAGGCAGTTTCAGTATTTCAGGAGCTTAAGCAGAGATTCACTTCTGCTCCGGTTCTACGGCAACCTGATGCCTCAGTCCCATTTCAGGTGGAGGTAGATGCTTCTGAGATTGGTGCAGGAGCCGTTTTGTCTCAAAGAGATCCGGTGACTTCTAAGATGAATCCCTGTGCCTTCTTTTCTCAAAAATTCTCCCCATCTGAACGTAACTATGACTTGGGGAATTGGGAATTGTTGGCCATGAAATGCGCATTTGAAGAGTGGAGACATTGGTTGGAGGGAGCTAGACATCAAGCTGTGGTCCTCACCGACCACAAGAATTTGATTTATCTTGAATCAGCCAAATGCTTGAATCCTAGACAGGCTAGGTGGTCCTTGTTTTTCATGCATTTTAATTTTGTGGTCTCTTTTCTTCCGGACACTAAGAATGTTAAGGCGGACGCCCTTTCTAGGAGTTTCTTTGTGGATTCTCTTGATGTGACTGAGCCTACTACCTAAATTCTAAATTCTATTCTAAATGAGGGTGTAGTTCTTTCTGCCATCTCACCCGATTTGAGATGTGCCCCGGAGGAATTTCAGGAGGACACACCTGAACGTTGCCCTATGGGAAAATTGTATGTCCCTGACCAGTGGAGGAAAAGAGTTATGTCTGAAATTCATTGCTCAGTGAGATTTGGTGAGTCGGTCTTTTTGGTGGCCTGCCTTATCTCGTGATGTCAGGAATTTTGTGCAGTCCTGTGGGACTTGTTCTCGGTCCAAGCCCTGTTCTCGTTCTAGTGGGTTGTTGATGTCCCTGCCGGTGCCCAGGAGGCCATGGAGTCATATCTGAGTGGATTTTATTTATGATCTTCCTGTCTCTCAGAGAATGACTGTTATCTGTGATAGATATTCTAAGATGGTCCATCTTGTACCACTCCCAAAGTTGCCATCTTCTTCTGAGTTGGTGCCCTTGTTTTTACAACAGGTGGTTCGGTTGCACGGGATTCCTGAGAACATTGTGTCGGACAGAAGAGTCCAGTTTGTTTCCAGATTTCGGAGAGCTTTTTGTTCCAAACTGGTAATTAAGTTAGCTTTCTCCTCTGCATTTCATCCT
The DNA here is from genome assembly GCF_039654945.1 of Dendrobates tinctorius. Taxonomy (NCBI): domain Eukaryota; kingdom Metazoa; phylum Chordata; class Amphibia; order Anura; family Dendrobatidae; genus Dendrobates; species Dendrobates tinctorius. The sequence goes on along the minus strand of NW_027361858.1, from coordinate 5,175,828 downwards.
CAGTCCAATGGGCAGACTGAGAGAACAATCCAGACTTTGGAATCATATTTGAGATGTTTCATATCTGCTGATCAGAATGACTGGGTCTCATTTTTGCCCTTGGCAAAATTTGCGCTAAACAATAGGGCTAGTTCTGCCACTTTGATGTCGCCCTTTTTTTGTAACTTTGGGTTTCATCCTCGATTTTCTTCAGGGCAGGTGGAATCTTCGGCCTGCCCAAGTGTGGATTCTGTGGTAGAGAGAATGCAGCAGATTTGGGACCAAGTGGTGGATAAGTTGTCCCAATCTCAGGAAAAAGCCCAACGGTTTTCCAACGGGCATAGGACCATTGGTGATATTTAAAGTGGGTGATATGGTTTGGTTGTCTTCAAAGAATATTCCTATGAAGGTTGCATCTCCAAAATTCAAGCCAAGATTCATTGGACCTTATAAGATTTTGGAAATCCTTAATCCTGTTTCTTTCCATTTGGCTCTTCCAATTACGTTTAAGATTCATAACGTGTTCCATAAATCCTTGTTGAAGAGGTTTGTAGAGCCAGTAGTTCCCATGGCGGCGCCTCCTGACCCTGTATTGGTTAAAGGTAATTTGGAGTATGAGGTAGAGAAAATATTGGATTCTCATTTGGCTAGACGGAGACTCCAATACTTGGTCAAATGGAAGGGTCATGGCCAGGAGGATAATTCTTGGGTCTCTGCTTCTGACATTCATGCCGAAAGATTGGTTTGTGCTTTTCACCGGGCCCATCCTGACTGGCCTGGTGGCGTGGATGAGGGTTCCGTGACCCCTCCTCAAGGCGGGGGTACTGTTGTGAATTCTCTCTCTGGATTCCCTTTGGTGATTACTGAAGGTAGTGGAGCTGGTCAGATTGACAGAGGGGTTGCGAGTTCTCTTTCTGGACTCCCTCTGATAGTTACTGGAGGTAGTGGAGCTGATCTGATTGACAGAGGCTTGCCACCTGGTGATGAGGAAGATGATTGGAGATCTGGGGTTTCTGATTGGGATTTAAGACTGCTGACTCCCTCTATCCCTGCTGATATTTTTCTTCCTGTGCCTTCTGAGGTCTGATGTCTCCTGCTCTTTCCCTGCATCGTTCAGCTAAGTGGTTCATTTGATATTCTGTTTGCATTTGACCTGGTTTTGTCTATCTCTGCTTGTGCTGGTCAGCCAGCTCCGGCTGGGGCTGTGCTGAATCACCGCCCATATGTTACTGCATGCGCCAGTGTGTTTTGTCCACTGTTATATTGGTCCCTTTTTGCTTTGCTTTCAGAATATACCAGAGTGCTGATATAGTGGGGGCGAAGTCGTGCGACTTCAGTGTTTTTTGAGCATCAGACGTGTTGGACTTTTTGCAGGGTTTTTTGCGTGATTGCAGACAGTGTCTTTCCTTTCCTGTCCTGTCTAGTCAGTGTGGGCCCCATCATTTGCTCAGTCTATTTTTCTGCCTGCGTTTGTGTTTTCATCTTGTCTCACCGACAATATATGTTTGGGGGCTATCTATTCCTTTGGGGTCTGCTCCAGGGCAGTTTAGATTTCCCCTTTCTTGCTGTAGGCTTAGTTAGCTCTCCGGCTGTGCCGAGGCATCTAGGATCATCGTAGGTACGTTCCAAGGCTACTGCTAGTTGTGTGGACAGGATCAGTGGTCTGCAATCCACTTAGTTGCCAACCTCTCTGGTTTTCTGTGGCTTTGCCTGGGCTTGTTATCCTCCTCGGTGACCCATTCATAACAGAATCCCAAGCGACGAGTACACTCACTCTTCACTAATTATGATCTTCTGGTTTTGCTCAATACATAAACCACAATGATGTTAATGTAAGATTTACATTCACAGGATCTACTATTCGCAGGTTCTACTATTAAAATTAAATTTCTTGACATTCTGTTGACATCTAATCCTATATCTACATTAATAAGATGCAATGCTCTGTTTTTTTTAAACCTATCTGTGTCAACACCACATTTTATGCTGACAGTTGTAATGCCATGCACACTACCACGTCTATCCTTTATGATGAGCGAGCATACTCGTTAATGCTCGGTACTCGCCCAAGCATGACTGTGCTCGTGGTACTTGGCTAGCACTGAGCATTTCTGAGATTATTCGGCGGGAGCTCGATTCCCCGCTCTGCATGTTTGGCTCTCTTTAGAGCGCCAATCAACATGCAGAGATTGTCTGCCCTGCACTGTAATGCCGCATCCATCAGTCGTACAATTTGCACTCGAAAATTGCATCACGTGCCTTCTATGATGCTTGCAGTAAAGAACTGATTGGACATATACTATGAAAAAACTTGGCACTCAAATGGCAAAATGACTTTGACTTCGTTTTATTTGCATCCAAATTGTGTTAAGCGTTTTCGATCCAACAACGGATCTTCATCAGAACTTCTCTGAATTAATTATAAGGAGAGCGCTGGTGTGACAAACCTTGTCACTTATTTCATAATGGCGCTGACCCCTCTGGCTATCAGAGTCCTGCGGTGTGACCACTGAAGTGGAGAGACACATCAATGGAACCGCGGTATACCCGCTGAGGTGAAGGACGCCCACCTCAGCGGGTATACCGCGGTTCCATTGACGTGTCTCTCCACTTCAGCGGTCACACCGCAGGACTCTGATAGCCAGAGGGGTCAGCGCCATTATGAAATAAGTGACAAGGTTTGTCACACCAGCACTCTCCTTATAATTAATTCAGAGACGTTCTGATGAAGATCCGTTGTTGGATCGAAAACGTTTAACACAATTTGGATGCAAATAAAACGAAGTCAAAGTCATTTTGCCATTTGAGTGCCAAGTTTTTTCATAGTATTACGTGGGCTGGAGACCCTACTTGTGCACCAAGTACCATTTATTTGAAGAGTGCCTTGTTGTTTCTATCTCGTGATTGGACATATAGTTATTACAAAATACAACAGTCGTACATATCGTATTGATGATATCAACTGGGATTTAACTCCGTAGTCTACTTTCAAGCAGTCAGATGGCTGTGAAATCAGTTTTATCCATTACTACAAAAATCAATATAAGAAGCAGATCACAGACCTGAAGCAGCCTGCTCTCATACACAATCCCAAAAAAGCAAAAGGTCCAGGAAAAATGCCAACAGGGTCTGTTATTCTGAATCCAGTATTCTGCAATTTAACAGGTTTAACTGATAGAAGGAGAGGTGATTATTCTGTAATGAAAGAGCTAGCAAATCACACTTGACAAGTAGCAGAACAGAGAAAAACAAGTGAGAACATTTTTGGACCATGGTCAGAGAGATTACAATGTACAGAAAGAATTTTGGGTTTGGGGACTAAGTTTGGACAATAAACTTCTGTCCTTCACTGGACTTTACTGCTGTTTGCATATAATAATTTGCCCCATTACCTTCAGTAAAAAGACTTGTTTCCAATTCTTCAAGCTGCTTCATGACTGGGGCTCAAATGCCCCATCTACTACCACCATCATCATCTTCTGTCTAGAGGCAGTTACTGTGCAAACATTGTATTGTGTGTGTGTAATTTGAAAAGGAACAACTCTTCTCATGACAGAAAGCTTGGCCACCATAAGATACATCATACCCTGTTAGGAGTACAACCATCAGCCATACACCACATGAGAATGCCACACTACCCTTGTTAGTAAAACAATTTTGCTGTAAAAATAAAATATAGGCCACATATTTTACAGTGAATGCATTTGTCTTGGTTGAAGGCAATGCTAAAGTTGAAAAACGCATCAAAAATGCTACGTGTGAACATAGACCAAGTCGTGGAGGAACATTTTTGTTTTGGGTTAGTTATTGTGCCTTACATAGAATTCATTACCCTGGAAAGGATGTTCCTTAACATATTTCCCTGTAAAATCCATTTTGGTTTCGTTTTTGTATGTTTTATTGTGTGTCTGTAAAAGTGGCGTAAGACTCTGACAACATTGATCACCTGTGACCTCGGAGTCAGAAATGGTTCCAGGGGTATTCCACATGATGTTCCCATGTCATTTGAGCACTGTTCTGATCAATTACAGACATTTTAGACCCTAAAAGGACCACCGGGGGTCGCTGCAAAAATGCTCGGTTTTCCCATAGATTTACCCAAGCATTCCAATTTACTCGACCCGAGCAATGAGCATCCAAGCATTTTAGTGCTCACTCTTCACTAATCAAATCTATGCTAGCCCAAGAGATAAGCCTAATTTATTTAGAGAGACATGTATTAGTCAAGTGTCTTTATGACAAATTCTTGCTTTTCGTAATGTAACACCAATTTATGGTTGAGTAGTGCATATTTGCTAATTTGTTTTCAGCTATAAAAATAGAATTTATGGTTGAGTAGTGCATATTTGTTAATTTGGTTTCCACTCTAAAATAGAATTCTAAAAAATAGACTGGAAATAAATTAATAAAATTAAAGAGCTGGAACACAGAATAAGATTGTAAAGATGCACAGAGGAGTCAAGAGGAGAGAAACACATACAAAACAGCTTAATGCTAATTTGAGCCAGGTATCGATTATGCACTTTATATTCAGAGAGTACTTCCTGTTTTGCAGTCATATGACCTCATCTGTCATTTTTAATTTATTTTAGCTATCACATTCTAAAGTCCTTTACATTCACTTTCATCACTGACCACACTGGGAACTCACACTCTAAAATTCCTATCAGTATGTCTTTGAAGAGCGGGAGGAAAGCAGAGTAACTGGCAGACACACCAACATGGGAACCCTAGACCTCAGTGCTGCAAAGTGCTAACCACTGAGCTATTGTGTGGTCCTTTCGTGTGATTATTCTAGCATATATGGTATGTGCTATGACTCAGTGGAATGATGTGGGGTAAATTGACAAATAAGGAATCAGACTACCTCTTCTCGCTATGGTATTGAGAAAAATAGTCTATCCGTCACCCCAAAGTCACATGGCATTCTTATTCTTATCCATGCAAAGAGAAAAGGTCGCACTCATCGAGATGGAAGTTTCACTGATTTATTGACATATCATGAACATGTCAAGTCAGGCGAGTGACATAAGGAGTGCAAGAAAGGCTGACAACGGCCATTTCGCGCTGCTCGAGCGCTTCAACGTTGAAGCGCTCGAGCAGCGCGAAACGGCCATTGTCAGCCGTTTCAATAAATCAGTGAAATTTCCATCTCGATGAGTGCGACCTTTTCTCTTTGCATGGATTCCCAGGATTGACTGTTTCCAGGTCTGGCACCCGAGATTCCCAGCTGCTGGGCTTCTGCATGCCGCACATCATTTGAAGTCACACGGTAACAGCGGTGCCGTCCGCTTTTTATCTTGAGTTTTGTGATTCTTATTCTTATGATGAATAGGAGAGAAGAAGCATCACTTTCTTACAAAGATAAAATGTCCTAAACCAAATTAGAATTATTATATGTCTTCAACAAGTAAGTTAGATTACACTTATAAATCGAATGTTCCACATCTGATTATCCCTTTTAACATTCAAAACTCCTGTTCAGTGCGCCTTTCATACACCTAATGCTAATTTATATTTATTATATTGTTTCCTTGGCAGTCAGGTTTCTATATAGGCACCTCATTGTTGCCATCTTTGCATCCTTATAGCTAGGCTTTATAGAACATTGATGATTTGTCAATGTACTAAAAAAATGAAAGTGCAATCATTTGATCATTTGTACAGTACATTGCAATACCTTGAAGTCTCCCAGGTGAACAAAATGTATAGAAACAAATAAAAGCAAAAAAGTATATACAGTACGTATACATTTTCCTTTATGTAACTTTTAAAATGTAAAATATGACAATTTCTTTTTTTGCCTAACATACAAAGAAAATGTGTCATCTTTAACTTTAGGCCTTTTAGAGATCATTTCATCTACACCTTGTGTGAAGAAACCAGATTATATCGTAATTACTTAGATGACTATTTTTAGCAAACCAAGAAGAATATGCTGTTATCTATACTTTTGCTTGTGTAAGCCTGTAATAGTGACTTGTAAGCTGATGCTTCATATAACATAGTGTGTGCTTATCTTTGATGACTTGTGATGTTTTCTGATATGCTAATTATGCATTGTATTATTGAGCCAGTTTGTTGACTTCGACAGCAGACAGGGAAACACTGTGTCAATAGATTAAATAATCAAGTAATGCTACTTGATCTCATCACCATTGTTTCACTTATCTGTGAGGATGGACTGAAGGACACTGGGTAAATCTAAAAATAGGTTACATGAGTTAGATGTTGGGATAGTCCCACTGCACGGAATGGATCCAAAGCATTGTCTGGTACTGTGGTCTCCCATTCAGGACTAGCTGCTGCAGGTGCTACTCAGCACAGACATCGGTCCCAGAGTCTTGCTCAGGCTCATGGTATACGTTTGCTTACTGCTGGCTCTCCAGCCAAGTCTATGGTAACCAGTGATATACAGATGCAGCCTTGCGCTCTGGAAATCCAAAGATCACCTTACTGAGCATATCTGTGATGTGGCATCTTCTCAGTTTTGGTTGGACGTTAGCTGCTCTGGTGATGTGGCAGCTCTGGATTGGCCTGCTGGCGATGCCTCGACCGACTGGGTGTGAGTTTTTGGAGTGGAGCCTAGTGCTTAAAAAGCTCTCAGTGGTGCACGTGGACACGCTAGTGTCATTTACATTTGGTGTGTGTGGGTGTATACTCTACCACTCTATCTGCACGTTTGTGTGTTTGCCTTTGCTTGAGCCTGTACACTAGGCAGGCAGGTTGCACTCTTATGCGGTTTTGTACCCATGGCGCTCTGCCTGAGTCTCTAGTCTGCTACATGCTTTTGGTGCTGATTAGGCATGGTTTCAGTAGTGTCAAGACTGGGGTAACTAGCTGCCTGGCTCAACATCTGTTTTATTCTTGTGTGCAGTTAGCACAGTCCAGTTACAGAACAAGCTCAACCCTTACACTATACTTCTCGGTGAAGGCAACAGGGTATTGGACCTAGCATCATAAGAGTTCTTTCTATTGGGTCAGCATCTGCTTTATTCGTGTGTATGGTTAGCACAGTTTAGTTGCAGAGCAAGCCAAATCCATGTGTCGTGAACAGGGTTTGGCACTTAGCACACTTAGTGAAGTAACTGAGCTTGGTACTTTTTGTTCCCATCACACTATGTGGCATTAACACAGTGTGTTTAAGTTAACACTTGCTGTTTTGTTCCATCAATATTCACACTTGCAGCAGGGTTATTCTCTGCACAGTGGACCCTGGATGGCGATTACACTTTATTTTATATTTAGTGCAATCCGCCAGCCCTAACAGCATGCCTCTGTATAAATAGACTGAGAAAGAGAGACAGCCAGAGATTCTGCCAAGACATATACATAAGGATCAGAGACAGGGCAGTAGCCATTTTACATCATGGCTCCATCACGAGGGATATGGATCTATCATTCTACTGGAAGCAATCTAAGGGTTTTCAGCTCTGGTTGGAAGAATACAGATCTGCTCCATTGACCATCGCTAGACCATGGATATGCTTGGAGGCAGCCAAGATTGGGACCCGCTGGTCACCTAGCTCCATGGCGTTGTTCGGAAAAACCAGGTTGTGACTCTCGTGTCAACTGGCCTTGTACCTTGTATGACCCAATGAACTGTCATCTTCCTACACTTGTTATTACCTCCTCTCTGTTTTCATGCCACAGGTGGAGTAACTGACCCAGGAAGATGAAGCCAGGTTGTGATTCTCAGATTAACTGTCCTTGTATGGACTTAATGGACTGTCATCTTCCTATGCTTGTCATTACCTCCTCTTTGTGTGCATGTCACAGGTGGTGTAGTGACCATGGAAGATCTGAAGTCACAGCTGCTATTATCACAGCGAGACAGAGGAAGGGTGCGACTCTGTAATGTGCACCATTTTGGGTACTTTGCTGGGACTGTTCTATGCATTATCTGCCTGTTTTGTGGTTCAATAAAGCATTAGCACACTATTTTACCCTCACCATACATTGTCTGAGTAGCATTATGCCCAATTTAAAGGGAGAGCGGGTGTTCAGTGGGGCGATCCCTGGTCCATACGGTTCCGGCTAACGATTCCGGCTACTTTTACATGCCACTGTACATATATGTCATTTTAATATTTAAAAAAGTTTATTTCTTATCCTTTTGTGCTTTTCATTGATAAAAACAGTGATAAATTCATATGTCTAAAAAGACACAATAGTAGACAATAGTGTAAATATGATCTGTGAGCTGTGCCCTTAAAAGTACTGAACGTAAATGAGACATTAGTTTCCAAGCATTTATTCATCATTCATGATTAGGTTAAATAGCTCTCTTTACAGAAAAATCAGTATTACTTTTGAGTAGACTTTTGCAAATGAAGCCAATTTATTCGTTAGTATGTCTAGCCGGTGGAATAGAAGAAATGAATACTTATTATACTTATATTGCTAAGAAAAGAACAAACTGCTTAAAATCTTCACTGAAAGTAAAAATGTGACCTATGTAATTCTCAATATCAGTGCACAATTTTATACAATACTTGATGACGATATTTGTTAACTAATGATGCATACATTTTTGAGAACCATCTGGAAGCTGCTTTACAAAGTTAATGTTCTTTAACACAATAACAGTCCTTTGTATCAGTTTTATTAATAGTTGTAATGATGATGATCGTGTCAGTATAATTTAGAGAAGTAATGTATGCACAACTTTGAAAATGCTGGTATTATTCTGTATACATTTTAAGTGATTTAATATTTAATTACAATGCTGTGTTAAATTAACACACATTACAAATTACAATTAATGGCTACTAGAACAAAGAAAGCTTTTAAAGCAAGCTTATCTTTTGCACAAATTGTCCATATTGGTCCATAATTTGAATGATACCTAAAATATTCAATATTTTTGCAAATGTTTTGTTTTGCATATTAGTATTAGAATTTTTAAGCCTTTCATTTCATATGTCGGCAGTCTAAATGTGTGCTGAAATAAGATGCACTTACGGTATGTTATTAATATTTAATTAGTTTGGTACAACTCTTGCAGTTTGTGGACAAGTAAATTAAATTTGTCCCAGCTATGGGCTAGTTTATGTTTGTGCTATAAATTATGTTTTTTTTTAAAAATTATAATTATAGTTTTACCAAAAATGAAATAGCAATCCACATTCTCCTTTTGCTAAATATAATCAACTTTTTTTTTAGAAAAATAGGAAGACAGCAGAGTCATATTTGCAACATATTTCTTCTACAATTCTTTCATAACTTTAACAATTTAGCCTCAATTTTTTCATGTTCTAGTAAGACATTTCCTGATTTAATCTCTGTAAAAATGTATGCATTTTTGGAATGGGTAGCATTTCAATCAAAGTATCCTCTTAGTATATTGCTATCATCATATTGTATGGCACTGTGTACTTACAATTGCTGATTTTGCATTTCTGCCCATTAAATTCTTGTCTTTTCTCTGAGCAAAATAGTCTTTTATCCTTGCCTTTATCATTGCCCTCTTCTTCTTCTGACCAAGCTATTCCTCTAACCTCCTGCCAAGGATTTTTCCAGCAACTCATGACTCATACAAGGAAAATAGATTTCCTATTTCTATATAGAGCTTAGACTGATTCAGCTTGTCAGTTTTTAATCATGTGATGTCAAATACATAATTAACTAATTGAAGGCAGAATAATTAACTGGGTATAAGAACAAAATGAGCAATTGTAAGTACACAGTGCTGTATAATATGATGACTGCAATATATTAAGAGGAAAATAATTTTCATGGGAGGAATGTTTCTTTAATTTGGAATCCAGCAGAAACATACTCTGTAAAAAGTTAGAAGCATAAAGAGATAAAGTAGATGGTAATAATAAAGATGAGCAATTGAATTCTACTCAAATTTTACAAAAATTCTCCAAAATACAGACATTTTTAATTTTCTCTGTGTGAATTCAGCAAAATGATGACTAAACAACAGATTTAACAACATCTCCCCACAAAAACTATTAGACACCTCTCACCTCTTCGACCACCTCAGCTGCTTGATGTCTCCATATGAGACTCAGAGCCACTTCTTACCATTGCCAAGGGCTGAAGCACTAGGGCTAATTCATGATAGTTGGGACTAGAGATGAACCAATATTTCAGTCTTCTGTTCGGCTCCCGATCATCGAATTTGCAATATTCGCCAATTTAATTGTCAAATATTCACTGATTATAGCTGAGCGCCATTAGTCAATGGGAGGAAAAAAACAAATGTATAAATAACACACGCGCTGGTGTTTCCCATCAGCACCAGCAAAGCAGTTCTGATTGGTGGTAACGTTATCAAAACCCACGGCGACCAATGGTCTTCTTAGATGGACTAGTCACGATCCAACCCCCCTCAAGAAAGGGATACCGAAGGGGCAGTTCCTTCGGATTAGAAGGAACTGCTCTGACTTGAGTACTGTACTTTTAGTAGACAATCAAGGGATCTCTACTGTAGGTTTAGGAGGAGAGGGTATCCATGCAATGTTTTGGATGAACCCATGAATCATGCTTTTTCTATTAATAGAGAGATGCTTCTCAATAAAAATCAGGTGCAAAAGGAGGACCAGACTGATCTTGTGAGGCTTAATGGGACCTTTGCTGGGCAATCTGAGCGGGTCAACCAGGTTCTTAAAAAGCACTGAGGGGGGGTTCTATTAGCAGATCCAGATGTGAGCAAATTTGTTACATCAAAGCCTAGTATAACATACAGAAGGGGTCGATAAATTGGGGACCGTTTGGTCCACAGTCTCTATCAAAGACCGGCCAGGGCTGGGACCTGGCTTGATAGAAGTCCTATGTGTATTTACAGATGTGGAAACTGCTCCAAGTGTAATATGATGTCTCCAGGAAAGACTTTCTGCAGTGCGGCCAAAGGCAAAGTTTTTTCCATAAGGCATTTTGGCAATTGTAGGTCCACAGGGATGGTGTATAAGGTTACTGTAACAACCCTGCTGGCATCACTGCATGGCCTCCCATCCCCCGCACACCAACTTACTTTCTGCTTCAAGCCATGCAGTGAATTCTGTCTGTTGACAGCTCTGTGCCTCTGCTCTCCATGTTTCCAGACTGTGTATAGGGGGTGGTGCCTGAACTCTCTGGTTCTTAAGCAGTCAGGGTGCACCTGTGTAATATGTCTCTTACTAATCACCTGGAGCCCTTGACTATTTTGTTTCGCCACTCCCACTGAAACATTGCCTGTGCAATGTCTAAACTCAGTTAGCTCCTTGCTGCTGAGCCAGCCAGGCCCTGTCCTATTTCTTGCCTTCTCTGAAGGCTCTTACTGCGTATTCCTGTGTCTTGGTACCTTGCCTAGCATTTCTCTGTCCGCCTGCCAGGAGGCAGAATATCCTGGCCCTTGAGTCTTGTTCCCAGTGCCTTGTCTGTTCTCTGTCCGCCTGCCAGGAGGCAGAATATCCTGGTCCTTGTGTCTTTCTCCCTGTGTCTCTGTCTGAACTCAGTCTTACTTCTGTCTGTCTCCTTGTCTGTGGTTCCTTCTCTGCCGTGTCTTTTCTTGTGTCCTCACTATCTGTGCGTCTGCAACCTTGCAGCTCTATCTGCACGGCTCCCTAGCCGCTCTGTCTGCATGGCTCCCTAGCCGCTCTGTCTGCACGGCTCCCTTGCCGCTCTGCCTGCACGGCTCCCTATCCGCTCTGCCTGCACGGCTCCCTAGCCGCTCTGCCTGCACGGCTCCTTAGCCGCTCTGCCTGCTCGGCTCCTTAGCCGCTCTGCCAGCTTGGCTCCTTAGCTGCTCTGCCTGCTCGGCTCTCTTGCCGCTCTGCCTACTCCGCACTCCTGCGGCTCCGCCTCCCTGCACCTCCTGTGTAAACAGGTCCAAACCTGTTCCTTCATATTCCACTCCTTCCTGCCTATATCCATGCCTGCACCTCCTGTGTGAACAGGTCGAAACCTGTTCCTTCATATTCCACTCCTTCCTGCCTATATCCATACCTGCACCTCCTGTGTGAACAGGTCCAAACCTGTTCTCTCATATACCACTCCTGCTTGCCCAATGTCTCCAAGCCGTGCCCGCCTGCCCAGTGTCTCCAAGCTGTGCCCGCCTGTCCAGTGTCTCCAAGCCATGCCCGCCTGCCCAGTGTCTCCAAGCCATGTCTCTAAGCCGTGCCCACTTGCCCAGTGTCTCCAAGCCATGCCCGCTTGCCCAGTGTCTCCAAGCCGTGCCCGCTTGCCCAGTGTCTCCAAGCCGTGCCCGCTTGCCCAGTGTCTCCAAGCCGTGTCTCCAAGCCGTGCCTGCCTGCCAGTGTACCAAGCCGTGCCTGCTTGCCCTGTGTGTCAGCCTGCCTGTTAGTCACACCTGTCCAAGTGACTTGTCGCCGAGTGGGACCAGCAGCTACAGCCAGACACCACCTGGAGTGGCACCTGACAGCTATCTGCCGCACAAGCCTGACCTCACCATCAGAGGCTCCAGTGAAGACTGAGGTAGCTGTCGTAGTCACGCCCCTTCCAGGGTAGTCTGGTTTGTGAAACAGTGGGGCCACAAACCCCCGGCTCACGCCATTCAGCAAAGGTGCGAGCGTGATAGTTTGCACAGGCCATGGTCCCCGCTGAGTCCCATGTCCTTCCACTCGCAGAGCATGATGAACTCTCTCCCTGCCGGTGTGAGCCACCGGAAGAGTTTGTTCCGCCTTGTGTGGTTCCAATTGTTGAGACTTCTGAACCACTCATAGTCTCCAAGGCCATCTATGAGCAGCTCCTGGCCTATGAAGAGCACGACCCAGCAGACCCACCTAGGTTCTATGGGGACCCTGAAGAGCGCCAAGGGTTCCTGAAGAAATGCCTGCACTACATCCTGCAGAATGCAGCTTGTTTCCCCTCTGACCGGGTCAAGGTGGCGTACATCATGTCCTACCTAGCTGGTGATGCCTTGATGTGGATCTGTCCCCTTTGGGAAGCAGGGGATCCTGTCGTCATGAGCCTGGGGGCCTTCCTGGTGGCCTTCCGTAAAGTGTTCGACATGCCTCGTCCAGCTGCTCTTGAAAAGTCTTCCCCTCCAAGGTTCCAGAGAAAAGAGGAACCTGTGGGTGAATCGTCTCAACCACCTATGACTGTCCAGCCATCACCTGTCCCACAGTCTGCCGATGCGGCCTCCCGTGCAAGATCCAAGAGGTCTAAAAAGAAGAAGCGTGCCAAGTTGCATCTGGAATCTGGCCTCTGCCCTGTGAAGCCCGTACTCCAGAACCCTGGGCCAGTAGGAGAGGTGGCCCCTGGCGAGAGTCTTCCCTCTCCATTAAAGCCTATGACTGTTTCGTTGCCTTCTGGGAGCTTTGGGGTGTTCGAGCCACCAGCCATACAGAGTCGGTGTGTGATCTCCATTCTTCAGCTCCAGAACCCGGCGTGGGCATCGTCTAAAGGTGGCCGAGCCCTCTTGGAAAACAGTCTAGTCCTGCAAGGACAACTACAGCTCCAGGTCGGAGCTTTGTATACGAAGAAGTTCGTCTTCCATTGGCTGTCTGGTATGCCCATGGGTCATTCTGAACCAGAGATCCTGATGCCCATTTATGTTTGGAGACCCAGCAAGGCACCACACTTGAAACAACCAAGGGACAAGAGGTGTCTGGTTCCCTTGCGTCGCATTCAGTCAGCAAGTTCGTCTTCTTCGCCTGGTTTGCTAGTCGCCGAGTCAAGGTGTGGGGATGCCTCTGAAGAGGGGGAGGCGGTCTCAGTCTCCTCACACATCCCCAGCGACTATACCAGTGTTCTGCTCCCAAGAGCACCCCTGCCTCTTGATTGTCTTCCCCAGGATAAAGGGCTGAAGATGGATCCAGAGTGTATGCCTTCAGCTCCCCTGTGGCCTAGGGGTGAAGGTCCCAAGACAGAGCTTCACTCATCCTCTAACCAGGAAGATGTGGTCCAGTTTTTTTTTCAGGGTAACAGGCTGAAGTGGCTCCCTGTATGTATGCCTCCAGCTTCCATTTGGCAGGTGGGTGAAGAGGTTGAAACAGTGACCTACGTATCTCCGTTTCTCACCAACCGGGAGGAGGAGGTCCAATTTTTCTGGCATGTCGGGCTGAAGTTGGACTCAGTGAAGGTGTCTTCTGTTTCTAGCTGGCCGGCTGATGTAGGGGTCAAGTCTGAAGCTTCCAGGTCCCTGCCTTATGCCAATCAGGAGGAAGAAGTCCTTGTACCCTCTGTGTTGGAAACTGTTGGGCACCAAGAAACTTGGCACTCGGTGATTCCAGATGGCACACATATTCCACCCTACCTGAAGGATGTCGTGTCAACCTGGACTGTGTGTGGTCCCGTACTCCTTCTTCTGGTCATTCTGGCAGGCTTGAGGAAGAGGGGCCGTAAAGGGGGGGTACTTTAACAACCCTGCTGGCATCACTGCATGGCCTCCCATCCCCCGCACACCAACTTACTTTCTGCTTCAAGCCATGCAGTGAATTCTGTCTGCTTCAAGCCATGCAGTGAATTCTGTCTGTTGCCAGCTCTGTGCCTCTGCTCTCCATGTTTCCAGACTGTGTATAGGGGGGTGGCGCCTGAACTCTCTGGTTCTTATGCAGTCAGGGTGCACCCGTGTAATATGTCCCTTACCAATCCCCTGGAGCCCTTGACTATTTAGTTTCGCCACTCCCACTGAAACATTGCCTGTGCAATGTCTAAACTCAGTTAGCTCCTTTCTGCTGAGCCAACCAGGCCCTGTCCTATTTCTTGCCTTCTCTTGGTACCTTGCCTAGCATTTCTCTGTCCGCCTGCCAGGAGGCAGAATATCCTGGCCCTTGAGTCTTGTTCCCAGTGCCTTGTCTGTTCTCTGTCCGCCTGCCAGGAGGCAGAATATCCTGGTCCTTGTGTCTTTGTCCCTGTGTCTCTGTCTGAACTCAGTCTTACTTCTGTCTGTCTCCTTGTCTGTGGTTCCTTCTCTGCCATGTCTTTTCTTGTGTCCTCACTATCTGTGCATCTGCAACCTTGCAGCTCTGTCTGCACGGCTCCCTAGCCGCTCTGTCTGCACGGCTCCCTAGCCGCTCTGCCTGCACGGCTCCCTAGCCCCTCTGCCTGCACGGCTCCCTAGCCGCTCTGCCTGCACGGCTCCCTAGCCGCTCTGCCTGCACGGCTCCCTAGCCGCTCGGCTCCTTAGCCGCTCTGCCTGCTCGGCTCCTTAGCCGCTCTGCCTGCTCGGCTCCTTAGCCACTCTGCCTGCCCGGCTCTCTTGCCGCTCTGCCTACTCCGCACTCCTGCGGCTCCGCATACCTGCACCTCCTGTGTGAACAGGTCCAAATCTGTTCCTTCATATTCCACTCCTTCCTGCCTATATCCATACCTGCACCTCCTGTGTGAACAGGTCCAAACCTGTTCTCTCATATACCACTCCTGCTTGCCCAGTGTCTCCAAGCCGTGCCCGCCTGCCCAGTGTCTCCAAGCCGTGCCCACCTGCCCAGTGTCTCCAAGCCGTGCCCGCCTGCCCAGTGTCTCCAAGCCGTGTCTCCAAGCCGTGCCCGCTTGCCCAGTGTCTCCAAGCCGTGCCCGCTTGCCCAGTGTCTCCAAGCTGTGCCCGCTTGCCCAGTGTCTCCAAGCTGTGCCCGCTTGCCCAGTGTCTCCAAGCCGTGTCTCCAAGCCGTGCCTGCCTGCCAGTGTACCAAGCCGTGCCTGCTTGCCCAGTGTCTCAGCCTGCCTGTTAGTCACACCTGTCCAAGTGACTTGTCCCCGAGTGGTACCAGCAGCCAAAGCCAGACACCACCCTGGAGTGGCACCTGACAGCTATCTGCCGCACAAGCCTGACCTCACCATCAGAAGCTCCAGTGAAGACTGAGGTAGCTGTCGTAGTCACGCCCCTTGCAGGGTAGTCTGGTTTGTGACACAGTGGGGCCACAAACCCCCGGCTCGCGCCATTCAGCCAAGGCGCGAGCGTGACAGTTACCTGTACCTGTCCTTTGGACTATGTTGGAAAAACGAAGAGAGAATTGAGGGTGAGGGTGGGTGAACACCGTAATGATATAAGAAACAAGAGAGATACACCAGTGGCCCGCCATATCAATGAAATCCATGCTGGTCGACTATCTGACATTACATGTACCTTGGTGGAACTGGTGAAACCTAAAATTAGAGGGGGATCTGGATAGGCTGATTCTGAAATGTGAGGCTGAATGGATATTCAGATTACAATCTCTCTGTCCAAAGGGATTAAATGAATCTTTGTCCTATGCATGTTTTATTTACTACAATACCTTTTTCTGCGTCTTTTTTTCACAACTTTGATGGATTGATATGATTATAAAAGCATACTATATACATGTTTGTACAAGTTCTATATTATAATGGTTTTTGTTCCATGTTGCTATTTTTTTTCTTTTTTGAATATTTATATTTGTGCTGGAGGTTTCATCCTTATAAATAAGAATAAATTTGATAGCGCAGTATTGCAAAAAAATAAGCGCCTTATAGCGCAGTATGTGATCATTGGGTGCCCCGTGGTATATGAAAATCTGTTGTTTTGAATACATGCCAGGAAGAGAAGGAGATGATGTCTGCGCTCCACAATTTGGAACGCAGACCGCTTCTGGTATGATGGGACAAAAATGACATGTGCGCTACACATTCTGGAACGCAGGTCACCTCTGGTGAGCGGGAGATTTTTCTAATCCCGTGGTTAAGTTAACTGGAAATGAGGCGGCGTTCTGTACTCAGAGGGTGAGACTATATGTCATTTGTACTACGGCATACTTATTACCCAGTCTGCATCCGCTGACGATTGGTTAGGCGGAGTCCATTGGGGCTCTTTCCATCGGGGGTGGTTATTTAAGTCCACTTGATCGAGTGCTGGGGCATGTCATCATCATTATGGCATCCAGCATCCGTATCTGATGAACCTCCTGATGGACCGTGTCACCAACATGGAAACACATCGGGGTGCACCTGATTCATGATAACTTTTACTCCATGAGATATCAATATGACATGTCTACATTGCTTCAATAGAACTGTGTTGTTAATATACTTTTGAGATTTTTTGCATATTTGTTTGGTCATTAGAGGACACTATGCATTGTTGGCTCGATGTGCCACATTGATTTGTGCTCCATTTTTATCTTTATTATTGATGTTTTGGAGTGACCAATTTGTGGGATCTTTTTATACCAACATGTCTCGTTGCAACACTGGATTGGTTATTACATAAGCAATGTTTTTTTGAGGATATTCACCTCATTTGCTATGAGAATATAATTATAAATGGGCATTTTTTTGAGTCATTGCAATATTGTGAATGAGGTTATGTGTTGTTTTTTCTACCAGATACCTTCTTAGCTTAGACTCTCTTCATTTCTTCATTATGCATTGTTTTCCCACCTTTATTGGTAGGGTGCATTAGGGGAGTGAGGGATAACCTACGTTGAGTGGGGGCGCCAAAATCGTAGGGTGCCAACCTCCATAATCAGTTAGGAATCATCATAGGCATATTGTAGGGTATCTGTTAGGATAGATTTATCCTGGTAAATCTTGGTACATACCTTCTTGAAGTATATTTGGGGTCATTGTCCTGCTGTTAGACCCATGACCTAAGATGTAAACCCAGGTTTCTGACACTGGACACTACATTGCAACCCAAAATCTATTTGTAATCTTTAGATTTCATGATGCCTTGTACACAGTCAAAGCACCCAGTGACACTATCCGGACTATGCAAGCTTTCAGAAAAAGGACAACTAGACAAAAAAATACAAAAAATACCTCTCAAAAGTTGACTTTATTAGCGTTTAATGAATATATTTAAAATATATATAGCATCGACACGTGTCACACTTTTAAAAAGAAAAAAGGGAAATATTGTGGGTTTTAGTAGATAATGATCATCAGGTAGCGTGTGTGTATATATATATATATATATATATAAATAAATGGTATATATATATATATATATATATATATATATATATCCCGCAAATAATATATATATACTGCTCAAAAAATAAAGGGAACGCTGGTCACTCTTACTGAGCAGACACATGGATGTTAGTGGCCTTCCTTTCATTTCTACCTGTCGTTTATTCCATTGACGCAACAGCAGGAGAAATTGAATCACAATCAGTGTTGATTTCACAGAAGTGTGACTGTGACTGACTTGGAGTTACATTTTGTTGTTTAAGTGTTCCCTTTGTTTTTTTGAGCAGTATTATATATATCACGGGATTCTGGACCGTGAAGAAGGCGGGTTCTATCGCTGAAACGCGTAGTCCTATCTGCACGACTTTCCTGCGTTATTGCTGTTTTGAACTGCTTGGACCATTGCATTTTAATGGATTTATGAGTAAAAAGAAAAAAATTTTTAACAGCATCCTGGATTATTGCTGGACTTTGCTTTGTCGTTGTTCACATTTGTATGGATGGACTCCTACATCCAGATCCGGGCACAACGGAGTTAACCAGGTCAGCTGAGGTTCCAGGTGGTTCACAGGAGTGAGCTGGTCTACATTGTTGGATATATATATATATATATATATATGTATACATACTGTACATGCAGGCTCACTGACCATAATATGTCCCTATAGAGCTGTTACCTTACCTGACTGCGGAGTTTGGCACCCTAAGAATTTGTCATGTTGCCGCCGCTCAGTGTCAGCAGTGCTTAAATATCCTAAATACCTCCTATGCTAACCCCTTTACTCCACCAAGGTGATTTGCTCGTTAATGACAAGGCCAATTCTTAAAATTCTGACCACTTTTCATGACATATTGAACTTCATGAAAGTGCTAACATTTCTTTCATAAGACTTGCATTTATTTTTGAACAATACTGAAATTTGGAAAATGTCACAATTTTCAAACTTTGAATTCTTATGCCTTTAAATTAGAGAGATATGTCACACAAAAATAGTTAATAAATAATATTTACCACATATCTACATTACATCAGCACATTTTTTTAAATACATTTTTTTGTTAGGAAGTTTTAAGGGTTAAAAGTTGACCAGCGATTTCTCATTTCTCCAACAACATTTGCAAAATCATTTTTTTAGGGACCGCATAACATTTGAAGTCACTTGGAGGAGTCAATATGACAGAAAGTACCCAAAAGTGACACCATTCTAAAAACTGCACCCCTCAAGGTGCTCAAAACCTCATTCAAGAAGTTTATTATCCCTTCAGGTGCTTCATAGGAATTTTTGGATTGTGAAAAAAAATGAAAATTTAACTTTTTTCACAAAAAGTTTACTTTAGATCCACTTTTTTTATTTTTTTCAAAGGTAAAAGGAAAAAATGGAACTCAAAATGTGTTGTGCAATGTCTTCTGAGCATGAAAACACTCCATATGAAAGAGAAATCCACTCTTGGCACACGTCAGAGCTCAGAATGGAAAGAGCGCCATTTGACTTTTTGAATGCAAACTTTGCTGGAACAATTAGTGAACACCATGCCATGATTGTAGAGCCCCTCATGTGCATAAACAATGAAAATCACCCACAAGTAACACCATTTTGGAAACTGGACCCCTCACAGAACTTAACTAGATGTATGATGACCACATTGAACCCCAGGTGCTTCAAAGTCATTTATAACGTTGAGCCGTGAAAATAAAAATTCACATTTCCCCCCACATAAATGCTTTTTATCCCCAAATATTGCAATATCATAAGGGTAACAGGAAAAATTGCATCATATAATTTGTTGTGCAATTTCTCCTGAGTGTCTTGATATCCCACATGAGAGAGAAAGCTCCTGTTCGGCTACTTGGCAGGGCTCTGAAGGGAGGGAGCATAGCAGAAGTTTATATAGCTGAGCCATGAAAATAAAAAAAATCACATTTCCCCCACAAAAATGTTATAGTAGCCCAATTTTTTCTACACGGATAACAGGAGAAATTGCACCATACAATTTGTTGTGCAATTTCTCTTGAGTACATCAATACCCCATATGTTGGATAAAACTTCTTTTTTGGCAAAGATCAAAGCTCAGAAGGGAAGGAGTGCCATATTGCAATACAGATTTTGCTGGAATAGTTTGAGGGTGCCATAACCCACAAGGAAAGCCCCTGAGGTGCCAGAAAAGCAGAACCCCCAATACTTTCTGCATTTTACAAGCTACACCTTAAGAAATTCATCTAGGGGTGCAGTGATCATATTGACATCACGGGTGTGTCATAGAATTTTATACCATTGTGCAGCCAATAAATAATTATTACATTTTAACCAACAAAATTCTGTTTTAGACCCATATTTTACATTTTCACACAAGAAGTGGGTAAAAATAGCACCAAAATTTGTCCCACAATTTCTACTGAACGTAACAATACCCTATATGTGGCTGTACAGTGCTGCTTAACCAGGCAGCGAAACTCAGAAGGGACGGAGCGCTTTTGGCCTACAGAAGTGCAGATATTGATAGAATAGTTTGCAGAGCCCCTAAAATGCTTGTAGAGCTGAATCCCTCCCTAAAGTGACCCCATTTTGGAAATTATACCCCTTTATTTTATCTATAGTTGTAATGATGATTTTTACACTACGAGTGTTTTCCAGAAACAAGCAGCATTGAATGTTGCTGAGTAAAAATTGCAAACTGTCATAGTGACTAGAAATGAGCTAACCTTGTAAGGTTCAGTTTGATTCGTTCAATGATTAGACGTTCGATGAACATGTTCGCTGACTAGTTCAACGAACGTACCGCAACCCCATTGGATTCAATGAGAGGCCAAACCAAATGTATACACAACATGTTATAAGGTGATAAAAAAAACTTCCCAAAAAGCAATACTTAGGGACAGAAACCTTGAAAAGTGATATCAATTGACCCACAATAGAAATTTGCAAATGACAAAGTAGCATTCAGCTATGGGCCATGCATGGGGTATCAGGGTCTTAGGGCAGCATTTACAGCTTTGAATTGAAGTTTAAGATGAGATGGATAATGGCCCTGTGTAAGCCTTCTCTGGTGAGAGGCCTGATTCCTCACGCAACATCTCAAACATGTTTTTGGATCAGCCACACTCAGATAGCACAAACATCAGCTTGGTATACCACAAATGTTATAAAAATTTAAGGATAGTAACATAGGTAGCTGATTGAAAGTAATTACAGGCCTGTCAGTCTGGGGATCCCTACTGCTGCAGGCAGCAGACACAAAGGAGACACAACTTGGAGTACAAACATTTCCCAAAATTATTGACACATACCACTAAAGTGTCATAAATTTCCCAGAGTAGAAAAAGTATAATTGTGCAGATTTTGTTTAACACTTCTTATCACGGTCCGGTCAGCGCTGGCAGACAGCCACGGCTGAACAGCGACTCAGCCACACTGCAGAGGGGCTCGGTGTCAGCTACAGCGGGGAAAACTCTGGCAGACAGGACCTGGGATGTCGAAGTTAGCAAGCAGCACAGGACCTACGGTCATGTGACTGAAAGGGGCAGGGCTTAGCATCCTGCTGCAGAGATACTGCAGGATGCAGCTATAGGAATCCTCAGGTCAGACAAACGGGGGTCATACACAGAGATAGCAGTACAGTACCAAGGATGAGACAGAATGGATAGTCGGGGCAAGGCAGCAGTCAAAGCCAAGCAGACATAGAAGGTACCAAAACAGAATCCAACAAGCAGTATCCAGAGAAGAGACCGAGTCAAAACCAAAGCATCAGGCAAACAAGAACACAGCACAAACACACTCAGGGGTCAACACACTCTGCCAAGGGCAAAAGTATAACTGATGGGGATTGGCGCTTCCTGGGGCTATAAGAGGCTCTCCCCAAACCAAGGAGAGGCCACAATAATAAGCCCCAGGTGTGCAGGTAAGAGCCTGAACTGGGATCATAATATTAACCCTAGAAGTGCAGGTCCAACAGTACAGGACTCCAGACATTAACCCCAAGCGTGCGGGTCCAGTCTGCACTGGGATCATGCCACTTCTGTTAATGTATAGTCTACTCGGCTCCCTTTCTTTGGCAACTGCAGACGGCATTATTATTATTATTTATTTTTTGAAAATGATATACATAATAAAAACAAGTCCAATAATCTTAAACAATTTAAGTTACCGACTGCTACTGGAAGAGAGAAGACCCTGCCCTTGAGAGATCACAGTATACAAAGGATGGGTGAGGATACAATAAGTGAGGGTAAAGAGGCTTGAGCAACAGTATGGTGGAGCTATGGTCAGTGTAGGTTGTAGGCTTGTCAGGAGAGGTATTTTTTCAGGTTCCTTTTGAAGGTTCCTATGGTAGGCGCAAGTATGATCTGTTGAGGGCACGGTTCCAGAGTAGATTTGATCTACAGGAGAAACTTAGTATACAATCATTGGAATAGTAAAAGGGGAGTAGAGAAGGAGGTTGCTTGCAGGTTAGTACCAGGAGACAAGGTCAAAGATGTATGTAGGTGACAGGTTTTGGATAGCTTTGTATGCCAAATGTAGGGTTCAGAACCGGTCTCTGGGCAATGGGGAGCCAGTGCAGGTATTGACAAAGCAGAGAAGCCAGGGAATAGCGGAGTGACAGGTGGCTTAGTTCAGCAGCAGAGTATAGGAGAGATTGGATGGGTGCGATAGTGTTAGAAGGGAGGCGACAAAGCAGGAGGCAGTCAATGTGTGAGATGATGAGGACATGCACTAGTGTTTTTCCAGATTCTTGGTTGAGGAATCTATGGATTTGGGAGATATTTTTGAGTTGGAATCAGAAGGAAAAGGAAATGTTTTGTATCTCAGATTTGAAGGAGAGATCAGAGTCAAGCTATTGATTTTGATGGATAGGTCAGTTGGGAGGGTTAGTTGAGATGGTGCAAAGATAATTAATTCAGTTTTATCTAATTTAAGTTTTAGAAACCTAGCAGAGTAGAAAGATGAAATAGAGGACGGACATTGTGAGATTCTGGTAAGTAAGGAGGTGATATCAGGCCCAGAGAAGTAGAACTGTGTGTGATCAGGATAGAGGTGATACTGAAAGTTGTGATACTCCATAAGCTGCCCCAAGATGTAGATGGAGTAGAGCAGGGGTCCTAAAATTAAATATTGGGGGACACTGACAGATAGAGGGAGAGATGAGAAGATGGTGTGTGAGTGGGAGACACTGAATGTCCTGCCTGTTTGGTATGAGGAGATCCAAGATAGGGCCAAGTCTGTGAAGCCATGAGATGAGAGAGTCTGTAGTAAGAGAGAATGGTCCACTCTGTTGAAGGCAAATGACAAGTCCAGGAGGAGGAGGAAAAAGTAGAGTCGCTTGGATATGGTGGTTAGTAGGTCGTTGTTGACTTTAGTCAGTGCAGTTTGAGTGGAATGGTGGGGTTGCAAGCACTCAAAGAGGGAGCAGGAGGATAGATTTGAGGAGAGTTCAAAATGGACATGTTCCACTAGTTTTGAGGCACAGGGGAGAAGTGATATGCGGTGACAGCTATACAAAGAGGATGGGTCAAGGGAAAACTTTTTGAAGATGGATGTGATTAAGGTATGTCTGAAGCATGAGGGAAAAACAACAGTTGAAGATGACAGGTTGAAGTGGTGGTTAGTTTTGAGATGAAGACTGTTGTAAGGTTTGGAATTAGGTGGGAGGGGATTGTGTCAAGTTCATGGGTGGTGAGATGTGATTTGGAGAGTAAAGAGGAAAATTCATCTTCTGTGATGGCGAATTTGTTTTTGGAGGAGGAGTGTTAAGTAGTTATGAGTAGGGGCTATGACAACTTTAGGTAAAAGCTTTGCCTTATGTTGTCAAGCTTCTGCTTAAAGAATGAGGCAAAGTCTTCAATTGAGATTAGTGGAAAGGGAGGGGGAGCTGGGGGACAAGGAAAAAATAGAAAGAACTCAATAGCTGCTAAGTGTTGTGAGACAGGGATGATATGAGAGATGAGAAGTAGGTTTGTTTTGCTGCAGTGAGCAACTTCTGTTAGAGGACGGGCTACTAGACTCCCTTTCTTTGGCAGCCGTACAGGGGTAAGTCTTGTAGATGAGGGCCAGAATGAACTCAAGTGGATGGCAAGCTCTGCATAAAATGACCACCTCATCTTCCTCCACCTTAACATCACACACAGTACAGCCCTCATAAGTGGCACTCCAATTACCCTTGTTTCCCCCTGCGTCACAACTTTCCTACCGCCAAACTGACTGTAGGAAACCACAGATGGGTGAGACTTCAGAATTGTTTGCACATTCTATTCCATGGGCATCACAGTTCTGCTGCAAAGATTCACAGAATCAGGAAAAAGAAAGCATCTACACCAATGGGCAACATTTTTTGCAGTTGGATCTGGGGTTAAATGAAGTAGAGTCTAAGCAGAATCCAGACCCTCTTCACTAGACGTTAACCCCCAGGGGTGGAAGTGATCCTGATGAGACTCAGATACCTGAAGCTCTTGTGGATTGTACTGTGCTATAAGTGCAGGAAGATTCTGATGGTGAGGAATGTGAGAACAAAGAGGATGATGATTAGGTTGTTGATCCCATTGTGTGTGAACCCAGAGGCACACAGCTGAGTAGCTCATCATAGGAAGAGGAAGAAGTTGAGTAGGTTACATTGAGGCTTCCCACACAGACGGTGAGTAATGTTTACTGATGAGTGAACATGCTCACCACTACTTGGTACTTGCCCGACTATCACGGTACTTGTTGTACTCGGTGAGCACCGAGCATTTCCGGGAATACTCGGCGGGTACTCAGGTCTCCACCCAGCATTTTTGGTGGACTTTAGAGACCCAGTCATGCTGCAGGGATTGTCTGCCAGACTATGAAATGCTGCAGCCATCTTTGGTGCGGTCGTGCAGTGATTGGCTGGCCGCACAGCATCATCAGGGATATAAGAGACCAGATGCTGCCCTGCTTGGCCGGAAACTCCTTTCATATATCTGTGCAGTGATATGCGGGGCTGTGTGAGGGTATGTGGGTCTGTGCGGGGGAATGCGGGTCTGTGTGGGGGTCTGTGCAGGGGTATGTGGGTCTTTGCGGGGGTATGCGGGTCTGTGCAGGGGTATGCAGGGCTGTGTGGGGGTATGCGGGTCTATGCAGGGCTGACTTGAGATGATCTGACAGCATAGGGAAAAGTTCAGAAACTTTCTAACACTATCGAGTTCACTTCAGGTCAGCCGGGGACTCCGCGCAGCCTCAGTGACATCAGCAGAGTCCCTGGCTGAACTGAGGTGATCTGACAGCATGGGAAAATATTCAGAAACTTTCCCACGCTATCGAGTTCACTTCAGGTCAGCTGGGGACTCCGCGCAGTCTCTGTGATTAGAGTTGAGCGAAACGGGTCGAAAAATTTCAAAAGTCGCCGACTTTTGGCAAAGTCGGGTTTCATGAAACGAAACCCGACCCTAGGATGAGGTCGGCCACGAGGTCGGCGACTTACGCGCCAAAGTCGCGTTTCAAAAGTTTGTTTTGCGCTCTTTTTCAGCCAATCAGGATCCACGGACACTGTGGGCAACGTGATGACATAGGCAGGGGTCACCACCATCTTTCAGAAGGGCATGCAAGTGATTGGCTTGCTTTGGTGGGCGTCACAGGGGTTATAAAAGGGCGTGCACACCGACCGCCATCTTACTTCTGCCGATCTTAGCATAGGGAGAGGTTGCTGCTGCTGATTCTGTAGGGAGAGCATTAGGCAGGGAAGAAGAAAAAAAAACTGCTTCTGCTGCTAGCGATTTTGCCTGTACAACACACCAGTCACTGTGTGTGCAGTGCAAGGGGAGGCTATATTGTGGTGGATCAGCGGTGTTGGTTGTTAGGCTGCCTTCTAAGGCTTCCTGACAGCTGCATTGCTGTTTACCCACTGCTCTGCAAACTGCTTTTTTAAAAGCAATCCCAATTTTTTTTTTTGTCCTGCTGAGGTACTGAGCGTGCATTTTTTCACACCATACAGCGGTGTACGCTCCTCACACAGTACCGTGTAACGGCTGTTATCACAGCCACAGTGAAGCTATCTGTGTGTCACTCTGTGAGAATAAGTCGAGGACATGTTCCGTTCTTACAGACCTGCACCTACTAGTTTTGTCTAGCTTTCAAACAGTTAAATATATTTGCTGTTTGATCACATTCAAAACTATAGAGAGACAGCGTGTGTCAGTCCGTATACTTAAAAAAACACGGAGCTTGACAATTTTACGTACACCGGACAGCCGTGTACGTGCACGCTCCTCTCAGTACCGTGTAACGGCAGTTATCACAGCCACAGTGAAGCTATCTGTGTGTCACTCTGTGAGAATAAGTCGAGGACATGTTCCGTTCTTACAGACCTGCACCTACTAGTTTTGTCTAGCTTTCAAACAGTTAAATATATTTGCTGTTTGATCACATTCAAAACTATAGAGAGACAGCGTGTGTCAGTCCGTATACTTAAAAAACACGGAGCTTGACAATTTTACGTACAACGGACAGCTGTGTACGTGCACGCTCCTCTCAGTACCGTGTAACGGCTGTTATCACGGCTACAGTGAAGCTACCTGTGTGTCACTGTGGAAGGATAAGTGGAGGACTTGTTCTGTTCTTACAGACCTACAGTACACTCTAGGGAGATTCCTATTCTGCCCAATTCTACATACACCTTGTAGTTTGTGATACACTAGCCAATTTCTGCCTGTGACATAGCGCTCTGATATTCAGTGGGCCTCACACAATCCAAAAGTGTCCAGTGTCCACTAGTGTGTGCAGAAATTCAAAATCTCCCTTATCCTGTAGTCACTTTTTTCACACCTGTGCCATCGAGCCTGTGACATAGCGCTCTGATATTCAGTGGGCCTCACACAATCCATAAGTGTCCAGTGTCCACAAGTGTGTGCAGAAATTCAAAATCTCTGTGATCCTGTAGTCACTTTTTTCACACCTGTGCCATCGAGCCTGTGACATAGCGCTCTGATATTCAGTGGGCCTTACACAATCCAAAAGTGTCCAGTGTCCACTAGTGTGTGCAGAAATTCAAAATCTCCCTTATCCTGTAGTCACTTTTTTCACATCTGTGCCATCGAGCCTGTGACATAGCGCTCTGATATTCAGTGGGCCTCACACAATACAAAAGTGTCCAGTGTCCACTAGTGTGTGCAGAAATTCAAAATCTCCCTTATCCTGTAGTCACTTTTTTCACACCTGTGCCATCGAGCCTGTGACATAGCGCTCTGATATTCAGTGGGCCTCACACAATCCAAAAGTGTCCAGTGTCCACTAGTGTGTGCAGAAATTCAAAATCTCCCTTATCCTGTAGTCACTTTTTTCACACCTGTGCCATCGAGCCTGTGACATAGCACTGTGATATTCAGTGGGCCTCACACAATCCATGTGTCCAGTGTCCACAAGTGTGTGCAGAAATTCAAAATCTCCCCTGTCCTATAGACACCTTTTTCCTTGTTTTACATTACTATATAGTTTGTTGGATTTTGTCTACATTTCTACAAAAAATGAGGAAGGCTGGTGGAAGAGGCAGTGGAATTGGGCGGGGGTTGGCAGCTGGTAATGATGGTGTTGGTGGTGGATCTGATGGTAGTGGCAAGAGCAAAATAGGACCGAATGCAGGAGGTGTTGAGCCTGCGTCATCGTCTGGCTCCATAAGGCTTCGAAGGCTTAGTTTTCTAGGAGTTGGCAAACCGCTTTTAAAGCCAGAGCGTCAGGAAAAAGTTTTGTCTTACATTGCTGACTCAGCCTCCAGCTCTATCGCCCCTCTTCTGAAGTTGTAAAAAGTAAAAGCACTGAGTCGTCATTGGAGGCTCATGTTCATGAACCACACCTTTCCTTGTGTCCTTCACCCCAACCAACATTGAAGGATGACGCAGGCCATACTACTGATTACTCCATGGAGCTGTTTTCACATACCATGCCTGGATTATCAAGTGAAATGGTGAATTACCCAGGCCAAGATGAATCTGACATGGAGTGCACTGATGCACAGCCGCTGATAGATGATTCTGCTGGTACATTCACTCAGAGCACTACATTGTCCTCGCAGTGTACAGAGCCAGATTCTGACCCTGATGAGACTCAGGTGCCCCTTCCCGCACACTATACCACCATACACGGTGACACAGAGGAAGGTGCACATGACATTGAAGAGGAGGTGATGGATGACCCAGTTGTTGACCCAGATTGGCATCCATTGGGGGAAGAGGGTGCTGCTTCCAATAGCTCAGATGAGGAGCATCCACAGCAGACATCGACATCGCAACAGCTGTTATCTGGCAGGCCCAGAGCACTCCAAAGTCAGGTTCCAAAAATCAAAAGAGTTGCTGGACAGCTTGTCCAGAGGGTCAAAAGATCACAGCGTGCTAGGCCGCAAAATGTCTGCCAAAGTAGGAAGAGTGCAGTGTGGCACTTTTTTGAACAAAATCCTCATGATCAGGCCAAGGTTATCTGTAAGAAGTGCGCAAAGACCTTTAGCCGAGGGAAAAATCTGAAAAATTTGAATACCAGTTGCATGCTTAGACATTTAACCACCATGCACTTGCAAGCGTGGACACAACACCAAACCTCAAGTGCCACATTTGCAACTGATCACAAAGAAGGTAGTCAGCAACGCTACATTGTTTCCCCCACTGTAAGCCCACCGGTTAGCAAAGCAGCAAATGTTGAGGTGTCGTTGCAAGGCCACAGCAGTCAGGGAATCCCACTGTTATATCAACGAAATACTGAATATAGGCCATCAGAAAGAACACCAACTCCATCACCATCATCAACCCTCTCTCAGTCCGCCCTGTCCACCGCTACTTCCACCATATGCAGCTCTCAAGTGCAGCTCACCCTCCCAGACACTATGAGTAGGTCAAGAAAGTACTCAGTCTCTCATCCGCGTACACTGGGTTTGAACGCCCACATTGCCAAACTAATCTCTTTGAGATGATGCCCTATCGGTTGGTGGAAAGCGCAGCTTTCCACGAACTCATGGCCTATGCAGTACCACGCTATGACCTACCCAGTCGCCACTTCTTCTCTCGCAAAGCCATCCCAGCCCTCCACCATCATGTAAAAGACCGCATTGTCCATGCACTCAAGCAGTCAGTGAGTGGAAAGGTGCACCTCACAATTGATGCATGGTCCAGTCGGCATGGCCAGGGCCGTTACGTGTCCATCACTGCGCACTGGGTTAATGTGGTGGATGCAGCGTCCACAGGGGACATTGGTGGTGGTACAGTGCTGCCTAGCCCACGGTGTAGGAAACAGTTGGCTGTAGGCGTTCGACCCTCCTCCTCCTCCTCCTCCAGAAGCGAAAGCTCGTCCACAGAGCGTAGTCGTACGAGCACTCCATCTGCAGCTGCCACTGTTGCACACGAGGTTTCCCCCTATCGAGCAGCTAGTGGAAAGCGTCAGCAGGCTGTGTTGCAGATGATGTGTTTGGGCTACAGACACACCGCCGAGGTGCTGGCCGAGTACTTGAAGCGACAAACTGAGTCATGGCTGGGCAGTGTACATCTTGAGGCAGGCAAGGTAGTTAGTGATAACGGCCGTAATTTTGTGGCAGCCATAGCCCTTTCAAAACTCAGCCACATACCTTGCTTGGCTCACACCTTGAACCTGGTGGTGCAGTGCTTCCTCAAAAATTATCCGGAGTTAACAGCCCTGCTCCAGAAGGTGCGAAGACTGTGCGCGCATATCCGCCGGTCGCCTGTACACTCCGTTCGTATGCAGAAGCTGCAGTGATTGCTCCACCTTCCCAACCACCGCCTCATTATCGACATTGCAACAAGGTGGAAATCCACCCTGCACATGGTGGAGCGGCTGTGCGAGCAGAGGCAGGCCATAATGCATTTGTGGGAGGATACACGGCCAGGCACTTTGAGAGCAGACATGGAGTTGACAGGTGTGCAGTGGTCGAAGCTGAAAGACCTCTGTAAAGTCCTTCAGTGTTTTGAGGAATGCACACGGCTGGTAAGCGCAGACGACGCCATCCTAAACATGAGCATCCCACTTATGCGTCTGCTCATGCAAACTTTGACGCACCTTAAGGAGCAGGCGTCTGCAGCCAATGTTGATGAGGAGGAAGAGGAGGAGGGAATCCTTGATGACATTCAGCCATTGTCTGCTCAGGGACCTCTCCTGGACGAGGTGGATGAAGAAGAGGAGGAGGAGGATGATGATGGGGATGATTACTTAGGGGAGGAGGATGCATCTCGTGGGGCAAGTGAAAATGTTGGCGTGGCAAGGTCTGGTACAGGGTTTGTGCGTGACTGGAGGGATGTGGATTTGCCAGAAAGTGCTCCTCCAACCAGCACTCGCAGTGCATCATTGACACCGGGAACATTGGCACACATGTCAGATTATGCCTTGCAGATCCTAAAAAGGGACCCCCGCATTGCCAAAATGATGAACGATGACGACTACTGGTTGGCCAGTATCCTGGATCCACGCTATAAAGGCAAATTACAAAACATCATGCCACAGGAGAACCTTGACCTAATATTGGCTAATAAACAAGCAACTCTTGTAAATCGGTTGCTTGAGGCATTCCCAGCACACAGCAGCGGTGATGGTTCTCACACGAGCCATACGGGCCGGGGGCAGCTTGGCAGAGGTGTTCATGGTGCACACAGCAGAAGTGGCGTTGGAGACAGGGGTTTCATGACAATGTTGTGGACTGATTTTTCAAATACCGCTCACACAACTGGTAATACTGCATCGATGGAAAGTGACAGGAGACAGCAGTTGTCAACTATGGTTACAAACTACTTTTCCTCCCATATCGATGTTCTCCCACACAGGTCATTCCCCTTTGACTATTGGGCCGCTAAACTGGACACCTGGCCTGAATTGGCACAATATGCATTACAGGAGCTCGCTTGCCCAGCTGCAAGTGTGCTATCGGAAAGAGTCTTCAGTGCAGCTGGATCAATCCTGACAGAAAAAAGGACCCGTCTGTCAACCCAAAATGTGGATGATCTAACCTTCATTAAAATGAACCATGCATGGGTTTCCAAGGATTTTGTCCCACCTTCCCCTGATGACACATAGGGTGACAGAAAAATGGCTTGCTTTGGTCCACCTCTTCCTGGGACTTGACCTATTTCGCCTTTTGCATCAGCTGAATGTCCAACATCAACATATGCCATTTTTTAAAACTCCCTAACTGTGCTGCCTCCCCCCCCATGGCCGGGGTCACCACCTATCGCACGACACCGTGCGAGTGCCATTGCCCTGGACAGGTGGGTAGGCCGACTCTTGGGCGCGGGCACTGGCACAGGGTCCCTCATAGTGCAATCAAGTGTCTCTGACGGTGGTGGTGCACACCCGCCGTCAGACACACCGCCGTACTATGAGGGGCCCAATGCCAGTACCGACGCCCACGAGTGGGCCCCCCTTGCTTGGGCAGGGCCCCAGCATTTGCAATCTTTACCTCTCCCTGCTCCTCCGCTGTGTAGTCTGGGCCGTCAAATCCATACTGTGCCTGACACCGTCTGAGCCTGCCTCCTGATGTATAGACATATATTTTGAATGTGTACGCTATCCATACATGTTATCCGGGGATACGGTACCCTTTCTCACCTTTGTGCAATCACGTGCAATCCATACTGGGCCTAACACCATCTGAGCCTGCCTCCTGATGTATAGACATATATTTTGAATGTGTACGCTATCCATACATGTTATCCGGGGATACGGTACCCTTTCTCACCTTTGTGCAATCACGTGCAAGCCATACTGGGCCTAACACCATCTGAGCCTGCCTCCTGATGTATAGACATATATTTTGAATGTGTACGCTATCCATACATGTTATCCGGGGATACGGTACCCTTTCTCACCTTTGTGCAATCACGTGCAAGCCATACTGGGCCTAACACCGTCTGAGCCTGCCTCCTGATGTATAGACATATATTTTGAATGTGTACGCTATCCATACATGTTATCCGGGGATACGGTACCCTTTCTCACCTTTGTGCAATCACGTGCAAGCCATACTGGGCCTAACACCGTCTGAGCCTGCCTCCTGATGTATTGACATATATTTTGAATGTGTATGCTATCCATACATGTTATCCGGGGATATGGTACCCTTTCTCACCTTTGTGCAATCACGTGTAATCCATACTGGGCGTGAGAACGGCTGGCGAGCTGTTAAGCAAGCTACAGCACCTGTGGTTTGCACACGTAAGTTTTTCATTTTTTCAGGAATGACGGTTAGGCCTAATTCCGGAACTGCGTTTGACCTGCACTTACTGGGAAATCATCGTTCGCGGGTAATAATTGTAATCAGTGATCCCCATCACTAACGTTGTTCAGCGGGTTATCTGCACCTGTAAGCGACAAACGCTGGCCTTTTCAGTGTAGCGCACATGCAGCCACGGACATGTAAGGGCATGACACACCAGTTATTGGCCAATCTCATGTGCCAGAGCCTCACGTGTCCCTCTAGTAAGCCGGACTCGGACCATGGGGCATGACGGAGTCTCGTTCGTTAACGGAATTAAGCTTGCAATGTGTGCATCTTTTCTGTAGCTGGCATGGTTGAGGTTTCCCAGGTGGAGTCGAATTTAACCATAGGCTCCACTCCTGGTGGTGCCCTTCTGGACATTCCTTTAAGGTTCAGCTTTGAAATCATACTGCCCACGTAAAACAAACACTTTGCCTTCATGAACGCTGTTTGGAGGGTCATGACTCGTGGGAATAACGCCGACCAATCAGTTAACCTGCTAGAGAGATCCTTCGTTGCTCCCAAGCATGACATCACACTCCCTAGGAGGAAGGTAATGCCACTGTGGCGACCGTACTCCTGGGGGCGACACAAGTGCACTGATGCCCAGCCACTGCTCGATGAATCTGCTGGTACATTGACCCAGACCACTACATTCCCCTCGCACGCTACACAGCCTGAATCTGACCCTGATGAAACTCAGGTTACCCTTCCCATATACAGTTCCATCTTACACGGTGACAAAGAGGAAGCTGCAGATGAAAGTGCAGGTTCGGCCCACCCGCCATCAGACACACCACAGTACTATCAGGGGCCCTGTGCCAGTGCCGTCGCCAACGAGTGGGCCCCCCCTGCTTGCTCAGTATCACAGCACTTGCAAGGTTGAAATACTGTGCAGTGAGATGGAAGATGGGGACGACGAGGAGTCCAGACTAGTACAGGGATTCCCTAGCGAGGAGACTTATTAGATTGTTTTCAATGTTGGGACAGCAATTTTTGGGGAGCACTATACTCTGGAGAATGATAGATGGGGCCCACCATACACTAGAACATTCCAAAGGTGGACATCAGACACTGGAGCAGCATTTACAGGGCCCAATATACACTAGAGCATTAGAAATGGGGCCCATTATGTTTGGAGCATTATTTGGGCCCATAAGACAGTGGAGCTTCATCCATGGGGACCAACATACAGTATACTGTAGCATTATGTGGAGCTCATCATATACTGTTTCAAACATTATATGGGACCAATGATTCTGTATGGAGAAATAGATGGGCCTCGTCATGAGATGTAAAAAGTGAAGTATTTTTCATTGTACTATACCGCTATTTCTTTGCTGTATCGGAGCATGATGAGTTGTGGTATGTGTTAAAGGGGCACTCTTTCGCCCAGGGCACATGAAAACCTGGAGCCAGCCCTATCCCCCCACAACTTTAGCCAAATAACCCCCATTTTTCAGTGCGTAACTTGTATTATGAAGTTAATTAAGGTTGACAAGCTTAAGTAAGAAGAATTGATGCTTTTGGCATTCAAATGGGCACTGTAGGTGTGTTTCCTGTCCTCCTCTCACTGCCGACTTTTATTCCCCATTGACTTACATTGGGTTTCGTGTTTCGGTACGACCCCGACTTTTCCCTATAATTGGCCGATCTTGCTCGACCCGACTTTTGGAAAAGTCGGGTTTCACGAAACGAAACTCGACCCTATAAAACCAAAAGTCGCTCAACTCTATCAGTGATGTGTGCTGGCCAGCGGAAGACCAACGATCAAAAAAGGCCCAGGAAACTCCCGCACAATCAGCGATACCCGGTGGGGGGGCGGTCACTGATAGGTGTCACACACAGTGAGATGGCTGCTGAGGTCGCTGTTGCGTCACAAAACTTGTGACTCAGCAGCGATCTCGCTAGTGATCTCGCTTAGTGTGATGGAGCATTAAGCTAGCGAGATCGCTGCGGAGTCACAAGTTTTGTGACTCAACAGCGATCTCACCATCGAGATCGCTGTGTATGACACTTATCAGCGACCGGCCCCCCTTCCGGGTATCGCTGATCGTCCTCGAATGGCCTTGACATTTTTTTGATCATTGGTCTCCCACTGGCCAGCATGCATCGCTGCGTGTGGCAGGCAGTAGACCAGCGATCAGCGAGCTGGAGCCTGGTAACCAAGGTAAACATCGGGTTTCTAAGCGCCGCGCGGGCTTAGAAACCCAATGTTTACAGTGGTTACAAGCTCCCTATGTGGCGTCCCTGAGGGTTCAGTTGCCACAGAGGTACTGCACCTCCTCCTGAGGTGTAGTGCCCCACTATCCAGTTAAGGTGGAGACACCTGACCATACTCCAACACCTGCACCCCACACCACAAAGTAGTGTAGCATAGCACCCCTTGGTGGCTCCCTGCTTGGAACACGAAACATGCTGGGATGTGGGTGGAGTTTAGTTCACATAAAAGAGCTGGAAGAGTTGCATCAGTCAGTCAGTCTTTCATTCAGTCAATGACTGAGGATGTAGAAGGACAGAGAGTGAGAAAGAGAAGATCCCCAGGAGAGGGATGGAAGAAGGAAGTGCTGCAGCAGGCCACAGTGATCTGGGTCTGCTGGCATAGGAGAGAGACACAGAATGGAAGCTTGATTCTCCATTGGGAAGAAGGATTAGCACGGAACATGAGGAGAATAAGAGAACAAGGACCAGGATTAGAGGAGAACCCTTTTCAAGTTCTGAGCGCAAGGCCGGGGTCCGGTCCCCGAGGTTGTATGGATACTAATGGTCCTGCAGCAGACACCAGAGGAATAGTTACCCGCTGTTTACCTTGATACCAGCTCCCAGCGTGAACATGCTAGTATCCAGGGTACACAGTGGGTAACTAATCAATGCGCGCACTTAGTTACCTGCGTCCTCGCTGGTCCTGATCTCTGGTGAGTCTGCCTGTTTGACAGCTCACCAGTGATCATGTAGCGACACACCAGCGATCCTGACCAGGTCATATCATTGTCGGTATCGCTGGTGCGTCGCTATGTGTAACGGGACCTCAAGGGCATGAATATTGAATATAATCAACAAGTTTGTTTAGTATAGGGGATTGTGGGCTAATGCTTCAGAAATGACTTTTATATTTTCATTTCAGTGTATTGTTTTTAACCTTATTTTGTATTTACCTCAGAGTTCCCGTCTGATTACCTTTTGGATTGGCTAGAAAATATTTTTTAGTGGGTATATGAACAATAGTATGTAACACCTGTGAAACATTTATCTGTATATACACATGTGTAAGGAATTTTTTGGTATTGATTCTGAGATTGCAATATGTATTACAGTTAATGGGATCTTGGGTCTGAATTTTGATTAATGCTATTATAGTGTATTTTATATGTGTCGGGATACATGCTGTATTAGTTGGGACACCTTGGGATATCTATTTGATTATTTAAGGGTTATGAAACTCCTGATGGGGTGGGTTAATATTTTTTAATATTCCACTATTTATATCTTGTAAATTAGGTTGATTTGGGATTACCCAGGGTGCTCTATCTTTGGTGGTTGTACTTGCGTTCTATTTATATGCCTGTAAATTGATCTATTTATGCATTGATGTTTGTGTAGTGGTTGCTTATGTTTAACTATATGCCACATATAAAGTCATTAAATATACTTATATTGTGAGGTATATGATAGCTATATATTTATGTGTATTGTGTTTTTTCTTCTATGTATGTGGTTTTGTTACTTTGTGTCGGCGCATTGAGATTCATTTCGGGCATGTGCAGGTGACCTTTCTTTGTTGTTAGGACGGATTAGTTGTATATGGATGCCAGCGCATGCGCATTGCCCGTAGACTGACGGCGTTCTGAGGACCAATTGGACAAGCCACTGGAGTGTGCGCAGCCTATGTGGAGAGTTCATACATGGACCAATGAATTTGGGATGCCGGGGCATGTACAGTAGCGCTGTATCAGGACTGGCTCTGAAGTGCCGGAAGGCTGGCCGCTTATTACGGTGGATTGGAGGCTGCCATGACAAGGGGAATGCCACACATGGATTGGTGAAGAGTTTGTTTACATGTGAGCAGTATGGGGGTGAAACTTTGCAATTATTTTGGATATAACTTTGTATAATGATGATCGGACGTAGCGCTTTCAGTGTTAATATGATGGCCCTTAATTGGTGTTCAGTGGGACTGTTTTTATAATTGTTTGATGGGGTTTAGATTCCATGTGTACGTGTATATGTTTGTGCTGGTACCTGATTGGTTTTTGATTAATTGAGGGGTGGCATGTGCACTATATAAGTAGGGTTGAAACACCTTTGCACTGTGCTTGATAAAGATATCCGGATCGAAACGTCGCCACAGAAAGCAGAATAAATGTGACTTTTTTCACCAACTATTGAGGCGCTGTCCCCTTTATTTTTTTGATATTGATCCTTCTCCGGGATGGACTCCCTGGATATGATGTGCGTCTCATTTTTTGTATATATGGACTATGGCTTTTTTTGAGGTGCGGTCTAACTATACTGATGTGATTTACGGGATACAAAAGCATGTCATAATTTTCAGATTTATATTTTTTAATATTTAGAAAACCATATATCTTTTATATTACACATCGCAAATGCTAACTACTCTTTGCATCAATATCACGTGAAATTCCTATAAAAAACAGTTAGTTTGTGTGTGTAATGTGAAAAAATTACAGTAGGGAAAGCTCATGGGGTATGAAAAGTATTTCAAAGCACTATAGAATTATACGAATGACTGCAGCCTGAAGCTACCCTCTTGGTAGGATTTTTTAATTTCCATACATCAAACAGGCCAGTTTCTAAGCAAAATTTTTCCAAGGTGGTATCAGAGATCCCATCAATAGAAACAGCAAGATAAGCATTGATTATATCCATATCTTCTTTAAATACCCAATTATAGCCTCCCATGACTAAAATGGGACACTTCCTGCTGAGAAACAAAATCATACAGGAGTTTCAAGTTTGAAAGAAAATAAAGCGAGGATATACAAAAGCTAGAAAATATAAAAAAATCTATCTTATTAGGAATCAAACCAGTTATGACAGGAAAGGAAAAGGAATTAATAGAACAGAAATCCTGTCCACCTAATGTTTATTACTAACCTCTATTATTAATTGTTTTTTTTATTTTATTTTTTTTTTTACCTGACTGGGTTCCTGAAAATTCTTTTGAAGATCCCAAGGATGGTCGACTTTTTCTTTTTTGGCTGGTTCTTGCTAGAATTGTTAAGATTTTCCCAGTATGCAACCCTTGTAAGGGTGAAATAACCGGCTCTCCGGCATCCCGCTAAGTGGAATTGCTTGTGTAATGACTCTGTTATTTTTATTTTTTTCAATAATTATTTTTTATTTTACCATAAAAAGTACAAATAACATATTACATCACAATAAATAAAGTCTCCTGCCACCCGAAGATGGGAGGTAAAGAGAACGAAGGGTGAAAGGGACTCAACTAAAAACAAGCCGGCTGTTTTTACTTACTCAATCATTTTGCAGCTTTCTCGCCAAAATAAAGACTTTTTATAAGCCGAAGATAAACTTTTTACATTGACCATTTCATACATGTTTGTTACATAACTGCCCCATATGATTTGACTAAATATAGTTTAACATTTCAAGTAAATGACTTTTTCTTGTGTGTAATGCTTTTATAAAGTACGGTTATAACCTTTATTGTCATTACACATGTGGCATTTGAATACAGATTACAATCACAACTGTAGATAATTACAGTTTTCAACTTTATTGAATTTTAAAAGGCCAAGTATAAAAATAACTGTTTACTCACTGAAAGATTCAAATTAACAAGTATTTCCAATCATTAAAATGACTGACAATCAATTTCAGTATTACCACTAAGTATATTCTAACATCATTTCCCGTAGCTCATATTACAATAGTTGAAAAAAATCAATAACGCATTAGAAAGGTTTATGAAGTATTACTGTTTAATGCTATATTTTTGCTGTATCTTTCCTAATCAATAGTGATATAAAAAAAGTTGGCTGCAGCTAATTCTGTTGCTGAAAATAAAATCATTGTAAGTAAATAGAAAACATTAAGATTTCTTCGCCATCTGCTGGTGTTTTTTCTAAGAAAGTGAAAAATCAACTAGTTTTGATACACTTCATTAGAATAAGAGTAAATCTGTAATTAATATCTTTTAGAAAAAGTTTATGTTCTTTCTTCTGAGTGTGATAAGGGCAACAAGTTCATAATACTTTAAAGATTCCATTACTGGTATCACATTCTTTATCAAGCTTTTTGAATTATGATGTTTTACATGGAATTTGAAGCAATTGTTAGAAAAACCCACTTGAAAATATGGAATGAGTTATATCCTTAATGGGATTGTACTGGTCAACCCCATATGAATTGCCCCAGTGTGCAAATTGGATTGTATACTTCCCTATCTGAACAGTGCTGCTCCTTCAGTCTAAGGGTACCGTTACACTAAGTGATGCACCAGCGATCCCGACAACGATATGGATCGCTGGTGCATCGCTAAGTAGTCGCTAGTGAGCTGCCACACAGGCAGATCTCACCAGCGACATAGCAGTGGTCGGGGGTCGCTACTTACCTGTCAGACGCGGCGATCCTGACGGCCTCCAGCCGCGTCCATGCGTCGCTCGTTGGCACCACAGGAAGCCCAGCAGGAAGCGCCCGATGAGAAATGGTACAGGGAGTTCTCGCGCGATCAGCAACAGACAGCGGGGGAGCCGGTCGGAGGTAAGTATCACATGTAGCGATATCGCTAGCAATATAGCTGCTACGTCACAAAACCAGTGACTCTACAGCGATATTGCTAGCGATATCGCTATGTGTAACGAGCCCTTAAGGCTAGCCATACACATAAGATGGCTGAATTATACTGTGGCCGATCAATTGGCCGACATCCTTTTCAATCAGTTCTCCCATACACAGGAGCCATTGTTTGGCCCAGCACTCCTCTTTCTCTGTGAGAAAGCCGCTGCTTATCTCAGGGAGAACAATACAATTGGCAATCTAAAATATGACTGTTAGGGTACCGTTACACCTAGCGATGTACCAGCGATCCCGACTAGCGATATGACGCGGTCAGGATCGCTGGTGCATCGCTAGGTGGTCGCTAGTGAGCTGCCACACTGGCAGATCTCACCAGCGACATTGCTGGGGACGGGGATCGCTACTTACCTGTCAGACGAGGCAATCCTGCGTCCTCCTGCCCGGCTCCACGCGTCGCTCGTCGGCGCCACAGGAAGCGCCACAGGAAATGGCCGACGAGAAATGGTCCAGCAGCTTCTCGCGCGATCAGCGATAACCAGCGGGGGAGCCGGTCGGAGGTAAGTATCACATGCAGCGATATCGCTAGCAATATCGCTGCAACGTCACAAAATCGGTGACTTTACAGCGATATTGCTAGCGATATTGCAGTGTGTAACGGGGGCTTTATGCTGCATTACTCCAGGTAGCTGCAGAGTAGTGTAAACTCCACTAGATGGCAGCATAATGAAGAATGAACAGAAGTCCTACACAGAGCAGAACTACAGAACTGCAGCGACGCTACCACCAGGAGACAGCAGAATAGTCAGCAAGTCAGGTCGATACCAGAAAGTAGTGAAGCACCAAGGAGAATTACAAATTCAGAGTCAGAGGAGTGCAAATAGGTCAGTGCTGGTCAGTAGAAGAGGAATGATAAGGAAGGCACAGAATCAGGTCAGAGCCAAGGCCGAGTTGAGTACCGGGGAATCCAAACACATAGGGATATACAGGGATGGAGTACACAGACACAAGCAAAGTCAGCTTAATGCAGCAGGACAAACAGGGATTCTCCAGAGCCAGCTACACACGCCATAGGCAGGAAATATAACTGACACTGCCTGCAGGATGCAGCAGAGAGAAATAGCAGACCTGACTCCAGAATGAGGTCGAGAAAATTAACCCCTTTCATGACCAGACCAGGAAAAAGAGAGAGACAGGAAAAACCCAGTCGGGATCATGACACAGACATTCACAATTGACACGTCTTGCAACCATCTGTCTGCCAGCTCCCTGTTACACATTAGACCATCGGCCAATCCCACCAATATTGGTGGGTTCAAACAACAATATTATATTGTGCATGGGGGTTTTAAACCCCCTCTGTCTAGTAACATAAAGAATGACATGCAAATCTTGCAGCTACTCTCCGCCACTAATTTTAAAACTAATAAACTAATTAAAGCTCAATTTCAAGACTACAATTACTGCCAAGAGCCAACACATACTTTACATGCATCTTCCAGGTCAACAACGTTCAACAATAACTACTTGGTAAATGAATTGATAAAAGAAGTGGTTTTTACTGTAACTTTGACTTTTTTAATTTGCTGGAGATCTCAGCTAAAGCAAAATATTTAATGCTTTTTTAAGACTAAATTTGCATTGCATTATTTTAACATTTTCTAACAAACTTACACATAATTTATCAAGTATAATTACAGAATGTGTTACCTGTTCGTTAAAAGCAACATGGCATAATTTAAATTACCTGAGATATTTCTGAGAATAATTTTACAATAAATAAACTTATTTACGCAAAGAAGTCTGTTATAGCATTGTGTCTTTAATTGTCCATTTTTCTTTGCTCAAAAGTCTTCTTAGAGTGTACATATTTCTTTAAGCTGTGTCCTACATTTTTTGAAAATATTTTTCTGTCAGGATATCATTATAAATTACAACTAATGCGAAACTATTTCTATAATCACTATAATAATCAATCTTATATAAAGTTTTCTAGTGGATATATATATTATTATGTACTAGGGCCTCATTATTAGCTAATGAGATTATCACAGCTGTGACTTCAGATTCACCTGCTAGGGCATTAAGCATAAAGGTACTGTCACACTTAGCGATGTACCAGCGATCCCGACCAGCGATATGACGCGGTCAGGATCGCTGATACATCGCTAAGTAGTCGCTAGTGAGCTGCCACACAGGCAGATCTCACCAGCGACATCGCTGGGGACGGGGGTCGCTACTTACCTGTCACACCAGGCGATCCTGCGTCCTCACGCCCGGCTCCACGGTTGTCGCTCGTCTCTCCACAGGAAGCGCCGCAGGAAGCTGACCACGAGAAACAGTCCTGGACGTTCTCGCGCGATCAGCGATAACCAGCGGGGGAGCGGGTCGTAGGTAAGTATCAGACACAGCGATATCGCTAGCAATATCGCTATAACGTCACATATTGCTAGCGATATCGCTTAGTGTGACAGTACCCTAAGTTACAAGGTATCATGTATGAGATTGCATAGAAATGTAGCAGAACCATATAGAAAAATAAAGGTATTTAACTGTGCTGTTCTGTTCGGGTCAATATGACCCAAAATTAAATTTGAGACCCTGCAGATTTTTTATTATGCGGATCTGAAACTTGTGATTAATTGACTTTTCCTCATTTGAGGTGTTCTTACTATGAGTATTGTTTTTTTGTTTACTTTTTGCTACACGCTTACACCTCTAATGTTGGGTCAATATGACCTGATAAACATTAACTACCGTATTTTCCGGTTTATAAGACAACTTTTTAACCCCTAAAAATCTTCTTAAAAGTCGGGGGTCGTCTTATACGCTGGGTGTCGTCTTATGCGCCAGGTGCAGACCAATCTGCATATAGTTGGGGAGTGGTCCTGATGACCAAGGGAGGGGGCGTCTCACAGGGAAGATGTAACTGGAGTTATCATCCCCCTTTTCCCTCATTGGTGGCAGCGGTGCTATCTGCGGCTCTGTGCTGGGGGTCAGCAGCGGCGGCGGCTCCTCTTGTCTAGCATGGGGGCTCCATGCTGGGGGTCGGTGGCTGCTCCTCTTTGTGCAGCTGAGGGGCGGCGGCTCTATGTCCAGCATCGGGTCTCTGCCGGCATATCCCCAAAGCCCGGAGGCCCAGTCAGCTTCATTGCTGCGATGTGGTGGCCTCCGTGAAAATGGCCACTGTAGCCCGTGCAAGCTCAGATTCAGATGTCGTCTCCAGAGATCTCAGGACGAGATCTGAATCTGAGCATCTTTTAAGAAGATTTTATATTTTAACTGGAAAAGTTGGGGGGTCGTCATATACGCCCAGTCATCTTATACGCCGGAAAATATGGTAATTGTTTCTGCCTGCAAAATTCATTTGTTTCCCTGTGTACATACACATCTTTACCGGTATGTAGCATATAAGTTATTCTTTTCTTCTCAAATGATTCAATTCTGTTCTTTAGACTGCATGTTGTAGAGCCATTTTTTGATTACTGTGTC
Source organism: Dendrobates tinctorius (assembly GCF_039654945.1). NCBI lineage: Eukaryota > Metazoa > Chordata > Amphibia > Anura > Dendrobatidae > Dendrobates > Dendrobates tinctorius. The sequence continues at coordinate 5,133,570 of NW_027361858.1, read as the reverse complement.
ATGATGTAAGCCTAATTTTTCATTTGTTTATGATCAACCATGTTCACATACAGTTTAATAATGAAATAGGTATTCAAATAAAACACTTACAGTAGCTAAAATCAAGCTTTTTAATAGGTCGGTTCATATAAGGCTACTTTCACACATCAGGTTTTCTGCGTCAGGCGCGTTCCGGCGTCATGCCGGAGCGCCGGATCCGGCAAATATTTTGTAAAACCAGATGTGACGGATCAGTTTTTCTGCCGGATCCGTCTTGCGCTTGATAGCCAAAACCGGATCCGTCTCATCCGGTTCATCCGGTTTTCGATACGTTTTTCGAACGGATTACGCCGGATCCGATTTTTAAAATCGCCCCTTGTGGCCTTCCGAACGGGATTGGCTACTGAAAAACTATATATAGCGTGTTCCTACAGCCCTTCTTTGACAGGTTGTAGAGGAGAAAGTGCAGGTTGGAGAGAATAGCAAGTTACTGGCGAAGATGGATGTTGTGATTGGAAATATTTTGAAGAATTTGGCGGATTTTACAGCGGAGGCGAATCGTTTGAGGGTGATTGTTCTGGAGAAGGAGAGAGCGAGACAGCAGCGCATCAGGCATCGTAGAAGACGTTTGTGGATCCACCCCATCACAGCCAAGAGAATGACGCTTGGGGTCTATTCTACACTCTGCATGGACCTTAGACGAAACCCGGATAAATTTTTTGGATATGTTCGGATGAAAATGGAGAATTTTGATTACTTGGTGGAGCGCATTGCACACCTCATAAGAAAATCGGACACCTATTGCCGCTTCTCTGTTTCACCCGCAGAGCGTCTGATGGTGACTTTAAGGTAAGCCACATTTATTGGATATGCCTCGCATCAGAGCACACTTTCACTGCAATCTTGTTGGTGGTAGCTGAGTTTTGGTATGTAATGCTGTGATTTTAAACTAATTGATTGTTTTTTAATTCCCCACAGATTTCTTGCAACTGGAGAATCCCTTTCGTCACTGCATTTCCAGTACAGACTCGGGATTTCCACCATATCTGGAATAGTGAAGTACACATGCCGTGCACTGTGGGACTCCTTAGCTGAAGAGTTTTTACCAGAGCCCACAACAGAGAGGTGGCTTGAAATTTCAGAAAAGTTTCAACAGATATGTCAGTTTGCGAACTGCTTGGGAGCTGTGGACGGGAAACATATCCGCATTGTAAAGCCAGCCGGATCGGGATCGGAATATTTCAATTACAAGAAATATTTTTCAATTGTCCTCATGGCCATCGCTGACGCGGAATACAAATTTATTGCTGTTGATATTGGGGCCTATGGCCGCTCCAATGACTCTCAAGTTTTCAAACTGTCTGCCATGGGGCGTAAACTGTATGGAAACACCTTCCAGTTCCCATCCCCTAGACCACTGCCGCAAACATCTGGTCCACCTATGCCATTTGTCTGTGTAGGGGATGAAGCCTTCCAGTTGTCAGAACACCTTTTGAAACCATACGGTAGCAGAGGATTGTCAAGAACAAAACACATTTTTAATTACCGCCTCACAAGAGCAAGAAGAATGGTTGAATGTACCTTTGGTATTCTGACAGCCAAATGGCGGGTCCTATTGACTGCGATCAACCTCAAGACAGAAACTGTGGACGAGGTGATCAAAGCTTGCGTGGTACTCCACAATTTTGTTATCTGCAAGGAACCCATTTCCATTGAGGACACCTCTGAAGAAACCACCTTGCAAGATTACCAGGACATTACCACTAGAAGTTCTGTGACGGTTTCAGTAATGAGGGACAATTTTGCACTATACTTTATGTCACCTCAAGGCAGAGTACACTGGCAGGATGACAGAGTGTGAAAGATTTGTGCCCTACTTGAGTACGTACCTTCTGTACCAACAGTATATACCTTTGCCAACCAAAGTTGGCAATCTTGTCATGGTCTTAATATTTTTACCTTTAGGCCACAGGTGTGTACCTGGTTGCGTTTTATGCAAAGTATTTCACCTTTTAACAAAAGTTGTGTACATTGTTAGGAAATCACCAACAATAAACACAACTTTTTAGGTGAAATACTTTGCTTCAAACACAACCAGGAACACAACTGTGGCAAAAAGGTAAAATTTACCCACAGTTATATACCAGGTTTTGAATACCTTTTGACCTTTGAAATTATTTAACCTTTTTTTTATACATATTTCGCCGCAGAAAGAAATGACAGACAACCATTGTAAAACGATAAGTTAACTTTTATTTAAATTTTTTTTTTTGTAAAATGTTTTTAAAGTTAAAAAAACTTTTTTAATAAATGTTTTAAACCAACCAAATGGGCATTTTTATTAACAAAAAAACATTATAACTCGGTGTAGTGTGGGGTGGAAATACTTCTGGAGGGGCTGCGGGACACTTCGACACTGGGAGTGTGGAGAGAGGACTGGGATCGTGGTGGGGAAGGAACAGTTAGAGGTGAAGGTGTGGAAAAAGCTACATAATGGGTGGACATGTGGGAGGCAGAAGAGGTGGTGGGCGGTGGAGTTGAGGGTTGGGCAGGGACTGTAGGAGCAGATGATGTTGATGGAAAGTTGTATGGGGAAGGAGTTTGTTACGGGGCAGGTTGCTGGAAGTGGGGAGATATATGGTACTGGGGAGGTTGCTGGTACTGGGGAGGTTGCTGGTACTGGGGAGGTGGCTGGTATGTAATAGGAGGGGGAGGATGGAAAGTGGCTGGAGGGGGTGCAGGTGGAGGAACTACTGGGGTGGGAGGAGGAGGTTGGGAGGTAACGTGCTGGAGAGCACCGGGGCATGAATGCATTACATGCATCTGCTGGGTAGGAGAGAGCGTTTCCATGCACTCCACAACAGACCTGAAAAAGGTGTGGTTTGGCGAAGATCTTGCTTCTGAATGCATGGTTTGCAGAAGTGTCTTCACCTCCAGAATGCTAGAGTTGATCTGCTGAAAGCCTGCGGAGATTTGCTCTGACAAGACTTTTAGACAGTTCTGGAAAGATGCATTCAGATGCAAGAACTCTGGCGCATAAGTCTTTTCCTGACCCCTCTGCCGCTGCCGCCCAGTACCCGCAGGTGTACTAGAGGTGGCAGGGGCAGAAGGGTGGGGTAAGGGAAAGCGATCTCCTCACCAGCAGCTTCATGTAATGTAGGCGGCCACGATGCTCCTGTGCTGGTGGATGGGACAGATGGGTCGAATGTGTGGGAAGGCTGGGAAGGTGCAGATGTACCGGGGCGGTCGAAGTGTCCCTCGGTGCCGGTCTCCTCAGGGATCGCCTCAAAAGGGTCCAATCGTGCAGGTTCCCAAGTGCTGCTCACCGTGCTGTGGAATAAAGAGAAAAAAAAATCAATTAAAATAGTGACATGGCATGGCCCTGGCTGAAAATAAATTGTTACATCTAAACATTTTTTTTTCACATGTGGTGTGTAATATTTACCTTCTGGTGACCATTGTATCCCGGAGGAACGACAGGGCTCGTGCGTACTTGTACTTGCTCCTGCGTCCTCCAGATCCACTTGGGGCCCGCATCTCTTTATTGAACTCCTTCTTGAAACGATCCCTCACAGACCGCCACTGCTTCACAATTCTGTCCCCTGAAATGAGAAAGGACAAAGTGGTTAGTATACAACATCAGTGTTTCCCAAACTCCAGTCCTCATGGTCCCCAGGGGTCATGTTTTCAGGATTTCCATAGTAAATAGAAATCCTGAACACATGATCCGTGGGGACCACGAGGACTGGAGTTCGGGAAACATTGGTTTACATCAAGCAACCGGTACTGTATAAACTTACGCTCTTTAATATGGGCCCGAGCATCGAGGTCCTCCCAGCGGCCCACAAGGAGCGAACAGATTTCCTCCCAGAGTCGTCGGGTAACAATCAGGTCAGCATGGCGGCGGTCAGCCATATTCCATAGCGGCTCCCTTTCTCTGACGAGATCGATGAGGTGGTTCACATCAATTCCTCCATCCTCACCGTTTGAGTCGGGAGCACGCTGTGAAGGCTGTTAAAGTAAAAGAGAAAAATAGCAAAATTAGTCACCACACTTTAAGACATGAAATAAAAAGTGTACCAAAATTTAAAACTTAAATATTATACTTACACGCTGGTGACCGCCGCGTTGCTGTCGCCGACGACCCTGGGAGGCACTGCGAGGACCTCTTGGCTGAGCACCAGATTGGGAAGACTAGAGAAGAAAAGAAAAAAATGTATGTGTTTGGATGTTGGCATTTGTTTGCTGTGTGAGGTCTGTGGTACATTGTTTTCTATGTGTTGTGTGTAGTGTGATGTTGTGTTTCTGCGTTTGATGCAAAAAACTTACCAATTGTGAGCCCACTCCAGGTGTCTGTCCACCCCTTCCTCCTTCTTCTTCTGAGAGCTCCTCTTCAGCTTGTGATTCCTGTTTTGAAATAAAAGGCAATGAATAGACATATATTACAGAGATGATGGATTTTGGAAATAAAAACTTACCGTCAAACGCTGACGATGCGAGGGAGGGCTCCCAGAAGAAGATGTGCTGTCATGTTGCTGGCCAGACTCCATGGCTGTGGGTAGTGCTGCTGCTGTTGCTGCTGCCAGTTCTGCCAGTGCTGCTGCTGCTGCTGCATCTCTTGGGCGGCTGTTGAATAAAGAGAAACAAAGGGCCAATGAATATCTTGATATTCCATGGCCCTAGTTTTGAGGAATGGGGTATTTGATAATTACCGGCTCTCATCTACTGCTGGACTCCCCTCCCGTTGTTCAGCTTGGTTGCTTTGCTGCTCCATTTGGGGTGGTGGTGGTGCTGATGGTGCTGCAGTGGTCTCCTGCCTTCTCCTGCGCCTGGTTGCTGTCTTTGGTGGCATGTTGGGTGTGGCTGAGGGTCCCACTGTCATGCTTTTATATATGTGTGATGTGGGCAGAGCTACTGAGCATGCTCAGACCTAAAAAAACTGATCCGGCCACCGGAACTGGCTTTCGCCGGATCCGGCGCATTGCGGCGCTCATAGACTTTCATTGTGTGCAAAAGCCGGACGCGCCGGATCCGGCGTGTCCGGCTTTTTGCCGGAGACAAAAAACGTTACAGTAGCCGTTTTTTCCAGACGCCGGATTGCGACACATTGCCGGATCCGGCGAAAACCGGATGAAACGCATGGCCATCCGGCGCGATCTGGCGCAAATGCAAGTCAATGGGGGGGAAACCGGATCCGGCATTGCATTTCGCCGGATCCGGTTTTTGTCAAAAGAGCCGGATCACACCTGACGGCGAAAACCTGATGTGTGAAAGAGGCCTTAACCCGAAACAGTACAAGTGTATAGTAAATGCGAGCAGAACAGCAGGGTTAATTTGCTCTACAGTATAACCTTTACAGTATTCTCATGTCCAATACTGATATCCAGGACACTTCAAAAAGGCTTCATGTTCAATCATAGCAAATTTTAGGTCTGTTAACTTTCAACAACTATTACCTTTAGGGCATGCACCAACATGAAAAGTCTAGTCTCCCCTAATATGTCACTTATCATTAGAATGCTATGGAGATTTAAATATATAATAAAAATAAAATAGAATTTTTTGTAAATGTGGCTTTTTACCGCTAGCCTAATTGGATCACTACATTTATTTCCTCATTTTAATATTTGTTTGGCTATGTGATTCTCACTTCGTTATAGAGGGAAATTTATTTATTTTTCCCTCAGTGGTTTCCACTAAGAAAATGAAACATCATTTTCATAACTGTGGGTTTTTTTATTACCGCTAGCCTATGTGACTTGATACATTCATGCACCTTAATACGTGATTCATTATGTGATATCCACTTTGTGCCAGATGAAAAGGTTTTTGTGTTTTTTTTTCTCTCTTTGCTCTGTTTCATGGCTGCTATAATGAATATATAATATTTTGCATATTCTATGCACAGCTAAGACATGCTCTTGCTTGCTCATGTGAAATTCACATTCTTGATTTTAACTGCGTCTGTCTTCACCTGTCAGTTATTTGTGTCAATTAGTTATGCTAATTGTTTTTTACTGGTGTGTTTTTTGGACTTCAGTATAAAAGCGATTTGTTAAGAAATGCTTGTTATCATGACTAAGGGTGCTGTGACACCTGAAACGCGTTGATAACGCAACCTTTTGTCCATACTATGCTGAATTTTATCCTCTATTTTTGCAAAAATCTGAGTGAATAAAGAATTATTTTTTCAGTTCATCATTGAGCTGGATTTTCTCTTCATTGAAACTCTAATTCAATCTCTTCTCCGATACATTGATGCCTCTACTCTTTGCCAGTCATTGCACTGGTTTACCATCCGCTACAGAGTCCAATATAAATTTTCACTCTCATGCACAAAGCTGTCCACAGTTTGCACCAACCTACATCTCCTAATTCATCTCTATCACCCCACCCATGCTCTCCATTCAACTAATGACCTAAGACTAACATCCTCAATAATCCAAACCTCCCACTCCTGTCTCCAAGACTTCTCATGAGCTACGCCAATTTTCTGGAATGCTCTAACCAGGACAATTTAATTAATTATCAATACCCACAGTTTTAAGTGAGACCTAAAACTGCAATTCTTTAGATTTACCTTTGCCTCAAATCACTTACGTCATTATTTCTGTTTTACTCTTACAAAATGTTCTTATAAATCTGGTCCTTTATAGCATCTGTTTACACAGTGTCCATGCACTTAATAGGGTTCTGTATCTGTGTTTATACAGATACTGGCTGGTGACTGGTTCATACAGTGTTATTTGAATACCCTATTTATTTTATTTATGGATGGATCATACAATACATAGACTTTTACCATTTACCTTTTATGTCTCCCCTATTTAATCATAGATTGTAATCTTGCAAACGGGACCCTCACTCCTCTTGGTATCTTTTGAATTATGTATCCTCTGAAATGTAAATTGCTATGAAATATTATGTTGTCACTATAGCAAAAAATTATTATTATATACACAGGAGTCAACACAGTATCCACCATTCTGAATCAGTGATGTTAAATTTCTCTTCCTCCATTAACCCCTTTAATGTCCTTTGATGTACATGTACATCAAAGGTCATATCTCTGACTTTGAAGCGGGTCTGGCGTGATTTCCCATCAGATTATGGCTGAGTTAATCAGCCTCCATGTGCCTTCAACAGCTATGGGTGTATTGGAGCTCCACTCATAACTGTTAACCTGTTAAATGACACTATAGATCTTTGATAGTGGCATTTAACATGTGCCTGCAATGAGCCCATCATTCGGCCTACTATAGGCACTCCTGTGATGTGATCACAGGGTGTTGAAGGGTTGTCATGACAGCCAGGGGTGCCTCTCATTTCAATACTCCTGTGAAATCCTGCATCTAGCTGGCACATAAAGGAGATCGTGATTTTAGCTATATATAGCAGAACTAATGTACCTCTATGAATAGCACAAGTGTTCAGACAAGCGCAGCTTCAAGTCCCCTAAGGGGACTATTAAATACAGTAGAAGTTTAAAAAAAAAATAAAATATGAAAAAAAACACAAAAGTTCAAATCATCCTCTTTTTATCCCATTAAAAATAAAACAATTACAAAAATACACAAACTTTGTATAGATATATCAGAATTAGTGATGAGCGAGTATACTTGTATCTCGAGATTTCCCAAGCATGCTCGGGTGGTCTCCGAGTATTTGGATGTGACTGGAGATTTACTTTCTGTCGCCTCAGCTGCACGATTTGCGGCTACTGGACAGCCATAATACATGTGGGGATTTCCTAACAAACAGACAATCCCAACATGTATTTAGGCTGGCTAGCAGCTGCAAATTATGCAGCTACGGCGACACAAAGTAAATCTCCGAGCACATCGAGTAACGAGTATACTCGCTCATCACTAATCAGGATATAAAATAAATAAAAAAAAATTGAATTGCCAGAATTATGCCTTTTTGGCTTCCATAACTTTGCAATAATATGCAATAACAGCCAACCAAAACATCATATTTACTACAAAATGGTACAAGTACAAAAGCATCAGCTTAGAGTCCAAAAATATGGCCTCACAGCCCCATATGCATAAAATTGAAAGCGCTATAACAGCAAAAAAGCTAAATATTTTTTTTTACAAATTTCAGAATTTTTTCACCACTTAAAAAAGTATACATGTTTGCTATCTGTGTAATCATACTGTCCTGGGGAATCATATTGCTAGGTCAGTTTTACCATATAGTGAACTTTGTAAATAGAAAACAATTAAAACTGTGCATGACATGATGAAATGAATTCTGTCATTTAAAAAATACAACTTGTCCTGCAAAAAACAAACCCTCACAAGGCTATGTGGACGGAAAAATAAAAAAAAAATTGGCTCTTGGAAGAAGGGGTGAAAAAAACTAAAGTACAAAAAAGGAAAATTGCCTGGTTGTGAAAGGGTTAACAATGACCTTAGATCAGAGAAGAACATTCCAGTTCATGCTTCCATATTAATAAATAGGTACTGAGTCAGTCTGTTGGTATTAATGTAAATATTGAGAGCAAAAAGTAGGAGTCTAAAATTAGGCCCAGCAGCCATAGTAATTTTTTTTAAATCTAGGGATAAGAAAAACTAATTGAATAAAAATAAATAATTATACATAAGAATGAAGTGTTGAGGGAGGATCTAGAGTGATCCTTCATGGCTTACCAAGTGATTTCCAAATTAATCCACAGGGTGTTGCCAGCAACTGAGAATGACCAGACGGAGATGGGTCTCTGTTTGGGAGGATCAAGGCAGATCGCTAACCCCATTTATTATGTCACCTCTTTTATAGTATTCTGCTTCGTTATACAAACTACACAGCTACCAATAGCATCGTAATACATTTACTTTATAAGCCAATAGTATTGCAAGAAAACCGGAATATGTCCCTAGCTTTGTGACATGGAAAAAAGTTACAGAACTTCATGAGTCAAGGCCACTATACAACAACCCCCTTTGTTCATACTGGTGTGAACTAGTCATAACAGCTAACAGAATTTATCTCATAAACAACAAGATGGAGTTACAAGCACAAAAAAATGAAGCCTACAGTTTTGATTTTAGTTTAACCCTTCACAGAAGTAGCACAAAATGCAAAAAATTGCAAAAAAGAAAAAAAAAACTTACGGTGCAAGCCTCCTGGAATAACAATCCCATTATCCGTTAGATATGTAAAGATATAAAAGATATTGATTCTGTAAATATTCTGTATAACTATCCGAAAAATGGACACAGAGAGGGATGTTTTCCCGGTCATGTGTGAACTGCTCCCTTCTGATTAAGGGTGATAGATTCATGCATAGGATAACCAAGAAGATGTACTAAAGCATTCATTACCTAACATGTCATTCAGATCTTGTAGGTACTTATTGCGACTTCAAGACCCATATCACCAATATACCTTATGGAAAAAGAGACATAATTTGCCAGTATCAAAGCATTTTGTTGATTGTGGCCATACAGAAAATCAGTTGAGATTTAGATTTATAGACCATGTTCCTCCTCCTAGATTCCAAATGTTTAAGAAAACTGGAATGGACTCACTAACTCAATATTTTAAAACCCAATTGCTTGCATGTTGAATTTAAGATCAATGCCAAATTACAGTTGGGTATGCTTGCCCTTACCAGTTGCAGGATTCTCTCTTATAATCGGTATATTTAGAACTAGTATATTCAAGGGATATTGGATGTTCCGATTATCATATTTTTCTGTATTTTTCAGACTAATCACTGGAAACTTTAAGAACACAATGTAATAAGAAGATATAGTTTTTTGTAAATTTCTAAGATACAAAATATAAAAAAATATATATATATTTAAACCCACAACCAAGATGGGGGCCATGAGTTCCTAAGCTACAGAGAGTATGCTCCACGAGGCACGATTGATTTCATTTCTATTTCATAATAACCATGGAAACGCAGACATGTGTATTAACTCATTGAAAATGCTGTTTGCATGGTTTACCTCTAATCTTTTAATTCTATCTGTATCTTGAGTCATTATTTGAATCAATTTAGCACATGTGTACTGGTACTGTTTAACCTGTTTTTGCACAAATGCACTTTATTATGAATATACACAGTATGTAAAAATGGATTTGTGGTGGATTTGCTATGATGTAATATGTCACACACGATTACACAAACTAAATGAACCATCATGGAATTATCTGTGAAGATTTGAAATGTTAATGTAAATTATGTATTAATTGGTCACTATTAGAGTTGAGCGAAACGGGTCGGCCAAATCCAGAAGACGCCGACTTTGGCTAAAGTAGGGTTTCGCCGATCGAAACCCGACCATAGCGTGAGGTCGGTCGTGTTTCCCACAATGCTTCCTGCACCTTTTCTCAGCCAATCATCAAGGACGCACACTGTGGGCAACGCGATTACATAGGCAGAGTCCCTCACCATCTTAAAAAAGGGCATCCAAGTGATTGGCTGGCTTTGTGTGGCATCACAGTGGCTATAAAAGGCCATGACCGCCGACCGCCATCTTACTTCTGCTGATCTTAGCATAGGGAAAGGTTGCTGCTGCTCATTCTCAATAGGGAGAGTGTTTAGGCAGGAAAAAAAAAGTGCTTCTGCGATTTTCACTGTACAACACAACAGTATAGTGTGCAGTGACAGGAGAGGCTATATTTGTGTGCAGCAGCTCTGTTGATGATTAGGCTGCCTTATAAGGCTTCCTGATAGCTGCATTGCTGTTTGCACAGTGCTTTTTTAAAAGCAAAAATACTTTTATTCCTTTTCTCTGCACAGCTACCAAGCGTTCATTCTTTCACACTTTTGTGTGCAGCAGCTCTGTTGGTTAGGCTGCCTTATAAGGCTACCTGATAGCTGCACTGCTGTGTGCACACTGCTGTGCAGACTGCTTTTTTCAAAGCAAAAATACTTTTATTCCTTTTTTTCTGCACAGTAGTTACTGAGCGTAAATTTTTGCACACACCGTATAGAGGTGTACGCTTCTCACACACTACCGTGTACCGGCTGGTATCACGGAAAAATACATGCTATATGTGTGTGGCTTCCTAAAAAAATACACGGAGATTAACATTTTTCCATACATACACCGTATAGAGGTGTCCGATTCTCAAACAGTATCGGATATCTGCTGTTCTTATTACGGTCACATCTAGTCAGCGTGTGTGTGTGACATTCTGTAAATACATATACGGACATTTCCATTTCTCCATACACCGTATTGAGCTGTCTGATTCTCAAACAGTATTGTATATCTGCTATTCTTATTACGGTCACATCTACACAGAATCAGCGTGTGTATGTGACACTCCGTAAATACATATATGAACATTTACATTTCTTCACACACCGTATTGAGCTGTACACTTCTGATACAGTACCATATATCTGCTTGTTGGATTACGGTGAAATACATGCTGGGTGAGCGTCTGTGACTCACAAAATATATACGGAGATGTCACTTTTTACATATACCTTACACAGCTGTACGCTCCTCATACAGTACCATTTATCTGCGGGTATTTTTGGTACATTTTCCCAAACATGAGGAACTATGGTGGAAGAGGCTGCGGACGTGGGCGGGGGGGCGCAACTGGTACTGATGGTGGTGGTGGTGCATCGGCTGGTTCTGGAAAAAGATCAATAGCAGCTAAGGCAGGAGGTGTTGAGCCTGCGTCATCATCTGGCATAAGAAAGCCTTTAAGGTTTCCTTTTCTGGGAGTAGGTAAACCACTTTTAAAGCCAGTGCATCAGGGACAGGTTTTGGCTTACATTGCCTAAACAGCCTCCAGCTCTATTGCCTCCTCTTTTGAAGATACAAAAACTGCAAGCACAGAATCGTCAGTGCAGGCTTCTGGTCAGGAACAACACCTTTCCTTGAGTCCTTCACCCCCACCAAAAGTGAAGGATGCCGCAGCACACACTTCAGATTACTCGATGGAGCTCTTTTCACATACCATTCCTGGGTTATCAAGTCAAATCCTGAATTCCCCTGTCCAAGATGAATCTGACATGGAGTGCACTGATGCACAGCCACTGCTAGATGATTCTGCTGGTACATTCACCCACAGCACTACATTGCCCTCGCAGTCTACTGAGCCCGAATCAGACCCTAATGAAACTCAGGTGCCCCTTCCCGCATACTTTACCACCTTACACGGTGACACAGAGGAAGGTACAGAGGAAGGTGCAGATGACATTGAAGACGAGGTCATGGATGACCCAGTTGTTGAGCCGGATTGTCATCCATTGGGGGAAGAGGGTGCCGGTGACAATAGGTCAGAACTGGAGAAGGATCTTCATCAGGCATCGTCATCGCAGCAGCGGTTATCCGGCAGGCCCATAGCTGTCAAAAAACTTGGTAACAAAACTAAAAGAGTTGCAGGACCGCTTGGCCAGATGGTCAAATTAGCACAGTGTGCAAGCCCTCAAAATTTGTGCCATAGTAGGAAGAGAGCAGTGTGGCACTTTTTTGAACAAAATCCTACTGATGATGCAAAGGTAAGAAGTGCCGAAGGACCTTTAGCAGAGGGAAAAATCTACGAAATTTGAATACCAGTTGCATGCTTAGACATTTAACCAACATGCACTTGCAAGTGTGGACTGACTACAAAAGCTCAGTTAGCACATGTGCACCTCCAACTGAAGTTAGCCGGCAACGCTCCATCGCTTCCCCCACTGTAAGGCGACCGCTAAGCACACCACCATCAAGAAATGTTGGGGTGTCGTCGCTAGGCCAAAGCAGTCAGGGAATCACAATATTTTCGCGAGGAAGCACTGAATCTAGGCCATCAACACCCTCACCATCACCAACCCTTTCTCAGTCCATCAAGTCCAATGTTAGTTCCCCCATATGCAGCTCTCAAGTCCAGCTCACCCTACCAGACACTCTCAGTAGGACAAGAACGTACTCATCCTCTCATCCACGTACACTGGCTTTGAACACCTACATTGCCAAACTGATCTCATTAGAGATGATGCCCTTCCGTTTGGTTGAAAGCGAAGCTTTCCGAGAGCTCATAGCCTATGCTGTCCCATGCTATGACCTACCCAGTCGGCACTTCTTTTCTCGAAAAGCCTTCCCTGCCCTCCATCTGCATGTGAAAGACCACAATGTCCATGCACTAAAACAATCAGTGAGTGGAAAGGTGCACCTCACAAAAGATGCATGGGCCAGTAGGCATGGCCAGGGCCGTTATGTGTCCATCACTGCGCACTGGGTTAATGTGGTGGATGCAGGCTCCTCAGGGGACAGCGGCGGTGGAACAGTGCTGCCTAGCCTACGGTATAGGAAACAATTGGCTGCAGGTGTTTGACCCTCCTCCAGAAGCGAAAGCTTGTCGACAGAGCGCAGTCGCATGAGCACTCCATCCACATCTGTCAGTGTTGCACACGAGGTGTCCCACTATCGAACAGCTAGTGGTACTGTAAGCGGCAGCAGGCTGTTTTAAAAATTATGTCTTTGTGCGACAGCAGACACACCACAAAGGTAGTGGCTGACTACTTGCTTTGACAAACTGAGTCATGGCTGGGCAGTCTACATCTTGAGCCAGGCAAGGTAGGCAGTGATAATGGGTGGAATTTTGTGGCAGCCATAGCCCTTTCAAAACTCACACACATACCTTGCCTTGCTCACACCTTGAACCTGGTGGTGCAGTGCTTCCTAAATAATTATCCAGAGTTAACGGCCCTGCTCCATAAGTTGCGAAGACTGTGCTCGCACATCCGTCACTCAACTGTCCACTTCAGTCGTATGCAGAAGCTGCAGCGATCACTCAACCTCCCCAAGCACCGCCTAATCATAGACGTTGCTACAAGATGGAACTCCACCATGCACTTGGTTGAGAGGCTGTGCGAACAGAGGCAGGCTGTAATGCATTTGTGGGAGGATACATGGGCAGGCAGTTTGAGGGCAGACATGGAGTTGTTGGGTGTGCAGTGGTCATAGCTGAAAGACCTCTGTAAAGTCCTTCAGTGTTTTGAGGAATGCACATGGCTGGTAAGCGCAGATGACGCCATCATAAGCATGAGCATACCACTTATGCCTCTGCTCATGCAAACTTTGATGCACATTAAGGATCAAGCATCTGCAGCTGAGGAGCAATAGGAGGAGGAGGAGGGAAGCCTTGATGACAGTCAGCCATTGTCTGGTCAGGGAACTGTCGTGGATGAGGTGAAGGAAGAAGAGGAAGATGAGGAGGAGGATGAGGGGGATGATAATTTTGTGGAGGAGGATGCTTCTCAGGGGGCAAGAGAAAATGTGAGCATGCCAAGGTCAGGTTCAGGGTTTGTGCGTGAGTGGAGGGATATGGATTTGCCAGAAAGTGCTCCTCCACCCACCACTGGCAGTGCAGCATTGATACCTGGAGCATTGGCCCACATGTGTGATTATGCCTTGCGGATTCTAAAAATGGACCCCCGCATTGCCAAAATGATGAGGGATGATGACTACTGGTTGGCCAGCATCCTTGATCCATGCTATAAAGGCAAATTATACAACATCATGCCACAGGAGAACCTAGAGCTAATATTGGCTAACAAACAAGCAACTCTGGTAAACAGGTTGTTTGAGGCATTCCCAGCACACAGCAGCGGTGATGGTTCTCCCATGAGCCGTAGTGGACAAAATGGAAGAGGTGTTCGTGGTGCACACAGCCAAATTGGTGTTGGAGACAGGGGTTTCCTGACCATGGTGTGGTCTGATTTCTCAAGTACTGTGCACACTACAGCTAATAAAGAATCGATTGCAAGTGACAGGAGACAGCAGTTGTCAACTATGGTTACAAACTACTTCTCCTTCCATATCGAGGTTCTCTCTCACACGTCATTCCCCTTTGATTATTGGGCCTCAAAACTGGACACACGGCCTGAATTGGCTCAATATGTCTTACAGGAGCTCGCTTGCCCTACTGCTAGTGTGCTATCTGAAAGAGTCTTCAGTGCTGCTGGATCAATCCTGACAGAAAAAAGGACCCGTCTGTCGACCCAAAATGTTGATGCTCTAACCTTCATTAAAATGAACCATGCATGGGTTTCAAAGAATTTTGTCCCACCTTCCCCTGATAACACATAGGTTGCCAGAAAAAAGGCTCCCTTTTGTCCTCCTTTTCCTCGGACTTCTCCAATTCCTCCATTTGCAGCAGCTGAAAGTACAGCCTACACATCAACATATGCCATTTTTTAAACCTCCCTAACTTGGCTGTCCCCCCCAGGACCGGGGTCACCACCTGGCGCACCCGGGCAAGTGCTGTTGTCCTGAACAGGTGTGTGACTCCACCCTTGGGCGATGGCACTGGCATAGTGCCTCTCATAGTACAATAAAGTGTCTCTGACGGTGGGGGGGACCTCATCGCGCAACACCTTTACCCTATCGTCAAACGGAACTCACATTTTACAGAATCAATCACGATTCTCAAAACCGATAGGCACGTACAAGGCCCCTCTGTTTTACCGGGAGCAAGCGGTACAACAAAACGCTCCGCCACCCATTCCACTGCTCTAAGTAACCTCTCCCAACAACCAGAATTAGCCGGACAGATACACAAACAATCATCCAGGTAATGAATCAAGGAATCAAAAGCCGATACTTCACGGACAACCCATTCGAGAAAAGAACTGAATGCCTCAAAAACGCACAAGGCACCGATCAACCCATTGTCAAACACCTATCAACCAAAAAAGCAACACCCCAGTAACACACCAACAACTTAACACTATCCGTATGAACAGGGATCAACATAAACGCCGACTCAATATCCTTTTTAGTGCCCCCTTCCAAAATTTCCGGACAAACTTTGCCACCTCATCAACGGACTTATAAAACAAAGAGCACAGCTCCGGGTCAATTCCATCATTCACCGACCTACCACGAGGGAAAGACAGATGATGAATGAGCCTGAACTTATTCTGCTGTTTCTTAGGCACTACACCCAGGGGTGAGACTACCAAATCCTCAAGCGGAGGATCCCTAAAGGGCACAGATATCCTTCCCAACTTAACCTCCTTCTCCAACTGTTACGACACCACCTCAGCATATTGGTCAGCTGACCTCAGATTGTTAATCACCTGTGGTATCTCAAAAGGAGGGGCAGGAATTTTAAACCCGTCACTGAAAACGGACAACAGTTCCGACTTAACCCCATCCGGAAACCTACTTACATAAGGGACCATCGTGGCCAGTTTCAATGGCGTCTACCTCTTTTGAATTAGCACTCTCTGCTTCTCCTTTCTGTTTCCTAAAGCATCTGGAAGCACCATGCTAGGTTCCTTTGCAATGGGATCAAAGGTGCTTGAATTTTCTGCAATCTAGCACCAAATTTACCCTGGCCATCATTCTATTGCCAGCAGAGACCCTGCTTCTGGCTGACCGATTGCCCCGACTGACCCCCTTGCCCCTTGTCCACAGCTTTGTGCATTTAATGAACCGCCCCCCCCGGCACCCCCAGGAAAGGAATGGCCGAACTTAGTCGGCGTCATAACCTTCAACCACAGACGTATGTCTTTCTTATCCCACCGAATTGCCGGACGAACCGCCTTCCTATGCCTAAAACTGTTTGTCGTAATGGACCCAAGCCTGAACCCCCTACACCCTATAAGCCTCCCCAATCGAATTCAAACAACAAAAAAGAGGAGAACAATTCTCAGGCACCTTCTCTCTAACCACACTAGCCAAAATATCGAATGCCTGTAGCCAATTAGCTAATCTGTGCGGAATCAATCGCCATCTCCGTTTTTCCTCCTCTTTTTGGCTATCATCCTTCTTCCCTTTGTCCAAGTTCAACTTTTCCAAAGGAAGCAGTGAAAAAATCGTGACACATTCGTCCTTCTATATCTTTTCCGCACCTCCTTCTTATGATGAGCGCCCAGTGGGTCCTCAAAGCATACATATACCTCCCCATGCACCCTGTAATCTACATGGATCCGATATTCCTTTTCCTTCTCAGTCTGAACCGAAACAGACACAGGGTCAGCTTGGCCAACTGATACCCCGGTAACCGCCCCCGGAAAACTGGTCCCTCCCTCCTGCAACCCCACCCAAGCGGCTAAATGCTTCGGGATAGCTCCAAATCCCTCCATCCACGACAACAAATCCTGCATGGAAATTAACATCTCCCCCAGCCCACCAATCCATGAAGGAACTTGGTCCACAACTCCCTCACCTAACGCCACCGGCCGGCCCCCCAACCCTCTCCCGACCACAGGGGACCTCACTAGAGATGAGGACAAACAAGACATGGAGACATACTCACCGGGCTGCGATGATGCTGTGACTCCTCCAGCCGCCAATCCCATATCCCGCTGTGTGTTGACTCCGGAGCTTCCCCTCAGACCCTCTGTCCCCAGAAGTCTGCCACCTTTTAAAACAGGCTTTCTCGACGACACCCTCCTGGGGAACTCCATTCTGGGCTCTTTGCTTCTCTGGCCCCCACTGAGGCAAGCTGGCTGCACAGCCTCGGGGTCTTCCGTCTGCAGACACCCACCCCCCGCAACCCCCACTGACTGCCTGATGCACCGTCCATGCTGATCCACCGCCATTTGTTCCAGTCAGGGTGCCCGAGGTACTGGGCATAGCTGACAGCCTCGGGCGATGGGGGCTGCTGCCCGATGACCCCCCTCCAAGTAACTCTCACCACCGCCCCAAGAAAAGGAGACAGATCGCTCGGCTCCATGAGAGCCTGCCATGACGTCATTGTTCATCGCCGACCGGCGAGTGCAGGCCCCGCCTCCCGCTATGCTCGGGGAGATGGACTAGCAACCGCCACTGGACCAAGACCGGCTCATAGATTCCTCCCAGCCCGGGGCCTGCCTGCATGCTTACCAGCTGGCACCCGACCCGGAGGGTCCCTGGAAGGGTCTCCGTTGCCAGTGCTGGGTCCTGGGATCTGCATCAGGGGATAAACGCTCCATGGCCCTTGACCGCCACCTCGCACGGGAAGAGACACCAGCGGCCGACCCGCTGCTTCCACCGATGATCCCTGTGACCTGCTCCTCGATCCATCCGGCAGGCTGCAACTCCGCTGCAGTGCACAGCCTCTCCAATCCAACTGATATGGACTCCATACCATCTGGGCGTGGGACAGTCTCTTTGGCTCCGTAGCGGGAACTGAGGTAACCGGCCCATAAGCCCACTTCAAATACCCCCCCTTATTTCCATACTCCACCCCCAGGGACAGTTGACCCACTCCCTCCAACCCACTGTCATGTGGGCCTCCACTTACGCCTCTGGGGAGGGGGGTTTGGCTCGCTCTGGCCCCTGTCTTTAGGGAGACACTTAGGCCTGTAAACAGAAGTTTTAATGTGCTTGTGCTGAACGCAGTTGTTGGGTACAGTTAGTGTGCAGTGACAGGGGAGGATTTTCTTGTGTGCAGCAGTGCCGATTATTATCCTGCCTTATAGCAGTATTGCTGTGTGTACACTGCTGTACAGACTGCTTTTTACACAGCAATAATACTTTTATTCTTTTTTTCTGCACAGTGAGCAAACTTTCATTATTTCCCACACCGTATAGAGCTGTACGCTCCTCACACAGTATCGTGTCCTGGCTGGTATCACGGAGAAATATATGCTGACTATCTGTATGTGACTCCGGAAATATATAGGACGATTTACATTTTCACTTATACTATATACACCTGGTATCTGCTGATACAGTACCTTTGGTCTAAATTTTTAGCTACGGTATAATCCATAGTGAGTGAGCGTGTGTGGATTAGTCCTTCAATATTTACGTAGATGAACAGTTTACCCTATACTATATACACCTGCTATCTTGTGATACAGTACTTTTGATCAATATTTTGAATTACGGTCAAATCCATGCTGAGTGAGCGTCTGAGGGTGACTACGGAAATATATACGCAGATTTAAATTGTGCCCTATAATATATATATACACTTGCTATCTACTTATCCTGTACATTTTTTCAACATTTTGTATTATGCTCAAATCCAGACTGAGTGAACGTGTGAGGGTGACTCTGGAAATAAATCCCAAGATGTAAAATTTGCCCAACACTGGATACAGCTGTACGCTAATGATACAGTACCCTTTTTTGCTATTTATATTCTGGTGTAATCCATACTGAGCCTGTGAACATCTGTCTGTAACTCCAGAAATATATTTGTAGATTGTGATGCCTTACCCATTTACTGCTTTTTATATAGTGGTCTAATCCATACTGAGCCAGTGAGAGTCTGTTTCTAACTCAGGAAATATATACTGAGATTTACAATGACCCCTACACTGTATACAGCTGTACGCTTCTGATCTATTACCCTTTTACGTCTTTTTATATTGTGTAATCCATACTGACCCTGAGAGCATCTGTGTCTGCCTCCTGAAATAAATACAGAGATTTATAATGTTTAAACAATACTATATCTACCTTGTATCTGGTGATACAGTAACCTTTTTCTACTTTTTATATTCTTGGCTAATGCATACTGGGACTGAGAGCGTCTGTGACTGCCTCCTGAAATGTCTATGCAGATTTAGAATGTTTAAACTATACCATATATACCTTGTAACTGGTGATACTGTACCCTTTTTCAACTTTTTAGATTATTGTGTAATCCATACTGAGCCTGTGAGCATCTGTGTCTGCCTCCTGAAATATATACAGAGATTTTTTCTATTTTAAGTATACTATATATACCTTGTATCTGTTGATCCAGTACCCTTTGTGCCGGAAAATCATCCTCCACCCACCACTCAAAGTGCATCATTGACACCTGGAACATTGGCCCACATCTATGATTATTTCTTGCGGATATTCTTTTTATATTATCGTGTGATCCATACTGAGCCGGTGAGAGGCTGTGTGTTACTCTTGAAATATATATGTAGATCGCAAAATGACCCCAACACTGTATACAGCAGTACGCTTGGGATCCATACCCCTTTTACTGCTTTTTATATTGTTGTGTAATCCATACTGGGCCTCAGAGCGTCTGTGTCAGCCTCCTGAAATAAATGCGGAGATTTCAAATGTTGAAACTATACTATATATACCTTGTATCTGGTGATACAGTACCCTTTTTCTACTTTTTAGATTGTTGTTGAATCCATACTGGCCATGACAGCGTCTGTGTCTGCCACCTCAAATATATGCGTAGATTTAGAATGTTGAAACTATTCTATATATCCCTGGTATCTGGTGTTAAAATGATAAATGCTGGAGCATTCCAAATTGGGGACATCAGACACTGGAGCAGCATTTACGGGGCCCATTATACACTGGAGCATTAGAAATGGGGCCCATAAGACAGTGGAGCATCATCCATGGGGACCAACATATACTGTAGCATTATGTGGAGCTCATCATATACTGTATGGAACAGTATATGGGACCAATTATTCTGTATGGAGAAATATATGGGGCTCATTATTCTGTATGATGCTTTAGGTGATGGCCATAATACTGTATGGAGTAATATACTGTACGTTTTTTGAGCTATTGTAGAATTTAAAATAGATATCAGTCATGTCATGTAAGCAGTGAAATATTTTTCATTTTACTATACCTAAATTTATCTGCCGTATCGGAGCATTATGAATTGTGGTATGTGTTAAAAGGGCGCACTGACACTTTTTGGCCCAGGGCACCCGAAAACCTGGTGCCAGCACTACCCCCCACAACTTTAGCCAAATAACCCCCAGTTTTCAATGCGTAACTATTATTATAAAGTAAATTAAGGTTGCCAAGCTTAAGTAATAAGAATTGATGTTGTTGGCATTGAAATGGGCACTGTAGGTGTTTTAACTGTCCTCCACTCCCTGCCAACTTTGCTTCCCTATTGACTTGCATTGGGTTTCGTGTTTCAGTCGGACCCCAACTTTTCCCTACAGTCGGCCGATTTCGTTTGACCTGACTTTTAAGAAGTCGGGTTTCATGAAACCCGACTCGACCCGAAAAAAGGCAAAGTCGCCCATCTCTAGTCACTATATCTATATGCACTTGATGGCTGTATGCACTTGCTTGAGAAAGGCTCTGTGATAAGACTGAAACATCACCACATGGGCTAATAAAGCGCAAACTTTTTGTCTATTAATGAAGTGCTGCCTCTACTTATCATATATACTGTATACATACCATATACAGTGGGGGAAATAAGTATTTGATCCCTTGCTGATTTTGTAAGTTTGCCCACTGACAAAGACATGAACAGTCTATAATTTTAAGGGTAAGTTAATTTTAATATTTAGAGATAGAATATCAAAAATACAATGCAGAAAATGACATTGTATAAATTACTGTATACTCGTATATAAGCCGACCCGTGTATAAGCCGACCCCCCTTATTTTGCCACCATAAACTGGGAATACTTATTGACTTGAGTATAAGCCTAGGGTTAATGGTCGTCCAAGAAGATGCTCCATAGATAAAACCCCCATATGCTGCTGCACAAGGGTTAATGCGGCCCCATAAGATGCTCCATAAATACCCCCATAATATGCTGCTGCACAAGGGTTAATGCTGGCCCAAGAAGATGCTCATAAATACCCCCCATATATTGCTGCACAAGGGTTAATGCTGCCCCATAAGATGCTCCATAAATACCCCCCCATATGCTGCTGCACAAGGGTTAATGCTACCCCATAAGATGCTCTAAAATTACCCACATATGCTGCTGCACAAGGGTTAATGCTGCCCCATAAGATGCTCCATAAATACCCTCATATGCTGTTGCACAAGGGTTAATGCTGCCCCTTTAGATGCTCCATAAATACCCCCCATATGCTGCTGCAGAAGGGTTAATGCTGCCCCATAAGATGCTCTCTAAATACCCCCATATGCTGCTGCACAAGGGTTAATGCTGTCCCATTAGATGCTCCATAAATACCCCCATATGCTGATGCTCCTCGATTTCATCTGTGGTTTAAATAAAAATTGTCGCAATATCACACTGACCCACAGGGTGGCGGCGAGTGAGATTGATTTTCTGGACATTAAGATCACGTTATGTGGGGATGGTGCGATTCAAACTGACGTATTTCGGAAGGATACGTCTGTTAATTCCCTACTTCATGCATCATCCGCCCACAATGCATCAACCATTTGGGCCATTCCTGTGGGTCAGTTTTTGAGAATGAAGCGAATATGTTCCACCGATGGGGTCTTTGAGGACCAGGCTCGGGATCTTACCCAGCGGTTCCGAGATCGTGGATACAGTATGAGAAACATTAAGTCAGGCTATTCTCGTGCCAGGAGGACTCCTCGCCAACAACTCCTTGACTCTAAACAGCATTCCAGTTCCCCTAGGGAACAACCACTGAGGTGCATCATGACCTATAATAATCAGTGGAATAAGATTAGAGAGATCATGGGAAAACACTGGTCTGTTTTACAAACAGATATTACACTAAAGGGAATTCTGCCTGATAGACCCCTCTTGACTGCCAGAAGGGGAAGAAATTTGAAAGATTTTCTTGTGAGAAGTCATTATGTGGCTAGACCCACTAACCCCCTTTGTGCTAGGCCCCAGAGGTGGGGGTGTTACCCATGTGGCTCATGTCTGGCCTGCCAAAATATCGTTAGGGCAACCACTTTTAAGGCGGCTGATGGTAGTATGGAATATCATATTACAAACTACATTTCTTGCAGCACCACATATGTGGTATATTTTGCTGCATGTGCATGTGACTTGATCTACGTGGGCCTCACCTCTAAGGAGCTTCGCACTAGGGTTAGGGAACATGTAAGGGACATAAGGGCGGCAAAGGAGATCTCAGATACAATGCTGAAGACTATCCCTCGGCACTTTAAGCAAGTCCATAACTGCGATCCACGGACTTTTAAAGTTAAAGGGATCGATAGAGTACATTTTGGGACTAGGGGTGGAGATTACAAGAATATCTTAGCCCAGCTGGAGTGCCGATGGATAGTCACCCTAGGGTCCATGACACCTCATGGACTCAATGAAAAGCTATCTTTTGCCCCCTTCTTGTTGCACCATTATGTCTTTCTGGCTATTATATATACATCATTTGTATATAAGTTGCTTTTGTTCTTGTTTTTAATTTGCTGTTTTTATTCATCCTTTTTAGTGTACAATTAGTATGAGTTATTGGATGCATTGTGCGGGGTTTATTTTGATCGCATGATTTCATCAGGCCCATCTGGACTCGTGGAATGAAGGGTGGAGAAATAATCACGTGGATCCTCCTTTCTTGTTCGTGTGCAGGATATGGAATCAAAACTTTTTTGTTTCCTATATGGATCCTGGAGTTAATCAGATTTTATATAGCTTTTTCTGTGTAGCTATTTTTGTGCCGTAATTACATGTTTAGTGTGCAGGATATGGAATCAAAACTTTTTTGTTTCCTATATGGATCCTGGAGTTAATCAGATTTTGTATAGCTTTTTCTGTGTAGCTATTTTTGTGCCGTAATTACATGTTTAGATATATAACACATTAAATGACATTGTATTATTTCAGTATGATGGTATGATATATTGCACTCTTTAGATACAATGAACAGTAATAAATTGACCATCATGAGTAACTTTTGCAGGGCTATGTCCTGATTGAATGATGGCGATATCATATGTGATGAAAAAGAGTGTTATAATCATTATCATATTATTTTAATATTGTCCATATAAATAAGATATCTAGATATCCCTTTATGGTGTTATCTTTATATACAGAGTTACATGTGTATTTATCCAGATTTTTCCTTGTTGCATGTATATTATTGCCTTTTCATCTGTAACTATAATGGCCGTTAAGCATAATTCTTGTGAGTTGTTTGGCTCTAAGAATTATGCTAATATTGTTTGTGGAAGATTGAAGTTATGGTTATATTGTATGATTATTGAAATCAGTGCTGTATTCCTCTTTTTTCTTTTTCATCGCACATCAATCTTTCCTCTTCTTTTTGTGCTTTCTCTGTTGGTTGCGTGATTTCATCCTCACCTCCCCTTTCCCCTCGCCAATATCTAAAATGGCCGCTGCGGGGTTGCGCATGCGCGGTCGGTCCCGCTGTGAGCGGGCGTCCCTGCAGGCGTCAGTACTACCTGGGGCAGGACAATGACGTCAGGAGAGCATCGTCTCTCCTTGTCCCTCCCACAGGCGATGACGGCCGGACGTGACGTACCGCGATCGGGGCCCGCCTCTCATGCGCTCACTTCCTCCCGCAGCGATGCTAACTCCGGACACCTGTGCCTTAGACATTTTATACCCCGCATATCCAACAGCACCACATATGCCCCCCGATAAAGCCCAGCGCGAAACGTGCGTAGGGGCTCTGGGGACTGGACACTCAGCATATGCATTTTTTTCATGGGTAAGCATGGTTACTGTTTCATTTTTTTTTTTTTTTCCCCATACCTTTCTGCACATAGCACTTTAATGGAAGGCTCTGTATGAATTTTCTATGTCCCTTGGCATGAACTTTACTTCTTCATAAATAATAGACGGCCAAGTATGAGACTCTATTGCATGGGCATAGGTCTCTATGCAGATTTGGGGTTATTTATTACTACTTTTGTACCATTGCATTCATTATGCATGTGCGGCGATTCCATTCCTCTTTGTGTCATCTCTGATATCTGATCATATGATTGTACTTTTAAATGCACTTTTTTTGCACCTGTACTAATAAAGAGCGAATAATTTTGATATTATATTCATTTTTTCATTGACTCTTTGGCGTTATACTCCGATTTCTATATAGGTTCATATATTTCTAAGGGAGTTGTCCTTTTACTTAAGCCATTATGAACGTTCTTTTTTCTAGATAGGAAAAAGTATTATGTTCATTGCTATGTTGGATTATGTTAAATATGTCTACATATACTGTATATATCTACATACAGTATATATATATATATATAGTTGAAACTAGAAGTTTACATACACTATATAGTAAGACACATCTGCATGCTTTTCTCAAAATCTGATATGGAATCAGAATAAACCTTTCCCATTTTAGGTCAATTAGGATTACCACAATTATTAATATTTGCTAAATACTAGAATAATGAGAGATAGAATGTTTTAAGGCATTTTATTACTTAAAAAAATTATTACTGCAAAGTCAAAATATCACCTACACTAAGGGGTACTTCACACATAGCGAGATCGTTAGCGAGATCGCTGAAACTTCACAGACTTTGTGACGCAACAGCAACCTCGCCAGCGATCTCACTTCGTGTGACACATAGCGGCGACTGGCCCCCCACTGCGATATCACTGATCGTACTCGAATGTCCTAGGCCATGTTTTGATTGTTGGTGTCCCGCTGGCCAGCATGCATCGCTGTCTTTGACGCCGACGAGTGACCTTGTTGGCGACTCAGAACTCAGGGATGCAGGTGTGAATCGTCAGAATGGCTGCTGTGTGACAAGGTCCCAACGACCGCCGAGGTCGTTATACAGATCATTATATTGTTGCTGCATCACTGAGTAGATCTGCCTGTTTGACAGCTTACTAGCGACCATGTAGCGACATACCAGCGATCCTTACCAGGTCATATCGTTGTCAGGATCACTGGAGCATCACTATGTGTAACGGGACCTTAAGATTACTATGCTTTTAAACAATTCTGGACTGCCCATTTTATGATGTCATGTGTTTGGAAGCTTCTGTTTTTTTATCAACATCTGAGTTACAGTCATTAGAGACACACCTGTAAATGTATTTTGGGGTACTCGGTTCCGGGGCGCCCATGCAAAAGGGATTAAGTGATGGAATAAAGTTTATGAGTGAATGATTCGTGACTAGTGTTGAGCATTCCGATACCGCAAATATGGGGTATCGGCCGATATTCACGATAATTCCGATACTGAGTTCCGATACTTTTTTCATATCGAATACCGGAATCGGAAGTTCCCATAATGCTATGAGCCAGTTTGATTTGATTCAGCCAATGAGTAATCCTAAGAAGTGTTGGCACATCCGGTTAGGCATGTAAGCATGTTAACTAATGGCATGGCTGTGATTGGCTGCTGAAATGATGTCATGATGCACTATAAAAGCCGCTGCTGCCGCCATTTTGGGTTCACTCTGCTGTGAATTCAGTTAGGGACAGGACGCTGCTCTTGTGACTCTGAGGGACAGTTAGAAATATCGATTTGCTAGATTGTGCTTTACCCAGGCTAGTTTAGCAACCACTGTGAGAAGCTTTCTGTAGCCTTGCAGCGCTGTTCACAGCTGTCGGCAAGGTCTGTGTGAGTGCAGCTTACGCTGTAGTGTGTCCTGCAGCCACCTCTGGTTGTAGACGGCTCAGCGTGCGTCACTGCCTCATAAATATTTATTTTTGCTTTATTGCTGCTCATATTTCATTAATTCTCCTATTACTGTGCATCCATCCGTATCCATCTACATTGGTTGCAAACACTATATAGGAGTAGACAGAGGAGCCTTTCTGCAGCCTTTCAGTGCCAGTGCACAGTTCTCTGTACTGTTCACGGCTGTCTGTGAGGTCTCTGTGTGTGAGTGCAGCTCACGCTGTAGTGTGTTCTGCAGCCACCTCTGGTTGTAGTCCACTCAGCGTGCGTCACTGCCTCATACATTGTCCTTTTTTGCTGTAGTGCTGCTTATTTTTCCTGAATTTCTCCTATTAGTGTGCTTCCATCTGTATCCAGCTAGATTGGTTGCAAACACTATATACTGTAGGAGTAGATAGAGGAGCCTTTTTTCTGGCTTGTGCCCTGCAGCCCCAGCCAGATTAGTATTAGCCTACATTTTGGAGCCTCATCTATTGCATTGTAGGTTACCTTCCTGCATTGTAATAGCTCCAAAAAGTTTGTGATACTATCGCTTTCACATCTTTGGTCACATCCTTTTTGTTTTTTTGAAAAAAAAACACGTAAATAAAGTTCACCAAACACTCCACTTGACAGTTGTGTAGGCCACATTAGCTCATATTAAAGTGTAGTCCACACACTTTATAAAATTAGTGTTTCTTATACCTGTTAGCAGCTGTTCCGGAAAAAGCACAATAAGCCCCCTTTAGTACTTTTCTGCCTATCTTTATCAGTCTACCAAGATGAAGAAGGCAGGGAGTAAGGCACCTGGTCGTGGGTGTGGAACTTCAGCAGGGAGAGGACGTGGGGATTCTATGCCTGCTGCGGGCGTCAGTGACTCAGCATCCCCCAAATTTACCAGGGAACAGTCCTTTATGTGCAGCTTTGTAGGACCTCGCTGTACTCCACTGCTGCGGGACGAACAAATTGAAGCCGTTGTTGGATGGATGGCAGCTAACGCATCGACTTCAATTACTTCCACATCCTCTCAGGGCCAAAGCACTGAAGAGCAGCCATCTGTCTCTTCACCACCTGCCAAATTGCCCAGGCAGTCAGAGAGCCCTGGACAGGATCCATCTCTACTTCTGTTCTCTGAATTTCTTGGCTTGGAAACAGGGGGCCAGCCAAGCAGCATTCTAGAATGTGAAGAAGAGGGAGTATGCAGTGATGCGCAACTGCTTTGTCCCTCTGAATCTGAAGAGGCGGGTGGGCCAGTGCCTATGGTCAGCACACCTCAGTACGCATCAAATGATGAGACTCAGGTGCCACTTTCTGGTGCGTACGGTGCTGGCGAGACTACCCAGGAGAAGCAGGTGATTGAAGAGGGGAGTGTAGATGATGAGGTCCTTGACCCATCATGGCATGAGGAACAGGAAGGTGGTGGGAGCAGCTCTGAGGAAGAGTTTCCCCGAACGGCCAAAATAGGAGGGAGAGGGAGGGGGCAGACTTGGTTGCCTGTAGCCTCCACTTTGGCACCCATTAGGAGCATTCCTCTTCCAAGACCCAAAACGGGCGCTCCCAGGGCTTGCAGTGCGTGGTCCTTTTTTGACACAGTTGCAGATGACATTTGCTTTGTCAAATGCAAGCTACGTAATCATAATGTGAAAAGAGGGAAAAGTGCCAGCAACCTCAATACCACAAATATGTGGAAACATGTGCGGACCAAGCACGTGGTGGAGTTACAAAGATACACTGAAGACGTAGGCCAACCTACAGCACCCCCTACCACCTCTTCAGCTCGTGTTGTAGCCTCTTCCTCCAGCTCACGCACAGCTGGTTCGGCTTCCTCACAGGATCGCCATGGAAGAATCTCTGGCACTGTTGTCCTGAGACCCAGTGACATTCCACCCACAGCACCATGTTCCCTGTCATCCTCACACTCCCAGGCCACTCTACAGCCATCGGTAGTACAGGCATGGGAGAAAAGGCGGCCATACTAAGCAAACCATCCCCGAGCACAGGCTCTGAATGCTGGCATTGCAAAACTACTGGCCCTTGAAATGCTCTCATTCAGGCTGGTGGAGACTGACACCTTCCGTAACTTCATGGCATTGGCAGTCCCATAATACACTGTGCCCAACTGCTTTTATTTCAGCAGGCAAGCCGTCCCTGCCCTGCAAAAGCATGTGGAGGGAAAAATTAAACATGCGCTACTAAACGCTGTCACTAGCAAGGTCCACCTGACCACCGATGTGTGGACCAGTAATCATGGACAGGGACGACACCTTTCCCTCACTGCCCATTGGGTCAATGTTGTGGAGTCGGGTACAGATCTTGAGAGTGGCGCTGTACGTGTTCTGCCAACTCCAAGGATTGCAGGAATCCAGTCTGTACACATTGACTCTTCCTCATACTCCAGTTCCTCAGAATCAGCGCTGCAGGAGCCGTCACGATCTACCTCCACATGGACCCATGAACGCTTACCTGTTACGACCGATATGAGCACAGCCGTGGCCAAACGTCAACAGGCCGTACTGAAATTAATTTCTTTGGGGAATCGAAGCCACACAGCGCAGGAGCTCTGGAATGCCATCAAGCAGGAGAGCGACGTGTGGTTTGTACCAACGAATCTCCAGCCAGGCTTGGTAGGTTGTGACAATGGCCGAAATCTGGTGGCAGCTCTGGGCCTAGGCAACCTCACTCACATCCCATGTCTGGCACATGTGCTCAACTTGGTTGTGCAGAGTTTTCTGAGGGACTATCCGGATCTTGATGCACTGCTGCACAAGGTCCGCATAGAGTGTGCTCACTTGCGGCGTTCCAGCATGGCAAGATCGCGCATTTCAGCTCTGCAGCGCCGATTCCGCCTTCCGGAACATCGCATCATATGTGACCTACCCACCAGGTGGAATTCAACGTTACATATGTTGGAGCGGTTGTGTGAGCAGCAGGCAGCAGTAATGGAGTACCAGCTGAATCAGACGCAAACAAGTCGCACTGTGCGCCGGTCACACTTCACCACCACTGAGTGGGCCTCTATGAAGGACATCTGCCACTTTTTGCATGCCTTCTATGATTCCACGCGGACGGCGAGTGCAGATGATGCACTAGTCAGCATGACTGTCTGCCTTATCTGCCTGCTTCAAAAAACACTGCAAGCACTAAGGGAGGAGGTTTTGGAAGAGGTGGAGGATAAGGAGTCACAAATGCCAACTGCTTCTGGACAGTCTGCGCAACATGGTTCCTCACAGCGGCCTACGCAGGGGACACTTTGTGAGGAGGATGAGGAGGAGTCAATGGAGGAGCAAGACATCTCTCCAGAGGAGGGAGGTACACAATGCTCTAGTAGCCAGTATGTAGAGTGAGGTTGGGGTGATGCAGAGCAGGCAGAGATGACGCCTCAAGCAGGGGACAGCGTTTCTTGGCCAGTTGGGAGTCTGCAGCATATGGTTGATTTCATGCTGCAGTGCCTGAGAAACGACCGCCGCATCGCCCACATTCTCAACACGGCTGATTATTGGGTGTACACCCTCCTAGATCCTCGCTACCAGGACAACTTACAAAGCCTCATAACACCGTTGAACCGGGAGCGTAATATGTGGGAATAACAAGACACACTGATGCATTCCATCATGTTTTCCATTCCACCCGAGAGCAGTGCTGCTAGTGCTTTACAAAGCAGCTCTGTGCATCGAGGCAGTGGAGGTGCTGGCTTGCCCTGCAGCTAGTATATTATCGGAACGCGTCTTTAGTGCCGCAGGTGGTGTACTAACAGACCGTCGCATGCGACTATCCTCCGATAACGTTGACCGCCTTACTTTTCTGAAAATGAACAAGGCCTGGATCTCGCCTGATTTTGCCAGTCCTCTTCCAGATTAAATAATTGGTTGGCAACAGTATCCAGGTCTCCTGTTATGTTCATGTTTCTACCACCTGAACTGTAATCCCTGGGCTCCAAAACGACCAGTTGCTGCTCAGAAGTGCCGTCTGCACAGAAAAAACACTAGCTCCTGTGTTAGTGGGGTTCAGTAATGCCAGCTGCTCCCCTGCTGTTTGTACGGCAATGTCTCCTGTTCCCTCCACATTCAAACTACATTAGATTTTAAACTAGCTCCAAGTAGGCCTCAGCCTACACCATGATTGATCCTGGGCTCCAACACCGCCAGTTGTTGCTCAGAAGTGACGTCTGCACAGAGAAAAACACTAACTCCTGTGTAAGTGGGTTCAGTAACGCCAGCTGCTCCCCTGCTGTGTGTCCAGCAATATCTCCTGCTCCCTCCACATTCAAACTACATCAGATTTTAAACTTGCTCCAAGTAGGCCTCAGCCTACTCCTTGATTGACCCTGGGCTCCAACAACGCCAGTTGTTGCTCAGAAGTGCCGTCTGCACAGAGAAAACACTAGCTCCTGTTTAAGTGGGGTTCAGTAACGGCAGCTGCTCCCCTGCTGCGTGTACGGCAATGTCTCCTGCTCCCTCCACATTCAAACTACATCAGATATTAAACTTGCTCCAATTAGGCCTCAGCTTACTCCTTGATTGACCCTGGGCTCCAACACTGCCAGTTGTTGCTCAGAAGTGCCGTCTGCACAGAGAAAAACACTAGCTCCTGTGTAAGTGAGGTTAAGTAACGCCAGATGCTCCCCTGCTGTGTGTACAGCAATGTCCCCTGCTCCCTTCACATTCAAACTACATCATATATTAAACTTGCTCCAATTAGGCCTCAGCCTACTCCTTGATTGACCCTGTGCTCCAACACCGCCAGTTGTTGCTCAGAAGTGCCGTCTGCACAGAGAAAAACACTAGCTCCTGTGTAAGTGGGGTTCAGTAACGCCAGCTGCTCCCCTGCTGTGTGTCCGGCAATATCTCCTGCTCCCTTCACATTCAAACTACATCAGATTTTAAACTTGCTCCAAGTAGGCCTCAGCCTTCACCATGATTGATGATGGGCTCCAGCACCGCCAGTTGCTCCTCAGAAGTGCCATCTGCACAGTCAACATATGCTCCAGTGTTATTGGGGTTCAGTAATGTCAGGTGATCCCCAGCTGTGTGTACGGCAATGTCTCCTACTCTGTCCACACTCACACAACTAAAGATTTTTAACTTGCTGCAATTAGGACTCTTCCTCCACTCTGTTTGAACTGTATTCCCTGGGCTCCAACACCGCCAGTTGCTGCTCAGAAGTGTCTTTGGCAGAGGTAGTCCTTTCTGGCCAGCCTGGGTCCAGCACGCCAGCTGTTTCCGGGAGGTGTCAACGTCACTTTGTCACCAATACGTTGTCTTGTCGTGTTGTGGTTGGGTTAGCCGACTCTATGGTGCCTACAGTTTAGGTGCTTCCTATGTGGGCTGCAGGTTCTGGCACTAAAGGCTGGTTCCGTAGTGCCAATAGGACAAGCACCCCCTGTAGGACTGTGGGTTTTGGTAACTGCGGCCGCGGCCTTGCAACTTTGTTTTTAATTGGTACCTTCTGCTACCCAATCGGATTCCAGCACCGTCAGCTGGTTCTCGGTAGTGCCTTTGGCTTAGGTGCCTCCATCTCGATATCCGAGTTCCAGCAACGTCCGCTGGTCCTTGGTAGTGCTTTCTAGCACAGGTACTTCCTGCTTAGTAACCGGGTTCCAGTACCGTCAGCTGGTGGTTGGTAGTTCCATTGCCTCTTGTTCCTTCTGCTGCCCCTCCGGGTTCCAGCACCGTCAGCTGGTTCTCGGCAGTGCCTTTGGCTGAGGTGCCTCCATCTCGGTATCCGAGTTCCAGCAACGTCTGCTGGTCCTTGGTAGTGCTTTCTAGCACAGGTACCTCCTGCTAAGTCACCGGGTTCCAGTACTGTCAGCTGGTCCTCGATAGTGCCATTGGCTCCTGTTCCTTCTGCTGCCCCTCCGGGTTCCAGCACCGTCAGCTGTTTCAGGGAAGTGTCAATGTCACTTTGGCACCAATACATTGTCCTGTCAGATTGCAGTTGGGTTAGCCGACTCTATGGTGCCTGCAGTTTAGGTGCTTCCTATGTGGGCTGCGGGTTCTGGCAATAAAGGCTGGTTCCGTAGTGCTAATAGGACAAGCACCCCATGTAGGACTGTGGGTTTCGGTAACTGCGGCCGGCTTGCGGCCTTGCAACTTTGTTTTTCATGGGTACCTTCTGCTACCCATCCGGGTTCCAGCACCGTCAGCTGGTTCTCGGCAGTGCCTTTGGCTTAGGTGCCTCCTTCTCGGTATCCGAGTTCCAGCAACGTTTGCTGGTCCTTGGTAGTGCTTTCTAGCACAGATACCTCCTGCTTAGTAACCGGGTTCCAGTACCATCAGCTGGTCCTCGGTAGTTCCACTGGATCTTGTTCCTTCTGCTACCCATCTGGGTTCCAGTACCATCAGCTGGTTCTCGGCAGTTCCTCAGCCTTCTTGTACCTTCTGCTACATTTCCAAGTTCAAACTTTTTGAAATAGTTTTTGGTAATCACTCTCTATCTCCGTGATGACGACCCTGAAGACCACCCCAAAGAAGACCAAAAAGATGACCCTGAAGAAGATGACCCAGAGGACAAAGAACATGAAGACAACCACCAAGATACAGGACAACAAGAGACAGAAGACCAAGAAGCAGAAGAGCAAAAATCAGAAGAACATTAAGCATAAGACTAAAAATCAGAGCAAAATATATTATCTAAATTATAAGCAGAAGAAGACTAAGCAGTGTATGGAGGTGAGTCCATTCCTCCTCGTGGTGCCCCTGGAAAATGCCTGCTGCTGCAGGCCATACTGAAAGCGGACAAATTCTGTTGTAAATCTTTTGTGACAGGCGGAACTTCTGGTGTAATCTTCAAACTTTTATAGATAACAACTACAGGAATGCCTGTCACAAATAAGAACATGATAAAGAAGAAGAATAGGAAAAAGATGAAGAAGTAGAATATGAAGAATAATATTTGAATAAGACGAATATGAAGAATGTGAAAAAAAGAATAATAGGAAGAAGGTGAAATAGAAGATGAATAAGCTGAAGAAGTTGATAAAAAAGATGTTGCTGCTGCTGAGGATCATGAAGGAGAAAGTGTGGGAGAAGTAAAAAAGAAGGTGAAGAGCATGGAAGTAGTGAAACATACATATCTGACAAAATATAAAAAAGGTTAACATAGTCAATATCTTTGTAACTCCGAACGTCTTAAAATAAATTTATTCCTGCTATTCCATTAGACTGGGCTAAACCTCTATGCCTTTAATGTCTCCTCCACCTCCCCCAATACATTCTACATTATTATTAGTTGTTTTTCTTCATGTAGAATTAACGTACAAGGAAAGAAAGGGTTTATTTTAATTCTGGTATTTCTGTCCCAATGACTTGCATTGGTTTCCGGTATTGGAATCGGCGATATCCGATACTTTTTGGGTATCGGTCCGATCCAATCCGATCCGATATTTCACGATATCAGATGGTATCGCTCAACACTATTTGTGACGCCACCTGTGGTGTTTGGCAATGAAGATGTTAAGTCGACACTGCAGACAGATCCTCTGGGACAGATGGTGTGGTGCAGCAATGATGTTGTGGCTCTCCACAGGTAGAGCTGTAGTTCCAGGGCAGTGAGGATAGGTGTTGAGGAAGAGGGTGTAGTGTCTGGCACAGAGGTGTAGCAGTGCTGACGGGGTTGCAGGAAGAAGGCAAGGACACAACAGGGTGCAATTTCTTTACCTTTACTTTGCTTGGCAAATGCAGTCCAGGGTCCAGATTACAGATGGCACAGGAGCTGGCTAGCCTGGAAGCAACTTAGGAGTCTCTCTAGGCAGATGGCTTGTGTAGTCTCCTTCCTAGAGCTTAGTTTTAGGTACTTGCAGTACTGTGTTAAACTGTAGTTCCACTTGCTTGTTCTCTTTAGAACTCGCTCGTATGGCAGACACCTGTAGCCTTTCTCTTCTGGCTCACACGTCACTGTTGTGCCTCCGAGTCTTATGTGGGAATAGAGCATTTACAGCTTCCTATTCCTCCGATTTCTGTTGCAGGGCCATCAGTGTCCGTACAGCCTTGGAAACCAGGCTCCAGATCACGTGCTATAGCTGGGAATGAGCCTGAACTCTCTGCTCAATCTCCCAGCTCTTCTCCTCACATCCACACACGTTACCCTCCTCACACGAACTCCTAATCTCCCCTTCCTGGCCCCCAGAGAGCAGCTCTTCCCCCAGTTTTGGGTTCAGATCTCCCTCTGCTGGCCTGGAGTGGGAGCTGTGTTGTGTGCTGTGGTTAACTGCCAGAGAGATCCCCTATTGCTTCCAAGCATGACATCACACTCCCTAGGAGGAAGGTAATGCCATTGTGGCAACCATACTCCTGGGGGCGCCACAGTCCCCCCTAGTGTAATTCAGTACTCCCGGACTGAAGAGAAAACATGTAAACATATAAACAATTATAAATATAACAAGATTTCCAAAAAAAATGAAAAATACAAAAACCAAAGCTCAAAAAGAGTCCTATGACGATCAGTCCAAGCGTCAATGTCCATGGTACAATTCCTGAGCAAGTTGGTGAACTATTTAAAAGGTTGTTTTGGCCACACCTAGTCCTGTGGCCCAATTGTCCATTGAAACAAAATGAAATATCCAAAAAGTCTTACAGAGTCTCTGTAGGCACAAAACTTGAAACGTTGCATATTTACAGATTAACATTTACAAAACTTATCTATATGCGGAACCTTAAGGGTTGTATACCTTGGGTACTACGGACAGACCTATGTAGCACTGGTGTTGTTGGGAACAATACTGGATGCCTTGTGTTAGCTACTGGTGTAGTGTGTGTTGTACTGGATACACTACTGGTGGTTCTGCGTAGCACAGGTATACTAGATTTCCTAGGACCACGTCTACTCACTGTGGGCATGACAGATTCATCACTGGCAGGGTGAGATTTCTCTTGTTCCACTGCTAGTGTGGCATCCGGTGCTTGTAGTTGCTGGTTTTCAGGGTGGTCTTGAGTCACTTCTTCTTGCACTACCAGTTGGGGAAAGGTCAAAACTGGCACCACTATGGCTTGATTCGCTCTAGTCCAATTTGCAGGGAATTCTCCGAGTACAGTGTTGACCTTTTCTTCTTCTTCTATGGGTTGAAGGTTGTTTTGCTCTCCCATCCTTTCCTTTAGCTGGTCAGGGCACAGTTTCAGATAATCCCTTGATACTGCTGATGAGGTTTCTCCTCCATCCTTACTGATAAGGCACACTTTGGTGTTGTCGAAGTTTGATGGTAAGACGGTGTAGGGTTCAGTTTCCCATTGGTCATCCAACTTATGCATCCTTCTTTTCCTCTTTAGGACTTGTTCTCCTAGTGACAAGGGAACTGCAGGTGCATGTTGATTGTTGTTCTTTTCTTGTTTTTGTCTCACCTGAGTTATTTAGACTCTTTTCTATACACTCTTGTACTCTACAGTACTGCTCCTGCCGCTCTGTATCCCAGTCAGTATCTGGTTACCTCAGGTGTCAGGACTCC
This sequence comes from Dendrobates tinctorius, assembly GCF_039654945.1. Classification (NCBI taxonomy): domain Eukaryota; kingdom Metazoa; phylum Chordata; class Amphibia; order Anura; family Dendrobatidae; genus Dendrobates; species Dendrobates tinctorius. The sequence continues at coordinate 5,097,962 of NW_027361858.1, read as the reverse complement.
CATATCCAAATCAATAGGCAGCTTGCCAGGCCTCGCTCTCATTAGGTAGACTGGAGTGCAGTTGGTGGAATTCACAGGAATGTGATTGTAGAGGTCTACCAGATCTGGCAACTTCTCTGGCCACAGATTCCTCTCTTCCAAAGGCAAGGTCTTCAGTAGGTTGATCACCACCTGATTCCTCTTTTCACACATGCCATTGGTCTGTGGATGGTACGGTGTTGTCCGGATATTCTTGCAACTGTACAAGTTACAGAATTCCTGGAACACTTCTGCCTCAAAGGCTGGACCTTGATCTGTAAGCACTCACTCGGGATATCCGTGTGGTCGACAAAAGTGCTGTTGGAATGCTCTGGCTGCTGTCCTGGCTGTTTGATCCTTGACAGGCATGACTACCAGGAATCTCGAGTAGTGGTCAACGATGGTAAGAGCATAAAAGTAGCCTGAACGGCTTGGGACCAGCTTCACATGGTCCAAGGTGACCAACTTAAGTGGTTGTTTGGTTATTATTGGCTGCAAAGGAGCTCGCTGGCTGTTACGGTCCTTTCTGCGCAGGTTACATTGTCCACACTCTCGGCACCAATTTTCATTTGCCTTCCTCATACCAGCCCAATAGAATCTCTCCCAGAGCAAGGCCTCCAACTTCTTCCATCCGAAGTGTCCAGCTCCATTGTGGTATGCCTCCAAGACCATTGATGCCTCCCTCTTTGGGGCTACCACTTGCCAGACCAACTCATGAGTGCGGGCGTTGAGACTCCTCCGGCACAGCTTTCCCTCATAGATGAACAGCCGGCCTCTCTCCATCCACAACTGCTGGGTTTCTTCAGGAGCATCTGGATCTGGGCGTGAGTCAGCTTGTGACAGTAGCTCCATTACCAGGTGGATTGCGGGGTCGCTATCCTGCATTTCTGCCAAGTCATGATGAGGCAATGGATTTAGGGTGGCCTCTTTCACGATAGACCGTCTGTTTCTCACTCCTTGATCACGTTGGGCCGCAATTGGCCGGTGGAAGGCAGGTAACTCTATTTCTTTGAGTGCCTCAGGGTCTTCTCCTGCATCTGATAGATTGGGCATTCTGGACAGTGCATAAGCATTGGCATTCTTGTGCCCCACTTGGTACTTGATGGTGAATTCATAGTTAGACAGCCGGGCCATCAATCGCTGCTCCAGTGCACCTAGCTTTGTAGTTTCCAAGTGAGTCAACGGGTTGTTGTCCGTGAAGATGGTAAACTTGGCTGAAGCTAGGTAATGCTTGAATCGTTCAGTCACAGCCCAGACTATGGCGAGGAGCTCCAGTTTGAAGGAACTGTAGTTGTCAGGGGTCCTTTCAGTGGGACGAAGCTTCCTCCTGGCGTAGGAGATCACTGTTTCTTTGCCATTTTGTACCTGTGACAGTACTGCTCCCAGTCCCACGTTGCTGGCATCAGTATACAGAACAAATGGTTGGTCATAATCTGGGTAGGCCAGAACTTCATCTCCTGTGAGAGCCATTTTTAGTCGAGTGAAGGATCTCTCCAGTTCCTCATTCCATTCAAATGTAGGACTCTTCTATCTGGCTTTCTTGGGCTGGCCCACCAGAAGATTTTGCATAGGTGTGGCTATCTCAGTGAAGCCTTTGATGAACCTTCTGTAGTAGCCTACTAACCCGAGGAATTGACATTCCTCATGGAGGGTGCTGGGCTTCTGCCAGTCCCGGATGACAGTGACTTTGTCAGGATTCGGTGCCACACCTTCTGCACTCACTACATGACTGAGGTACTGTACCTTGGGCTTCAGGAGGTGGCATTTGGAAGGCTTCACTTTCAGGCAAAAGTTGGACAAGGCTTCAAACACCTCAGCCAGGTGCTTCAGATGGTCTTCATAAGTCTTGGAGAAAACAATGACATCTTCAAGGTACAACAGGTCTGTCTCGAAGTTCTTGTGTCCAAGACAGCACTCCATTAGCCGTTGAAATGTCCCAGGGGCGGTGCTGAGCCAGAACGGCATGTAGTTGAACTCACAGAGACCCATTGGTGTGGTAAACGCTGTTTTCTCCTTGTCTGCCTCTGCCACGGGAACCTGCCAATACCCACTAGTGAGATCTAAGGTGGAAAAATAGTTAGCAGTTTTAAGTGCAGCTAATGACTCCTCAATTCTGGGTAATGGGTAAGCATCCTTATGTGTAATGCTGTTAATTTTTCTGTAATCAACACACATTCTCATGGTACCATCTTTCTTTTTCACTAAGACTATTGGGGCTGCCCAGGGGCTACAACTGTCTCTGATCACCCCAGCTTCCTTCATTTCCCGTAACATACTTTTGGCACATTGATATTGTGTTGGGGTATAGGCCGGTACCTTTCTTTAATGGGTGGATGATCTCCAGTGGGGATATGGTGTTGAACCCCTTTTACCTTCCCAAAGTCTAGAGGGTGTTTACTGAATACCCGCTCATACTCCTGAGTCACTCGGTAAACCCCATTCTTTTGGTATGAAGGGGTGGAGTCAGTCCCCACATGCAGCTGCTGACACCACTCCTCCAGCTGCTTTACAGAGCCATTGTCCTCCACCTGGTCGGATGAGTCCAGGGGCTCTTCTGCTCGTATTGCATTGTTACTGACATTAAGCAGCTTAGCAACTGTGGCATACCGAGTTATTGTGGCCTCCTCTTCCCCACAATTCAAGAGGCGTACAGGTACTCACTCTTTGCGGACATCAACTACCCCTCTGGCTGTCAGGACAGTGGGCCTGCTATCAGAGTACACTAGCTCTATTAATGCTTGGTAATCTTTTCCTCTGAGGCCTATGGCTGCCCGACACCAAATTAACATTTCACATCTGGGAGGTATCGCAATGGGGAAAGAATCACTCACTCTGACGCTGCCAAATTCTCCACCAGAGAGTTCTACCTGTTGTCTTTGCATCAGGGCCTTGATCTCCTTCTGCAGGACTCATTGCTAGTGTTGAGCATTCCGATACCGCAAGTATCGGGTATCGGCCGATACTTGCTGTATCGGAATTCCGATACCGACTTCCGATATTTTTTCAATATCGGAATTCGGCATCGGAATCGGAAGTTCAGTTGATTGACGGCCTGACGTCATCATGATGCGCGGTGTGTGCACATCATGATGCGCCGTCATTTCGGGCCTTCCGGGGGTCTCTGCCGGCCTGCCGGGGGGCTGTGCCGGCCTGCCGGGGGGCTGTGTGGACTGCCCGGGGTCTGTACCGGCCTGCCGGGGGGCTGTGCCGGCCTGCCGGTGGTCTGTGCACCCTGTGGGGGTCTGTACCGGCCTGCCGGGGGGCTGTGCCGGCCTGCCGGTGGTCTGTGCACCCTGTGGGGGTCTGTACCGGCCTGCCGGGGGGCTGTGCCGGCCTGCCGGGGGGCTGTGCTGATGTCCGGGGGTCTGTGCAAGCATCGTCCGATGGGACTACAAGTCCCATCGGGCGATGCCTGCTACCATGACAGTGATTGACACATTAGCCAATGATGGGACAGTAGTAGTCCCATCATCCGGCTAATGTGTTAAATGTTAAAAAAAAAAAATACTACATACATACTACATGCTACATACATACTACATGCTACATACATACTACATATATACTACATACATACTACATACATGCTACATACATGCTGCATGCTACATACATACTACATACATACTACATACATACTACATGCATGCTACATGCATGCTACATACATACATGCATGCTACATACATACTACATGCATGCTACATACATACTACATGCATGCTACATACATACTACATGCTACATACATACCACATACATACTACATACATACTACATACTACATATATACTACATGCATGCTACATACATACTACATGCTACATACATACCACATACATGCTACATACATACTACATATATACTACATACATACTACATGCATACTACATGCATACTACATACATACTACATGCATGCTACATACATACTACATGCATGCTACATACATACTACATGCTACATACATACCACATACATACTACATACATACTACATACTACATATATACTACATGCATGCTACATACATACTACATGCTACATACATACTACATGCTACATACATACCACATACATACTACATACATACTACATACATACTACATGCTACATACATACTACATATATACTACATGCATGCTACATACATACTACATGCTACATACATACCACATACATACCACATACATGCTACATACATACTACATGCATACTACATGCATACTACATACATACTACATGCATACTACATACATACTACATGCTACATACATACCACATACATACTACATACATACTACATACATACTACATGCTACATACATACTACATATATACTACATGCATGCTACATACATACTACATGCTACATACATACCACATACATGCTACATACATACTACATGCATACTACATGCATACTACATACATACTACATACATACTACATGCATGCTACATACATACTACATGCTACATACATACCACATACATACTACATACATACTACATACATACTACATGCTACATACATACTACATATATACTACATGCATGCTACATACATACTACATGCTACATACATACCACATACATACTACATACATGCTACATACATACTACATATATACTACATGCATGCTACATACATACTACATATATACTACATGCATGCTACATACATACTACATATATACTACATGCATGCTGCATACATACTGCATGCTACATGCATGCTACATACATACTACATACATACTACATGCTACATACATACCACATATATACTACATACATACAATACATTCATACAATACATACATAGACATACAGTACATATAACATAGAGTAACATACTTACCAATACTTGTCACATTGTTCCCCGAAGCCATTGTCTTTTCCGGAACAAATATTAACATAACAAACCACAAAAATACTCACCCACGATCCGAAGCAGTCCACGAGTGTGTCCCACGACGATCTTGGGTAGAGAACTGCAGCATCAGATGATGCTGCCGTTCTCTACGGGCTGCAGGAATCCAATGACGGAAGGTAGGTATCCTTCCGCACTGTATTCCTCCGCCACTTAAAAAAAAAAAGTCCCTAGTCTCACTTCATGTCATTGCTGTGTGGGAATTTCCCACACAGCAATGGCATAAAGTGAGACTAGGGACTTTTTTTTTTTTAAGTGGCGGAGGAATACAGTGCGGAAGGATACCTACCTTCCGTCATTGGATTCCTGCAGCCCGTAGAGAACGGCAGCATCAGCTGATGCTGCCGTTCTCTACCCAAGATCGTCGTGGGACACACTCGTGGACTGCTTCGGATCGTGGGTGAGTATTTTTGTGGTTTGTTATGTTAATATTTATTCCGGAAAAGACAATGGCTTCGGGGAACAATGTGACCAGTATTGGTAAGTATGTTACTCTATGTTATATGTACTGTATGTCTATGTATGTATTGTATGAATGTATTGTATGTATGTAGTATATATGTGGTATGTATGTAGCATGTAGTATGTATGTAGTATGTATGTAGCATGCATGTAGCATGCAGTATGTATGTAGCATGCATGTAGTATATATGTAGTATGTATGTAGCATGCATGTAGTATATATGTAGTATGTATGTAGCATGTAGTATGTATGTAGTATGTATGTGGTATGTATGTAGCATGTAGTATGTATGTAGTATGTATGTAGCATGCATGTAGTATGTATGTAGTATGTATGTAGTATATATGTAGTATGTATGTAGCATGTAGTATGTATGTAGCATGCATGTAGTATATATGTAGTATATATGTAGCATGTAGCATGTATGTAGTATGTATGTGGTATGTATGTAGCATGCATGTAGTATATATGTAGTATATATGTAGCATGTAGCATGTATGTAGTATATATGTAGTATGTATGTAGCATGCATGTAGTATATATGTATGAATGTATGTAGCATGTAGTATGTATGTAGTATGTATGTGGTATGTATGTAGCATGTAGTATGTATGTAGTATGTATGTAGCATGCATGTAGTATGTATGTAGTATGTATGTAGTATATATGTAGTATGTATGTAGCATGTAGTATGTATGTAGCATGCATGTAGTATATATGTAGTATATATGTAGCATGTAGCATGTATGTGGTATGTATGTAGCATGTAGTATGTATGTAGCATGCATGTAGTATATACGTAGTATGTATGTAGCATGTAGTATGTATGTAGCATGCATGTAGTATATATGTAGTATGTATGTAGCATGTAGTATGTATGTAGCATGCATGTAGTATATATGTAGTATGTATGTAGCATGTAGTATGTATGTAGCATGCATGTAGTATATATGTAGTATGTAGCATGTAGTATGTATGTAGCATGCATGTAGTATATATGTAGTATGTAGCATGTAGTATGTATGTAGCATGCATGTAGCATGTACTATGTATGTAGCATGCATGTAGTATATATGTGTTATGTATGTAGCATGTAGCATGCATGTAGCATGCATGTAGTATGTATGTAGTATATATGTGGTATGTATGTAGCATGTAGTATGTATGTAGCATGTAGTATGTATGTAGCATGCAGTATGTATGTAGCATGCATGTAGTATATATGTAGTATGTATGTAGTATATATGTAGTATGTATGTTGCATGTAGTATTTATGTAGTATGAATGTAGCATGTATGTAGTATGTAGTATGAATGTAGCATGTATGTAGTATGCATGTTGTATGTATGTAGCATGTAATTTTTTTTTTTTTTTTTACATTCAACACATTAGCCGGATGATAGGACTATTACTGTCCCATCATTGGCTAATGTGTCAATCACTGTCATGGTAGCAGGCATCGCCCGATGGGACTTGTAGTCCCATCGGACGATGCCTGCACAGACCCCCGAAGCCTGCACAGACCACCGGCAGGCCGGCACAGCCCCCCGGCAGGCCGGCACAGCCCCCCGGAGCCTGCACAGACCACCGGCAGGCCGGCACAGCCCCCCGGCAGGCCGGCACAGCCCCCCGGAGCCTGCACAGCCCCCCGGCAGGCCGGCACAGCCCACCGGAGCCTGCACAGACCACCGGCAGGCCGGCACAGCCCCCCGGCAGGCCGGCACAGACCACCGGAGCCTGCACAGACCCCCTGGCAGGCCGGCACAGCCCCCCGAAAGGCCCGTACAGACCCCAGAGAGGCTGTACAAGGGCAGGAAAGGGTTTTTCTTATTCCGATACCGGAAGTCCCATAGACTTGAATGGGACTTCCGGTATCGGAATCGGCGATACCGATACTTTTTTTAAAGATCGGCCGATACCATCCGATACGATACTTTGAAGTATCGGACGGTATCGCTCAACTCTACTCATTGCTCACTGGAACCAGCAGTCTCAGCCACCTGTTGCAACAAAGCAATAACCTCGGCAAGACAATTTTCAACCACATTAGTACCTAAGGTCATCATTGGGTTACATTATCGTCGATCAACGTCTACAACTATCAGACCTTGAGATTTTAACTCTACTCGCCCCACTTTAATAGTAATCGCTTTACATCCTACTTGTGGCAAAGACTGACCATTGCTGGCAACTACTGTCAGTTAATCACTTGGGCCGCGAGTAAGTTCAGAGTCAGCCCAATACCGCTTGTAAAGGATATATGGCATAGTGTCACCTGAGAGCCAGTGTCTAGCAAAGCGTTCATGGGGATGCAGTCAATCACCACTGGGAGGACCGGTCGCCCTCCAACATACTTGGCTCACCAGTTCTTTGGGCCTTGTGGTCCTACTCCTGGGGGTTGGCCCTCTGCCCCAGGGGTTGCTCGTTTAAGTAACAGAACCTTGCAATGTGGCCTTGCCTTGTGGCAGTGACGACAGATGGGACGTCCGTTCTGGTCGTAGCGATCGTTGTCTCTCCCTCGGCGTGGCGGGATCCTCTTCTTCCATAGCCATGGGACATCCTCTGGACTGGAGGTCAGCTGGATCTTCTCCTTTGATGACACCTGCAGGGACTGCACAGTTTTGGCAAGTGCAGCCATATTTTTGGTCAGCTCCTGGACCTGAGGATGCAGTTTGGCAGATGGGTCTTTGTCCAGAGTCTGTGCATCAGCCTCCACAGGGCTAAGAGGGAAAAATGCTGCTTCTTGATGGTATGTGATCGCAGGGCACCTAGGGGGCGTTGGACGGCTGACATTTCGTTCATGCAGCACCCGTATAGCCCTGTCTTTGAAGTTGGCAAAGTCTAGGTCAGGGTTCTGTAGGGCTATGATGCACAGCTGTGCTCTGTGGGTACTGGATAGGAGTCCCTCAATAAATTGCTCATTTAACAGTCTGTCTCCACCTTTCACACTGTCTGGGTCAATCTGCTTTATGGCTCGCAGCGCCTCCTGTAGATTAAGTGCATAGTCCCATATACCGTCCTGCACTCTCTGCTTACACCAAAAGAATCTCATCTTTATTTCAGCTGCAGTTCGGGTGTCAAAGGTGCTTTTTAGCTTGGCCAGAATCTTAATAACAGTCTCTTTATCACGGTCCTGCCACGCTTTAACTTCCAACTGTGCTGCACCAGTTAGCTGCCCAATAAGGATGTTCACTTTTTGGTTTTCAGACAGAAGATACACCTCAAACAAAATGCACAGTCTCTCTTTGAATTCATTGCGGTAGCCAGGCTGCTCCCGTTATATAGGGCATAGATAGCGGCATTATGGAGACTGCTGCGGTGGGCGCTGAGTCTTGTGGCGCTCTGGAGGCAGCGCTGGCTGCTGGATGCAGCGGCGCATGGGAGCGCCCAGCTGCACTGGGCCCTGCAGCTTGTGGCGCTGTGGGGTTTGCAGTGGTGTCCGCCACTGCATCTGCTCTTGCTTCAGACATTCTCTTCCCCGCTAGTTAACGTTTGGCCAGGCCCTGGGTTGTGCTGGCTTACCGGCTGCCGCTCTGCAGGCTGGACGATTGGGGGACGCCGGGGCTGCAGGCCTCAGCTTCTCACTTCTCCCGCGCTGGCCTCTTCTCGCACGGCACTACACTTTTTCGTGCTTTTCGGCTGACTCCGCCCATGACAGCCCGCCCCTATTGCTTCCCGCACGTGCCAAGCGGCGGGGTAATGGCGGCAACTGCACAAATAGTTTATGGCACACAACAAAGTCTCTGGCACACAGGACCCGGGGACACCGGGCTCCGTAAATCCTGTTCGTGATGCCAAAAATGGGTCGCCCTCCCAGGGCTGTGGGGTACTCGGTACAGGGCCGGTCTCTCAAAGGGGAATGTCACAGCAGCGGTGACCCGGTCCGTGGCTCTGGGCGCCCATGTAAAAGGGATTAAGTGATGGAGCAAAGTTTATGAGTGAATGATTCGTGATGCCACCTGTGGTGTTCGGCAATGAAGATTGTTGTGAGTTCATTTTCCCCTTCACCGTTGATGTCTGATGAACTCCCTCTGCTGATGAAGAGAGGTAGTGAAATTGATTGGGTTGAGAAGAACCTGTCATCTGAACAGGTGGAGCCTGATTGGACACCCGGAATCACTGAGTGGATATAAGGCAGCCGACGCCCTACAGGGGTGCTGGTGATACTTTCTGCTCTGAGCTCTTGCAACCAGTTAGTCCGCTCTACTGAAAGCTAAGTTTTTGCTCTCTTATTTTACCATGAGATTTTGTCTGTTTGCTTCGTGTTTTGTGTTCAGCCTGCCTTTGTTGTGACGGGCTGAGCTCCATTTTTATCTCTTTGCTCTGTTTTTAGAATATACCTGAGTGCTGATATAGTGATTTTGAAGTCTAGCGACTTCAGGGCCTTTTTCCCTATCAGACGGTTGGGACATTTTTGGTAGGGTTTTTTGCGGATTGCAGCCAGCATCTTTTCTGTCCTTTCCTATTTAGTTAGTTGGGCCCCATCATTTTGCTCAACCTGTCTTTCTGTCTGTGTTTGTGTTTTCATCTGCTATTCACCGACAATACATGTTGGGGGCTGTCTATTGCTTTGGGGTCTGCTCTGGGGCAGTTTAGATTTCCCCTTTCTTTCTTTAGGCTTATTTAGTTCTCCGGCTGTGAACGAGGGGTCTAGGGCACCGTAGGAACCCCCCACGGCTACTGTTAGTTGTGGTAAATAGGATCAGGGGTCTGCAATCCGATAGCTACCAACCTCTCCGGTTTTATGGACTTAGCTTGTATTTTTGTTTTTTCCTCCTTCGGTGACTCATTCATAACAGAAGATGTTAAACCGACGCTGCAGACAGATCCTCTGGGACAGATGGTGTGGTGCAGCAATGATGTTGTGGCCCTCCAATAGTAGGCCTGTAGTCCCAGGGTAGTGAGGATAGGTGTTGAGGAAGAGAGTGTAGTGTCCCTCTGCGAAGCTTGGACCTAAATTTATTGGTCCCTATGAAATTACCGAAGCGGTTAACCCGGTGGCTTTTTGGTTGCGTCTCCCGCCATCTCTACAGATCCCCAACGTTTTCCATAAGGCCCTTTTGAAACCTGTGGGGTCCTGTGGGGAGGGATCATTGTCTTTCCCGCCACCGGTTTTGGTAGCCGGGCAGTCTGAGTACGAGGTGGAACGAATTGTCGACACTAGATTGGTCCATCGCGCTCTTCAAAATCTTGTGCATTGGAAAGGCTATGGTCCTGAGGACCGGTCGTGGGTTCCTGCCTGATCGGTTCATGTGGATCGGTTGGTCTGGGCCTTTCATGCCAGGTATCCTGAGAGACCCGGGGGTCCAGTGGCCCCCCATTGAGAGGGGGGTACTGTAATGATCCAGGACGTGGTTTTGTCTTTGGCCTGTCCTGGTCAGACAGGGGTTAATTGTTTCTGCCTCTCTCTGGCAGAGGGTGGCTATTTAGTGGCCACTTGACCTAGGACCGGTGTCAGTTATACTCCTGCCCTCGGCTGAGTTAGTTGACCCCTTGCGTACGTGTGCCTTGTGCCTGATAACTTGTTGCTTGTTTGATTTTGATCTGGTTCCGTCCCTGTTATGAGTTCTGCCTGTCCCTCTTGTACTGCGCTACCCTCTTTGTGTATGACTCTCTGCCTGTGACCTGAGTACTCTCTGCTCATCCCTCTGGTACTGCACCGCCCTCTCCGTGTATGACCCCTACTTGTCTGACCTGAGTTTCCCTCTCCTCTTCTACAGTATCCCTGTAGTAAGTATATTGCATCATCTGCAGCAGTAGGACGCTAAGCCCCGCCCCCTGCGGTCATATGATCGTAGGTCCTTGTACTCTTTACTACTTTCAGCGTCGCAGGTCCTGTCTGTGGGTCGCCCTCCCAGGGCTGTGGGGTACTGGGTACAGGGCCGGTCTCTCAAAGGGGAATGTCACAGCAGCGGTGACCCGGTCCGTGGCCCTGGGCGCCCATGTAACAGGGATTAAGTGATGGAATAAAGTTTATGAGCGAATGATTCGTGACGCCACCTGTGGTGTTTGGCAATGAAGATGTTAAGCCGACGCTGCAGACAGATCCTCTGGGACAGATGGTGTGGTGCAGCAATTATGTTGTGGCCCTCCACAGGTAGGGCTGTAGTCCCAGAGCAGTGAGGATAGGTGTTGAGGAAGAGGGTGTAGTGTCTGGCACAGAGATGTAGCAGTGCTGATGGGGTTGCAGGAAGAAGGCAAGGACACAACAGGGTGCAGTTTCTTTACATTTCCTTTGCTTGGCAAATGCAGTCCAGGGTCCAGATTACAGTTGGCACAGGAGCTGGCTAGCCTGGAAGCAACTTAGAAGTCTCTCTAGGCAGATGGGTGGTGTAGTCGCCTTCCTAGTGCTTAGTTTTAGGTACTTGCAGTACTGTGTTACACTGAAGTTCCACTTGCTTGTTCTCTTTAGAACTCCCTCATATGGCAGACAGCTGTAGCCTTTCTCTTCTGGCTCACGCGTCGCTGTTGTGCCTCCGAGTCTTATGTGGGAATAGAGCATTTACAGCTTCCTATTCCTCCGGTTTCTGTTGCAGGATCATCAGTGTCTTTACAGCCTTGGAGACCGGGCTCCAGATCATGTGCTATAGCTGGGAATGAGCCTGAACTCTCTGCTCAATCTCCCAGCTCTTCTCCTCACATCCACACACGTTGCCCTCCTCACACGAACTCCTAATCTCCCCTTCCTGGCCCCCAGAGAGCAGCTCTTCCCCCAGTTTTGGGTTCAGAGCTCCCTCTGCTGGTCTGGAGTGGGAGCTGTGTTGTGTGCTGTGGTTAACTGCCAGAGAGATCCCCCATTGCTTCCAAGCATGACATCACACTCCCTAGGAGGAAGGTAATGCCATTGTGGCGACCATACTCCTGGGGACGCCACATCTGCCTGAATTTTCCCTGCAGTACCGGAGCCCGGGCCCTCCCGTAGTGTGGGTAAGTCACCCTGCTCTGCCGTGGCAGTTTGCTGACGCTGACAGGATCCTGACATGAACAAGGATCTTAATTTTTGGAGACAAGTCCTGTGGTCTGAAGAAACAAAAAATTTACTTTTTGGGCATAATGACCATTATTTCGTTTGGAGAAAAGGGAGAACCTTGGAAGCCTAAGAACACCTTCCTAACTGTGAAACACGGGGGTAGCAGAATCATGTTTTGGGATTGTTTTGCTGAAGGAGGGACTGATGCACTTCACAAAACAGATGGCATCATGAGAAAAGAAGATTATGTTGCAATACTGAAGCAACATCTCAAGACATCAGCCAGAAAGTTAAAGCCTGGGCGGAAATGGGTCTTCCAGATGGAAGAACATCCCAAATGTTTGACCCAAGTCATTGAGTTTAAGGGCAATTTTACCAAATACTAATGAAATGTATGTAAACTTTTGACTTTGCAGTAAGTAATAAAAATGCATTAAAACATTTATTCTGGCATTTGGCAAAAATTAATAATCCTGGTAATTCTAATTGACCTAAAACGGGAAAGGTTTTGTCACTTACTGCACAAAAGTATCCTGAAACCTTGGGGATAGACCCTGCACAAAATGACTCCTAAGGGCAGGGTTGTTCCACTGGGTATCTGTTGCCCACCTCCTAAACTCAGCGTAGTACTCCTTAACCGGCTGGGCCACCTGCTTAGTTTTACGGAGTCTGGTTTCTGCTAGAGAGACGCCATCTGGATCGCCAAACACCAGTGACAGGGCTGCAAAAAACCTGTCTACTGACCGTAAGGATGGCGAATCGGTGGGCAGGGAAAAAGCCCAGGCCTGGGGATCCCCCCTGAGTAGGGAGACAATAATCCCCACGCGCTGATCCTCACTCCCAGAAGAACGGGGCGGAGCCTGAAATATAATTTACAGGCCTCCTGAAACACAAAGAATTTGTCTCTCCCTCCAGAAAACTTGTCAGGGAGAGATATCTGAGGTTCTGTTTGAGCCTGAGCAGAAGCCCAGATCCCCACCAACTGCTGCAGCTGCTGCACCATCTCACCCCGCAGCACCCTGAGCTCATCAATGAGAGGCTGAAGCAGTTGGGCTAAGATCTGAATTTGAGTCATGACTCACCAGGAAAAAAGAAAATGGGAGGTTTGGTGATAATGTCACGGTGCAGTAAGGGGAAAACAAGGGATGTGGAACCAGAGCCCCTGAACGCCTAAGACTAAGGAGGTGCCCTGACTTTCCTTAACTTGGAGGTACACTTAAAGGTAGTGAGGCCCAAGTCTCCGACCTGTCCCTATCTCCTGTTCAGCCCTGAGCTAAACACCCAACCCCCTCCCCAGGAGGTAAGACAGGGAATAAAGTAAACTGCACCAAAAACCAGGGAAAGGGTAATACAGACATCTCGGGGTTCAATCAACTGAAAGACAAGACTTAGCTTGCTCTGCGGCAATGCTCCAGGATAGCAGAGTTAGCAACTTGAAAACAGCAGACAACTGAAGCACCACAGAACTCTGTCAGCTCCTGAACTCCAGTTTGGTTGGTCTCCCAAGAGAAACAAAATCACCAACAGTTAGTTGGTGCACCTGGTGAGCTTATGCAGGAAGGTGGGAGTGGTTTCCACCTGCATTGATAATTGATCACAATACAGCAACACCAGTGGCCACAGGAGGGAAAAACTCACCAGAAGACCAATGATGCAGTAACACCAGCGGCCACTGGGGGCAAAAACTAATATTAACCCCTGACTGCCCTGAAAGGAAAAAAGTGTTAATATGAGAGCCCGGACCTGCCACAGATCCAAAAATGGATAGTGACAGGTTTATTCTGATTTCAAGTCAGATATTGAAAAAATCATGTGTAAGTGTCTTTTTTTTATTGTGTATGTACACTTCTGTTTAACCTACAGGTTATTTTCTGATGTTGATATCCCTTTAATTGATTTTTCATTTTATTATTTTGCCTATGGTTATAACACAACCAATAGTTCAACCCCTCCAACCTAGTTTTCAATAAATGTGCATTGTTTAGGGTTTTTTTTTTTGGAACATACATGTGCATATCACAAAATTAGAATACCATCAAAAAGTTAATTCATTTCAGCTCTTCAATACAAAAAGTGAAACTCATATATTGTAGAGAGTCATCACACACAGAGTGATCTATTTCAAGTGTTTATTTCTGTTAATGTTGATGATTATGGCTTACAGCCCATGAAAACCCAAAAGTCATTATCTCAGTAAATTAGAATACTTTATAATACCAGCTTGAAAAAATTATTTTAAAATTCAAAACGTTGACCTACTGAAATGTATGTTCAGTAAATGCACTCAATACTTGTTTGGGGCTCCTTTGGCATAAAGTACTTTCTCAATGCGGCATGGCATGAAGGCAATCAGTCTGTGGCACTGCTGAGGTGTTATGGAAGCCAAGGTTGCTTTGATAGCAGCCTTCAGCTCATCTCAGCTCATCAAGACCAAAGTCTGTGCAGCCATCTGCCTGGAAATTTGAGAGCACTTAATGCTTCCCTCTGCCGACAAGCTTTTTGGAATTGGAAATTTCATTCTCCAGCAGGACTTGGCACCTGTCCACACTGCCAAAAGTACCAATACCTGATTTAAAAACAGCAGTATCACTGTGCTTGATTGGCCAGCAAGCTCATCTGACCCCAACCCCATAGAGAATCTATGGGGCATTGTAAAGATTAAGTTGAGAGACACCAGACCACAAAATGCAGATGAGCTGAATGTTGCTATTCACAAACGATCTCCATCAAATCTCACTGAGCTCGAGCTGTTTGCCAAGGAAGAATGGGCAAGAATTTCAGTCTCTCGATGTACAAAACTGATAGAGACATACCCCAAGTGACTTGCAGCTGTAATCGCAGCAAAAGGTGGCGCAACAAAGTATTAAGCTAAAGGGACCGAATAATATTGCATGCCCCACTTTTCAGTTTTTGAATTTCCACAAAAATTTAAAATAACCAATAAATTTCATTCAACTTCACAATTGTGTCCCACTTGTTGTTGATTCTTCACCAGAAATTTACATTTGGTATCTTTATGTTTGAAGCATGATATGTGGGAAAAGGTTGAAAAGGTCCGGGGGCTGAATACTTTTGCATGGCACTGTATGAGTTTTACTTTTTGTATTGAAGAAATAAAATAAAATAACATTTTGATGATATTCCAATTTTGTGAGATGCACCTGTAGATATAGTGTGCTGAGCAACTATTGATCAGTGGTGTTATCATTATATTGTATCATCGATCTGGACAGATGTTGTTCTTGACCAAGCACTCCCAAATACTTGTTCAGGAGATTTCTAGTGTCCTTGGATATGAGATGCTGCTATACTGACAGAAATCTTTTTTCTGACTAATATTATGCATATCTTACTTAGCTGCCAATTTTTTCTTTGTTAACTTCCATAAACATAAGTATGCAGTAATATATCAGAAAGGATTGGAGAGTTAGCATTCCCAAAATTGATGCATGTCCATATAGTCCAGTATTTTACTTTACGTTTCTTTTGTGTTTAACGTACTAGGGCATGATCTTCCACTTCAAATTTTGAAGGCTACATTCTATACAACCTTCCAAGCTAGTTGAAAGGGACTTTTTAGTCTGAGAGATGTTTCTTTAAATGTTCATTGATTCATTTTTGAAAAAAGAGGGGGTATATATATCAAATGAGAGAGGACTTAAATATATATGTATATGTCCTCTCTCATTTGGTCTGCTGTTATAATAGCATTTCATCAGATCCAGATTCTCTTGCCTTGTTCATGAATGGTTTGTTCATGAGCAAGTAGCCATTTGTCATCAGAACAGTAGCCCATTTATCATCAGATTGTCCTGGTTCCTTGACATTGGAAGCAGACCTGGTTAATCCGGGTGATGTCCAAGCCAGCATGACTCTCTTTGTTTGTGACATTCACATGTTTATTGAAGTAGGCATTACAGTGTTAGTAGTCTTGCCCATGGATCAGTACTGGTATATTATGTCCAACAGGGGAAAGTAAGGATTTGAACCCCAGTCTCTCCCATTGGTGGTTGTGCACTTTTAACAGCTACTTAAGGTAGTATTATAGTGTTAGAAGCCTTAATATATAATTTATTTTACACAGGGCAGAACCAGGATTTTAACCCCGGTCTCCCATGTTGTAGACTGTGCATTTAACCATTACACTATACCAGCCACCAATACAGTGGGGCAAAAAAGTATTTAGTCAGTCAGCAATAGTGCAAGTTCCACCACTTAAAAAGGTGAGAGGCGTCTGTAATTTACATCATAGGTAGACCTCAACTATGGGAGACAAACTGAGAAAAAAAAATCCAGAAAATCACATTGTCTGTTTTTTTTTCATTTTATTTGCATATTATGGTGGAAAATAAGTATTTGGTCAGAAACAAAATTTCATCTCAATACTTTGTGATATATCCTTTGTTGGCAATGACAGAGGTCAAACGTTTTCTGTAAGTCTTCACAAGGTTGCCACACACTGTTGTTGGTATGTTGGCCCATTCCTCCATGCAGATCTCCTCTAGAGCAGTGATGTTTTTGGCTTTTCGCTTGGCAACACGGACTTTCAACTCCCTCCAAAGGTTTTCTATAGGGTTGAGATCTGGAGACTGGCTAGGCCACTCCAGGACCTTGAAATGCTTCTAACGAAGCCACTCCTTCGTTGCCCTGGTGGTGTGCTTTGGATCATTGTCATGTTGAAAGACCCAGCCACGTTTCATCTTCAATGCCCTTGCTGATGGAAGGAGGTTTGCACTCAAAATCTCACGATACATGGCCCCATTCATTCTTTCATGTACCCGGATCAGTCGTCCTGGCCCCTTTGCAGAGAAACAGCCCCAAAGCATGATGTTTCCACCACCATGCTTTACAGTAGGTATGGTGTTTGATGGATGCAACTCACTATTCTTTTTCCTCCAAACACGACAAGTTGTGTTTCTACCAAACAGTTCCAGTTTGGTTTCATCAGACCATAGGACATTCTCCCAAAACTCCTCTGGATCATCCAAATGCTCTCTAGCAAACTTCAGACGGGCCCGGACATGTACAGGCTTAAGCAGTGGGACACGTCTGGCACTGCAGGATCTGAGTCCATGGTGGCGTAGTGTGTTACTTATGGTAGGCCTTGTTACATTGGTCCCAGCTCTCTGCAGTTCATTCACTAGGTCCCCCCGCGTGGTTCTGGGATTTTTGCTCACCGTTCTTGTGATCATTCTGACCCCACGGGGTGGGATTTTGCGTGGAGCACCAGATCGAGGGAGATTATCAGTGGTCTTGTATGTCTTCCATTTTCTAATTATTGCTCCCACAGTTGATTTCTTCACTCCAAGCTGGTTGGCTATTGCAGATTCAGTCTTCCCAGCCTGGTGCAGGGCTACAATTTTGTTTCTGGTGTCCTTTGACAGCTCTTTGGTCTTCACCATAGTGGAGTTTGGAGTCAGACTGTTTGAGGGTGTGCACAGGTGTCTTTTTATACTGATAACAAGTTTAAACAGGTGCCATTACTACAGGTAATGAGTGGAGGAAAGAGGAGACTCTTAAAGAAGAAGTTACAGGTCTGTGAGAGCCAGAAATCTTGATTGCTTGTTTCTGACCAAATACTTATTTTCCACCATAATATGCAAATAAAATGAAAAAAAACAGACAATGTGATTTTCTGGAATTTTTTTTCTCAGTTTGTCTCCCATAGTTGAGGTCTACCTATGATGTAAATTACAGACGCCTCTCATCTTTTTAAGTGGCGGAACTTGCACTATTGCTGACTGACTAAATACTTTTTTGCCCCACTGTACATGAATACATGACACATACAGGATTTATGAAGCGTATGAAGAAACTCTAGATAAATACGAGACCTGCAAGAGCAACTTATGCAACCCCCTGAAGATCCTGACTCAATCCTGCAGTTAGAGAGCACTGCAGCGGACGTTAGATAAACTAAATACCTTCAATACCAGAGATCGAATGCCAAGGCTCAGCAAAGAAACACCACCAGACAGTATGCTAGAAGATTCCAATAAAGCACTTGCAACAATACCTACCACCACCATAATTCAAACTAAGAAACTGGTCTATGCTACTGCCTCAGCAATCACGGAAATGCTTGGCTATACAACCAGCAAGAACAGCAGAAGCAAGTGCCCCCCTTGGAAAAGAAGACTGGAGACAAAGATCAAGGTGACATGAAGGGAAGTCAGCCAACTAACAGAAATACAGAAAGGTGTAAAGATCAAGAATAGGACCAAACTGGACAAGTATAAAGGCCTGAAGACTGCTAAACAAAGGCTCACAGCACTTGCTGCAAGACTAGGGAGATACAGAAGAGAAGCTGAGGCCAAGAAGATAAATGCCCTTTTCTCCAGAGAAGCATCCAAGGTATACTCCCTACTACAGAGTAACAGCACAACGGCAGCAACTCCATCAAAAGCAGAGACTGAACAACAATACTGGAGGAACATATGGGAGAAGGAAAAAAACACAACACCAGTGCAATGTGGCTGCAAGGTCTGAGAATGAAACACATCAACCACATAGCGCAAGAACCAGTCACCATTATAGAAACAGACATCCAACAGCGGGTAAAGAACATGAAGAGCTGGACAGCACCTGGCTCAGACATGATCCACACCTGAGAGGATAAGAAACCAGCTCACCTGAAGCAGCTTGTGGCATGTGGAAGCACGGAAACCGTATAGTCACCTGTGATAATGTTGAAAAAGGGAATGCTCCAACTTCTGAAAAAGATACAAAATTTATTGAATTAATAGAAAAAAAAAAGCCATGATAAAAGCAATTCACATGAATGAAGGTAGAAGCGCAACACGTTTCAAACACAACACCATGTCCTTTCTCATTGGCTGGTGTTTTGTATAAATTATCTTGCAGTTCTTGACATATTAGCTTTGAGAAAGGACACGGTATTGCGTTCGAAACGCGTTGCGTTTCTACTTTCATTCATGTGAACTGCTTTTATCATGGCTCTATTTACTATTAATTCAATAAATTTTGCATAGTTTTTGGAAGCTGGAGCATTCTTTTTTTCATCATGATCCACAGCTACTGGCTAAAGAAATTAACAGCGGTACACAAACACATGGCAAAACAAATGAACCAACTGCTAGAAGCAGGCCACCATCCAGCTTGACTAACACAAGGAAGAACTGTGCTGATCATGAAGGATTCTCACAAAGGAACAATTCCATCAAACTACAACCCAATAACCTGCCTTACAACAAAATGGAAACTCCTGTCAGCCATCATAGCCACCAAGCTACATAACCTTATGAATTAATACATGAATCCAGCTCAGGAAGGCATTGGGACCAACCCCAGAGGCTCTAAGCACAAGCTCCTAGTAGACAGAGCAGTTGATCAAGACTTAAGATCCAGACAGACCCATCTCATTACAGCCTGGATTGTCTACAGAAAAGCCTATGACTCAATGCCACACACATGGATCTGTGACTTCTTAGCTATCTACAATGTCAACAGGAAATTAAGAACCTTCCTCAGAAACTCAATGGGGCTATGGAGAACAACACTGGAAGTCAACGCAAGACAACTAGCAAAAGTGACCATCAAATGCGGCATATACCAAGGTGATATAGTTTCCCCGTTGCTGTTCTGCATAGATTTGAACCCCCTCAGTCAGATAGTTACAGAATCTGGCTATGGATACAAGTTCAAGAGTGGAAACACCATAGGCCACCTCATCTACATGGATGACATCAAGCTACAGTATATGAGAAAAATGAATGAGTCATCATTTCACTGATCAACCTGACAAGGATCTACAGCGAAAACAACGGGATGTCCTTTTGACTGGAGAAGTGCGGCCGGTTGGTAAAAAAGAGAGGCAAGGTGGTAATATTACCAGCAGGGCACATAGCAGATGTCCAGACATGCTTCAAGTACCTTGGCATCCCACAGGGATACGGTAACCATGATGAGGAGGCAAAGAATGCAGCAACATCCAAATACCATCAAAGGGTAAGACAGGTCCTGAAGATACAGCTCAATGGGAAGAATACAATCCTTGCCATCAATACATATGCCTTGCCAGTTATCAGATATCCTGCTGGCATTGTGTGCTGGCCAAAAGAAGAGATGGAAGCTGCAGATGTGAAGACACAAGAGCTCCTCACAATGAATGGGGGTCTCCACTCTAAGTCTAACACCCAAAGATTGTATACCAACAGAAAGGAGGGTGGTCGAGGTTTGACAAGCATCCAAGCCACCATTACGGACGAAACAAGGAGTATCCAGGAATACATCAGAAAAATGGCACCAAAATATGAGATGCTGAGAGAATGCCTAAGGCAGCAACAACAACAGATCTGGAAGGAAGAACAGCAATATAAATCGCCATGGCAAAACAAGATGCTGCATGGAATGTACCATCGATAGATAATGGAGGTGGTTGACATGGAGAAATCATATCAATGACTGGAGAAATCTGGACACCCAGACAGCAGAGCGACACTAATCATAGCGGCACAAAAGCAAGCAATAAGTACCAGATCCATAGAAGCAGGAATCTACCACACAAGACAAGACCCTAGGTGCAGACTATGCAAAGAAACCTCTGAAACAGTTCAATACATAGTGGCAGGATGCAAAATGCAAGCAGAAACAGTGTACATTGAATACCACAACCAAGTAGCCAGAATTCTATGCAGAAACATCTGCACAGCATATGGGCTAAGTCCCCCTAAGTCCAGGTGGGAGACCTCAGAAAAAGTGGTGGAGAATGAAAGAGCTAAAATCCTGTGGGACTTAAAGATCCAGACGGATAAGCAGGTGATGGCTAATCAACCAGATATTGTGTTAGTAGACAATGATCATAAGACAGCAATGATAATGTGACAGAGCCAAGTTACAGCAACAGCAGAAAGAAGGAATATGAGAAGCTGGAGAAAAACCAGGGCCTCAAAGAAGAACTGGAGAAAATGTGGAAGGTGAAGGCAACAGTAATTCCAATGATGATAGGAGCACTTGGAGCAGTGACCCCTAAGTTGGAGAAATAGCTACAGCAGATCCCAGGAGCAACATCTGAGCTCTCTGTCCAGAAAAGCGCAATGCTGGGAACAACTAATGTCCTGTGCCAAACGTTCAAACTCCCAGGCCTCTGGTAGAGAACCCGAGAATGAGGAAAAACGAAAAAAGACCATGCCCAATGTGGGGGTGAGAAGGAAGTTTTTTGTGTAAATATATATTTGGCATCAGGATCTTCCCGCTACGCAGGATAGATTCCAAGCCTTGTCTGGATTGGCGGTTTCCCATTTGGGTCCAGCAGCTGTGATTGTTGCTCGGCATGGACCTCGGTCCCATCATCTTCCTCAGGCTGATGGTGTGCATTTGGTTACTGCTGCCTCTCCAGCTAAATCTATGGTAACCAGTGATACACAGGTGCAGATTTCTGTCCTCTGGAGTCATAGTCCAGAAATCATCTAACTGACCATGTCCGTGAAGTGGCATCCTCTCATTGGTGGTCGGAAGTCAGCTGTTCTGCTCATGTGGCAGCTTCGGATTGGCCTGCGAGCGATGTAACGGACGGATGAGCGTGAGTGTTGTGGGTGGAGCCTGGTGTATAAAAGGCTCCCAACGATGCCCGCGGGTGCGTTATATATAATTTGAGATTGTGTGTGTGAGTGGATATGCACATGTGTGTGTGCCGCTCTTATACCAGTGACTGTGTGTCTAGGCAGGTAGTGTAGGGTGGGAAACTCTCGCTTGGCTTAGCATCTGTTTCCGTCGTGTATGCGGTTAGCACAGCTGAGTTACAGAGCAAGTCCAACCATTAGCCTAGTAGAGAACCGTGTGCACTACTAAGGAAGGTGCCGTAGTAGGATCCCACACGATAACGTAATAAAAATAAACTAGGCACTCAACTTAAAGAGGTATTTTTTTTGTCTTTTAATGTAGTCAAAGCAAAACGTTTCGGCCGCATTTGGCCTTTATCAATTACAAACTATACAGGCGTGTCAGGGATTCGTGGGAATCCTGTGGATATTTAGTGAGGCACGTCTCAGTATGGTCACTTTCACAAGAGTATGGGGTGTTAAAAGGGGAAAATCCCCAATGGTAAATAATCCAGGGGACCTGGATGTGTGCATGTGCCTGGAGAAAGACACAGCACCCGCTGCTTGTCAGCTCCTTTGACAAGCAGCGGATGCTGTGTGTTTCACCAGGCACGTATACACATCCAGGTCCCCTGGATTATTTACCATTGGGGATTTTCCCCTTTTAACACCCCATACTCTTGTGAAAGTGACCATACTGAGACGAGCCTCACTAAATATCCACAGGATTCCCACGAATCCCTGACAGGCCTGTATAGTTTGTAATTGATAAAGGCCAAATGCGGCCGAAACCTTTTGCCTTGACTACATTAAAAGACAAAAAAATACATCTTTAAGTTGAGTGCCTAGTTTATTTTTTTTTTACAACCATTAGCCTAAACTTCCCTGGGAGAGCGATAGAGTTCCACACCTAGTGTCATATTTGCTTTATCCCTGTGACGGTTAACACGGTATTGCTCTTAGTGTTCTTTTGTTCACTACCGCTCTGTAAAGTAACAGAATAGGGTTCTCTGTGTTCCGTTCACACTCGGTGGCCCTAATACAGCAAATCATTGCCAGAAACACCATCAGCAAACAAATACAGAAGCAGAACATCCATTAGTACATAAATACACTGACAAACCCTTCATCAGTACTTGAATACAACACTATAACATTCATCAGTACATGAATATATCTTTTTTTTAATAATAATATCTTTATATAGCACTAACATATTCCTCAATGCTTTACAGTTTGCACACATCATCACTGTCCCTGATGGGGCTCTAAATTCCCTAACAACATGACTTTGGAATGTGGGAGGAAACCGGAGTACCCAGAGGAAACCCACACAAACACAGGGAGAACATACAAACTCCTTGCAGATGTTGCCCTTGGTGGGATTTGAACCCAGGACTCCAGCGCTGCAAGGCTATCCATTGAGCCACCGTGCTGCCCCTATATATATTGTCATGCTTAGTATAGCTTAGTATAGCAATCAGTTCTCAGGTCAGCCACATCCCCACATGCTATGCCTAAAAAAATGGATTTTCCTGTTCCTTTGTAAAATTTCTGCTCTATTCTGTGCCTATAGATTAATATATGCCCCTCTTTGTGCTCCTTGTGCAAAATATGTCCCCCACACTGTCCCTTTTATGGTGCATGACTTTCATATTGTCCTCTCATAAAATATTGCCCCCAAAGCAGCCTTCTTGTGAACTATAACAATCACATTGCCCCTCCTATGAACTATAATGAGTACACTGTTCAGATTTCTGAATTGTAATCACTTCACTATCCACCCTTTCTGCTATACCCACCGCACTGTCTATTCTTATTACCCATAATAGGCACACTCTCCGCAGTTATTCTCTATAACCAACCCACATTCTGCCAGTATGGACTATAAATGCTACACTGTCTACTCTTATTAGCTAAAACTTAATTAAGTCAGATGTTTTCATATTTAATCATTACTAGTGTTGAGTGATACCGTTCGATACCCAAAAATATCGTATCGGATGGTATCGCCCGATACGAAAAAAATATCGGGTATCGACGATTCCGATACCGGAAGTCCCATTCAAGTCAATGGGACTTCCGGTATCGGAATTTAAAAAAGCCCTTTATTTCCTTGTTGGCTAATTCTACATAATTGAAAACAAATAAGAATCATGTAGAATGTATTGTGGGAGGTGGAGGAGACATTAAAAGCATAGTGGTTTATTCAAATCACATGGCATAGCATTAATTCCAATTTTTTTTTTCAGTACGTTCGGAGTTAAAAAGATATTGACTATGTTAACCTTTTTTATATTTTGTCAGATATGTATGTTTCACAACTTCCATGCTCTTCACGTTCTTTTGTACTTCTCCCACACTTTCTCCTTCATGATCCACAGCAGTAGCATTTTTTTCATCAACTTTTTCTTCACCTTATTCATCTTCTTCTTCTTCATCTTCTTCCCATTAATTTTTTTTTCCATTCTTCATATTCTTCTTATTCAGCTATTATCAATTTTCATATGCTATTTCTTCATCTTCTTCCTATTCTTCTTTGTCTTCATTTTCTTAGGCCTCTTTCACACATCAGGTTTTCGCCGTCAGGCGCGATCCGGCGCTTTTGACAGAAACCGGATCCGGCGAAATGCAATGCCGGATCCGTTTTCCCCCCCATTGACTTGCATTTGCGACGGATCGCGCCGGATGGCCATGCGTTTCATCCGGTTTTCGCCGGATCCGGCAATGTGTCGCGATCCGGCGTCTGGAAAAAACGGTGACTGTAACGTTTTTTGTCTCCGGCGAAAAAGCCGGACACGCCGGATCAGGCGCGTCCGGCTTTTTCACACAATGAAAGCCTATGAGCGCCGCAATGCGCCGGATCCGGTTTTTTGGTCTGAGCATGCTCAGTAGCTCTGCCCAGAAGACATATATAAAAGCAAGACATTGGGACCCACAGCCACACCCAACATGCCACCCAAGACAGCAACCAGGCGCAGGAGAAGGCAGGAGACCACTGCAGCACCATCCGCACCACCACCACCCCAAATGGAGCAGCAAATAGAACATGCTGAGGAGGGGAGGCCAGCAGCAGATGAGAGACGGTAATTATCAAATAACCCATTCCTCCAAACTAGGGCTATTGAATATCAAGATATTCATTGGCCCTTTGTTTCTCTTTATTCAACAGCCGCCCAATAGATGCAGCAGCAGCAGCAGCAGCAATGGCAGCAGCTGGAACACCACCCACAGGCATGGAGTGTGGCCACCAGGAAGACAGCACATCATCTTCTGGGAGCCCTCCCTCGCATCGTCAGCGTTTGACGGTAAGTTTTTATTTCCAAAATCCATCTTCTCTGTAATATATGTCTATTCATTGCCTTTTATTTCAAAACAGGAATCACAAGATGAAGAGGAGCTCCCAGAAGAAGAAGGAAGGGGTGGACAGACACCTGGAGTGGGCTCACAATTGGTAAGTTTTTTGCATCAAACGCAGAAACACAACATCACACTACACACAACACATAGAAAACAATGTTCTGCAGACCACACACAGCAAACAAATGCCTACATCCAAAGACATAACATTTTTTGTTTTCTTCTCTAGTCTTCCCAATCTGGTGCTTGGCCAAGAGGTCCTCGCAGTGCCTCCCAGGGTCGTCGGCGACAGCAACGCGGCGGTCACCAGCGTGTAAGTATAAATATTTTTGCTTTGTTTTTTTGCACTTTCTATTTCATTTCTTTTGTGGAGGCTAATTATGTTATTTTTGTCTTTTTCTTTAACAGCCTTCACAGCGTGCTCCCGACTCTGACGGTGAGGATGGAGGGATTGATGTGGACCGCCTCATCGATTTCGTCAGAGAAAGGGAGCCGCTCTGGAATATGGCTGACCGCCGCCACGCTGACCTGATCGTTACCCGACGACTCTGGGAGGAAATCTGTTCGCTCCTTGTTGGCCGCTGGGAGGACCTCGAAGCTCGGGCCCAGATTAAAGAGCGTAAATATATACAGTACCGGTTGCTTGATGTAAACCAGTGTTTCCCGAACTCCAGTCCTCGTGGTCCCCACGGATCATGTGTTCAGGATTTCTATTTACTATAGAAATCCTGAAAACATGACCCCTGGGGACCATGAGGACTGGAGTTTGGGAAACACTGATGTTGTATACTAACCACTCCTTTCTCGTTTCAGGGAACAGAATTGTGAATCGGTGGCGGTCTGTGAGAGATTGTTTCAAGAAGGAGTTCAATACAGAGATGCGGGCCCCGAGTGGATCTGGAGGACGCAGGAGCAAGTACAAGTACGCAGAAGCCCTGTCGTTCCTCCGGGAAACAATGGTCACCAGAAGGTAAATCTTACACACCACATGTGAAAAAAAATGTTATATGTAAATTTTTTTTTCAGCCAGGGCCATACCATGTCAGTATTTTAATTGTTTTTTTTTCTCTTTATTCCACAGCACGGTGAGCAGCACTCGGGAGCCGGCACGATTGGACCCTTCTGAGGCGATCCCTGAGGAGACCGGCACCGAGGGACACTTCGACCGCCCCGGTACATCTGCACCTTCCCAGCCTTCCCACACATTCGACCCATCTGTCCCATCCACCAGCACAGGAGCATCGTGGCCGCCTACATTACATGAAGCTGCTGGTGAGGAGATCGCTTTCCCTTTACCCCACCCTTCTGCCCCTGCCACCTCTAGTACACCTGCGGGTACTGGGCGGCAGCGGCAGAGGGGTCAGGAAAAGACTTATGCGCCAGAGTTCTTGCATCTGAATGCATCTTTCCAGAACTGTCTAAAAGTCTTGTCAGAGCAAATCTCCGCAGGCTATCAGCAGATCAACTCCAGCATTCTGGAGGTGAAGACACTTCTGCAAACCATGCATTCAGAAGCAAGATCTTCGCCAAACCACACCTTTTTAAGGTCTGTTGTGGAGCGCATGGAAACGCTCTCTCCTGCCCAGCAGATGCATGTAATGCATTCATGCCACGCTGCTCTCCAGCAAGTTACCTCCCAACCTCCTCCTCCTCCCACCACAGTAGTTCCTCCACCTGCACCCCCTCCAGCCACTTTCCATCCTCCCCCTCCTATTACATCTACACCCCCTCCAGCCACTTTCCATCCTCCCCCTCCTATTACATCTACACCCCCTCCAGCCACTTTCCATCCTCCCCCTCCTATTACATACCATCCACCTCCAGCCACTTTCCATCCTCCCCCTCCTATTACATACCATCCACCTCCCCAGCACCATCCACCTCCCCAGCACCATCCACCTCCCCAGCACCATCCACCTCCCCAGCACCTTCCACCTCCCCAGCACCAGCAACCTCCCCAGCACCAGCAACCTCACCAGTACCAGCAACCTCCACAGTACCTGCAAACTCCCCAGTACCAGCAACCTCCCCAGTACCAGACATCTCCCCACTTCCAGCAACCTGCCCCGTACCAGACATCTCCCCACTTCCAGCAACCTGCCCCGTACCAGACATCTCCCCACTTCCAGCAACCTGCCCCGTACCAAACTCCTTCCCCATACAACTTGCCATCAACATCATCTGCTCCTACAGTCCCTGCCCAACCCTCCACTCCACCACCCACCACCTCTTCTGCTTCCCACATGTCCACCCATTCTGTAGTTTTTTCCACACCTTCACCTCTAACTGTTCCTTCCCCACCACGATCCCAGTCCTCTCTCCACACTCCCAGTGTCGAAGTGTCCCGCAGCCCCTACAGCAGTATTTCCACCACACACTACACAGAATTATAATGTGTGTATTTAAATAAAAATGACCAGTTTTATGGTTTCAGTTTTATAGTTTCAAAGTTTTATTAAACAAGTTTATTAAAATTTTAAAAAAGTTTACTAAAAAAAACATTTTTCAATAAAAGTTAAATTATTTTACACTGGTTGTCTGTCATTTCTTTCTGCGGCGAAAAAGGTTAAATACAGGGTATTTAAAAGTGAAATGGTATTCAAAACTAGGTATATAACTGTGGGTAAATTTTAGCTTTTTGCCACAGTTGTGTTCCTGGTTGTGTTTGAAGCAAAGTATTTCACCTAAAAAGTTGTGTTTATTGTTGGTGATTTCCGAACAATGTACACAACTTTTGTTAAAAGGTGAAATACTTTGCATAAAACACAACCAGGTACACACCTGTGGCCTAAAGCTAAAAATAGAGACCATGACAAGATAGCCAACTTTGGTTGGCAAAGGTATATACTGTTGGTACAGAAGGTACACAAGTTTGGTTAGGGCACAAATCTTTCACACTCCGTCATCCTGCCAGTGTACTCTGCCTTGAGGTGACATAAAGTATAGTGCAAAATTGTCCCTCATTACTGAAACCGTCACAGAACTTCTAGTGGTAATGTCATGGTAATCTTGCAAGGTGGTTTCTTCAGAGGTGTCCTCAATGGAAATGGGTTCCTTGCAGATAACAAAATTGTGGAGTACCACGCACGCTTTGATCACCTCGTCCACAGTTTCTGTCTTGAGGTTGATCGCAGTCAATAGGACCCGCCATTTGGCTGTCAGAATACCAAAGGTACATTCAACCATTCTTCTTGCTCTTGTGAGGCGGTAATTAAAAATGCGTTTTGGTCTTGTCAATCCTCTGCTAGAGTACGGTTTCAAAAGGTGTTCTGACAACTGGAAGGCTTCATCCCCTACACAGACAAATGGCATAGGTGGACCAGATGTTTGCGGCAGCGGTCTAGGTGGTGGGATCTGGAAGGTGTTTCCATACAGTTTACGCCCCATGGCAGACAGTTTGAAAACTTGAGAGTCATTGGAGCGTCCATAGGCCCCAATATCAACCGCAATAAATTTGTATTCCGCGTCAGCGATGGCCATGAGGACAATTGAAAAATATTTCTTGTAATTGAAATATTCCGATCCCGATCCAGCTGGCTTTACAATGCGGATATGTTTCCCGTCCACAGCGCCCAAGCAGTTTGGAAACTGACATATCTGTTGAAACTTGTCAGCAATTTCAATCCACCTCTCTGTTGTGGGCTCTGGTAAAAACTCTTCAGCTAAGGAGTCCCACAGTGCACGGCATGTGTACTTCACAATTCCAGATATGGTGGAAATCCCGAGTCTGTACTGGAAATGCAGTGACAAAAGGGATTCTCCAGTGGCAAGAAATCTGTGGGGAATTAAAAAACAATAAATTAGTTTTAAATCACAGCATTACATACCAAAACTGACCTATAACACTTGGAGATACAAATTACCACCAACAAGATTGCAGTGAAAGTGTGCTCTGATGCGATCATATCCAATAAATGTGGCTTACCTTAAAGTCACCATCAGACGCTCTGCGGGTGAAACAGAGAAGCGGCAATAGGTGTCCGCTTTTCTTATGAGGTGTGCAATGCGCTCCACCAAGTAATCAAAATTCTCCATTTTCATCCTAACATATCCAAAAAATGTATCCGGGTTTCGTCGAAGGTCCATGCATAGTGTAGAATAGACCCCACGCGTCATTCTCTTGGCTGTGATGGGGTGGATCCACAAACGTCGTCTACGATGCCTGATGCGCTGCTGTCTCGCTCTCTCCTTCTCCAGAACAATCACCCTCAAACGATTTGCCTCCGCTGTAAAATCCGCCAAATTCTTCAAAATATTTCCAATGATAACATCCATCTTCGCCAGTAACTTGCTCTTCTCTCCAACCTGCACTTTCTCCTCTACAACCTGTCAAAGAAGGGCTGTAGGAACATGCTATATATAGTTTTCCAGTAGCCAATCCCGTTCGGAAGGCCACAAGGGTCAATTTTAAAAACCGGATCTGGCGTAATCCGTCGGAAAACGGATAGAAAAACGGATGAACCGGATGAGACGGATCCGGTTTTGTCTGTCCAGAAAAAGACGGATCCGCCAGAAAACCGGATCCGTCACATCTGGTTTTACGAAACATTTGCCGGATCCGGCGTTCCGGCACGACGCCGGATTGCGTCTGACGCCGAAAACCTGATGTGTGAAAGTAACCTTATGGTGACAGGCATTCCTGTAGTACTTATCTATAAAAGTTATAAGATTACACCTTACGTTCTGCCTGTCACTAAAGATTTACAACAGGATTTGTCCGCGTTCAGTTTGGCCTGCAGCAGCAGGCATTTTCCAGGGGCACCACGAGGAGGAACGGACTCACCCCCATTTACTGCTTAGTCTTCTTCTGCTTATAATTTTGATTTCTTCTATGCTGATTTTTAGTCTTATGCTTAATGTTCTTCTGCTTTCTGTTCTTCTGCTTTTGCTTCTTCTGCTTCTTGTTCTTCTGTCTTTTGTTCTGTATCTTGGTGGTTGTCTTCATGTTCTTTGTCCTCTTGGTCTTATTATTTAGGGTCATATTTCTGTTCTTCTTTGGTGTGGTCTTCAGGGTCGTCGTCATCAGGGTCGTCGTCATGGAGATCAATAAGGATTACCAAAGACAATTTCAAAAAGCTTGATCTTGGAAATGTAGCAGAAGGTACAAGAAGGCTGAGAAACTGGCGAGAACCAGCAGACAGTGCTGGCACCCGGATGGGTAGCAGAAGGAACAAGAGCCAATGGCACTACCGAGGACCAACTGACGGTGCTGGACCACGGTTACTAAGCAGAAGGTACCTGTGCTAAAAGGCACTACCAAGGACCAGCTGACAGTGTTGGACCTCGGATACCGAGATGGAGGCACCTAGGCCAAAGGCTGTGGCGAGAACCAGCAGACAGTGCTGGCACCCGGATGGGTAGCAGAAGGAACAAGAGCCAATGGCACTTCTGAGGACCAACTGACGGTGCTGGACCACGGTTACTAAGCAGAAGGTACCTGTGCTAAAAAGCACTCCCAAGGACCAGCTGACGGTGCTGGACCTCGGATACCGAGATGGAGGCACCTAGGCCAAAGGCTGTGGCGAGAACCAGCAGACAGTGCTGGCACCCGGATGGGTAGCAGAAGGAACAAGAGCCAATGGCACTACCGAGAACCAACTGACGGTGCTGGACCACGGTTACTAAGCAGAAGGTACCTGTGCTAAAAAGCACTACCAAGGACCAGCTGACGGTGTTGGACCTCGGATACCGAGATGGAGGCACCTAGGCCAAAGGCTGTGCCGAGAACCAGCAGACAGTGCTGGCACCCGGATGGGTAGCAGAAGGAACAAGAGCCAATGGCACTACCGAGGACAAACTGACGGTGCTGGACCACGGTTACTAAGCAGAAGGTACCTGTGCTAAAAAGCACTACCAAGGACCAGCTGACGGTGCTGGACCTCGGATACCGAGATGGAGGCACCTAGGCCAAAGGCTGTGGCGAGAACCAGCAGACAGTGCTGGCACCCGGATTGGTATCAGAAGGAACAAGAGTCAATGGCACTACCGAGGACAAACTGACGGTGCTGGACCACGGTTACTAAGCAGAAGGTACCTGTGCTAAAAAGCACTACCAAGGACCAGCTGACGGTGCTGGACCTCGGATACCGAGATGGAGGCACCTAGGCCAAAGGCTGTGGCGAGAACCAGCAGACAGTGCTGGCACCCGGATGGGTAGCAGAAGGAACAAGAGCCAATGGCACTACCGAGGACCAACTGACGGTGCTGGACCACGGTTACTAAGCAGAAGGTACCTGTGCTAAAAAGCACTACCAAGGACCAGCTGACGGTGTTGGACCTCGGATACCGAGATGGAGGCACCTAGGCCAAAGGCTGTGGCGAGAACCAGCAGACAGTGCTGGCACCCGGATGGGTAGCAGAAGAAACAAGAGCCAATGGCACTACCGAGGACCAACTGACGGTGCTGGACCACGGTTACTAAGCAGAAGGTACCTGTGCTAAAAAGCACTACCAAGGACCAGCTGACGGTGCTGGACCTCGGATACCGAGATGGAGGCACCTAGGCCAAACACTCTGGCGAGAACCAGCAGACAGTGCTGGAACCTGGGTGGGTAGCAGAAGGTACCCATTCAAAGCAAAGTAGCCAGGCCGCAAGCCGGCCGCAGTTACCGAAACCCACAGTCCTACAGGGGGTCCATGTCCCATTGGCACTACGGATCCAGCCTTCAGTGCCAGTTCCCGCAGCCCACATAGGAGTCACCTAAACTGCAGGCACCGTAGAGTCGGCTAACCCGGCCGCAAGACGACAGGACAACGGATTGGTGGCATGGTGACCTTGACACTACCCGGAAACAGCAGGCGTGCTGGAACCAGGCTGGGCAACAGGGAGTCCCCGTGCCAAAGACACTGCCGAGAACCAGCTGACGGTGCTGGAACCCAGATGGGTAGCAAAAGCTACAAGAGCCAATGGCACTACCGAGGAACAGCTGACGGTGCTGGACCACGGTTACTAGGCAGGAGGTACCAGTGCTAGAAAGCACTACCAAGGACCAGCTGACGGTGCTGGACCTCGGATACCGAGATGGAGGCACCTAGGCCAAAGGCTCTGGCGAGAACCAGCTGACAGTGCTGAAACCCGGGTGGGTAGCAGAAGGTACCCATTCAAAGCAAAGTAGCCAGGCCGCAAGCCGGCCGCAGTTACCAAAACCCACAGTCCTACAGGGGGTCCATGTCCCATTGGCACTACGGATCCAGCCTTCAGTGCCAGTTCCCGCAGCCCACATAGGAGTCACCTAAACTGCAGGCACCGTAGAGTCGGCTAACCCGGCCGCAAGACGACAGGACAACGGATTGGTGGCATAGTGACCTTGACACTACCCGGAAACAGCAGGCGTGCTGGAACCAGGCTGGGCAACAGGGAGTCCCCGTGCCAAAGACACTACCGAGCACCAACTGGCGTTGTTGGAGCCCAGGGACAATCATGGTGTAGGCCGAGGCCTACTTGGTGGTAGTTTTAGATTGTTTGTAGGCTACAACAGACTTTCAACGTGCTCCAATTAGGCATCTGTCTCCACTCTGTTTCCAGGATTTCACGTGACCACCAACACCGACAGTTTATGCGTACAGCAGCCGTCTGCCCAATCCACACGTGTTGCTGTGTTACTGGGATTCTGTAATGTCAGCAGATCCCCTGATGTGTGTCTGCCACTGTCTCCTGCTCTGTCCACATTGCCGCCGCTTGCAGTGGGAAGGTGGACAGCGCAGGAGACAGTGGCGGACACATATTGGGGGATCTGCTGACGTTACAGAACCCCAGTAACACAGGAACACGTGTGGAATGCGTGGACGGCAACTGTGAGCAGGAACTGGCGGTGTTGGAGGTCAGGGGAAATACTAGAGACAGAGTGGAGACAGAGGCCAAATCAGAGAATGTTTAAATCTGAAGTAGTTACAATTTGGAGGCAGCAGCAGTTTGCCCTCCACACAGCAGGGGATCAGCTGACGTTACCGAACCCCACTTTCAAATGAACGAGTGTGTTTTTCTGTGTGGACAGCACTTCCGAGCACCAACTGGCGTTGTTGGAGCCCAGGGACAATCATGGTGCAGGCCGAGGCCTATTAGGAGCCAGGTGTAAAGCTGAGGTATTTTGACTTTGGAGGGAGCAGGACACTTTGCCCTCCACACAGCAGGGGATCAGCCGACGTTACCGACCCCCACTGTCACATGAACGAGTGTGTTTTTCTGTGTGGACAGCACTTCCGAGCACCAACTAGCGTTGTTGGAACCCAGGGACAATCATGGTGCAGGCCGAGGCCTACTAGGAGCCAGGTGTAAAGCTGAGGTATTTTGACTTTGGAGGGAGCAGGACACTTTGCCCTCCACACAGCAGGGGATCAGCTGACGTTACCGAACCCCACTTTCTCATGAACGAGTGTGTTTTTCTGTGTGGACAGCACTTCCGAGCAACAACTGACGATGTTGGAGCCCAGGGATAGTCATTTTGTAGGCTGAGGCCTACTTGGAGGCAGTTTAAGATAAGACGTTGTTTGAATTTGGAGGCAGCAGCAGTTTGCCCTCCACACAGCAGGGGATCAGCCGACGTTACCGACCCCCACTTTCACATGAATGAGTGTGTTTTTCTGTGTGGACAGCACTTCCGAGCACCAACTAGCGTTGTTGGAGCCCAGGGAGAACCAGGGTGCAGGCCGAGGCCTACTTGGTAGCAGTTTTAGATTGTTTGTAGGCTACAACAGACTGTCAACGTGCTCCAATTAGGCATCTGTCTCCACTCTGTTTCCAGGATTTCACGTGACCACCAACACCGCCAGTTTATGCGTATAGTAGCCGTCTGCCCAATCCACACGTGTTCCTGTGTTACTGGGATTCTGTAATGTCAGCAGATCCCCTGATGTGTGTCTGCCACTGTCTCCTGCTCTGTCCACCTTCCCACCGCTTGCAGTGGGAAGGTGGACAGCGCAGGAGACAGTGGCGGACACATATTGGGGGATCTGCTGACGTTACAGAACCCCAGTAACACAGGAACACGTGTGGAATGCGTGGACGGCAACTGTGAGCAGAAACTGGCGGTGTTGGAGGTCAGGGGAAATACTAGAGACAGAGTGGAGACAGAGGCCAAATCAGAGAATGTTTAAATCTGAAGTAGTTACAATTTGGAGGCAGCAGCAGTTTGCCCTCCACACAGCAGGGGATCAGCTGACGTTACCGAACCCCACTTTCACATGAACGAGTGTGTTTTTCTGTGTGGACAGCACTTCCGAGCACCAACTAGCGTTGTTGGGACCCAGGGACAATCATGGTGCAGGCCGAGGCCTACTAGGAGCCAGGTGTAAAGCTGAGGTATTTTGACTTTGGAGGGAGCAGGACACTTTGCCCTCCACACAGCAGGGGATCAGCCGACGTTACCGACCCCCACTTTCACATGAATGAGTGTGTTTTTCTGTGTGGAAAGTACTTCCGAGCACCAACTAGCGTTGTTGGAGCCCAGGGATAGTCATTTTGTAGGCTGAGGCCTACTTGGAGGCAGTTTAAGATAAGACGTTGTTTGAATTTGGAGGCAGCAGCAGTTTGCCCTCCACACAGCAGGGGATCAGCTGACATTACTGACCCCCACTTTCACATGAACGAGTGTGTTTTTCTGTGTGGACAGCACTTCCGAGCACCAACTAGCGTTGTTGGAGCCCAGGGAGAACCAGGGTGCAGGCCGAGGCCTACTTGGTGGCAGTTTTAGATTGTTTGTAGGCTACAACAGACTGTCAACATGCTCCAATTAGGCATCTGTCTCCACTCTGTTTCCAGAATTTCACGTGACCACCAACACCGCCAGTTTATGCGTACAGTAGCCGTCTGCCCAATCCACACGTGTTCCTGTGTTACTGGTGTTCTGTAATGTCAGCAGATCCCCTGATGTTTGTCTGCCAATGTCTCCTGCTCTGTCCACATTCCCACCACTTGCAGTGGGAAGGTGGACAGCGTAGGAGACAGTGCCGGACACACATTGGGGGATCAGCTCATGTTACAGAACACCAGGAACACAGGAACAAGTGTGGAATGCGTGGACGGCAACTGTGAGCAGGAACTGGCGGTGTTGGAGGTCAGGGGAAATACTAGAGACAGAGTGGAGACAGAGGCCAAATCAGAGAATGTTTAAATCTGAAGTAGTTACAATTTAGAGGCAGCAGCAGTTTGCCCTCCACACAGCAGGGGATCAGCTGACGTTACCGAACCCCACTTTCACATGAACGAGTGTTTTTCTGTGTAGACAGCACTTCCGAGCACCAACTGGCGTTGTTGGAGCCCAGAGACAATCATGGTGCAGGCCGAGGCCTATTAGGAGCCAGGTGTAAAGCTGAGGTATTTTGACTTTGGAGGGAGCAGGACACTTTGCCCTCCACACAGCAGGGGATCAGCCGACGTTACCGACCCCCACTTTCACATGAACGAGTGTGTTTTTCTGTGTGGACAGCACTTCCGAGCACCAACTAGCGCTGTTGGAACCCAGGGACAATCATGGTGCAGGCCGAGGCCTACTAGGAGCCAGGTGTAAAGCTGAGGTATTTTGACTTTGGAGGGAGCAGGACACTTTGCCCTCCACACAGCAGGGGATCAGATGACGTTACCGAACCCCCACTTTCACATGAACGAGTGTGTTTTTCTGTGTAGACAGCACTTCCGAGCAACAACTGACGATGTTGGAGCCCAGGGATAGTCATTTTGTAGGCCGAGGCCTACTTGGAGGCAGTTTAAGATAAGACGTTGTTTGAATTTGGAGGCAGCAGCAGTTTGCCCTCCACACAGCAGGGGATCAGCTGACATTACTGACCCCCACTTTCACATGAACGAGTGTGTTTTTCTGTGTGGACAGCACTTCCGAGCACCAACTAGCGTTGTTGGAGCCCAGGGAGAACCAGGGTGCAGGCCGAGGCCTACTTGGTAGCAGTTTTAGATTGTTTGTAGGCTACAACAGACTGTCAACGTGCTCCAATTAGGCATCTGTCTCCACTCTGTTTCCAGGATTTCACTTGACCACCAACACCGCCAGTTTATGCGTACAGTAGCCATCTGCCCAATCCACACGTGTTCCTGTGTTACTGGGATTCTGTAATGTCAGCAGATCCCCTGATGTGTGTCTGCCACTGTCTCCTGCTCTGTCCACATTCCCACCGCTTGCAGTGGGGAGGTGGACAGCGCAGGAGACAGTGGCGGACACACATTGGGGGATCTGCTGACGTAACAGAACCCCAGTAACACAGGAACACGTGTGGAATGCGTGGACGGCAACTGTGAGCAGGAACTGGCGGTGTTGGAGGTCAGGGGAAATACTAGAGACAGAGTGGAGACAGAGGCCAAATCAGAGAATGTTTAAATCTGAAGTAGCTAAAATTTGGAGGCAGCAGCAGTTTGCCCTCCTCCAAGCAGGGGATCAGCTGACGTTACCGAACCCCACTTTCACATGAACGAGTGTGTTTTTCTGTGTGGACAGCACTTCCGAGCACCAACTGGCGTTGTCGAAGCCCAGGGAAAATCAGGTAGTAGGCCGAGGCCTACTTGGTGGCAGTTTGCGATTGTTTCTAGACTACTACTAACTGTCAACGTACTCCAATTAGGCCTCTGTCTTCACTCTGTTTCGAGTATTTCCTCTGGCTTCCAACCACGCCAGTTGCTGCTCTGAAATGCCGTCTGCACAACCCACACTTGTTCCTGTGTTACTGGGGTTCTGTAACAGCAGCTTCTCCCTTGAGGTGAGTCAGGCAATGTCTCCTGCTCTGTCCACATTTCCACTACAAGTAGTGGGAATGTAGACAAAGCAGGAGACATTGCCGTGCTCAACTCTGGAGATGAGCAGATGTTACAGGACCCAGGTACCACAGGAACAAGTGTGGATTGTGCAGACGGCACTTGAGAGCAGAAACAGGCGGTGTTGTAGGCCGGAGGAAATACTCAAAACAGAGTGGAGACAGAGGGCAAATCAGAGAACATATTAAATCAGAGGTAGTCAGAAGTTGTAGGCAGCAGGAGAGTTTGCCGTACACACAGCAGGGGATCAGCTGACGTTACCGAACCCCACTTACACATCAGCGAGTGTTTTGTCTGTGCGGACAGCACTTCTGAGCACCAACTGGCGTTGTCGGAGCCCAGGGAAAATCAGGTAGTAGGCCGAGGCCTACTTGGAGCCAGGTGTAAATCTGAGGTTGTTTGACTGTGGAGGGAGCAGGACACTTTGCCATACACACAGCAGGGGATCAGCTGACGTTACCGAACCCCACTTACACATGAGCGAGTGTTTTGTCTGTGCGGACAGCACTTCTGAGCACCAACTGGCATTGTCGGAGCCCAGGGAAAATCAGGTAGTAGGCCGAGGCCTACTTGGAGCCAGGTGTAAATCTGAGGTTGTTTGACTGTGGAGGGAGCAGGACACTTTGCCATACACACAGCAGGGGATCAGCTGACGTTACCGAACCCCACTTACACATGAGCGAGTGTTTTGTCTGTGCGGACAGCACTTCTGAGCACCAACTGGCGGTGTCGGAGCCCAGGGAAAATCAGGTAGTAGGCCGAGGCCTACTTGGTGGCAGTTTGCGATTGTTTCTAGACTACTACTAACTGTCAACGTACTCCAATTAGGCCTCTGTCTTCACTCTGTTTCGAGTATTTCCTCTGGCTTCCAACCACGCCAGTTGCTGCTCTGAAATGCCGTCTGCACAACCCACACTTGTTCCTGTGTTACTGGGGTTCTGAAACAGCAGCTTCTCCCTAGAGGTGAGTCAGGCAATGTCTCCTGCTCTGTCCACATTTCCACTACAAGTAGTGGGAATGTAGACAAAGCAGGAGACATTGCCGTGCTCAACTCTGGAGATGAGCAGATGTTACAGGACCCAGGTACCACAGGAACAAGTGTGGATTGTGCAGACGGCACTTGAGAGCAGAAACAGGTGGTGTTGTAGGCCGGAGGAAATACTCAAAACAGAGTGGAGACAGAGGGCAAATCAGAGAACATATTAAATCAGAGGTAGTCAGAAGTTGTAGGCAGCAGGAGAGTTTGCCGTACACACAGCAGGGGATCAGCTGACGTTACCGAACCCCACTTACACATGAGCGAGTATTTTGACTGTGCGGACAGCACTTCTGAGCACCAACGGGTGTTGTCGGAGCCCAGGGAAAATCAGGTAGTAGGCCGAGGCCTACTTGGAGCCAGGTGTAAATCTGAGGTTGTTTGACTGTGGAGGGAGCAGGACACTTTGCCATACACACAGCAGGGGATCAGCTGACGTTACCGAACCCCACTTACACATGAGCGAGTGTTTTGTCTGTGCGGACAGCACTTCTGAGCACCAACTGGTGGTGTCGGAGCCCAGGGAAAATCAGGTAGTAGGCCGAGGCCTACTTGGTGGCAGTTTGCGATTGTTTCTAGACTACTACTAACTGTCAATGTACTCCAATTATGCCTCTGTCTTCACTCTGTTTCGAGTATTTCCTCTGACTTCCAACCATGCCAGTTGCTGCTCTGAAATGCCGTCTGCACAACCCACACTTGTTCCTGTGTTACTGGGGTTCTGTAACAGCAGCTTCTCCCTAGAGGTGAGTCAGGCAATGTCTCCTGCTTTGTCCACATTTCCACTACAAGTAGTGGGAATGTAGACAAAGCAGGAGACATTGCCGTGCTCAACTCTGGAGATGAGCAGATGTTACGGGACCCAGGTACCACAGGAACAAGTGTGGATTGTGCAGACGGCACTTGAGAGCAGAAACAGGCGGTGTTGTAGGCCGGAGGAAATACTCAAAACAGAGTGGAGACAGAGGGCAAATCAGAGAACATATTAAATCAGAGGTAGTCAGAAGTTGTAGGCAGCAGGAGAGTTTGCCGTACACACAGCAGGGGATCAGCTGACGTTACCGAACCCCACTTACACATGAGCGAGTGTTTTGTCTGTGCGGACAGCACTTCTGAGCACCAACTGGCGTTGTCGGAGCCCAGGGAAAATCAGGTAGTAGGCCGAGGCCTACTTGGAGCCAGGTGTAAATCTGAGGTTGTTTGACTGTGGAGGGAGCAGGACACTTTGCCATACACACAGCAGGGGATCAGCTGACATTACCGAACCCCACTTACACATGAGCGAGTGTTTTGTCTGTGCGGACAGCACTTCTGAGCACCAACTGGCGTTGTCGGAGCCCAGGGAAAATCTGGTAGTAGGCCGAGGCCTACTTGGAGCCAGGTGTAAATCTGAGGTTGTTTGACTGTGGAGGGAGCAGGACACTTTTCCATACACACAGCAGGGGATCAGCTGACGTTACCGAACCCCACTTACACATGAGCGAGTGTTTTGTCTGTGCGGACAGCACTTCTGAGCACCAACTGGCGGTGTCGGAACCCAGGGAAAATCAGGTAGTAGGCCGAGGCCTACTTGGTGGCAGTTTGCGATTGTTTCTAGACTACTACTAACTGTCAATGTACTCCAATTAGGCCTCTGTCTTCACTCTGTTTCGAGTATTTCCTCTGGCTTCCAACCACGCCAGTTGCTGCTCTGAAATGCCGTCTGCACAACCCACACTTGTTCCTGTGTTACTGGGGTTCTGTAACAGCAGCTTCTCCCTAGAGGTGAGTCAGGCAATGTCTCCTGCTCTGTCCACATTTCCACTACAAGTAGTGGGAATGTAGACAAAGCAGGAGACATTGCCGTGCTCAACTCTGGAGATGAGCAGATGTTACAGGACCCAGGTAACACAGGAACAAGTGTGGATTGTGCAGACGGCACTTGAGAGCAGAAACAGGCGGTGTTGTAGGCTGGAGGAAATACTCAAAACAGAGTGGAGACAGAGGGTAAATCAGAGAACATATTAAATCAGAGGTAGTCAGAAGTTGTAGGCAGCAGGAGAGTTTGCCGTACACACAGCAGGGGATCAGCTGATGTTACCGAACCCCACTTACACATGAGCGAGTGTTTTGTCTGTGAGGACAGCACTTCTGAGCAACAACGGGCGTTGCTGTAGCCCAGGAAATAAAGTTCAGGTCATAGAAACATGAACACAACAGGAGACCTGGATCCTGTTGCCAGTCAATTATTTATTCTGGAAGAGGACTGGCAAATTCTGGTGAGATCCAGGCCTTGTTCATTTTCACAAAAGTAAGCCGGTCAACATTATCGGCGGATAGTCGCGTGCGACGGTCTGTTACCACACCACCTGCAGCACTAAAGACACATTCCGATAATACACTGGCAGCAGGGCAAGCCAGCACCTCCAATGCATACTGGCTAAGCTCTGGCCATGTATCCAGCTTAGAGACCCAATACTTGAACGGGGAAGAGCCGTCTGGGAGAACACTAACAGGGCACGACAAGTAGTCTGTCACCATCTGACGGAAACGTTGCCTCCTGCTGACTGGAGCCGTCTGTGATGGTGTAGCCGTTTGTGGCGGTCCCACAAAACTTTTCCACATTTGGGCCATACTGGCCTTGCCTTGTCCTGCGGCACTGCCTCTGCTACCTCTTTGTGCAGAGCTTCCTCCACTGCCTCTACCCACATGGCTGCTTTGAAAAGCACTACCAGCAACACTTGTGGGGGGAATGGAGAACATGATGGCCTGCACAAGTGTTTCTTGGTACTCCCGCATTTTTGCTCCCGGTTCAACTGT
The DNA here is from genome assembly GCF_039654945.1 of Dendrobates tinctorius. Lineage (NCBI taxonomy): Eukaryota > Metazoa > Chordata > Amphibia > Anura > Dendrobatidae > Dendrobates > Dendrobates tinctorius. Next base: position 5,057,067 of record NW_027361858.1, on the reverse strand, counting down.
GGTATGAGGCTTTGTAAGTTGTCCCGGTAGCGAGGATCTAGGAGGGTGTACACCCAATAATCAGCCGTGTGGAGAATGTTGGCAATGCGGCGGTCATTTAACAAGCACTGCAGCATGAAATCAACCATGTGCTGCAGACTGCCAGCTGGACCGGAAACGCTGTCCCCAGCTTGAGGCAGCATCTCTGCCTGCTCAGCATCACCCCACCCTCGCTGTACACACTGACTACTAGAGCCTTGTGTACCTTCCTCCTCTGGAGAGATGTGTTCCTCCTCCTCCATTGACTCCTCATCATCCTCCTCACTAAGTGTCCCCTGCCTGGGCCTTTGTGTGGAAGCACGTTGCGCAGACTTGCCAGAAGCAGATGGCATTTCTGACTGCTCATCCTCGACCTCTTCAAAAACCTCCTCACTTAGTGCTTGTAAGGTTTTTTGAAGCAGACAGATGAGGGGGACAGTCATGCTGATTAGTGCATCATCTGCACTGGCCATCCACGTGGAGTCATCGAAGGCACGCAAAACTTGGCAGATGTCCCTCATAGTGTCCCACTCAGTGGTGGTGAAGTGTGTCCGGCGCACAATGCGACTTGTTTGCGCCTGATGCAGCTGGTACTCCATTACTGCTGCCTGCTGCTCACACAACCGCTCCAACATATGTAACGTTGAATTCCACATGGTGGGGAGGTCACATATGATGCGATGTTCTGGCAGGCGGAATCGGCGTTGCAGAGATGCAATGCGCGATCTTGCCATGCTGGAACGCCGCAAGTGAGCACACTCTAGGCGAACCTTGTGCAGCAGTGCATCAAGATCCGGATAGTCCCTCAGAAAGCTCTGCACGACCAAATTGAGCACGTGTGCCAGACATGTTATGTGAGTGAGGTTGCCTAGGCCCAGAGCTGCCACTAGATTTCGGCCATTGTCACTCACTACCAAACCTGGCTGGAGATTCGCTGGCACAAACCACACATCGCTCTCCTGCTTGATGGCATTCCAGAGCTCCTGTGCTGTGTGGCTCCGATTCCCCAAAGAAATTAATTTAAGGACGGCCTGTTGACGTTTGGCCACACCTGTGCTCATATCTGGCCTAACAGGCTCACGCAGTGCTGATTCCGAGGAACTAGAGTAGGAGGAGGACTCAATATGTACAGACTGCATTCCTGCAATCCTTGGATTTGGCAGAATACGTACAGAGCCACTCTCCAGATCTGTACCCGGCTCCACAACATTGACCCAATGGGCAGTGAGGGAAAGGTATCGTCCCTGTCCATGGCTTCTGGTCCACGCATCGGTGGTCAGGTGGACCTTGCTACTGACGGCATTTAGTAGCGCATTTTTAATTTTTCCCTCCACATGCTTTTGCAGGGCAGGGACAGCTTGCCTGCTGAAATAAAAGCGGCTGGGCACATTGTATTGTGGAACTGCCAATGACATAAAGTTCCGGAACGTGTCAGTCTCCACCAGCCTGAATGACAGCATCTCAAGGGCCAGTAGTTTGGCAATGCCGGCATTCAGAGCCAGTGCTCGGGGATGGTTTGCCGAGTATGGCCGCTTTTTCTCCCATGCCTGTGCTACCGATTGCTGGTGAGTGGCCTGGGAGTGTGCTGATGACTGCAAACGTGGTTCAGTGGGTGGAATTTCACTGGGTCTCTGGACAACAGTGGCAGTGGTTCTTCCATGGCGTTCCAGTGAGGAAGCCGAACCAGCTGTGTGTGAGCTGGAGGAAGAGGCCCCAACACGAGCTGAAGAGGTGGTAGGTGCTGCTGAAGGTTGGCCTACATCTTCAGTGTGTCTGTGTAACTTCACCTCGTGCTTGGTACGCACATGTTTCCACATATTTGTGGTATTGAGGTTGGTCACATTTTTCCCTCGTTTCACTTTCTGATGACACAGCTTGCATTTGACAAAGCAAATGTCATCTGCAACTGTGTCAAAAAAAGACCACGCACTGCAAGTCCTGGGAGCGCCCGTTTTGTGTTTTTGAAGAGGATTGCTCCTCACGGGTGCCAAAGTGGAGGCTACAGGCAACCAAGTCTGCCCCCGCCCTCTCCCTCCTCTTTTGGCCATTCAGGGAATCTCTTCCTCAGAGCTGCTCCCACCACCTTCCTGTGGCTGACGCCATGATGGGTCAAGGACCTCATTATCTCCACTCCCCTCTTCAAGCACCGGCTGGTCCTGGGTTGTCTCGCCAGCACCGTACGCACCAGAAATTGGCAACTGAGTCTCATCATCATCTGATGCATACTGAGGTGTGCTGACCATAGGCACTGGCCCACCCGCCTCTTCAGATTCAGAGGGACAAAGCAGTTGCGCATCACTGCATACTCCCTCTTCTTCACGCTCTAGAATGCTGCTTGGCTGGCCACCTCTTTCCAAGCCAACAGATTCTGAGAACAGAAGTAAAGATTGAGATGGCTCCTGTCCAGGGATCTCAGACTGCCTGGGCAATTTGGCAGGTGGTGAAGAGATAAATGGTTGCTCTTCAGTGCTCTGGCCTTGGGAGGATGCGAAAGTCATTGAAGTGGATGCGTTAGCTGCCATCCATCCGACAACGGCTTCAATTTGTTCGTCACGCAGCAGTGGGGTACGGCGAGGTCCTACAAAGCTGCGCATGAAGGACTGTTGCCTGGTAAAAGTGGGGGATGCCGGGTCACTGGTGGCCGCAGCAGACACCAAATCCCCACGTCCTCTCCCTGCTGAATCCCCCCGTCCTCTCCCTGCTGAAACTCCACGGCCACGACCACGTGCCTTACTCCCTGCCTTCTTCATCTTGGTAGACTGATAAAGATAGGCAGAAAAGTAAAAAAGGGGTGGCTTAGTGTTCTTATTCCTGAACACCTGCTAACCAGTATAAGAAACACTAATTTGGCTAAGAGTGTGTGTACTACACTTTAATATGATCTAATGTGGCCTAGACAACTGTAAAGTGGAGTGTTTGGTGAACTTTATTTCCTTTTTTTTGGGTGGGGGGAAAGGAAAGGATGTGACCAAAGTTTGAAAGCTATAGTATCACAAACTTTTTGGAGCGATTACAATGCAGGAAGCTAACCTACAATGCAATTGATAAGGCTCCAAAAAATAGGGTGATACTAGCCTGGCTGGCCCTGAAGGGCACAAGCCAGCAAAAAGGCTCCTCTATCTAATCCTATATAGTGTTTGCAACCAACCAATGACAATGGATGCGGTTGGAAGCACACTAATATAGGAGCAAAAATCTGGACAAATTAGCTGCAAAAAAAGGACTATGTATGAGGCAGTGACGCACGCTGAGCGGACTACAGCTAGCGGTGGTTGTAGAACACACTGCAACGTGAGCTGCACTCACACACAGAGAGACCTATCAGACAGCCAAAAACAGTGCAGAGAAATGGGCTATAGCACTGAAAGGCTGCTGAAAGGCTCCGCTGTCCACTCCTTTAGTGTTTGCAACCAACGTATATGAATACGTATGGAAGCACACTATACAGGAGAAAAAAAAGCAGCAATAAAAGAAAAATGTGTATGAGGCAGAGACACACGCTGGCCGGCCTACAAGCAGACGTGCCTGCAGGACACACTACACAGCGTGGGTCTGCACTCACACAGCCCTTGCAGACAGCTGTGAAAACAGCGCTGCTAGAGAAAAGCAAGCTACAGTAGTGGTTTATGTAGCCTGGGTTAAGCACTATATGTTTTGTGGAATCGCTATTTCTAACTGTCCCTCACAGTCTTCAACAGCAGCCTGTCCCTAACTGAATTCACAGCAGAGTGACCAGAAATGGCGGCTGCAGCGCTTTTTATAGTGCATCATGACATCATTTCAGCAGCCAATCACAGCCATGCCAGTAGTTAACATGCCTACATGCCTAACAGGATGTGCCCACACTTCTGAGGATCCCCATTGGCTGAATCAAATCGAGCGGGCTCCTAGCATTATGGGAACTTCCGATTCCGGTATTCGATATGAAAAAAGTATCGGAACTAAGTATCGGAATTCCGATACAGCTAATATCGGCCGATACCCGATACTTGCGGTATCGGAATGCTCAACACTAATCATTACCCTTTCAACCCTTATTGGCTATACATGCAACACTATTCCTATCTTTAGTGTCCCCTCCATGCTTCCCTCTTTATATACTTGGCCCAATCTTCACACTGTCTCTCATGTCGCATTCGGTCCCCCATACTGTCTCTATTATGTGCCCTGTTATGATTGGGTCACCGAGGAGGAAAGCAAGACCAAGCTAAGCCACAGAAAGCCAGAGAGGTTGGTAACTAAGCGGATTGCAGACCCCTGATCCTATCCACACAACTAGCAGTAGCCGTGGAGCGTACCTACGATGATCCTAGACGTCTCGACACAATCGGAGAACTAAATAAGCCTAAAGCAAGAAAGGGGAAATCTAAACTGCCCCAGAGCAGATGCAAAAGGAATAGATAGCCCCCAAACATATATTGTCGGTGAGACAAGATGAAAACACAAACGCAGGTAGGAAAATAGACTGAGCAAACGATGGGGCCCACACTAAATAGACAGGACAGGAAAGGAAAGACTGTCTGCAATCACTCAAAAAATCCTCTTTCAAAAAATGCCCAACACGTCTGATAGAAAAATACTGAAGTCACTAGACTTCGCACACTGTGACGAGTCAGCTTCAGCTGAGTTGAATTTTCTTTAGAGTGGACCCTCTGGGTCATGGCACCCACCCACCGAGGGCGAGCTGACCTTGTGAGGAACCACCCCCTATACAGGGAGTGTCAGGGGCAAGACCAAGGGGGTGAGCCACCACGACTTCTGGGTCCAGACGGCCGGCTCAAAGAAGACACAATGTGAGTGTCTGACGACCAGGGATGTGCAGGAAACAAGACAAGACATAAGTTCAAGGTATCTTCATTAAGGAAAACTTCAGGGTAACAACAGGTGCAAGACGTGATAACACAAGGAAAAACACAGTAAGGTACGAGCGAGGGCACGCCAAGGTCCATGGCATGGTATGCGCTAGATGGCATGCCTGTGTACAGGCAAAGGCACGAAGACGTCGGACTCCGGACAGCAGGCAGCGATCATCAAGTTCATCAGGTTCCGGAGCTCTCCTGGTGATTGGCAGGATCCGGGCATCCGGCAAGCAAACCAGGGTTCAGGCAAGGAGGCACGACAGTGTTCAAGACATGGTGCGTGCTAGGAACACGCCAGGGTCCAAGGCAAAGTTCAAGGCAGGGTGCGTGCTAGGGACACGCCAGGGTCCAAGGCAAGGTGCAAGGCAAAGATCAACACACTAGGCATGGTGCGTGTATAGGAGACACGCCAGGGTTCAAGGTCCAAGGTCCTGGGCGCGCTAAGGAAGCCACCAGGATTCAAGATTCAAGGTCCTACGCGTGCTAGAGGCACGCCAGGGGCATGGTACAAAGATTGGTCCTGGCCGTGCTAGGAGGCACGCCAGGGTACATGGTTAGCGGCAGGTCCCACACATGCTAGTGAACACGTTGGGCTTTTTTATTTAAATTTTTTTTTTAATATATATATATTTTTTATTATTTATTTATTTAATTTATTCATTATCTTTAGTACCTGCAGTTCTTCTAGTTTACCGCCTGACCGCTTGTACCAAGAGAAGTGAGATGTTTAATCAGGCATATGAACAGGTTTTTGGAGTATGTACACTGACATGTGTGATTGGCTAAAATTTACAGATATACTGTTTTAACCCTGAAGGAGGGATGATGTTATATAATATGCGTGCACAACATTCTTTTCTTGGGGATAAAGTTACAATGTACGTACTTTAACTGCTAAAGAGTTTGATAGATAGTGATTGGTTCATCAGTTATTAGAACCCATTAGCAATGAAAATGGGGTATAAATAGCTTACAACAAAATAATTTTTTTATTCACCTGATGAAGGCCTAAATGGCCGAAACGTGTTGTGTTTTTTATAACAAAAAATGTTTTATTGTTTTTATTGTCTTTTATAAAATTTTGCATTTTACCTAGCCAATAAAATATCATCTGATTTAACATCAGAGATACTTAGTTATTTGGCTATGTAACCTTCTTGCTCCAAATTGGGTTAAAGATCCTCTGAAGGAAGCAAGCTGAAATTTCTTTATTCGCTGTTTTTTTATTTACTATGTCTCTTTCCTCATGTACAGGCATTGCATGACCTCAGGTATCCATGGTTACAAACCACTAGCAACTAGCTAACTAGCTGTCACTATATCAGTGGTCGCAACCTAAGGTCCTGCAATGCCTTTACATGATGAAAGAGACATAAAATAACTATACTACATTTATATTTGCAGGTATTTGTTAATATTATTATTATTACACCTACTAAATATTGGTATAGGATCTTAGAGATGGAAATACCCCTTTACGTATCTGAATCAGAAACAGGACGTATTGGTAGCTACAAAATCATCAGGCAGGTAACCACTCAACAAGTCAGTAAGTAAGGCTACTTTCACACTTCAGGTTTTCGGCGTCAGGCGCGATCCGGCGTCGTGCCGGAACGCCGGATCCGGCATATGTTTCTGAAAACCGGATGTGACGGATCCGGTTTTCTGCCGGATCCGTCTTTTTCTGGACAGACAAAACCGGATCCGTCTCATCCGGTTCATCCGTTTTTCTATCCGTTTTTTCGACGGATTACGCCGGATCCGGTTTTTAAAATTGACCCTTGTGGCCTTCCGAATGGGATTGGCTACTGGAAAACTATATATAGCGTGTTCCTACAGCCCTTCTTTGACAGGTTGTAGAGGAGAAAGTGCAGGTTGGAGAGAAGAGCAAGTTACTGGTGAAGATGGATGTTGTGATTGGAAATATTTTGAAGAATTTGGCGGATTTTACAGCGGAGGCGAATCGTTTGAGGGTGATTGTTCTGGAGAAGGAGAGAGCGAGACAGCAGCGCATCAGGCATCGTAGACGACGTTTGTGGATCCACCCCATCACAGCCAAGAGAATGACGCGTGGGGTCTATTCTACACTATGCATGGACCTTCGACGAAACCCGGATAAATTTTTTGGATATGTTAGGATGAAAATGGAGATTTTTGATTACTTGGTGGAGCGCATTGCACACCTCATAAGAAAAGCGGACACCTATTGCCGCTTCTCTGTTTCACCCGCAGAGCGTCTGATGGTGACTTTAAGGTAAGCCACATTTATTGGATGTGATCGCATCAGAGCACACTTTCACTGCAATCTTGTTGGTGGTAATTTGTATCTCCAAGTGTTATAGGTCAGTTTTGGTATGTAATGCTGTGATTTAAAACTAATTTATTGTTTTTTAATTCCCCACAGATTTCTTGCAACTGGAGAATCCCTTTCGTCACTGCATTTCCAGTACAGACTCGGGATTTCCACCATATCTGGAATTGTGAAGTACACATGCCGTGCACTGTGGGACTCCTTAGCTGAAGAGTTTTTACCAGAGCCCACAACAGAGAGGTGGATTGAAATTGCTGACAAGTTTCAACAGATATGTCAGTTTCCAAACTGCTTGGGCGCTGTGGACGGGAAACATATCCGCATTGTAAAGCCAGCTGGATCGGGATCGGAATATTTCAATTACAAGAAATATTTTTCAATTGTCCTCATGGCCATCGCTGACGCGGAATACAAATTTATTGCGGTTGATATTGGGGCCTATGGCCGCTCCAATGACTCTCAAGTTTTCAAACTGTCTGCCATGGGGCGTAAACTGTATGGAAACACCTTCCAGTTCCCACCACCTAGACCGCTGCCGCAAACATCTGGTCCACCTATGCAATTTGTCTGTGTAGGGGATGAAGCCTTCCAGCTGTCAGAACACCTTTTGAAACCGTACTCTAGCAGAGGATTGACAAGACCAAAACGCATTTTTAATTACCGCCTCACAAGAGCAAGAAGAATGGTTGAATGTACCTTTGGTATTCTGACAGCCAAATGGCGGGTCCTATTGACTGCGATCAACCTCAAGACAGAAACTGTGGACGAGGTGATCAAAGCGTGCGTGGTACTCCACAATTTTGTTATCTGCAAGGAACCCATTTCCATTGAGGACACCTCTGAAGAAACCACCTTGCAAGATTACCATGACATTACCACTAGAAGTTCTGTGACAGTTTCAGTAATGAGGGACAATTTTGCACTATAGTTTATGTCACCTCAAGGCAGAGTACACTGGCAGGATGACAGAGTGTGAAAGATTTGTGCCCTAACCAAACTTGTGTACCTTCTGTACCAACAGTATATACCTTTGCCAACCAAAGTTGGCTATCTTGTCATGGTCTCTATTTTTAGCTTTAGGCCACAGGTGTGTACCTGGTTGTGTTTTATGCAAAGTATTTCACCTTTTAACAAAAGTTGTGTACATTGTTCGGAAATCACCAACAATAAACACAACTTTTTAGGTGAAATACTTTGCTTCAAACACAACCAGGAACACAACTGTGGCAAAAAGCTAAAATTTACCCACAGTTATATACCTAGTTTTGAATACCATTTCACCTTTTAAAATACCCTGTATTTAACCTTTTTCGCCGCAGAAAGAAATGACCGACAACCAGTGTAAAATAATTTAACTTTTATTGAAAAATGTTTTTTTTAGTAAACTTTTTTAAAATTTTAATAAACTTGTTTAATAAAACTTTGAAACTATAAAACTGAAACCATAAAACTGGTCATTTTTATTTAAATACACACATTATAATTCTGTGTAGTGTGTGGTGGAAATACTGCTGTAGGGGCTGCGGGACACTTCGACACTGGGAGTGTGGAGAGAGGACTGGGATCGTGGTGGGGAAGGAACAGTTAGAGGTGAAGGTGTGGAAAAAACTACAGAATGGGTGGACATGTGGGAAGCAGAAGAGGTGGTGGGTGGTGGAGTGGAGGGTTGGGCAGGGACTGTAGGAGCAGATGATGTTGATGGCAAGTTGTATGGGGAAGGAGTTTGGTACGGGGCAGGTTGCTGGAAGTGGGGAGATGTCTGGTACGGGGCAGGTTGCTGGAAGTGGGGAGATGTCTGGTACGGGGCAGGTTGCTGGAAGTGGGGAGATATCTGGTACGGGGCAGGTTGCTGGAAGTGGGGAGATGTCTGGTACTGGGGAGGTTGCTGGTACTGGGGAGTTTGCAGGTACTGTGGAGGTTGCTGGTACTGGTGAGGTTGCTGGTGCTGGGGAGGTTGCTGGTGCTGGGGAGGTTGCTGGTGCTGGGGAGGTGGATGGTGCTGGGGAGGTGGATGGTGCTGGGGAGGTGGATGGTGCTGGGGAGGTGGATGGTGCTGGGGAGGTGGATGGTATGTAATAGGAGGGGGAGGATGGAAAGTGGCTGGAGGTGGATGGTATGTAATAGGAGGGGGAGGATGGAAAGTGGCTGGAGGGGGTGTAGATGTAATAGGAGGGGGAGGATGGAAAGTGGCTGGAGGGGGTGTAGATGTAATAGGAGGGGGAGGATGGAAAGTGGCTGGAGGGGGTGCAGGTGGAGGAACTACTGTGGTGGGAGGAGGAGGAGGTTGGGAGGTAACTTGCTGGAGAGCAGCGTGGCATGAATGCATTACATGCATCTGCTGGGCAGGAGAGAGCGTTTCCATGCGCTCCACAACAGACCTGAAAAAGGTGTGGTTTGGCGAAGATCTTGCTTCTGAATGCATGGTTTGCAGAAGTGTCTTCACCTCCAGAATGCTGGAGTTGATCTGCTGATAGCCTGCGGATATTTGCTCTGACAAGACTTTGAGACAGTTCTGGAAAGATGCATTCAGATGCAAGAACTCTGGCGCATAAGTCTTTTCCTGACCCCTCTGCCGCTGCCGCCCAGTACCCGCAGGTGTACTAGAGGTGGCAGGGGCAGAAGGGTGGGGTAAAGGGAAAGCGATCTCCTCACCAGCAGCTTCATGTAATGTAGGCGGCCACGATGCTCCTGTGCTGGTGGATGGGACAGATGGGTCGAATGTGTGGGAAGGCTGGGAAGGTGCAGATGTACCGGGGCGGTCGAAGTGTCCCTCGGTGCCGGTCTCCTCAGGGATCGCCTCAGAAGGGTCCAATCGTGCCGGCTCCCGAGTGCTGCTCACCGTGCTGTGGAATAAAGAGAAAAAAAAACAATTAAAATACTGACATGGTATGGCCCTGGCTGAAAAAATTTTTTACATATAACATTTTTTTTCACATGTGGTGTGTAATATTTACCTTCTGGTGAACATTGTTTCCCGGAGGAACGACAGGGCTTCTGCGTACTTGTACTTGCTCCTGCGTCCTCCAGATCCACTCGGGGCCCGCATCTCTTTATTGAACTCCTTCTTGAAACGATCCCTCACAGACCGCCACCGATTCACAATTCTGTTCCCTGAAGCAAGAAAGGAGTGGTTAGTATACAACATCAGTGTTTCCCAAACTCCAGTCCTCATGGTCCCCAGGGGTCATGTTTTCATGATTTCTATAGTAAATAGAAATCCTGAACACATGATCCGTGGGGACCACGAGGACTGGAGTTTGGGAAACACTGGTTTACATCAAGCAACCGGTACTGTATATACTTACGCTCTTTAATCTGGGCCCGAGCTTCGAGGTCCTCCCAGCGGCCCACAAGGAGAGAACAGATTTCCTCCCAGAGTCGTCGGGTAACAATCAGGTCAGCGTGGCGGCGGTCAGCCATATTCCAGAGCGGCTCCCTTTCTCTGACGAGATCGATGAGGCGGTCCACATCAATCCCTCCATCCTCACCGTCAGAGTCGGGAGCACGCTGTGAAGGCTGTTAAAGAAAAAGACAAAAATAACATAATTAGCCTCCACAAAAGAAATGAAATAAAAAGTGCAAAAAAACAAAGCAAAAATATTTATATTTACACGCTGGTGACCGCCGCGTTGCTGTCGCCGACGACCCTGGGAGGCACTGCGAGGACCTCTTGGCCAAGCACCAGATTGGGAAGACTAGAGAAGAAAACAAAAAAAGTTATGTCTTTGGATGTAGGCATTTGTTTGCTGTGTGTGGTCTGCAGAACATTGTTTTCTATGTGTTGTGTGTAGTGTGATGTTGTGTTTCTGCGTTTGATGCAAAAAACTTACGAATTGTGAGCCCACTCCAAGTGTCTGTCCACCCCTTCCTTCTTCTTCTGGGAGCTCCTCTTCATCTTGTGATTCCTGTTTTGAAATAAAAGGCAATGAATAGACATATATTACAGAGAAGATGGATTTTGGAAATAAAAACTTACCGTCAAACGCTGACGATGCGAGGGAGGGCTCCCAGAAGATGTGCTGTCCTCTTGCTGGCCAGACTCCATGGCTGTGGGTGGTGTTACAGCTGCTGCCAGTGAAGCCAGTGCTGCTGCTGCTGCTGCTGCATCTCTTGGGCGGCTGTTGAATAAAGAGAAACAAAGGGCCAATGAATATCTTGATATTCAATAGCCCTAGTTTGGAGGAATGGGGGATTTGATAATTACCGTCTCTCATCTGCTGCTGGCCTCCCCTCCTCAGCATGTTCTATTTGCTGCTCCATTTGGGGTGGTGGTGGTGCGGATGGTGCTGCAGTGGTCTCCTGCCTTCTCCTGCGCCTGGTTGCTGTCTTGGGTGGCATGTTGGGTGTGGCTGTGGGTCCCACTGTCTTGCTTTTATATATGTCTTGTGGGCAGAGCTACTGAGCATGCTCAGACCAAAAAACCGGATCCGGCCGACGGATCCGGCTTTCGCCGGATCCGGCGCATTGCGGCGCTCATAGGCTTTCATTGTGTGAAAAAGCCGGACGCGCCGGATCCGGCGTGTCCGGCTTTTTCGCCGGAGACAAAAAACGTTACAGTCACCGTTTTTTCCAGACGCCGGATCGCGACACATTGCCGTATCCGGCGAAAACCGGATGAAACGCATGGCCATCCGGCGCGATCCGTCGCAAATGCAAGTCAATGGGGGGGAAAACGGATCCGGCATTGCATTTCGCCGGATCCGGTTTCTGTCAAAAGCGCCGGATCGCGCCTGACGGCGAAAACCTGATGTGTGAAAGAGGCCTAAGCCAAAATCAGGATCTTTAATACACACAACACAGAACTAGTTAGATAACAATGGACAGTGGAAACTGAGCTTCATAGGTTTAACTAGTGAGCAGCCCCCACAGATCACCACATCAGTAAAGATGCTAATCTCACCTATTGGCGTAAGTGGTTTTCCAGCATACCACTGTTATACATCCAATGATTTATTGACTGCAAACTCAGTTAAGTTCAAGCAAAAGGGATGATACTTATTTATTTACTAGCTGAAGAGCCCGGCTCTGCCCGGGCATAGTAACTAACTGTGGTTAGCTATAGCAAATTATAATTATCCTCCATCCCATAGTCCCGTGCCCATATACCCATCATACATATCCACGATCCCATAGGCCCGTACCCATATACCCATCATACATATCTTCCATCCCATAGTCGAGTGCTCATATACCCATCACACATCCTCCATCCCATAGTCCCATGCCCATATACCCATCATACATAGTCTCCATCCCATAGTCCCATGCCCATATACCCATCATACATATTCTCCATCCCATAGTCCCATGCCCATATACCCATCATACATATTCGCCATCCCATTGTCGAGTGCCCATATACCCATCACACATCCTTCATCTCATAGTCCCATGCCCATATACCCATCATACATATCCTCCATCCCATAGTCCCGTTCCCATATACCCGTCATACATATCCTCCATCCCATAGTCCAGTGCCCATATACCCATCACACATCCTCCATCCCATAGTCAACCATTATGACATCATAATGAGCGGCGGCAGGGCTTGCAACCTATGATGACATCAGCTTCGCCATGGCAACCATTGTGACATCATAATGAGGGGCGGGGCTTGATACGCACACACTGCTTCCCCAGTATGCAAATAGGGGCAATATGACATCATAATGAGGGGCGGGGCTTGACGCGCACACACTTTTTCCCCCAGTATGTAGATAGGGGCAAAATTGTTTGGTGAATTGGAACGTGCGGGGTTAAAATTTCGCCTCACAACATAGCTTAGGACGCTCTCGGGGTCCAGACGTGTGACTGTGCCAAATTTTGTGGCTGTAGCTGCGACGGTGCGGATGCCTATCCCGGACATACACACATACACACACACACACATACACACATACATACACACTTTGAGCTTTATATATTAGATATAGGTATACATTAAAAAGGAAAAAAAAAGTGATTGAAAGGGAACCTGTCAGCAGGATTGTGCTGAGTAAGCTACAGATAGTGTCAGGTTGCCACCGTTATAATGATTACAGTGATACCTGGATTGATGAAATCCGTCTTATGGTTGCTATTTAATCTTTATTTGTAGTTTCCAGTTAATGACATGCTCGTGCTTGAGGGCAGCCTGTGGGAGGGTCTTTAGGAGGGGCTCTGCTTAGATATTCATCTGTATGGCTGTTGACATATTATGTACATGGAGCTAAGATAAAGTTTGTAGATGATTAAATATGTGACGCCACCTGTGGTATTCTGGTCAGAGGCGACCAGCGCTGCGGTGATGTTCCCCTGAGACTGCTGATGTGGCACAGCTGAGGTGAAAATAGCTCTCCACAGGTAGAGCAATAGTCCCAGGGCAAAGATATTAGATTAATAGTCAAAATGGCTGTGAACGTAGGGGTGCAGAGAAATGAGAGGAGAATACAAAGAGGTGCAGTTTCTTTACCTTTTACTGGTAATTAGTTGCAATCCGGAGTACCACATACAGGTGATGGAATGAGTCCGGCTCACCTGGAGGCATTCAGGGGATCCACCTTGCCAGGTGGGGATTTTGGACCTTCCTTCAGCGCTTTGTGTGTGGGTCTCCGCTATTTATAACTAAGCTGCCACCCTCAATTGCGAGCTGATTTCACTAACCTGTACGGCTGTCAACATGAGCCTATTCCACGGGTACCGTCCTTTTCACCGTCAGCCCCGGGCTCCTTATCTGCTGCCGTGCCCTCAGGTGTTCAATGTCGCACAGGAATTTACAATCCCCTGTACTTTCAGATTCGGCGATCAGGACATACAGCTCCTGACCACCAAGGACTCTGACATCCCTTTTCTCTCCAATAGCGCTTCGCTCTGGGGTCTACTATAAGCAGTTTTTAGCTTCCCCAGAGCCTCTCCATCTCTGCTCGTGTCCGTTCCCTCTTCACAGCTCTCCCTCACCAGCTCTTCACAGATCAGCTCCCTGTCTTGAATTGACTGGATCTTCCAGAAAGATCTTTTTTTACCTCACGTTTAACTGCCTTGTCATTTTTCCTCACAGCTCACAGCTGCTATCGCTTCCATGACAACCCCCTCAGCTCACTTCTAGCTGACTCACCAACCCCCTCTGCTGGCCAGAATTTATAAGGCAGCTCCCTTTTCTGACCTGCAGCAGGAATTGTGATTTAATCTATGTTACCTGGCATGGGTGTCCCCTTCTGCCTCCAAGCATGACTTCACCTCATAGAGGGAGGCAATGTCACAGTGACAACCGGACTCTGGGGTGTCACATTCATAACATAGCACTTAACCAATTTTCTATTTCAGTAATGCAGTTCCAATTTTCTAGATTTACCATTGAGAACAATCCACAGTGAAGATTTGTATTTTCTTAGTACTAATCCCTCAGTAACCTGCTCCCTTTTTTACATAATGTATGTGTTATGATTTTGAAAAAAAATTGCATTCATCAAGCAGGAGGAGGCATTTATTATCTGATAATTTAGTGATATAAATTTCTTGAGAAAAAAAAATTCCTCAAATTGGTGCCTTCCTCCCACCACGAGCCCCATTTTACTAGAGGAAAAAAAATGTGTCTCCACTAAGATGGTGCCAGCCGTGCCTGTGCAGTAGCATCTATCGGTGATAAATGCTACTGTGCAGGCACCAATGTTGCCATCTTGATGGAGACACTTTTTTTTTCCACTAGCAAAATGGCAATGGTGGTGGCACCTGCACAGTAGAATCTATTGCATTTTGAATTATACTACTGCCCACGCACAACCGGTGACATTTTGAGGAAGAAATTATTATTTTTTTCTCAACAAATTTATATCACTAAATACAATGAATATAGGGATATTTTAGTTCCGATCATGCTACAGCATAGGCACCGCCGCCGCATGATGAATGTATTTTTTGCTCCCAAACCATAAGATAACATGAACATCTAAGCAGAGCACCACATAATGCCACCCACTGGCTGCCCCAAAGCATGAGAATCTCATTAACTGAAAACTACAAATAAAGATTAAATAACATCCACACTTTAATCAGTGTAACGGCTCCAGCCTAACACTGTCTGTAGGTTACTGAGCACAATCCTGCTGAGAGGTTCCCTTTAGGGTTTCAATTCAATTCATTTTTCTCCAAAATGTTGCTACAGGAATAATACTAAATGCAATTAGAATGAGTGCAGTACCAACTAAAAGTGAAACAAAATATGTGTAGGTAAAGGGGAGAAGCACAAGAAGACTCAGAGGGGGTTTACCTTCTCCACTCCTGATCTGGAACCACTTGGCGAAACAGCAGGCTTGCTAGGGGGAAGACTTTCTGCCCTGGACATGCTGGGTTATGTGACTGCTGAGAGGAGAGAGGAACAGGAAAGAGGGCAGCCTGAGAGCACGCGAAGCTCAGAGCAGCGTGTGCATGGGACAGGGCAGGTTGCAGCTGCACACAGGGGTGAAAGGAGAGCTCCTGTTCAGAGGACAAATCCAGGGGAACTGTGCAGAGAGACTGCATCTTGTGAGTACGTGAGACCAGAGTCTGCAGTGACTGGAGAGGTGCACTCTGACCCCCGTGTAGAGACAGTGACCCCCATGTGTAGCCCTGGTACCTGCGGTGTTGCTACAGAGCCAATGACTCCTGTTGACAGACTTATAGAGACACAGAGCCCTTGATTCCTGTGGAGAGACTGTTTAATTTTGGAGCACAGACTCAGAGCAGGGGACACCTGGAATGCCTTGTGTTCCCCCTACCTTTCTTCATTAACCCCCGAGACCCCTGTTGTGGGTCCTTAGAGACTGCAGAGCCTAGAGCGACTAGAGAGATGACAAGTGCCGCTGCTGACAGCGCCGACGCGGGAGAAGATGACCCTACAAGCAAATACTCAACAGACTGATAAGTTCCAAGAACACCTGTTTCTAACTGTTATTCTTTTTGACTGTTTGATATACTGCTTTAAAACCAGTTTAACCCCTACAGCATCTCCCTGCGAGGAGTATCATATCCCTGTAAATAAAACCCTTTAACTTTTGATCTGTCTCAGTTCCATGGTGACATACAAGCACCTGAACATTTATTACATGTACACTGCCCATTTCTATTTATGCCCTTGTATTACATATGCCACAACATGTCTAAGCAGTAACATATGGATGCCATCGACTGTGGCTTACAGTTCATAATGTTTACATTTTAATGAAACTAGGAGTAGTCTAAATAGAGTAGAATTTGCAAACCTCTGACATTGGAAAAAATATATGCCTAAAAATATATTTTTGCATGATTTTGCTCATTTGTCAGGCATGTCGGCATATGCATGGGTTGTTGCTGAAAGTAAGCCACAAATGTGTTAGTAACTACATCTATAAACCTACTAATGTCTTTCAATGTCCTTTCGAGACGTCTCGTGAATTTATATCTTAGCGACAGCATAAATATAGTTATTAAATAATGTAGTCTAACTAGCCTGAAGAGTCATTTGAGAAAAAAATAAAACTTTGAGACAGTGACAATGCTAAGTTTAATATATATTGATTTCACATTTTATGGGATAATTGCAAATAATTCCAGTAAATATGTGTTTGCTAATTGACTGGAACAATTAAAGCGGCTGGCTTCAGTTTAGCTCCAGTTATCCTGAACAAGCTATTCGACATGATTTTCATATTCAAGCACATACACAGCCATGGTGCAGAGAAATTACATTAAATTAATAACAGTTTAATTAAACTTACATAATTGTCAAATAAGATGCACTTTTTTGCTATTATCTCCAAATGCACATGGAAAGGCAATCTTCCAAATGGCAGCATGAATAATTAAAATATTTTACATTTAAAAACAATTGGTAGCATATTATATTAAGGTTGAAATGTACCTATTAGCTACTCCAATAAGTTTTTAGAAGAAAAAAAAATAAATTAAGAGTTTAGATTAAGATGTTCGATCTTAATAAAACAGAAATTAGGGTTATCATAAAAGTTTAAAGATCTTTTTAGTGTAAGGTTCGTCCCATTTTCAAACTGAATTCATTTGTGAATTAGAGCACATACAGTACTAGAACAACATGATTGAATTCATTTGTGAATCAGAGCGCATATTGAAACAATGCATGCCAAGAGAACATTTACCATCCTTCACTGGAACAGTTTGAAAGATAGCAAACTTGACTCTCTTAAAATAATAAAATAATTAAAATATACACATTTTGCAATGACTCTATTTCAAATATTATCCAACCTTAAAGGAGAGGTTCATCTTAAAACTGTTTTTTTTTCCCAGTGTAACTAAAATAAAATATACAGTAACTATGCAGATATCGTTCTCCTACTTCTGGCTAAATTACTAAGGCCTGTTTCACACTTCAGTTTTTTACCATCAGTCAAAATCCGCCAAAATTTGAAAATGGAGGATCCGCTTTTCTTGTGGCGGATCCGCCATTTTTTCCCATTGGGATACATTAGTGGCGGATTTTGGCGGATGGTCGTCTGTTACGTCCGCTATTCGGCGGATCCGCCAGATTCCTGGCGGATTCTGTCTGAGGTGGATGGAGCTTGCAACGTTTTTTGGCGCCGTCAAAATTGCGGACGACGGCGGATCTGCCGTCGTCCGCCATGCGGTAGAATGGGCGCCTATGGGCGGCGGATCTGCCGGGATCCGTTATTTTGCGGAATCCGCTGGCGGCATCCGCTAAATCGCACTGAGCATGCTCAGAAAAAAAGATACTTTTCCAGACAGTCCCAAAACTATATAAGGTGGGCTAATTAATCATTGGGCCCAGACATCCGGCACCAACCAGACTGACAAGACGGAGCCAGCCAGACAGCACCTGCCCAGCAGCAAGACCCCCAGCTGAGGAGAAACAGAGCCTGAGAGCAAGCCATAAAACCTGCCATAACCTGCCCAGCAGCAAGACCCCTGGAGCAAAAGGCTTGACAGCACCAGCCCAGCTGCCCAGTACCAAGCCAGGACGGAGAGACCTGCTACCTACACTGAAGCCTGCAATTGTGTGAGTATTATTAAACTATTTGTGTGGGGCATGTCTGTGGCTTGTCTGTCTGTGCGTGTGTGTGGCATGTGTGTTTGTGAGTGTGTGTGTGTGTGTGTGTGTGTGTGGTGTGCCTTCCTGCATGTATGTTCGTGGCTGCACCAGTGTTGCATGTCTGTGTGTGTGTATTTTTATTATGCTTTTTTTTCATACTTTAATTGTTTTTCTGGTGCATGTTCACTGAATTTTATTTTCATAGTACTGTAATTTTATTTAAATATTTGCAATTGTGCTAAACTATTTGTGTGGGGCGTGTTTGTGGCTTGTCTGCCTGTGTGTGTGTGTGTGTGTGTGTGTGTGGCCTGTCTGTGTGTGTCTGAGAGTGTGTGTGTGGTCTGCCTTTCTGCATGTATGTTCGTGGCCTCCTAGTTTTGCATGTCTCTGTGTGTGTATTTTTAGAATGTTTTGTTTCATATTTTAATTCTTTTTCTGTTGCATGTGTACTGTATTTTATTTTCAAATTGGCAATTGTGCTGTGATTGTGTTGTGTATTGTATGTGGTTTTTCTATTGTATATCACTGTTTTTTTTAATTTTTAATTTATTGTGGTATTTAAAATAAAGAGCAGAGTAGCTCCTACTTGTGTAAAGAAAAAATGTAATAAAAACTGTTTTGAAAAACTGTCCATAGTATTATTTAAAAACCAGGTAAAATTAATATGTACAAAAAGGTACATAAATTTTGTGTTTATTGGTATACAAGTGTGGTTATACTCTCAAGTGAGAGATTGGAATTTACATAATCAAACACTTGGGTATTCTCTCGGTGAGAGATTTTCATGGAATTCACACACATGCAAACAGTAAAAGTGTGGGTATACTCAGTACACACCTGCAAGCACAGTGTGGTTACACTCTCAGTGAGAGTGTTTCAGGGAATTCACACACATGCAAACACTAAAAGTGTGGGTGTACTCAGTACACACCTGCAAGCACAGTGTGGTTACACTCTCAGTGAGTGTGTTTCAGGGAATTCACACACATGCAAACACTAAAACTGTGGGTATACTCAGTACACACCTGCATGCACAGTGTGGTTACACTCTCAGTGAGAGTGTTTCAGGGAATTCACACACATGCAAACACTAGGTATACTCAGTGAGTTTCAGGGAAATACAGACATTAATACCAATGAAGTTTTTTTTATGTTATTAAAATTCTTTTACTTGCAGATACATTAACTGCAGCACATTCAGCCAGGAAAGCCGCAGCACATCCGCCTAGGAAAACACTTCAGTTTCCCAGTAAGTATAAAGGCCTGAAAGCTTATTTTATCCTTTGTATAGTAGCTTAACAAGTGTCTTTATACTTGCAGATCCAGTGAGGAAAGCCGCAGCACATCCAACCAGGAAGGCTGCAGCACATCCAGCCAGGAATACCGCAGCACACCCGCCTAGGAAAACACATCAGTTTTCCCAGTAAGTATAAAGGCCTGAAAGCTTATTTTATCCTTTGTATAGTAGCTTAACAAGTGTCTTTATAATTGCAGATCCAGTGAGGAAAGCCGCAGCACATCCAGCGAGGAAAGCCGCAGCACATCCAGTGAGGAAAGCCACAGCACATCCAGCCAGGAAGGCAGCAGCAAACCCAAAAGTGAGGCCACAGCAGTTTTAATATGTCTTATTCTGGGAGCTCCCCGTCACAGCATCAGCAAACTGAGGTAATTTTTTTTTTTTTTTTGAAATCTTGATTTTGGTTATTTTGAATAATTTTTCTTTAACCCTATATGCATGGATTATGTTTTCACAGGAAGCTGAAGCTGAGGAGCTTCCAGGAGGAGACATGCAGGGTGGAGAGACGCAAGGGGAGGGCACGCAGAATGTAAGTTTAGCACATACATACATACATACATACATAATGCTACACCCAACACAAACATTAATCACAGCACACGCAATAACTACGCATCCATCCAACCCAAAATGTATTATTTTTTTACAGCCTTCACAATCTGGTGCCTGCACAAGAGTGACTCCCAGGACATCCCAGCGTCGTCGAGGTGATGCCTCTGATGGTCAGCGAACGGTAAGTAACCGTTATTTGGATAATTGATCCTAGTGTGTTTGAATTGAATGTAATAATTTTTCTTTTTTCTTTTCTTCACAAGTTTCACAGCGTGCTTCCCGGAGACCATTTGAGGAGGGTCTCATTATAGATGCAGATGACCTCATCCATGCAGTGGAACCATGGGAGCCGCTGTGGAACATGGGAGACCGTTTACATGCCGACCAACCAACCACCCGACGGCTCTGGGATGAGGTGTGTTCGGAGGTTGTAGAGAACTGAGAGGAGCTCAATGCGAGGGCCAGGGATTTTGCGCATAAGTATTCCAATTTCAGTAACTTCTATTACAGCATGTGAAGTGTTGAATACTAACCACTTTGTTTTTTCCTTCACAGGTGACAGGGTTATCACACGGTGGCGGTTGCTCAGGGATCGCTTCAAGAGGGACTTCAACAAGGAGATGCAGGCCCTGAATGGATCGGGAGGATGCAGGAGCACCCAGTACAAAAATTACAGAGCCCTGTCGTTCCTCCGGTCGACGATGGTGACCAGAAGGTAAATATTCCACACACCATTTCTGTAGTACAAATATTTACATGTTTAACCAATTTATTTTTTCAGCAAAGTTAAATTAAATATCAATATCTAAATTTTTTTTCTCTTTTTTATCACCGTCTGCAGCACTCGGGAGCCTGCATCTGAGTTGCCTCCCTCTGGAGGGATCCCTTGTAAGACCGCCCCCGGTGACCACATCGAGGTATCCGACCCCTCTCTACCTTCCCTCTTGTCTTGTCCCTCTATCCCCTCCACCAGCACTGGAGCAGCAGGGCAGACTTCATCACATGAAGCTGCTGGTGACGACTTACTGTGCCCTTTACCCCACCCCTCTGACACTGCCGCAACATCTCGACCAACTGTTGATTCTGGCCGGCAGCGTCTGAGGAGTCAGGAAAAGATGACCTTGTCTGACTGTTTGAGTCTGAACACATCCATCCAGCATGGTTTCCACACTTATGGAGAACGGTTATCTTCTGCGTTGACCATGATCAATCAGAGTATCATGGAACTCAGAAGATACATGGAACGGATGAATTCAGAGTCAAACCAGACGCTGAGACATATTTTTTTTCAATCCGTTGTCTGGCAAATGGAAGGTTTAAGTACTCACCAGCAGATGCGTGTGATGCAAGCCTTTCACAATGCTCTAGTGGAGGTACTCTCCGAAGCATTCCATCCTCCCCCTGTCCATCCTCCCTCTGTCCATCCTCCCTCTGTCCATCCTCCCTCTGTCCATCCTTCCCCTGTCTATCCTTCCACCGTCCATCCTTCCACCACCATCCATCATACAACCATCCCTCCTCCTACCACTCCCCCTCCTTTCTCCAGTTCCCCATTCCATTCTTCCCAGTACCTTCCCTCCCCATTGCATTAAACCCCAATGCCCTCACCATACCCACCCCCACACACACCTTCAATGTTCCCACAAACCTCGTCTGTCCATCCACTCCCATCCCAACCTCATGTTTTCAACCCCCCTTCCACATCTGATCCTCACCAACTCCCTGCCCAGTCCTCCACCCCCCCTCGATGTGGTCAACCCTGTTAACCCCTCCGATACTATCTCCACCCAACTATACGAGCATTTATAATGTGTATGTAATAAAAATAATTTTTTGCATTTTCAAAAAAAACAAATTCTACTAAAGAAATTATTTTCAAATATAAAATGTTGAAAAAAATTTGACAAATAAAAAATTTTGTTTTTCAAAAGAACTTTATTGTGCAGTTTCTTTTTTTAATTTATTTCTTGTTAAAGGTTTAAAGTACACCGGTGGTGTAAAAAGGAAAAACACAACACTTGGTAACATTTAAAAGTACACTGGTGGTGAGGTAAAAAAAAAAATACAATTAGACTTACCGGTAATTCGGTTTCTAGAAACCTTCCATGACAGCATAGGAGGAGGTCATCTCCACGCCCTAATGGGGGACAGGAAGCACAAGAGGTTAAAAGGTCCCTCCCTCCTCCCTCTCACCAGTGACTTACAACTGATTACCATAGCACCAGTTACCTTTAAGATTCTCAGAATTTGTCCAAGAATGCAGGGAGGGAAATAGTGGTGTCGTGGAAGGTTTCTAGAAAGCGAATTACCGGTAAGTCTAATTCTGTTTTCTCTAGCAACCTTCCACGACAGCATAGGAGGCATAACAACCTATACTGCACTAGGGGGGACAACGGCCTGAAAAACTTTTCGGCCGAAGACTAGATCTCGGTTGGATACAAGGTCTAATCTATAATGTCTAGTAAATGTATGTAAGGAGGACCAAGTTGCGGCCCTACAAATCTGCTCTGAAGATGTGCCTGCCCTCTCAGCCCATGACGTAGAGGTAGATCGTGTTGAATGCGCCTTGATTCCAGCAGGAGGAGTGATGTTTTGCGTCAGGTAAGCTTCAGAGATAGCCTTTCTAATCCAATTGGCAATGGTGTTTTTTGCCACCTTCTTCCCTCTGTTTGGGCCAGAGGTATGGATAAATAGGTTGTGGTCGACTCTATAGGGTTTGGCACACTCCAGGTAGTGGAGAACTATACGTCTTACATCCAGTGTATGAAACACCTCTTTTTTGGGTTTTGCTGGGTTTTGACAAAATGACAGGAGGACTATATTCTGTGACCTATGGAAGTCGGACACTACCTTCGGCAGAAAAGATGGGTCAAGAGAGAGAACTATGGAATCATCTCTAATAGTTAGGTAGGGTTCCCTAACTGAGAGCGCCTGGAGCTCTCCTACTCGTCTTGCTGAAGTTATTGCTACCAGGAAGGCGACTTTACAGGCGAGAAGCTGAGATGTGCAGGATGACAAGGGCTCAAAGGGAGATTGAGTGAGTCCCTTAAGCACCACATTCAAGTCCCATGTTGGGACCGCTATAAGCTTCTTTGGATGAAGTCTAGTGGCCGATGTCATGAATCTTCTTATCCACCTGTGGTTGGCCAGGTCACAGTCGAACATAGCACCTATTGCTGACACTTGAACTTTCAAAGTGGTAGGTTTTTGACCTAGCTCTAGCCCCTTCTGCAAGAAATCCAGAATACGAGAAATGTTAGGTTTCTCTGGGTCAGGCAAGTCTGGTAGATACCATGAAGAGAACCTCTTCCATATCTTATTATATAAGGTGATAGTGACCAGTTTTCGGGATTTCTGTAGGGTCTTTATTACCGCCTCTGATAAGCCCCTGGCCCTCAGGATCTCGGCTTCAGTAGCCAGGCCGCCAACCTCATTCCCCGGAGGTTTGGGTGATGTAGGGGGCCCTGCGAGAGAAGGTCGTCTTCCATGGGTAGGATGAATGGTCCGTCTACCACCAGCTCCATGATCAGAGAGTACCAGCTCCTCTTTGGCCATAACGGAGCTACTAGGATGGTTGGGGTATGATCGTCCCGAATCTTCTTCAGGGTTGCGGCAAGGATTGGGACTGATGGAAAGGTGTAAGCTAGATGGAACCTCCACCTGTGGGCGAAGGCATCCACTCCCAGGGACCTGTCCCTGGGGTTCAGTGAAAAGTATTTTCCCACTTGAGCATTTTCTCCTGAGGCTAACAGGTCCACCTCCGGGAGCCCCCACCTGTCGACCAGTTTCTGGAAAATTATTTTGTTCAGAGTCCACTCACCAGGCTGGATGCTTTTTCTGCTTAAGAAATCTGCCTGAAGATTGGCGGTACCCTTCAGGTGAATTGCCGTCAAAGAGCAAAGGTGCTTTTCGGCCCAGGAAAATATTCAGTTTGAGAGGCCCTCCTGGCTGCTGGATCTCGTACCACCCTGGTGCCTGAGATGGGCCACCGTCGTTATATTATCTGAGTAGACTCTGATGTGCTGGCCCCGGACCAGGTGCCTTGCTGTCAGTAGAGCTTCTTCCACTGCCTTCAGTTGTCTGAAGTTTGAGGATCTTGCACTCACTTTCTGGCTCCATAACACCTGGAATGGGTGATGAGACACTACAGCTCCCCAGCCTTTTTTGCTGGAATCTGTTGTTACCATGACTAAAGGCATCTGAGACCAGTTGATTCCTCTGCACAGGTTCTTGTGGTCCATCCACCATGCCAGCGAGGCTCTCACTACCCCTGGGGTTTGGACCTTTTTGTTCAGACAGGTGTGATCCCGATTCCAGTTTGTTAAAATATGGGACTGGAGCTCTCTGGAGTGGGCCTGTGACCAAGGTACTGACTGGATACAGGAGGTCATAGATCCTAGTATGGACAAAGCTGACCTGAGGGTCGGGGACCTCTGTTCCCTGAACTCTGAGATCCTTGATATTATGGATCTCTGGTGCTCCTTCGGGAGGAAGGACATTTGATTTTTTGAATCCAGTAGGATTCCTAAGAATTTCACCTCCTGTGAGGGTTGGATCTGAGATTTCTTTATGTTCGGGATCCATCCTAACGACTGGAGGATGCTCAGGGTCTGAGTCACCTGTAGTTCCAGAGTACGGTAGGAGGCTCCTATTATTAGTAGGTCGTCGAGGTAGGATACCATACTTATGCCCTGACTTCGGATGTGGGACACAGCCTCCGTCATGATCTTGGAGAATACTCGAGGAGCAGATGATATCCCAAATGGAAGCACGTTGTATTGAAAGTGTTTTATTTCTGGACCCTGGTGGACCGCGAACCTCTGATACTTTCTGTGGGAAGGATGGATGGGGATGTGGAAATAGGCATCCTTCAGATATATAGTTGCCATAAAGTAAGACTGCCCTATCAGAGGAATGGGGGTCTTTACCGACTCCATTTTGAATTTGTGGTATGCAATGTGTCGGTTGAGGCCCTTTAGGTTTATTATTATTCTCGACTCTCCTGTGGGCTTTCTTACTAGGAACAGTCTGGAATAATGCCCTCTTCATTGCTCCTTCACAGGGACTCGAGAGATGGCATTTGACTGTAGCAACTGCAGAATGCCGGAATCTAGAGCTGGGGTCTCCCAAGATGGTAGGGAGGTGACTCTTATACCCCACGGGGGATAGGATTCGAGTTCTAGCAGTAGGCCCTCTCTGATCACACTGAGGACCCAGGGGCTGTTGGAAATCAACTGCCAAGCAGGAAAGAAACTCAAAAGCCTTCCCCCCACCGGGATCGAGTCATTGTTTTTCTTGGGATTCCTGTTGCTGCTGCTGGGGGACCAGGATGTTCCTGCCTCTCCCTTTAGCATAGCTCCATCTTCCCATCTTTCCCTTCCCTCGTGGTTGGGATGACTGATTCTGGGGGCCACGAAAAAGACGTTTCCTTGTGGTTCTCTGCTCTGGAAGCACCTTCTTTTTGTCAGTGGCTTTTTCCAGAATATTGTCTAAGGCAGGTCCGAAGACATGTTCACCTTTAAAGTGTAAAGAGCATAGCTTGACCTTGGATGTAATGTCACCGCTCCACGTCTTCAGCCAGAGGGTTCGCCTGGCAGAGTTTGATTGTACCATGGCTCTGGCAGAAGTACGGATCATCTCCATTGATGCGTCTGCCAGGAAGCCCGTAGCTCTCTGCAAGATAGGGAGTGAGATAAGGAGGTCACTCCTTGAGGTACCCTGCGAAATATGGTTCTCTAGCTCCTCAATCCATTGAAAGAGGGACTTAGAGACACAAGTGGACGCAACTCCTGATTTTAAGGTGGCCGCGGAGGATTCCCATGTTTTCCTCAGGAGGCTTTCAGCTTTACGGTCCATCGGGTCTCTAAGCTGAGACGCATCATCAAACGGTAACACCGTTTTCTTTACCACCCTTGCCACCTGGACATCGACTTTCGGGATGTCCCATTTAAAGTCCTCTCCTTCCAGAGGAAACCTATGGCGGAGCTCTGAAGGGGCTGAGTAGCGTTTTTCAGGGTATTCCCATTCCTGGGAGATCATGTCCACTATGCTTTTATGAACTGGAAAGCCTGCTCGTTTAGGTCCTTCATATCCCCCAAACATGCGATCCTGTGCTGTTTGCGTGACAGGTTCATCTTGTAGGCCCATAGTGGCACGTACTGCGCTAATCAACTCCTCCATGTATTCTGTGGAAAGGAGATATCTTCTAACGTCAGGTGCCCTAGAGGTCCCCGGTTGCTCCCAATTTTCGAAGCTCGAGTTGAATGATCTTTCTGACTCAGATTCTGAATCCTCCACCTGAATCCTCCGTTTTTTTGAAGGTGGTGAGCCAATTATCGGAGGGGGTGGAGGTGAAGGTGGAGGGGGGGGCAGGGCGGCTAAGGAGGTCTGAATCTGAGGGGTGACCAAGCTGCGGATCTCGTTAATTAATGATGGGTGCTCAGCCCTGACCACTTTATCAGTGCATGCCTGACATAACTTTTTCTCCCAATTAGAGGGAAGTTTGGTACTGCATATGGCACATTTGACCGTTTTGCTGGACGTATTGGTGCTTTTATGGGCAGACTTTTCTCCCTATAAAAAAGAGGGGGAGAAGTATTTTAAGGACCTTTATCCCGGATCGCACCCTTAGTACCCCCCCAGGTAACACTCACTGTGGCTGGGGCAGCGCTGGGCTCTGCAGGTGCAGGGCAGGAAGCGTCCATGACAGCAGGGGATTTGCTTTACCGTCGGTGTCTTCCGGCGGGTTAATGAAGGGTTAACTCCGCCCTCAGCGCATTAGATTGATTGCGCGCGTGACGTCACTTCCGGGTAGCACAGCACGCAGGGGAGGAGGAGACGCCGGAGAGCTGTGGGAGGCCTCCGGCAGGGATCACTGGCCCACTTTACTCTCCAAAGGGGAGCGCGGGAGGGCCAGGAAACGGTCCCGAATGCAGGAGCAGACGAGAGCAGAACGGAGGAGAGAAGGCTGCGCCACTGACCACCACTGCCCGGCTTTTTGGATCTCCAGGTACGCTGCAGCAGCCGGCCACACAGCATACCAGACCTCTCCATGCCTCATGGGGGACAGGAAAGACACTGGTGAGAGGGAGGAGGGAGGGACCTTTTAACCTCTCGTGCTTCCTGTCCCCCATTAGGGCGTGGAGACGACCTCCTCCTATGCTGTCGTGGATGGTTGCTAGAGAAATCAACACTTGGTACATTTAAAAGTACACCTGTGGTGTAAAAGGTACAAAACACAACACTTGGTAACATTTAAAAGTACACCGCTGTGTAAAAGGTAAAAAAAAAAAAATTGGTAACATTTCACAGTAAACCGTTGGTGTAAAGGTTAAAACACAACACTGTTATTACCCACAATTGGTATAAAAAAAAATATACCATGCCATCTTGCCAGTCAAGTTGTCCCTCTGGTGTCAGAAAATAATCTGCAAATGTGTCCCTCATTCTTGCCACTGACCCAGTACTCCGAGCAGTTGGCTGCTGATAATCCCACAAGGTGGTTTCAGACAGATTTTCTTCTATGGAAACAGGTTCCTTTGAAAGTACAAAGTTGTGTAGGATGACACACGCCTTCACCACCTCATCCACCGACCCTGTTTTCATTTTAATTGCCGTTAACAGGACTCTCCATTTGGCAGTTAAAATCCCAAAAGCGCACTCCACCACTCTTCACGCTCTGGTCAATCGATAGTTATATATTTTTTAGCGGTGTGTCAATCCACGACTACCATATGGCTTGAGTAGGTGTTTGGACAGCTGAAATGCGTCGTCACCAACGCACACAAATGGCATTGGTGGGCCTGTTGTTCCAGGGAGTGGTCTTGGAGGTGGGAAGTCAAAATTGTCTCCATACAAACGACGGCCCATTGCGGACATCATGAAGACCACCAATGTCCATGGCAATAAATTTGCAGTTGGCATCTGCAATGGCCATAAGTACAATGGAGAAGAATTTCTTGTAGTTGTAAAATTCTGATCCAGATCCAATGGGTTTCACAATCCTGATATGCTTCCCATCTACAGCACCAATGCAATTTGGAAACTGGCAGATTTGTTCAAAGTTGTCGGCAATCTCCAACCACCTCTCCTGTGTTGGCTGTGGGATGTATTCCTCCTGTAGACAATCCCACAATGCCCGGCAGGTCTGTTGTGCAATTCAAGATATAGTTGAAATCCCAAGGTGGAACTGGTAATGGAGGGAGGTGAATGATTCTCCACTTGCCAGGAAACTTGCAAAAAAAGGGAAAAAAGTAAAGTTAATACAAACTACAAGCTATAACATAACAATAAAAGTCTGCAGAATCTGAAACCTTTTAAAAAATAGAAAACTTACCGAAGGGTCACCATCAAACGCTCCGCCGGTGAAATAGAAAACCGCATGTAGGTGTCCCTTCTCCGGATTTGTTCTTCAACACACTCCACCAATATCTCAAACAAGTCCTGCCTCAAGCGCACATAGTTGAAGAACTTGTCCGGGTTATCCTTTAATTCCAGGTTTAGTGTAGAAAGCACGCCATGGGTAAACCTCTGCGCATTTATCGGATGAATCCACTGCCGTCGTCTCCTCTGATGCAGGATTCACAGTCTTCTTTTCTCCCTCTGGAGAGCAATAATTGCCAACCGATTGCAGTGAAGATCAAATTCCACACAGAAGCTGTCAATACTCGCAATAACTCCTTCCCTCGCTTCCACTAGTTCTAAAACCTTTCAAAGATATTGTATTACAACACCCTAGATATAGTTTTCCCTAGTTTCCAGTATCCAATCACATTTTGGAGCATTTTCCAAGAGTCAATCATATTTGGGAGCATCCCATTTTGGAGGTGTGAAAAAACGGATCTGCAAGAAAACAGATCCAACGGATGGAAAAAACGGATGCCAGCGGATGGAACGGATCCGCTGTTTGACGGATCCATACAAAAATCCGTATAGCGGATCCGTACCATCAGCTGGCATCCGATTTTACACATTTTTTGCGGATCCGCCATTTTCACTTTTTGGCGGATTTTGACTGATTTGAAAAACTGAAGTGTGAAACAGGCCTAAGAAACAAAATGAATATATACCCTGTTGTAAGTAAATAAGTAAAAGTAAAAGTGCATGCAAATAACATAGCGTGCTTAGTAAACACAGTTTTTGATCAAAAAAAGCATAAAAGCCATCCCACCATAATCAAGGTGTACCGCAATCGGGATGGTCCTAACATCTAATATTAAAACCCTACCATGTGTCAAAGTGCTGTCAATGGGAATGAGGAAAGAGCAGGACTGGTCCCAAATGGATACCCAGCAAATGGGAAGCTATATAAATGCAATGCCCAGCTCAAAGAAAGGATCTCTCACCCTTACCTGCACTACATGCCGAAGCTTGATACTGGAAAAAATAATAACTGGAGCATAAGTGTTAGGAATCGGATTCCTGCGTTTACTCAGCAGGGATCCAGATCCTCACATTCTGCACTCTCCTCCTATTTTGCCACTGCAGAGGAGATTGCCTTGCAGCAAATCTCTCCTGAGGCTAAGTCCTTCTGTCCTCTTACTGGGCATGCTCATGGGACGATCTCCCATTGGAGATCGGGAGTCATGTGCTCAGGTCCCGCTCCAGTTCTCATTGGTCCATCTCAGAGATCTGGAAGCGTGCAGAAGGTCCTGGCTACTATAAAAGGCGCGCATGGCTGTTCCGCCAGGTGCTAGTATAGTCATACTTGCTGCTGTGTGTATGAGGATGGATGCATAATTCTGGTGACTGACTCATTTGAAACCCCTTCCCTCTGATATTGCGCATGTGAATAGGGACTGAGTTAGTTTCAGCGCCAGCGCTCCTCTGCTTCAACTCGCACAGCTGCTAGCGTTCGACATTGCGCTTGCGCCTTGCCTTTGTCGTTTGGCGGCAGTGTCCACGCCGCGCAGCAGTAGCAGCCCCCTTTGCATTCGCAGTTGCAATGCCATGCACACGGTAGGTCTAAAGGGATGTAGTGCCGCCGTCTTGGGCTACTCCTGTGACCGTATACCGTGTGTGCGCTTTTTACTGAGTTCTGTGACTACAACAGTTATTTGTGTTTGTACTTTTGGCATCTCCGTGAGTTTAACTGAGATTGCTCTGCACACCTGGGTGGAGTTTAACCCTGTGTGCAATTCCGCCATATTGCTCCTGACACCACTTAGCAGCGATTATTTCTCCTACTACACGGTGGACCCCCAGCGGCTAACGCACTTTATTTATATTTTGATTTAGTGCGTTCCACTAATCCTAACAATAAGTTGGCATCATGCAATATAGGAGCATATTCCACTGGCCATTAAACAGACAAAACCTAAAACAAAAACCTAATGAACATATACCCTGCTGAAAGCAAATACCATATTTTTCCGACCATAAGACGCACTTTTTTTCCCTGAAAATGTTGGGGGAAAGTGGGGGGTGCATCTTATGGTCACAATATACTAACCTCCAATCATGGCTGGAGGCTGGTGCGGGTGCCGCGGGGCTCTGCGGTGTGGTGGTGGCAGTGGGTGGGGCTCTGCGGTGCGGTGGTGGCAGCGGGCGGTGCCCTGTGGTGCGGTGGTGGCAGTGGGCTGTGCTCCGGTGCAGGGGCAGCGGCTCCGCCGGCATTTCCTCGCAGCCCTGACACCCCCCGCACATCCGTTGCTGGCAAGCAACGGATGTGCGGGGGCCTCTGGGCTGCGAGGAAATGCCGGCGGAGCTGCCACCCCTGCACCGGAGCACAGCCCGCCGCCACCCTCACCCCACAGAGCCCAGCTGCCCCAGGCCAGCACAGCCCAGTTGCCCCAGCCCACTTGCCCCAGCCCAGCACAGCCCACCTGCCCCAGCCCACTTGCCTCACCACAGCCCACTTGCCCCAGCACAGCCCACCTGCCCCAGGACAGCTGCCCCAGCCCAGTACAGCCCACCTACCCCAGCACAGCCCACCTGCCCCAGCCCAGCTGCCCCAGCACAGCCCACTTGCCCCAGCACAGTCCACCTGCCCCAGGACAGCTTCCCCTGCCCAGCCCAGTCCACCTACCCCAGCACAGCCCAGCTGCCCCAACACAGCCCAGCTGCCCCAGCCCAGCACAGCCCACCTGCCCCAGCACAGCCCACCTGCCCCAGTACAGCCGACCTGCCCCAGTACAGCCCAGCTGCCCCAGCACAGCCCACCTGCCCCAGCACAGAGCTGCCACCACCGCACCAGCCTGGAGCACTGAATGACCTCTGTGACCACTCCTCCACCTGTGCCGGATGCCTTCCCAGGTAAGCTGAATTCGGACTGTAAGACGGACCCCCATTTGACACATTATTATTTTTTTCCCTATTTTCCTTCTTAAAATTGGGGTGCGTCTTATGGTCCGGTGCGCCTTATGGTCCGAAAAACATGGTAAGTAAAAGTAATAGTGCCTTTTCGTTAAGTTACTGAGAAGTAAGAGATTTTCTGACAAGCGTATTAATTCAGAATTAGACTACTTTAGGGTTGAATTGCTATCTGTTCCAATATATACTGCACAGGGGTCTGTGGAGTCGCTGTAATTACAAAAGAGAAAGTTAACACATATTACTTGTAAAGGCTTGTTCACATGCTGCGCTTTAGATGCATTTTTCCACTCATTCTTTAAGGGTAAAAAATGCTGTAGCCTAAAGTACTACCAATAGCAATAAGATTTCTGAAATCTCATTATCATGCTGCTCATTCTTTCCTTGTGTATTTGAACCATCAAAGCATTTTTTTCCAAGTCTGCAGCATGTCAATTCTCTCAAAGTTTTTGCAGCATTTTTCTTCTATTCTAAATGAGTACGGAAAAACGCATCTTCTATACACAGATTTAAAAAGCATTGTATAAGAATAATAGAAGACATCTTAATTAGAGTTGAGCGAAACGGGTCGAAAAATTTCAAAAGTCGCAGACTTTTGGCAAAGTCGGGTTTCATGAAACGAAACCCGACCCTAGGATGAGGTCGGCCACGAGGTCGGCGACTTACGCGCCAAAGTCGCGTTTCAAAAGTTTGTTTTGCGCTCTTTTTCAGCCAATCAGGATCCACGGACACTGTGGGCAACGTGATGACATAGGCAGGGGTCACCACCATCTTTCAGAAGGGCATGCAAGTGATTGGCTTGCTTTGGTGGGCGTCACAGGGGGTATAAAAGGGCTTGCACGCCGACCGCCATGTTACTCATGCTGATCTCAGAATAGGGAGAGCTGCTGCTGCTGCTGATTTTGTAGGGAGAGCGTTAGGCAGGGAAGAAGACACCAAAAATTGCTTCTGCTGCTAGCGATTTTGCCTGTACAACACACCAGTCACTGTGTGTACAATGCAAGTGGAGGCTATAATTTGCTGGATCAGCGGTGTTGGTTGTTAGGCTGCCTTCTAAGGCTTCCTGACGGCTGCATTGCTGTTTACCCACTGCTCTGCAAACTGCTTTTTTAAAAGCAATCCCAATTTTTTTTTTTATGTTCTGGTGAGGTACTGAGAGTGCATTTTTCCACACCATACAGCGGTGCACACTCCTCACACAGTACCGTGTAACGGCTGTTATCACAGCCACAGTGAAGCTATCTGTGTGTCACTCTGTAAGGATAAGTCGAGGACATGTTCCATTCTTACAGACCTGCACCTTCTAGTTTTGTCTAGCTTTCAAACAGTTAAATATATTTGCTGTTTGATCACATTCAAAACTATAGAGAGACAGCGTGTGTCCGTCCGTATACTTAAAAAACACGGAGCTTGACAATTTTACGTACACCGGACAGCCGTGTACGTGCACGCTCCTCTCTCAGTACCGTGTAACGGCTGTTATCACGGCCACAGTGAAGCTATCTGTGTGTCGCTCTGTAAGGATTAGTCGAGGACTTGTTCCGTTCTTACAGACCTACACTCTAGGGAGATTCCTATTCTGCCCAATTCTATATACACTTTGTAGTTTGTCATACACTAGCCAATTTCTGCCTGTGACATAGCGCTGTGATATTCACTGGGCCTCACACAATCCAAAAGTGTCCAGTGTCCACAAGTGTGTGCTGAAATTCAAAATCTCCATTATCCTCTAGTCACATTTTTCACACCTGCAACATTAAGCCTGTGACATAGCGCTGTGATATTCAGTGGGCCTCAAACAATCCAAAAGTGTCCAGTGTCCACAAGTGTGTGCAGAAATTCAAAATCTCCGTTACCCTCTAGTGACATTTTTCACACCTGCAACATCGAGCCTGTGACATAGCGCTGTGATATTCAGTGGGCCTCACACAATCCAAAAGTGTCCAGTGTCCACAAGTGTGTGCAGAAATTCAAAATCTCCGTTATCCTCTAGTGACATTTTTCACACCTGCGACATCGAGCCTGTGACATAGCGCTGTGATATTCAGTGGGCCTCACACAATCCAAAAGTGTCCAGTGTCCACAAGTGTGTGCAGAAATTCAAAATCTCTGTTATCCTCTAGTGACATTTTTCACACCTGCGACATCGAGCCTGTGACATAGCGCTGTGATATTCAGTGGGCCTCACACAATCCAAAAGTGTCCAGTGTCCACAAGTGTGTGCAGAAATTCAAAATCTCCGTTATCCTCTAGTGACATTTTTCACACCTGCGACATCGAGCATGTGACATAGCGCTGTGATATTCAGTGGGTCTCACACAATCCAAAAGTGTCCAGTGTCCACAAGTGTGTGCAGAAATTCAAAATCTCCGTTATCCTATAGACACCTTGTACCTTGTTTTACATTACTATATCGTTTGTTGGATTTTGTCTACATTTCTACCAAAAATGAGGAAGACTGGTGGAAGAGGCCGTGGAATTGGGCGGGGGTTGGCAGCTGGTAATGATGGTGTTGGTGGTGGATTTGATGGTAGTGGCAAAAGCAAAATAGGACCGAATGCAGGAGGTGTTGAGCCTGCGTCATCGTCTGGCTCCACAAGGCCTCGAAGGCTTAGTTTTCTAGGAGTTGGCAAACCGCTTTTAAAGCCAGAGCTTCAGGAAAAAGTTTTGTCTTACATTGCTGACTCAGCCTCCAGCTCTATCGCCTCCTCTTCTGAAGTTGTAAAAAATAAAAGCACTGAGTTGTCATTGGAGGCTCATGTTCATGAGCCACACCTTTCCTTGTGTCCTTCACCACAACCAAGATTGAAGGATGACGCAGGCCATACTACTGATTACTCCATGGACCTGTTTTCACATACCATGCCT
This sequence comes from Dendrobates tinctorius, assembly GCF_039654945.1. Lineage (NCBI taxonomy): Eukaryota > Metazoa > Chordata > Amphibia > Anura > Dendrobatidae > Dendrobates > Dendrobates tinctorius. The sequence goes on along the minus strand of NW_027361858.1, from coordinate 5,022,829 downwards.
GGATTATCAAGTGAAATGGTGAATTACCCAGGCCAAGATGAATCTGACATGGAGTGCACTGATGCACAGCCACTGATAGATGATTCTGCTGGTACATTCACTCAGAGCACTACATTGTCCTCGCAGTGTACAGAGCCAGATTCTGACCCTGATGAGACTCAGGTGCCCCTTCCCGCACACTATACCACCATACACAGTGACACAGAGGAAGGTGCACATGACATTGAAGAGGAGGTGATGGATGACCCAGTTGTTGACCCAGATTGGCATCCATTGGGGAAGAGGGTGCTGCTTCCAATAGCTCAGATGAGGAGGAGGAGCATCCACAGCAGACATCGACATCGCAACAGCTGTTATCTGGCAGGCCTGGAGCACTCCAAAGACAGGTTCCAAAAATCAAAAGAGTTGCTGGACAGCTTGTCCAGAGGGTCAAAATATCACAGCGTGCTAGGCCACAAAATGTCTGCCAAAGTAGGAAGAGTGCAGTGTGGCACTTTTTTGAACAAAATCCTCATGATCAGGCCAAGGTTATCTGTAAGAAGTGCGCAAAGACCTTTAGCCGAGGGAAAAATCTGAAAAATTTGAATACCAGTTGCATGCTTAGACATTTAACCAGCATGCACTTGCAAGCGTGGACACAACACCAAACCTCAAGTACCACATGTGCAACTGATCACAAAGAAGGTAGTCAGCAACGCTACATTGTTTCCCCCACTGTAAGCCCACCGGTTAGCACAGCAGCAAATGTTGAGGTGTCTTTGCAAGGCCACAGCAGTCAGGGAATCCCACTGTTATATCAACGAAAGACTGATTCTAGGCCATCAGAAAGAACACCAACTCCATCACCATCATCAACCCTCTCTCATTCCGCCCTGTCCACCGCTACTTCCACCATATGCAGCTCTCAAGTCCAGCTCACCCTCCCAGACACTATGAGTAGGTCAAGAAAGTACTCAGTCTCTCATACGCGTACACTGGGTTTGAACGCCGACATTGCCAAACTAATCTTGTTAGAGATGATGCCCTATCAGTTGGTGGAAAGCGCATCTTTCCGCAAACTCATGGCCTATGCAGTACCACGCTATGACCTACCCAGTCGCCACTTCTTCTCTCGCAAAGCCATCCCAGCCCTCCACCATCATGTGAAAGACCGCATTGTCCATGCACTCAAGCAGTCAGTGACTGGAAAGGTGCACCTCACAACTGATGCATGGTCCAGTCGGCATGGCCAGGGCCGTTACGTGTCTATCACTGCGCACTGGGTTAATGTGGTGGATGCAGGGTCCACAGGGGAAAGTGGTGGTGGGACAGTGCTGCCTAGCCCACGGTATAGGAAACAGTTGGCTGTAGGCGTTCGACCCTCCTCCTCCTCCTCCTCATCCTCCAGAAGCGAAAGCTCGTCCACAGAGCGTAGTCGTACGAGCACTCCATCTGCAGCTGCCACTATTGCACACGAGGTGTCCCCCTATCGAGCAGCTAGTGGAAAGCATCAGCAGGCTGTGTTGCAGATGATGTGTTTGGGCGACAGACACACCGCCGAGGTGCTGGCCGAGTACTTTCAGCGACAAACTGAGTCATGGCTGGGCAGTGTACATCTTGAGGCAGGCAAGGTAGTTAGTGATAACGGCCGTAATTTTGTGGCAGCCATAGCCCTTTCAAAACTCAGCCACATACCTTGCTTAGCTCACACCTTGAACCTGGTGGTGCAGTGCTTCCTCAATAATTATCCGGAGTTAACAGCCCTGCTCCAGAAGGTGCGAAGACTGTGCGCGCACATCCGCCGGTCGCCTGTACACTCCATTCGTATACAGAAGCTACAGCGATTGCTCCACCTTCCCAACCACCGCCTCATTATCGACATTGCAACAAGGTGGAACTCCACCCTGCACATGGTTGAGCGGCTGTGCGAGCAGAGGCAGGCCATAATGCATTTGTGGGAGGATACACGGCAGGCACTTTGAGAGCAGACATGGAGTTGACAGGTGTGCAGTGGTCGAAGCTGAAAGACCTCTGTAAAGTCCTTCAGTGTTTTGAGGAATGCACACGGCTGGTAAGCGCAGACGACGCCATCCTAAGCATGAGCATCCCACTTATGCTTCTGCTCATGCAAACTTTGATGCACCTTAAGGAGCAGGCGTCTGCAGCCAATGTTGACGAGGAGGAAGAGGTGGAGGGAATCCTTGATGACATTCAGCCATTGTCTGCTCAGGGACCTCTCCTGGACGAGGTGGAGGAAGAAGAGGAGGATGATGATGGGGATGATTACTTAGGGGAGGAGGATGCATCTCGTGGGGCAAGTGAAAATGTTGGTGTGGCAAGGTCTGGTACAGGGTTTGTGCGTGACTGGAGGGATGTGGATTTGCCAGAAAGTGCTCCTCCACCCAGCACTCGCAGTGCATCATTGACACCGGGAACATTGGCCCACATGTCAGATTATGCCTTGCAGATCCTAAAAAGGGACCCACGCATTGCCAAAATGATGAACGATGACGACTACTGGTTGGCCAGCATCCTGGATCCACGCTATAAAGGCAAATTACAAAACATCATGCCACAGGAGAACCTTGACCTAATATTGGCTGCTAAACAAGCAACTCTGGTTAACCGGTTGGCTGAGGCATTCCCAGCACACAGCAGCGGTGATGGTTCTCACACGAGCCGTACGGGCTGGGGGCAGCTTGGCAGAGGTGTTCGTGGTGCACACAGCAGAAGTGGCGTTGGAGACAGGGGTTTCATGACAATGTTGTGGACTGATTTTTCACGGACTGCTCACACTACTGGTAATACTGCATCGATGGAAAGTGACAGGAGACAGCAGTTGTCAACTATGGATAACAACTACTTTTCCTCCCATATCGATGTTCTCCCGCACAGGTCATTCCCCTTTGACTATTGGGCCGCTAAACTGGACACCTGGCCTGAATTGGCACAATATGCCTTACAGGAGCTTGCTTGCCCAGCTGCAAGTGTGCTATCGGAAAGAGTCTTCAGTGCAGCTGGATCAATCCTGACAGAAAAAAGGACCCATCTGTCAACCCAAAATATGGATGATCTAACCTTCATTAAAATGAACCATGCATGGGTTTCCAAGGATTTTGTCCCACCTTCCCTTGATGACACATAGGTTGCCAGAAAAATGGCTTGCTTTGGTCCTCCTCCTATTCCGCGAACTTGACCTGTTTCGCCTTTTGCAGCACCTGAATGACCCACATCTACATATGCCACTTTGTAAACCTCCCTTAGTGGGCGGCCCCCCCCATTGGCCGGGGTCACCACCTAGCGCATGAAACCGTGCGAGTGCCGTTGCCCTGGACAGGTGGGTAGGCAGACTCTTGGGCGCGGGCACTGGCATAGGGTCCCTCATAGTGCAATCAAGTGTCTCTGACAGTGGTGGTGCACACCTGCCGTCAGACACACCGCCGTACTATGAAGGGCTCGGTGCCAGTACCGACGCCCACGAGTGTGCCCCCCTTGCTTGGGCAGGGCCCCAGCATTTGCAATGTTTACCTCTCCCTGCTCCTCCGCTGTGTAGTCTGGGCTGTCAAATCCTTCACTGGGACTGCCACTACAAATTGATTGAACTGAAAGATGATGGTTAAGATGTAGCTATGCCCTGTCCTGCTGGCCGGGCTCTAGCTCCAGATGATCAGTGGCTTTCATTTCTTATGGATGTCGACTCACAATTACATGCAGTGGTGGTTTATCATCAGCTTTCACAGTTTTCCTACTCACAAACGTGTGACATTCCGGCGCACATTTCAAAATGTGCCCTCTCATGCCAATCAAAGAGAATCGCCTAAGGGCCTGTGGCTTCTGTCTTTTGCACTCCAAAGTTACGTGACAGATCATGATAGCCAGTGAGCACCATGTTTACATCGCTCCCTGTGATAAAAATTGGATTGAGATGAGTAACAGTGATTGAATCAATGGAAGTGCGATACAGCAAGACTATATTCACAAAAAAAAGTTTTCACTGTCTCAACACACAAATTAATTGAGGGTCAGCATCGCCTATGAGAATTGTGACTGAAGTTTTTCCCGTGAATAATAATTCCTAGATTTCTGCAATCAATAGCCTTTATGTCACTAATTGTATGCATCTCATTTCCTATGGCGGAGAGGCTGGACTGTATTACTGAGACAGAAATATATATGAAGATTTAAAAATAACACCAAAAGTATATAGTTGTGTACGCCTCAAATGCATTTCCTTTTTTCCACTTTTTAGATTGCTGTGTAATCCATACTGAGAACACGGAGATTTTACATGTTTTAACTATGCTATATATACCTGCTATCCAGTGATAAAGTACCCTTTCTCAACTTTTTACAATCTGGTCAAATCCATACTGGGCCTGAGAACATCTGAGTCTGCCTCCTGATCTATAGATATATATTTTTAATGTGTAAACTAGGCTACATATATACGTGTTTTCCGGTGAAACTGTACCCTTTATCAACTTTCTACAATGTTGTTGAATCCATACTGGGCCTGAGAACGGCTGCCGAGCTGTTAAGCAAGCTACAGCACCTGTGGTTTAGACACGTAATTTTTTCAGGAATGACGGTTAGGCCTAACTACGGAATTGCGGCTGACCTGAACTTACTGGGAAATCATCGTTCGCGGGGAATAATCTGAATCCCAGATCCCTATCACTAACGGAGTTCAGCAGGTTATCTGCACCTGTAAGCGACAAAAGCTGGTCCTTTCAGTGTAGCTTGCATGCAGCCCCGGACATGTACTGGAATGCTAGACCTGTTATTGCTCGATCTCACGTGCCACAGCCTCGCGTATCCCTCTAGTAAGCTTGACGCGTATCGCGGGGCCATGCCGGAGTCTCGGTCGTTAACGGAATAAAGCTGAGAAATCGCTAGCACAACTACAAACGGACATACCACACCACACACAGAATCGACAAAGCTTGCAATCTGTCCATCTTTTCTGTACCTTGTATGTTAGTGCTTTCCCGGGTGCTGTCCAATTAATCCACAGGCTCCACTCCTGGTGGTGCACTTTTGGACATTCCTTTAAGGTTCAGCTTTGCAATCATACTGCCCCCGGAAACCAAAAACTTTGCCTTCATGGACGCTGTTTGGAGGTTCGTGGGAATAACGCTGCCCGATCAGCATTCGGCATATGGGTCGCCCTCCCAGGGCTGTGGGGTACTCGGTACCGGGACGCTGTCAGTGGGATGTGTCACAGCAGCGGTGACCCGGATGGTGGCCCTGGGCGCCCATGTAAATGGCGTGGTATAATGGTAAAGAGTTTATATAGATAGTTTGACGCCACCTGTGGTGTTCGGCAACTAAGACGTTAGGCCAACGCAGCATGCAGATCCTCTGGGACTGATGGTGTTGTGCAGCAAAGATGGTGAAGCTCCCCACAGGTGGAGCTGGAGTCCCAGGGAAGTGTAGATGTAGTGATGGGGGAAAGGCACAGGCGGTGTAGGTGCTGGTACCCAGATGTAGCGGTGCTGGAATAACTGTAGGACACCAGAGCGTGCAGTTCCAAAGCTTTACTCAGAGTCTGCAGGTTACACAGATGCCTGCCTCCGTGCTGTGTCCTCCGGGTCAGGACCTCTGCCAACCTCCGGGACCAGAATGGAAAGCTCCCTTCCAACACTCCGCCAACATGTACCTTCCTGAACGTCTCCTTTCTAGCGCTTGTGGGGGAAGCACTCACAGGACTGTGGTTCACTGAAACGCCTCCTAACAGATGTTCCTCAGACTTTACTTGTATGGCAAACAGCTGTAGCCTTTTCCTTCTGCCTCGCACACGTCGATGCTGGGGCCTCCGAGCCTTAGTTGGGTACAGAGCATTTATAGCTGCTACTTCCCCCGGTTTCTCCTGCAGGAACGTCAGTGTCCCTACAAACTCGGAGACGGGAATCCGGACCATGCGCTCCAGCTAGGAGTGAGCCTTAACTCTGCTCATCCTCCAGCTCCCCTTCTCACGTCCACACACTTCCCCTTCCCTGCACAGAGTGCCCTAACTTACCTCCTCCTGACCACAGAGAGCAGCTCCTCAGCAGTCAGGTTCAGAGGTCTCCCTGCTGGCCTGGAGTGGGAAATGTGTTGTGTGTTGGTTTCACTGCTAGAGAGATCCTTCGTTGCTCCCAAGCTTGACAACACACTCCCTAGGAGGAAGGCAATGCCACAGTGGTGACCGTACTCTTGGGGACGCCACAAGTGCACTGAGGCCCAGCCACTGCTGGATGATGCTGCTGGTACATTGACCCAGACCACTACATTCCCCTCGCACTCTACACAGCCAGAATCTGACCCAGAGGAAACTCAGGTTCCCCTTCCCGCATACTATACCACCTTACACGGTGACAAAGAGGAAGGTGCAGATGAAAGTGCAGGTTCCTTGAGCAGGGGGGGGCATACTCATGGGCAATGGCACTGGCACAGGGCACCGCATAGTACGCAAAAGTGTCTCTGCTGGTGGGAGGGCCTAAACAGCCAAGTGCAGTGAGATGGAAGATGGGGACGACAAAGAGTTCAGAATAGTGCAGGGATTCCCTAACAAGGAGACTTATGTAATTGTTTTCAATGTTGGGACAGCAATTTTTGGGTAGCACTATACTCTGGTGAATGATATATGGGGCCCACCATACACTGGAGCATTCCAAAGGTGGACATCAGACACTGGAGCAGCATTTACAAAGCCCATTATACACTAGAGCAGTAGAAATGGGGCCCATTATATATGGAGCATTATTTGGGCCCATAAGACAGTGGAGCTTCATCCATTGGGACCAACATATACTGTAGCATTATGTGGAGCTCATCATATACGGTTTGAAACATTATATGGGAATAATGATTCCGTATGGAGAAATATATGGGCCTCATTAGTCTGTATAGCGCCCTCCCCCCCCACAACTGTAGTCAAATAACCCCCGTTTTTCAGTGCGTAACTAGTATTATGAAGTTAATTAAGGTTGACAAGCTTCAGTAACAAGAATTTATGCTTTTGGCATTCAAATGGGCACTGTTGGTGTGTTTCCTGTCCTCCTCTCACTGCCGACTTTAATTCTCCATTGACTTACATTGGGTTTCATGTTTCGGGACGACCCCGACTTTTCCCTATAGTCGGCCGATTTTGCTCGACCCGACTTTTGGAAAAGTCGGGTTTCATGAAACGAAACTCGACCCTAAAAAACCAAAAGTTGCTCAACACTAATCTTAATGTATTCAGAAAATGATCATACTGTTTTTAACATCTGTTCTATACCTTGGAGACAAATCTAAATACTATCTCTGTGCTTATTTCATAACTTTCAAATTAATATATAATTAATATTATATTAATAATAGTGTAATTATAATAATAGTATAATCAGTATGCGAGCTTTATTAAAAAAACTGACAAATGCTAAAATAATTTAAGAATCTACAATTATAATTATTTAATAATAATTCATAATTATAATTATTTAAGAATCATGTTATACAATACCACACGTATATGACAAAGAAGATCATACTGTTCAGTAAGCTATACGTATATTGCTAGAAGACTTCTATCCCGATGATGAAGAGGACCTTTGATGTGTACAGCCACGTTTTTCTTTATGCAACTCATATACACTCTTTAACATTTATTTTTGCTCCTGGCTATTGAATAGTATGTTGTAATTGGTTATATTTAAACTTGATCAAAAAAGATTTGCAGAACCCAGGTCTAACAGCGATGTCAGTAATCCATGTCAACAAATTGAAGTCATGTGAACCTACTTGTACCCACCAACATCCATAGCACCTCTTCTCATTTGCCGGACTCACTCAACATCATGCATGCATGATGCCTTGGAACTACTAATAAATAAGATACCAAGGATTCCAACAGGTAGGAAGAGCTATTCAGGACTCTATTCCAGGGTCCTGTAAATCTTTTTACTAACCTCTGTTTAAATATCAACTGATAGGCAAATATTATCATATAGTCAAATCCCCTTGAAGGTTAAAAAACTGTAAAAAAAAATAACAAAAAAAATAACCTCCCCCTGTTTACTGCAGAGTTCGGCAATGAGCTAGAAACATTTCTGGCCTATGCCGCTGGGGTCTGCAGGAGACTCCTGTGGTTGCCATTACCAGATTGCTATATGCGCCGCCCAGCGGACGGCGCTCATAGCAAGTGAGCATTTCTGCTACTCAGAGCAGGGCTGAAGTGTGTAACACAGGTTATTGAATGATCACAGCTATTAAGTCTCCTCTCAGACTTCTTTTTTGCAAGCTAAACATTCCCAAATCCTGTAACCGTTCCATATGGTTTGCAGACTGGTGACCATCCTGGTAGCACTTCTCTGAGCTTGCTCCAGTTTGTTGCTATTTTTTGTGTTTGTCTGTGTGTGTGTAAACTCTTTGAGGGGGTTTAGAGGGGCTTGATACAAAAAGGTTTTGTAATTAGTGATGAGCGAACATTAAAATGCTCTGGTGCTCGTTGCTCTGATCGAACATGTTTTAATGCTCTGGTGCTTGACCTGAGCAACGAGCCGAATGTAAGTCTATGGGTAACCCAAGCTTTTTTTCTGTGACCCCCCCCTTCCCATGGGTCTTTTTTACAGTCTAGAAACATTAGAGATTGATGGGAAAAGTGCTCAAATGACATGGGAACATCATGAGGACGACCCCTGGAAGCCTTTCTGACTCCCATGTCACTTCTGTGAATAGTGTTGTCAGAATCTTGCACCACTTTTCCAGGCGCACAATAAAACATACAAAAATGAAACCAAAATTGATTTTCCTGGGTAATATGTTATGGAACATCCTTTCCAGGGTAATGATTTGTATGTAAGGCAAAATAAATAACCCCCGAAAAAATGTTCCTCCACCTCTTGGGCTATGTTCACACGTAGTGTTTTTGATGCGTTTCTCAACTTTTGCATTGCTTTCAACCAAGACATATGCATTCACTGGGAAATGTCATTTTAACATTTTACAACCTTAGCTGGCCATGTGGTGTGTGACACATCATCAAACACATCCTGTTTCATAAAGGAGGGACTGTTAAAGGAGGAGGGCCATCAGGCAGACTTGAATTTTCCTAAAGAGACAGCAGTTGATTGTCACTATTCCTAGAGAGTAGTGTTGAGCATTCCGATACCGCAAGTATCGGGTATCGGCCGATATTCGCTGTATCGGAATTCCGATACTTAGTTCCAATACTTTTTTCATATCGAATACTGGAATCGGAAGTTCCCATAATGCTAGGAGCCCGCTCGATTTGATTCAGTCAATGGGGATCCTCAGAAGTGTGGGCACATCCTGTTAGGCATGTAGGCATGTTAACTACTGGCATGGCTGTGATTGGCTGCTGAAATGATGTCATGATGCACTATAAAAACCACAGCAGCCGCCATTTCGGGTTCACTCTGCTGTGAATTCAGTTAGGGACAGGCTGCTGTTGAAGACTGTGAGTGACAGTTAGAAATAGCGATCATCAAACATATCTATTGCTCTACCCAGGCTACATAATCCACCACTGTAGCATTTTTTTTAGCCCAGCAGCGCTGTTTTAATAGCTGTCTGCAAGGGGTGTGTGAGTGCAGACCCACGCTGTGTAGTGTGTCCTGCAGGCACGTCTGCTTGTAGGACGCCCAGCGTGTGTCTCTGCCTCATACACATTTTTCTTTTATTGCTGCTTTTTTTTTCTCCTGTTTAGTGTGCTTCCATACATATCCATATACGTTGGTTGCAAACACTAAAGGAGTGGACAGCGGAGCCTTTCAGCAGCCTTTCAGTGCTATAGCCCATTTCTCTGCACTGTTTTTGGCTGTCTGATAGGTCTCTCTGTGTGTGAGTGCAGCTCACGTTGCAGTGTGTTCTACAGCCACCGCTGGTTGTAGTCCGCTCAGCGTGCATCACTGCCTCATACATAGTCCTTTTTTGCAGCTAATTTGTCCAGATTTTTGCTCCTATATTAGTGTGTTTCCATCCGCATCCGTTGTCATTGGTTGGTTGCAAACACTATATGGGATTAGATAGAGGAGTCTTTTTGCTGGCTTGTGCCCTTCAGGGCCAGCCAGACTAGTATCACCCTATTTTTTGGAGCCTCATCAATTGCATTGTAGGTTAGCTTCCTGCATTGTAATCGCTCCAAAAAGTTTGTGATACTATAGCTTTCAAACTTTGGTCACATCCTTTTCTTTTTCCCCCCCAAAAAAAGGAACTTAAATTCACCAAACACTCCACTTTAGAGTTGTGTAGGCCACATTAGATCATATTAAAGTGTAGTACACACACTCTTAGCCAAATTAGTGTTTCTTATACTGGTTAGCAGGTGTTCAGGAATAAGAACACTAAGCCACCCCTTTTTTACTTTTCTGCCTATCTTTATCAGTCTACCAAGATGAAGAAGGCAGGGAGTAAGGCACGTGGTCGTGGCAGTGGAGTTTCAGCAGGGAGAGGACGGGGAGATTCAGCAGGGAGAGGACGTGGGGATTCGGTGTCTGCTGCGGTCACCAGTGACCCGGCATCCCCCACTTTTACCAGGCAACAGTCCTTCATGCGCAGCTTTGTAGGACCTCGCCGTACCCCAATGCTGCGTGACAAACAAATTGAAGCCGTTGTCGGATGGATGGCAGCTAACGCATCCACTTCAATGACTTCCGCATCCTCCCAGGGCCAGAGCACTGAAGAGCAACCATCTGTCTCTTCACCACCTGCCAAATTGCCCAGGCAGTCTGTGAGCCCTGGACAGGAGCCATCTCAATCTTTACTTCTGTTCTCAGAATCTGTTGGCTTGGAAAGAGGTGGCCAGCCAAGCAGCATTCTAGAGCGTGAAGAAGAGGGAGTATGCAGTGATGCGCAACTGCTTTGTCCCTCTGAATCTGAAGAGGCGGGTGGGCCAGTGCCTATTGTCAGCACACCTCAGTGCTCATCTGATGATGATGAGACTCAGTTGCCAATTTCTGGTGCGTACGGTGCTGGCGAGACAACCCAGGACCAGCCGGTGCTTGAAGAGGGGAGTGGAGATGATGAGGTCCTTGACCCATCATGGTGTGAGGAACAGGAAGGTGGTGGGAGCAGCTCTGAGGAAGAGATTCCCCAAATGGCCAAAAGAGGAGGGAGAGGGAGGGAGCAGACTTGGTTGCCTGTAGCCTCCACTTTGGCACCCGTGAGGAGCAATCCTCTTCCAAAACAGAAAACGGGCACTCCCAGGACTTGCAGTGCGTGATCTTTTTTTGACACAGTTGCAGATGACATTTGCTTTGTCAAATGCAAGCTGTGTCATCAGTAAGTTAAACGAGGGAAAAATGTGAGCAACCTCAATACCACAAATATGTGGAAACATGTGCGTACCAAACACGAGGTGGAGTTACACAGACACACTGAAGATGTAGGCCAACCTTCAGCAGCACCTACCACCTCTTCAGCTCGTGTTGGGGCCTCTTCCTCCAGCTCACACACAGCTGGTTCGGCTTCCTCACTGGAACGCCATGGAAGAACCACTGCCACTGTTGTCCAGAGACCCAGTGAAATTCCACCCACTGAACCATGTTCTCAGTCATCAGCACACTCCCAGACCACTCACCAGCAATCGGTAGCACAGGCATGGGAGAAAAAGCGGCCATACTCGGCAAACCATCCCCGAGCACTGGCTCTGAATGCCGGCATTGCCAAACTACTGGCCCTTGAGATGCTGTCATTCAGGCTGGTGGAGACTGACACCTTCCGGAACTTGATGTCATTGGCAGTTCCACAATACAATGTGCCCAGCCGCTTTTATTTCAGCAGGCAAGCCGTCCCTGCCCTGCAAAAGCATATGGAGGGAAAAATTAACGCCGTCAGTAGCAAGGTCCACCTGACCACCGATGCGTGGACCAGTTGCCATGGACAGGGATGATACCTTTCCCTCACTGCCCATTGGGTCAATGTTGTGGAGCCAGGTACAGATCTGGAGAGTGGCTCTGTACGTATTCTGCCAACTCCAAGGATTGCAGGAATGCAGTCTGTACATATTGAGTCCTCCTCCTACTCTAGTTCCTCGGAATCAGCACTGCATGAGCCTGTTAGGCCAGATATGAGCACAGGTGTGGCCAAACGTCAACAGGCCGTCCTTAAATTAATTTCTTTGGGGAATCGGAGACACACAGCACAAGAGCTCTGGAATGCCATCAAGCAGGAGAGCGATGTGTGGTTTGTGCCAGCGAATCTCCAGCCAGGTTTGGTAGTGAGTGACAATGGCCGAAATCTAGTGGCAGCTCTGGGCCTAGGCAACCTCACTCACATACCATGTCTGGCACACATGCTCAATTTGGTCGTGCAGAGCTTTCTGAGGGACTATCCGGATCTTGATGCACTGCTGCACAAGGTTCGCCTAGAGGAAATGCTGTAGATATAGCATATCTTGACTTCAGCAAAGCATTTGACAAAGTCTCTCATACAATCCTTATTGAAAAAATGACTAAGTATGGAATGGACAAGGCAACTGTTAGGTGGATTCATAACTGGCTTAGTGATCGGACCCAAAGAGTGGTCGTAAATGGCTGCATATCCAGTTGGAAGAATGTCTCAAGTGGGGTACCACAGGGCTCTGTCCTAGGCCCTGTATTGTTCAACATCTTTATCAACGATTTAGATGAAGGAATTGAGGGTAAACTGATTAAATTTGCTGATGACACAAAGCTAGGAGGGATAGCTAATACTAGAGAAGAGAGAGAGAGGATTCAAAAAGATTTAAATAAACTGGAGAAGTGGGCAGCAACTAACAGAATGGTTTTTAACAGGGAGAAATGCAATGTACTACATCTGGGCAATAAAAATGAAAAAAGCATATATAGAATGGGAGGAATAGGGCTAAGTGACAGCACATGTGAAAAAGACTTGGGTATACTAATAGATCACAGACTGAATATGAGTCAACAGTGTGATGCAGCAGCAAAAAAGGCAAATGCAATTCTAGGATGTATTAACAGAAGCATACAGTCTAGATCACGTGAAGTCATTAGTTCCCTCTACTCCTCTTTGGTCAGACCTCATCTGGAATATTGTGTCCAGTTTTGGGCACCACATTTTAAAAAAGACATCAACAAACTGGAGCAAGTTCAGAAAAGAGCGACCAGAATGGTGACCGGTCTGCAAACCCTGTCTTATGAGGAAAGGTTGCAGGATTTGGGAATGTTTAGTTTGCAAAAGAGAAGACTGAGAGGAGACTTAATAGCTGTCTACAAATATCTAAAGGGCTGTCACATTGTAGAAGGATCAACTTTATTCTCATTTGCACAAGGAAAGACTAGAAGCAATGGGATGAAACTGAATGGGAGGAGACACAGATTAGATATTAGAAAAAACTTTTTGACAGTTAGAGTGATCAATGAGTGGAACAGGCTGCCACGAGAAGTGGTGAGTTCTCCTTCAATGGAAGTCTTCAAACAGAGGCTGGACAGACATCTGACTGGGATGATTTAGCGAATCCTGCTTTGAGCAGGGGGTTGGACCAGATGGCCCAGGAGGTCCCTTCCAACTCTACGATTCTATGATTCTATGATTCTACTTGCGGCGTTCCAGCATGGCAAGATCGCGCATTGCATCTCTGCAACGCCGATTCCGCCTGCCAGAACATCGCATCATATGTGACCTCCCCACCAGGTGGAATTCAAAGTTACATACAGTTGTGGCCAAAAGTATTGACACCCCTGCAATTATGTCAGATAATACTCAGTTTCTTCCTGAAAATGATTGCAAACACAAATTCTTTGGTATTTTTATCTTCATTTAATTTGTCTTAAATGAAAAAACACAAAAGAGAATGAAGCAAAAAGCAAAACATTGATCATTTCACACAAAACTCCAAAAATGGGCCAGACAAAAGTATTAGCACCCTCAGCCTAATACTTGGTTGCACAACCTTTAGCCAAAATAACTGCGACCAACCGCTTCCGGTAACCATCAATGAGTTTCTTACAATGCTCTGCTGGAATTTTAGACCATTCTTTTTTGGCAAACTGCTTCAGGTCCCTGATATTTGAAGGGTGCCTTCTCCAAACTGCCATTTTTAGATCTCTCCACAGGTGTTCTATGGGAATCAGGTCTGGACTCACTGCTGGCCACCTTAGAAGTCTCCAGTGCTTTCTCTCAAACCATTTTCTAGTGCTTTTTGAAGTGTGTTTTGGGTCATTGTCCTGCTGGAAGACCCATGACCTCTGAGGGAGACCCAGCTTTCTCACACTGGGCCCTTCATTATGCTGCTAAATTTGTTGGTAGTCTTCAGACTTCATAATGCCATGCACACGGTCAAGCAGTCCAGTGCCAGAGGCAGCAAAGCAAACCCAAAATATCCGGGAACCTCCGCCATGTTTGACTGTAGGGACCGTGTTTTTTTCTTTGAATGCCTCTTTTTTCTCCTGTAAACTCTATGTTGATGCCTTTGCCCAAAAAGCTCTACTTTTGTCTCATGTGACCAGAGAACATTCTTCCAAAACGTTTTAGGCTTTTTCAGGTAAGTTTTGGCAAACTCCAGCCTGGCTTTTTTATGTCTCGGGGTAAGAAGTGGGGTCTTCCTGTGTCTCCTACCATACAGTCCCTTTTCATTCAGCCTCCGACGCATAGTACGGGTTGACACTGCTGTACCCTCGGACTGCAGGGCAGCTTGAACTTGTTTGGATGTTAGTCGAGGTTCTTTATCTAACATGCGCACAATCTTGCGTTAAATCTCTTGTCAATTTTTCTTTTCCGTCCACATCTAGGGAGGTTAGCCACAGTGCCATGGGCTTTAAACTTCTTGATGACACTGCGCACGGTAGACACAGGAACATTCAGGTCTTTGGAGATGGACTTGTAGCCTTGAGATTGCTCATGCTTCCTCACAATTTGGTTTCTCAAGTCCTCAGACAGTTCTTTGGTCTTCTTTCTTTTCTCCATACTCAATGTGGTACACACAAGGACACAGGACAGAGGTTGAGGCAACTTTAATCCATGTCAACTGGCTGCAAGTGTGATTTAGTTATTGCCAACACCTGTTAGGTGCCACAGGTAAGTTACAGGTGTTGTTAATTACACAAATTAGAGAAGCATCACATGATTTTTCGAACAGTGCCAATACTTTTGTCCACCCTCTTTTTTATGTTTGGTGTGGAATTATATCCAATTTGGCTTTAGGACAATTCTTTTTGTGTTTTATCATTTAAGACAAATTAAATGAAGATAATAATACCAAAGTATTTGTGTTTGCAATCATTTTCAGGATGAAACTGAGTATTATCTGACAGATTTGCAGTGGTGTTAATACTTTTGGCCACAACTGTATGTTGGAGCGGTTGTGTGAGCAGCAGGCAGCAGTAATGGAGTACCAGCTGCATCAGGCACAAACAAGTCGCACTGTGCGCTGGACACACTTCACCACCACTGAGTGGGCCACTATGAGGGACATCTGCCAAGTTTTGTGTGCCTTCGATGACTCCACGCGGATGGCCAGTGCAGATGATGCACTAGTCAGCATGACTGTCCCCTAATCTGTCTGCTTCAAAAAACCTTACAAGCACTAAGTGAGGAGGTTTTTGAAGAGGTCGAGGATGAGGAGTCAGAAATGCCATCTGCTTCTGGCAAGTCTGCGCAACATGCTTCCACACAAAGGCCCAGGCAGGGGACACTTAGTGAGGAGGATGACGAGGAGTCAATGGAGGAGGAGGAACACATCTCTCCAGAGGAGGGAGGTACACAAGGCTCTAGTAGTCAGTGTGTACAGCGAGGGTGGGGTGATGCTGAGCAGGCTGAGATGCTGCTTCAAGCTGGGGACAGCGTTTCCGGTCCAGTTGGCAGTCTGCAGCACTTGGTTGATTTCATGCTGCAGTGCTTGTTAAATGACCGCCGCATCGCCAACATTCTCCACACGGCTGATTATTGGGTGTACACCCTCTTAGATCCTCGCTACCAGGACAACTTACAAAGCCTCATACCACAGTTGAACCGGGAGCGTAAAATGCGGGAGTACCAAGAAACACTTGTGCAGGCCATCATGTTCTCCATTCCCCCCGCAAGTGTTGCTGGTAGTGCTTTTCAAAGCAGCCATGTGGGTAGAGGCAGTGGAGGAAGCTCTGCACAAAGAGGTAGCAGAGGCAGTGCCACAGGACAAGGCAAGGCCAGTATGGCCCAAATGTGGAAAAGTTTTGTGGGCCACAGACGGCTCCAGTCAGCAGGAGGCAACGTTTCCGTCAGATGGTGACAGATTACTTGTCTTGCCTTGTTAGTGTACTCCCAGACGGCTCTTCCCCGTTCAAGTATTGGGTCTCTAAGCTGGATACATGGCCGGAGCATAGCCAGTATGCATTGGAGGTGCTGGCTTGCCCTGCTGCCAGTGTATTATCGGAACGTGTCTTTAGTGCTGCAGGTGGCGTGGTAACAGACCGTCGCACGCGACTATCCGCCGATAATGTTGACCGGCTTACTTTTCTGAAAATGAACAAGGCCTGGATCTCACCTGAATTTGCCAGTCCTCTTCCAGAATAAATAATTGGCTGGCAACAGGATCCAGGTCTCCTGTTGTGTTCATGTTTCTATGACCTGAACTTTATTTCCTGGGCTACAGCAACGCCCGTTATTGCTCAGAAGTGCTGTCCACACAGACAAAACACTCGCTCATGTGTAAGTGGGGTTCGGTAACGTCAGCTGATCCCCTGCTGTGTGCAAACTCTCCTGCTGCCTACAACTTCTGACTACCTCTGATTTAATATGTTCTCTGATTTGCCCTCTGTCTCCACTCTGTTTTGAGTATTTCCTCCGGCCTACAACACTGACTGTTTCTGCTCTCAAGTGCCGTCTGCACAATCAACACTTGTTCCTGTGTTACCTGGGTCCTGTAACATCTGCTCATCTCCAGAGGTGAGTCCGGCAATGTCTCCTGCTTTGTCTACATTCCCACTACTTGTAGTGGAAAAGTGGACAGAGCAGGAGACATTGCCTGACTCACCTCTAGGGAGAAGCTGCTGTTACAGAACCCCAGTAACACAGGAACAAGTGTGGGTTGTGCAGACGGCATTTCAGAGCAGCAACTGGCGTGGTTGGAAGCCAGAGGAAATACTCGAAACAGAGTGAAGACAGAGGCCTAATTGGAGTACGTTGACAGTTAGTAGTAGTCTAGAAACAATCTAAAACTGCCACCAAGTAGGCCTCAGCCTACTACCTGATTTTTCCTGGGCTCCGACAACGCCAGTTGGTGCTCAGAAGTGCTGTCCGCACAGACAAAACACTCGCTCATGTGTAAGTGGGGTTTGGTAACGTCAGCTGATCCCCTGCTGTGTGTATGGCAAAGTGTCCTGCTCCCTCCACAGTCAAACAACCTCAGATTTACACCTGGCTCCAAGTAGGCCTCGGCCTACTACCTGATTTTCCCTGGACTCCGACAACGCCAGTTGGTGCTCAGAAGTGCTGTCCACACAGACAAAACACTCGCTCATGTGTAAGTGGGGTTCGGTAACGTCAGCTGATCCCCTGCTGTGTGTACGGCAAACTCTCCTGCTGCCTACAACTTCTGACTACCTCTGATTTAATATGTTCTCTGATTTGACCTCTGTCTCCACTCTGTTTTGAGTATTTCCTCCGGCATACAACACCGCCTGTTTCTGCTCTCAAGTGCCGTCTGCGCAATCAACACTTGTTCCTGTGTTACCTGGGTCCTGTAACATCTGCTCATCTCCAGAGGTGAGTCCGGAAATGTCTCCTGCTTTGTCTACATTCCCACTACTTGTAGTGGAAAAGTGGACAGAGCAGGAGACATTGCCTGACTCACCTCTAGGGAGAAGCAGCTGTTACAGAACCCCAGTAACACAGGAAAAAGTGTGGGTTGTGCAGACGGCATTTCAGAGCAGCAACTAGCGTGGTTGGAAGCCAGAGGAAATACTCGAAACAGAGTGAAGACAGAGGCCTAATTGGAGTACGTTGACAGTTAGTAGTAGTCTAGAAACAATCTAAAACTGCCACCAAGTAGGCCTCAGCCTACTACCTGATTTTCCCTGGGCTCCGACAACGCAAGTTGGTGCTCAGAAGTGCTGTCCGCACAGACAAAACACTCGCTCATGTGTAAGTGGGGTTCGGTGACGTTAGCTGATCCCCTGCTGTGTGTATGGCAAAGTGTCCTGCTCCCTCCACAGTCAAACAACCTCAGATTTACACCTGGCTCCAAGTAGGCCTCGGCCTACAACCTGATTTTCCCTGTGCTCCGAAACGCCAGTTGGTGCTCAGAAGTGCTGTCCGCACAGACAAAACACTCGCTCATGTGTAAGTGGGGTTCGGTAACGTCAGCTGATCCCCTGCTGTGTGTACGGCAAACTCTCCTGCTGCCTCCAAATTCAAACAACGTCTTATCTTAAACTGCCTCCAAGTAGGCCTCAGCCTACAAAATGACTATCCCTGGGCTCCATCATCGTCAGTTGTTGCTCGGAAGTGCTGTCCACACAGAAACAAACACTCGTTCCTGTGTAAGTGGGGTTCGGTATCGTCAGCTGATCCCCAGCTGTGTGGAGGGCAAACTGCTGCTTCCTCCAAATTGTAACTACTTCAGATTTAAACATTCTCTGATTTGGCCTCTGTCTCCACTCTGTCTCTAGTATTTCCCCTGACCTCCAACACCGCCAGTTCCTGCTCACAGTTGCCGTCCACGCATTCCACACTTGTTCCTGTGTTCCTGGTGTTCTGTTACGTGAGCAGATCCCCCAATGTGTGTCCGGCACTGTCTCCTGCGCTGTCCACCTTCCCACTGCAAGTGGTGGGAATGTGGACAGAGCAGGAGACAGTGGCAGACACACATCAGGGGATCTGCTGACATTACAGAACCCCAGTAACACAGGAACACGTGTGGATTGGGCATACGGCTGCTGTACGCATAAACTGGCGGTGTTGGTGGTCACGTGAAATCCTGGAAACAGAGTGGAGACAGATGCCTAATTGGAGCACGTTGACAGTCTGTTGTAGCCTACAAACAATCTAAACTGCCACCAAGTAGGCCTCGGCCTACACCATGATTGTCCCTGGGCTCCAACAACACCAGTTGGTGCTCGGAAGTGCTGTCTACACAGAAAAAAACACTTGTTCATGTGAAAATGGGGTTCGATAACGTCAGCTGATCCCCTGCTATGTGGAGGGCAAAGTGTCCTGCTCCCTCCAAAGTCAAAATACCTCCGATTTACACCTGGCTCCTAGTAGGTCTCGGCCTGCACCATGATTGTCCCTGGGCTCCAACAACGCCAGTTGGTGCTCGGAAGTGCTGTCCACACAGAAAAAAACACTCGTTCATGTGAAAGTAGGGGTCAGTAACGTTAGCTGATCCCCTGCTGTGTGGAGGGCAAACTGCTGCTGCCTCCAAATTGTAACTACTTTAGATTTAAACATTCTCTGATTTGGCCTCTGTCTCCACTCTGTCTCTAGTATTTCCCCTGACCTCCAACACCGCCAGTTCCTGCTCACAGTTGCCGTCCACGCATTCCACACTTGTTCCTATGTTCCTGGTGTTCTGTTACGTGAGCAGATCCCCCAATGTGTGTCCGGCACTGTCTCCTGCGCTGTCCACCTTCATGTGGACAGAGCAGGAGACAGTGGCAGACACACATGAGGGGTTCTGCTGACATTACAGAACCCCAGTAACACAGGAACACGTGTGGATTGGGCAGATGACTACTGTACGCATAAACTGGCGGTGT
Organism: Dendrobates tinctorius; assembly: GCF_039654945.1. Taxonomy (NCBI): domain Eukaryota; kingdom Metazoa; phylum Chordata; class Amphibia; order Anura; family Dendrobatidae; genus Dendrobates; species Dendrobates tinctorius. Next base: position 5,003,189 of record NW_027361858.1, on the reverse strand, counting down.
TGGTGGTCACGTGAAATCCTGGAAACAGAGTGGAGACAGATGCCTAATTGGAGCATGTTGACAGTCTGTTGTAGCCTACAAACAACCTAAAACTACCACCAAGTAGGCCTTGGCCTTCACCATGATTGTCCCTGGGTTCCAACAACGCCAGTTGGTGCTCGGCAGTGTCTTTGGCACGGGTACTCCCTGTTGCCCAGCCTGGTTCCAGCACGCCAGCTGTTTCCGGATAGTGTCAAGGTCACTATGCCAACAATCCGTTGTCCTGTCGTCTTGCGGCCGGGTTAGCCGACTCTACGATGCCTGCAGTTTAGGTGACTCCTATGTGGGCTGCGGGAACTGGCACTGAAGGCTGGATCCATAGTGCCAATGGGACATGGACCCCCTGTAGGACTGTGGGTTTCGGTAACTGCGGCCGGCTTGCGGCCTGGCTACTTTGCTTTGGATGGGTACCTTCGGCTACCCACCCGGGTTCCAGCACTGTCAGCTGGTTCTCGCCAGAGCCTTTGGCCTAGGTGCCTCCATCTCGTATCCGAGGTCCAGCACTGTCAGCTGGTCCTTGGTAGTGCTTTTTAGTACAGGTACCTCCTGCCTAGTAACCGTGGTCCAGCACTGTCAGCTGTTCCTCGGTATTGCCATTGGCTCTTGTAGCTTTTGCTACCCATATGGGTTCCAGCACCGTCAGCTGGTTCTCGGCAGTGTCTTTGGCACGGGTACTCCCTGTTGCCCAGCCTGGTTCCAGCACACCAGCTGTTTCCGGGTAGTGTCAAGGTCACTATGCCAACAATCCGTTGTCCTGTCGTCTTGCGGCCGGGTTAGCCGACTCTACGGTGCCTGCAGTTTAGGTGACTCCTATGTGGGCTGCGGGAACTGGCACTGAAGGCTGGATCCGTAGTGCCAATGGGACATGGACCCCCTGTAGGACTGTGGGTTTCAGTAACTGAGGCCGGCTTGCGGCCTGACTACTTTGCTTTGGATGGGTACCTTCGGCTACCCACCCAGGTTCCAGCACTGTCAGCTGGTTCTCACCAGAGCCTTTGGCCTAGGTGCCTCCATCTCGGTATCCAAGGTCCAGCACCGTCAGCTGGTCCTTGGTAGTGCTTTTTAGCACTGGTACCTCCTGCCTAGTAACCATGGTCCAGCACCGTCAGCTGTTCCTCGGTATTGCCATTGGCTCTTGTAGCTTTTGCTACCCATCTGTGTTCCAGCACCGTCAGCTGGTTCTCGGCAGTGTCTTTGGCACGGGTACTCCCTGTTGCCCAGCCTGGTTCCAGCACGCCAGCTGTTTCTGGGTAGTGTCAAGGTCTCTATTCCAACAATCCGTTGTCCTGTCATCTTGCGGCCGGGTTAGCCGACTCTACGGTGCCTGCAGTTTAGGTGACTCCTATGTGGGCTGCGGGAACTGGCACTGAAGGCTGGATCCGTAGTGCCAATGGGACATGGACCCCCTGTAGGACTGTGGGTTTCGGTAACTGCGGCCGGCTTGCGGCCTGGCCACTTTGCTTTGGATGGGTACCTTCGGCTACCCACCCGGGTTCCAGCACTGTCAGCTGGTTCTCGCCAGAGCCTTTGGCCCAGGTGCCTCCATCTCGGTATCCGAGGTCCAGCACCGTCAGCTGGTCCTTGGTAGTGCTTTTTAGCACAGGTACCTTCTGCTTAGTAACCGTGGTCCAGCACCGTCAGTTGGTCCTGGGTAGTGCCATTGGCTCTTGTTCCTTCTGCTACCCATCTGGGTGCCAGCATTGTCAGCTGGTTCTCGCCAGAGCCTTTGGCCTAGGTGCCTCCATCTTGGTATCCGAGGTCCAGCACCGTCAGCTTTTCCTTGGTAGTGCTTTTTAGCACAGGTACCTCCTGCATAGTAACCGGGGTCCAGCACCGTCAGTTCGTCCTCGGTAGTGCCATTGGCTCTTGTTCCTTCTGCTACCCATCCAGGTGCCAGCACTGTCAGCTGGTTCTCGCCAGAGCTTTTGGCCTAGGTGCCTCCATCTCGGTATCCGAGGTCCAGCACCGTCAGCTGGTCCTTGGTAGTGCTTTTTAGCACAGGTACCTCCTGCATAGTAACCGGGGTCCAGCACCGTCAGCTGTTCCTCAGTAGTGCCATTGGCTATTGTTCCTTCTGCTGCCAATAGGGGTTCCAGTACTGTCAGCTGGTTCTCGCCAGTTTCTCAGCCTTCTTGTACCTTCTGCTACATTTCCAATATCAAGCTTTTTGAAATTGTCTTTGGTAATCCTTATTGATCTCCATGACGATGACCTTGATGACGACAACCCTGAAGACCACACCAAAGAAGACCAGAAATATGACCCTAAATAATATGACCAAGAGGACAAAGAACATGAAGACAACCACCAAGATACAGAACAAAAGACAGAAGAACAAGAAGCAGAAGAAGCAAAAGCAGAAGAACAGAAAGCAGAAGAACATTAAGCATAAGACTAAAAATCATCATAGAAGAAATCAAAATTATAAGCAGAAGAAGACTAAGCAGTAAATGTGGGTGAGTCCGTTCCTCCTCGTGGTGCCCCTGGAAAATGCCTGCTTCTGCAGGCCAAACTGAACGCGGACAAATCCTGTTGTAAATCTTTAGTGACAGGCAGAAAGTAAGGTGTAATCTTATAACTTTTATAGATAAGTACTACAGGAATGTCTGTCAACATAAGAAAATGAAGAAAAAGAAGAATAGGAAGAAGATGAAGAAATAGCATATGAAAATTAATAATAGCTGAATAAGAAGAATATGAAGAATGGAAAAAAAAAATTAATGGGAAGAAGGTGAAGAAGCAGAAGATGAATAAGGTGAAGAAAAAGTTGATGAAAAAAATGCTACTGCTGCGGATCATGAAGGAGAAAGTGTGGGAGAAGTACAAAAGAAGGTGAAGAGCATGGAAGTTGCGAAACATACATATCTGACAAAATATAAAAAAGGTTAACGTAGTCAATATATTTTTAACTCCGAACGTCTTGAAAAAAAAAATTGGAATTAATACTATGCCATGTGATTTGAATAAACCACTATGCCTTTAATGTCTCCTCCACCTCCCACAATACATTCTACATGATTCTTATTTGTTTTCAATTATGTAGAATTAGCCAACAATAAAGGGCTTTTTTAAATTCCGATACCGGAAGTCCCATTGACTTGAATGGGACTTTCGGTATCGGAATCGGCGATACCTGATATTTTTTTCGTATCGGGCGATACCATCCGATACGATATGTTGGGGTATTGATCGGTATCGCTCAACACTACTAGAGAGTCATCAGCTGACTATGCTTTGTTGTTCCTATTATTAAACAGTGGGTCTCCTATACTGTTATTGCATATGAATTGAATGCAAGGCCTGTACCAAATTTGGACGCACCCCAATAACCCAAATAACAGACGACCTGTATGCCCACATGAAACCAAAGTTCCCTTTATTATAAATTTGGTAGTCCCATACTGTTTGCCAATGCATATAATGCAAGGCCTGGTCTGCCCCAAAGTTTAATGCACCACAAAAACTCTTTGAACGGACATCCTGGGTGGCCACATGAAACAAGTCGCTATTATTATGATTTTTGTACTCCCAGAAATTTTGGCTCTGAAGTGAATGCAAGGCCTGCTCCAAATTTGGAAGCACCCCAATAACCCTAAAAACTGACATTCTGTATGCCCACAAGAAACCAAAGTTCCCATTATTATAAATTTGGTAGTCCCATACTGTTTGCCAATGCATTTAATGCAAGGCCTGGCCTGCCCCAAAGTTAAATGCACCCCAAAAACCCTTTGAACAGACATCCTCGATGGCCACATGAAACCAAAGTTCCCATTATTATGATTTTTGTACTCCCAGAAAGTTTGCCCATGAAGTGAATTTGATTTGAGGTTATGTTTTGCTGTTATCATTCGGTGGTTTAGAGAAGTCTGGCCCAATCCAGCCCTTGTTCATTTTTATGAGTCAGCCTGTCAACATTTTCAGTAAACAGGGGGATGCGCTAATCAGTTTTAATTCCTCCTGCATCACTAAAAACAAGCTCTGACAAAACGCTAGCGGCAGGGTGGCCAGGACCTCCAAGGCATAGAGAGACAGTTCATGCCACGTGTCCAGCTTGGATATCCAATAATTATAAGGCACAGAGGAACCACAGAGGACATTGGTAAGGTCAACAAGGTACTCCGTTAGCATCTTCCAAAACTTTGCACTCCTTGTGACAGTACCCTGTGCCTCAGGGCCTCTGCAATCAGAGGGTCTTAGAAAAGTTTTTCAGAGCCTTGTCAGTATTCTCCTGCCTCTACTGGATTAGAGTTGTTTCTCTCTCGCCTGTACTTCTTGGTTGTCCAAGGAACTGTGACCTCTGCTGCCAGTGTTTTAAGATGAGAATATTTTTAATAATTCCACAACAAGGGTCATCTGGTACTGCACTATTTTAGTACAACTGTCTGCCTCTGGAAGAAGAGATTGAAAGTTCTCCTTGTAGCATGGGTTTAGAATTGTCACCAACCAGAAATGAATGTCACCCAAAATTTTGAGAACGCAAGGGTCATGGGAAAAGCAGCGCAACATAAAGTCAGCCATTTGTGACAGACTGCTAACAGGCAAGACTTCTGTGCCCTCACCAAGAGGACAACTGACCATATTCTGCTCCTCCTCACTGTCCTCAGGCCATCCACACTGTAGAGACAGTATGACAGTTGTGCTTGTAGCAATGTCTATAGAGCATGAAAGTAGCACGTTCTTCCTCCTCCTCCACTTCCTCATTGCCAACCAATCCACGATGGGATGACTTGAGGCTGGGCTGTGTGTAATTACCCTGTATGGTTCCTTGCTCCATCTCATCGTGCTCCACCTGCAATGCATCCTCTTTGATTGTGAGCAGAGAGCGTTTCATAACACAGAGAAGCGGGATTGTGATGTTAATTATGGTGTCATTGCTGCTCACGATCTTGGTGGACTCCTCAAAGTTTTTGGAGGATGGTACATAGGTTTGATATCCATATCCACTTCTGAGGTCTTATGTGTGGAGTCTGAAATGAATACAGATGGTCTTGTTGATGCTGGTAGTCAGCAACTGCCCTGCTCTGCTCATAAATCCTTTCCAACATCTGCAGAGTAGAGTTCCAATGTGTGGGACATCACACAACAGTCGATGAGCTGGAAGCTGCAAACACTGCTGAAGCACGATAAGGGTGGCAGAAGCTGTAGCTGACTTTCTAAAATGGGCACACAGATGGCGTACTATCACAAGCTGATCCGGCAGCTCCGGGTAGCTTTTGAGAAACCGTTGAACAGCGAGTTTAAGCACATGGGCCAGGCATGGTATGTGTGTGAGCATGCCTCGCCTCAGAGCTGCCACAAGGTTCTGGCCACTGTCACACATGACCAAGCCTGGCTGTAGATTCAGCGGTGTCAGCCACACATCTGTCTGCTCTTTCAGAGATGTCAACAACTCTTCAGCATTGTGCGGCTTGTCACCTAAGCATATTAGTTTCAGTACAGCCTGTTACCGCTTGGCTGAGGCAGTGCTGCAGTGTTTCTAGCTTGTGACTGATGTGCTCATTTTGGAGATGGAGGCTGAAAAGGAGAAGGAGGAGGTGTAGGAGCTGTAGACTGTGTGGGCAACCCTGACTGACGTAGGGCCCGCAATCTTCGGTGTCGGGAGGATGTGTTCCATTCCAAGGTCCAACTTGGTCCCAGCTTCCATTATGTTAACCCAGTGTGCCGTCAACGAGAAGTACCATCCTTGCCCAGAAGCACTTGTCCAGGTGTCCATGATTAGGTGGAATTTCCCACTAACAGAATTGTTGAGGGCACGGCTAATGTTGTTGGACACGTGCTTGTGTAATGCGGGGACAGCACACCGGGATAAATAGTGGTGGCTGGGGACCGATTACATTTCAATGACTGCTGCCATCAGGTTGCGGAAAGATTCTGTATCGACAAGCCTAAAAGACAACATTTTGAGCGCAAGCAGATGAGAAATGTGTGTATTTAGTAGTGTGGTCTGTGGGGCATTGGCAGCGTATTTCCGCTTGCATTCCAAGGACTGGGTTATGGACAACTGAACGCTGGCACAAGGATGTGGACGTGCTTGATGATGGTGCTAGTTTAGTGTGTGCAATGTCAGGTGCAGGGCGGGAGGCATCTTTGCAGGCACCATGGACAGGGGATTGTCTTGCAAGCACAACAGTAGAAGAAGCAATGATATGACTCGCAGACACTGTTTCTGGACCCTGGGGTTCGGCCAACAAAATCGGGAGCTTTGCTGCCAAGTGCCTGATCATGCTGGTGGTAGTCAGGCTGGTAGCTTTGCTATCCCTGCTGATTTGGGCATGGCAGGTGGTATAAATGGCCTGTTTGGGGGTTTTGGCAGAGTCTTTAAAAGATAACCAGACTCGGGAAGACCTTACACTTGTACTGGCAACGTCCGTCGTGTTGGTGTTATGGGGAATGGTTGCCCATCTTCTGTCTGCGGCCAACACAATGCTTCTTCCTGTCTGTTGGGGTGTTATGCCTCCCTCCCCCTGTGTACTGCTGTCCTCGCTCTGCATGTCCTCCTGCGAGGTTGAGTCAGTTACTATATTATCCACCACCTCGTCTTCCACTTCCGCACCTGGTCCTCCTCCTGACTTTTGGGCAATTGTGTCTCATCATCATCCACCTCTTGTGACACGTTCCCACTGCCTTCTTGTGAATGTGGCTGCTCAAATATGTGGGCATCGCTACATGCTATCGGCCCGAATCTCTAAATGGAAAAGTGAACAGCTCTTCGGAGTGTCCTAATGTGGGATCAGTTGTCTCAGCACTTGGCATTGTGGGGGGAAGGAGGAGCAGAATGAGGAATATTGTGACAGGAAGGTGGAGCGATGAGCTGTGGGTGTTTGTTGTGGCCCAATTTCACCTTGCCCACGTCCTCTGCCTCGCCCTCTGCATGCACTATCACCATCAGGACCACTTCCCCGTCCCTTGGCACTCACCTTGCCCAATTTAAATTGACTACAATATTTTACATGTTCACTACAAATGCCTGACTTTGGAGCGAACTTATATGTGATCCGTGTGCAGGAAAAAACACAGTTTAAAATATCTGGCCTTTAGGTAACACCTTTTCTTAAGCAAACTAGTGTCAATAACTAGACCAAGAAACAGCAAAAAAAATAATTGAATGGAGCCCTAAAAAACTCAATTTTTAGCCCACATATAGATGAGGTGTGTGACAAAGATACCCCACTTTCAAATATCTGGCATGTTTTTTTTAAAACAAACTTGTGTCAATAAGTAGGCTAAGACACAGCAAAAACAGTTCAATGGAGCCCAAAAAATCCCCCAATTTTTAGCCCACAGATGGGTGAGGCGTGTGATGGAGATACCAGACTTTAAATTTTCGGGCTTGTATTTTTTTTTAAATAAAACAGCAAAATACTGTGAATAAATAGGCTAAGACACAGCAAAAACAGTTCAATGGAGCCCAAAAAATCCATCTATTTTTTGCCACAGATAAGTCAGGAATGTGACAGAGATACCCCATTTTAAATTATCCGGCCTGCATTTTTTTTTAAACAGCAAAAGAGTGTGAATAACTAGGCTAAGGCTAGTTTCACACTTGCTTTTTTTTGCAGCGCGTTTTTCCCGCAAAAAAACGCATTAAAAAAACGCATACAAATGCATACAAACGCTGCGTTTTTTTCAAGCATTTTTATGCGCATGCAGGAAAAAAACGCAGCGTTTTTGCGCGTTTGTATGCGTTTTTTGTGCGTTTGCGTTTTTTTACAGATTTTGGAAAAACCCCACAAAAATGAAAAAACAACCATTCAACAACACACAAGACCAATGGGACTTCATTGTGGGTGTGGTATGTTAATATATAGACCCTGTCTACAGTATTCTTCACATTTGCTTGATTCTTCTCGTGACCATGGATCTGCGCTGGAAGAGTTTTCACTTCAACTTGGATTTGGACATCGCGATGGCTCAGGCGTATGCAGTTGCTTGCCATGAACAAAGGAAGAGAGAGAGGCAGCGAAGACGGCGGCGTATGTGGATACATCCGATTGTTGAACTCCGGGAGAGCCGTGGGGCATACCACACCCTCTACAGCGAGCTACAGGCAAACCCGGAGAAATTTACAGATTATATCAGGATGTCCCACGAAAGTTTCATGGATTTGCTTGCTCGTGTCCAACAATCCATCCGGAGACAGGACACACAGCTCCGTCGTGCGATTCCTCCTGAGGAACGGCTACTGGTGACATTACGGTATGTTTTAAAAACCAAGGGGTGCGGTCTGATGGGTTTTTTTTAAATTTAGTATTCAAAACCGTGGGTAATTAGTTTTCGTGAATGTACTAATATTTTATTTTATAGTTTTTTAAAATAATATACATAAATATTAATTTTACTTCTTTGTCTGTTCACAGATTCCTGGCGACTGGAGAAACCCTATCTTCACTACACTTCCAGTACCGTATTGGAATCTCTACCTTGTCTGGAATTGTTGCTGACACCTGCCGGGCTCTCTGGAATGTTCTTTGCCCAGAATTTATGCCCCTGCCCACCGCTGAAAAGTGGATGGAAATTGCTGACAAATTCTGGACAGTATGCAATTTTCCCAACTGTTTGGGAGCTGTTGATGGTAAACACATACGGATCATCAAACCCCAAAGAACGGGATCTGAGTACTATAATTACAAAAAGTACTTTTCAATAGTACTCATTGCGATTGCGGATGCTGGATGTATGTTTGTAGCAGTGGACATTGGAGCATTTGGCCGTGGTAATGACTCACAGGCTTTTAAAAACTCAGACATGGGCCGGAGGTTGTATGGCAACCAATTTAATTTCCCTATGCCACGGCCTCTTCCTCACACCGAAGCTCCGCCACTGCCCTTTGTAATGGTTGGCGATGAGGCTTTTCAAATGTGCGGAAACTTACTGAAACCCTACTCCAGCCGGGACTTGGACCACACCAAAAAAATATTTAATTACAGGCTGACCAGGGCCAGAAGAACTGTCGAGTGTGCTTTTGGGATTCTTGTTTCCAGATGGCGAATTCTGGGCACGGCCATTAATCTTAAACTTGAAACAGTCGATGAGGTGGTGAAGGCCTGTGTGGTTCTACATAACTTTGTGATGGCTAAAGAGCACCCGACCTTTGAACTGGACGATGATGCTCCTAACCCATTGCCTGAATTCACTCAGCACACTCTCAGGTCATCCGTTGAAGTTGGCCAAATGAGGGACCAATTTGCGGCCTACTTTATTTCTGATGTAGGACGGGTGCACTGGCAAGATGAAATGGTGTAATGTTTTTGTTTGTTTATGGTAATAAAAAACCTTATTTGATACCATTACTGAGTGCACTATATTTTTGAAACTCCAATTTAATAAAAAACTTCCCATGTATAACTGAATTTTTTGATGTTCACACACCTGGGCAGGTAAATACACATATGAGTTAAAATGCAGCATTGCTAGTCTGCGTGAAATATATTGGAACGAGCAAAGCTGCAGGCCATGAATCAGGAAACCATTTTTTTTCAAGAGAAAATTGTGCAACTAGTTGAAAACAAAGTATGTGATTTTCTCAAAACACAACCCTCAAAACCCAACCCCAATGAAAGTCCATGGGGAATACAAGTCAGCATTGAGTGGATGAATGTAATCTGCTCCATTCCAACTTACAAGTTATTACACTAGGCCTTTGAATGACTATACTAGGCCGTGGTATTTCAAATATGAGTATAGTAGGCCTTGGGCCTACTAGTATAGTCATATGTGAAATACCACGGCCTAGTATAGTCATACCAAGGCCTACTGTAATAACTCGATTTTTAACAACTAGCATCTTTTTTCACAAAAAACAAACTGGTGAAACTAGAAAGAAACTTATTTTTAAGACAAGTTTCAACAGTTTGTTTTTCATGAAACCAGATTCTAGTTCATTTATTTTTAAGACAAGTTTCAACAGTTTGTTTTTCATGAAACCAGATTCTAGTTGGTAAGACTAGAGTTATTACACTAGGCCTTGGAATGACTATACTAGGCCGTGGTATTTCAAATATGAGTATAGTAGGCCTTGGGCCTACTAGTATAGTCATATGTGAAATACCACGGCCTAGTATAGTCATACCAAGGCCTACTGTAATAACTCGATTTTTAACAACTAGCATCTTGTTTCACAAAAAACAAACTGTTGAAACTAGAAAGAAACTTATAAGTTTCAACAGTTTGTTTTTCATGAAACCAGATTCTAGTTGGTAAAACTAGAGTTATTACACTAGGCCTTGGAATGACTATACTAGGCCGTGGTATTTCAAATATGAGTATAGTAGGCCTTGGGCCTACTAGTATAGTCATATGTGAAATACCACGGCCTAGTATAGTCATTCCAAGGCCTACTGTAATAACTCGATTTTTAACAACTAGCATCTTGTTTCACAAAAAACAAACTGGTGAAACTAGAAAGAAACTTATTTTTAAGACAAGTTTCAACAGTTTGTTTTTCATGAAACCAGATCCAAGTTGGTAAAACTCGAGTTATTACACTAGGCCTTGGTATGACTATACTAGTCCGTGTTATTTCACATATGACTATACTAGGCCTTGGGTTGGTTTTTAACATGTATTTACCCATCAGTGTGTGTGAGCGGCGCAAACAACATTAATGAAACTTAGTAATGGTGAACCACAAATGTAAATTTATTTTTTATCACAAAAATAAACCAAAAAATTATTTTTTCCGGCGTTTGGGGGCAGATGGTTTCAATTTGGGGGTGTGCAGGGAATATGCAACACTTGCTGTTGAAGACGGTGTTTGAGGGGAAGGGGCAACAAAACTTGTGGGGGAAGGTAGTCCAGTTGAGGGAATCAAACTAGGAACACTTGGAGGAGAGGAAATCTGTTCAGGTACATTAGTTGTAATGGCATGTCGCCGTAGGCTTGTGTGCCTGGACCGACTTTGGCCCAATGCCCGCCTTGATGGATTTCGCCTTGAAGTAGGGGCAAATATTGAGTGTAGGTCCCCCGTCTGCAGGTGTGGCTGCTGCTGCTGCTGAGGTGGCGGCTGCTGCTGCTGAGGTGGCGGCTGCTGCTGAGGTGGCGGCTGCTGCTGAGGTGGCTGCTGCTGCTGAGGTGGTTGCAGCTGCTGCTGAGGTGGTTGCAGCTGCTGCTGAGGTGGCTGCTGCTGCTGAGGTGGCTGCTGCTGCTGCTGAGGTGGCTGCTGATGAGGTGGCTGGAGCTGCTGCTGAGGTGGCTGCTGCTGCTGCTCTTCGTTGTCAGTGCTCGTCCTTGCAGGAGGACTGGTGGCGGCAGTGATGGTCCAGGTTTGCAGAGTGGTGGTGGCAGGGCTACTACACGTTGTTGTAGCGGCAGGGCTGTTCCATGTTTGCCTAGTGGTGGCTGAGCTCCACGCATGCATGGGAGTGGCGGTGGTGCTCCAGACAGGAGCAGCGCTTGCCATGGTGGTGTCGGTGAAGTGACCAGCTGCACTCAGACTTGTGGTGGTGTAACAGTGGGTGTCCTGGCTTTGAATAGAGGTGTCCGTGCAGTGGTATGCAGCACAAGTCGGTAGTGAGGTGAAGCGAGTCAATGGTGGCACAGGTGGAAAGGACACCACTGACTGCTGACCGTACCGATTATGCTGCATAGTCTGCAAGAAAGCATTGTTGCAGGCCTGCAGCACATTCAGCTGTTGATCAGGACTAAGGTGTTCCGCCATACCCTTTTCAATCTTACTAAAAAAATGGTGTGCTGGTCTGTTGAGGTCGGCCTCCAGACGGTCAAGGCGCTGTTCTACAGAATTGAAGCGGTGTTCAAAGTGGTTAAAACCACGTTCCATGAGTGCAAAACCGCTTTCAACTCTGTCGGACAGTGACTTGAGGCTGGAATTAAATGTCTCGCTCAAATGCATAAATTCGGGCAAGACATTCCTGTCCAAGGCCCTCTGCCGCTGGCGGGTAGTGCCCGCATAACCAGTGCCAGAGACCTGGGACAGGGGAACACCTGATGGCCCAGCTTCCTGGTCACCAGCTGTGTGTGTGGTTGACCTGCAAGGTGCTTCCTGGCTGTCGGATGGCTGGGACGGGTCAGAGGACGTCCGAGGAAGGACCGCTCCAGGGCCAGGTTGCAGGGTGCTGCTCCAGGTGCTGTTGAAGAAAGGAAAATCATTACTACCATGCCTTTACAAGAAGCATCAGCTGTGGATTAGAAAAACACAGATTAATAAAAATAAAAACCCAAAATTTATAATACTTACGATCTCGTGGCAAGGACCGGTCTTAGGAACTGCAACGCGTTATAGTGACGGTATCTAGTTCTGGTCCTTGACGCAGATCCACTGCGAACCTGGCCCTCAGCACGAACATCACTGTTGAAGCGGTCCTTGATCGAACGCCAACGTGTTCGGACTTTGTCCACTGTTGATAAAAAAAAAACAGTGCCGTCAAGGACAACAGTCACTGCGGCACAATGTAGCAATACAATACTCAAAGCAGTCACTGTAGACCCCGATGACACTGTTGGGTTTCCTGCTAGAATACACCTAGCACGAAACCCAACAGTGCCGTCAAGGACAACAGTCACTGCGGCACAATGTAGCAATACAATACTCAAAGCAGTCACTGTAGACCCCGATGACACTGTTGGGTTTCCTGCTAAAATACACCTAGCACGAAACCCAACAGTGCCGTCAAGGACAACAGTCACTGCGGCACAATGTAGCAATACAATACTCAAAGCAGTCACTGTAGACCCCGATGACACTGTTGGGTTTCCTGCTAGAATACACCTAGCACGAAACCCAACAGTGCCGTCAAGGACAACAGTCACTGCGGCACAATGTAGCAATACAATACTCAAAGCAGTCACTGTAGACCCCGATGACACTGTTGGGTTTCCTGCTAGAATACACCTAGCACGAAACCCAACAGTGCCGTCAAGGACAACAGTCACTGCGGCACAATGTAGCAATACAATACTCAAAGCAGTCACTGTAGACCCCGATGACACTGTTGGGTTTCCTGCTAGAATACACCTAGCACGAAACCCAACAGTGCCGTCAAGGACAACAGTCACTGCGGCACAATGTAGCAATACAATACTCAAAGCAGTCACTGTAGACCCCGATGACACTGTTGGGTTTCCTGCTAGAATACACCTAGCACGAAACCCAACAGTGCCGTCAAGGACAGCAGTCACTGCGGCACAATACAGAGCAGGGAAATACTCACTAAACGCCTTTTTGGAGGATGCTGTGGCGCTGTCCCAGCCATCCATCAACGCTGCGGCCACCTCATTCCATAGCCGCCGGGTCACCACAATGTCCTTGTGCAGCCGGTCACGGCAGTCCCACAACGGCGAACGCTCCTGGACCAGGCTGATGAGCTGCTCATTATCCAGGTACACGTCTTCATCTCGTTGTGGAACCTAGACAAAACACATTCATTAGAATAATCCAATTTAAATTGAATAAAAAGTTACAAAAAAAGAAACATAAAAAAGAGTAAAAATAGAAGATAAAAAATAAAGAACATTACAAATCATTTGATACTTACATTCCGTATCACCACCGGGACTTGGCTTCGCTGCTCCTGCTCTTCGCCCTCACTAGTCCCGTCCACAGAAGAGGATGATGACGATGTCTTAAAAAAGTTGAAAAAAACGTAAGAGATTTGGAGAAGCAGCAGATATACTTACCAGATGCACAAAAATAATCACCTCACGGTCTGCTTGCGCCAATTCCTGCCGCGATGGGGAATACTCTGATTCTGAAGACATACTGCATGTAAAAATAATAAAAATCATTAGTACATACATAATTTAAAAGGACAGGCATATAATGTAATATACTCACATTCTTCGCTGATATAATGGGTTCTTGGTTGACTGTCTGCTCTTCAATCTGTCAGTGTAGTAGTGGCAGAGTTTTGGCAGGCACCTCCTTTATATAGACTTTTTTTTTTTGACTTTAGAAGATTATAACTAGGACAACAAGTGGACATCCCCCAAAAAACGCAGCGCTAAAAAAACGCATACCTGCGCATGCCAGTGCGCACGTATGCGCATCCATAGGCTATAATGGCCATTTTTAGCGCAAAACGTGCGCATACGTGCGCATGCGCTTTTTTCAAGGGCCAAAAAATGCAACATGCTGCGTCTGGAAAATACCAACGCACACCCCAAAAAAACGCAGCGCATGAAAATCGCATACATGCGCTTACCAGCGCGCAGGTATGCGCACCCATGTTAAATATAGGGGAAAAAACGCATGCGCAGGTATGCGTTTTTTTCCAGCGCTAAAAAACGCAAATGTGAAACCAGCCTAAGACACAGCAAAAAAAGTTAAATGGAGCACAAAATGTGCCCCAATTTTTTGCCCACAGATAGGTGAGTCATGTGACGGAGATACCAGACTTTCAAATATCTGGCCTGTTTTGTTTTTTCTAAACAGCAAACTTGTGTCAATAAGTGGGCTAAGACACAGCAAAAAAAGTTAAAAAGAGCACAAAAAATGCCCCAACTTTGAGCCCACAGATAGGTGATGCGTGTGACAGAGATACCCCACTTCAAATTATCTGGCCTGAATTTTTTTTTAACAACAAAAGAGTGTGAATAACTAGGCTAAGGCACAAGAAAAAAGTTCAATAGAGCCCAAAAAATGCAACAATTTTCAGCCCACAGATAGGTGCTGCGTATAACGGAGATACCAGACTTTAAATTATCTGGCCAGGATTTTTGTTTTTACCGCAAAATTTTGTCAATAAGTAGGCTAAATGGCACTATTTTGAGTGCAATGATATGTGATGCCTGTGACGCAGATACCCCACTTTAAAATATTTGGCTAGTTTTGTTTTTCTTTTTGGCAGCAAAAAAGTGTCACTAACTAGACGAACACACAACAAAAAATACTTGATGGAGGCCTGAAATGCCACAATTTTAAGCACAATAATAGGCGATCCATGTGGCAGATAAAACACAGTGTAAAATATCTGCCCTGTAAGTAAATATTTTTTTTAAGCAAACTGGTGTCAAGAACTTGTTTAAGACACTCAAAAAAAATTTTACAGTACCACAAAAATGGCAGAATTTTATGCGCATTCAAATGTGATCTGTGTGCCGGCCAAACCCCTGTTTAAAATAGCTGGATTTTAACACTGTATTATGAAAAGGATCTGGATGTATTCTGCAGTGGCAACAAGCAAATGGAGAAAAAAATGTGTACTCTGGATTGCTTTTAAATTATATAATCAGGATTAAGATGCAAAAACAAATTATTCCTGGCCACTGATACCTGGGGCTATGTATATACGGTCAATATCTCTAAAGGCCCCGTCACACTAAGCGAGATCGCTAGCGATATCGCTTAAGCGTCACCGATTTTGTGACGCAGCAGTGATATTGCTAGCGATATCGCTATGTGTGATACTTACGTCCGACCAGCTCCACCGCTGGCTATCGCTGATCGCACGAGAACGTCCTGGGACATTTCTCGTCGGCCGCTTCCTGCTGGCGCCGATGAGCGACACATGGACGCGGGAGGAAGGACGTCTTCGTCGCCGCATCTAACAGATAAGTAACGACCGCCGACTGCTGCTGCATCGCTGGTGAGATCTGCCTGTTTGGCAGCTCACTAGCGACAGCGATCCTGACCGGGACATATCATTGTCGGGATCATGGGTGCATCGCTAAATGTGACGGTACCCTAATAGGCAGCAGCAGACAGTAATGGAATGGAACCTCTTGCTGTATGCAATAAAGTATGCCACATACACTGCCTGCCTACCTATCACTGAGGTCTATATACCCCTAATTAGTCCTTAGAAGGACAGTTGGTTTAGCTGGATATGTTGATTCAAAAATGGTATACTGTTATGATTGAGTCACCGAGGAGGAGAGCAAGACCAAGCTAAGCCACAGAAAACCAGAGAGGTTGGTGACTAAGCTAGTTGCAGACCCCTGATCGTATCCACACAATTAGCAGTAGCCGTGGAGCGTACCTACGATGATCCTAGACGCCTCGACACAGCCAGAGAGCTAAATAAGCCTAAAGCAAGAAAGGGGAAATCTAAACTGCCCCGGAGAAGACCCCAAAGGAATTGATAGCTCCCAAGCCTATATTGTCGGTGAGACAAGATGAAAACACAAACACAGGTAGGAAAATAGACTGAGCAAACGATGGGGCCCACACTAACTAGACAGGACAGGAAAGGAAAGACACTGTCTGCAATCACGCAAAAACCCTGCAAAAAATGTCCAACACGTCTGATAGAAAAATAATGAAGTCGCACGACTTCTCCTACTATATCAGCACTCTGGTATATTCTGAAAGCAGAGCAAAAAGAGTCCAATCTAAAAAGGGACAAAAACAAACTGGCATAAGCAGTAACATATGGATGGAGATTCAGCACCGCCCCAGCCGGAGCTGGCTGACCACACAAAACTGAAATAGACAAAACCAGATCAAATGTGAAATATAGCAAAAGAACACTTAGCTGAACATGCAGGGACTGAGCTGGAAACTAAGACCTCAGGAGGCAGGAAAAAATCACCAGCAGGGATAGAGGGAGTCGGCTGTCTTAAATCCAGTCAGAAACTCCAGATCTCCAGTCATCCTCCTCATTATCAGGTGGCAAGCCTCTGTTAATCAGATCAGCTCCATTACCTCCAATAACCACCAGAGGGAGCCCAGAAAGAGAACTCGCTACGCCTCTGTCAATATAACCAGCTCCACTACCTTCACTAGTAACCAGAGGTAGGCCAGAAAGCGAATTCACAACAGTACCCCCCCTTGAGGAAGGGTCACCGAACCCGCATCCACGCCACCAGGCCAATCAGGATGGGCCCGGTGAAAAGCACGAACCAATCTATCGGCATGAATGTCAGAAGCAGAGACCCAAGATTTATCCTCCTGACCATAACACTTCCCATTTGACCAAGTACTGGAGTCTCCGTCTAGCCAAACAAGAATCCATGATTTTCTCTACCTCATATTCCACATGGCCTCTAACCAATACAGGGTCAGGAGACGCTGCCATAGGAACTACTGGCTCCACAAACCTCTTCAACAGAGATTTATGAAACACGTTATGGATCTTAAACATAACTGGAAGAGCCAATCGAAAAGAAACAGGATTTAGAATCTCCAAAATTAGAGATGAGCGACTTTGCCTTTTTACGAGTTGAGTCGGGTTTCATGAAACCCGACTTTCGCAAAAGTCGGGTCGAACGAAATCGGCTGACAATAGGGAAAAGTCGGAGGCCGACTGAAACACGAAACCCAATGCAAGTCAATGGGGAAGCAAAGTCGGCAGGGAGTGGAGGACAGTAAACACACCTACATTGCCCATTTCAATGCCAAAAACATCAATTCTTATAACTGAAGCTTGTCAACCTTAATTTACTTCCTAATACTAATTACGCATTGAAAACTGGGGGTTATTTGGCTAAAGTTGTGGGGGGGTTGGGCTGGCTCCAGGTTTTCATGTGCCCTGGGCCAAAGAGTGTCAGTGCGCCCCTTTAACACATACCACAACTCATGATGCTCCGATACGCCACAGAAATATAGGTATAGTACAATGACACATACTTCTCTGCTTACATGACATCACTGATCTATTTTAAATTGTACAATAGCTAAAAAACAGGACAGTATATTACTCCATACAGTGTTATGGCCACCACATTGTGCGCCATACAGAATAATGAGCCCCATATATTTCTCCATACCAAATAATTAGTCACATATAATGTTCCAAACAGTATCTGGTGAGCTCCACATAATGCTCCATATATATTGGGCCCCATTTGTAATGCTCCAGTGTATAATGTGCCACTTAGATGCTGCTCCAGTGTCTGATCTGCCCAATTTACATTGCTCCAGTACATGATGGGCCTCATGGATTCATGGATGATGCTCCAGTGTCTGATGGGCTCCAATAATGCTCCATATATAATGGGCCCCATTTGTAATGCTCCAGTGTATAATTTGCCCCTTAGATGCTGCTCCAGTGTCTGATCTGCCCCATTTACATTGCTCCAGTACATGATGGGCCTCATGGATTCATGGATGATGCTCCAGTGTCTGATGGGCTCAAATAATGCTCCATATATAATGGGCCCCATTTGTAATGCTCCAGTGTATAATGTGCCCCTTAGTTGCTGCTCCAGTGTCTGATTTGCCCCATTTACATTGCACCAGTACATCATGGGCCTCAAGGATGATGCTCCAGTGTATCATGGGCTCTAATAATGCTCCATATATAATGGGCCCCCTTTGTAATACTCCAGTGTATAATGTGCCCCTTAGATGCTGCTCCGGTGTCTGATCTGCCCCACTTACATTGCTCCAGTACATGGTGGGCCTCATGGATGATGCTCCAGTGTATGATGGGCTCTAATATTGCTCCATATATAATGGGCCCCTTTTGTAATGCTCCAGGGTATAATGTGCCCCTTAGATGCTGCTCCAGTGTCTGATCTGCCCCATTTACATTGCTCCAGTACATGATGGGCCTCATGGATGATGCTCCAGTGTCTGATGGGCTCCAATAATGCTCCATGTATAATGGGCCCCATTTGTAATGCTCCAGTGTATAATGTGCCCCATAGATGCTGCTTCAGTGTCTGATCTGCCCCAGTTACATTGCTCCAGTACATGATGGGCCTCATGGATTCATGGATGATGCTCCAGTGTATAATGGGCTCTAATAATGCTCCATATATAATGGGCCACATTTGTTATGCTCCAGTGTATAATGTGCCCCTTAGATGCTGCTCCAGTGTGTGATCTGCCCCATTTACATTGCTCCAGTACATGATGGGCCCTATTTTTAATTAACCCAGGCATGGTATGTGAAAAGAGCTCCATGGAGTAATCTGAGGTGTGTGCTTCCACATCCTTCACTTTTGGTGTGGGTGAAGGACACAAGGAAAGGGGTTGTTCCTGACCAGAAGCCTGCAGTTACGACTCAGTGCTTGCATTATTAACATCTTCAGAATAGGAGGCGATAGAGCTGGAGGCTGTTTCAGCAATGTAAGCCACAAACAGTTCCTGATACTCTGGCTTTAAAAGCAGTCTACCTACTCCCAGAAAAGGGAGCCTTACAGGCCTTCCAGAGCTACACCATGATGCTTGCTCAACACCTCCTGCCTTAGCTGCTATTGTGTTTGTGGCACTACCAGCACATGCACCACCACGACCATCAGTACCAGGTGGTCCTCCACACCCACATCCGCGTCCTCTTTCACCATACTACCTCACGTTTTTGAAAATGAACCCAAAATACCAGCAAATATATGGTACTGTATCATAAGCGTTCAGCTCTATACAGTCTATGGATAACAGTAACTCTCTGTATATATTTCATGAGGCATACACAGACGCTCACAGCCTCAGTACAGAAAACCCAATAAAATAACAAGTTGAAAAAGGGTACAGTATCACCAGATAAAAGGTATATATAGTATTGTGTAAACATTCTGATTCTCCGTATACATTCCAGGATGCAGACACAAACGCTCTCAAGTCCAGTATGGATTACACAAGAATATGAAAAGCTTTAAATGGGTTATGTAACACAAGCGTACAGCTGTAAACAGTGTTGGGGTAATCTTAAAGTTCCAAATATATTGCCGAAGTAACAGACAGACGTTTACAGGCTCATTATGGATTATACCAGAATCTAAATAGCTGAAAAGGTTACTGTATCAGAAGCGTTCTGCTGTATACAGTATTGGTCAAATTGAAAATATCGGTATATATTTCCGTAGTCACCCTCAGACGCTCACTCAGTTTGGTTTTGACCAAATAAAAAATGTTGTAAAAAAGTTCCTGGATAACAAGATAGCAAGTATATATTTTTTAGGGGACAATTGAAATCTCTGTATACAGTCATATGTAAAAGTTTGGACACCCCTATTAATGTTAACCTTTTTTCTTTATAACAATTTTGGTTTTTGCAACAGCTATTTCAGTTTCATATATCTAATAACTGATGGACTCAGTTATATTTCTGGATTCAAATGAGGTTTATTGTACTAACAGAAAATGTGCAATCTGCATTTAAACAAAATTTGACCAGTGCAAAAGTATGGGCACCCTTATCATTTTCTTGATTTGAACACTCCCAACTATTTTTTACTGACTTCCTGAAGCACTAAATTGGTTTTGTAGCCTCATTGAGCTTTGAACTTCATAGCCAGGTGTATCAAATCATGAGAAAAGGTATTTAAGGTGGCCACTTGCAAGTAGTTCTCCTATTTGATTCTCCTATGAAGAGTGGCATCATGGGCTCCTCAAAACAACTCTCAAATGATCGGAAAACAAAGATTATTCAACATAGCTTTTCAGGGGAAGGATGCAAAAAGTTGTCTCAGAGATTTAACCTGTCAGTTTCCACTGTGAGGAACATAGTAAGGAAATGGAAGAACACAGGTACAGTTCTTGTTAAGCCCAGAAGTGGCAGGCCAAGAAAAATATCAGAAAGGCAGAGAAGAAGAATGGTGAGAACAGTCAAGGACAATCCACAGACCATCTCCAAAGACCTGCAGCATCATCTTGCTGCAGATGGTGTCACAATGCATCGGTCAACAATACAGCGCATGCATAACGCCTTTTTGTATGACCAAACAACTCAATCTTTGTTTCATCAGTCCACAGGACCTTCTTCCAAAATGTAACTGGCTTGTCCAAATGTGCTTTTGCATACCTCAGGTGACTCTGTTTGTGGCGTGCTTGCAGAAACGGCTTCTTTCGCATCACTCTCCCATACAGCTTCTCCTTGTGCAAAGTGCGCTGTATTGTTGACCGATGCACAGTGACACCATCTGCAGCAAGATGATGCTGCAGGTCTTTGGAGGTGGTCTGTGGATTGTCCTTGACTGTTCTCACCATTCTTCTTCTCTGTCTTTCTGATATTTTTCTTGGCCTGCCACTTCTGGGCTTAACAAGAACTGTACCTGTGTTCTTCCATTTCCTTACTATGTTCCTCACAGTGGAAACTGACAGGTTAAATCTCTGAGACAACTTTTTGTATCCTTCCCCTGAAAAGCTATGTTGTTTTCAGATCATTTGAGAGTTGTTTTGAGGAGCCCATGATGCCACTCTTCATAGGAGAATCAAATAGGAGAACTACTTGCAAGTGGCCACTTGAAATACCTTTTCTCATGATTTGATACACCTGGCTATGAAGTTCAAAGCTCAATGAGGTTACAAAACCAATTTAGTGCTTCAGGAAGTCAGTAAAAAGTAGTTAGGAGTGTTCAAATCAAGAAAATGATAAGGGTGCCCATACTTTTGCACCGGTCAAATTTTGTTTAAATGCAGATTGCACGTTTTCTGTTAGTACAATAAACCTCATTTGAATCCAGAAATATAACTGAGTCCATCAGTTATTAGATATATGAAACTGAAATAGCTGTTGCAAAAACCAAAATTGTTATAAAGAAAAAAGGTTAACATTAATAGGGGTGCCCAAACTTTTACATATGACTGTAAATAGTCCCGTAGTCACTCTCAGACACTTACACAGTATGGATTGGACCGTAATGCTAAATGTCGAACAAAGGTACTGTATAACAAGATGCAAGCTGTATTGAGTATAGTGTAAAAATTTGTTTCTCCGATTCACCGTATATATAGAAGGCGTAACCCACACACGCTCACGCACTATGGATGATGTAGGGAAGGTGGACTGACAGACAAACCAGCCTGTAGTGAGAAGCAGAGGTGTAGCGCAGTGTAGGTGTGAAACCTCTAAGAAAAAGAGAAAGGGTGCAGTGTTTTAGCTTGCCCATTGGAGGGCAGTGGAGAGTGTAGAAGTGGGACTGAATAGCTGCCATTGGTCAGAGAAACTGTTAGGTGATGGTGCTTGGAGTTACCAGAATTGGAAGTATAAAAGGCTGAGGGAAGGCTCTAGAAGAGTCAGTCAGCGAAGGGAGCACAGTAAAGAGAAAGTTCTGCTGCGGAAATAGAGAGAGTGGAAAGGATCCAGAGAGGACTGACAGTTGAGGCAGTCACGGGGGGTGGCCCAGAGGACGGTAGCCGCAGACGAAGACGGCCTGTGGCTATCATACGGACGGTGTGCTCAGACTGGTGCAGCGCTGTGGTGGTTGGGCCTAGGCCAGTCACAGTGGAAGAGCCACAGAGGACGCCACGATTATAGTTACAAAGGAAGTGAAGGTACCGGGGCCTGTGTACAGAGAAATGTGAAACGGCTATGGTGAATTGCTGCTGTTGACAGAAGGATGGGCACTAAAAACGGCCTGTTCAATACAAACTCTGTCTCAGTCTCGTGTTTGTCTGCGGCAAGAAGAGGGTCCCCCCCACAGTTGGTTATCCTACAGATGATACTTTAACACAAATTTTTGAAACAAGGTACTGTATCAGCACATACCAGGTGTGTCCAGTCTAGGGTTAAATTTCCATCTATACTTCTGGAGGCAGACACAGATACTCACAGGCTAACTATGTATTACACCAGAATTAGAAAAGTAGAAAAAGGGAAAGGTATTCATAGCGTACATCAGTATACAGTGTTGTGGTACTTTTAAATCTTCGCATACATTTCAATCTCAGTAAGCCAGTCAAGAATCTCCGCTACTGGAAACTACATGGATACAAGTATAGACGCAAAGTCAAGTGTTAGCAGAAATTTTGGAATTACTCATCGCGGGGAAACCTCCCGGTGCATGTTGCAGAGGCGATGCAGACCCTCAAATACTGTGTCTGTGGAGAAAGCGAAAAAGGTTCTTTGTGAAGAAATGATTGCTTTATAGCAGTAGCGTGGATCACATCACCGTTACTCATCTCCGTCAGATTGTGATCACAGGGAGACATGTACCCATGGTCCTCATTGCCTATCATGATGTGTCTGGTCATTTTGGAGTGCAAAAGACAGAAGCCACAGGCCGTAGGCTATTCTATTGGACTGGCATGAGAGGAGACATTGAAAAATGGTGGCAGGAATGTCACACATCTGTGACTATCACAACTGTGAAAGGTGATCATAAACCACCACTGCATCCGCTTGTAAGTTGACGTCCATTTCAAATGTTAGCCATTGATCATCTCAAGGTAGAGGCCAGCAGGATAGGCCATAGCTACATCTTAACCATCATTGATCCATGCACCAAATTTCTAGTGGCCGTCCCTGTGAAGGATTTAACTGCCCAGACTACACAGCGGTGGAGCAGGGAGAGGTAAGTATTGCAACTTGCAAGTGCTGTGGCCATGACCAAGCAGGGGGGGCACATCGTGGTCGACTGTACTGGCACAGGGCCCCACATAGTACGCTGGTGTGTCTGATGGCGAGTGGGCCCTCCCACCATCTGAGACACTGTATTGTACTATGAGGGGCCCTGTGCCATTGCCGGCGGCCTTTAGTTGGCCCATCCACCTGTTCAGAGCAACGGCACTTGCCGGGGTGTGCCAGGTCTTGACCCCAGCTGTTGATGGAGGGGTGGGCAGCCCAGTTAGGGAGGTTTAAAAATTGGCATATGTAGATGTGTTGGCTGGACATTCAGCTGCTGCAAAGGGCATAATTGGGCAAGTCCGAGGAAGAAGAGGAAGAGGAAGAGGAGGTGTGCTTAATGATAGCGATGGTCTTACAGTAGGAGTAGCAATGGAGCGTTGTTGGCTACCTTCAGTCGGAGCAGGTGCACATGTGCTACCTGAGGTTTTGTAGTGCGTCCACGCTTGCAAGTGCATGTTGATTAAATGTCTAAGCATGCAAATGGTATTCAAATTTCTGAGTTGTTTACCTCGGCTAAAGGTCTTTCCGCACTTCTTACAGGTAACCTTTGCCTCATCAGTAGGATTTTGGACAAAGAAGTGCTACACTGCACTCTTCCTACTATGGTAAACATTTTCTGGCCTTGCACGCTGTGCTAAGTTGACCGTTTGGTCAAGCTGTCCTGCAACTCTTTTAATTTTTGTTCCACGTTTTAGGACAGCTACGGGCCTGCTAGATAACTGCTGCTGCGATGTTAATGCCTGCTGCGGATCCTTCTCCTTATCTGAACTATTGCCAGCGTCACCCTCCTCCCCCAATGGATGCCAATCCGGGTCCAGAAAAGGGTCAACCATCACCTCCTCTTCAAAGTCATCTGCACCTTCCTCTTTACCTTCCTCTGTGTCACCGTGTAAGGTGGTATGGTATGCGGGAAGGGGTACCTGGGTTTCATCAGGGTCAGATTCTGTCTCAATAGACTGCGAGGGCAATGTAGTGCTGTGGGTCAATGTACCATCAGAATCATCTAGCAGTGGCTGTGCATCAGTGCACTCCATGTCAGATTCATCTTGGACTGGGGAATTCAGGATTTGACTAGCTAGCCCAGGCATGGTATGTGAAAAGAGCTCCATAGAGTAATCTGCAGCATGGGCTGCCGCATCCTTAACTTTTGGTGGGGGTCAAGGACACAAGGAAAGGGTTTTTTATGACCAGAACCCTGCACTGACGACTCCGTGCTTGCAGGTTTCGACCGCTCAGAAGAGGAGGCAATAGAGCTGGTGGCTGTTTCGGCAATGTACGCCAAAACCTGTTCCTGATGCTCCGGCTTTAAAAGCGGTTTTACAACTCTAAGAATAGGCAACTGTCATGGTTTGAACAGGGTTCTTGCCCTGCACTCACAGGGTTAAGTGTTCGTGGCCTCTTTCTGGATCTGGGAGGGGTATTTATACTCACTCTTTACCAGGGTTCTCTGTCAGCTATATTGTTGTTCTGGTGTGTCTGACCCCTGGTGTGCGTGTATTCTGCATTGCTTGTTTGCTTCCTATGTATGACCCCGTCTGTTCCCTCACTCTGTATTCCGTCTCTCATTTTGGTACTATTGTCTTTTCTGGTTCTGACCTCCCGGCTTGGCTATCGTTACTCCGTTACAGTTTGTCCCTATTGTACCGTCTATTGCCCGTTCTGGTTTTCTGATCTATTGCTACGTCCTGACTATCCATTCTGTCTAACCCTTTGGTACTGTATTGCTATCTTGTGCTTTGACCCCGGCTTCATCTGGTTTCTGTCTCTGTCTATGCCCTTTGGTAACATTGTCCTGTAGTTACCTTTCTAGGAGTTTCCCTGCAGCTCCTAGCTCTGTGGAGCTTAGGCCACGCCCCCAGTAGTCACGTGCTTCAGATCCTGATACTCTGAAGCACGCATCGTCACCGCTGCTGCCCTGCTCCACAGGTATCTTTGAGCACTGTTTTTGTACTCAGGACACACGCACTGGCTCAGTGAGCAAGTGCAGTGCGGGGTTCCTGACAGCAACCTCACAGGCCTTCTTGGGCCAGAGGATGATGCAGGGTCAACACCTCCTGCTTTAGCTGCTATTGTGCTTTTGCCAGAACCAGCCGATGTACCACCACCATCAGTACCAGCCGCGCCCCCCTGCCCACGTCTGCGGCCTGTTCCACCATACTTCCTCATGTTTGGGAAAATGTAACCAAAACACCAGCAGAGAGATGGTACTGTATGAGGAGCATCCAGCAGTGTAAGGTGTATTAAACAAATTAAATCAACGTATATATTATATTAATCACAGACGCTCTCACAGTATGTATTGGACCGTAATCCAACAAGCAGATATACGGAAATGTTTTAAAAATGGACACAACTCTAAGGTGTAGGTGTGGAAAAACGGACAAACTCCTCGTTTTTTTTTTCCAGAGTCACACACAGGTAGCTTCTAATTGTCCGTGCTAGAAGGCGTTACACGGTAGTGTGTGAGGAGCATACACCGCTGTACGGTGTGTGTATGTAAAATTGTCAAGCTCCGTGTATTTGTATACAGACTGACACACGCTGTCTCTGTCTATTTCTGACCATGATCAAACAGCAGATATACGAAACTCTTTGAAAAACGGACATGACTCTAAGGTGTAGGTGTGGAAAAACGGACAAACTCCTCGTTTTTTTTTCCAGAGTCACACACAGGTAGCTTCTATTTGTCCGTGCTAGAAGGTGGTACACGTTAGTGTGTGAGGAGCGCACACCGCTGTACGGTGTGTATGTGAAATTGTCAAGCTCCGTGTATTTGTATACAGACTGACACACGCTGTCTCTGTCTAGTTTTTACCGTAATCAAACAGCAGATATACGAAACTGTTTGAAAAACGGACAAGACTCTAAGGTGTAGGTGTGGAAAAACGGACAAACACCTCGGTTTTTTTTCCAGAGTCACACACAGGTAGCTTCTATTTGTCCGTGCTAGAAGGCATTACACGGTAGTGTGTGAGGAGCGTACACCGCTGTACGGTGTGTGTATGTAAAATTGTCAAGCTCCGTGTATTTGAATACTGACTGACACACGCTGTCATTGTCTATTTTTGACCGTTATCAAACAGCAGATATACGAAACTGTTTGAAAAATGAACATAACTCCAAGGTGAAGGTCTGGAAAAACGGACAAACTCCTCGGTTTTTTTTTCCAGAGTCACACACAGGTAGCTTATATTTGTCCTTGCTAGAAGGCGGTACACGGTAGTGTGTGAGGAGCGTACACCGCTCTACGGTGTGTATGTAAAATTGTCAAGCTCCGTGTATTTGTATACAGACTGACACACGCTGTCTCTGTCTAGTTTTTACCGTGATCAAACAGCAGATATACGAAACTGTTTGAAAAATGGACATAACTCCAAGGTGAAGGTCTGGAAAAACGGACAAACTCCTCGTTTTTTTTTTCCAGAGTCACACACAGGTAGCTTATATTTGTCCTTGCTAGAAGGCGGTACATGGTAGTGTGTGAGGAGCGTACACCACTGTACGGAGGGTATGTAAAATTGTCAAACTCCGTGTATTTGTATACAGACTGACACACGCTGTCTCTGTCTAGCTTTTCCCGTAATCAAACAACAGATATACGAAACTGTTTGAAAAACGGACACGACTCTAAGGTGTAGGTCTGGAAAAACGGACAAACTCCTCAGCTTTTTCTTCCAGATTCACACCCAGATAGCTTCTATTTGTCCATAATACCAGCCGGAATACAAGGTAGTGTGTGAGGAGCGTACACCGCTAGATGGTGTCTGTATGGAAAATTGTCAAGCTCCGTGTACTTGTGTACGGACTGACACATGCTGTCTCTGTCTAGTTTTTACTGTAATCAAACAGCAGATATACGAAACTGTTTGAAAAACGGACACAACTCTAAGGTGTAGCTCTGGAAAAACGGACAAACTCTTCGGCGTTTTCTTCCAGATTCACACCCAGAATTTTTGAGGAAAGAAGGCACAGGGATTCATTTTAGAAGTCACCGGATTTTTTTTGGACAAAACGGCTCCTGCACCAATCTCAGAAGCATCTACCTCCACCTGAAATGGGAGTGAGACGTCAGGTTGCCGTAGAACTGGAGCAGAAGTGATTCTCCGCTTAAGCTCCTGAAATGCCGAGACTGCCTCTGGAGACCAATTCACCACATCAGCGCCCTTTTTAGTCAGATTAGTCAGTGATTTGACAATACCAGAAAAATTACTTATAAATTTACAATAAAAATTAGCAAAACCCAAAAACTTCTGGAGAGCCTTCAAAGAAGTGGGCTGAACCCAATCATAAATGGCCTGTACCTTGGCCGGGTCCATTTCAGTAGCCGACGGGGACAAAATGTATCCCAAAAATGAAATCCTCTGTACACCAAAGAGGCACTTCGATCCCTTAACATACAGGGAATTTTCCCTCAGAATCCGGAACACAGTCCGGACATGTTCCACATGAGAATCCCAATCACTGGAAAAGATCAAAATATCATCCAGATAAATTATCAAAAACTTATCCACAAAGTCCCGGAAAATATTGTTCGTAAAAGATTGGAAGACAGAAGGGGCATTAGTGAGCCCAAAAGGCATCACCGGGTACTCAAAATGTTCCTCCGGAGTATTAAACGCTGTCTTCCATTCATCCCCGTGCTTGATGCGAATAAGATTATACGCCCCCTGAGGTCAAGCTTGGTAAACCAGCAGGCACTTTTAACTCTGGAAAATAAATCAGAAATCAGGGGTAACGGGTACTGATATTTAACGGTGATTTTGTTAAGGGAACAATAGTCAATATAAGGCCTTAATGAACCATCTTTCTTGACCACAAAAAAAACCCCAGCACCTAAAGGTGAAGAGGATGGTCTAATATGACCCTTCTCCAACGACTCCCTGATATAAGTTCGCATAGCATCATGTTCGGGTACCGATAAGTTGAAAAGCCGACCTTTGGGAAATTTACACCCGGGCATTAACTCAATTGCACAGTCATAACTCCTATGAGGAGGCAAAGACGCAGACTTACTCTCACTAAATACATCAGAATAATCAGCCTAATAATCAGGAATATCATGAGACTGGGGAGAGGTGGAGAAAACTGGAGTGTCACTAAGAACACATTGACAACCCCAACTCACCACAGACACAGATTTACAATCCAAAACAGGATTATGAGTTTGCAACCAGGGAAAACCCAGAACAATAGTATCATGCAAATTGTGCAACACCAAAAATGTACAAATTTCTTGGTGGTCCGGGGCGACCCACATTATCACCTGGGTCCAAAACTGGGGTTTATTCTCCACCAAAGGAGTAGCATCAATACCCCTCAAAGGGATAGGAGTCCTCAGGAGTATCATGGGAAAACCACAACGCTTAACAAAGTCTAAATCCATCAAATTCAAAGCTGCACCTGAATCTACAAAAGCCTTAGCGGAAATGTAGACAAGGAGCAGATCAGGGTAATTGCCAAAAGGAACTTAGGCTGTACACTGCCCATGGCAAACGTGTGAGCAAAACATTTTTCTCGTTTAGTGCAGACAGAAATATTATGAAAGGCATCTCCACAGAAAAAACACAGCTTATTACGCCTTCTAAACTCCTGACGTTGCGCCCTAGACAAAACCCTATCACATTGCATGGGTTCAGACGTTCGTTCAAAAGGCAGCAATGCCTCTCGTGTAGTTTTACGTTCATGTAAACGCCAATCAACTTAAATGGCTAATGACATAGAATCGTCAAGACCAGAGGGAACAGGAAATCCCACCATAACATCTTTTATGGTTTCTGCCAAACCCTTCCGAAAGAGAGCTGCTAGGGCATCGTCACTCCATTTAGTAAGGACTACCCACTTTCGGAATTTTTGACAGTATAACTCTGCAGAATCCTGACCCTGCTTCAATGCCATTAAGGTTTTCTCAGCTTGATCAATAGCATTAGGATCATCATACACCAACCCCAAGGCTTGAAAAAATGCGTCCACAATAAGTCAGAATAGGATCTCCAGGTGTCAGAGAAAATGCCCAATCCTGGGGATCGCCGCGCAGCAAGGAGATGACAATTTTAACCTGCTGCACAGAGCTCCCCGATGAGTTAGGCTTCAAGGCAAGAAATAGTTACAATTATTCTTAAAATTCAAAAATTTAGACTGATCCCCAGAAAACACATCAGGAGTAGGGATTTTTGGTTCAACAGCAGATGATTGAGCGAGATAGGCAGAAATTCCCCACACTTCAACAGCGAGCTGCTCAACACGATCAGACAATTGCTTAATGTCCATTAAAGAAAAAAAATCCTCCTACGGCCCCGAGAAAAAAGAGGAAAAAATATATATAAAAAAATTCTGACACTTTTTTTTCTTTTTACAATTCTTTCCTGCTTTTGAGTACCCTAGAATCTGCGGTTTAGGCTGGTGATTCTGTTATGATTGGGTCACCGAGGAGGAGGGCAAGACCAAGCTAAGCCACAGAAAACCAGAGAGATTAGTAACTAAGCGAATTGCGGACCCCTGATCCTATCCACACAAATAGCAGTAGCCCTGGAGCGTACATACGATATTCCTAGATGCCTCAACACAGCCGGAGAGCTAAAGAAGCCTAAAGTAAGAAAGGGGAAATCTAAACTGCCCCAGAGAAGACCCCAAAGGAATAGATAGCCCCCAAACCTATATTGTCAGTGAGACAAGATGAAAACACAAGCGCAGGTAGGAAAATAGACCGAGCAAACGATGGGGGCCACAATAACTAGACAGGACAGGAAAGGAAAGACACTGTCTGCAATCACGCAAAAAACCCTGCAAAAATGTCCAACACGTCTGGTAGAAAAATACTGAAGTCGCATGACTTCGCCCACTATATCAGCATTCTGGTATATTCTGAAAGCAGAGTAAAAAGAGTCCAATCTAATAAGGGACAAAAACAAACTGGCACAAGCAGTAACATATGGATGGAGATTCAGCACAGCCCCAGCCAGAGCTGGCTGACCACACAAAACTGAAATAGACAAAACCAGATCAAATGTGAACAATAGCAAAAGAACACTTAGCTGAGCATGCAGGGACTGAGCTGGAAATTAAGACCTCAGGAGGCAGGAACAAATCACCAGCAGGGAGAGAGGGAGTCGGCTGTCTTAAATCCAGTCAGAAACTCCAGATCTCCAATCGTCCTCCTCATTATCAGGTGGCAAGCCTCTGTTAATCAGATCAGTTCCATTACCTTCAATAACCACCAGAGGGAGCCCAGTAAGAGAACTCGAGACCCCTCTGTCAATATAACCAGCTCCACTACCTTCACTAGTAACCAGAGGTAGGCCAGAAAGCGAATTCACAACAGTATACCCACAGTAACTGATACCCCACCTATTCTGTCCCTATCTCTGCAGCAACTCTCCCTACACTGGTGATTCCGGAGCAGAGTGTGACGAGCAGGGCGGCACCAGGTCTGATATAGACCTGATGACGCTCTGTGGCAAGCCAATCACTGTAATGCCACAACCAACATGGCTGTGGCATTACATTGCATGGCAGACAATCCCTGTATGTTGATTGGCACTCTAAAGAGCACCAAACATGAAGGGCGGAGACCAGAGCTCCCGCAGAGTAACCCCGGAAATGCTCAGAGGTCATCAAGCATCACGAGCACTGTGATGCTCGGGCGAGTATCGAGCATTACCGAGCATGCTCGCTCATCACTATTTGCAATTTAAACTTCTTCTTTTTTCAAAAGGATTAAAGTGTAAATTTTTGCCCTGATGGAATAAAGTCTGGTGCAGTGGTACATTATTCTGTAGTGTTACTTTATTCTTACAGCTCTTTCTTTGAAAACATTTTTTGACATTTAAGAATATTTCTCTAATTTGACACATTAACCTAATTTTAATCAAGATACCCTGGCTATAGCTTTTAGTACATTGCCTTGCACAGATAATAGGTCTTGCATAATTATATTTCAGCTTTGTGCAAAGCAAATTCTGCAATCTAGTTAAGCAGTACGTGAGCTACAGTAATTACCATTATATGAAAACTACTTGAAGACAACAACCACTTGAACTGTGATGAAAATTGCACGAATGTTATTCCTTGGATTAATTTCTGTCTATGGTGACAGTACAGTATGATGTTTTTTATTTGTGGAATAGTTAATCACAGTTACTGTTTATTACTTTAGTAGATTTTTTTCAAGACAATTTCAAAATTCTATTGACTATAAGTTAAATATAAAGTATAAAATATTAATGGCATAACATCTCTCAAGCTGTTATACTTTAAAAGGTTGCCTTCTTACAAAAAAGAAATTTTCAAACAAGATAGTGTATACATTTGAGCTATTAGAGAAGATCCCCTTGTATGGACTTAGGTGTCCAAAGCAGAGAGCAGCAACAAAGAGCATCTTCAACTCTACAATATAGCATATGGCATATTTATTCATCTCGTTTCTGCAGGGAAATTTAACACTTGCTACTTTAATCAGAGATTCTAGCTGATCAAACACAGTAAAAAAACTTGAATAAACTTTTTATTTGCGGAACCTCCTTCCAAAAACAGAATTGTAAAGTGATTACAATGTTACGGAAAACACTGTATTGTTCATTCAGAAATGTTTGGATTGCTCAATTTTTGCTACATTACATAATTGGTTCTACTAAAATACTTGTAATTACAGTAGATCATCTCTTATGCTTAGTCAATGTCACTTTTATATGGATTTGAGCAAATTAATTTCAAGGCAAACCGCTTTAATCTTACAAAAATCCTGGATTTGTTAGACACCAAACTTTTTGCAATTTGCTTTGTGCAGATCCACCAAAATTGCAGTCGGTCATTATTTTTCTCGATTATAAACGACTGAGAAGGGGAAAAGAAGTATATTTATACTTTCAGTCTAGTCTTCACTAGGCAATTGCCATCTTCTTTTGGTACACACCATCTTTTGGAATCTCTCTGGGAATCACTACTTTTGGTAGCCCTAATGAACTGACCAGGCCTGGGGTGGTCATGATGGCCCTGAGGAGACATGACTAAATAAGACAACTGGGTCAGAGAGGGGTGGCACAGTGGTTCAGGTGAGTATTTTTATTTTGTTCTACCTGTGTATTATGCTTTCATATTAATTCATAATAATGCACTCTGTCAATGTACATTAAAATATAGAATCCAATTGAATTTCCTAGAAAAATTTTTTAGCTTGACATTTTTTAATTTAGGCAGTGTATATGCAAACTCAATGCCAGATTCTATCACCTTTCTCTCAAAATATGCTTTCACCTATTTGAATACTTGGGAAAATATGGTCTCTCTATCTCTATTGGATTTATAAAATTTGTAATGATTTTTAGAATAAGTATCTCTCATTATGCTCACAAACATCTGCCGAATTTTTCGAATTGTAAGACGCACTTTTTTCCCCCAAAAAAACAGAAACTGTGGGCAGGAAGAACTGGACGGACCCAAGAGCTGATATGTGAAAAACAAGTGACTGCTAGGTTGCCAGTCATATAGAAATGTGGTGATGAAAAAGATAGGTCAGGCCGTTAGAGATAAAAGAAAAAGGATACCATGATAGAAAATGATACTGAGGACCAGGGGTGTGTGGAGAGTCCCAAACGTATTATTGCTTACTTTGAGTTGTGTTTGTGGCATATACATATATACAGTATATATATACATATATATATATTGTATATACAGTGTATATATATATATATATATATATATATACACATATATATATATATATATATATATTTATATAGTGGTGTAGTAACCACTATGTCCACTAGGGGGCACTGTGTGGAGGCTCCAAGGGAGAGGATGAGTGGCACAGAATTCTGAAGGATGGTTGTGTATCTCAAAGGGGGTGGCTTTGAGATGGAGACTTAGTTATGCGTATTGATCAGCAATGGTATTGCTGAGGTGTTATTTCAAGGTATAAGGGAGAAATCTCTAGGTAACAATAGAGTTGGGCGGGCCAGTTAACTACAAACTCACCCAGGGGTGTGTCTGAAAATGCCTGTATTAAAAAGCTATGTGAGTGTGTGAAGGACCTGTGATGAGGTCATAGTCACGTGACCCGGTGGGTGTGGCTATAGACCATATAATGTGGCCAGGGTAGGTCACATGTGGTGAATGCAGGGACCTGGTTGGTGCAGAGCGGAAGGTCCCGTGCGCAGGATTGTCTCCTGGCAAACAGCCTGTGTGTGGCTGTGTGTAATGGCTGCCAGAGCCTGAAAGTTCCCTGGAGGGATATGGACGTCTGCAGCATGAGTGACGGAACCATGTGGAGACCCTGACGTGGGTGAGATAATTGTGAGGCTAAGTGAGCCTGCGTACTGGACATTGATAATAAGAGTGAAGCATTATAATGGATGCTATGCTGGTAATGCTGTTAAGTGAACTTTCTGTTGCTGCTGTGGTTTATGAGGCATGAATAAACTGCAAGGACTGTATGATTTGATGGAAAATCCGTGCCGGAACTGGTTTTTGTTCGCTGCAAGCGAGAATCCCCTAAGTAAATGACAGTGCTACCTCACATTTAGTGGAGAAAGCTATGGGCATTGTCGTAGCCTTGTTGCTGGGAGCAACGGAAGAGGACTTCAAAGTCGGTTGCTAAGGGCAATGGTTTCCAAAAAGTGCATGTTACAGTGCTGGCAACGCTGAGCCAGGAAGGCTGATGGTTGGGGAAGCCACTGCCTGGCTGTGGTTCTGGAACCGTAGGGCGGCCTAGTGAGTAAGGCACTGTCCGGATTGGTGAGCCCAGTGCGGCCATTTCCTCAGGAGAAAGAGACTGATAGGACACCTCTGCGGTAGAGGGGTCCGAGAACCTGTGCGGCCAGCAGGTGACGGTCGTGAAAGAGAAAAAAAAGTGATTTACTGACCGGGCTCAGTGAGCAAGTGACTGGTGATTGCATAGGGTGCCTCTGAGGAGAAGAGGTATCCGAGGACCTGTGTGGCCGACAAAGGCAACGGACTGGTGTTCGTGGTGTACTGACCTGGGTCAATGGTAAAGACTGTGTTCCTGGAGGGTTCAGTGAGCAAGGTCATGGAGGGTCAGTGTTGGGAAGAGCCCTGGAGCACGTGGCATGACCTTGGACCTGGTGAGGCGTAAGTGTTGGGCAGTCTCAGGCTGAGACAGATGTCCTGAATAGCACCCGCTAAGCCCCTGGACCTGGTGAGGCTGGTGTGTTGGGCAACCCTGGAAAGAGGGTCGGCTCCCTGAATAGCACCCGGTGCACCCTGTGTGTTGGACGGTCTCAGGCGGAGACGGTGCGTCCTGAATAGCACACAGACAGGACACATGAGTTTTGTGTTGGTGAGGCCGGTGTTGGGAAACCCTGGGAGGAGGGTCGCTCCCTGAATAGCACCCGGTGCGCCCTGTGTGTGGGCCGGTCTCAGGCGGAGACGGTGCCTCCTGAATAGCACACAGAAAGGACACGTGAGTTTTTTGTGTGGTGTTTTTCTTTTCTTCTTTTCTCAACTCAGCCGGCGGTGGCTCAG
The DNA here is from genome assembly GCF_039654945.1 of Dendrobates tinctorius. Lineage (NCBI taxonomy): Eukaryota > Metazoa > Chordata > Amphibia > Anura > Dendrobatidae > Dendrobates > Dendrobates tinctorius. The sequence goes on along the minus strand of NW_027361858.1, from coordinate 4,968,486 downwards.
TGGGAGTCAAGAAGGTGACAAGCGGCTTGATGTAGCTCAGTGGGGTCACGAACGTGACAAGCGGCTTCCGGTAACTCGGCACAGGTTACGAAGGTGACAAGCGGCTTCCGGTGGATCGGAGGGTCAATTAAGGCGGCGCAGCAGGAGCTGCAGTGATTCCAGCCGCTGTGTGTGTGAACAGCAGCAGGTGGAGTCAGTGATCGGTGACAGCAGGAGCTGTGGTGGTGCCAACAAGGACTTGTGTGGTATCGTTAAGATATAAACTGTGTTGTGTGAACTGTGGTCTGAGAAGACCTGTTTAATGGACATGGGGAGATCCCGAAAGGGGGTGGAGTCCCAGAAGGGGGCAGTGACCTAAAGCGGGGTGGTAACCCAAAAACGGGTGGAGTCCCGGGAGGGGGCGGCAACGCAAGGTGGGGTGGTGGTCCAGAAAGGGGCCAAGTTTGAAGGAATGACAGCACTGGGTGACTCAGTGGGTATGTCTGCAGAACTGCAGTGTTCTTGTATGGCATTTCCAGAATGAGGGATATTCTTTCCGAGTGGTGACCGGCCGCAAGTGTGTTCCGTGGTGCTATTCCGGGAAGGGATCTCGGGACGGTGGGACTCAAAGTGTCAGGTGACGCTGGTAGGAAATCCTCTCACTCTCTGTCTGACCAAGAAAATGGTCCAGGTTCGCTGTGCACATGGGGTCACAGTGAACTATGCGGTAGACAGAATAGCGATTGAGGGGCTCAGAGGCAGGGAGTGCCAAGGGGGCAGTATACCATCTGACTTAGTGCATACATTGGAGTGGTGCCGGGACTGGGTCAGGTTTGATGACCTATGCCAGGAGGATAGAGATGTGTCTATGGTAGGGCTAGCAGACGCTGAGACACTGACGCCTCCTAGCGGGGACAGGCCAGACGTAGGGGCGACCGGAGAAAGAATGGCGTCGGATGAATTTACTGACCTGACATCACATGAAGGGTACATCAGTGTGAATGAGAAAGGTGTGGTAAACAAAAAGAGCAGAGCTGACACCTGGAAAGAGAGTGCCTTGGGGGTTCACCGTACGGGGTGGTGTGACTGTGACGTGTTGTTGCCAGTAGCCACTGGCAGAGTCTAGTGCTGTGCTGACTGAAACTCGGGACAGGACTGATACTAACGTGGTCGAGAAGATAACGGAAGTTGAGATACAGTCAGAGGGTAACAGGGGGTTCACTCAACTGACGAGACTAACCCAGGGGTACCCTTAGATGATATGATTAAAGAAGTAATGGTGCAACACATACTGGCCAAAAGAGAACTAGAGCAGGAGATACAGTTAATAAAAGAGACAGTGAAGGAACAGCTCGAACGAGAAAGTGCGATGAGACAAACGGCCGAGCACAGAGTGGAGGAGCTTGAGAAAGAAGTCCTTAAGCTCAGAGGTCACCTGTCAACAGGGCACAGTGTGAACAACACCTTAAGAGAGGATGTGGTAGAGCATGAGAAAGAAGTCTTGGAGCTCAGAAGTCACCAGTCAATGTGGCAAAATGTGAACAAGACCCTTACAGAAGAAATGGAAGAACTCAGAGGAGTAGCCAAAAGTCTTCTGCGGGAGAAGTTGGATGAAGACTTACCGCGAGTGAGCGCAAGTGATAACATGACAGAACAGCCAGTAGCCCTTGGGGCAAAGGGTCATGAAGGGACCAAGTCATGTGAAGTCGATGAGCTAAGAACGGAAGAAGACAGTCACCCAGTCGGGTCAACGAAAGTGAGGGAAGTGTCCGTGGTGAAGCTAGAGCCTTCGGTCCAGGAAGAGAGCAAGACCACAATGTTCCAGTTTGTGATTGATGTACCAGAGGACATGCAAGGGGCCTGTGCAGAGGAAGGTGTGCATGAGGCTTTCAAAGAAGAGGTCAAGGCATGTGAAGTGCACTGGGCACCTGAGACTCGGCAGTTGGTGATAGTATCGGACAGAGAAGATACGTCTACCCGAGTAGCTGTCCTAAAGGAGATGCATCTACAATGTCTCTACACTAGACAACAGGTCAGGCAGAGTAATGTGAGCGCTGCTCGACGCCTAGAGTTAGCAAGGGAGGCTTTGGATCAGCTGGGTTTGCGAAAAGAGGTGGTGTCGGTACCCAAAGCTCTGATTGGGAGAATCATTGGAAGATCCGGGAAGGTAATGCAAGACCTTGTAAATATCTCCGGTGTGGTGAGAGTGAGGATCCCTCCTAATGATGAAGACCAAGTATCTAGTGAGGTGGGTAGGATTCCCATCCTGGTGGTTGGCTCCGTGGAGAGCCTGAGAGACTTTCAGATGCTCTTGGAGTATCGAGTGAGGTACCTGCAAGAGATCGAGCAGTTGAGGCAGGACCACTGGCGAATTAATAAAGAAGTACGCAATACCAGGTGGCGGCCGCCTGCAACCCAACCAGATGTAAGAACTCGAAGAGTTCCGCCAAGAAGTGACAGGGCAGATGGCCGAAAAATGTCAGCAAGTGGTAGTTCGACTGGCAGGATGACGTTGAGAGACCGTAGTTCCTGTGAGACCCTGAAAGAATCAGACTCAGGCCAGACAGTAGGCCTGATTAGGACTGATGACCGTACCAACCGGGGGAGCTGGTCGGGGAACGGAACAAACAGAGAGAGGAAGGTGGTGACGGGACCGTGTCTGATGACGCAGACAGACTATAACTGGAGGGTCAAAGAGCAGGACCGATATTCTGACCGCTGGGGGCAGGAGAGGCCTAACATAGAGAGGAGGCGATATGACAGGTGGAAAAGGTTCTCTCGACCTGTAGGGCAAGGTGTGGTGAGTGCCCGGTCTCGAGAGCCTGATGTAATGTTGTGTGTTCAACCCCACAAGCTTGAACAGAGGGGCGAGGTATGTGGTGTAGTAACCACTATGTCCGCTAGGGGGCGCTGTGTGGAGGCTCCAAGGGAGAGGATGAGTGGCAGAATCCTGAAGGATGGTTGTGTATCTAAAAGGGGGTGGCTTTGAGATGGAGACTTAGTTATGCGTATTGATCAGCAATGGTATTGCTGAGGTGTCCAAGGTATAAGGGAGAAGTCTCTAGGTAACATGGGAGTTGGGCGGGCCAGTTACCTACAAACCCACCCAGGGGTGTGTCTGAAACCGCCTGTATTAAAAAGCTATGTGAGTGTGTGAAGGACCTGTGATGAGGTCATAGTCACGTGACCCGGTGGGTGTGGCTATAGACCATATAATGTGGCCAGGGTAGGTCACATGCGGTGAATGCAGGGACCTGGTTGGTCCAGAGCGGAAGGTCCCGTGCACAGGATTGTCTGCTGGCGAACAGCCTGTGTGTGGCTGTGTGTGGCTGTGTGTAATGGCTGTGTGATAAAACACTCCGGGATCGCCTTTGCTGGAGTCAAAGGTCACGTGCGTTCAGCATGAAACTCAAGCGCAGAGCTGGGATTCGGGTATAACTGACACTGGGTCAGGTTTATTAACGGTGAAAGCAATGCATAAAGGAAATAAAACATAAAACAAATCCTTGCATGTCCGGCACTAACTAAACAAGGTACAACCTAACTACCAACGGGTGGGCTTCTCCCGTCCAGCCAAACCACAATTGCAGTGGGCACTGCTTTCACTCACGTGTGTCTCTCACACAGACAGGCTCTCTGTGTTCCCAGGCTGAGACACTCACACAACCACCTGGCATCCTTTTATATACACCTCCCATTATTCATTAGAAACCAGGTGCGATACTGACCAGACTAGGCCACATAGGAAAGGTATCTGGGTGAGATATACCTGCCCTCATCCACTTTTCCCACATAATTCTCACATATCCCCCCCTCTGCTCAGACCACTCCGGTCGAGCAATGACACCCGCCAAACAGTGCACTCGGGACAGGGCATCTGCATTCCCCATCTGTACCCCTGGGCGGTGCTCCACTGTAAAAGTGTAGGCCTGCAGGGCAAGGAACCACCGGGTCACCCGGCTATTCCGTTCCTTGTTCAAGTGCATCAACTTGAGAGGGGCATTGTCAGTGATCAGCCAGTTAATATTTGAGGGCCTCTAGAGCCCACTTAATGGCTAGGCACTCTTTTTCTATGTCTGCATACTTTTGCTCATGTTTGTTCAGCTTCCTGCTGAGATAGAGGACTGGGTGTTCCACTCCGTCCCTCACTTGTGACAGTTCGGCCCCGATACCGGTATCAGAGGCATCCGTTTGTACCACAAACTCGCTGCAGAAGTCCGGAGTCACCAGTACTGGTTGAGAGCAAAGTGCCCGTTTTAGGATATGGAAGGCTTCTTCAGCCGCTAAACTCCATTTAATCATGACGGAGTCTTTCCCTTTTGTAAGATCCATCAGGGGGGTAGCGATGGCTGCAAAATTGGGTATGAACCGGCGATAATAGCCGGCGATCCCCAGAAAGGCTTGCACCTGCTTCTTGTTGACAGGTTGCGGCCAGTCCTGAACCGCCTGAATCTTATCGAGCTGGGATTTAAAAATACCCCTCCCAATTACATACCCCAAATACCGGGCTTCTTCTAGCCCGATGTGACATTTCTTGGGGTTCGCGGTTAGACCTGCCTCCCACAGGTCGTCAATCACAGCTTGTACTTTCTGGAGATGAGTCTCCCAGTCCAAGCTGTAAATGACAATGTCATCCAAATAGGCCGAAGCGTACTGCCTATGTGGCCTCAGGACTCGATCCATCAGTCTCTGGAAGGTCGCCGGTGCCCCGTGCAGTCCAAACGGCATATACACATACTGAAATAAACTTTCCGGCGTAGCAAATGCCGTCTTTTCTCTGGCAGCCTCCACCAGAGGGATCTGCCAATACCCCTTTGTTAGGTCTAGGGTCGTAATATACCAGGCTTTTCCTAACCGATCTATTAACTCGTCGACCCGGGGCATAGGGTAGGCATCAAATTTTGAGACTGCATTCAGTTTCCTGAAGTCATTGCAGAACTGGATGGTGCCATCCGGTTTAGGAATTAGCACAATCGGGCTGGACCAAGCACTGTGCGATTCCTCAATGACTCCTAACTCTAACATTGACTTCACTTCTCGGGAAACGGCTTCACGGCGCTTCCGGGATTCGGTAGGGTTTTACGTGAACTGTGACACCAGGTTCCGTTACGATGTCATGTTTCATTAGCGTAGTCTGCCCGGGTTTTTCTGAGAAAAACTTTTGGTTGTGAAGTAGAAACTGCCTGACCTCAGTATTTTGCCGCTCCGAGAGAGTCTCTGCAATCCGTACCTCCGGCACGGTATGCGAGCAGATGGGACGGGCCAGCTGACAAGGCAGACCGATCTTTCCAGGGTTTTATCAGATTTACATGATAAATCTGTTCAGGTTTCCGTTTACCTGCCTGGTATACTTTGTAGTTTACTTCACCAACTCTTTCCTTAATCTCAAAGGGGCCCTGCCACTTTGCCAGGAACTTACTGTCCACCGTGGGGACCAGGATCAACACCCTATCTCCGGGTGCAAACGTACGGATCTTGGCGCCCCTATCATAGATTCTTTTTTGGGCTCCTTGAGCCTGCATCATGTGTTCTTTGAGGATAGGCATAACAGCCGCAATACGGTCCTGCATTTGTGTGACGTGATCTATCACCATTTTAAACGGAGTGACCTGACCCTCACAGGTTTCTTTTGCAGCGTCTAACAGTCCGCGAGGACGTCGGGCGTACAATAACTCGAAAGGCGAGAATCCCGTGGAAGACTGGGGTACTTCCCTGATGGCAAAAAGCAAATACGGAAGTAAATAGTCCCAGTTCTTCCCATCCTTGTCTATCGCCTTTTTTCAGCATCTGCTTCAGAGTTTTATTGAACCGTTCGACCAACCCGTCTGTTTGAGGGTGATACACGGATGTGCGTAACGGTTGAATTTGTAACAATCGGCAGAGCTCCTTCATTACCCTGGACATAAAGGGGGTCCCCTGGTCGGTAAGTATCTGTTTTGGTATACCGACCCGACTAAACACATGCACCAGTTCCTTGGCAATCGTCTTGGTGGCCGTGTTACGCAAAGGGATGGCCTCCGGGTAACGAGTGGCATAATCCAAGATGACCAGGATATGTTGGTGTCCACGTGCAGACCGTGGAAGGGGCCCAACTAAATCCATCCCAATCCTCTCAAACGGGACTTCAATAATAGGTAGGGGTACCAAAGGGCTACAGAACCGGGGCTTACGTGCAGAGGCTTGGCAGTCAGGACAAGACTCACAATATACACGAATATCGTGATGCATGCCTGGCCAAACAAAACAGTGTAATATCCTTTCGGTGGTTTTCTGGACTCCCAGGTGACCTCCCATCACATGTCCATGGGCCAGGTCCAGCACCTGCCGCCGGTAGTGTTTGGGCACGACTAATAGTTGCACCGTGTCTTCCCCCTTTTTCTCTATCTGATAGAGTAAATCATTCTCCAGACCCATGTAAGGATATGCCAGCATAGAGCCAGGTTCTACGGGTACCCCATTTATCACTTTTACATTTGTCCTAGCCTGAGAAAGGGTAGGATCCTTTATTTGCTCGCTTTGGAAGTCATCTTTCTGAACTTCTAAATCCAGCAAACGGGGAGGTGGACGGCTGTCGGCCTCCTCCTCTTCCCCGGTCTCCTCCGTATCACCCGCCATGACTCAAAACGGGAACTGCAGGTCATTTCCAGCAGACTCTTCCCCCGAGTCTTCCAGGGAGACCTCTTCCAGGGGTTCGGGACCCACACGCGCCCTGGAAGAAGAATCATGTACACTATTACCCTGGGGTATCAACTGATTCTCCCACAATTGCCAGAAGTGGGGAAAATCCCGGCCCAGGATAACATCATGCAAGAACGCAGGGACGAGTCCCACTTTATGTTGCACAGACCCATAGGTAGTAGTAATGCATATGACCATGGTGAGGTACGAACAGGTGTCTCCATGCACACACGTTACAGAAAATTTGTCTGATAGTCCAGTCGGGGCTGACACCAGACTGGCCTTCGCCAGAGTCACCACACTTCCCGAGTCTAACAATGCCACCACATTTTTTCCATCAACAGTTAAATCACACAAGTGTTTTTCCACATCCTTTTGACCAGCATTCACACTCACTACCCGTGCAACCATAGACATGCGTTTTTTAGAGTCTGTGACGTCGCACTGCATGGTTTCAGAAGTGAGCGGACAGTTCGCAACAATGTGTCCCATCTCTTGGCAGCGGAAACACCTAACAGGCCCCTTGCTTAGACCATAGTTCGTTACTCTCGGCTTCGCAGTGCGGACAGTCCCGTTTTCCTCCCCCACTGTCTTAGGGATTTTTCCTTCTCCCCTACTCCCTGGAATAGTCTTACTGGTTCCACGTGGAGATGATGAGGAACGAGGTGGGGTAGCGTCGTCTCGGAGTCCTTCCACCACGGAGTAACGTTCAACCAGATCCCCCAGTTGATCTGCCGTCGTAGGATTTCCATGGCTTACCCACTTCCTCAGGGCTGGCGGTAGAGCTCTATGACGACTCTCTGGATTATCTCTGGCGCTGTCAACACCTCGGGTTGTAGCCACTTCTTCGTCACGTGGATCAGGTCGAACATCTGTGACCACGGTGGTTTATCCAGCTGATAAGTCAATTGATGCGCTCTCTGTGCATGGACAGCGGTCGTCACTCCCAGCCGGCCAAGATCTCGGCTTTCAGTTTGTCAAAGTCCTGCGCAGCTTCAGGCTCTAAGTCATAATAAGCCTTTTGGGCCTCACCGGAAAGAAACGGGGCAATCAGGCCGGCCCATCGTGCCTTCGGCCATTTTTCTCGCACCGCCGTCCGTTCAAACGTGGTCAGGTATGCCTCGACGTCATCTTCGGTCGTCATCTTCTGCCAGTACCAACTCATGTGAATTACTCTCAACTCGGCTTCCAGGTTAACCTCAGGTAAGCTTGCCAGGTGCTGCGCCACCTGCTGGAGAAGCGAACGATCGGTAGCTGTCATGTCCACCAACTCCTTCAGCTGGGCCATCATCACCCGATTAGCTTCATGCTGGACGGCAGTGGACTGTACCAGCGCTTTCACCACGTCCTCCATGCTCATGCTTCCAACGTGATGCCCGTGTTCTCCACCACAATGTGATAAAACACTCCGGGATCGCCTTTGCTGGAGTCAAAGGTCACGTGCGTTCAGCATGAAACTCAGGCGCAGAGCTGGGATTCGGGTATAACTGACACTGGGTCAGGTTTATTAACGGTGAAAGCAATGCATAAAGGAAATAAAACATAAAACAAATCCTTGCCTGTCCGGCACTAACTAAACAAGGTACAACCTAACTACCAACTGGTGGGCTTCTCCCGTCCAGCCAAACCACAATTGCAGTGGGCACTGCTTTCACTCACGTGTGTCTCTCACACAGACAGGCTCTCTGTGTTCCCAGGCTGAGACACTCGCACAACCACCTGGCATCCTTTTATATACGCCTCCCATTATTCATTAGTAACCAGGTGCGATACTGACCAGACTAGGCCACATAGGAAAGGTATCTGGGCGAGATATACCTGCCCTCATCCACTATTCGCACATGATTCTCACAGCTGCCAGAGCCTGAAAGTTCCCTGGAGGGATATGAACGTCTGCAGCATGAGTGACGGAACCATGTGGAGACCCAGACGTGGGTGAGATAATTGTGAGGCTAAGTGAGCCTGCGTACTGGACATTGATAATAAGAGTGAAGCATTATAATGGACGCTATGCTGGTAATGCTATTAAGTGAACTTTCTGTTGCTGCTGTGGTTTATGAGGCATGAATAAACCGCAAGGACTGTATGATTTGATGGAAAATCCGTGCCGGAACTGGTTTTTGTTCGCTGCAAGCGAGAATCCCCTAAGTAAATGACAGCGCTACCTCACAATATGTATATATATATACGGAATCATTCGGCTGATCCCGGCAGAAAATGTGCAACATGTCTACAGGCAGAGGAAGCCGGTCACATTAAAGGGGTTTTCTCACGAACGAAAGTTCATTTTAAAAATTGTCTGTCTAACCATGTACAGAGCATACCACATCTCATGGCAGGGGAGGAAACAAAACACAACACTGACAATACAGCAGGGGATCACAGAGGATTCATTTTGTGAGGTAAAATATTTCACTGATTGTTTTTAAACAATATTTTACCTCACAAAATGTATCCTCTGTGATCTCCTGCTGTAATGTCAATATTGTCTTTTGCTTCCTCCCCTGCCCAGGAGATGTCGTATGTTCTTTACACGGTCAGACACAGGAGTGAGAGAGACAGAGCACAGGGGGGAGACAGCTCAAACGGGACAGCACATGAAGAAGGAGAGAGACAGCAGACAAGGGGGATAGCACATGGGGTAAACAGGTCAAAGAAGAGAGCATAGATGGGAGAAGTCAGCACAAGGGGAGAGAGTGGATAGGTGGGTGAGCACATGGGGGGAGAGACTCTCAACGCTGCAAAGCCTGCCCACATCGTGACATTACTGCCCTCCCAATGCGATAGCATCGGGCCTCCATCTAGTATATTTATATATATATATACATATATACACTCACTGGCCACTTTATTAGGTACACCATGCTAGTAACGGGTTGGACCCCCTTTTGCCTTCAGAACTGCCTCAATTCTTCGTGGCAGAGATTCAACAAGGTGCTGGAAGCATTCCTCAGAGATTTTGGACCATATTGACATGATGGCATCACACAGTTGGCGCAGATTTGTCGGCTGCACATCCCTGATGCGAATCTCCCGTTCCACCACATCCCAAAGATGCTCTATTGGATTGAGATCTGGTGACTGAGGAGGCCATTTGAGTACAGTGAACTCATTGTCATGTTCAAGAAACCAATCTGAGATGATTCGAGCTTTATGACATGGCGCATTATCCTGCTGAAAGTAGCCATCAGATGTTGGGTACATTGTGGTCATAAAGGGATGGACATGGTCAGCAACAATACTCAGGTAGGCTGTGGCGTTGCAACGATGCTCAATTGGTACCAAGGGGCCCAAAGAGTGCCAAGAAAAAATTCCCCACACCATGACACCACCACCACCAGCCTGAACCGTTGATACAAGGCAGGATGGATCCATGCTTTCATGTTGTTTACGCCAAATTCTGACCCTACCATCCGAATGTCGCAGCAGAAATCGAGACTCATCAGACCAGGCAACGTTTTTCCAATCTTCTACTGTCCAATTTCGATGAGCTTGTGCAAATTGTAGCCTCAGTTTCCTGTTCTTAGCTGAGAGGAGTGGTACCCGGTGTGGTCTTCTGCTGCTGTAGCCCATCTGCCTCAAAGTTCGACGCACTGTGCGTTCAGAGATGCTCTTCTGCCTACCTTGGTTGTAACGGGTGGCAATTTGAGTCACTGTTGCCTTTCTATCAGCTCGAACCAGTCTGCCCATTCTCCTCTGACCTCTGGCATCAACAAGGCATTTCCGGCCACAGAACTGCCGCTCACTGGATTTTTTTTCTTTTTCGGACCATTCTCTGTAAACCCTAGAGATGGTTGTGCGTGAAAATCCCAGTAGATCAGCAGTTTCTGAAATACTCAGACCAGCCCTTCTGGCACCAACAATCATGCCACGTTCAAAGGCACTCAAATCACCTTTCTTCCCCATACTGATGCTCGGTTTGAACTGCAGGAGATTGTCTTGACCATGTCTACATGCCTAAATGCACTGAGTTGCCGCCATGTGATTGGCTGATTAGAAATTAAGTCTTAACACACAGTTGGACAGGTGTACCTAATAAAGTGGCCAGTGAGTGTATATATATACTAGCTGAAGAGCCCGGAGCTGCCCGGGCATAGTAACTAACTGTGGTTAGTTATAACAAATTATAATTATACTCCATCCCATAGTCCCATGCCTATATACCCATCATACATATCCACCATCCCATAGGCCCGTGCCCATATACCCATCATACATATCCTCCATCTCATATTCGAGTGCCCATATACCCATCACACATTCTCCATCCCATAGTCCCGTGCCCATATACCCATCATACATATTCTCCATCCCATAGTCCCATGCCCATATACCCATCATACATATTCACCATCCCATAGTCGAGTGCCCATATACCCATCACTAGTGTTGAGCGATACCACCCGATACGATATTTTTCAGTATCGGAATGGATCGGTCGATCTAAAAAAAGTATCGGGTATCGCCGATTCCGATCCCAGAAGACCCATTCAAGTCAATGGAACAGAAATATCGGAATTAAAAAAAACCCTTTCTTTCCCTGTTGGTTAATTCTACATGGAGAAAAACAACTAATAATAATGTAGAATGTATTGTGGGAGGTGTAGGAGACATTAAAGCCATAGAGCTTTAGCCCAATCAAATGGAATCGCAGTATTTTTTTTTTTAAAGACGTTCGTAGTTACAAAGATATTGACTATGTTAAAGTCTTTAATTTTTTGTCAGATATGTATGTTTCACTACTTCCATGCTCTTCACCTTCTTTTTTACTTCTCCCACACTTTCTCCTTCATCATCTTCAGCAGCAGCAGTATCTTCTTCTTCTTCTTCTTCTTCTTCTTCTTCTTCTTCTTCTTTTATTCTTCTTCTTTTATTCCTCTTCTTTTATTCTTCTTCTTCATCTTCTTCCTATTCTTCTTCATCATATTCTTATTTGTGTCAGGCATTCCTGTAGTTGTTATCTATAAAAGTTTGAAGATAACACCTTCCGTTGAGCCTGTCACAAAAGATTTACAACAGGATTTGTCCGTGTTCAGTTTGGCCTGCAGCAGCAGGCCTTTTCCAGGGGCACCACGAGAAGGAACGGACTCACCCCCATACACTGCTTAGTCTTCTTCTGCTTATAAATTAGATAATATCATTTGCTCTGATTGTTAGTCTTATGCTTCATGTGCTTCTGCTTTTGGTTTTTATGCTTCTTGGTCTTCTGTCTCTTGTTGTTCTGCATCTTGGTGGTTGTCTTCCTGTTCTTTGTCCGCTTGGTCATCTTCTTCAGGGTCATCTTTTAGGTATTCTTCTGTGTGGTCTTCAGGGTTGTCGTCTTCAGGGTCATTGTCAGGGAGATCCAGAGTGAGAATCAAAAACCATTTCCACAAGCTTGAACTTGGAAAAGTAGCAGAAGGTACAAGAAGGCTGAGGAACTGCCGAGAACCAGCTGACGGTACTGGAACCCGGAGGGGCAGCAGAATGAACAAGAGCCAATGGCACAACCACGGACTAGCTGACGTTGCTGGAACACGGTTACTAAGCAGGAGGTACCTGTGCTCCAAAGCACTACCAAGGACCAGCAGACGTTGCTGGAACTCGGTTACCAAGAAGGAGGCACCTAGGCCAAAGGCACTGCCGAGAACCAGCTGACGGTGTTGGAACTCGGATGGGTAGCAGAAGCTGCAAGAGCAAATGACACTAGTGAGGACCAGCTGACGGTGCTGGAACCCGGTGGGGCAGCAAAAGGAATAAGAGCCAATGGGAGAACCATGGAGCAGCTGACGGTGCTGTAACACGGTTTCTAAGCAGGAGGTACCTGTGCACCAAAGCACTACCAAGGACCAGCTGACGTTTCTGGAACTCGGATACCAAGAAGGAGGTACCTAGGCCAAAGGCTCTGCTGAGAACCAGCTGTCGATGCTGGAACCCGGATGGGTAGCAGAAGGTACCCAGGAAAAAACAAAGTTGCGAGGCCGTGAGCCGGCCGCAGTTACCGAAACCCACAGTCTTACAAGGGGTGCTTGTCCTATTGGCACTACGGAACCAGCCTTTATTACCAGAACTCGCAGCCCACATAGGAAGCACCGAAACTGCAGGCACCATAGACTCAGCTAACCTGACCGCAACACGACAGGACAACATATCGGTTGCAAAGTGACGTTGACACTACCTGGAAACAGCAGACATGCTGGAACCAGGCTGGGCAGGAGGGAGTGCCCATGCCAAAGACACTTCTGAGAACCAGCTGACGGTGCTGGAACCCTGATGGGTAGCATTAGCTACAAGAGTCAATGGAACTACCGAGAACCAGCTGACGGTGCCGGAACCCGGAGGGGCAGCAGTAGGAACAACAGCCAATGGCACAACCGTGGACCAGCTGACGGTGCTGGAACACGGTTACTAAGCAGGAGGTACTTGTGCTCCAAAGCACTACCAAGGACCAGCAGACGTTGCTGGAACTTGGATACCGAGAAGGAGGCACCTAGGCCAAAGGCACTGCTGAGAGCCAGCTGACGGTGCTGGAACCCGGATGGGTAGCAGAAGCTGCAAGAGCAAATGACACTAGCGAGGACCAGCTGACTGTGCTGGAACCCGGATGGGTAGCATGAGTTACAAGAGTCAATGGAACTACCGAGAACCAGCTGACGGTGCTGGAACCTGGAGGGGCAGCAGAAGGAACAACAGCCAATGGGACAACCGTGGACCAGCTGACGGTGCTAGAACACGGTTTCTAAGCAGGAGGTACCTGTGCTCCAAAGCACTACCAAGGACCAGCAGACGTTGCTGGAACTCGGATACCAAGAAGGAGGCACCTAGGCCAAAGGCTCTGCCGAGAAAAAGCTGATGTTGCTGGAACCCAGCTGGGCAGGAGGGAGTACCTGTGGCAAACACACTTCTGAGCAGCAACATGCGATGTTGAAGCCCAGGGATCAATCAGGCAGCAGGCTGAGGCCAACTTGGAGCGAGTTTTATATTGGTTGTACACAACTACTGATTGTAACCGTGATCCACTTTGGCCTCTGGCTCTACTGTCTCTAGTATTTCCCCTGGCCTCCAGCCACGGCAGTTGCTGCTCTGCAGAGTTGTCTGCACAATCCACACTTGTTCCTGAGTTACTGGGGCTCAGTCACGTCAGTTGATCCCCCTGATGTGTGTCCGGCAAGGTGTCCTGCTCTGTCCACATTCCCACAACTATTAATGGGAATGGGGACAGAGCAGGAGACATTGCCGGACACACCACAGGGGATCAACTGACGTGACTGAGCCCTAGTAACACAGGAACAAGTGTGGATTGTGCAGACGGCACATCAGAGCAGCGACTGGCGGGGTTGGAGGCCAGGGGAAATACTAAAGACAGTACAGCCAGAGGCCTAAGTGGACCACGGTTAAAAGTCAGCAGTAGTGTGATGTTGGAGGCAGCAGGAGACTTTGCCATCTGCACAGCAGGGTAACAGCTGGAGTTACTGAACCCCACAGACACAGGAGCGAGTGTTTCTATCTGTGCGGACGGCACTTCCAAGCTACAACTGGCTGTGTTATAGCCCAGGATCAATGCTCCGAGCAGGCTGAGGCCTACTTGGAGCAAGTGGAAAATAACATGTAGTGTGATGTTGGAGGCAGCAGGAGACTTTGCCATCCGCACAGCAGGGGAACAGCTGGCATTACTGAACCCCACTAACACAGGAGCTAGTGTGTGTTTCTCTGTTAAGACGGCACTTCTGAACACCAACTGGCATTGTTGGAGCCCAGGATGAGGCCAACTTCCAGCACGTTTTATAGAGGTTGTAGACTACTACTGATTGTAACCATGCTCCACTTAGGCCTCTGGCTCCACTGTCTCTAGTATTTCCCCTGGCCTCCAACCCCGCCAGTGACAGCTCTGAAGTGGCGTCAGCACAATCCACACTTGTTCCTGTGTTACTTGGCCTCAGTCCCGTCAGTTGATCCCCTGATGTGTGTCCGGCAAGGTCTCCTGCTCTGTCCTCATTCACACTACTAGTAATGGGAATGTGGACAGAGCAGGACACCTTTACGGACACACATCAGGGGATCAACTGACGTGACTGATGCCAAGTAACAAAGGAACAAGTGTGGATTGTGCTGACGCCACTTCAGAGCTGTCACTGGCAGGGTTGGAGGCCAGGGGAAATACTAGAGACAGTGGAGCCAGAGGCCTAAGTGGAGCAGGGTTAAAAATCAGTTGTAGTTTGATTGTGGATGGAGCAGGAGACTTTGCCATCCACACAGCAGGGGAGCAGCTGGCATTACTGAACCCCACTAATACAGGAGCTAGTGTTTTTCTCTGTGCAGACGACACATCTGAGCAACAACTGGCTGTGTTGAAGCCCAGGGATTATAGTTCAGGTGGTAGAAATATGAACACAACAGGAGACCTGGATACAGTTGCCAACTAATTATTTAGTCGGGAAGAGGACTGGCAAATTCTGGGGAGATCCAGGCCTTGTTCATTTTCAGAAAAGTAAGCCGGTTGACGTTATCGGAAGAAAGTCGCGTGCGACGGTCTGTTAGTACACCACCTGCGGCACTAAAGACGCTTTCCAATAATACACTGGCAGCAGGGGAAGCCAGCACCTCCAATGCATACTGGCTAAGCTCTGGCCATGTATCCAGCTTAGAGACCCAAAACTTGAAGGGGGAAGAGCCATCTGGGAGTACAGTCACAGGGCAAGACATGTAGTCTGTCACCATCTGACGGAAACGTTGCCTCCTGCTGACTGGAGCCGTCAGTGATGGTGTAGACAATTGTGGCGAACACACAAAACTTTGCCACATTTGGGCCATAGTGTTCTTGCCTTGTGCTGAGGCGCTGCCTCTGCTCCCTCTTTGTGCCGAGTTTCCTCCACTGGCTGGACGCACAGAGGTGCTTTGTAAAGCACTAGCACCACTGCTGTCGGGTGGAATGGAAAACATGATGGCCTGCACCAGTGTGTCTTGGTACTCCCGCAGTTTACGCTCCCGGTTCAACGTTGGTATGAGGGTTTGCAAGTTGTCCCGGTAGCGAGGATCTAGGAGGGTGTACACCCAATAATCAGCCGTGTAGAGAAAGTGGGCGATGCAGCGGTCGTTTCTCAGGCACTGAGGCATGAAGTCAACCATGTGCTGCAGACTCCCAACTGCCAAAGAACCGCTGTCCCCTGCTTGAGGCGTGATCTCTGCCTGCTCTGCATCACCCCACCCTCGCTGTACATACTGACTAGAGCTTTGTGTACCTCCCTCCTGTGGAGAGATGTCTTCCTCCTCCATCGACTCCTCCTCATCCTCCTCACAAAGTGTCCCCTGCCTAGGCCTTTGTGAGGAAGCACGTAGCGCAGACTGTCCAGAAGCAGATGGCATTTGGGACTCCTCATCCTCCATCTCTTCCAAAGCCTCATCCCTTAGTGCTTGCAGTGTTTTTTGAAGCATGCAGATAAGGGGGACAGTCATGCTGCCTAGTGCATCATCTGCACTCGCCATCCACGTGGAATCATCGAAGGCACGCAAAACGAAGCAGATGTCCTTCATAGAGGCCCACTCAGTTGTGCTGAAGTGTGACCGGCGCACATTGTGACTTGTTTGCGCCTGATGCAGCTGGTACTCCATGACTGCTGCCTGCTGCTCACACAACCGCTCCAATATATGTAACGTTGAATTCCACCTGGTGGGTAGGTCACATATGATGCGATGTTCCGGAAGGCGTAATCGGCGCTGCAGAGCAGCAAGGCGCGATCTTGCCGTGCTGGAACGCCGCAAGTGAGCGCACTCTATGCGGACCTTGTGCAGCAGTGCATCAAGATCTGGATAGTCCCTCAGAAAGCTCTGCACGACCAAGTTGAGCACATGTGCCAGACATGGGATGTGAGTGAGGTTGCCAAGGCCAAGAGCTGCCACCAGATTTCGGCCATTGTCACACACTACCAAGCCCGGCTGGAGATTCGCTGGCAGAAACCACACATCGCTCTCCTGCTTGATGGCATTCCAGAGCTCCTGCGCTGTGTGGCTTCGATTCCCCAATGAAATTAATTTCAGTACGGCCTGTTGACAAATGTGTGAGGCAGTGACACGCTGAGCGGCCAACAACCAGACGTAGCTGCAGGACACACTACTCAGCATGAGCTGCACTCACACACAGTCAGAGACCTCTCAGACAGCCGTGAACAGTGCAGCTAAGTGGGCACTAGCACTGAAAGGCTGCAGAAAGGCTCCGCTGTCTACTACTAGTGTTTGCAACCAACGTATATGGATACGGATGGAAGCACACTGGATAGAATTTTTTTAAAATAAGCAGCTCAAAAAGAAAAATATGTATGAGGCAGCAGTGAGGCACGCTGGGCGGCCTACAACCATACGTGGCTGCAGGACCCACTCCACAGCGTGAGCTGCACTCACACAGCCCTTGCAGACAGCTGTGAACACTGCTGCTAGGGAAAAGCAAGCTACAGTGGTGGTTTATGTAGCCTGGGTAAAGCACAATATTGTTTTGAGAATCACTATTTCTAACTGTCCCTCACAGTCTTCAATAGCAGCCTGTCCCTAACTGAATTCACAGCAGAGTGACCAGAAATGGCGGCGGCAGTGGCTTTTATAGTGCATCATGACATCATTTCAGCAGCCAATCACAGCTATGCCAATAGTTAACATGCCTACATGCCTAACAGGATGTGCCCACACTTCTGAGGAATCCCATTGACTGAATCAAAGCGAGCGGGCTGATAGCATTATGGGAACTTCCGATTCCGGTATCCGATATGAAAAAAGTATCGGAAGTCAGTATCGGAATTCTGATACAGCTAATATCGGCCGATACCCGATACTTGCGGTATCGGAAAGCTCAACACTACCCATCACACATCCTTCATCTCATAGTCACATGCCCATATACCCATCATACATATCCTCCATCCCATAGTCCAGTGCCCATATACCCATCACACATCCTCCATCCCATAGTCCCGTGCCCATATACCCATTATGACATCATCACCATGGCAACCGTTATGACATATCCGTCACCATTGCAACCTATTAAGACATCATCGTCACCATGGCAACCATAGTGACAGCATCTTCACCATTGCAACCAATGATGACATCAGCGTCACCATGGCAACCATTATGACATCATAATGAGGGGTGGGGCTTGATACACACACACTTTTTCCCCATTATGTAGATAGGGGCAAAATTGTTTGGTGAATTGGAACGCGCTGGGTTAAAATTTCACCTCACAACATAGCCTAGTATGCTCTCGGGGTCCAGACGTGTGACTGTGCCAAAATTCCTGGCTGTAGCTGCGACGGTGCGAATGACAATCCCGGACATACACACATACATACACACATACATACATACACACACTTGAGCTTTATATATATATATATATATATATATATATATACTGTGTATGTGTGTGTGTGTGTGTATATATATATATATATATATATATATATATATATATATACACTGATGGTTGTTATCTCACTGCTCACTGACCACATTTTGCATCATATACCCAGGTTTATAAATAATCGTAGTTCTGATTGCAGGGCTTTTCTATGGTCTTCTATTTTCTAGTATTTGTGGAATTTTTTTTATTCCTTTTCACAGGAACAGGTGACCTTTTAAATTTTTGCCATTAAATAAATATTTTTAAGGGAATACATTTTCTCTAAACCACATTTTGCATCACAATTGCATACGTGCTGTGCTACTCGGACCATTATGGACACAGGGGTGTTGCCATGTTGATATATTGTTTTGAAATGTTTTTATCCTGTTATATGTTAAAGTGAAAAACACAATTTTTATTAAGGCCTGTTTCACACTTTAGTTTTTGTCCATCAGTCAAGATCCACCGTTTTGCAAAAAAAACGGATCCGCCATTTTGTTTGGCGGATCCGTTTTTTTTCCCATTGAGTTGCATTACCGGCGGATCTTGACGGATGGCCATCCGTTGGATCCGTTTTTTTGCGGATCCGCCAAAATTTTGCCGTCCGCCGACATGCCCGAACGGAGCATGTAACGTTTTTTCGACCGGCATGATCCGCACTTCACACTGCGCATACCCGAAAGACTTCACTCAGCCGCAAATTTAACCCTAAAGTCTGTTCTGGCGGCTGGAAAAAAAAGTCTCTCTCTCTCCTCAATGTTTTTTGACACTACTTGGCTTACAATGTAAGAACACAGCTTTATTGAGCTCACTCTCCAGTATACTGTAATTTAAATCAGTCAAAAGCAGTCACATTATCAGTTGGTGAGCTCTGATTATTGAACACTTTTTGGATCGGCATTGTCTGTTCTGTTGCTGCACTCTGCACAATCAGACTGAATGTCACAACACCCAGTGAAAGTCAGTTCATCAGCTGTGCTCTGCAAATGCAGAAGTTGAACTGACAAAGTCGAGCTTAAGTGTTCCATGTGCAGAGCGCAGAAGCCGATTATTATTTACAGTGCTTTAGTGCTATATGGTTAAGCGTGGGTACCCTCTGTGTGAGTGGACCAACGACTGCCACTGTCTTGAGGGCCTGTCACACTAAGCGATATCGCTAGCAATATCGCTATAATGTCACTGGCTTTGTGACGTAGCAGGGATATTGCTAGCGATATCGCTATGTCTGATACTTACCTCCGACCACTCCCCCGCTGATTATCGCTGATCGCGCGAGAACGTCCTTCTCATCGTCAGCTTCCTGCTGTGGAGACGAGCGATGCGTGGAGCCGGGCGGGAGGACGTCAGGATCGCCTCGTCTGACAGGTAAGTAGCGACCCCCTACCCCTGCGATGTCGCTGGTGAGATCTGCCTGTGTGGCAGCTCACTAGCGACCACTTAGCTATGCACCAGCGATCCTGACCGCGTCATATCGCTGGTCGGGATCGCTGGTGCATCGCTAAGTGTGACAGTACCTTTAGCCCTTCTCCCCTCTAGGTATACTTCTGAATCAGCGTTCTGACCGTTATGATCCCCACCAAAAGAAATAATTAAGTGACAGCAGAGGTAAGTAATTAACTCTCCCTTTTATCTTCCTTTGAGTCCACAGAGCTTTTTTTGTGGCCTCATATAATGCCATTTTAACTCAGTAGGTGACAGAAAAAATCAAGTGGGAGCACAGAAACTAATGGTAATAGTGTTTGAACTCACAATGCAAATAATCTAGCAGCCTTAGCATTTAAAACTAAGAAAAAAGTTTAAGCGCCAAAAAGCTGAAACTGAAAAATATCAAAGCATATGGCACCTCTGCAGGGATTAACCATATCATTATCTTAATATTGCTTATTAATATTCATGCACTAGCTAGAAGAAATGAAATTTCTTAATTCTGTTATGAATCAGGTGAAAAGACGAATAATAGTCGTCTCCCGCAAAATAATTTTAAACTTTACTTTTTACAATTTTGTTCAAATGAATAAATCTGAACAAATAATGATGGAAAATGTGTTACAACAATATTGTCATTTCTGTCTAGGCCATCGAAGATTTATTATAGCTGTATTAAATATTGCCTACTGTTGGAAAAGTACAGAGTAGTAAGCAGTAATTTAATATATTTTGTTAAAAAAGAATAGAGCTTGTTATAGGAGAACCTAATACAAACTGTATGATGTGTGCATCATTGTGTCTCTTAGCAGTAAGTTAGTCTGTCAGTTTGCATCATTCATGCATCATTGATAATTCAGAAAATAATGGTAATACTATACACAAAAAGTAGTGACATTTTATTTGTCTCACTACACGTTTTTCTGTAAGTGGTGAATATGTAACATCTTCATGAGCAAGACTGAACACAAGGCATTTTCAGTAAAGATATATTCCCAACTCAGCCATGAAGATTGGGAATTTCTCAGCCAATAAGCCTGGCTGAGATGTAAGTACCTGTTTATATATTACGGACAGAGGTAGACTGGATTCTGAAACATCTATTGTCTTGCAGCACTGAGATTTGGGGTTCAAATCCAACCAAGGCCATTATATGTTTTTAGTTTTATGTTCTCCGAATCATGGGCAGCATAAATCAGACACTGATTCAAGTACTGCACACTTGTATATGATATATATAGGGTGGGACATTTATATGGATACGTCTAAATAAAAAGGGAATGGTTGGTGATATCAACTTCCTGTTTGTGGTACATTAGTATATGGGAAGGGAAAAATTTTCAAAATGAATGGTGACCATGGTGGCCATTTTGAAGTTGGCTATTTTGGATTCAACTTTATTTTTTCAATGGGAAGAGGGTCATTTGACACGTCAAACTCATTGAGAATTTCACAAGAAAAACAAAGGTGTGCTTGGTTTTAAGGTAACTTTATTATTTCATGAGTTATTTACAAGTTTACGACCACTTATAAAATGTGCTCAAAGTGCTGCCCATTGTGTTGGATTGTCAATTTAACCTTCTTCTTCCACTCTAGCAACACCGCAGAAGAAATGCTAGCACATGCTTCCAGATGACCCCAAAGATAAAAGTCTAAGGGCGTCAGATCGGGAGACCTTGGTGACCATTCAACTGGCCCACGATGACCAATCCACTTTCCAGGAAACTGTTCATGTAGGAATACTCAGGCCTGACACCCATAATTGATGGTATGGTGTGGTATATGGGATACAAAGATAGTGGAGCCATTCTTCATCAATGAAAACCTCAATGCCACTGGATATTGCTACATGATGATGTGTTGCCCTCTTTATGCACTGAAGATGGCATGTTCCCTGAGTTTTTCCAGCAAGATGGTGCACCACCACATTATGGGAGTCAGGTCCAAGCATTCCTACAAGGAATCTGACGCCCTTAGACTAGCATTTCTTTCGCGGTGTTGCATTGACAATCCAACACAATGGGTAGCACTTTGAACACATTTTATAAGTGGTCATAAACTTTTAAATAATTCATGAAAGAATAAAGTTATTTTAAAACCAAGCACACCATTGCTTTTCTTGTGAAATTCTCAATAAGTTTGATGCGTCACATGACCCTCTTGCCATTGGAAAAAATAAAGTTGGATCCAAAATGGCCAACTTTAAAATGGCCCCCATGGTCACCACCCATATTGAAAAGTTTCCCCCCTCCCATATACTAATGTGCCACAAACAGGAAGTTGATATCACCAAGTATTCCCATTTTATTTAGGTGCATCCATATAAATGGACCACCCTGTACTTTAAAAAGCCATCTGAGAAATATGCATCTTAAATAACTAGTACAAGGCTGGTTCACGATGGCTTCCCTCTGCCCCACTTCTCTAGACTGATAGGTATCTCCTCTATGTATGCATAGTAAGTGACTTGACATTCATGGGGAGAAGTGTAGGGAGAAGCTATTGGAGACCTGACACAGATTAGTAATCCAATACTATTGAAAAGACTAGTTAAAAAACAACAGCCTGAATTTTTCATAAAACAGGGTGTGTTTCAGAATGCCTCAGGTACATACGTCACTGTAGACACTATAGCTAACCTATACTCACTGATCACGGGTGATTGCTAAAGAATCTGAGCTACAAAATCTGAGAAAAATTAATTACATATTATTATATTCTGTAGCTCATCCTCTGAATGCACATGTAATGACCGCTGCAGCAAAGTAGCACACAACCTCCACCTCCGGGTATTAACATGCAACCAGTCAGGAGCGGAGCGTTCGGCTGCATGTATTGTTATGCTGCTGCACACTTCAGTCCGAGTGCTGGTGGCAGTGCCGGGTATTATCATGCGAGACTTGTCTGAGTTTCTTGCATGTGTGATCCCGGGCTAAGACAGATTCTTGTGGTCCGTTATCACCGTGATCCAATGAACAGCCCCCTCCAAAAAGTACCTCCATTCTTCAAAGGCCAACTTAACAGTTAAAAGCTTCCGGTTCCCAACATTGTAATTTCTCTCCGTAGGAGAGAATTTTTTTAAGAAGAAGGCACGGGGCCTCGGGTTTATCAAAGTGGTGGGTCTTTGGGACAACACCGCCCCCACCCCTACCTCTGATGTGTCCACCTCAACGATGAATGGGTTAGACGGATCAGGCTGGATGAAAACAGGGGCAGACATAAAGCATTTCCTACATAAAACAAATACCTCCACAGTCGGAACTGACCAGTTTTTGATATCCGCCCCCTTTCGAGTCAGATCAGTGAGGGGCTTGACCACCTGTGAAAACCCCTTAATACATTTCCAATAATAGTTTGCAAACCCCAAAAAACATTGAAGACCCTTTAAGTTTTGGGTTGCACCCAATTCACAATGGCCCGTACCTTCCCAGGGTCCATAAGAAACCCCTTGTCAGACAGAATGAACCCCAGAAAGGACAATTCTTGGACAAAAAATGTGCATTTTTCAGGTTTTGCAAAAAGCGAGTTCTCCCTTAACTTCTGGAAAACCGCACGTAGATGATCCATATGAATCTGTTTGTTAGATGAAAAAATGAGGATATCTTCCATATACACCACCATAAAGCGCCCAATAAAATCAGAAAACATGTGGCTAATGAAATTCTGAAAAACAGCTGGCGCATTGGTGAGACCAAAGGGCATAACCAAATTCTCAAATAACCCTTCACAAGTGAGAAATGCCATTTTCCACTCATCCCTCTCCTGAATACGGATAAGATTATATGCCCCCTGACATCCAATTTAGAAAACTTTTTGGCCCCCTCAATTGCCTTTTTAAATCAAGGATGATCTGGAGGCGGTATTTCTCACTTATTCAATTCTCGAAAATCTAGGCAAGGGCACAGATTCTTTTTTTTTACAAAAAAGAATCCAGCCGCCTAAGGAGAGACAGAGAGATGGATGTGGCCTTTACATAAGCTTTCAGGAATATACTCTTTCATAGCGGTTCGCTCCGGGCCAGAGAGGTTGTACAGATGGGCCTTGGGCAATTTAGCACCCGGAATCAGATTAATAGTACAATCAAATGGGTGGTGTGGTGGTAAGACCTCGGCCTCCGTTTTGGAAAAAACATCCACAAAATCCTTCAGGTACTCAGGAATACCTTCCAGATTAACAGATGACACAAGTACAGTAGTAAGGCAACTTCTACTACAATTAGGACCCCATTTAATAATGTCCCAGATTCTCAGTCTATCACAGGATTATGTAACTGTAGCCAGGAGAACCCCAAAACCAGTCCCGCAGGCAGGTTGTCCAGAACAAAGCATGAAGTACGTTCCTGGTGCAAAGAACCCACTTTAAGGAGAAACTCCTCTGAGACAAATTTGATGACGTTCTTAGCCAGTGGTGTTTTTTCAATGGCAACAACATGAATAGGAGTCTCCAGCCTAACTGTCCCTAACTTACACTTGGTCACCAAGTTAGAGAAAATAAAGTTCATGGACGACCCGCAGTCCACGAAAGCAGAAATGGGTGTGCAGCAACTCCCACAACTAAGTTCCACTTCCAACAATACGTTTGAAAATGAGTAAAAAGGTACCTGAGAGTCAGGGTGACCTCCACGACAATCACCCAGACTCAACTGCTTGTTAGTCGGTGGTCATGAGGGGCAGTCCTTTTTCCAATGTCTGGGATCTTAGCAGTAAAAATACAGCTTTTCTTCACATCACCGTCTCCTCTCCTTCTCCTTGATGTTGCTGGCCACCACCTCCATAGGTTCAGGCGCTGGAAAAATAACAGAATTAGCAAGGAGTAATGGAACATCTTGCTGTGTAACACCTCTCATCATTAGCCTCCGATCCATACGGATAGCCTGAGTCATACCCTACTCCAATGAGCTGTGTGGTGGATGGAGAGTGAGAGCATCCCGGAGTCATCCCAGGACACCTCAGTGGACTATCGACGGAACTCGGATCAAAACCATTCAGGCGAGAGCTTCCCCTGAAAGAGACTCATGATTTTGTCCTCTGCCACTCTGACCTGGTCAGGCTTGTCAAAAATAAGTCCTAAGGCCTCAAAGAACCTATCAACAGACACATGTTCAGGGAAAAAAGCAGGTAAAGAGAAAGCCCACAATTGAGGTATCTCCAGAGGATCAGAGTCTAAGGGAAAAAATTGCTTGCAACTCTCCTTAAACGTATGAAACCTTTCCTTTTCCCCGGAGAAGGTGTCTGGGAGCCTGACTAAAGGTTCAGGAGAGTGCAATGAAACAATAACAGTGTTAGAGTTAGAGTTGAGCGACTTTTGGTTTTTTAGGGTCGCGTTTCGTTTCGTGAAACCCGACTTTTCCAAAAGTCGGGTCGAGCAAGAACGTCCGATTATAGGGAAAAGTCGGGGTCGTCCCGAAACACGAAACCCAATGTAAGTCAATGGGGAATAAAAGTCGGCAGTGAGAGGAGGACAGGAAACACACCAACAGTGCCCATTTGAATGCCAAAAGCATCAATTCTTCTTACTTAAGCTTGTCAACCTTAATTAACTTCATAATACAAGTTACGCACTGAAAAATGGGGGTTATTTGGCTACAGACTGTGGGGGGGAGGGCTGGCTCCAGGTTTTCATGTGCCCTGGGCGAAAGAGCGCCCCTTTAACACATACCACAACTCATCATGCTCCGATACGGCAGAGAAATAGCGGTATAGTACAATGAAAAATACCTCACTTTTTACATCTCATGACGAGGCCCATCTATTTCTCCATACAGAATCATTGGTCCCGTATAATGTTTGAAACAGTATATGATGAGCTCCACATAATGCTACAGTATATGTTCGTCCCCATGGATGAAGCTCTACTGTCTTATGGGCCCAAATAATGCTCCAAACATAATGGGCCCCATTTCTAATGCTCTAGTGTATAATGGGCCCTGTAAATGCTGCTCCAGTGTCTGATGTCCACCTGTGGAATGTTCCAGTGTATGGTGGGCCCCATCTATCATTCTCAGACGGTGTTAGGCCCAGTATGGATTGCACGTGATTGCACAAAGGTTAGAAAGGGTACCGTATCCCCAGATAACATGTATGGATAGCGTACACAATCAAAATATATGTCTCAGGAGGCAGGCTCAGACGGTGTTAGGCCCAGTATGGATTGCACGTGATTGCACAAAGGTTAGAAAGGGTACCGTATCCCCGGATAACATGTATGGATAGCGTACACATTCAAAATATATGTCTCAGGAGGCAGGCTCAGACGGTGTTAGGCCCAGTATGGATTGCATGTGATTGCACAAAGGTTAGAAAGGGTACCGTTTCCCCAGATAACATGTATGGATAGCGTACACATTCAAAATATATGTCTCAGGAGGCAGGCTCAGACGGTGTTAGGCCCAGTATGGATTGCACGTGATTGCACAAAGGTTAGAAAGGGTACCGTATCCCCAGATAACATGTATGGATAGCGTACACATTCAAAATATATGTCTCAGGAGGCAGGCTCAGACGGTGTCAGGCCCAGTATGGATTGCACGTGATTGCACAAAGGTTAGAAAGGGTACCGTTTCCCCAGATAACATGTATGGATAGCGTACACATTCAAAATATATGTCTCAGGAGGCAGGCTCAGACGGTGTTAGGCCCAGTATGGATTGCACGTGATTGCACAAAGGTTAGAAAGGGTACCGTATCCCCAGATAACATGTATGGATAGCGTACACATTCAAAATATATGTCTCAGGAGGCAGGCTCAGACGGTGTCAGGCCCAGTATGGATTGCACGTGATTGCACAAAGGTTAGAAAGGGTACCGTTTCCCCAGATAACATGTATGGATAGCGTACACATTCAAAATATATGTCTCAGGAGGCAGGCTCAGACGGTGTTAGGCCCAGTATGGATTGCACGTGATTGCACAAAGGTTAGAAAGGGTACCGTATCCCCAGATAACATGTATGGATAGCGTACACATTCAAAATATATGTCTCAGGAGGCAGGCTCAGACGGTGTCAGGCCCAGTATGGATTGCACGTGATTGCACAAAGGTTAGAAAGGGTACCGTTTCCCCAGATAACATGTATGGATAGCGTACACATTCAAAATATATGTCTCAGGAGGCAGGCTCAGACGGTGTTAGGCCCAGTATGGATTGCACGTGATTGCACAAAGGTTAGAAAGGGTACCGTATCCCCAGATAACATGTATGGATAGCGTACACATTCAAAATATATGTCTCAGGAGGCAGGATCAGACGGTGTTAGGCCCAGTATGGATTGCACGTGATTGCACAAAGGTTAGAAAGGGTACCGTATCCCCAGATAACATGTATGGATAGCGTACACATTCAAAATATATGTCTCAGGAGGCAGGCTCAGACGGTGTCAGGCCCAGTAAGGATTGCACGTGATTGCACAAAGGTTAGAAAGGGTACCGTTTCCCCAGAAAACATGTATGGATAGCGTACACATTCAAAATATATGTCTCAGGAGGCAGGCTCAGACGGTGTCAGGCACAGTATGGATTTGACGGCCCAGATTACACAGCGGAGGAGCAGGGAGAGGTAAAGATTGCAAATGCTGGGGCCCTGCCCAAGCAAGGGGGGCCCACTCGTGGGCGTCGGTACTGGCACTGGGCCCCTCATAGTACAGCGGTGTGTCTGACGGCGGGTGTCCACCACCACCGTCAGAGACACTTGATTGCACTATGAGGGACCCTGTGCCAGTGCCCGCACCCAAGAGTCGGCCTACCCACCTGCCCACGGTGTCGTGCGCTAGGTGGTGACCCCGGCCATGGGGGGAGGCAGCACAGTTAGGGAGTTTTAGAAAGTGGCATATGTTGATGTTGGACATTCAGCTGATGCAAAAGGCGAAATAGGTGAAGTCCCAGGAAGAGGTGGACCAAAGCAAGCCATTTTTCTGTCACCCTATGTGTCATCAGGGGAAGGTGGGACAAAATCCTTGGAAACCCATGAGTGGTTCATTTTAATGAAGGTTAGATCATCCACATTTTGGGTTGGCAGACGGGTCCTTTTTTCTGTCAGGATTGATCTAGCTGCACTGAAGACTCTTTCCGATAGCACACTTGCAGCTGGGCAAGCGAGCTCCTGTAAGGCATATTGGGCCAATTCAGGCCAGGTGTCCAGTTTAGCGGCCCAATAGTCAAAGGGGAATGACCTGTGTGGGAGAACATCGATATGGGAGGAAAAGTAGTTTGTAACCATAGTTGACAACTGCTGTCTCCTGTCACTTTCCATCAATGCAGTATTACCAGTTGTGTGAGCGGTATTTGAAAAATCAGTCCACAACATTGTCATGAAACCCCTGTCTCCAACGCCACTTCTGCTGTGTGCACCACGAACACCTCTGCCAAGCTGCCCCCGGCCCGTACGGCTCGTGTGAGAACCATCACCGCTGCTGAGTGCTGGGAATGCCTCAAGCAACCGATTTACCAGAGTTGCTTGTTTATTAGCCAATATTAGGTCAAGGTTCTCCTGTGGCATGATGTTTTGTAATTTTCCTTTATAGCGTGGATCCAGGATGCTGGCCAACCAGTAGTCGTCATCGATCATCATTTTGGCAATGCGGGGGTCCCTTTTTAGGATCCGCAAGGCATAATCTGACATGTGGGCCAATGTTCCCGGTGTCAATGATGCACTGCGAGTGCTGGGTGGAGGAGCACTTTCTGGCAAATCCACATCCCTCCAGTCACGCACAAATCCTGTACCAGATCTTGCCACGCCAACATTTTCACTTGCCCCACGAGATGCATCCTCCTCCCCTAAGTAATCATCCCCATCATCATCCTCCTCCTCCTCTTCTTCTTCCACCTCGTCCAGGAGAGGTCCCTGAGCAGACAATGGCTGAATGTCATCAAGGATTCCCTCCTCCTCTTCCTCCTCATCAACATTGGCTGCAGACGCCTGCTCCTTAAGGTGCATCAAAGTTTGCATGAGCAGACGCATAAGTGGGATGCTCATGCTTAGGATGGCGTCGTCTGCGCTTACCAGCCGTGTGCATTCCTCAAAACACTGAAGGACTTTACAGAGGTCTTTCAGCTTCGACCACTGCACACCTGTCAACTCCATGTCTGCTCTCAAAGTGCCTGGCCGTGTATCCTCCCACAAATGCATTATGGCCTGCCTCTGCTCGCACAGCCGCTCCACCATGTGCAGGGTGGAGTTCCACCTTGTTGCAATGTCGATAATGAGGCGGTGGTTGGGAAGGTGGAGCAATCTCTGCAGCTTCTGCATATGAACGGAGTGTACAGGCGACCGGCGGATGTGTGCGCACAGTCTTCGCACCTTCTGGAGCAGGGCTGTTAACTCCGGATAATTTTTGAGGAAGCACTGCACCACCAGGTTCAAGGTGTGAGCCAAGCAAGGTATGTGGCTGAGTTTTGAAAGGGCTATGGCTGCCACAAAATTACGGCTGTTATCACTAACTACCTTGCCTGCCTCAAGATGTACACTGCCCAGCCATGACTCAGTTTGTCGCTTCAAGTACTCGGCCAGCACCTCGGCGGTGTGTCTGTCGTCCAAACACATCATCTGCAACACAGCCTGCTGACGCTTTCCACTAGCTGCTCGATAGGGGGACACATCGTGTGCAACAGTGGCAGCTGCAGATGGAGTGCTCGTAAGACTGCGCTCTGTGGACGAGCTTTCGCTTCTGGAGGAGGAGGAGGAGGGTCGAACGCCTACAGCCAACTGTTTCCTATACCGTGGGCTAGGCAGCACTGTCCCACCACCGCTGTCCCCTGTGGACCCTGCATCCACCACATTAACCCAGTGCGCAGTGATGGACACGTAACGGCCCGGGCCATGCCGACTGGACCATGCATCAGTTGTGAGGTGCACCTTTCCGCTCACTGACTGCTTGAGTGCATGGACAATGCGGTCTTTCACATGATGGTGGAGGGCTGGGATGGCTTTGCGAGAGAAGAAGTGGCGACTGGGTAGGTCATAGCGTGGTACTGCATAGGCCATGAGTTCGCGGAAAGCTGTGCTTTCCACCAACCGAAAGGGCATCATCTCAAACGAGATTAGTTTGGCAATGTGGGCGTTCAAACCCAGTGTATGCGGATGAGAGACTGAGTACTTTCTTGACCTACTCATAGTGTCTGGGAGGGTGAGCTGGACTTGAGAGCTGCATATGGTGGAAGTAGCGGTGGACAGGGCGGACTGAGAGAGGGTTGATGATGGTGATGGAGTTGGTGTTCTTTCTGATGGCCTAGAATCAGTCTTTCGTTGATATAACAGTGGGATTCCCTGACTGCTGTGGCCTTGCAACGACACCTCAACATTTGCTGCTGTGCTAACCGGTGGGCTTACAGTGGGGGAAACAATGTAGCGTTGCTGACTACCTTCGTTGTGATCAGTTGCACATGTGGCACTTGAGGTTTGGTGTTGTGTCCACGCTTGCAAGTGCATGCTGGTTAAATGTCTAAGCATGCAACTGGTATTCAAATTTTTCAGATTTTTCCCTCGGCTAAAGGTCTTTGCGCACTTCTTACAGATAACCTTGGCCTGATCATGAGGATTTTGTTCAAAAAAGTGCCACACTGCACTCTTCCTACTTTGGCAGACATTTTGCGGCCTAGCACGCTGTGATCTTTTGACCCTCTGGACAAGCTGTCCAGCAACTCTTTTGATGTTTGGAACCTGTCTTTGGAGTGCTACGGGCCTGCCAGATAACAGCTGTTGCGATGTCGATGTCTGCTGTGAATGCTCCTCATCTGAGCTATTGGAAGCAGCACCCTCTTCCCCCAATGGATGCCAATCTGGGTCAACAACTGGGTCATCCATCACCTCCTCTTCTATGTCATGTGCACCTTCCTCTGTGTCACCGTGTATGGTGGTATAGTGTGCGGGAAGGGGCACCTGAGTCTCATCAGGGTCAGAATCTGGCTCTGTACACTGCGAGGACAATGTAGTGCTCTGAGTGAATGTACCAGCAGAATCATCCATCAGCGGCTGTGCATCAGTTCACTCCATGTCAGATTCATCTTGGCCTGGGTAATTCACCATTTCACTTGATAATCCAGGCATGGTATGTGAAAACAGCTCCATGGAGTAATCAGTAGTATGGCCTGCGTCATCCTTCAATCTTGGTTGTGGTGAAGGACACAAGGAAAGGTGTGGTTCATGAACATGAGCCTCCAATGACGACTCAGTGCTTTTACTTTTTACAACTGAAGAAGAGGAGGCGATAGAGCTGGAGGCTGAGTCAGCAATGTAAGACAAAACTTTTTCCTGATGCTCTGGCTTTAAAAGCGGTTTGCCAACTCCTAGAAAACTAAGCGTTCGAGGCCTTATGTAGCCAGACGATGACGCAGGCTCAACACCTCCTGCATTCGGTCCTATTTTGCTCTTGCCACTACCATCAGATCCACCACCAACACCATCATTACCAGCTGCCAACCCCCGCCCAATTCCACGGCCTCTTCCACCAGCCTTCCTCATTTTTGGTAGAAATGTAGACAAAATCCAACAAACTATATAGTAATGTAAAACAAGGTACAAGGTGTCTATAGGACAGGGGAGATTTTGAATTTCTGCAGACACTTGTGGACAGTTTTGGATTGTGTGAGGCCCACTGATATCTGAGCGCTATGTGACAGGCTCGATGGCACAGCTGTGACAAAAGTGACGAGAGGATAAAGGAGATTTTGAATTTCTGCAGACACTTGTGGACAGTTTTGGATTGTGTGAGGCCCACTGATATCTGAGCGCTATGTGACAGGCTTGATGGCACAGCTGTGACAAAAGTGACGAGAGGATAAGGGAGATTTTGAATTTCTGCAGACACTTGTGGACAGTTTTGGATTGTGTGAGGCCCACTGATATCTGAGCGCTATGTGACAGGCTCGATGGCACAGCTGTGACAAAAGTGACGAGAGGATAAGGGAGATTTTGAATTTCTGCAGACACTTGTGGACAGTTTTGGATTGTGTGAGGCCCACTGATATCTGAGCGCTATGTGACAGGCTCGATGGCACAGCTGTGACAAAAGTGACGAGAGGATAAGGGAGATTTTGAATTTCTGCAGACACTTGTGGACAGTTTTGGATTGTGTGAGGCCCACTGATATCTGAGCGCTATGTGACAGGCTCGATGGCACAGCTGTGACAAAAGTGACGAGAGGATAAGGGAGATTTTGAATTTCTGCAGACACTTGTGGACAGTTTTGGATTGTGTGAGGCCCACTGATATCTGAGCGCTATGTGACAGGCTCGATGGCACAGCTGTGACAAAAGTGATGAGAGGATAAGGGAGATTTTGAATTTCTGCAGACACTTGTGGACAGTTTTGGATTGTGTGAGGCCCACTGATATCTGAGCGCTATGTGACAGGCTCGATGGCACAGCTGTGACAAAAGTGACGAGAGGATAAGGGAGATTTTGAATTTCTGCAGACACTTGTGGACAGTTTTGGATTGTGTGAGGCCCACTGATATCTGAGCGCTATGTGACAGGCTCGATGGCACAGCTGTGACAAAAGTGACGAGAGGATAAGGGAGATTTTGAATTTCTGCAGACACTTGTGGACAGTTTTGGATTGTGTGAGGCCCACTGATATCTGAGCGCTATGTGACAGGCTCGATGGCACAGCTGTGACAAAAGTGACGAGAGGATAAGGGAGATTTTGAATTTCTGCAGACACTTGTGGACAGTTTTGGATTGTGTGAGGCCCACTGATATCTGAGCGCTATGTGACAGGCTCGATGGCACAGCTGTGACAAAAGTGACGAGAGGATAAGGGAGATTTTGAATTTCTGCAGACACTTGTGGACAGTTTTGGATTGTGTGAGGCCCACTGATATCTGAGCGCTATGTGACAGGCTCGATGGCACAGCTGTGACAAAAGTGATGAGAGAATAAGGGAGATTTTGAATTTCTGCAGACACTTGTGGACAGTTTTGGATTGTGTGAGGCCCACTGATATCTGAGCGCTATGTCACAGGCTCGATGGCACAGCTGTGACAAAAGGGACTAGAGGATAGGGGAGATTGGATTGCTTTTAAAAAAGCAGTTTGCGGAGCAGTGGGTAAACTGCAATGCCAGCCTGTCAGGAAGCCTTAAAAGGCAGCCCAACAACCAACACCACTGATACACCACAATATAGCCTCCCCTTGCACTGCACACACAGTGACTGGTGTGTTGTGCAGGCCAAATCGCTAGCAGCAGAAGCTGTTTTTTTGTCTTCTTCCCTGCCTAACGCTCTCCCTACAGAATCAGCAGCAACCTCTCCCTATACTAAGATCGGCAGAAGTAAGATGGCGGTCGGCGTGCACGCCCTTTTATACCCCCTGTGACGCCCACCAAAGCAAGCCAATCACTTGCATGCCCTTCTGAAAGATGGTGGTGACCCCTGCCTATGTCATCACGTTGCCCACAGTGTCCGTGGATCCTGATTTGCTGAAAAAGAGCGCAAAACAAACTTTTGAAACGCGACTTTGGCGCGTAAGTCGCCGACCTCGTGGCCGACCTCATCCTAGGGTCGGGTTTCGTTTCATGAAACCCGACTTTGCCAAATGTCGGCGACTTTTGAAATTTTTCGACCCGTTTCGCTCAACTCTAGTTAGAGTGCTTACAGACAGACTGGGAAGAAAATCCCTGCAAATATTTTACCGAGTCAGAAAGTTCCTTTTGCAGGTGGTTATGAAACGAGGCCAAGGCCCTATGTTCCACAGAGAGATCCTGCATCATTTGTCTGACTATCCATTAAGGCTATGTGCCCACGTTAGCGTTTAAAAACTCATACATAAGCGGACTTCTTCCCAGAAAACGCGCGTTTTTTCTGCGCGTTTTTGATGCGTTTTTTTCCACATGTCTTCTGGACTCATAGGAAACAGCTAAAAACGCGGACTGAAGCGGAAAATAATGAACATGCTGCATTTTTAGCCAATAAGCGTTTCCTATGCGAAAAAAAAACGCATCAATTGGCACAAAAAGGCCAAAATGCATTAATATTAATGGGATGTTTATTTTAAGCGTTTCTGAAGCGTCTGATCCGGCACAAACGCTTCAAAAACGCTTAAAAAAAATGCAACATGGGCACAGAGCCTTAATCCGCCAAGGTATGGAGCGGATCCATAGAAAACAGAGTACAGAAAAAAAAACTAGCTGTTTCAGGTCGGTTATAATGCAATGCCTGCTGCAGCGCAGTAGCATACAACCTCCACCAGGGTGCGGGTGAAGGAAAAACAGGTACACTCTGTCATGACTGCGGCCACAGACGCGGCCTAGCAGGCGCCTCTATGCCGACGGCGAGGGGCGCTTGTCCCCTGGGGACGCAACGTGGACCCTCTATACCACAGAGGGGGACCCGGGCCTACCCGAACTAGGGAAGGGCAGCAACCGGGATTCTGGGGCAGCTGAGCATGTGGACAAAAAAGACACGTAGGACTAGATAACACTGCACAACTTCAGGTATCAAAAACGTAAAGTTTACTAAAGTAAAGTCACAGTACATAGACGAAATAGGGCTATGCCAGGCTCCCGATTACCTACCTCCCATAAGGGTACCACCCAGTGGACCCCAAGGCACCAACAGATCACCGAGGAACACATAGATGGGACATTGGGACACAGGCAGGACATAAGTGTACATAAGGACATCAGGACACCAGGCTAGACGTCAGGACATCAGGCTAGACGTCAGTACATTAGGCTGGACATCAGGCTAGACATCAGGACATCATGCTAGACATCAGGCTGGGAATCAGGACATCAGGACACAGGCAAGACATCAGGCTACACGAGGTCATCAGGACATCAGGCTAGACATCAGGACATCAGGCTGGACGTCAGGCCATCAGGACACAGGCAAGACATCAGGGTACACAAGGTCATCAGGACAATCAGGGTCACCAACAGGACAGCAGAGTCACCGGCAGACATCAGACAGGAGTCATTCAGTTCCGGACATCCAACAAGACTTACAGGCACTACTGCAGTCATCAAGCTCCTTGCTCCAGGCAGCGGTCATTAGGTTCCAGACTGCGGTCGTCAGGCTCCGGGCATCGGTCCTAGGAAGGAACTCAAGCGTGATGGTGCTAACACCGCAGGATTGCTGGGCCTATATGGAGCTAGCACCGCATGGTAGTCAGAGCACAGGATAGTAGATGCTCAGCAGGAACATGTGTTACAAGAGTCTCAGAGTCACAGGGTGCGGGGCTCCAAACACAGAGGGATTCCAGGAACTTAACACAGCAGACAGTTCAGACATGGTCAGGTACAGGACAGGTACAGGATAAAGGATTCAAGCCTGGATACACCGCCTCCAGGGCACGGCGAATTTAGGCTGGGTCAGGTACAGGACAGGTACAGGATCATGGATTCAGGCCCGGATATACTGCCTCTGGGGCAAGGGGAGGGAACAGGACAAAGCAGGAATCAAGGCAGGGAATTTGGTATCAAAACAGAGACAAACGAGGTCCAGAAACACAGACACGAGACACACATGGCAAGGTTCAGGAGCTTTGTGAGTTGTGAGTAGCTCTGGCCCCACCCATAGAGCAGGGTAAGTTTATAAAGGAGCTGCCCCTCAGCAATTGGCTAGGGACAGCATTTCAAGTACACACACTAACCCTGATAAAAGCAGGGGAGGTGTGGCCGCGCATGCCCTAAGCACACACAGAAACCATTACAGCACAGTCAGTGCAGGAACTGCAGACTAGAGCACCTGGCATCATCTGCAAGCCTAGACACACATGGAAAGTCATGCACCAGCTGCAAATGACCTCGCAACCCATGGACAGCTTCCACAGCGGCAACCAGGGACCGCACATGTGGATGGTCAAGCAGCAGAGCAAAGACCTAACAACACATGTGCAGCTATGCAGCAGAGCATGGAACTGAGCAGGCTCCATACAGGTAACAGCCAGCAGTATCCTAGCTCAATTAGGGGTTAAAGCAAACACATGCATTGTCACGCCGACAAGCAGATACATACAGAATGGCATGACACACTCACAGTGAAACCACAGAGCAGCAGGCAGGAGCCACTAGGTGGCGGAATAGTAGTCAGAAAAGCCTTGTCAGGAACAGAGAGGTAACGAAGTACCACAGGTCAAATCAATTCATGTTGTCAGAAACAAGCCAGAGAATCAGCAACGGTCAGAATCGGATAAGACAAATACAAAAGACAGAAGCAGGTCAGGATGCAAGCCAAGTCAAAGCCAGGGAGTCTGCACACTAAAGGGAAACACTGAGTCAAGACAGGAATAGGAGAAAACAGAGACACGGGATCAGTTGGCAAACGCAGCAGGACCAATCAAAGTCAGTTACAGCAGCCCTAGACAAGAACTATAACTGACATTGCCTGCAGGAAGCAGTGGTGATAAATAGTAAACCTGAACCCAGACTGAGGCTGAGAAAGGTTAACCCTTACATGACCAGACCGGGAGAAAGGGAAAATGGGACTCCAACCCTGGTCTGGGTCATGACAGTACCCTCCTCTCAAGGGGGCCATGGGACCCCCAGGCTTCCCAGGATACCGTGCATGCATGAAAAGCCCGAACCAATTGATCAGCATGAACTGATCCTCAGGATCGTAGCCCATCTAATGGTCCAAATACAGCAGTGAACTGCGGACCATGCGCAAATCCACATTCAGTTCCACCTCATACTCCATCTGCCCATCCACAGAAACCAAAGGCGGAGGGGATGGAGACCCATCAGAGGAAGGTACGAATGACTTCAGGAGAGACTTATGGAACACATTAACTTTTCAGCATGTGGCATAAATGTAAGTCAAAAGTGCAGATATACATATGCAGATATATGCTCTGACTGCTGATTTCAATCCTTAATTGCAGCATTTAAGTATCGGCAGTCTTAGAAGAAGTGGTCCATTTCTTTGGCATGGCATCTTGGTGCCTACTGAAGACTTTCATTTAGTGCTATCTTGGTACGTTAATGAAGTCCAGCCACAGAATGGACTTCATAGGAGATCAATATGTTTCATATGTACTAGAGTACTAAGGTATAGCAATACAAAGTGAAAGTGATCAAACAATCACTTGTTCATGGCCCAAGGTAAACCTATGCCCCAGTCTCAAATTTTTTACATGTATTCCTGCAGATGCTCCATGCATCTTAAAGGGAATCTGTCAGCAGGAATGTGCATAGTAACCTACAGACAGTGTCAGGTCAGTGCCGTTATGCTGATTAAAATTATACCTTGGTTGATGAAATCTGTCTTGTGGTTGTTGTTTAATGTTTATTTTCAGTTTTGAGTTAATGATATGCTCGTGGTTCTGGGCCGGGCTGTGGAAGGTTTCTCATGTGGTGCTCTGATTAGGTATTCATATGTATGGTTTCTGAAGGGGCACGCAGCACAGGCCCAGGGCATACTTGGGACACTTATTTCAGGGC
Organism: Dendrobates tinctorius; assembly: GCF_039654945.1. NCBI lineage: Eukaryota > Metazoa > Chordata > Amphibia > Anura > Dendrobatidae > Dendrobates > Dendrobates tinctorius. The sequence continues at coordinate 4,931,659 of NW_027361858.1, read as the reverse complement.
ACATTTCAGGGAACAGCATGTGGGGACACACAGAGGTACATTTTGGGGCAAGCAGCACAGGCCCAGAGCATATTTGTGACATTGATTTCAGGGCACATTCAGGGCACAGCATGTTGGGACACACAGAGGACATACTTGGTACATTTTGGCAAAATTTACCTATTATGCCCTTTGTGTGTCCGGATGTGCTGTGCCCTGAAATGTGCCCTGAAATCAATGTCCCAATTATGCCCTGGGCCTGTGCTGCGTGCCCCAAAATGTAACTAGTTTGCCCTCTGTGTGTCCCCACGTGCTGTGCTCTGAAATATGCCCTGAAATGTACCACGTATACTCTGTGTGCTGTGCCCCATAATGTACCAAGTTACAAGTATACCCTATATGTGTTGTGCCCATTAATGTGTCCTGTACCAGGACTGCACCAATGCCAGGTCAGAGTCCGAAATGTGTCCTGTGCCTTATTATTTTGGATGCCCGGTTATGTGCTCTGTGTCTCCGCCTGTACAGTCTGAGTTTGCCTTATGTTTTGTCCTGGGCCTCACATCTCATTACGGATATTACTCTATAGATCAGGGGTCCCCAATCTGTAGCTCGGGAGCCACATATGGCTCGCGGTTCTGTGAATTGTGGCTCACGACAGTTGCTACAGTCATGGCCAAAAGTTTTGAGAATGACACAAATATTAATTTTTACAAAGTCTACTGCTTCATTTTTTCTAATGGCAATTTGCATATACTCCAGAATGTTATAAAGGGTGATCAGCTTAACAGCAATTACTTGCAAAGTCAATATTTGCCTAGAAAATGAACTTTATCCCCCAAAACACATTTCAACATCATGGCAGCCCTGCCTTAAAAGGACCATCTAACATCATTTCAGTGATTGCTCCATTAACACAGGTGTGGGTGTTGATGAGGACAGGGCTGGAGATCAATCTGTCATGATTAAGTAAGAATGACACCACTGGACACTTTAAAAGGAGGCTGGTGCTTGGCATCATTGTTTCTCTTCTGTTAACCATGGTTATCTCTAAAGAAACATGTGCAGTCATCATTGCACTGCACAAAAATGGCCTAACAGGGAAGAGTATCGCAGCTAGAAAGATTGCACCTCAGTCAACAATCTACCGCATCATCAAGAACTTCAAGGAGAGAGGTTCCCTCGTTGCCAAAAAGGCTCCGGGGCACCCAAGAAAGACCAGCAAGCGCCAGGATCATCTCTTAAAAGTGTTTCAGCTGCGGGATCGGGCTACCAGCAGTGCAGAGCTTGCTGAGGAATGGCAGCAGGCAGGTGTGAGTGCATCTGCACGCACTGTGAGGCGGAGACTCTTGGAGCAAGGCCTGGTCTCAAGGAGGGCAGCAAAGAAGCCACTTCTCTCCAGGAAAAACATCATGGACAGACTGATATTCTGCAAGAGGCACAGGGAGTGGACTGCTGAGGACTGGGGTAAAGTAATTTTCTCTGATGAATCCCCTTTTCGATTGTTTGGGACATCTGGAAAATGGCTTATTCGGAGAAGACCAGGTGAGCGCTACCACCAGTCTTGTCTCATGCCAACTGTCAAGCATCCTGAAACCATTCATGTGTTGGGTTGCTTCTCAGCCAAGGGAATGGGCTCTCTCTCAGTCTTGCCTAAAAACACAGCCATGAATAAAGAATGGTACCAGAATGTCCTCCAAGAGCAACTTCTCCCAACCGTCCAAGAGCAGTTTGGCGATCAACAATGCCTTTTTCAACATGATGGAGCACCTTGCCATAAAGCAAAGGTGATAACTAAATGGCTCAGGGAACAAAACATAGAGATTTTGGGACCATGGCCTGGAAACTCCCCAGATCTTAATCCCATTGAGAACTTGTGGTCAATCATCAAGAGACAGGTGGACAAACAAAAACCTTCAAATTCAGACAAAATAAAAGCATTGATTTTGCAAGAATGGACTGCTATCAGTCAGGATTTGATCCAGAAGTTGATTGAGAGCATGCCAGGGAGAATTGCTGAGGTCCTGAAGAAGAAGGGTCAACACTGCAAATATTGACTTGCTGCATTAACTCATTCTAACTGTCAATATAACCTTTTGCTACTCATAATATGATTGCAATTATATTTCTGTATGTGATAAAAACATCTGACAAACACACATAAAAACCAGAGGCCAGCAGATAATGTGAAAATATAATATTTGTGTCATTCTCAAAACTTTTGGCCATGACTGTACTGTCTGCCAGCTTTGTGCCCCTACTTGTATATCAGGAAAAGGTATGGCTTAAAAATGGGTGGGGGTTAAAATGGGTGAGGCTTAAAATGGGTGTGGCTTAAATGGGTGTGGTTTTCTTACACACAAACACAGAACCTGTTGTTAAAATTTGAATCCCACCCCTGGTCTCATCTGACTAGAGCACCTTCCTCCAAATGCTATACCCTACATGGCTTTTTTGCAATCTGCAAATGTAACTTCCTATGGCTTGTTTTTCATAATAGCTTTCTTTTTTCCACTCTTCTATGAATGTCAGTTTTTGGAGTATACAACTAACAGTTGTGTCTACAGATTCTCCCACCTAAGAAGTCGATCTCTGCAGCTCCTCCAGAGTGACCATGGACCTTTTGTCTAATTATTGCTCTCCTTGCTTGGGATGTCAGTTTAGGTGGATGGTCATGTCTTTGTAATTTTGCAGTTTTACCTTAATTCTTCAGTTTTGTTATGAAGGATTGAACTGCGCTTTGTGAGATGTTCAGGACTATTTTTTTTAAAACCTAACCCTGCTTAACCATTCTCCATAACTTTATTCTTGACTTGTCTGATGTATTCCTGGGTTTTCAAGATGCTGTTTGATCCTGAATGATTTCAAATAAACCTCTGAGGCCTTCACAGAACAGCTGTAGTTATACTGAGAATAAATTACTGAGACTAAATTTACTAATTATGTGACTTCTGGTAGCAATTGGCCATATCATTTAACAGTTTCAAATTAAAGGGGGTTAAAAACAAATGTATGTCACAAATTTCAGGTTTATATTTTTAAATCACAGAGATATGGCACACAAAAAACTTAATAAATAACATTTTCCACATGTTTACTTTACATCAGAACAATTTGGGAACCAAAATTGTTTTTCGTTAGGAAGTTATAAGGGTTAAAAGTTGACCAGCGATTTCTCATTTTTACAACACCATTTTATTTTTAGGGACCACCTCACATTTGAAGTCCCTTTGAGGGGTCTATATGATAGAAAATATCCAAAAGTGACACCATTCTAAAAACTGCACCCCTCAGGGTGCTCAAAACCACTTTCAAGAAGTGGGATTGGAGAAGCAGGAAGCTCATCTGCATATTTCCGGTGCATTCTGGGAAGAGGAGAAGACGCCTTAAGCTGATCGATCGCTGGGACTTGCTGGGTCTCGCTGTTTGAGGAGTTTCCACCCATCATAGACTGCAACAGCAATATGGAAGAGAAGAAAATCTACATGGTCACCTGCAACACATGCTACATGTTCACGGATCTTCCGGCCCAAAAACTCAACTTTACCTGTCAGAAGTGCAAACTTGTTGCCCTCTTAGAGGAAAAGGTGCAGGGACTGGAAGAAAGAATAGCAACATTGAAGGTAATTAAAGAACATGTGGACTTCTTGGATGAAGCAGAAGCAAACATTCAGGATACGGAAAGTGAGAAAAGCTTCAGAGCACATACAGAGGCTGAAAAGTGGAGCCATGTGATGAAAAGAAGCAAACGGATCAAGTGGTCATCACCACCCACACAGCCTAGCAACCAATATGAAGCCCTCATGCTGGAGAGCGAAAATGCAGCAAGCAGTGTATCTGGAAAGAAAAGAAGAGTGGTAGTTATGGGCGACTCACTACTAAGAGGCACGGAGGCAACTATCTGCAGGCCGGACATAACCGCACGAGAAGTATGCTGCCTCCCAGGAGCAAAAATCAAGGATGTGGCCAATAGGTTAACAACTATCCTCAAATGCAAGGACGACTACCCTTTCCTACTGATACGTGCAGGCACAAACGACACGGCAAGAAATGACCTACCAACTATCTGTGAAGACTTTGAAATTCTGGGGAAGAAAATAAAGGAATGGAACGTACAGGTTGTTTTCTCATCAATCCTCCCAGTTGATGGTCATGGCATCAGAAGATGGAATAGGATGCTAGAGGTGAACAACTGGCTACTACGGTGGTGCAGGCAGCAAGGATTTGGATTCTTGGACCATGGCGTGAATCACCTCTACGATGGACTACTCGCAAGAGATGGGATACACCTCACAAAACCTGGGAAACACACATTCGCCAGAAGACTTGCCACACTCATCAGGAGGGCTTTAAACTAGAAGAATAGGGGATGGGAGGAAAAACAGCAGACAAGAACATGCAGCAGGACAAACTAATCAAGGATACTAGATGTGGTAAAGAGGACCCAAGACAGGGTACTCAGAAGGAAGCTAAGAAAAAGGAAGCAAAACTTCTTTCCTGCATGCTGACCAACGCAAGAAGCCTGAACAATAATATTGAAGATCTGGAGTTGGTAATGTATGAGGAAAAATACGACATAGTAGGAATAACTGAGACAAGGTTAGATGTCAGCTAAGACTGGGCGGATAACTTTCAAGGATATGATTTGTTTAGGAGGGATCGTAAAAAAAAGGAAATGGGGTGGAGTCTGTCTATATATAAAGTCCACTTTAAAGCCCACACTACGAGAAGATATACAAGAGGGAAATGAAGAGGTGGAGTCTCTATGGGTGGAGATACAAGGAGGGAACAGTAATAAAATCCTCATAGGGGTTTGTTATAAGCCACCAAATATAACAGAAACAACTGAAAATGTATTATTGAAACAAATAGACAAAGCAGCAAATCACAATGAGGTGATTATTATGGGGGACTTCAACTACCCGGACATAGCTTGGGAAACTGAAACCTGCGTATCTCAGAAAGGAAACCAATTTCTGTCAGTGACCAAGGATAATTATCTGTCACAACTTGTGCAGGGCCCAACTAGAGGGACAGCCCTTCTGGACTTAATTTTAAACAACAGGCCAGATAGAATAACAAAAGTATGAGTCGATGGGCACCTAGGGAACAGTGACCACAATATAATACAATTCCACTTGTCCTTCAGTAAGGTGGCCTGGAAGGGGGTTGCAAAAACGCTGGATTTCAGGAAAGCAAAGTTTGATCAGCTTAGAGAGGACCTTCGCCGAATTGATTGGGACAATGTGCTCAAAAATAGGAGCACAGAAAATAAATGGGAAATATTTAAATCAGTTTTACAAACCCACTGCGAGCTAGCCATACCGTACAGAAATAAAAGGGCTAGGAACAGGAGAACACCAATGTGGCTAAATAAGGATGTAAATGGGCAATAAATAACAAGAACAAGGCATTTAAGAAGCTAAAACAAGGCAATGAAGAAGCATTAAAAAGTTATAGAGAAAAAAATAAAATGTGTAAAAAACAAATACATTTAGCAAAAGTGGAAACTGAGAGATTCATTGCTAAGGAAAGTAAAACAAACCCCAAACTATTCTTTAATTATACAAACAGTGAAATGATTAAAATTGATGGTGTCGGCCCTTTAAATTACAATGAGGGTGAAATCATAGAGAGCGATGTGGGAAAAGCAAATGTTTTAAATACTTTTTTCTCAACAGTGTTCACCCAGGAAAATGATTTGCCAGGGGAAATGCAGAGTGATAATGTAAACTCCCCATTAAGTATTACCTGCCTAACCCAGGAGGAAGTGCAGAACCACCTTAGTAAGATTAAAATTGACAAATCACCAGGCCCTGATGGCATTCACCCTCGGTTATTAAGGGAGTTAAGTAATGTGATAGACAGGCCTCTATTCCTTATATTTTAAGACTCTATAGAAACAGGGTCTGTTCCTTTTGATTGGCGGCAAGCAAATGTGGTACCAATATTCAAAAAGGGGTGTGAAAGGGAACCTGGAAACTATAGGCCGGTAAGCTTAACATCTGTTGTGGGTAAGATTTTTGAAGGGTTTCTAAGGGATACCATTATGGAATATCTCAATGTTAATAGATGTTTAACTCCATATCAACATGGATTTATAAAGTATCGCTCCTGTCAAACTAACCTGATCAGCTTCTATGAGGATGTAAGCTCTCAAATGGACCAAGGAGAATCATTGGATGTCATTTATCTTGACTTCTCTAAAGCATTTGACACTGTCCCACATAAAAGATTGGTAAGTAAGATGAGAAAACTTGGGCTAGGGGGAAATGTGTGTAGATGGGTAGGTAGCTGGCTTAGTGATAGAAAACAAAGAGTGGTTATTAATGGGGCATACTCAGATTGGGCCAGGGTTACTAGTGGGGTACCACAGGGTTCTGTATTGGGCCCCCTACTATTTAATATATTTATTAATGATCTAGTGGATGGCTAAGGCTGGTTTCACATTAGCGCTTTTTAAGCGCACGCACGGCCGGGGGTAGCTCCGCCCCGAGCCGGCTCTCTGCCCGGCCTGCCCGCCCCTTGCTTGTAGCGCCGCCTCCTAGCGCACAGCGGCGCCTGAGATCGGCGCACCCTATCTTTAGCATAGGGTGCGCAGATCGTGCGCAGGCCGTGCGCTAGTTGCGCTTTGACCTGCGCTGCGCACTTTTGACGGTGCACCGTGTGCGCCAAAATCAAACTTTTCGGATTTCGGCGTGCTCGGCGCACCGTCAAAAGTGCGCAGCGCAGGTCAAAGCGCAACTAGCGCACGGCCTGCGCACGATCTGCGCACCCTATGCTAAAGATAGGGTGCGCCGATCGTAGGCGCCGCTGTGCGCTAGGAGGCGGCGCTACAAGCAAGGGGCGGGCACGCCGGGCAGAGAGCTGGCTCGGGGGCGGAGCTACCCCCGGCCATGCGTGCGCTTAAAAAGCGCTAATGTGAAACCAGCCTTACACAGTAAAATATCAGTATTTGCAGATGATAAAAAACTATGTGAAGTAGTTAACACAAAGGATGACAGTTTGCAACTACAGACAGATTTGAGTAAATTGGAGAATTGGGCTGAAAATTGGCAAATGAGGTTTAACACAGACAAGTGTAAGGTTATGCACATGGGAAGGAGAAACAAATGCTACAATTACTTACTAAATGGGAAACTGCTGGGGAAATCAGACATGGAAAAAGACTTAGGCATCTTAGTCAATAAGAAGCTAAATTGGAGTGCCCAGTGTCAGCAGCTGCCACCAAAGCAAATAGGGTCATGGGATGCATTAGAAGAGGTCTGGGGACACGAGATGAAAACATAATTCTCCCTCTGTACAAATCACTCGTCAGACTACACTTGGAGTTTTGTGTGCAATTTTGGACGCCGGTGATCAAGAAAGACATTACTGAACTTGAAAGGGTTCAAAGGCGGGCTACTAAAATGATAAATGGAGTTGGTTCACTACAATACCCAGAAAGGTTATCAAAATTAGGTCTATTTACTCTAGAAAAGAGAAGACTTAGGGGAGACTTAATATATATGTACAAGTATATCAGAGGGCAATACAGAGATCTCTCCAATGAACTGTTTGTACCAAGGACTGTGACAAGAACAAGGGGACATTCTCTTCGTTTGGAGGAAAGACAATTTCTGCACCAGCATAGAAGAGGGTTCTTCACGGTAAGAGCAGTGAGGCTCTGGAATTCTCTTCCTGAGGAAGTGGTGATGGCCAACTCACTGAATGGATGCTTTTCTTGTGAGTAACAGTATAGAAGGTTATGAATAACATAATATTATAGGTAAATGGTTGACCCAGCTAAGGGGAAGGAATTTTTTTTCCCTATGGAGAAAATTGGCTTCTACTCTGAGGGTTTTTTGCCTTCCCCAGGATCAACAATGCAGAACAGCTGCATGAAAAATAGGCTGAACTAGATGGACATAAGGTCTTCCTTCAGCCTTCAAAACTATATTACCAGGTTACTATGTTCAGGTGCTTCACAGGATTTTTTTTTAAAAAAAATAAACATTTAACTTATTTTCACAAATTGAGCAATTTGTCCTGAATGCGCTGATATTTGATATGTGGGGGGAACCACTGTTTCTGCGCATAGCAGAGCTCAGAAGTGAAGGAGCACCGTTTGACTTTTTCACTGCAAAATTGGCAGGAATTCAGATCGGACGCCATGTCACGTTTGGAGTGCCCCTGATGTGCCTAAACAGTGGAAACCCCCCACAGGGGAAGAGTCTTGAGGAGATCATTTGCATATTCCCAGTGCCTTCTGGGATAAGTGAAGAGTCTCCGCGAGCTCAACGATCTCTGGGTTTTGGCCGTTGCAGCTGAAAAGAGGAAATCGGAAAACCAGGGGAAGAGTCTTGAGGAGATCGAATTTTGGCTCATCTTTCATCGTTTTTAAGAAATCTTAAGATGGAAGAGGCCAGGAGCCATTTGGTGAGCTGCATTTCTTGCTACATGTTCACAGATTTACCAGTGGAAAAGCCAAACTTCACATGCCACAAATGCAAGCTTGTGTCCCTGTTGGAGGAAAAGTTGCAAAATCTCGAAGAGAGGTTAGCTACGTTGAAGATCATTAAGGAAGGTGAAGAGTTCTTGGACAGAGCAGAATTATCTCTTCATGTTACAGAAAGAGAAGAAATTCGAAGTGCACCTGAAGAAATAGAGGAATGGAGACATGTGACCCAGAGAAGCAGGAGGATCAGGAGGCAGTCAGCACCCATACTGCTCAGGAACCAGTACCAGGCTCTCACGCAGGAAAACGATGAAGAAATACATCAGGATAAGTCTTTGCCAATAAACAGCAACCTTGTACGCCTTCAGAGTCCTCCTGGATGGAGAAAGAAAAATGTTGTGAAGAAGAAACGGAGAGTGGTGGTCATGGGGGATTCCCTGTTGAGAGGAACAGAGGCCGCTATCTGCAGACCGGATATAACTTCAAGAGAAATGTGCTGTCTTCCAGGTGCAAAAATTAAAGATGTGTCTGACAGGATATCAGGACTCTTCAGACCTACAGATGACTACCCATTCCTGCTACTACATGTGGGGACAAATGACACCGCAAGAAACGACCTGGAAACCATCTGCAGAGACTTTGAAGACTTAGGCAAGAAAGTGAAAGAACTGGGAGCGCAGGTGGTCTTCTCTTCCATCCTCCCAGTGGATGGCCATGGAACAAGGAGGTGGAATAAGATTCTGCAGGTGAACAACTGGCTACGTCGATGGTGCCGTCAGCAACGATTTGGATTTCTGGATCATGGAGTGAACTACTTATACGATGGACTACTTGCTAGAGATGGGGTGCACCTTACGAAGACTGGAAAGCATGTATTTGGAAGTCACCTTGCTACACTTGTAAGGAGAGCTTTAAACTAGAACAACATGGGAAGGGAAGCAAAAGAGCAGAAAAAGCCATACACCTGACAAATGCTATTGAGAACTCTGCTATTAGAAGTGGAAAGGAAGAACAAAGACGAAAGAATCTAATTAATAAAAATATTGGAGAAAGAGAAACCAATCACAAACTAAAATGTTTCTATACTAATGCACAAAGCATGGGCAACAAACAAGGAGAATTGGAACTACTAACACAGGAAGAGAAATATGATGTCATTGGAATCACTGAAACTTGGTGGGACAATACACATGATTGGAATACAAGACTAGAAGGATACAACTTATTTGCAAGAAACAGACTTGATAAACGAGGAGGGGGTGTTGCATTGTATGTTAGAAACGCGTATATCTGCACAGAGATTGAAGCTTCAGAGACTGGGAGTTCTGTGGAAACTGTTTGGGTAAGAATACAAGGACAGAACAATGGAAAGGACACCATTGTAGGCATTTACTACAGGCCGCCTGTGCAAGCTGAAGATATGGATGAACTCTTTATGCATCAAATGGCCAAGTTCTCCAAAAAATATGACATAGTTGTCATGGGAGATTTCAACTATCCAGACATTTGTTGGGAATCTCTCTCAGGCAAAACTAACAGGTCAAGGAAATTCTTATCCTCTCTTGCTGACAACTTTATCTTCCAAAAGGTAGGGGAGAAAACAAGGGGAACTGCTACCTTGGATCTAATCCTTATAAACAGGGAGGAAATGGTTGAGGAGGTAAAAGTGGCTGGAACCCTAGGAGGTAGCGACCATGCTATTTTAGAATTTTGGATAACTAGAGGCGGAAGACCTGTGAAGACTCAGACGTCAAGGTTAGATTTCAGAAAGGCAGATTTTAAGGGATTCAGAAAGATAATTGGAGGGATCCAATGGCTGGATATCCTTAAAGACAAAAATGTCCAGGAAGGATGGGAAATCTTGAAAAATGAAATTCTCAAAGCACAGTTGTTAACAATTCCGAAAAGAGGGAAGAATAGGAAGCATTTAAGGAAACCAGGATGGGTGAACACAGAACTTAAGCACATGCTAAAAAGGAAGAAAAAAATGTTTATAAAATGGAAAGAGGGAGGCATATCTAAAGAAGAATATAATGCTGTCTGCAGAACCTGCAGGGCACAAATCAGATTATCTAAAGCTGAAAATGAATTGAGGCTTGCAAGAGATGTCAAAAGCAATAATAAAGGATTTTGGGGATATGTCAATAGTAAAAGAAAAGTCAAAGATGCTATAGGATTTTTACAGGATGAAAATGATGAAATGGTAAGACAGGATGTTGAGAAGGCTGAACTTTTAAATTCCTATTTTGCATCTGTTTTCTCTCAGAAAGGAAATGTAACACCAACTGTTATTCACTGACCTATTAAGGGAATAGAAGAATCCAGGATATCTATAAACAGAAAGATAGTGAGGAAACACTTAGCTAACCTAAATGAATTCAAGTCTCCAGGTCCAGATGAATTACACCCCAGAGTACTGAAGGAGATAGCAGAAGAAATTTTTGAACCCCTCTCCATAATCTTTGAAAATTCTTGGAGAACAGGAGAAGTGCCAGAAGACTGGAGAAGAGCAAATGTTGTTCCTATCTTCAAAAAGGGGAAGAAGGTGGACCCAGGCAACTATAGGCCGGTGAGTCTGACTTCTATACCAGGAAAGATCTTTGAACAAATTATTAAACAACATGTATGTCAATACCTGGATAAAAATGAAGTGATCAAACAGAGTCAGCATGGGTTTGTAACTAATAAGTCATGTCAGACTAACTTAATTTCCTTCTATGACGGTATCACTGATTGGGTGGATCAAGGAAATGCTGTAGATATAGTATATCTTGACTTCAGCAAAGCATTTGACAAAGTCTCTCATACAATCCTTATTGAAAAAATGACTAAGTATGGAATGGACAAGGCAACTGTTAGGTGGATTCATAACTGGCTTAGTGATCGGACCCAAAGAGTGGTCGTAAATGGCTGCACATCCAGTTGGAAGAATGTCTCAAGTGGGGTACCACAGGGCTCTGTCCTGGGCCCTGTATTGTTCAACATCTTTATCAACGATTTAGATGAAGGAATTGAGGGTAAACTGATTAAATTTGCTGATGACACAAAGCTAGGAGGGATAGCTAATACTAGAGAAGAGAGAGAGAGGATTCAAAAAGATTTAAATAAACTGGAGAAGTGGGCAGCAACTAACAGAATGGTTTTTAACAGGGAGAAATGCAAAGTACTACATCTGGGCAATAAAAATGAAAAAAGCATATATAGAATGGGAGGAATAGGGCTAAGTGACAGCACATGTGAAAAAGACTTGGGTATACTAATAGATCACAGACTGAATATGAGTCAACAGTGTGATGCAGCAGCAAAAAAGGCAAATGCAATTCTAGGATGTATTAACAGAAGCATACAGTCTAGATCACGTGAAGTCATTATTTCCCTCTACTCCTCTTTGGTCAGACCTCATCTGGAATATTGTGTCCAGTTTTGGGCACCACATTTTAAAAAAGACATCAACAAACTGGAGCAAGTTCAGAAAAGAGCGACCAGAATGGTGACCGGTCTGCAAACCCTGTCTTATGAGGAAAGGTTGCAGGATTTGGGAATGTTTAGTTTGCAAAAGAGAAGACTGAGAGGAGACTTAATAGCTGTCTACAAATATCTAAAGGGCTGTCACATTGTAGAAGGATCAACTTTATTCTCATTTGCACAAGGAAAGACTAGAAGCAATGGGATGAAACTGAATGGGAGGAGACATAGATTAGATATTAGAAAAAACTTTTTGACAGTTAGAGTGATCAATGAGTGGAACAGGCTGCCACGAGAAGTGGTGAGTTCTCCTTCAATGGAAGTCTTCAAACAGAGGCTGGACAGACATCTGACTGGGATGATTTAGCGAATCCTGCTTTGAGCAGGGGGTTGGACCAGATGGCCCAGGAGGTCCCTTCCAACTCTACGATTCTATGATTCTATGATTCTATGTGACCCCATTTTGGAAACTAGATCCCCCCAAGGAACTTATCTAGATATGTGGTGAGAACTTTGAACCCCTAAGGGCTTCACAGAAGTTTATAACGTACAGCCGTACAATTAAAAATTCATATTTTTTCCAACAAATGATTTTTTTCACCCCCAATTTTTATTTCCCCAAGGGTAACAGACCCCAAATGTTATTGTGCAATTTGTCCTGAGTACGCTGATGCCCCATATGTGGGGGCAAATGACTCTTTGGGCGCATGGCAGAGCTCGGAAGGGAAACAGCGCCATTTGACTTTTTTGGCTGGAATTGAGATCGGATGCCATGTTTCGTTTGGAAAGCCCCTGATGTGCCAAAACAGTGGAAACCCCCTCACAAATGATACCATTTTGGAAACTAGACCCACCAAGGAAGTTATCTAGATGTGTGGTGAGAACTTTGAACCCCCTAAGGGCTTCACAGAGGTTTATAACGCCCGGACGTGAAAATAGAAAAATCATATTTTTCCCACAAACTTGATCTTTTTGTCCCCATTTTTTATTTTCTCAAGGGTAACAGGAAAAAAGGAAAAATTGGACCCCAAAAGTTGTTGTCTAATTTGTCCTGAGTACAATGATACCTCATTTGGGGGAAAACTACTGTATGGGCACACGTCGGGGCTTGGAAGGGAAGTAGTGATGTTTTGGAATGCAAACTTTGATGGAATGGTCTGCGGGTGTCATGTCGCATTTGGAGAGCCTCTGATGTACCTAAACTGTTGAAACCCGCACAAATGACCCCATTTTGGAAACTAGACCCCCCAAGGAACTTAACTAGATGTGTGGTGAGCACTTTGAACCCCCAAGGGCTTCACAGAAGTTTATAACGTAGAGCTATAAAAATAAAAAAAATCATACTTTTTTTCCACAAAAATTATATTTTTGCCCCAAATTTTTTATTTTCCCAAGGGTAACAGGAGAAATTGAACCCCAAAAGTTGCTGGCCAAATTTGTCCTGAGTAGGCTGATACCCCATATGTGAGGGTAAACCATTGTTTGGGTGCATGGCAGAGCTTGGAAGGGAAGGAGCACCATTTGACTTTTTCAACACAGAATTGGCTGGAATTGAGATCAGACGCCATGTTGCATTTGGAGAGCACCTGATGTGCCTAAACAGTGGAAACTCCCCAATTCTAACTCCACCCCTAACCCCAACACACCCCTAAGCCTAATCTCAGCCCTAACCCTAACCCTAGCCCTAACTCTAACCCTAGCCCTAGCCCTAATGGGAAAATGGAAATAGATACTTTTTTAGTTTTATTATTTTTCCCTAACTAAGGGTGTGATAAAGGGGGGTTTGATTTACTACTTATGGCAGGTTTTTATGTTTGGCAGCTGTCATACTCTTAAAAGACGCTTTTTATTGTAAAAATAATTTTTGCATCACCACATTTTGAGAGCTATAATTTTTCCAGATTTTGACCCACAGAGTCATGTGAGGTCTTATTTTTTGAGGGACGAGTTGACGTTTTTGTTGGTACCATTTTTCGGCACGTGACATTTTATGATCGCTTTTTATTTTGATTTTTGGGACGCAGAATGAACAAAAAACAGCATTTCATGAACTTCTTTTTGGGGGTGCGCTTACACCGTTCCGCATGTGGTAAAATTGATAAAGCGGTTTTATTCTTCTGGTCAGTACGTTTACAGCGATACCTCATTTATATTTTTTTATGTTTTGGCCCTTTTTTGCAACAAAAACAATTTTATATAAAAAATAATTATTTTTGCATCGCTTTATTCTGCAAGCTATAACTTTTTTATTTTTTTTGCTGATGATGCTGTGTGCCAGCTCATTTTTTACGGGACTAGATGATGTTTTCAGCGGTACCATGGTTATTTATTTCCATTTTTTTGATCGCGCGTTATTACACTTTGTTCGATGGTATGATGATAAAACATTGTTTTTGATTTGTTTTTTAATTTTTATTTGTTAAGGGGTTCACTAAAGGCATTAACTAGTGGGACAGTTTTATAGGGCAGGTCATTATGGATGCGGCAATACTAAATATGTGTACTTTTATTGGTTTTTTTTTCAAAAAAATGAATTTATTAGGGAATATTGTTTTTTAATTTATTTAGTAATTTTTTATAAATTATTTTTACACTTTTTTTTTCACTTTATTTTATTGTCCCAGGGGGGGCATCACTGTACTGTGTCAGATCGCTGATCTGACAGTTTGGACAGCACTCTGTCAGATCAGCAATCTGACAGGTGCAGCACAGGCTTCCTCACTGCCTGCTCTCTGCAGTCACTGAGAAAGGCGCCTCCCTGCAGGCCCCTGAAGGCCCCTGCGGCCATCTTGAATCCGGGGGTCTGCAGGGAAGGGGGCCCCCAGAGCAGCGCAGCACATCGCGCTGCTCTAGGGGTCTCAGGGAAGCCCCTTCCCTGCCGATGCCTCCCTAATCCCCCGGTACACTGCAATCATGTTTGATAGCAGTGTGCCAGGGGTTAATGTGACCGCCCGTGACACATACTGCCAGGTGTCAGCTGTGATAATCAACTGACACCTGGCCGCGATCAGCCTATTAGCTTTCGGTTCCCCAATGTATTTCAGGGTAATTGAAGTCCCCCATCCCATAATAATGACTACTCCTTGCGTCGCCCCTCCATCTATTTACTTTATGAGGATATTCTCCATTGCTTCCTTTATTTTTGGAGACTTAGAACAAACCCCTATCAGTAATTTATTATTTTTCCCCCCTCCACCTTATCTCTACCCACAGGGACATTTTCATTACGTTCACATATATTATCACGCAGGATGTGTTCTAAGGATAATTTTACATATAAACACCCCCCTTCGCTTATTTGTATGTTCATTTCTGAGCAGACTATAGCCCTGTAAATTAACCACCCAGTCATGGCTCTCGTCCAGCCATGTCTCAGATATCCCCACCATGTCATAATTATGTTCCAACAAAATTAATTCTAATTCCTCCATTTTGTTGGTGAGGCTTCTGGCATTAGTATACATGCACTTTATGTATCTCTCTGTACCTCTATTCTTTCTGAAATTATTAACTGTTCCAACTCCACCCGCCATGCCACCCCCACCCCCAATTTCATTATTGTGCCCAGGTCTCTATCTGCACTGTCTTCCCCTCCTATAAAATGAATACCCTTTCCCCAGTCCTTAATTTAAACACTCCTCCAATGGTACCAGTAAGGCATATAAGCATTATAGCATGCACTCCCATTTCCTCCCTATAATCCATAAAATATGGTATATATTTTGTAGGGATTCGCTCTGGTAGGTAATGGCAGGGCTGCAGTAACGAGGCAACACACAGGCTTAAAGTCCAATTTCAGTGGTTTAATGTCACGTTGCAAACAGCAGCTTAACAGAGAGTAAGGAAAAACATAAATATACTCCAGCTTGGAGAACCACTGGTCCCAGACTCACCCCTTGCACAGGACAGTCTTAACTAAGTGGCTGCCAGGTCCGTGGCAACCACCATGTGCTATTCCCAGGGTTGTTTTAAGTCTTGCTGCTATAGTCCTACAGCACGGGGATCCTGTATACAAGTTCAGGCTAAGTCCAGCCAAGTTCCTGTAACTTCCAGACACACACTCACCATGTGCCAAACACCAACCTCCATTACATAGCCCATAACCCCTCCTACAAGTGAGGTAGACATCACATGGGCTGATCACGTGACCATGACATCAACGCAGGTCCTGCCTTTAGGGAAAAACCCGGCCAAACCTTAATCTGCTGGGAGAAATGTATCTCCCATCCAGTAAAACACCCTTTACTGTACTACAATATATATATATATATATATATATATATATATATATATATATACACAGGGTGGTCCAAAAGTAGGTGGACTGTATGTGTAATAGGGTTATGAAGGGGGAGATTTATCAAACATGGTGTAAAGTGAAACTGACTCAGTTGCCCTTAGCAACCAATGAGATTGCACTTTTCATTCTTCATAGACTCTTTGGGAAATGAAAGGTGGAATCTGATTGGTTGCTAAGGGCAACTGAGACAGTTTCACAGATCCAGTTTTCACAGATAAATCTCCCCCAAATCTGTTTTCTTTTCAGATAATTCCAATAACCCATATTGGCAAATAATTTAAATACAGATCAAAGAAAATGGATTTTAAAAGAGTATTGAAAATCTCAAAATGCTGAAACAGTTAGAGCAAATTGGGTTGAAACATTTAGTACTCAAGCCCCAAAGAGACAAACCATTTACCGCATTCATGACAAATTCGATGCCACTGGCTCAATCCTTAATGGTCCAAAAACTGGCCGACCCAAAACAGCCTGTACAGAAAATAACTTGTTGCTGAAACATTTGTTCAGAGTACAAAAAAGTCCACCACAAGAGACTAATTAGAATTGGGAATTTCACGAGCTTCCATCATGTGAATCCTGAAATCTATTGGGTGGAAAGCTTATCATCCACATCTAATTCATGGTTTATTGGAGGATGATCCAGACAGGTGGCTGCAAATTAGTGAGATTATGCTTAACAAAATTGAAGAAAATCCAGTAATTTTAGATAACATTATGTGGAGTGATGAAGCTTCTTTCACATTATCTGGCCATATTAACAGACATAATTGTATTTACTGGTATAATGAGAGCATGCATTTAATATATGAGCAACAACTAAATGAGCCTGGTGTCAATGTTTGGGTTGGCATTTCAAGTTTTAGTGTTTTGGACAATTTTTTTTTATGGAACAGTCACAGGAGATAAGCATCTCGAAACTCTAATGAATCAAGTTGTTCCCCAGTTACAGCAACAGCCTAATTCAAATGACCTTTATTTCCAAGAAGATGGGGCCCCTCCACATTATTCAAGAGTAGTCTGCGAGTATCTTGATGAAACACTTCTTAATAAATGGATTGGCCGAAAAGGCCCACTTGATTGGCCGGCACGTTCACCAGACTTGACCCCAATGGATTTTCTCTTTTGGGGAGTACTCAAGGACAAAGTTTATAGTCGAAAACCAAAAAGTGTCGGTGATTTGAAAAATTACATGAGAGATGCATTTCAAGAAATTAATACTCAAAGAGACTTGTGCAAAAATGTTTGTCGAAGCGTAAGAGGCAGACTTCAAAGCTGTGTAGATTGTGATGGAAAACAGATTGAGCACCAGCATTGATAAAATTTAAGAGCTTTTGTATTATTGTTCAGAATAAAATGTAATTGTCAATGTTATGCTTGTGTTAGTAAATATTTAAAAATTGTGAATAGAAAGTGGGTATGGAAAGTATTCAGGCCCCTTTAAATTTTTCACTCTCTGTTTTATTGCAGCCATTTGGTAAATTCAAAAAAGTTTTTTTCTCATTAATGTACATGCTGCACCCCATCTTCACTGTAAAAAAAACAAATGTAAAATGTTTTTAAAATGTATTAAAAAGAAAAACTGAAATATCACATGGTCATATTTATTCAGACCCTTTGCTCAGTATTGAGTACGAGCACCCTTTTGAGCTAGAAGAGCCATGAGTCTTCTTGGGAATGACGCAACAAGTTTTTCACACCTGGATTTGAGGATCCTTTGCCATTCTTCCTTGCAGATCCTCTACAGTTCCATCAGGTTGGATGGTGAATGTTGGTGGACAGCTATTTTCAGGTCTCTCCAGAGATGCTCAATTGGGTTTAGATCAGAGCTCTGGCTGGGCCATTCAAAAATGGTCACAAAGTTGTTCTGAAGCAAGTCCTTTGTTATTTTAGCTGTGTGCTTAGGGTCATTGTCTTGTTGGAAGGTGAACCTTCAGCCAAGTCTGAGGTCCAGAGCACTCTGGAAGACGTTTTCATCCATGATATGTCTGTACATGGCCACATTCATGTTTCCTTCAACTAGCCATCCTGCCCCTGCAGCTGAAAAATGCCCCCATAGCATGATTCTGCCACCACCATGCTTCACTGTTGGGCAAGTGATGAGCAGTGCCTGCTTTTCTCCACACAAACCAATTATCACCAAAAAGTTCTATCTTTGTCTCATCAGACCAAAGAATCTTATTTCTCATAGTCTTGGAGTCCTTCATGTGTTTTTTAGCAAACTCCATGCAGGCATTCATATGTCTTGCATTGGGCCACTCTACCATAAAGGTCTCCCAACTCCTTACTGCATCTGTGGAGCTCAGCCACAGTAATCTAGGGGTTCTTCTTTACCTCTCTCACCAAGGCCCTTCTCCCATTTCTCCCATGATTGCTCAGTTTGGCTGGACGTACAGGTCTAGGAAGACTTCTGATGGTCCCAAACTTCTTCCATTTAAGGATTATGGAGGCCACTGTGCTCTTAGCAACCTTGAGTACTGCAGAAATTCTTTTGTAACCTTAGCCAGATGTGTGCCTTGCCAAAATTCTGTCTCTGAGCTCCTTGGCCAGCTCCTTTTTTAATAAATTTGAAATTTTTTTTACATTTCTGCTTTTTTCCATGGACTCATTGACAAATTCATGTTTTTTATTGTTATCTGTATTCAACCAAGCTGCCAGTGTTACTTGCGTTTCTCCAGACTTTGTTGCTGCCACGTACAAGCAGAAATCTTTTCAGCACCAGTTAAAATCCCTTCTATATTCTACAATAATACCTCTCTTTTCTGCAGTTCATCTGTGGTGAGGTATTGCAGTAGGTATAGCATATGACAGGCATCTAGACAATAATTAATGCCTTATAAATTCTAAGCCTTGCTGCTACTTTGTTCTATGGACTCATTGACCGATTCTTGTTTTTTACAGTAATCTGTACTCTGAAATTCATAAAAGCAGGCAAAATTAAATGATTTTATGGATTCATTCACAGTTTCTCTGTTGTATCTGTATGTAAGAGGTAGTGGTGGGAGACTTTGTGCTGTTGGAGCTGGAATTACCACTTCTGAACTCTCCAGTGCTTTGTTTCCATCTATTTCTGGGTCTTTCTTGAAGTATGTTTAGGGTCATTGTCCTATTGGAAGACCCTTGACCTACTATGATGCAAACCCAGCTTTCTGACCCCAGACACCACATTGCGCCCCAAAATCCTTTGGGAAACTTCACATTCCAAGGCACCCAAGGCAACAGGCAGCTAAATAACCCCAAATTATCTTTGATCCTCCACCATATTTGACTGTAACTACTATGTTCTATTATTTGTATGCCTCACTCCATTTACAGTTAACAGTAGAGTTATATGCTTTACCAAAAAAAGTTTATCTTGGTCTCATCTGTCCACAAGACATCTGCTGGTCCTCCAGCAATAGAAGGGCCCTCTGCAAATAGTGATGGCTGGCTGATAGCCCTATAAAAAAGAACTGTGACTTTCAATGTGTTTGATCATGTCTCACACACCACATGGCCAGATAAGGTAAAGTAGCACATACAAATTTTCAAAAGGTCACTGGAATTTTTTTAATTTACCTTTTATTATTTGGAATTAAAAAATCCTTCTTAAGTGCATAACCCATGTTTGATTTTGCTTCAGTTTCAATACATTTGAATGTGTGGCTGCCTCTTTTGTGTTTGGACTTTGAATTCAGCTTTCCACAGGCGTATGTAAAATGGTCAGGCCCAGGATCAGCTCTGCCATTTATTTTGATGCCATGAGTCACTAGAGTAGGGACCATCCAGATTGGGCACACCTTGTCGCAGTTGAATGACATATATGCTTTTTTTCATCCAAAAAGTGTTAAGCACCATGTGTTTTTACATGTGTTACTACTATTTGTTTACTGTAGGCATTCTATGCATTGTATTTGTCAAATTCAACTATAAAAATAGATTTGAAATAAGATAAAGGTGTGCAAAGTTTTTTTAACAATTATTCTTTGTTTGTATAAATTGTATAATTTAATTCACAGGCAGACAGAAAAAAGTCCTGTAGTTGAAATGGTTGTTGATTTCCCTGCCTCATCTTCTGATGTTCTCTCCTCATATACCTTGTGATTGTGATGTAACAATTGCAAGGCATTATGGAGTAGCCCACATGGTCATTTTTGAGGTCAGGTGAGCCTGCTCTGGCTGATGCAATCTTTGGCAATGTTTAAAATATTGTAAAAAGCTATTTTTTTTGTCCAGAACTCAAATGGCAAATTGTTTTGAATTTCCTGGGATTTGTGAATTTTATGAAATTCGACTTTGTGTTGTTTTGCATCTAATCAATTTGCTCATATCTATCACTGAATGATCAGTAACAGATTTTAGAATGTGCATAGGCTATTATTGTTCTCTGCAGTGCATGTCCTGGTAACACAGTTCTATACACTGGTGAAAACAACGATCACTTGTGCAAATTGAAAGATCATTTCATGCGACGAATGAGCATTTTGATCATTCATTGCGTTATTGGTTGCCTGTTCATACTGCACTTTTATCATGAAATGAGAATGCAAATGCACATTAAGGCAGTCAACTGAACCTTTTTCCTAGGTGTAGTATTGCCTAGGAACTGTGTGGGGCACATTCAGACTTCATTGATTTTTCATCAGTGTTTGAATACGAAAACCAGATTTGGAACATACAGAGAAAAACTATAATTGAAAGATATTCACTTCTTCTGTGTTTTAGAGAAACTCCCAGTTTTGGCAATTACATACTGGTGAAAAATAAATGATGATCATTCTTATTTGTGTTTCAGTTAAAAATATGAAACAATATCTTAACCATTTAATGCAAATATGTAGTGGGACACAATTGGTGGTCACTGCAGACGAGATACTCATCTCCCACACCCTGGCCTGCTACAAGAAAATGAGGTGTTGATTTGGTGTGTGTATGCAACTGTGTTTCTTACAACCTCCACTGGACATCAAGCCCTTCTTAGTTGAGGGCCCCAGAAGAATTGAGAACACTGTCCTGAACAATGTCCACGGTCATTAGAATGCACTGGACCTGGTCCATAAAAATCTTTCCGTAAGGGTGTCAGACCCTCGCATATGCACCATCGCCTGAAGTCCAGCAGAAAAATGTGCAACGCAAGAAAACAAAAACAAAAATTAGAGTTTAACCAATTTGGTTTTCTTTTTTTTCACAGGCCTTATTTCAGGAATGAGGGTTTCTCTCTTTCAACTGTTCCTCAAAGTCTTTTACAAAAACCACAGGCCTTGGACCCACAACAGGTACACCAACAGTCCTTCCAACAAAGCAAAGACAGGAAGCCTACAACTCAAGCTTCCAAAGACCCATCTGTCTCTAACTCAATTTTTTTCTTGACATTGCCAAACGGCCAAAGCAGAAAACAATAAAGGCTGGAGGAGAGGTGCTTCTGCCTCAAATGAGAGGCTTATTCAAGACTTCCAAGAGGGCTTTTTAATGGCCTTCGTAAACTTTTCCCAGGTGGTTGGGAAGGGTGTCGTCTTCCACTTCTAGGTTGGTCTTGGTACTTTATAGAGTTTGGATTCACTGGCTCCAGCGAAGCCCCACCACATTTCACCTGTGTCAGGCCATAGCTGGTGACCTTAAAATGATGTTGGACTGGGCCAGTTTTTGCCCTGTTTTCTTCAGCTCCTTTATCAGTCATGGCTAGTGTTGAGCATTCCGATACCGCAAGTATCGGGTATCGGCCGATATTCGCTGTATCGGAATTCCGATACTTAGTTCCGATACTTTTTTCATATCGAATACCGAAATCGGAAGTTCCCATAATGCTAGGAGCCCGCTCGATTTGATTCAGCCAATGGGGATCCTCAGAAGTGTGGGCACATCCTGTTAGGCATGTAGGCATGTTAACTACTGGCATGGCTGTAATTGGCTGCTGAAATGATGTCATGATGCACTATAAAAACCGCAGCAGCCGCCATTTCGGATTCACTCTGCTGTGAATTCAGTTAGGGACAGGCTGCTGTTGAAGACTGTGAGGGACAGTTAGAAATAGCGATCATCAAACATATCTATTGCTCTACCCAGGCTACATAATCCACCACTGTAGCATTTTTGTAGCCCAGCAGCGCTGTTTTAATAGCTGTCTGCAAGGGCTGTGTGAGTGCAGACCCACGCTGTGTAGTGTGTCCTGCAGGCACGTCTGCTTGTAGGCCGCCCAGCGTGTGTCTCTGCCTCATACACATTTTTCTTTTATTGCTGCTTTTTTTTTCTCCTGTATAGTGTGCTTCCATACGTATCCATATACGTTGGTTGCAAACACTAAAGGAGTGGACAGCGGAGCCTTTCAGCAGCCTTTCAGTGCTATAGCCCATTTCTCTGCACTGTTTTTGGCTGTCTGATAGGTCTATCTGTGTGTGAGTGCAGCTCACGTTACAGTGTGTTCTACAGCCACCGCTGGTTGTAGTCCGCTCAGCGTGCGTCACTGCCTCATACATAGTCCTTTTTTTGCAGCTAATTTGTCCTGATTTTTGCTCCTATATTAGTGTGCTTCCATCCGCATCCATTGTCATTGGTTGGTTGCAAACACTATATAGGATTAGATAGAGGAGCCTTTTTGCTGGCTTGTGCCCTTCAGGGCCAGCCAGACTAGTATCACCCTATTTTTTGAAGCCTCATCATTTGCATTGTAGGCTAGCTTCCTGCATTGTAATCGCTCCAAAAAGTTTGTGATACTATAGCTTTCAAACTTTGGTCACATCCTTTTCTTTCCCCCCCCCCAAAAAAAGGAAATAAAGTTCACCAAACACTCCACTTTAGAGTTGTGTAGGCCACATTAGATCATATTAAAGTGTAGTACACACACTCTTAGCCAAATTAGTGTTTCTTATACTGGTTAGCAGGTGTTCAGGAAAAAGAACACTAAGCCACCCCTTTTTTACTTTTCTGCTTATCTTTATCAGTCTACCAAGATGAAGAAGGCAGGGAGTAAGGCACGTGGTTGTGGCCATGGAGTTTCAGCAGGGAGAGGACGTGGGGATTCAGTGTCTGCTGCAGCCACCAGTGACCCGGCATCCCCCACTTTTACCAGGCAACAGTTCTTCATGCGCAGCTTTGTAGGACCTCTCTGTACCCCACTGCTGTGTCATGAACAAATTGAAGCCGTTGTCGGATGGATGGCAGCTAACGCATCCACTTCAATGACTTCCGCATCCTCCCAGGGCCAGAGCACTGAAGAGCAACCATCTGTCTCTTCACCACAAGCCAAATTGCCCAGGCAGTCTGAGAGCCCTGGACAGGAGCCATCTCAATCTTTACTTCTGTTCTCAGAATCTGTTGGCTTGGAAAGAGGTGGCCACCCAAGCAGCATTCTAGAGCGTGAAGAAGAGGGAGTATGCAGTGATGCGCAACTGCTTTGTCCCTCTGAATCTGAAGAGGCGGATGGCCCAGTGCCTATTGTCAGCACACCTCAGTGCTCATCTGATGATGATGAGACTCAGTTGCCAATTTCTGGTGCGTACGGTGCTGGCGAGACAACCCAGGACCAGCCGGTGCTTGAAGAGGGGAGTGGAGATGATGAGGTCCTTGACCCATCATGGCGTCAGCCACAGGAAGGTGGTGGGAGCAGCTCTGAGGAAGAGATTCCCCGAACGGCCAAAAGAGGAGAGAGAGGGCGGGGGCAGACTTGGTTGCCTGTAGCCTCCACTTTGGCACCCGTGAGGAGCGATCCTCTTCCAAAACACAAAACGGGCGCTCCCTGGACTTGCAGTGCGTGGTCTTTTTTTGACACAGTTGCAGATGACATTTGCTTTGCCAAATGCAAGCTGTGTCAACAGAAAGTTAAACGAGGGAAAAATGTGAGCAACCTCAATACCACAAATATGTGGAAACATGTTCCTATCAAGCACGAGGTGGAGTTACACAGACACACTGAAGATGTAGGCCAACCATCAGCAGCACCTAACCTCTTCAGCTCGTGTTGGGGCCTCTTCCTCCAGCTAACACACAGCTGGTTCGGATTCCTCACTGGAACGCCATGGAAGAACCACTGCCACTGTTGTCCAGAGACCCAGTGAAATTCCACCCACTGAACCACGTTCTCAGTCATCAGCACACTCCCAGGCCACTCACCAGCAATTGGTAGCACAGGCATGGGAGAAAAAGCGGCCATACTCGGCAAACCATCCCCGAGCACTAGCTCTGAATGCCGGCATTGCCAAACTACTGGCCCTTGAGATGCTGTCATTCAGGCTGGTGGAGACTGACACCTTCCGGAACTTTATGTCATTGGCAGTTCCACAATACAATGTGCCCAGCCACTTTTATTTCAGCAGGCAAGCCTTCCCTGCCCTGCAAAAGCATGTGGAGGGAAAAATTAAAAATGCGCTACTAAACGCCGTCAGTAGCAAGGTCCACCTGACCACCGATGCGTGGACCAGTAGCCATGGACAGGGACGATACCTTTCCCTCACTGCCCATTGGGTCAATGTTGTGGAGCTGGGTACAGATCTGGAGAGTGGCTCTGTACATATTCTGCCAACTCCAAGGATTGCAGGAATGCAGTCTGTACATATTGAGTCCTCCTCCTACTCTAGTTCCTCCGAATCAGCACTTCATGAGCCTGTTAGGCCAGATATGAGCACAGGTGTGGCCAAACGTCAACAGGCCGTCCTTAAATTAATTTCTTTGGGGAATCGGAGCCACACAGCACAGGAGATCTGGAATGCCATCAAGCAGGAGAGCGATGTGTGGTTGTGCCAGCGAATCTCCAGCCAGGTTTGGTAGTGAGTGACAATGGCCGAAATCTAGTGGCAGCTCTGGGCCTAGGCAACCTCACTCACATACCATGTCTGGCACACGTGCTCAATTTGGTCGTGCAGAGCTTTCTGAGGGACTATTCGAATCTTGATGCACAGCTGCACAAGGTTCGCCTAGAGTTTGCTCACTTGCGGCGTTCCAGCATGGCAAGATCGCGCATTGTATCTCTGCAACGCCGATTCCACCTGCCAGAACATCACATCATATGTGACCTCCCCACCAGGTGGAATTCAACGTTACATATGTTGGAGCGGTTGTGTGAGCAGCAGGCAGCAGTCATGGAGTACCAGCTGCATCAGGCGCAAACAAGTCGCACTGTGCGCCAGACACACTTCACCACCACTGAGTGGGCCACTATGAGGGACATCTGCCAAGTTTTGCGTACCTTCGATGACTCCACGTGGATGGCCAGTGCAGATGATGCACTAGTCAGCATGACTGTCCCCCTTATCTGTCTGCTTCAAATAACCTTACAAGCACTAAGTGAGGAGGTTTTTGAAGAGGTCGAGGATGAGGAGTCAGAAATGCCATCTGCTTCTGGCAAGTCTGCGCAACGTGCTTCCACACAAAGGCCCAGGCAGGGGACACTTAGTGAGGAGGATGATGAGGAGTCAATGGAGGAGGAGGAACACATCTCTCCAGAGGAGGGAGGTACACAAGGCTCTAGTAGTCAGTGTGTACAGCGAGGGTGGGGTGATGCTGAGCAGGCTGAGATGCTGCCTCAAGCTGGGGACAGCGTTTCCGGTCCAGTTGGCAGTCTGCAGCACATGGTTGATTTCATGCTGCAGTGCTTTTTAAATGACCGCCGCATCGCCAACATTCTCCACACGGCTGATTATTGGGTGTACACCCTCCTAGATCCTCGCTACCGGGACAACTTACAAAGCCTCATACCACAGCTGAAAAGGGAGCTTAAAATTCCGGAGTACCAAGAAACACTTGTGCAGGCCATCATGTTCTCCATTCCCCCCGCAAGTGTTGCTGGTAGTGCTTTTCAAAGCAGCCATGTGGGTAGAGGCAGTGGAGGAAGCTCTGCACAAAGAGGTAGCAGAGGCAGTGCCACAGGACAAGGCAAGGCCAGTATGGCCCAGATGTGGAAAAGTTTTGTGGGACCACCACAAACGGCTACACCATCACAGACGGCTCCAGTCAGCAGGAGGCAACGTTTCCGTCAGATGGTGACAGACTACTTGTCTTGCCCTGTTAGTGTACTCCCAGACGGCTCTTCCCCATTCAAGTATTGGGTCTCTAAGTTGGATACATGGCCAGAGCTTAGCCAGTATGCATTGGAGGTGCTGGCTTGCCCTGCTGCCAGTGTATTATCGGAACGTGTCTTTAGTGCTGCAGGTGGTGTGGTAACAGACCGTCGCATGCGACTATCCGCCGATAATGTTGACCGGCTTACTTTTCTGAAAATGAACAAGGCCTGGATCTCACCTGAATTTGCCAGTCCTCTTCCAGAATAAATAATTGGCTGGCAACAGGATCCAGGTCTCCTGTTGTGTTCATGTTTCTATGACCTGAACTTTATTTCCTGGGCTACAGCAACGCCCGTTGTTGCTCAGAAGTGCGGTCCACACAGACAAAACACTCGCTCATGTGTAAGTGGGGTTCGGTAATGTCAGCTGATCCCCTGCTGTGTGTATGGCAAACTCTCCTGCTGCTTACAACTTCTGACTACCTCTGATTTCATATGTTCTCTGATTTGCCCTCTGTCTCCAGCCTACAACACCGCCTGTTTCTGCTCTCAAGTGCCGTCTGCACAATCAACACTTGTTCCTGTGTTACCTGGGTCCTGTAACATCTGCTCATCTCCAGAGGTGAGCCCGGCAATGTCTGCTGCTTTGTCTACATTCCCACTACTTGTAGTGGAAAAGTGGACAGAGCAGGAGACCTTGCCTGACTCACCTCTAGGGAGAAGCTGCTGTTACAGAACCCCAGTAACACAGGAACAAGTGTGGGTTGTGCAGACAGCATTTCAGAGCAGCAACTGGTGTGGTTGGAAGCCAGAGGAAATACTCGAAACAGAGTGAAGACAGAGGCCTAATTGGAGTACGTTAACAGTTAGTAGTAGTCTAGAAACAATCGAAAACTGCCACCAAGTAGGCCTCAGCCTACTACCTGATTTTCCCTGGGCTATGACACCGCCAGTTGGTGCTCAGAAGTGCTGTACGCACAGACAAAACACTCACTCATGTGTAAGTGGGGTTCGGTAACGTCAGCTGATCCCCTGCTGTGTGTATGGCAAAGTGTCCTGCTCCCTCCAAAGTCAAAGTACCTCAGATTTACACCTGGATCCAAGTAGGCCTCGGCCTACTACCTGATTTTCCCTGGGCTCCGACACCACCAGTTGGTGCTCAGAAGTGCTGTACACACAGACAAAACACTCGCTCATGTGTAAGTGGGGTTCGGTAACGTCCGCCGATCCCCTGCTGTGTGTATGGCAAAGTGTCCTGCTCCCTCCACAGTCAAACAACCTCAGATTTACACCTGGCTCCAAATAGGCCTCGGCCTACTACCTGATTTTCCCTGGGCTCCGACACCGCCAGTTGGTGCTCAGAAGTGCTGTCCGCACAGACAAAACACTCGCTCATGTGTAAGTGGGGTTCGGTAACGTCAGCTGATCCCCTGCTGTGGGTATGGCAAAGTGTCCTGCTCTCTCCACAGTCAAACAACCTCAGACTTACACCTGGCTCCAAGTAGGCCTCGGCCTACTACCTGATTTTCCCTTGGCTCCAACAACGCCAGTTGGTGCTCAGAAGTGCTGTCCACACAGACAAAACACTCGCTCATGTGTAAGTGAGGTTCGGTAATGTCAGCTGATCCCCTGCTGTGTGTACGGCAATCTCTCCTGCTGCCTCCAAATTCTAACAACGTCTTATCTTAAACTGCCTCCAAGTAGGCCTCAGCCTACAAAATGACTATCCCTGGGCTCCAACATCGTCAGTTGTTGCTCGGAAGTGCTGTCCACACAGAAAAAAACACTCGTTCATGTGAAAGTGGGGGTCAGTAACGTCAGCTGATCCCCTGCTGTGTGGAGGGCAAACTGCTGCTGCCTCCAAATTGTAACTACTTCAGATTTAAACATTCTCTGATTTGGCCTCTGTCTCCACTCTGTCTCTAGTATTTCCCCTTACCTCCAACACCGCCAGTTCCTGCTCACAGTTGCCGTCCACGCATTCCACACTTGTTCCTGTGTTCCTGGTGTTCTGTTACGTGAGCAGATCCCCCAATGTGTGTCTGGCACTGTCTCCTGCGCTGTCCACCTTCCCACTGCAAGCGGTGGGAAGGTGGACAGAGCAGGAGACAGTGGCAGACACACATCAGGGGTTCTGCTGACATTACAGAACCCCAGTAACACAGGAACACATGTGGATTGGGCAGACGACTGCTGTACGCATAAACTGGCGGTGTTGGTGGTCACGTGAAATCCTGGAAATAGAGTGGAGACAGATGCCTAATTGGAGCACGCTGACAGTCTGTTGTAGCCTACAAACAATCTAAAACTGCCACCAAGTAGGCCTCGGCCTACACTATGATTGTCCCTGGGCTCCAACAACGCCAGTTGGTGCTCGGAAGTGCTGTCCACACAGAAAAAAACACTTGTTCATGTGAAAGTGGGGTTCGGTAACGTCAGCTGATCCCCTGCTGTGTGGAGGGCAAAGTGTCCTGCTCCCTCCAAATTCAAAATACCTCCGATTTACACCTGGCTCCTAGTAGGCCTCGGCCAGCAACATGATTGTCCCTGGGCTCCAACAACGCCAGTTGGTGCTCGGAAGTGCTGTCCACACAGAAAAAAACACTCGTTCATGTGAAAGTGGGGTTCGGTAACGTCAGCTGATCCCCTGCTGTGTGGAGGGCAAACTGCTGCTGCCTCCAAATTGTAACTACTTCAGATTTAAACATTCTCTGATTTGGCCTCTGTCTCCACTCTGTCTCTAGTATTTCCCCTTACCTCCAACACCGCCAGTTCCTGCTCACAGTTGCCGTCCACACATTCCACACTTGTTCCTGGTGTTCTGTTATGTGAGCAGATCCCCAATGTGTGTCCGGCACTGTCTCCTGCACTGTCCACCTTCCCACTGCAAGTGGTGGGAATGTGGACAGAGCAGGAGACAGTGGCAGACACACATCAGGGGATCTGCTGACATTACAGAACCCCAGTAACACAGGAACACATGTGGATTGGGCAGACGGCTGCTGTACGCATAAACTGGCGGTGTTGGTGGTCATGTGAAATCCTGGAAACAGAGTGGAGACAGACGCCTAATTGGAGCACGTTGACAGTCTGTTGTAGCCTACAAACAATATAAAACTACCACCAAGTAGGCCTTGGCCTTCACCATGATTGTCCCTGGGTTCCAACAACGTCAGTTGGTTCTCAGCAGTGTCTTTGGCACGGGTACTCCCTGTTACCCAGCCTGGTTCCAGCACGCCAGCTGTTTCCGGGTAGTGTCAAGGTCACTATGCCAACAATCCGTTGTCCTGTCGTCTTGCGGCTGGGTTAGCCGACTCTACGGTGCCTGCAATTTAGGTGACTCCTATATGGGCTGCGGGAACTGGCACTGAAGGCTGGATCCATAGTGCCAATGGGACATGGACCCCCTGTAGGACTGTGGGTTTCGGTAACTGCGGCTGGCTTGCGGCCTGGCTACTTTGCTTTGGATGGGTACCTTCTGCTACCCTCCTGGGTTCCAGCACTGTCAGCTGTTTCTCGCCAGAGCCTTTGGCCTAGGTGCCCCCATCTCGGTATCCGAAGGTCCAGCACCGTCAGCTGGTCCTTGGTAGTGCTTTCTAGCACAGGTACCTCCTGCCTAGTAACCGTGGTCCAGCACCGTCAGCTGTTCCTCGGTAGTGCCATTGACTCTTGTTCCTTCTGCTACCCATCCGGGTTACAGCACTGCCAGCTGGTTCTCGCTAGAGCCTTTGGCCTGGGTGCCTCCATCTCGGTATCCAAGGTCCAGCACCGTCAGCTGGTCATTGGTAGTGCTTTTTAGCACAGGTACCTTCTGCTTAGTAACCGTGGTCCAGCACCGGCAGTTGGTCCTTGGTAGTGGCGTGTTCTTTGCGGGGCCTGTGTGGCCTCTGTACAGGTTGTGCGGGCCTGTGCAGGCTGTGTGGGGCCTGAAGGGCTGTGTGCGGGCTGTGTGGGACCTGTGTGGGCACTGTGGGGGCTGTGCGGGCTCTGCTGCCTGTGTGGGCATCGTCCGATGGGACTACTTGTCCCATCCGGCTATGGCCGCTACAGTGACAGCATTAGCAGATGATGGGTAAGTAGTATTCCCATCATCCGACTAATGTGGTGAATGTAAAAAAAAAACACATACAGGGCATACAACATATAACATACAGTACATACTCAAAACAAACAACACATAGCATACATATTTACCACACACACCTAATTCCCCGAAGCCATCGGTCACCTGTAAAAAATTAAAATAATAAAGCAACCTATACTCACCTTTCTGCTGTAATCCCATTAATAATAAGGGTCCCATGTCGATCTCCCGTGGAGAGCTGCCACATCAGCTGATGCGACCACTCTCCAGGGGCCCCAGCACTGTATCACTCCTCCAAGGTCACAGGAGTTCACCTGTGACTTACAGCAGCACTACAGCATGAGAATTTTCTCACGCAGCAGTGCTGCCATAAAGGAACTGCAATGTCTCACTGCGGGAGGTTGTCTCCAGTCAGTGTGTCATTGGAGGCCTTTAGAGCGGTCACATCTGCTGATGTGAATGCTCTATAGGGGAGATCGTCAAGGGACACTCATTTTTAAAGAGGGACTGTGTCAGACAGGGAGTATAGGTTGGTTTGTTTTTTTAAAATTTTTTGCAGGTGATCGATGGTTTTGCTTGGATCTGGGCGTACAATAAAAATTATGAAAAACCGTGTCGTGTTTTATTTAACTAAAATACTTAATTCTTATGTGTGTGTCTTTTTTTAACCCTTTATTAATAAAAGATTAGTAATGGATGGGCGTCTTATTGCTGGCTCAGCTCAGCCTTTTTCGAGGCCGGTCTTCTGGCGACTCCACTGCGTCACTCGTTACTCTCAGAGACTCCGCCTTTGGAGAGCTTTAAACTAGAAAAATATGGGATAGGAAATATACAGCCAGGAAAAAGTATGCAGCTAATGAATTTTGTTGAGAAGCCTGCTATTAGAAGTGGAAATAAAGAACAAGGAAAACAAATTCTGAATGAAAATAGTCACAAACTAAAATGTCTTTATATTTAAATGCATGTAGGATGGGAAACAAACAAGGAGAATTCAAGCTGCAAACACAGGAAGAGAGATTTAACATTAAAGGCATGACTGAAGCTTTGTGGGGTGAAGAAAATGATTGGAATACAAACATTGAAGGCTACAACTTATTTATAAGAAATAGGCTTAAGAAGAGGGGAGGAAAGATTGCTTTAGGAAGGCGTCTATGTCCACAGAGGTTGAAGCTTCAGAGAATTGTGGCTTAATAGAAACTGCTTGTGTAAGAATACAAGAAGAAAACAAAAAAAACCCTTAACAAATTGGTTTTAATGAATATCATATGCAAGTAAAAAATTTTATATATACAGTGAGGAAAAAAAGTATTTAGTCAGTCAGCAATAGTGCAAGTTCCACCACTTAAAAAGATGAGAGGCATCTGTAATTTACATCATAGGTAGACCTCAACTATGGGAGACAAACTGAGAAAAAAAATCCAGAAAATCACATTGTCTGTTTTTTTTTTCATTTTATTTGCATATTATGGTGGAAAATAAGTATTTGGTCAGAAACAAGCAATCAAGATTTCTGGCTCTCACTGACCTGTAACTTCTTCTTTAAGTGTCTCCTCTTTCCTCCACTCATTACCTGTAGTAATGGCACCTGTTTAAACTTGTTATCAGTATAAAAAGACACCTGTGCACACCCTCAAACAGTCTGACTCCAAACTCCACTATGGTGAAGACCAAAGAGCTGTCAAAGGACACCAGAAACAAAATTGTAGCCCTGCACCAGGCTGGGAAGACTGAATCTGCAATAGCCAACCAGCTTGGAGTGAAGAAATCAACTATGGGAGCAATAATTAGAAGATGGAAGACATACAAGACCACTGATAATCTCCCTCGATCTGGTGCTCCACGCAAAATCCCACCCCGTGGGGTCAGAATGATCACAAGAACGGTGAGCAAAAATCCCAGTACCACGCGGGGGAACCTAGTGAATGAACTGCAGAGAGCTGGGACCAATGTAACAAGGCCTACCATAAGTAACACACTACGCCACCATGGACTCAGATCCTGCAGTGCCAGACGTGTCCCACTGCTTAAGTCTGTATATGTCCGGGCCCGTCTGAAGTTTGCTAGAGAGCATTTGGATGATCCAGAGGAGTTTTGGGAGAATGTCCTATGGTCTGATGAAACCAAACTGGAACTGTTTGGTAGAAACACAACTTGTCGTGTTTGGAGGAAAAAGAATACTGAGTTGCATCCATCAAACACCATACCTACTGTAAAGCATGGTGGTGGAAACATCGTGCTTTGGGGCTGTTTCTCTGCAAAGGGGCCAGGACGACTGATCCGGGTACATGAAAGAATGAATGGGGCCATGTATCGTGAGATTTTGAGTGCAAACCTCCTTCCATCAGCAAGGGCATTGAATATGAAACGTGGCTGGGTCTTTCAACATGACAATGATCCAAAGCACACGCCAGGGCAACGAAGGAGTGGCTTCGTAAGAAGCATTTCAAGGTCCTGGAGTGGCCTAGCCAGTCTCCAGATCTCAACCCTATAGAAAACCTTTGGAGGGAGTTGAAAGTCGGTGTTGCCAAGCGAAAAGCCAAAAACATCACTGCTCTAGAGGAGATCTGCATGGAGGAATGGGCCAACATACCAACAACAGTGTGTGGCAACCTTGTGAAGACTTACAGAAAACATTTGACCTCTGTCATTGCCAACAAAGGATATATCACAAAGTATTGAGATGAAATTTTGTTTCTGACCAAATACTTATTTTCCACCATAATATGCAAATAAAATGAAAAAAAAACAGACAATGTGATTTTCTGGATTTTTTTTTCTCAGTTTGTCTCCCATAGTTGAGGTCTACCTATGATGTAAATTACAGACGCCTCTC
Organism: Dendrobates tinctorius; assembly: GCF_039654945.1. Classification (NCBI taxonomy): domain Eukaryota; kingdom Metazoa; phylum Chordata; class Amphibia; order Anura; family Dendrobatidae; genus Dendrobates; species Dendrobates tinctorius. The sequence continues at coordinate 4,898,594 of NW_027361858.1, read as the reverse complement.
ATCTTTTTAAGTGGTGGAACTTGCACTATTGCTGACTGACTAAATACTTTTTTGCCCCACTGTATATACTTCTCAAAAAAATAAAGGGAACACTTAAACAACAGAATATAACTCCAAGTAAGTCAAACTTCTGTTAAATCATACTGTCCACTTAGGAAGCAACACTGACAATCAATTTCACATGCTGTTGTGCAAATGGAATAGACAACAGATGGAAATTATTGGCAAAAATAGAGACACAATCAATAAAGAATTGGTTCTGCAGGAGGGGACCACAGACCACATCTCAGTACCAATGCTTTCTAGCTGATGTTTTGAATGTTGTTTGTGCTTTCACACTCTTGTTAGCATGAGACAGACTCTACAACCACACAAATGGCTCAGGTAGTGCAGCTCATCCAGGATGGCACATCAATGCGAGCTGTGGCAAGGTTTGCTGTGTCTGTCAGCGTAGTGTCCAGAGGCTGGAGGTGCTACCAGGAGACAAGCCAGTACAGGAGACATAGAGGGGGCCATAGGAGGGCAAAAACCTGGCAGCAGGCCCACTACCTCAGCCTTTGTGCAAGGAGTAACAGGAGGAGCACTGCCAGAGCCCTGAAAAATTACCTCCAGCAGGCCACAAATGTTTATGTGTCTGCACAAATGGTAGGAAGCCAACTCCATGAGGATGGTCTGAGTGTCTGACTACCACAAATGGGGGTCGGGCTCACAACCAACACCATGCAGGACGCTTGGCATTTGCCACAGAACAACAGGATTGCCAAATTTGCCACTGTCGCCCTGTGCTCTTCACAGATGAAAGCAGGTTCACATTGAGCACATGTGATAGATGTGACAGAGTCTGGAGATGCCATGGAGAGCGATGTGCTGCCAGCAACATCCTTCAACATGACCAGTTTGGCAGTGGATCAGTAATGGTGTGGGGTGGCATAAAAATACTGATAGATCGATCCGGACATTTAGTCCCAAAGGACCTTGTGCGTTCGCTTTCAGGATCCATTTTGCTTCTTGATACAATAAAGCTTTGTCATGGTTGCCTCCTTAAGGTGGAAAATTGACCTTTTCAATCCCTGCAAAGCTCAAACTTTCTGGGTTAGCTTTATGCACATCTTGAACATGCTTGATTAATCGCAGTGAGCCCTTTCCTGAGGTGATACATCTATAATGTTCACCAAAACTTATCATAAGTGGTCTTATAGTTTTTCCAATATAAAATTAACCGTATGCACAGAAAATAATATAAACCACGAATTTAGTTTGACAAGAAATATAGTTTTGTACCTTATGTTCCATAGAGCCAAAATGTATAGACTTCCCTGTCGGATGAAGATGACAGTATTTGCAGTGACCACATTTATAATTTCCTTTTATTGATAAATCTCGCAGCCAATTTTTTTGAGGGGGACGAAGTCTATGATGTACTAATAAATCACCTATATTATGTGCCCTTTTGTATGCAAATTGCGGAACTAGTTTACCATCTGTGTGTAAGGTTTTTTCTTCAATGAGATGCCAATGTTTTCTCACTGCTGCATCTCATGCTGTATTGCTCGATCCGTTGGACTATGTTTAAAACAAAATTAAATTTTTTTGTAGGTTTGACTACACTATTTAATTTTTTAGTCCTTTCCATTATTTATTCCATTTGAGAAAATTTTTTTACCCTGTCATATGCTTCATTTTATAAAGTCATAGGGTATCCCCTTTCCAAAAACGTTGTTTCGGCTCAGAAATGTGTTCATTAAAAATGGTTTAATCGTTATTCAGTTTTTTTACTCTCTCATTTGACTATATGGAAGTCCCTTTTTAGTATGTAATGGATGAGCGCTCTTATAATGTAAGTAATTATTTGTTGCGGTTTCTTTTCTAAACACTTCTGTTTTTAAAGAGCCATTTTTTATTTTAAATTTGACATCAAGAAAATCTGTGGTGTTTCCACCAAATGAAAATGTGAAGCGCATGTTGTCACTGTTCACATTGTTCAGGTATTTTACAAAATCCGCAAATTCTTCCTGAGAACCCCCCCAGATAATGAAAATATCGTCCATAAAGCAGAAATATGCTTGTAAATGTTTTAAGTGTGGATTTAGAGCTGTTTAGAGGCACCCATGACAAAGCTTTATTGCAACAAGAAGCAAAATGGATCCTGAAAGAGAACGCACAAGGTCCTTTGGGACTAAATGACCGGATCGATCTATCAGTATTTTTATAAAAAATTGTATGTAAAGTTATTCTGATTATAATATTCCTATGATATTGCAAAAATATAGATTATCTTGTAAATCAATATGGAAAGAATTATTCTTTTCTAGTATCTTGCACTCTGTATATTGTATAATTATTTTGCTATATATATATATATGTAAATGTTTGTCTCACAACTCGTTACGTATGTTAATTAGTAAGGTCTGTGTTCCTATAAAGGAAATGACCTTAAGCTAATCAACTCACCTGGACCCGTAGAAGTGAGCAATCGCGAAACGGCAGTTGTCCGGCACCTCCCTCCCCTAGCATTCCTCTAACGTCCTGAATATCCACATATCTGTTGATGGAATTCATGTGAAATAAAGATGCACAGTTTTTCAGCTTTATTGGTGAGTGCTGCATATTTCTTAATAATAATAATAAATTTTATTTATATAGCGCCAACATATTCCGCAGCACTTTACAATTAAGCGAGGACATGTACAGACAATAAATTCAATACAAGTTAAGACAATTTAAACAGTGACATTACTAGTGAGGTTCCTGCTCGCAAGCTTACAATCTATAAGGAAATGTGGGGACACAGTAGTTGAAAAGTGCTTGTTATTTCAGGTCTGGCAATTATAATAAATAGTGATTTTCATATAAAGCTGCATGATCCGGTCATCAGCCCGTGTGTTTAAGTGCAATAGTCAAGTATTAAGTGCAGTTATGGTTTGCATGGAGGGAGTGGAGACAGATGAATAGTAGGGTGCAGATTCAGAATTATATTTGGAAGGAGGGAACAGGGCAAAGTTAGTTTATTGAGTAGTTCATGTGGTAGGCTTGTTTGAAGAGATGGGTTTTCAAAGCGCGCTTGAATAGACCGGGGCTAGATATCAGTCTGATCATCTGGGGAAGTGCCTTCCAGAGAGCTGACGCAGCACGAGAGAAGTCTTGGAAAAGGAGGTGCGAGGTTCGAATTATGGGGGATGTTAGTCTTAGCTCATTTGTAGAATGAAGGGCCCATGTAGGGTGATAGACAGAGATGAGAGAGGAGATATAATGCGGTGCAGAACTGTGGAGAGCTTTGTGGGTGAGAGAGATGAGTTTAGACTGGACCCTGTAGCGAATAGGTAGCCAGTGTAATGACTGGCACAAGATGGAGGCATCAGTGATGCGGCTGGACAGAAATATGACCCTGGCTGCTGCATTCAAGATGGATTGGAGACGAGACAGTTTGGTAAGAGGGAGACCAATCAGAAGAGAGTTGCAGTAGTCCAGACGAGAATGAATAAGAGCAACAGTAAAGAGCCTTAGTAGTTTCAAAGGTGAGAAAAGGTCGGATTCTGAAGATGTTTTTAAGATGCAGGTGACAAGAGCGAGTGAGTGATCGGATATAGGGAATAAAGTAAAGTTTGGTGTCAAATATGACCCCAAGACAGCGGGCATGCTGCTTGGGAGATACGGTTGAACCCTCCAGGGTTATTTTGATGTTAGGTAGAGTGAGGTTAGTAGAGGGGAGAAACACAAGAAGTTCAGTTTTGGAGAGATTTAGTTTCAGATAGAGGGAGAACATGATGTTAGAGACACCAGACAGACAATCCTTGGTATTTTGAATTAGGGTAGGGGTGATGTCAGAGGAAGAAGTGTATAATTGGGTGTCATCAGCAAAGAGATGATACTGGAACCCAAATTTGCTGATTGTTTGTCCAATAGGGGCAGTGAATAAAGAGAAGAGGAGGGGACCTAGGACTGAGCCCTGCGAGACCCCGATAGTAAGGGGACGAGGAGAGGAAGAGGAGCTGGCAAAAGATACAGTGAAGGAGCGGTCAGAGAGGTAAGAGGAGAACCAGGAGAGGGCTGTGTCCTTGAGGCCTATAGAGCGGAGCATAGTGAGGAGGAGCTGGTGATCCACAGTGTCAAATGCGGCAGAGAGATCCAGGAGAATCAGCAAGGAGCAATGACCTTTCGATTTAGCTGTTATTAGATCATTAGAGACTTTAGTGAGGGCAGTTTCAGTGGAGTGTAAATAGCAGAAACCAGATTGTAAGGGGTCAAGAAGAGACTTATCCGAGAGATAGCGGATTAGACGGGAGTGGACCAAGCATTCCAGGAGTTTAGAGATGAAGGAAAGGTTAGAGACAGGTATGTAGTTAGCAGTGCAGTTCTGGTCCAGGGATGGCTTTTTAAGTAAAGGGGTTATGATGGCATGCTTAAATGAGGAGGGAAATACAACTGAAGAAAGAGAGAGGTTAAATATTTTAGTCAGGTGAGTGGTGACCACTGGTGAGAGGCTGTAGGCCGAGCAGAAGCGAGGAGCTTGGAAACTTCTTCTGAAACAGGCTCAAAGATGTCTAGTGAGCTTGAGGTGCGACAGGGAAGGGGATCCAGGCACTGAGGAGATTGTGCTGAGATATCCTGATGGATGTGGTTGATTTTTTCTAGGAAATAAGTGGCCAGATCCTCACAGCTGAGGTTGGTGATGGGGGCCTGTACTTTAGGTTTCAGGAGGGAGTTTAAGGTTTCAAAAAGTCATTTTGGGTTGTTGGATAGTGAGGTGATGAGGGTGGTGAAGTAGGATTGTTTGGCCAGATGAAGGGCAGAGTTATAGGTTTTGAGCATGAACTTATAGTGTATGAAGTCTTCTGCTAAGAGAGATTTTCTCCACTGCCTCTCTACACCTTGAGCAGCGCTGAAGAAAGCGTGTTTGCATTGTGTGCCAGGGCTGCCGTTGTCTGTGTCGGGTCTTTCTGCGTGTAGAAGGTGCTGCTTCATCTAGGGCATTCTTCAGTGTATTATTGAAGTGTGACAATGCTAAGTCTGGACAGGAGAGGGAGGAGATGGGGGCTAAAGATGTGTGGAGATTGTCCATAAGCTGCTGGTTATTAATGGTACGTGTATTCCGATAAGTGTGTTAAGTGGGGGTGTCCCAGGTGAGGAGACAATTCTTGACAGAGAAGGAAAGAAGGTTGTGGTCCAAGAGCGGGAGAGGGGAGTTAGTAAAGTCGTGCAGCAAGCCAGGATGGGAGAAAACCAGGTCCAGAGTATTCCCGTCCTCATGTGTAGGAGAATCAGTAAAATGTGAGAGGCCGAATGAAGACGTTAGAGAAAGAAGATGAGAGGCAGATTGGGAGAGGGGATCATTGATGGGGATGTTAAAGTCTCCCATGATGAGGGTGGGGATATCACAGGATAGAAAGTGAGTAAGCCAGGTGGCGAAGTGGTGTAGAAACTGGCGGGAGGAGCCTGGAGGGCGATAAACAACCGCCACTCGTAAGGAGAAGGGCTTAAAGAGTCTGACGGAGTGGACTTCAAAGGAAGGAAATGTAAGTGAGGAAACCGGGGGGGATGACATGAAAAGCACATTGTGATGAAAGGAGCAAACCAACACCTCCACCCTGTTTGTTCTAAGGTCTGGCGCTCTGAGAGCCCTGCCAAATTCAGGCAGCACACATGAAGGAAACTAAACTTGGATTCAAAAATTAAAGGCATTTACCAGGAAAAGTGACATCAGTAGAGTTGAGCGATACCAGCCGATACTTGAAAATATCGGATCGGAATGGATCGGCCGATCTTTAAAAAAAGTATCGGTATCGCCGATTCCGATACCGGGAACCAATGCAAGTCAATGGGGCCAAAATATCGGAATTAAAAAAAACCCTTTCTTTCCTTGTAGGTTAATTCTACATGAAGAAAAACAACTAAGAATAATGTAGAATGTATTGTGGGAGGTAGAGGAGACATTAAAGCCATAGAGGTTTAGCCCAATCAAATGGAATAGCAGGAATTAAACTTTTTTTTTAAAGATGTTAGGAGTTACAAAGATATTGACTATGTTAGCCTCATTTATATTTTGCCAGACATGTATGTCTTCTTCTTCTACTTCCTTTTTTTACATTCTTCTTCTTCTTCTTCTACTTCCTTTTTTTACATTCTTCTTCTTCTTCTTCTACTTCCTTTTTTTACATTCTTCTTCTTCTTCTTCTACTTCCTTTTTTTACATTCTTCTTCTTATTCCTTTTTTTACATTCTTCTTCTTCTTCTTCTACTTCCTTTTTTTACATTCTTCTTCTTCTTCTTCTTCTTCTTCTTCTTCCTTTTCTTACATTCTTCATATTCTTCTTATTCAACAATTATTATTCTACATATTCAGCTTCTTCATCTTCTTCCTATTCTTCTTCATCATATTCTTGTTTGTGTCAGGCATTCCTGTAGCTGTTATCTAGAAAAGTTAGAAGTTTACACCTTCCGTTCTGCCTGTCACAAAAGACTTACAACAGGATTTGTCCGCGTTCAGTTTGGCCTGCAGCAGCAGGCCTTTTCCAGGGGCACCACGAGGAGGAACGGACTCACCCCCATACACTGCTTAGTCTTCTTCTGCTTATAAATAAGATAATATCATTTGCTCAGAGTATTAGTCTTATGCTTAATGTTCTTCTGCTTTGTTTTTTTTATGCTTCTTTGTCTTCTCTCTCTTGTTGTTCTGCATCTTGGTGGTTGTCTTCCTGTTCTTTGTCCTCTTGAACCAGCTGACGGTACTGGCACCCGGAGGGGCAGCAGAAGGAACAAGAGCCAATGGCACTACCGAGGACCAGCTGACGGTGCTGGAACCCGGTTACTAAGCAGGAGGTACCTGTGCTACAAAGCACTACCAAGGACCAGCAGACGTTGCCGGAACTCGGATACCGAGATGGAGGCACCTAGGCCAAAGGCTCTGACGAGAACCAGCTGACGGTGCTGGAACCCGGAGGGGTAGCATAAGCTGCAAGAGCAAATGGAAATAGCGAGGACCAGCTGACAGTGCTGGCACCCGGAGGGGCAGCAGAAGGAATAAGAGCCAATGGCACAAACGAGGACCAGCTGACGGTGCTGGAACCCGGTTACTAAGCAGGAGGTACCTGTGCTACAAAGCACTACCAAGGACCAGCAGACGTTGCCGGAACTCGGATACCGAGATGGAGGCACCTAGGCCAAAGGCTCTGATGAGAACCAGCTGACGGTGCTGGAACCCGGAGGGGTATCAGAAGTTACCCCTGAAAAGCAAAGTTGGCATGCCGCAAGCTGGCCGCAGTTACCGAATCACACAGTCCTACAGGGGGTGCTTGTCCTACTGGCACTATGGAACAAACCTTTCTTACCAGAACCCGCAGTCCACATAGGAAGCACCTAAACTGCTGGCACCCTAGCCTCGGCTAACCCAACCGCAACACGACATGGCAACTTGGGGTGGCAAACTGACATTGACACTTCCCGGAAACAGCAGGCAGGGCTGGAACCAAGCTGGGCAGGAGGGAGTACCTGTGCCAAAGTCAGTTATGAGCAGCAACTGGCGATGTTGGAGCCCAGGACAAGCACTTAGCAGGCTGAGGCCTGATGTGCTGTCAATTGGGAGGCAGCAGGACAGATTGCCATCAAAACAGCAGGGGAACAGCTGACATTACTGAACCCCACAAACACAGGAGCTAGTGTTTTACTCTGTGAAGACGGCACTTCCGAGCAACAACTGGCTGTGTTGAAGCCCAGGGACAAGCACGGAGCAGGCTTAGGCTGCATTGAAGAAATTTTAAGATCGGTTGTAGACTACTAATTTGAACCAAGCTCCACTTAGGCCTGTGGCTTCACTGATTTTCGTATTTCCCCTGTCCTCCAACCCCGCCAGTTACAGCTCCGAAGTGGCGTCTGCACAATCCACACTTGTTCCTGTGTTACAGGTGTTCAGTCCGGTCAGTTAATCCCCTGATGTGTGTCCGGCAATGTCGCCTGCTCTGTCCACATTCCCATAATGGGAATGTGGACAGAGCAGGCGACATTGCCGGACACACATCAGGGGATTAACTGACCGGACTGAACACCTGTAACACAGGAACAAGTGTGGATTGTGCAGACGCCACTTTGGAGCTGTAACTGGCAGGGTTGGAGGACAGGGGAAATACGAGAGACAGTGGAGCCACAGGCCTAATTGGAGCACGGTTAAAAATCAGTAGTGGTACGACTGTGTAGGCAGCAGGAGACTTTGCCATCCACACAGCAGGGGATCAGCTGACATTACTGAACCCCACTGAGACACGGGAGCAAGTATCTCTTTCCGTGTGGACGGCACTTCCGAACTACAACTGGCTGTGTTGAAGCCCAGGAAATAGGAGGGTGTAGGCAGAGGCCTACTGTATTTTGAATGAGGTGACAGCAGGAGAGACTGCCATCCACACAGCAGGGGATCAGCTGACGTTACTGAACCCCACTGAGACACGGGAGCAAGTATCTCTTTCCGTGTGGACGGCACTTCCGAACTACAACTAGCTGTGTTGAAGCCCAGGAAATAGGAGGGTGTAGGCAGAGGCCTACTGTATTTTGAATGAGGTGACAGCAGGAGAGACTGCCATCCACACAGCAGGGGATCAGCTGACATTACTGAACCCCACTGAGACACGGGAGCAAGTATCTCTTTCCGTGTGGACGGCACTTCCGAACTACAACTGGCTGTGTTGAAGCCCAGGAAATAGGAGGGTGTAGGCAGAGGCCTACTGTATTTTGAATGAGTTTACAGCAGGAGAGACTGCCATCCACACAGCAGGGGATCAGCTGACTTAACTGAACCCCACTGAGACACGGGAGCAAGTATCTCTTTCCGTGTGGACGGCACTTCCGAACTACAACTGGCTGTGTTGAAGCCCAGGAAATAGGAGGGTGTAGGCAGAGGCCTACTGTATTTTGAATGAGGTGACAGCAGGAGAGACTGCCATCCACACAGCAGGGGATCAGCTGACTTAACTGAACCCCACTGAGACACGGGAGCAAGTATCTCTTTCCGTGTGGACGGCACTTCCGAACTACAACTGGCTGTGTTGAAGCCCAGGAAATAGGAGGGTGTAGGCAGAGGCCTACTGTATTTTGAATGAGGTGACAGCAGGAGAGACTGCCATCCACACAGCAGGGGATCAGCTGACTTAACTGAACCCCACTGAGACACGGGAGCAAGTATCTCTTTCCGTGTGGACGGCACTTCCGAACTACAACTGGCTGTGTTGAAGCCCAGGAAATAGGAGGGTGTAGGCAGAGGCCTACTGTATTTTGAATGAGGTGACAGCAGGAGAGACTGCCATCCACACAGCAGGGGATCAGCTGACATTACTGAACCCCACTGAGACACGGGAGCAAGTATCTCTTTCCGTGTGGACGGCACTTCCGAACTACAACTGGCTGTGTTGAAGCCCAGGAAATAGGAGGGTGTAGGCAGAGGCCTACTGTATTTTGAATGAGGTGACAGCAGGAGAGACTGCCATCCACACAGCAGGGGATCAGCTGACATTACTGAACCCCACTGAGACACGGGAGCAAGTATCTCTTTCCGTGTGGACGGCACTTCCGAACTACAACTGGCTGTGTTGAAGCCCAGGAAATAGGAGGGTGTAGGCAGAGGCCTACTGTATTTTGAATGAGTTTACAGCAGGAGAGACTGCCATCCACACAGCAGGGGATCAGCTGACTTAACAGAACCCCACTGAGACACGGGAGCAAGTATCTCTTTCCGTGTGGACGGCACTTCCGAACTACAACTGGCTGTGTTGAAGCCCAGGAAATAGGAGGGTGTAGGCAGAGGCCTACTGTATTTTGAATGAGGTGACAGCAGGAGAGACTGCCATCCACACAGCAGGGGATCAGCTGACATTACTGAACCCCACTGAGACACGGGAGCAAGTATCTCTTTCCGTGTGGACGGCACTTCCGAACTACAACTGGCTGTGTTGAAGCCCAGGAAATAGGAGGGTGTAGGCAGAGGCCTACTGTCTTTGTAATGCGGAGACAGCAGGAGAGACTGCCATCTCCACAGCAGGGGATCAGCTGGCAATGATGAACCCCACTAACACTTGAACGAATGTGTTTGGCTCTGTGGAGACGACACTTCTGAACACCAACTGACGCTGTTGGAGCCCAGGATTAGGCGAGGAGCAGGCTGTGGCCTACTGGATTTTGGCAGGTGAAGGCAGCAGGAGACTTGCCATCTCCACAGCAGGGGAACAGCTGGCAGTGCTTAACCCCACTAACACTCTAACGAAGGTGTTTGGCTCTGTGGAGACGACACTTCTGAACACCAACTGACGCTGTTGGAGCCCAGGATTAGGCGAGGAGCAGGCTGTGGCCTACTGGATTTTGGCAGGTGAAGGCAGCAGGAGACTTGCCATCTCCACAGCAGGGGAACAGCTGGCAGTGCTGAACCCCACTAACACTCTAACGAAGGTGTTTGGCTCTGTGGAGACGACACTTCTGAACACCAACTGACGCTGTTGGAGCCCAGGATTAGGCGAGGAGCAGGCTGGGGCCTACTGGATTTTGGCAGGTGAAGGCAGCAGGAGACTTGCCATCTCCACAGCAGGGGAACAGCTGGCAGTGCTGAACCCCACTAACACTCTAACGAAGGTGTTTGGCTCTGTGGAGACGACACTTCTGAACACCAACTGACGCTGTTGGAGCCCAGGATTAGGCGAGGAGCAGGCTGGGGCCTACTGGATTTTGGCAGGTGAAGGCAGCAGGAGACTTGCCATCTCCACAGCAGGGGAACAGCTGGCAGTGCTGAACCCCACTAACACTCTAACGAAGGTGTTTGGCTCTGTGGAGACGACACTTCTGAACACCAACTGACGCTGTTGGAGCCCAGGATTAGGCGAGGAGCAGGCTGGGGCCTACTGGATTTTGGCAGGTGAAGGCAGCAGGAGACTTGCCATCTCCACAGCAGGGGAACAGCTGGCAGTGCTGAACCCCACTAACACTCTAACGAAGGTGTTTGGCTCTGTGGGGACGACACTTCTGAACACCAACTGACGCTGTTGGAGCCCAGGATTAGGCGAGGAGCAGGCTGGGGCCTACTGGATTTTGGCAGGTGAAGGCAGCAGGAGACTTGCCATCTCCACAGCAGGGGAACAGCTGGCAGTGCTGAACCCCACTAACACTCTAACGAAGGTGTTTGGCTCTGTGGAGACGACACTTCTGAACACCAACTGACGCTGTTGGAGCCCAGGATTAGGCGAGGAGCAGGCTGGGGCCTACTGGATTTTGGCAGGTGAAGGCAGCAGGAGACTTGCCATCTCCACAGCAGGGGAACAGCTGGCAGTGCTGAACCCCACTAACACTCTAACGAAGGTGTTTGGCTCTGTGGAGACGACACTTCTGAACACCAACTGAAGCTGTTGGAGCCCAGGATTACGCATGCCGCATGCAGAGGCCAATGGGCAGCGGTTTTTATGGAGGTTGTGGACTACTACTGATTCTAACCATGCTCCACTTAGGCCTCTGGCTCCACTGTCTCTACTATTTACCCTGGCCTCCAACCCCGCCAGCTACATCTCTGAAGTGGCGTCAGCACAATCTACACTTGTTCCTGTGTTACTGGTGCTCAGTCCCGTCAGTTGATCCCCTGATGTTTGTCCGGCAAGTTCGCCAGCTCTGTCCTCATTCCCACTACTGGCTATGGGAATGTGGACAGAGCAGGAGACCTTGCCGGACACACATCAGGGGATAAACTGATGGGACTGAGCAACAGGAACACAGGAACAAGTGTAGATTGTGCTGACGCCACTTCAGAGATGTAGATGGCGGGGTTGGAGGTCAGGGGAAATAGTAGAGACAGTGGAGCCAGAGACCTAAGTTGGGCACGGTTAAAAATCAGTAGTGGTTTGAATGTTGATGGAGCTGGTGACTTTGCCGTCCACACAGCAGGGGATCAGCTGGCATTACTGAACCCCACTAACACAGGAGCTAGTGTGTTTCTCTGTGAAGACGACACATCTGAGCGACAACTGGCTGTGTTGAAGCAAAGGGATTATAGTTCAGGTGGTAGAAAAATGAACACACCAGCAGACCTGGATACAGTTGCCAACCACTAATTTAGTCTGTAAGAGGAATGGCAAAGTCTTTGGAGATCCAGGCCTTGTTCATTTTCAGAAAAGTCAGCCGGTCAACATTATCGGAAGATAGTCGCGTGCGACGGTCTGTTAGTACACCACCTGCGGCACTAAAGACACGTTCCGATAATACACTGGCAGCAGGGCAAGCCAGCACCTCCAATGCATACTGGCTAAGCTCTGGCCATGTATCCAGCTTAGAGACCCAAAACTTGAAGGGGGAAGAGCCATCTGGGAGTACAGCGACAGGGCAAGACATGTAGTCTGACACCATCTGACGGAAGCGTTGCCTCCTGCTGACTCGAGGCGTCGCTGATGGTGTAGACAATTGTGGTGGACACACAAAACTTTGCCACATTTGGGCCATAGTGGTCTTGCCTTGTGCTGCGGCGCTGCCTCTGCTCCCTCTTTGTGCAGAGTTTCCTCCACTGCCTCGATGCACAGAGCTGCTTTGTAAAGCACTAGCAACAATGCTGTCGGGTGGAATGGAAAACATTATGGACTGCACCAGTGACTCTTCGTACTCCCGCATTTTACGCTCCCGGTTCAACGTTGGTATGAGCCTTTGTACGCTGTCCCGGTAGCGAGGATCTAGGAGGGTGTACACCCAATAATCAGCCGAGACGAGAATGTGGGCGATGCGGCGGTCGTTTCTCAGGCACTGCAGCATGAAATCAACCATGTGCTGCAGACTCCCAACTGCCAAAGAACCGCTGTCCCCTGTTTGAGGCGTGACCTCGGCCTGCTCTGCATCACCCCACCCTCGCTGTACATACTGAGTAGAGGTTTGTGTACCTCCCTCCTCTGGAGAGATGTCTTCCTCCTCCATCGACTCCTCCTCATCCTCCTCACAAAATGTCCCCTGCCTAGGCCTTTGTGAGGAAACACGTAGCGCAGACTGTCCAGAAGCAGATGGCATTTGGGACTCCTCATCCTCCACCTCTTCTGAAACCTCATCCCTTAGTGCTTGCAGTGTTTGTTGAAGCAGGCAGATAAGGGGGACAGTCATGCTGACTAGTGCATCATCTGCACTCGCCATCCGCGTGGATTCATCGAAGGCGCGCAAAACGAGGCAGATGTCCTTCATAGAGGCCCACTCAATGGTGCTGAAGTGTGAACGGCGCACAGTGCGACTTGTTTGCGCCTGATGCAGCTGGTACTCCATGACTGCTGCCTGCTGCTCACACAACCGCTCCAACATATGTAACGTTGAATTCCACCGGGTGGGTAGGTCACATATGATGCGATGTTCCGGAAGGCCAAATCGTCGCTGCAGAGCAGCGAGGCGCGATCTTGCCGTGCTGGAACGTCGCAAGTGAGCGCACTCTATGCGGACCTTGTGCAACAGTGCAGCAAGATCCGGATAGTCCCTCAGAAAGCTCTGCACGACCAAGTTAAGAACATGTGCCAGACATGGGATGTGTGTGAGGTTGCCTAGGCCAAGAGCTGCCACCAGATTTCGGCCATTGTCACACACTACCAAGCCCGGCTGGAGATTCGCTGGCCCAAACCACACATCGCTCTCCAGCTTGATAGCATTCCAGAGCTCCTGCGCTGTGTGGCTTCGATTCCCCAAAGAAATTAATTTGAGTACAGCCTGTTGACGTTTGGCCACGGCTGTGCTCATATTGGTCGTAACAGGCTCCTGCTCTGCTGTTTCTGAGGAACTTGAGTAGGAGGAGGAGTCTATGTGTACAGACTGGAGTCCTGCAATCCGTGGCGTTGGAAGAACACGTACAGCTCCACTCTCCAGATCCGTACCCGGCTCCACAACATTGACCCAGTGGGCAGTGAGGGAAAGGTATCGTCCCTGTCCATGGTTACTGGTCCACGCATCGGTGGTCAGGTGGACCTTGCTACTAACGGCGTTTAGTAGCGCATGTTTTATTTTGCCCTCAACATGTTTCTGCAGGGCAGGGACGGCTCGCCTGCTGAAATAAAAGCGGCTGGGCACGTTGTATTGGGGGACTGCCAATGCCATTAAGTCCCGGAAGGTGTCAGTGTCCACCAGCCTGAATGACAGCATTTCAACTGACAGAAGTTTGGCAATGCCAGCATTCAGAGACTGTGCTCGGGGATGGTTTGCCGAGTAAGGGCGCCTTTTATCCCATGCCTGTGCTACCGATGGCTGTGATGGATGGGAACGTGCTGCTATGGGTGTAATCTGACAGGGTCTCCGGACAACAGTGGCAGAGGTTCTTCCTTGGCGATCCTGTGAGGAAGCCGAACCAGCAGTGTGTGAGCTGGAGGAAGAGGGCCCAACACGAACTGAAGAGGTGGTAGGTGGTGCTGTACGTTGGCCTACGTCTTCAGGGTGTCTCTGCAACTCCAACTCGTGCTTGGTGCGCACATGTTTCCACATATTTGTGGTATTGAGGTTGCTGACATTTCTCCCTCTTTTGACTCTCTGATGACACAGCTTGCATTTGACAAAGCAAATGTCATCTGCAACTGTGTCAAAAAAGGACCACGCACTGCAACTCTTGTGAGCGCCCGGTTTGCCTTTGGAAGGAGGAATGCTCCTAACGGGTGCCGAAGTGGAGGGTACAGGCAACCAAGTCTTCCCCCTCCCTCTGCCTCCTGTTTTGGCCGGTAGGGGAATCTCTTCCTCCGAGCTGCTCCCACCACCTTCCTGTTGCTCACGCCATGATGGGTCAAGGACCTCATCATCTTCCCTCCCCTCTTCAAACAGCTGCTTCTCCGGGGTTGTCTCGCCAGCACCGTACGCACCAGAAAGTGGCAACTGAGTCTCGTCATCATCTGATGCGTACTGAGGTGTGCTGACCATAGGCACTGGCCCACTCGCCTCTTCAGATTCAGAGGGACAAAGAAGTTGCGCATCACTGCATACTCCCTCTTCTTCACATTCAGGAATGCTGCTTGGCTGGCCCCCTCTTTCCAAGCCAACAGATTCCGAGAACAGAAGTAGAGACTGTGATGGCTCCTGTCCATGTCTCTCTGACTGCCTGGGCACTTTGGCAGGTGGTGAAGAGACAGATGGTTGCTCTTCGGTGCTCTGACCCTGAGAGGATGCGGAAGTAATTGAAGTCGATGCGTTAGCTGCCATCCATCCGACAACGGCTTCAATTTGTTCCTCCCGCAGCAGTGGGGTACGTTGAGGTCCTACAAAGCTGCGCATAAAGGACTGTTGCCTGCTAAAACTGGGGGATGCTGATCCACTGGTGCCCGCAGCAGGCCCAGAATCCCCACGTCCTCTACCTGTAGAATCCCCACGTCCTCTCCCTGCAGAATCCCCACGTCCGCTCCCTGCTGAAACTCCACGCCCATGCCCACGCCCACGCGCCTTACTCCCTGCCTTCTTCATCTTGCAAGACTGCTTAAGATAGGCAAAAAAGTACAAAGGGGGGCCTTAGTGTGCTTATTCCTGAACAGCTGGTTACAGGTACAAGAAACACTAATTTTATGAAGTGTGTGTGTGTGTGGACTAGACTTTAATAGGAGCTGATGTGGCCTACACAAGTTCAAAATGTAGTGTTTGGTGAACTTTTTTTGTGGTTTCTTTGTTGGAAACAAACTCAAAGTATGTGAACAAAGAATTGAAACTGATAGTATCACCAACTTTTTGGAGCTATTACAATGCAGGCAGGTAACCTACAATGCAAAAGATGAGGCTCCAAAAAAATTGGGTAATACTAATCTGGCTGCGCCGGCAGGGCACAAGCCAGAAAAAAAGGCTCCTCTATCTACTCCTATATAGTGTTTGCAACCAACCAATGTTGATGGATACGGATGGATGCACACTAATAGGAGAAGAAAAAATGAGCTGCACTCAAAGACAAATATGTGTGAGGCAGTGACGCACGTTGAGCGTCCTACAACCAGACGTAGCTGCAGGACACTCTACTCAGCGTGAGCTGCACTCACACACAGTCAGAGGCCTCTCAGACAGCCGTCAACAGTGCAGCTAAGTGGGCACTGGCACTGACAGGCTGCAGAAAGGCTCCGCTGTGTACTCCTTTATAGTGTTTGCAACCACCGTAGATGGAGACGGATGGATGCACACTAATAGAAGAAAAAATGAGCTGCACTCAAATAAAAATATGTGTGAGGCACTGACGCACGCTGAGCGTCCTACAGCCAGACGTAGCTGCAGGACACACTACTCAGCGTGAGCTGCACTCACACACAGTCAGAGACCTCTCAGACAGCCGTGAACAGTGCAGCAAAGTGGACACTAGCACTGAAAGGCTGCAGAAAGGCTCCGCTGTCTACTACTAGTGTTTGCAACCAACGTATATGGATACGGATGGAAGCACGCTAGATTGAAATTATGTAAAAAATGCAGCTCAAAAAATAAAAGATGTATGAGGCAGCAGTGATCACACTGGGTGGCCTACAGCCTGACGTGGCTGCAGGACCCACTCCACAGCGTGAGCTGCACTCACACAGCCCTTGCAGACAGCTGTGAACACTGCTGCTAGGGCAAAGAAGGCTACAGTGGTGGTTTATGTAGCCTGGGTAAAGCACTAGATGTTTGGTGGAATCGCTATTTCTAACTGTCCCTCACAGTCTTCTACAGCAGCCTGTCCCTAACTGAATTCACAGCAGAGTGACCAGAAATGGCGGCTGCGGTGGCTTTTATAGTGCATCATGACATCATTTCGGCAGCCAATCACAGCCATGCCAATAGTTAACATGCCTACATGCCTAACAGGATGTGCCCACACTTCGGAGGATTCCCATTGGCTTAATCAAAGCAAGCAGGCTCATAGCATGATGGGAACTTCCTATTCCGATTCCGATTCCGGAATCCGATATGACAAAAGTATCGGAATTAAGTATCGGAATTCCGATACCGCTAATATCGGCCGATACCCGATACTTGCGGTATCGGAATGCTCAACACTAGACATCAGTTAACCTGCAGTAGAAATTTGATAATGACACAGCACAGCAGCAGTCAGCCATAGGCCATGCATGAGGTATCAGAGACTTTGCTAGCATTTAGAACTATTAATGTGAGTTTAAATTAAGATGAGGTGGTATAGGCACCGGAGTAAGCCTGCTTTGCGGAGAGCTCTGATACCTCATGCAACAGCGCAAACTGCTTTTCTGCTCAGCCACACTTAAGGATTGTAACACAGGTTGTTGACTGAAAGTAAGTGCAGGTCTGCTGGTCTGGGAGCCCTACAGCTACAGGCAACACACATGAAGGAGACCCAACTTGGAGTCTCCACATTTCCAAAAATTATTGTCACACACCATTAAAGTGGCATCAATAGCCCCAGAATAGAAATAGTATAATGGGGCTCTGACACCCCGTCCACAACAGGCAACCCACCAGATGGAGACCCAATGTATCCAAAAATTGTTTGGTACACCAGCTGCAGTAGCAACAGCAGGCACATAAGTCACAACAAAGGTGTTACAGACTGCAATAGTGTGAGATCAATGGACACTAAAAACTACATCAAAGCCTAGTCTGCACAGTCTGCAACTGGGGTGCAAAAGTCATTGGAGATCCATGACTTGTTCATCTTGATGAAAGTTAGACGATCTACACGTTAATTGGCCAGCTGGATGCATTTATTTGTCAGGACACCATCAGCAGCACTGAAGACACGTTCTGAGAGAACGCTGGCTGCCAGGTATAACAAAACCTCCAAGAGTCCTGCACCATCCTGTGTCAGACTTGTACTCTGTTCTGCTTTGCACAAGCTGTTCTAAAAATTTGTGAAACGACTCACAGAAATTGCTTCTGCCTCTTACACTGCTACTGCAGCTAATGTTTTTGCATTACCGAATCGACATTGCTGGGGTTGGAAGTCTATAACTACAATGCATACTGTATGCCTCACTGCTGTCTTGGGGAAAACCACTTTTAAGATTGTCTACAGCATATATACTTGTCCCTTTCCAGTGGGGTAAGCATCTGGCAAAATTTACTCTTGTACTCTGGATCTAATAGAGTGGCAACACAGTAGCCATCACTTTTTCTAATCCTAACAATGCGGGCATCATGTGGCAGATAGTGTAGCAAGAAGGCACTCATGTGTCAAGTGCTTCTATGAGGTTCAAGTCCATGGTGTGTTGGTGGTGAGGTTAAACTCAAGCTTGCTTCCTCTTCCGCCAACCACATCTTTCTTAGAGAAGTAAAGGCGACTGGTCAACTGGTACTGGGGGACTGTGAAGGCTATCAGCTTTTAGGAACCCTCTGTATCCAACAGGTGGAAAGGCAGCATTTCCATGGCTAATAGATTGGAGATGGTGGAATTCAAGTTCTTAGCTTTGGCATGTGTAGGAGGAAACATTATTTTATGTGTCCACAACTGCGGGACTGAGGGCTAGCTGGTGTGCTGAGAAAAGGTGGAATAGGGTGAATATAAACTGGTGGACTGTGAGTGAGGTGCAGGCAGAGATGTTATGCTGGATTGAGAAAATTTTGGTGTGCTCATTGAAACAAAAATAGCAGGCATCTACACTTCTGTAACAGCTGATGGACTTTCACTCACCTCGACTGTAGGGGATAAACAAGTGAAAGTTCTGCAGCTGGAGACCTGTGTGAGAACACTTGTCAAGGTTACGAAGGAAGAAGAAACAGCAGATGTGGATGATGGGACAGTCGGTGGTTGGCAAGGTCCACTAGTCAGTATTTTAGTGCAGTGAGATTAAAAGACTAGCGCATGTCGATGGCGCATGTGCTGATTCATGAATATAGTAGTCAAGTTATTGCAATTTTTTCCACTGCTGAGTCATTTTTTACAAAGTTGGCAGATAGCATGAGTTAGGTCATCCTTTGTGGTCTCAAAAAAAGACCGTGCTGGGCAACCCTTACCATCCCTTTGAAATGCAGGCCCTTGACTGCTGCTGGCCACAGCCTGAGTTTTGACTGAGGAGGCAGTGCTTGTCATGGTTGCATCACTCCATGTCTGTGTGAAAAGCCATAACATAACTTCTTTGTCTTCCTCCTCCTCCACCTCCTCTGCTGAGCTACTCAGCTGCTTGCCTCTACATTGGGATCTACATCCTTATTATCATCCTCTATATTCTCACACTCCTCACCTTTAGAGTCACCCTCCTCCTCTTCCTGCCCTGACAGCACAGTACAGTCTGTGTCCATCACAGGTATCTGAGTCTCATCAGTATCACCTCCATCCACGGGGATTAAAGTTTCGTGATGAGGGTCTGGATTCTGTTCAGACCCTACTTTGTCCAGCCCCAGATCCAAAAGGAAAAAAATGTGGGCATCGGTGCAGATGCTTTCCTCTTCTTGATTTTGTGAATCTTTCAAGTAGACCTCTAATGTCCATGGAAAAGTGTGAAAAGCACTGTAGACTCTCCCATCTGTGGTTAACCACAATAAGTTGGGCAGTTGGAGAGTTGTGATGTGAGGGGAAGCAAGGGTAATGGAGATGCTACCTCTGAGGATTGTACTGTATGTGATATGATGGTAAGAGAGAGGAAGAGGAGGAGGGGCCACTTGATGTAGTGCTTGACATCCACTGGATCATATGCTCTTTCTGGCCCTCATTTACAAGGCTCGCCGCTGTGCAGCTTCCAAAGAATGATTTGGAGAAGCCCATTTAGAAACAGATGTTGTCAGTTGCCTTTAAATAGGATGAGTCAGTGTTTGTTTAGTAGAGCTCAAACACACGTTGAAAACCAAGCCTATCACACCATGACCTTGCTTTTTCTCACTCATGTTGGATTAACAGTCAGTATTTATTTGTGCCTGTACCACAATACAACTCTGGAAAAAATTAAGAGACCTTCACATCAAATCCCTGTCATGGGCAGCCCATTCTCCAGACCTGAACCTCATTGAAAACCTCTGGAATGTAATAAAGAGAATGGTGGATAGTCACAAGTCATCAAGCAAAGAAGAACTGCTTAAATTTTTGAGCCAGAAGCCGTGTGAAAGATTGGTGGAAAGCATGCCAAGACGCATGAAAGCTGTTTTTAAAAATCATGGTTATTCCACAAAATATTGGTTTCAGAACTCTTCCTGAGTTAAAGCATTAGTATTGTAGTTTCTAAATGATAATGAACTTGTTTTCTTTGCATTATTTGAGGTCTGATAGCACTGTTTTTTTTTTAATTTTTACCATTTTTCTTTGTCAGAAAAAAAATCCAGAATTTATTGCTTGGAAATTCGGAGACATGTTGTCAGAAATTTATAGTCTAAAATAACAATTTACATTTTACTCAAAAATCTACCTATAAAGAGAAAAATCAGACAAACTGAACATTTGAAAGTGGTCTATTAATTTTTGCAAGAGATGTATTATCCAAAACTATTTTGATTAGGAAATGTGCCCTCCTGCCTGCACAAAAATATTGGCACTAACGATTTTGAAATATGGCCTCCTAACTGCCACACAGTATTAGCCCAAATGATTTTTGGTCTAGTGTGTTATGCATCAGGTTCCCACTTCTGCACAGGAGGAACCGCAAGCCTTGGTTTCTGCAGTCTCCCATTCAGTCTCGACCACAGAGGAGGCTGCTCAGCAAAGGCATTGATCCTAGCATCATGCTCAAGATAGTGCTGTCAGGTTGGTTGCTGCTGCCACCTCTGGATCAGCTTTAGCAATCTGCACTAGCCAGCAGCGTGCAGCTCCAGAGGCTAAGTCCTTTTTGCAGCCTACTGAGCATGCCCGTGGGATGACCTCTCATTGGAGGTCGGAGGTCACATGCTCAGGTCCTCAAGCAGCTCGGATTGGACCATCACGAAGGTCCCAGAAGGGCGCTGCTATAAAAGCTATAACCTCTCGGCCATGCGCTAGTATAGACTCTTTATGCTATTTGTGTGAGTGATGATGGATGCATGAAACTGGTGATTGACTCAATATAACACCCCTCCCTTGGATACGCATGTTTGTAGGGTTTAGGGTTTAGAGTCAGCGCCTAGTAGTGGCATTGTCTACACTAGAGTTGAGCGACTTTGGTCGGATCGGGTTTCATGAAACAAAATTTGTTTCAGATGAAACTCGTCCTACTAGGGCAAAAAAAGTCAGAGTTTCGTCCGAAACCCGACCCCAGTGCAAGTCAAAGGATAATAAAAGTCGGCATTGAGCGGATGAATGTCATCCACTCAATGCCGACTTTTATTCCCCATTGACTTGCATTGGGATCGGGTTTCGGGCGAAACTCTGACTTTTTTTGCCTAGTCGGACAAGTTTCATCTAAAACAAATTTTGTTTCATGAAAACCGATCCGACCAAAGTCGCTCAACTCTAGTTTATACGCCACTGTGCTTCCAGTTCTATGCATGACTCTTAGCGCCAAGTTGTGCCATCCAGCACAAGGCACTATTGTACCGCATCAACTGCAGTGCCTATCAGAGCAGCACCGTGTGCACTTCTGTATTATTATAGTGCGCTTTCCAGTCCTAAGTCTAGGCTGGTTACTGGCGTCCACCAGTGCGGCACTGTATGCACTTTAGTGCGGAATCCCTTTAGTTAGTCCTCCCTGGCACTGCAGCTGCGGCGCCGAGTGCTGGTGAGTCTACAGGGACTCCGACCTTGTGTCTTGGGGCAGAGTCCTGTGACTTTACCCCAGTGCTCACTTCGCCGAGCACTGTGAGCTTAGCAGGCTTCGGCATCTATATTCAGAGGTAGTGCGGCTCTGTGAAGCAACAGAGTCCGCCCTTGTATACACCGAGTGACATTAAGCCACGTGTGTTCATTTATTATACCGCCATATAGTGTCTGCCATTACAGAGCAGCAGTTACCATCTCTGGACAGTGGACCCCGCGCTGTGAACGCACCTAAATATCTTCTTTATTATTTGGTGCGCTCCGCCAGCCCTAACATAGTGTCTGCATCATCAGTAGTTTCTCTACCAGTGTGTGCTTGTACTTACACATTCTGAAATCCCTCTCCAGTGATGGAAGTAATGATTTTACATTGGCCTTGTAGCGGGGATCCAGCAGGGTAGCAACATAGTAATCTGCACTGGTAACAATACGGGTAACTCAGCGGTCGTTGAGCAGGCACAGCAGCATGTATTGGCTCAAATATGCCAGAGTGCCCATAGGCAATTTCCATGTGTCTTCTATGGGAGGTGTATCATCTGGGCTCTCTCTATCCCACAAGCCATGCTTCAGTGATGCCAGTGAGCTGCTCTTAGTGCCACCCTTCTGTAAGTATGGTTGTTCCTCCTCATCCTCATCACCCTCCCAAACTGTCCCCTGGCAGTACAGTTGGGTACATTGCAATTTTCCTTCTGTGGCACCACCTCATCCATCATGGACTGAATTGTTTTTTCAGCAGGCATATATATGGTATAGTAACACTGATGATAGCATCATTAGTGCTGGCCATATTCAGGGAATATTAAAAGCAGCACAACACAGCACACAAATCCAGTATGGAGGCACACTCATTGGTGTTGAAGTGGTGTTTTGCACAGAGCGACTCAGCTGTGCATGCTGCAGCTGAAACTTCACTATTACCTTCTGCTACTCACACAGTCTCTTCACCATATGCAAGGTGGAGTTCCACCTTGTTGGTACGTCGCATGTCATCTGGTGAGTGGGAAGGCAGAAATGACGTTGCAGTGCAGACAGGCGAGCAGCAGCGGGGTGAGAGCACCAAAAGTGCGCACACTGCCTACACTTTCGGCAGCAGCAGCACTGACATATGAGGGTGGTTGTTTAGGAAGCTCTGTACCACCAAGTTCAGCACATGTGCCAGGCAAAGGATGTGCATCAAACCGGCTAGACCCATAGCTGCTACAAGATTTTGACCATTATCACCCACCACCAAGCCAAGCTTGGGGTTCACTGACATCAACCACTCATCTGTCTGCTGTTTGATCCCCATACACAGCATATACCAGTATGTATATGAACTATCATGTTATTTAAGGGTCAGGATTGATTGTATGACCATATTGGCACTGGATATTATAGTCTTTTTTCTCCTTGCTTACACTACACTAGTATTATTGGATATACTGTATGTATTCATCTTTTGCATCTATTGGTTGCACTTGCATCTGTATAGAGCTGTAAACTGGAATTATTATTGAAGAGTTTTTGCTATGCTAGTGCCAACACTATGGATTCTGTATGACTTTTGTGTATGAGTATCTGTTCCTTGTGCCTGTGCTATAATAATATGAATTTATTATGATATTACCCGGGGTACTCACCTATTGATATTGTACCTGTGGTATCTCCCCTATTTTTAATCAATATTTTAATCATTAAAAAAAAATACTATCTTTGTGGTACCTTAGTCTGTTCTTTGGTGTTATACTATTTAGATTAATACTATACTATAATATTTTAGATTAATTTAGATTAGTAACACCTCTGAAGAAGTAAAACAATAAAAAATGCTGGAGTGGTGCTTTAAAAAAATGTGCCACTATGACAGGTCTAGTAAAACGAAAAATAAGAAATAAAAGTATGACATAATCAGTATCATCTCTTGAAAAAAGTTACTAGTGGTTGCAATCACACCCATTAAAGAGCCCATAGCAGTGTCAACCATGGTGCTGAAATGAATTTACTTTCTGGTTCTGTGGAATGACAACAGGTATATTAGCTCTGCCAATGCTTCTGATAGATTAAGATAGTGAGGCGGGTGACTTCAATGCTTCTTTGAAATAACCGTGCTCATAAATCTTTCAATACTGTGAACTGTTTATGTGTGTAACCAGATTGGAGAGAAGCAATAGATAAATGACTGCAACAATAGATCATCATTATAGTGGCTACAAGCTGTCATTTAGTCACCAGGTGATCTCTAGAGCATGCCTGTGTATAGCTATATGCACACAATTTGCTTCTGCCTCCCTCTCCTTTGTGCTTGTCAATCTTCTAATTCCTTCCGTGGTCACAAGTCTCTCTTTTTTCATTTAGCAGACACATAAACTTGATTTGTCTGTTGATATCATTTAACAAGATGGAGCAATGGTTCTTCATAGTAAGACTTCTTTTCTTTTGAAAAGTAGCAGTAGTTTCTGCAGCAAGAAAAAAAAATATTTAGAGCACACCTGTCATTTCAAGTGATTTTTAGGAATAAACTTACTTGTATGTATAAATGAGGAATAACACTTTATCTGGCCATTACATTGTCTCCTCTGAAGGCACTACCTCCAAGTTTTGGTTGTGTCTAAGTTAGTCAGTAGAAACCAGCTGCCATGATGTCTCCCGTACACAGCACATACAGACATGAGTGATTCGATTCGTGCTCACAAGTCTATATGAATATATGTAGAATTAGGCCGGGGTCACACTTGCGAGAAACTCGCACAAGTCTTGCATGTCAATACCCGGCACTCGGGTCTGGAGCACTCAGCTGCATAGAAATACATGCAGTTGCACACTCCGGTCCCGAGTTCCGGCGTCAGTGCCGGGTATTGATATGCAAGACTTTTGCGAGTTTCTCACAAGTGTGACCCCGGCCTTATAGTGCAGCAACATAAGTCCTACTTGTCTCCATTTGTTATTTTCAACTAGGCGGGATAAGCAAGAAATTAGACCAGTAATACTTTTTGTAAGTATGAAGATTTCTTTTTTTTTACATAAATTCATATCATTTAATGTTGCTGTGCAGAATTTTATTAATTTAACCTTTTGTTAACTATTGTTACCATATTGACTCCTTTTTTCACATTTCTACAGCACTACTATGCTTCTTTGTAGGGTTGAGCCGTACTTCTATACGAGAAAGATATTTGAACAAATTATAAAAAAGCATGTATGTAAGTACTGTAGGGATGTGACTCACTAAAGTGAAGCGGGAGACAGGTTCTTCCAAAGTTCGTGAGGTTTATTTCTGTCATAAACCATAAAACAGCGTATCACCAAAAATAGCCTCTAGCTTAGGCAAACAAAACATAACCGTTCGTGGTTGCAGACTCAGACCGCGAGTCTCAGCACATGCTGGGAGGTGTAGTCCTCCCCACATACAGCTGCCTGGTTCAGGAGCAGGTCACATTATAAGGCTGTAGCCACACCCACGTTCCCAGCAGCTGACTGGTCACCTGACTGTGACCTCACCACAGGTCCTTCAAACAAAAACAATAACAATATCTGGTATGCTTTACTTCTGCCTTACATTATGGAGATAAGCCATTTATGAGACACATATCTCCCATCAATTACACGACCCTTAGCCCTGCCACAGTACTTAGATAAGAATATAGTAATTAACCAGACCCAGCATTCGTTTGCCAGACTAATAATAATGATGATAAATTTTATTTCTATAGCGCTGACATATTCCGCAGCACTTTACATTTCAGAGGGGATTTGTACAGATGATAGACATTACAGCATAATAATAATCACATAGATCATAACAGATACCAAGAGGAATGAGGGCCCTGCTCGCAAGCTTACAGTCTATGAGGAAAAAAGGGGAGACACGAAAGGTGGGTGGTAACAGTTGCCCTGATTGTATGGACCAGCCATAATGTTAAGTATGTAACAGTACAGACACAGAGGGCTAATGGATGCATAAAGCATGTGGGAAAATGATGCGGGGAACCTGGTTATGGTAAAACTTTTGACTGTGCCACACAGGGATAGTTACAGTCATGGCCAAAAGTATTGACACCCCTGCAATTCTGTCAGATAATACTCAGTTTCTTCCTGAAAATGATTGCAAACACAAATTCTTTGGTATTATTATCTTCATTTAATTTGTCTTAAATGAAAAAACACAAAAGAGAATAAAGCAAAAAGCAAAACATTGATCATTTCACACAAAACTCCAAAAATGGGCCGGACAAAAGTATTGGCACCCTCAGCCTAATACTTGGTTGCACAACCTTTAGCCAAAATAACTGCGACCAACCGCTTCCGGTAACCATCAATGAGTTTCTTACAATGCTCTGCTGGAATTTTAGACCATTCTTCTTTGGCAAACTGCTCCAGGTCCCTGATATTTGAAGGGTGCCTTCTCCAAACTGCCATTTTTAGATCTCTCCACAGGTGTTCTATGGGATTCAGGTCTGGACTCATTGCTGGCCACCTTAGAAGTCTCCAGTGCTTTCTCTCAAACCATTTTCTAGTGCTTTTTGAAGTGTGTTTGGGGTTATTGTCCTGCTGGAAGACCCATGACCTCTGAGGTAGACCCAGCTTTCTCACACTGGGCCCTATATTATGCTGGAAAATTTGTTGGTAGTCTTCTGACTTCATAATGCCAAGCACACGGTCAAGCAGTCCAGTGCCAGAGGCAGCAAAGCAACCCCAAAACATCAGGGAACCTCCGCCATGTTTGACTGTAGGGACCGTGTACTTTTCTTTGAATGCCTCTTTTTTCTCCTGTAAACTCTATGTTGATGCTTTTGCCCTAAAAGCTCTACTTTTGTCTCATCTGACCAGAGAACATTATTCCAAAATGTTTTAGGCTTTTTCAGGTAAGTTTTGGCAAACTCCAGCCTGGCTTTTTTATATTTCGGGGTAAGAAGTGGAGTCTTCCTGGGTCTCCAACCATAAAGTCCCTTTTCATTCAGATGCCGACAGATAGTACGGGTTGACACCGTTGTACCCTCGGACTGCAGGGCAGCTTGAACTTGTTTGGATGTTAGTGGAGGTTCTTTATCCAACATCCGCACAATCTTGCATTGAAATCTCTTGTCAATTTTTCTTTTCCGGCCACATCTAGAGAGGTTAGCCACAGTGCCATGGGCTTTAAACTTCTTGATGACACTGCAAACGGTAGACACAGGAACATTCAGGTCTTTGGAGATGGACTTGTAGCCTTGAGATTGCTCATGCTTCCTCACAATTTGGTTTCTCAAGTCCTCAGACAGTTCTTTGGTCTTCTTTCTTTTCTCCATGCTCAATGTGGTACACACAAGGAATCAGGACAGAGGTTGAGTCAACTTTAATCCATGTCAACTGGCTGCAAGTGTGATTTAGTTATTGCCAACACCTGTTAGGTGCCACAGGTAAGTTATAGGTGCTGTTAATTACACAAATTAGAGAAGCATCACATGATTTTTCGAACAGTGCCAATACTTTTGTCCACCCTCTTTTTTATGTTTGGTGTGGAATTATATCCAATTTGGCTTTAGGACAATTCTTTTTGTGTTTTTTCATTTAAGACAAATTAAATGAAGATAATAATACCAAAGAATTTGTGTTTGCAATCATTTTCAGGAAGAAACTGAGTATTATCTGGCAGAATTGCAGGGGTGTCAATACTTTTGGCCATGACTGTAGGTTAATGTGTTGAGGTGGTAGGCCAGTCTGAATAAATGCGTTTTCAGGGCACGCTTAAAATTGTAAGGATTGGGGACTAATCGTATTGACCTGGGAAGTGCATTCCAAATAATTGGTGCGTGTATAGTCTTGGAGACGGGAGTGGGAGGTTCTGCTTATTGAGGATGCTAACCTCAGGTCATCAGCAGAATGGAGGGCGCGGGTAGGGTGGTAGACTGAAATGAGGGAGGAGATGTAGGGTGGTGCTGAGCCATGGACAGCCTTGTGGGTGAGGGTAATAAGTTTGTAATGGATACTAGAGTGGATGGGTAGCCAGTGTAATGACTGTCACAAGGTAGAGGCATCGGTGTAATGATTGGCGAGGAATATGATCCTGGCTGCAGCATTTTAGACAGATTAGAGGGGGGAGAGTATGGTAAGAGGGAGACCGATTAGAAGAGAGTTACAATAGTCTAGATGAGAATGAATAAGAGAAACAGTAAGATTGTTTGCAGAATCAAAAGTAAGAAAAGGTTGAATTCTAGAAATGTTTTTGAGGTGCAGATAACAAGAGCGAGCCAGTGATCAGATGTGGGGGTCAAATGAAAGTTCAGAGTCAAGTAAGACCCCAAGACAGCGGGCATGTTGCTGGGGAGTAATAGTGGAACTACACACAGAAATGGCAATGTCGGGTATGGGTACATTAGTAGAGAGAGGAAACACAAGGAGTTCAGTCTTTGACAGGTACAGTTTCAGATAGAGTGAGAACATGATGTTAGACACAGCGTTTAGACAATCGCTGGTGTTTTCTAAAAAGGCAGGCATGATGTCAGGAGAAGCATATAATTGCGTGTCATCAGCATAGAGATGGTACTGGAAACCAAATCTACTGATTGTTTGACCAATAGTATACAAAGAGAAGAGGAGGGGGCCTAGGACTGATCCTTGAGGAACCCAAAAGTAAGGGGAAGATGAGGGGAGGAGGAACCAGCAAAAGATACAGTAAAGGAGCGGTCAGAGAGATAGGAGGAAAACCAGGAGAGAAAGGTGTCCTTGATGCCAATGGAACAAAACATGGTGAGAAGGCGCTGATGATCCGCAGTGTTGAATGCTGCAGAGAGATCCAAGAAAATTAGCATGGAGTAGTGACCATTAGATTTAATTGTTAGTAGATTATTAGTGACTTTAGTGAGGGCAGTTTCAGTAGAGTGCAAAGAGCGGAAACGGGATTGGAGAGGGTCGAGAAGCGAGTTATCAGAGAGATAGCGGATCAGACGAGAGTGGACCGGGCGTTCCAGGAGTTTAGAGATGAAGGGAAGATTAGAGACAGGTCTATAGTTAGCGGTACAGATTTAGTCGAGGGATGGTTTTTTAAGTAGTGGATGTATGATGGCATGCTTAAATGAGGAGGGAAAAATACCAGAAGAGTGAGAGAGAGGTTAAATATTTTAGTTAGGTGAGTGGTGACAGCAGGGGAAAGGGACTGGATGAGATGTGACAGAAATGGGTCACTGGTGCAAGTGGTTGGGCGAGAAGATGCAAGGAGCCTGCTTACTTCTTCTTCTGTGACTGGTTCAAAATCAGAGAGTGAGCTAGATGCAGTGGGGGAGGGAGGACAGTGCATGGTATGAGGTGATTGGGAGATAATTTCCTGTCTGATATGATCAATTTTTTCTTTGAAGTAATTGGCCAGATCGTCAGCTCAAAGCTCTGTGGTCGGGGCCTGCACTCTTGGGTTGAGCAGGGACTGAAAAGTGTCAAAGAGGCGTTTAGGGTTATTGGATAGTGAGGTGATGAGGGTGTTGAAATAGGTTTGTTTGAAGAGGTGAAGGGCAGTGTTGTATGTTCTAAGCATAAACTTAGAATGGATAAAATCTTCGTGTAGACTGGATATTCTCCACAGACGTTCGGCGCACCTGGAGCACGGCTGCAGGAAACGTGTTTGTAGGGTGTGCCAGGGTTGTCGCCGTCTGTGTCGTGTTTTTCTATGTAAAGGAGGAGCAAATTCATCCAGGGCACTTTGAAGTGTTTCATTGTAATGCTTCAGTGCAGAATCAGGACATGAGAAGGAGGAGATAGGGGCCAATGAAGACTGCAAGACTAATCTAACTAATATAAATAAAATCACACACCAAAATGATGAAAAAGAAATGCAATAGTGAAATGTTGAAATAAGAAAATTAAATTATTTATCAAAATAAAACTCCAAAATGTGTATAATAATGACATGATATAATTCTACCATGTTATGAAAATGAATGTGAATTTTTTCAAGCAGAATATCATTATATAAAAAAATTATATTAAAAAATTGTTTTATTTTTTATATAGTTATGGTGTTGCAATTATTATAATTTTTTTTTTAAATCCTTATTTCAACACCTTACAGGTGAAAACACAGTACAAGCATTTATAAATGAATATGAATGCCTCCCATTAAATGGAAAACATTCTTACAAGGCAACATAATCAAGGAACTTTTAATACACTAGCCGCAAAAAAAAAACCCTTGCTGAAATACCTTATGCAATGATTATATCAAATATATGTATTATTAAAACATACAAAGTTTACACTATGTTTTTCAATATTAATGTTAAATTACACAAATGTAACATGGCATACATATAATACTGCTCTTTAGGCCGGGGTCACACATGGTAGAAACTCGGATGAGTCTCGCATCTCAATACCCGACACTGCTGCCGGCACTCGGGAGCTGAGCGTGCACTGCATAGAAAAACATGCAGTCGCACGCTCCACTCCCGAGTGCTGGTGGCAGTGCTGGGTATTGAGATGCGAGACTCATCCGAGTTTCTCTCGTGTGTGACCCTGACCTTAAACTCAGTTTAATATTGATCCACATTGCTCTCAAAAAGCTTCTTGATTGCATACTCGGCTTCAGACGTGGCTTGCAAAAGGTTATAACATTTCATTTATCATAATGTTCCGGTGGCTTTTTGAAGAGGATTGTTTCTGCACAGAGAAAAAAAACACAAAAAAACACTCTTTTGTTCCATATGAGACCATGGTGAGTTAGTTACAAGGTATAAGCTATAACAAGTAAGCAACAGCTGCACATTTTCACAGATAAAACACTAGCAATTATTTAATCCATACTCATAGAAAAAGATATACATTTTTTCTCTTCATACATTTTTAATCAACTTTCAGAGAAGTTAGGGTTAAAAAGTTAAAAGAAAGACATGCAGCCACACACTCCAGTCCTGAGTGCCAACGGCAGTGCCGGGAATTGAGATGCGAGACCCGTGCGAGTTTCTCGCAAGTCTGACCCCGGCCTTATGTGTGAAATAAACTTGTGTATACTAATTCATCATTGACTGTACATGAGTCAATAGTGTGATGCAGCAACAAAACTGGCAAACAGTGCTAGGATGTATTAATTGAAGCATAGTGCAGATCACGTAAAGTCATTATCCCCTCTACTCCTCCTTGGTCAAGCCTCATCTGGAATACTGTGTCCAGTTCTGGGCACCACATTTTAAAAAAGACATTGAAAAACTGGAGCAATTTCAGAGAAGAGCTACCAGGATGGTGAGCGGACTGCAAAGTATGTATTACTAGGAAGAGTTAAAGGATCTGGGAATGTTTAGCTTGCAAAAAGAAGGCTCAAATGAGACTAAGGGTACCGTTACACCTAGCGACTCACCAGCGATCCCGACCAGCGATATGACATGGTCAGGATCGCTGGTGCATCGCTAGGTGGTCGCTAGTGAGCTGCCACACAGGCAGATCTCACCAGCGACATCGCTGGGGACGGGGATCGCTACTTACCTGTCAGACGAGGCGATCCTGCGTCCTCCCACCCGGCTCCACGCATCGCTCATCGTCACAGCAGGAAGCGCCGCAGGAAGTGGCCGACGAGGAATGATCCAGGAGCTTCTCGCGCGATCAGCGATAATCAGCGGGGGAGCGGGTCGGAGGTAAGTATCACATGCAGCTATATCACTAGCAATATCGCTGCAACGTCACAAAATCGGTGACTTTACAGCAATATTGCTAGCGATATCGCAGTGTGTAATGGGGGCTTTAATAGCGATATACAAATATCTGAAGGGATATCAGATTGTAGAGAGATCATTACTATTTTCATTTGCACATGGAAATGTGGAACCCCAGGAGTCCGTTTTCCACAGTGTCATTGCCTCCCTCCCGAGGGGGATGATGACATGCCTGGAAGCAGAGAGGAGTTCCCTGATCAGGTAATCACTACACACAACACTTGTTCTATTCCAGACCAGAAGGGGGAGCTCTGAAAACTGTTTTAGGGGAGCTTACAGCAAGTTCTGGGCTGGGGAGGAGTTAGTGAGTTGAGCCTGGGAGCAAGAAGGAGCAGGAAGCATGAAGGAGCTGCTCCCCAGACTAAAGTGGAGAGAGGAAGGGAGAAAGAGCTAAGAAAAGCCTGGGGAAGTGGAGCTGTAAAGAAGCTCACCCCAGGTCAGTGCACTGGACACTGGACACCGGAGTCCATGACTGTCTGGGAATGACAGTTTCAGTAGCCAAATCTGGAGAGCAGGAGACTGCAAGCTTCTGAATTCACCAAAGCCCCTGAGACACAGCAGCATACGAGAGCCTGGAGCTGCCATAGAGGAAGAGGCTTGAGCTGCCTGCCATAAGGGCAAGTACTAAGGACTGTAGAGAACAGAGGACCGAGTATAGCTTCAAGATGCAGGGACCTCAGACACTAGAGCAGAAAGGAGTCCTCCAACAACACGTGGTTCAAGGGACTCTGATCTGCTTTCAGGCTGCTGGATCTCCATTTCCATCTGTACCAGTGCTTCAGTCTGCACCTCAAGCCTTCAGTAAAGGTAAAAGGAACAGTAACTCATGTGTCTGCAGTTATTGATCACACACGTATCCCTGCACTACAGTTTTCCACCATCCTGCACTTACACTGACCTTGGCTTAAGCTCTGCCTGTGGAGAGCTGCTCCAACTCTGCTGCATCATCACAAGCCACAGCATTCTGTACAAGCAGCGTCGGCTAACACCTTTATTGCCGAGAACCTCATCAGTTCTTATTTTACATTGACACTCAGGGCCACGGACCGGGTCCCTGCTGCCGTGACACATCCATTTAAGACACCGGCCCGGTACCGAGTAACCCACAGCCCTGAGGGGGTGTTCTAGAAACTCTAGAAGCAATGGAATGAAATTGAAATGGAGAAGATTCAAATTAGATACTCTAAAAAAAACTTTTTGACAGCGAGGATGATGAATGAGTGGAACAGGCTGCCTTGAGAGGTGATGAGTTCTCCTTCAATGTAAGTCTTTAAACAGAGGCTGGACAGACATTTGTCTGAGATGGTTTAGTGAATCTTGCATTGAGCGGGAGGTTGGTGTCACGGCCCCCGTCGCACCCCGCTGTACTCACCTGCCCGCTCCCGCGCCGTGGTCCTCCTCTCCCCGTCAGCCGTGGTGTCCTGTTACTGGCCAGCGGCCTGCGACATTGTTGCATGCTTTGCGCATGCGCCGTAGGCCGCGTCCTGCCTCCTTTTCTTATGCTCCGGCGGTGCCCTGACCTGGAAGCACCGCCGGACCAATGGGGGCCGCTCCCAGGCTATTTCAGGCCGCCCTCCTGTAACGGAGGCGCCTGATCGTCGTGTCCTTTCCTGCAAGCTACGCTCCCGTTCCCTTGTCCTGTGCTCGGTGCCCAGTCATTACTTCTCCCTGTGCTTCCTTCCACAGTCTGCCCGTACCTGACTCCTGTCGTCCTACTCCGGTCCTGTGTCCTCGCTCCGTCCTGCATGCCTGTGCTTGCCTCTAGTCTACCTAATCCAGTCCCGTGTCCTTGCTCTGTCCGGCTGTCCATCACCAGTCTCTCCACCCTAGGCCTCACGCTGTCTTTGTGCTCGTGGTCCTACTCCAGTCTATCCCGAGGCGCCCCTCTTGGTATCGGCTGCTGTGGCATTTGAACCCCTGGGCCTGCTCCTAATGGTCCCTGTATAGGGGTCAGCTCCACCTGGTTTCCCGCCCGGGGGCCCCTCTGTGCCACGGTCCAGAGGGTCTACTCCTGGAGTCCTGCCTTGCCTAGCGGAACACTAACAGTTGGATACGCTGACATTTGAAGTCCCTACCAAGTCTAGAATTCTATGATTCTATGAATAAATTGATTCTAATCACATGAAAGTAGGCCAACATTTTTCTGAAGTAATATGGCCAAGAAGTAGCTGAAAAGAATAAATATATAGTCACCTCTGTCCCTCACATATCCCTGCTTGCATAGTTCTCTGCTTGTTTTTTATTTATTTGCCAAGGAATATATTTTGGTCTACACTTCACTGATGATGTCATAACATACAGTATGTTACTCCATGAACTCATGAAGTACAACATTGCCATGACGAAAAGCACATCATGATGTTATAATCAATACCTAGCTGTTGCCAAAAGACAACTCGAGCCAAAGCCATGCCATAGGCAAAGAATGAAGAACTGGCAGAGAGGTGCAGAGGAGGGAACAGTTAGATAGTGCAGTAACATAAAATATTTTATAGTGCATTAACACTTTCAAGACCTATTTATTTATTATTCTTTGGGTAAAGGAGACTTCAAAAGTATAAAAAACTGATTTTTATTGGCAATCCATGCACTTTTGATTTGCATTTCATTTCTAACAAATCTGAAGCAAATTCAGTTTGCGAGCAACTTTAAAGGGAACCTGCCACTTGAAAAAAAGCAATTAACCTGCAGATATAGGGTTAATCTGCAAATCAATACAGTAGCTTTCTGAACCATCTAGGTTTCTGTACTTAGAGTCCCACCACTGGAGAAAGTTAAGTTTATTCCTCCCAGCAGCATTTGGGTTACAGGCACATGGGTTATGCTGGTGTAAGGGGGTGACGTTGCTATGGACTGTAGAGACAAGCTGCCGCTTTAAGAGACAGCACCCCCCTTGGATAGAGCAGTGGGACAGTCTGCTCTTCCCTGCAGTAAAGACTGGTTGGTTTCTTCTGCCAGAACTGAGAGGAGAGGGGCTGCTTTTCTGTGAGAGAGAGGGAGCCGAGAATTCAGCAGGAATGAGACGTGCCTGAGCTGTGAAGGAAAGACTTTGTCAACTCTTCTGTGATAACAAGGTGGCTTTCCTGTGTTGCCATGAGGAGCTACGAAGAAAAGACAAGAAAGGAATCCAGAGGAGGGAATCCACCGTTTCTTGGAGCCTCACTGGACCTGCACACAAGGAAAAGACCACATTGCACAGAGCTTCCAGGAAGAAGTGCGCCCCATCTTGCAAAGCTGCAGGGGCCCCTGGGATTGGACTGAGACACCAACGCTACTGTGAGTGTTAACACTTTCTGTGCACATGCTAGGGTTTTCGGATAGGCTGCAATAGGTAGAGCACGGCAGCCGTGTGGCCCGGGTAAGAGGCCAGATAGGCTACAGTTAGTGTAGCATCATACTTTACTTTACTGTGTTGTCTTGCCATTTGGATAAATACACTGAGCAGTGATAGTTGGTGCACCATGCATTGTGACGGCCCAGCTAAAGAATAACATTATTGTATATTGTCTATTTTCATTGCATACCACTGTTTCTGCATTTTTCTAAACACGGCATTCCTTGCCTCTAAATAATTGAAACCTTTGTTGTTTGAACCTCATCTTGTGTACCGTAGTCTCCCTGCACGGTGGTGGCTTCCCCGGCCATCGCTTCACTGGCATGAGTTCTGTCATTCCTTAGTGCAGTGTTCCCCAACTCTGGTCATCAAGAGCCATCAACAGATCTTGTTTTCAGGATTTCCTTAGTATTGGACAGGTTATGGAATTCTTGCCTGTCCAGGTGATGCAGTTGTCATCTGGGCAATACTAAGGAAATCCTGAAAACATAACCTGTTGGTGGCTCTTGAGGACCTGAGTTGGGGAACACTGCCTTAGTGTATGGAGAGCAGCAGCTGTAACCACACCCCCTACACTACTGGACAGCCGACCTTACTGCTAAACAGCTACTGCTCTATATACAGTGAACCTGCGTCGGTACCACCCGCATGACTGAAAATCGTACACTTCCGGGAGGAATAAATTTCCTCCCATCATCGGGGCTGTCAGTGTGGACACCAGGCAGGTTCAGAATACTATTAATCTGCAGATATGTAGTTAATCTGGGGGTTAAGAACTTTTTTTCACGTGAACTTTTTTTTCATCTCTATTTATGGTATGGGTTAAAAAGTAAGAGTTTTAAGGTTTAAACACCTTAACAACCAGAGATATTTTTGGTTTTGCATTATCATTTTTTGCTCCCCTTCTTCCCAGAGCAATAATTTTTTTTATTTTTTGGTCAAAATGGCCATGTGAAGGCGTGTTTTTTGTGGGACAAGTTGTACTTTTGAACAGCACCATTGGTTTTACCATGTCATGTACTAGAAAATAGGGAAAAAAAAATCCAAGTGCGGAGAAATTGGAAAAAAAGTGCAATCCCACACTTGCTTTTTGGTGGTTTTTTTCATCATGTTCTCTAAATGATAAAACTAACCTGCCATTATGATTCTCCAGGTAATTACGAGTTCATAGACTCCAAACATGTCTAAGTTCTTTTTTATCTAAGTGGTGAAAAAGAATTCCAAACTTTTCTAAAACAAATTGTGCCATTTCCGATACCCATAGCGTCTCCATTAGTGCTGAGCATTCCGATACCGCAAATATCGGGTATCGGCCGATATTCGCGATATCGGAATTCCAATACTGACTTCCTATATTTTTACAATATCGAATACCGGAATCAGGAGTTCCCATAATGCAATGAGCCAGTTGAGGATCTATGATGTCATCATGATGCGTTATAATGCAGTGTGGGCGGTGCGTGGGCGGACTTTTTTTCTCGCTACGCTGTTCAGCGTTCAAGTCGCGAAATTATGAAAGCCGCGATACCAAATATGTGAATGTTTGATTTTTTTTTATTGTTCTGATTTGAATGGAGTGAAAGGGGGTGATTTGAACGTTTATATTTTTTTATTTACTTTATATTTTAAAAACTTTTTTTTTTACTTTTGGCATTCTTCAGTAGTCTCCATGGGAGACTAGAAGCCACCATAACCTAGTCGGCTCTGCTACATACAGGCGATGATCAGATCACCTGTATGTAGCAGTATGAGGCCGGGGTCACACTGGCGAGGAATACGGCCGAGTGAGAGGCGTTAAAAGCACGCATAGGACACGGACAAATGATTCTCTATGGGTTTGCTCCCAACAGCCGTATATTTCTCGGGCGTATTCTACGGTCCGTGCCAATCGCAGCATGCTGCGATTGTCAGCATACTACGCCCATAATACGCCAATGCAAGTCTATGGGTGTGCAAAAAATACGGATTACACATGGACCACACATGTAACTTGCGAGAAATACGCACCCGGTGTCTTTTAGAAAAGCCGGCAATTCAGTGCGCTATACAGTAAACTCACACTGACAGGTTTAATAAAGAAAGAAAGGATAGATATATACACATTGAATACATATATATATATATATATATATATATATACATACATGTCATTGTGACAAACATATATATATATATTTTTATTTCACAGAGTTCTTCATAGCAGAATAGCCGCTAATTAAATTGCCGGCTTCTATCAAATAATTCCCCAACCCGACATGAAATGACACATGGTTTACATTCAGTAAACCATGTCATTTCAAGTTTTTTTATATGTCCTTGACTAATAATTAGTGAAGGGTTTGTGTGCAAAATTTGGGAGTTGTAGTTGTTATTTTAAGGGGTTAATTCGTTGTTAAAAAATGCGTGGCCTTCCCATTGCCCTATATTGGTGGCGAGTGGGTTAATCTAACAAAGGGTTAATGTCACCATTTGATTGTAAGGTAACATTAACCCTTTGTTAGATTAACCCATTCGCCACCGCTACAGGGCAATGGGAAGGCCACACATTTTTTAACAACAAATTAACCCCTTAAAATAACAACTACAACTCCCAAACTTTGCACACAAACCCTCATCTAATTATTAGTCAGGAACATATAAAAAAACATGAAATGAAATGCTTTACTGAACGTAAACCATGTGTCATTTCATGTCGGGTTGGGGAATGATTTGATAGAACCCGGCAATTTAATTAGCGGCTATTCTGCTATGAAGAACTCTGTGAAATATATATATATATGTTTATCTCAATGACTTGTGTGTGTGTGTGTATTATATATATATACATATACAGTATATATATATATATATATACACTCACTGGCCACTTTATTAGGTACACCATGCTAGTAAGGGGTTGGACCCCCTTTTGCCTTCAGAACTGCCTCAATTCTTCGTGGCAGAGATTCAACAAGGTGCTGGAAGCATTCCTCAGAGATTTTGGACCATATTGACATGATGGCATCACACAGTTGGCGCAGATTTGTCGGCTGCACATCCCTGATGCGAATCTCCCGTTCCACCACATCCCAAAGATGCTCTATTGGATTGAGATCTGGTGACTGAGGAGGCCATTTGAGTACAGTAAACTCATTGTCATGTTCAAGAAACCAATCTGAGATGATTCGAGCTTTATGACATGGCGCATTATCCTGCTGAAAGTAGCCATCAGATGTTGGGTACATTGTGGTCATAAAGGGATGGACATGGTCAGCAACAATACTCAGGTAGGCTGTGGCGTTGCAACGATGCTCAATTGGTACCAAGGGGCCCAAAGAGTGCCCAGAAAAAATTCCCCACACCATGACACCACCACCACCAGCCTGAACCGTTGATACAAGGTAGGATGGATCCATGCTTTCATGTTGTTTACGCCAAATTCTGACCCTACCATCCGAATGTCGCAGCAGAAATCGAGACTCATCAGACCAGGCAACGTTTTTCCAATCTTCTACTGTCCAATTTCGATGAGCTTGTGCAAATTGTAGCCTCAGTTTCCTGTTCTTAGCTGAGAGGAGTGGTACCCAGTGTGGTCTTCTGCTGCTGTAGCCCATCTGCCTCAAAGTTCGACGCACTGTGCGTTCAGAGATGCTCTTCTGCCTACCTTGGTTGTAACGGGTGGCAATTTGAGTCACTGTTGCCTTTCTATCAGCTCGAACCAGTCTGCCCATTCTCCTCTGACCTCTGGCATCAACATGGCATTTCCGGCCACAGAACTGCCGCTCACTGGATTTTTTTTCTTTTTCGGACCATTCTCTGTAAACCCTAGAGATGGTTGTGCGTGAAAATCCCAGTAGATCAGCAGTTTCTGAAATTCTCAGACCAGCCCTTCTGGCACCAACAATCATGCCACGTTCAAAGGCACTCAAATCACCTTTCTTCCCCATACTGATGCTCGGTTTGAACTGCAGGAGATTGTCTTGACCATGTCTACATGCCTAAATGCACTGAGTTGCCGCCATGTGATTGGCTGATTAGAAATTAAGTCTTAACACACAGTTGGACAGGTGTACCTAATAAAGTGGCCAGTGAGTGTATATATATATATATATATATATATGCATTCTATGTGTCTATATCTATTATTTCGTTTCTGTTAGAAACCCTGTCATAGGGCTCCATTATATGTTCATTTTACAAGGCGGCGAGAAAATCTCGCCATACGGATTGCATAAGGATGCCATATGGATTACATACGGATACTGACATGCGCAAAATATGCAACCACACCTTGCTTACGGATGACATACGGAGCCCTATTTAGGCGTCAGTCATCCGTATTACGCATGTAAAATACGGACCGTATTTTGCGTCGGTTAGTGTGACCCCGGCCTTACTCACTTGCTATGAGCGACAACTACCAGGCGACTCTCATAGCAATCCAGCAGTGACAGCCATAGAGGTTTCCAGGAGACCGCTAGTTGTCATGCCAACCTATTGGCTTTCTGGCCCGATGGCTGGAAGCGCGCATTAAATGCCGCTGTCAGAGTTATACATTTTTTTAAAAATAAAAAGCAATAAAAGTTCAAATCACAATCCTTTTGCCTCATTCCAAATAAAACTATAAGAAAAAAATAAAAGCTACACATATTTGGTATTGCCGTGTTCAGAATCGTCCCATCTATCAATATAAAAAAAGAAACTACCCGATCGGTAAACAGCGTAACAAGAAAAAAATTCTAAACACCAGCCCCAAATCATGAAAAATGGAGATGCTCCAGGTATCAGAAAATGACTCCTTTTTTTAACCACACCTGAACATCTTCGGTGTCTATGAGCTTGAAATTACCTGGAGAATCATAATGGCAGGTTACTTTTAGCATTTAGTAAACATGGTAAAAAAAAAAAAAAAACAAGTGTCGAATTGCACTTTTTTTGCAATTTCACGGCACTTGGAATTTTTTTCCCATTTTTCAGTACACGACATATTAAAACCAATCATGCCACTCAAAAGTACAACTTGAAAAAATGAAACCCTCACATGGCCATTTTGACCAAAAAGTAAAAAAGTTATGGCTTTGGGAAAAAGGGAGCTAAAAACAAAAATGAAAATACCTCCAGTCATTAAGGGGTTAAGAAAAGACCATTCAAAAATTTTGGGGAGATTCACAAGGAGTGGACTGCTGCTGGAGTCATTGCTTCAAAAGCCACCACACACAGACTTATCCAGGACATGGGCTACAAGTGTCACATTCCTTGTGTCAAGCCACTCATGACAAACAGACAATGCCAGACGTGTCTTACCTGGGCCAAGGAGAAAAAGAGCTGGACTGTTGCTCAATGGACCAAGGTGTTGTTTTCAGATGAAATTAAATTTTGTATTTCATTTGGAAATCAAGGCCCCAGAGTCTGGAGGAAGAGTGGAGAGGCACACAATTCTAACTACTTGAGGTCCAGTGTGAAGTTTCCACAATCAGTGATGGTATGGGGAGCCATGTCATCTGCTGGTGTAGGTCCACTGTGTTTTATGTGTTTTATCGAGACCAAAGTTAGTGTGGTTGTCTACCTGGAAATTTTAGAGCACTTCATGCTTCCCTTTGCCGACAAGCAATTTGAAGATGAAAATTTCACTCTGCAACAGGACTTGGCATCTGTCCATGCTGTCAAATGTACCGACACCTGGTTTGAAAACAAAAGTGTCACTGTGCTTGATTGGCCACCAAACTCACCTGACCTTAACCCCATAGAGAATCTAAGGGGCATTGTCAAGAGGAAGAAGAGAGACATCAGACCCAATAATGCAGACAAGCTGAAGGCTGCTATCAAAGAAACCTGGGCTTCCATAACACCTCAGCAGTGCCACAGGCTGATCGCCTCCATGTGACACCACATTGATACAGTAAGTGGTGCAAACGGAGCCCCGACCAAGCGTTGAGTGCATTTACTGAACTTACATTTCAGTAGGCCAACATTTCGGATTTTAAAATCATTTTTCAAGCTGGTGTTATAAAGTATTCTAATTTACTGAGATAATGACTTTTGTGTTTTCATTGGCTGTAAGCCATAATCATCAACATTAACAGAAATAAACACTTGAAATAGATCACTCTGTCTGTAATGACTCTATATAATATATGAGTTTCACATTTTGTATTGAAGAACTGAAATACATTAACTTTTCGATGATATTCTAATTTTGTGTGAAGCACCTGTATTTGATCCATGTTTGGCCTCACATCAGTATGTAGAATATTTGACATTATAAAGCAATACAGATCAATAATATCCAATAATGTCTGTAAAGTGCTGTGGAATTAATGGCGCTTTAAAAGTGAGTAAAATAATAAGATAATAATAATAATAATAATAATAATAATCAATGTAGTTGTAAATATTACTCTGAGGGAGATAAACACTTACAATAAGCAAATTCCACAGGCACTGGGACCAGTGATCATTGTAAAGTAAAAACAAGAAAAAATCAATATGTTACTATTACATTTTTTAAATAAATAAGAATTTTTTTTTATTAAAACTGTTAAAAAATCCCCAAAATCCCCATTTGTTCTTTTTATAAATCTTCTTAATATTTCATCCCACATGATTAATGCTATTTAAAATATATACAGTGGGTATGGAAAGTATTCAGACCCCTTTAAATTTTTCATTCCTTGTTTCTTTGCAGCCATTTGGTAAATTAAAAAAATGCTAATTTTTTCCTCATTAATGTACACTCTGCACCCTATCTTGACTGAAAAAAAACAGAAATGTAGACATTTTTACAATTTTTTAAAAAAAGAAAAAACTAAGATATCACTTTGTTTATATGTATTCAGTAGTGTTGAGCATTCCGATACCGCAAGTATCGGGTATCGGCCGATACTTGCTGTATCGGAATTCCGATACCGACATCCGATATTTTTTCAATATCGGATACCGGAATCGGAATCGGAAGTTCAAAGTTGATTGATTTGGCAGCCGAAATGACGTCATCATGATGCGCGGTGTGTGCGCATCATGATGCGCCGTCATTTCGGGCCTTCCGGGGGTCTCTGCCGGCCTGCCGGGGGGCTGTGCCAGCCTGCCGGGGGGTTGTGTGGACTGCCCGGGGTCTGTACCGGCCTGCCGGGCGGCTGTGCCGGCCTGCCGGTGGTCTGTGCACCCTGTGGGGGGCTGTGCCGGCCTGCCGGGGGGCTGTGCCGGCCTGCCAGGGGGCTGTGCTGATGTCCGGGGGTCTGTGCAAGCATCGTCCGATGGGACTACAAGTCCCATCTGGCGA
The DNA here is from genome assembly GCF_039654945.1 of Dendrobates tinctorius. Taxonomy (NCBI): domain Eukaryota; kingdom Metazoa; phylum Chordata; class Amphibia; order Anura; family Dendrobatidae; genus Dendrobates; species Dendrobates tinctorius. The sequence goes on along the minus strand of NW_027361858.1, from coordinate 4,856,772 downwards.
TGCCTGCTACCATGACAGTGATTGACACATTAGCCAATGATGGGACAGTAGTAGTCCCATCATCCGGCTAATGTGTTAAATGTTTAAAAAAAAAAAATACTACATACATACTACATACATACTACATGCATGCTACATACATACTACATGCTACATACATACTACATACATACTACATGCATGCTACATACATACTACATGCTACATACATACTACATACATACTACATGCATGCTACATACATATATACTACATACATACTGCATATATACTACATGCATGCTACATACATACTACATGCTACATACATACTACATGCATGCTACATACATACTACATGCTACATACATACTACATACATACTACATACATACTACATGCTACATATATACTACATACATACTACATGCATGCTACATACATACTACATGCTACATACATACTACATGCTACATACATACTACATACATTACTACATGCATGCTACATACATACATACTACATGCATGCTACATACATACTACATGCATGCTACATACATACTACATACATGCTACATACATACTACATACATGCTACATACATACTACATACATACTACATGCATGCTACATACATACTACATGCATGCTACATACATTCTACATGCATGCTACATACATACTACATGCTACATACATACTACATACTACATATATACTACATGCATGCTACATAGATACTACATGCTACATACATACTACATACATACTACATTCATGCTACATACATACTACATGCTACATACATACTGCATACATACTACATATATACTACATGCATGCTACATACATACTACATGCTACATACATACTACATATATACTACATGCATGCTACATACATACTACATGCTACATATATACTACATACATACTACATACATACTACATATATACTACATGCATGCTACATACATACTACATGCTACATACATACTACATACATACTACATGCATGCTACATACATACTACATACATACTACATGCATGCTAAATACATACTACATGCTACATACATACTACATACATACTACATGCATGCTACATACAATACATTCATACAATACATACATAGACATACAGTACATATAACATAGAGTAACATACTTACCAATACTTGTCACATTGTTCCCCAAAGCCATTGTCATCTACGGAATAAATATTAACATAACAAACCACAAAAATACTCACCCATGATCCGAAGCAGTCCACGAGTGTGTCCCACGACGATCTTGGGTAGAGAACTGCAGCATCAGCTGATGCTGTCGCTCTCTACGGGCTGCAGGAATCCAATGACGGAAGGTAGGTATCCTTCCGCACTGTATTCCTCCGCCACTTAAAAAAAAAAAGTCCCTAGTCTCACTTTATGCCATGCTGCAGTTCTCTACCCAAGATCGTCGTGGGACACACTCGTGGACTGCTTCGGATCATGGGTGAGTATTTTTGTGGTTTGTTATGTTAATATTTATTCCGTAGACGACAATGGCTTTGGGGAACAATGTGACAAGTATTGGTAAGTATGTTACTCTATGTTATATGTACTGTATGTCTATGTATGTATTGTATGAATGTATTGTATGTAGCATGCATGTAGTATGTATGTAGTATGTATGTAGCATGTAGTATGTATTTAGCATGCATGTAGTATGTATGTAGTATGTATGTAGCATGCATGTAGTATATATGTAGTATGTATGTAGTATGTATGTAGCATGTAGTATGTATGTAGCATGCATGTAGTATGTATGTAGTATGTATGTAGCATGTAGTATGTATGTAGCATGCATGTAGTATATATGTAGTATGTATGTAGTATGTATGTAGCATGTAGTATGTATGTAGCATGCATGTAGTATGTATGTAGCATGCATGTAGTATGTATGTAGCATGCATGTAGTATGTATGTAGTATGTATGTAGCATGCATGTAGTATGTATGTAGCATGCATGTAGTATGTAGCATGTATGTAGTATGCATGTAGTATATATGTAGTATGTATGATACATGTAGTATATATGTAGTATGCATGTTGCATGCATGTAGTATATATGTTGTATGTATGTTGCATGCATGTAGTATATATGTAGTATGTATGTTGCATGCATGTAGTATATATGTAGTATGTATGTTGCATGCATGTAGTATATATGTTGTATGAATGTAGCATGTATGTAGTATGTAGCATGTATGTAGCATGCATGTAGTATGCATGTTGCATGTAGTATATATGTAGTATGTATGTTACATGTAGTATATATGTAGTATGCATGTTGTATGTATGTAGCATGTATGTAACATGTAATTTTTTTTTTTTTTTTTTTACATTCAACACATTAGCCGGATGATGGGACTACTACTGTCCCATCATTGGCTAATGTGTCAATCACTGTCATGGTAGCAGGCATCGCCCGATGGGACTTGTAGTCCCATCGGACGATGCCTGCACAGACCCCCGAAGCCTGCACAGACCACCGGCAGGCCGGCACAGCCCCCCGGAGCCTGCACAGACCACCGGCAGGCCGGCACAGCCCCCCCGGCAGGCCGGCACAGACCACCGGAGCCTGCACAGACCACCGGCAGGCCGTCACAGCCCCCCGGCAGGCCGGCACAGACCACCGGAGCCTGCACAGACCCCCTGGCAGGCCGGCACAGCCCCCCGAAAGGCCCGTACAGACCCCAGAGAGGCTGTACAAGGCAAAAATAGGGTTTTTCTTATTCCGATACCGGAAGTCCCATAGACTTGAATGGGACTTCCGGTATCGGAATCGGCGATACCGATACTTTTTTTTAAGATCGGCCGATCCATTCCGATCCGATACTTTGAAGTATCGGACGGTATCGCTCAACTCTAGTATTCAGACCCTTTGCTTAGTGTTGAGTAGATGCACCCTTTTGAGCTAGTACAGCCATGAGTCTTCTTGGGAATGATCCAACAAGTTTTTCACACCTGAATTTGGGGATGCTCTGCCATAAAGGCCCAACTGGTGGAGGGCTGTATTGATAGTTGACTTTGTGGAACTTTCTCCTATCACCCGACTGCATTTGTGGAGCTCAGCCACAGTTTTACAGTGATCTTGGGGTTCTTCATTACCTCTCTCACCAAGGCTCTTCTCCTACAATTGCTCAGTTTGGCTGGATGGCCAGGTTTAGGAAGACTTCTGATGCTCCCAAACTTGTTAGATTTAGGGATTATGGAGGCCACGGTGCTCTTAGGAACCTTGAGTACTGCAGAAATGCTTTTGTAACCTTGGCCAGATCTGTGCCTTGCCACAATTCTGTCTCTGATCTCTTTGGCCAGTTCCTTTGACCTCATGATTCTCTTTTGGTCTGACATGCACTGTGAGCTGTGAGGTCTTATATAGACAGGTGTGTGCCTTTTCAAATCAAGTCCTATCAGTTAAATGAAACACAGCAGGAATCCAATGAAGGAGTAGAACCATCTCAAGGAGGATCACAAGGAAATGGACAGCATGTGACTTAAATATGAGTGTCTGAGCAAAGAGTCTGAATACTTATGATAAATGTGATCAATACATTTTCAAAAATTTCTACATTTCCTTTTTTCAGTCAAGATAGGGTGCAAAGTGAACATTAATGAGAAAAAAAAGAACTTTTTTTAAATTTACCAAATGGCTGCAATGAAACAAAGAGTGAAAAATTTAAAGGGGTCTGAACACTTTCCGTACCAGCTGCATATATGGAAAACAATTTCATAGTTCCTGTTTTTGTCATCTTGGCTAAATAAAGAAATAATTCAAATTTGTGTGCCAAAATTATACCAATAGAAAATCTATGAAGATAACAAGGGATCACTGCAACAATCCTGCTGATAAAGTAATATATTTCTTAACTATAAATGAGTCTTTCTGAAGCTGAAATACATATTGATCTGTTATGTATTTATTAAACCAAAGTATCACATGATCAATACATTACTTCATCAATGACAACTTCTCAGATACAAAAAATTGTATGTGAAATCAAAACAGCCCATGCATTTAGGTCATCTAATTTTAAACATTCACATTTGTATATCGGATCTAGCATCCCATGTTCCTCAGTAAACATGTACAAATGCAGAAGAAAAGCCATTGTCAGGCAATGAAAATTGCGCTTTCTGCTCCTCAGGCCACATGATTGAATGAAAAACACATGTTGCTTGAGTTGAAGTAACAGCCAGTGTCTGATACATGTTAACAATAAATAGTTCAGCAGGTATCAGCTGTCATGTTGTTAGAGTTGGCAGATTGAACTAAATAAAATAAAAGATAAAGTGCAATCACAACCCAGGGTCCAACTTGCAGAGATGTTACCTGCTGTTAGTGAGAATAATGCCGGAGCAAAACAGTGAGCTCTACCTAAAGCACACAGTGTTTTCATGCCACACAGTGTGAACTGAACGCAGAGTACTAAGCTTAGTTATTTCACCAAGAGATACTGCACTAAGAGTGCTAAGTGCTAAACCCTTTTCATGTCACAGGGACATAGGCATGTGGCTTAGGCTTGCTCTGCAACAAAACTGTGCTAACCGCACACACAAATGAAGCAGATGCTGAGCCAATAGAAAGAACTCTTATGACGCTAGGTCTGATACCCTGTCGCCTTCACTGAGAAGTACAGCGTAAGGGTTGAGCTTGCTCTGTAACTGGACTGTGCTAACCGCACATGAGACCAAAACAGATGCTAAACCAAGCGGCTAGTTACCCCAGTCCTGAAACGACTGAACCCATGCCTGACCAACACCCAAAGCATGTAGTAGACTAGAGACTCAGGGGGAGAGCCATGGGCACGTAACCGCATAAGTGTACAACCTGCATGCCAATGGGTACAGTCTCAGAACATAAACAGACACATGCAAGTGTGCAGACAGAGAGGTAGAGTACCCACCCACACATCGCAAAAGATAAATTACACTATTGTGCCCGCGTGCACCGCTGAGAGCTATTTATACTCTAGGCTCCACCCCAAACACTCACGCCCAGTTGGTTGAGGATCAATCCGGAGCTACCACATCACTAGAGCAGCTAATGTCAGACCACCAATGGGAGGACGCCACATCACGGACATGCTTAGTATGGTGATCTCTGGACTTAGACCCCAGAGTGCAAGGCTGAACCTGTATATCACTGGTTACCATAGACTTGGTTGGAGAGCCAGCAGCAACCAAACATATGCCATGAGCCTGAGCAAGACACTGAGACCAATGTCTGTCTGAGCAGCAATCGCAGTGGTCAGAGCGGGAGAATCCTGACGGCTAACACATATTCCCTTTAAATGCACTTTAAAAACCAGTTTTCTATTTTAATACATTTTTACATATCAGATACATATTTGTTTCATCATGGCAAATTCAAGCATATTCAGTCTATTTTGAAATTGTAACATGTAATTCAATGTTATATTTGCAAGGCAGTACGTAATGTTCTCTCTTCTCATTATGAAAATTTCCATAGACAGCTCATGTTGTGTGAAGAATGTATTGAGTCCTACATGGGTAACAATGCAAGTAATGAGACCAAATCCAATTTAAGAAAACTGAATGAATAAAGGAAGTTCAGTCTTTCTGCTCACAACCCATTACTTTCAATTGATTTCAGCTCTTCATCACAAAAGGTTTGCAACAAAATAACTTGTGGTTATTTAGTAATAAGTGAAGAAGTGAATTTTGTACTTCCAATAAAGCTGAAAGTAAATAAGTATGTTCATGTTTCAACATGCTCTTCAGCCGATAAAGAAATAAATAAAATACTCAACCTTACATTTCACATTCCTGAGGAACAGGAAGCAAATACTCTTCTCATGCCGAAACTAAACAACTCTTATTTTTATTTTAACTCTATTCATCAAATTGAATTTTCTTTTTGCATTTTAGTTTTTCCCTATCTTCTTCCAAGAGTCATAACTAGGGATGGGCTAGCACTAAAATGCTCGAGTGCTCATTGCTTGGGTTAAGCAAACTGGAATGTTTGGGTGCTCGACCCAAGCAATGAGCCAATGTAAGTCTAAGGGAAAGCTGAGCAATTTTTGCCGCGATCCCTCTGGGGGTCCTTTTAGAGTCTAAAAATATGTGAAATCAATAGGAACAGTGCTCAAATGACATGGGAACATCATGGGGAATACCCCTGGAAGCCATTTCTGACTCATAGTTCACAGCTGTGAACAATGCTGTCAGAGTATTATGCCACTTTTACAGGCAAACACTAAAACATACAAAAACAAAATGGATATTCTTGGGAAATATATTAAGGAACATTCTTTCCAGGGTAATGATTTGTATGTAAGACAAAACATATAACCAAAACAAAAATGTTCCTCCACCACTTGGGCTATGTTCACACGTAGCGTTTTTGATGCATTATTCAACTTTACCTTTGCTTTCAACCAAAACAAATGCATTCACTTGGAAATGTCATTTTAACAGTTTACAACCTTATTTGGCCATGTGGTGTGTGACACATCATCAGACATGTCCTGTTTCATTTATGAAGGAGGGACTCTGAAAGTCACAAAGTCTATTTTTATAGGTCCAGCAGTCGGCCCTCATTTTTCTTAAGAGAGCCATTTTTATTGTTATTATTTACTAGCTGAAGAGCCCGGCGCTGCCCGGGCATAGTAACTAACTACGGTTAGTTATATCAAATTATAATGATTATATATATATATATATATATATATCCAACAATGTAGACCAGCTCACTCCTGTGAACCACCTGGAACCTCAGCTGACCTGGTTAACTCCGTTGTGCCCGGATCTGGATGTAGGAGTCCATCCATACAAATGTGAACAACGTTGTTGTTCATATATATATATATATATATATATATATATATATATATATATATATATAAAGCTGAGTGTATAGTCCCGCGCACTCCGCATAGCCACATTCACTATAATATGCCACATCATCCTGTCAGCCAGAGCCACTGGACTAATACCCCTAATATCCCACATCGTCCCATCAGCCAGAGCCACCGGACTATTACCTATAATATCCCACATCATCCCGTCAGCCTGGGGTCAGAACCAGAGCACTGAGTGGAATTGCCCTAACTTCCATACCAATGATCCCTTTAATAGAAGCCTGGGATGAGAATCAAAGTGTTGAGGGATTTACCCTAACTTCCATCCCGGAGATCCCTTTAAGAGGGGCCTGGGGTCAGAGCCAGAGCACCGAATGGATTTGCCCTGACTTCCATACCAATGATCCCTTTAATAGAATCCTGGGGTGAGAATCAGAGCGCTGAGGGATTTACCCTAACGTCCATACTGGAGATCCCTTTAACCCCTTCCTGACATGAGACGTACTATCCCGTCCATGGTACCCGGGCCCGTATGACCATGGACGGGATAGTACATCTACCGCGATCAGCGGCGCCCACGTGGTGAGCGCCGCTGATCGCGGCCGGGTGTCAGCTGATTATCACAGCTGACACCCGGCACAATGTGTCAGGGGCGGTCTCGGACCGCCCCCGACACGTTAACCCCTTGCACACCGCGATCAAACACGATCGCGGTGTACCGGGGGTTAAAGGGAAGCATCGGCAGGGAGGGGGCTCCCTCCGTGCTTCCCTGAGCCCCCCACGGCAACGCAATGTGCAGCGCTGCTGCGGGGGCTCCTTTCCTCCAGGCCCCCGAATCCAAGATGGCGACGGGGGCCTTCGGGGGCCTGAGGAAGCTGGCTTCCTCAGTGCCTGCAAAGCGCAGGCATGAGGAAGCCTTCTGCAGTGCCTGTGTCAGATCACTGATCTGTCACAGTGATCTGTGATGTGACAGATCAGCGATCTGTCACAGGACAGTGATGTCCCACCTGGGACTATTTAATAAAGTAAAAAAAAAAAAAAAAAAGTGTAAAAATAATTAAAAAAAAATCGCCAAATATATTAGGAAAAAAAAAAAAATATTCCCCCAATAAATCCATTTTTTGGAAATAATAAAAAAAAAACAATAAAAGTACACATATTAGGTATCACCACGTCCGTAACGACCCGCCCTATAAAACTGTCCCATTAGTTAACCCCTTTAGCGAACCCCTTAAAAAATAAAAATAAAAAACGAAGCAAAAAATAATGATTTATTATCATACCGCCAAACAAAAAGTGTAATAACGCACGATCAAAAAGACGCATATAAATATCCATGGTACCACTGAAAACGACATCTTGTCCCGCAAAAAATGAGCCTCCACACAGCATCATCAGCAAAAAAATAAAAAAGTTAAAGCTCGCTGAATAAAGCGTTGCAAAAATAATTATTTTTTATATAAAATAGTTTTCATTGCATAAAACCGACAAAAACATAAAAAAAGACCTAAATGAGGTATCGATGTAACCGTACTGACCCGAAGAATAAAACCTCTTTATCAATTTTACCGCACGCAGAACGGTGTACACGCACCCCCCCCAAAAGAAATTCATGAAAAGCTGGTTTTTGTTCATTCTGCGTCCCAAAAATCGGAATAAAAAGCGATCAAAAAATTCCACGTGCCCGAAAATGGTACCAATAAAAACGCAAACTCGTCCCGCAAAAAATAAGACCTCACATGACTCGGTGGGTCAAAATACGGAAAAATTATAGCTCTCAATATGTGGTGATGCAAAAACTATTTTTACAATAAAAAGCGTCTTTTAGCGTGCGACAGCTGCCAAACATAAAAACCGCCATAAATAGTAAATCAAACTCCCCGTTATCACCCCCTTAGTTAGGGAAAAATAATAAAATAAAAAAAAGTATTTATTTCCATTTTTCCATTAGGGTTAGGGTTAGGGTTAGGGCTAGGGGTGTGTTGGGCTAGGGTTAGGGCTAGGGTTAGGGTTAGGGTAGGGTTAGGGTTAGGGCTAGGGCTAGGGTTAGGGTTAGGGCTAGGGTTAGGGCTAGGGTTAGGGCTAGGGTTAGGGTTAGGGGCGTGTTGGGGTTCGGGTTGGAGTTAGAATTGGGGGTTTCCACTGTTTGGGCACATCAGGGGCTCTCCAAATGCAACATGGCGTCTGATCTCAATTCCAGCCAATTCTGAGTTGAAAAAGTCAAAAGGTGCTCCTTCCCTTCCAAGCTCTGCCATTCGCCCAAACAGTGTTTTACCCCCACATGTAGGGTATCAGCCTACTCAGAACAAATTGCAAAACAATTTTTGGGGTCCAATTTCTCCTGTTACCATTAGGAAAATAAAAAATTGGGGGCAAAAATATCATTTTTGTGGAAAAAAATGATTTTTTTATTTTCACGTCCGAGTGTTATAAACTTCTGTGAAGCACTTGGGGGTTCAAAATGCTCACCACACATCTAGATAAGTTCCGTGGGGGGTCTAGTGTCCAAAATGGGGTCACTTGTGGGGAGTTTTAATAGTTTAGGTACATCAGGGGCTCTCCAAACACACATGACACCCGCAGACCATTCCATCAAAGTCTGCATTCCAAAACGTCACTGCTTCCCTTCCGAGCCCCGACGTGTGTCCATACAGTATTCTCCCACATATGGGGTGTCAGCATACTCAGAACAAATTGGACAACAACTTTTGGGGGTCCAATTTCTCCTGTTACCCTTGGGAAAATGAAAAAATTGGGGACTAATTGATCATGTTTGTGGAAAAAAATACGATTTTTTTATTTTCATGCCCGGGCATTATAAACTTCTGTGAAGCCCTTGGGGGTTCAAAGCGCTCACCACACATCTAGATAAGTTCCTTAGGGGGTCTCGTTTCCAAAATGGGGTCACTTGTGGGGGTTTCCACTGTTTAGGTACATTAGGGGCTCTCCAAAGGCAACATGACACCCGCAGACCATTCCATCAAAGTCTGCATTCCAAAACGTCACTACTTCCCTTCCGAGCCCTGACGTGTGTCCATACAGTAGTTTTATCCCACATATGGGGTGTCAGCGTACTCAGGACAAATTGGACAACAACTTTTGGGGTTCAATTTCTCCTGATACCCTTGGGAAAATAAAAAAATTGGGGACTAATTGATCATGTTTGTGGAAAAAATACGATTTTTTTATTTTCATGCCCTGGCATTATAAACTTCTGTGAAGCCCTTGGGGGTTCAAAGTGCTCACCACACATCTAGATAAGTTCCTTGGGGGGTCTAGTTTACAAAATGGTGTGATTTGTGGGGGGTTTCCACTGTTTAGGTACATTAGGGGCTCTCCAAAGGCAACATGACACCCGCAGACCATTCCATCAAAGTCTGCATTCCAAAACGTCACTACTTCCCTTTCGAGCCCCGACGTGTGCCCATACAGTAGTTTTCTCCCACATATGGGGTATCAGCATACTCAGGACAAATTGGACAACAACTTTTGGGGTCCAATTTCTCCTGGTACCCTTGGGAAAATAAAAAAATGGTGACTAAGGCTGGTTTCACATTTGCGTTTTTTTTCGCGGTATTTTAGCGCTAAATAGCGCATGCGTTTTTTTTCCTATACTTTGCATGGGATGCGCTTATGTGCGCATACACATGCGTTTGTACGCGTTTTACCGCGCATGCGTTTTTTTGCGGTATGCGCTCGGGCGCACAAAATGCAACCTGTTGCATTTTTTGAGCGTCCGACTTGCCTCAAAAAAACGCATGCGCGCGCAATGCGCTTTTTTACAGCAAGACACCCATTATAAGTCTATGGTGAGCATATGTGCGCATTGGCATGCTTATGTATGCGTTTTTTTGCACATGCGTTTTTTTTTTTACCATTAGTTTAGACAATGGAATTTAGGGGTTTGGGTTAGAGTTAGGGTTAGTTAAGGGGGTTTAGGGTTAGGGTTAGGGTTAGGGATAGGGTCAGGGTCAGGGTTAGGGTTATGGTTAGGGTCAGGGTCAGGGTTAGGGTCAGGGTCAGGGTCAGGGTTAGGGTTAGGGTTAGGGTTAGGGTTAGGGTTAGGGTCAGGGTTAGGGTCAGGGTTAGGGTCAGGGTCAGGGTTAGGGTTAGGGTCAGGGTTAGGGTTAGGGTTAGGGTTAGGGTTAGGGTCAGGGTTAGGTTTAGGGTCAGGGTTAGGGTTAGTTAGGGTTTAGGGTTTGGGTTAGGGTTAAGTATGGTTTGGTTAAGGGTTAGGGTCAGGGTTAGGGTTAGGGTTAGGGTCAGGGTTAGGGTTAGGGTTAGGATTAGGGTCAGGGTTAGGGTTAGTAAAGTCATGGTTTGTGTTAGTGTGAGGGGCCACCTAATGTTGGAAAAAAACGCAAATGCGGTAAAAACGCACTAAAAACGCATACAAACGCTGCGTTTTTTTCATGCATGCTCATAAAAATGCTTGAAAAAAACGCAGCAGTTGTATGCTTTTGTATGCGTTTTTTCAATGCGTTTTTTTGCGGGAAAAATGCGCTGCAAAAAAAAGCAAGTGTGAAACTAGCCTAAAAGATCATGTTTGTGGAAAAAATACGATTTTTTTATTTTCACGCCCGGGCGTTGTAAACTTCTGTGAAGCACTGGGGGGTTCAAAGTGCTCACCACACATCTAGATAAGTTCCTTGGGGGGTCTAGTTTACAAAATGGTGTCATTTGTGGGGGGTTTCCACTGTTTAGGTACATTAGGGGCTCTCCAAAGGCAACATGACACCCGCAGACCATTACATCAAAGTCTGCATTCCAAAACGTCACTACTTCCCTTCCGAGCCCCGACGTGTGCCCATACAGTAGTTTTCTCCCACGTATGGGGTATCAGCATACTCAGGACAAATTGGACAACAACTTTTGGGGTCCAATTTCTCCTGGTACCATTGGGAAAATAAAAAAATGGTGACTAAAAGATCATGTTTGTGGAAAAAATACGAATTTTTTATTTTCACGCCCGGGCGTTGTAAACTTCTGTGAAGCACTGGGGGGGTCAAAGTGCTCACCACACATCTAGATAAGTTTCTTAGGGGGTCTAGTTTCCAAAATGGTGTCATTTGTGGGAGGTTTCCACTGTTTTGGTACATCAGGAGTTGTGGAAAAAATATGATTTTTTAATTGTACCGCTGTACGTTATAAACTTCTGTAAAGCCCTTGTGGGTTCAAAGTTCTCACCACATATCTAGATAAGTTCCTTGGGGGGTCTAGTTTCCAAAATGGGGTCACTTGTAGGGGGTTTCCACTGTTTAGGTACATCAGGGACTCTCCAAACGTGACATGGCATCCAATCTGAATTCCAGGCAATTTTGCATTGAAAAAGTCAAACGGCGCTCCTTCCATTCTGAGCTCTGCCATGTGCCGAAACAGTCGTTCCCCCCACATATCAGGTATCTGCGTACTCAGGACAAATTGCACAATAACTTTTGCAGTTCAATTTCTCCTGTTACCCATGGTAAAATAAAAAAAATTGAACCTGAAGTATTTTTTTTATGAAAAAAAGTTAGATGTTCATTTTTTTTTAAATATTCAAAAAAATTCCTGTGACGCACCTAAAGGGTTAATAAACTTCTTGAATGTGGTTTTGAGCACCTTAAGGGGTGCAGTTTTGAGAATGGTGTCACTTTTGGGTATTTTCTATCATATAGACCCCTCAAAGTGGCTTCAAATGTGATGTGGTCCTAAAAATAAAATGGTGTTGTAAAAATGAGAAATCGCTGGTCAACTTTTAACCCTTATAACTTCCTAACAAAAAAAAATTTTGGTTCCAAAATTGTGCTGATGTAAAGTAAACATGTGGGAAATGTTAGTTATCAAGTTTTTTGTGTGCTGTATCTCTGTGATTTAAGGGCAAAAAAATTCAAATTTGGAAAATTGCGAAATTTTCAAAATTTTCGCCAAATTTCCGTTTTTCTCACAAATAAACGCAAGTTATTTGAATGAAATTTTACCACTATCATGAAGTACAATATGTCACGAGAAAACAATGTCAGAATCACCGGGATCCATGGAAGCGTTCCAGAGTTATGACCTCATAAAGGTACAGTGGTCAGAATTGTAAAAATTGGCCCGGTCATGAACGTGCAAACCACCCTTGGGGGTGAAGGGGTTAAGAGAGGCCTGGGGTCAGTACCAGAGCACTGAGTGGATTTGCCCTGACTTGCATACCAATGATCCCTTTTATAGAATCCTGGGGTCAGATTCAGAGTGCTGAGGGATTTGCCCTAACTTCCATACAGGAGATCCCTTTAAGAGAGCCTGGGGTCAGTACCAGGGCATTTGAAGGCAATTGCCCTGACTTCCATACTGGGGATCCCTTTAAGAGAGCTTGTGGTCAGAACCAGAACGCTGAGTGAAATTGCCCTAACTTCCATACCAATTATCCCTTTAATAGAAGCCTGGGGTCAGAATCAGAGCGCTGAGGGATTTGTCCTAACTTCCATACCAGAGATCCCTTTTCGAGAGGCCTGGAGTCAGTACCAAAGCGCTGGATGGATTTGCCCTGACTTCCACACCAATGATCCCTTTAAAAGAGGTCTGGGGTCAGTATCAGAGCGCTGGATGGATTTGCCCTGACTTCCATACCAATGATCCCTTTAATAGAAGCCTAGGGTCAGTATTAGAGCACTGAGGGATTTTCCCTGACTTCCATACCAATGATCCCTTTAATAGGGAAGACGTGCCTATAGGATGGAGGATGTGTGATTTGTACATGGGTACGGAAGGGGTGATTCCTTTCTGTCATGTGCTCTCTGCTCCTTTTTGGGGGGCAGACAATGGCTGGGAGCTTATATTTCCGGGAATGCTAGATTTCTCCCACCTGGTCAGTGTTTTCTGGAGAGGGAAAACTGTTGCTCATAGCAACCAAAACACCTCTGGTGAAAGGAAAGATGCTTAGTGATTGGTTGCAAGGAAAACTATTGATCATAGCAACCAATCACAGCTCATCTTCTTTTACACAGCTCTGGTGAAAAGAAAGATGCTTCGTGATTGGTAGGTGATACACACACACATTCAGAAATATACATAGAGATTTATATAGCACCATTGATTCCATGGTGCTGTACATGAGAAGGGGTAACATACAAAGTACAGATATCACTTACAGTAAACAATCTAACAATCACAGACTGATATAGAGGGGAGAAAGGACCCTGCCCTTTCGGGCTTACATTCTACAGGATGGTGGGGAAGGAGACAGTAGGTTGGGGGAGTTAAGCCAGTTATGCATTGTTGTTCCCATTATTAAACAGTGGGTCCATTATACTGTTATTGCGTATGCAGTGAGTGGCAGGGCTGCCTAACAACCCATTGAACAGATCTCATGGATGACCAGATGCAACCAAAGTTCAAGTTTTCGTTTGGCACACCCATACTAATTCCTTATGCATTGAATGCAAGGTCTGACCTGTACCAAAGTTAAACACATCCCAATGAGCCTCTGAGCCCACATACTGGATGGCCACATGAAACCAAAGTTCCCATTATTCTGATTTTTTTAAGTCACCTAAAGTTTGCCCATGAAGTGAATACAAGGTCTGCCCAAAATTTGCACGCACTCTAATCCCCCTAAGACTTTCTCAGTAACAGGTAATATTGTTGGACACGTGCTTATGTAATGCCGGGACGGCACACTGGGGGAAATAGTGGCGGCTGGGGACCGAGTACCTTGGGACGGCCACCACCATCAGGTTGTGGAATGGTTCCGTCTCCACGAGCCTAAAAGGCAATATTTCGAGTGCAAGCAGATGAGAAATGTGTGAATTTAGTACTGTGGCCTGTGGGGCATTGGCTATGTATTTCACTTGAGTTCCAGTGACTGGGGTATGGACAACTGAAGGCTGCGCTGGGACAAGGACATGGATGTGTTTAATGTTGGTGGTAGTTTAGTGTGCCAGTGCCCGCGCCCAAGAGTCGGCCTACCCACCTGTCCAGGGCAACGGAACTCGCACGGTGTCGTGCGGTAGGTGGTGACCCCGGCCATGGGGGGGGAGGCAGCACAGTTAGGGAGTTTTAGAAAGTGGCATATGTTGATGTTGGACATTCAGCTGATGCAAAAGGCGAAATAGGTGAAGTACCAGGAAGAGGTGGACCAAAGCAAGCCATTTTTCTGTCACCCTATGTGTCATCAGGGGAAGGTGGGACAAAATCCTTGGAAACCCATGCGTGGTTCATTTTAATGAAGGTTAGATCATCCACATTTTGGGTTGACAGACGGGTCCTTTTTTATGTCAGGATTGATCCAGCTGCACTGAAGACTCTTTCCGATAGCACACTTACAACTGGGCAAGCGAGCTCCTGTAAGGCATATTGTGCCAATTCAAGCCAGGTGTCCAGATTAGCGGCCCAATAGTCAAAGGGGAATGACCTGTGTGGGAGAACATCGATATGGGAGGAAAAGTAGTTTGTAACCATAGTTGACAACTGCTGTCTCCTGTCACTTTCCATCGATGCAGTATTACCAGTTGTGTGAGCGGTATTTGAAAAATCAGTCCACAACATTGTCATGAAACCCCTGTCTCCAACGCCACTTCTGCTGTGTGCACCACAAACACCTCTGCCAAGCTGCCCCCGGCTCGTACGGCTCGTGTGAGAACCATCACAGCTGCTGTGTGCTGGGAATGCCTCAAGCAACCGATTTACCAGAGTTGCTTGTTTATTAGCCAATATTAGGTCAAGGTTCTCCTGTGGCATGATGTTTTGTAATTTCCTTTATAGCGTGGATCCAGGATGCTGGCCAACCAGTAGTCGTCATCGTTCATCATTTTGGCAATGCGGGGGTCCCTTTTTAGGATCCGCAAGGCATAATCTGACATGTGGGCCAATGTTCCCGGTGTCAATGATGCACTGCGAGTGCTGGGTGGAGGAGCACTTTCTGGCAAATCCACATCCCTCCAGTCACGCACAAACCCTGTACCAGACCTTGCCACGCCAACATTTTCACTTGCCCCACGAGATGCATCCTCCTCCCCTAAGTAATCATCCCCATCATCATCCTCCTCCTCCTCTTCTTCCTCCACCTCGTCCAGGAGAGGTCCCTGAGCAGACAATGGCTGAATGTCATCAAGGATTCCCTCCTCCTCTTCCTCCTCATCAACATTGGCTGCAGACGCCTGCTCCTTAAGGTGCGTCAAAGTTTGCATGAGCAGACGCATAAGTGGGATGCTCATGCTTAGGATGGCGTCGTCTGCGCTTACCAGCCGTGTGCATTCCTCAAAACACTGAAGGACTTTACAAAGGTCTTTCAGCTTCGACCACTGCACACCTGTCAACTCCATGTCTGCTCTCAAAGTGCCTGGCCGTGTATCCTCCCACAAATGCATTATGGCCTGCCTCTGCTCGCACAGCCGCTCCACCATGTGCAGGGTGGAGTTCCACCTTGTTGCAATGTCGATAATGAGGCGGTGTTTGGGAAGTTGGAGCAATCGCTGCAGCTTCTGCATACGAACGGAGTGTACAGGCGACCGGCGGATGTGCGCGCACAGTCTTCGCACCTTCTGGAGCAGGGCTGTTAA
The DNA here is from genome assembly GCF_039654945.1 of Dendrobates tinctorius. Lineage (NCBI taxonomy): Eukaryota > Metazoa > Chordata > Amphibia > Anura > Dendrobatidae > Dendrobates > Dendrobates tinctorius. The sequence continues at coordinate 4,840,403 of NW_027361858.1, read as the reverse complement.
CTCCGGACAATTTTTGAGGAAGCACTGCACCACCAGGTTCAAGGTGTGAGCCAAGCAAGGTATGTGGCTGAGTTTTGAAAGGGCTATGGCTGCCACAAAATTACGGCCGTTATCACTAACTACCTTGCCTGCCTCAAGATGTACACTGCCCAGCCATGACTCAGTTTGTCGCTTCAAGTACTCGGCCAGCACCTCGGCGGTGTGTCTGTCGCCCAAACACATCATCTGCAACACAGCCTGCTGACGCTTTCCACTGGGTGCTCGATAAGGGGACACATCGTGTGCAACAGTGGCAGCTGCAGATGGAGTGCTCGTACGACTGCGCTCTGTGGACGAGCTTTCGCTTCAGGAGGAGGAGGAGGAGGGTCGAACGCCTACAGCCAACTGTTTCCTATACCGTGGGCTAGGCAGCACTGTCCCACCACCGCTGTCCCCTGTGGACCCTGCATCCACCACATTAACCCAGTGCGCAGTGATGGACACGTAACGGCCCTGGCCATGCCGACTGGACCATGCATCAGTTGTGAGGTGCACCTTTCCGCTCACTGACTGCTTGAGTGCATGGACAATGCGGTCTTTCACATGATGGTGGAGGGCTGGGATGGCTTTGCGAGAGAAGAAGTGGCGACTGGGTAGGTCATAGCGTGGTACTGCATAGGCCATGAGTTCGCGTAAAGCTGTGCTTTCCACCAACCGAAAGGGCATCATCTCAAACGAGATTAGTTTGGCAATGTGGGCGTTCAAACCCAGTGTACGCGGATGAGAGACTGAGTACTTTCTTGACCTACTCATAGTGTCTGGGAGGGTGAGCTAGACTTGAGAGCTGCATATGGTGGAAGTAGCGGTGGACAGGGCGGACTGAGAGAGGGTTGATGATGGTGATGGAGTTGGTGTTCTTTCTGATGGCCTAGAATCAGTCTTTCGTTGATATAACAGTGGGATTCCCTGACTGCTGTGGTCTTGCAACGACACCTCAACATTTGCTGCTGTGCTAACCGGTGGGCTTACAGTGGGGGAAACAATGTAGCGTTGCTGACTACCTTCGTTGTGATCAGTTGCACATGTGGCACTTGAGGTTTGGTGTTGTGTCCACGCTTGCAAGTGCATGCTGGTTAAATGTCTAAGCATGCAACTGGTATTCAAATTTTTCAGATTTTTCCCTCGGCTAAAGGTCTTTGCACACTTCTTACAGATAACCTTGGCCTGATCATGAGGATTTTGTTCAAAAAAGTGCCACACTGCACTCTTCCTAATTTGGCAGACATTTTGCGGCCTAGCACGCTGTGATCTTTTGACCCTCTGGACAAGCTGTCCAGCAACTCTTTTGATGTTTGGAACCTGTCTTTGGAGTGCTCCGGGCCTGCCAGATAACAGCTGTTGCGATGTCGATGTCTGCTGTGGATGCTCCTCATCTGAGCTATTGGAAGCAGCACCTTCTTCCCCCAATGGATGCCAATCTGGGTCAACAACTGGGTCATCCATCACCTCCTCTTCTATGTCATGTGCACCTTCCTCTGTGTCACCGTGTATGGTGGTATAGTGTGCGGGAAGGGGCACCTGAGTCTCATCAGGGTCAGAATCTGGCTCTGTACACTGCGAGGACAATGTAGTGCTCTGAGTGAATGTACCAGCAGAATCATCCATCAGTGGCTGTGCATCAGTGCACTCCATGTCAGATTCATCTTGGCCTGGGTAATTCACCATTTCACTTGATAATCCAGGCATGGTATGTGAAAACAGCTCCATGGAGTAATCAGTAGTATGGCCTGCGTCATCCTTCAATCTTGGTTGGGGTGAAGGACACAAGGAAAGGTGTGGTTCATGAACATGAGCCTCCAATGACGACTCAGTGCTTTTACTTTTTACAACTGAAGAAGAAGAGGCGATAGAGCTGGAGGCTGAGTCAGCAATGTAAGACAAAACTTTTTCCTGATGCTCTAGCTTTAAAAGCGGTTTGCCAACTCCTAGAAAACTAAGCGTTCGAGGCCTTATGTAGACAGACGATGATGCAGGGTCAGCATCTCCTGCATTCGGTCCTATTTTGCTCTTGCCACTACCATCAGATCCACCACCAACACCAACATTACCAGCTGCCAACCCCCGCCCAATTCCACGGCCTCTTCCACCAGCCTTCCTCATTTTTGGTAGAAATGTAGACAAAATCCAACAAACTATATAGTAATGTAAAACAAGGTACAAGGTGTCTATAGGACAGGGGAGATTTTGAATTTCTGCACACACTTTTGGACACTGGACACTTTTGGATTGTGTGAGGCCCACTGATATCTGAGCGCTATGTGATAGGCTCGATGGCACAGCTGTGACAAAAGTGACTAGAGGATAAGGGAGATTTTGAATTTCTGCACACACTTTTGGACACTGGACACTTTTGGATTGTGTGAGGCCCACTGATATCTGAGCGCTATGTGACAGGCTCGATGGCACAGCTGTGACAAAAGTGACTAGAGGATAAGGGAGATTTTGAATTTCTGCACACACTTGTGGACACTGGACACTTTTGGATTTTGTGAGGCCCAATGAATATCTGAGCGCTATGTGACAGGCTCGATGGCACAGCTGTGACAAAAGTGACTAGAGGATAAGGGAGATTTTGAATTTCTGCACACACTTGTGGACAGTGGACACTTTTGGATTGTGTGAGGCCCAATGAATATCTGAGCGCTATGTGACAGGCTCGATGGCACAGCTGGGACAAAAGTGACTAGAGGATAAGGGAGATTTTGAATTTCTGCACACACTTGTGGACAGTGGACACTTTTGGATTGTGTGAGGCCCAATGAATATCTGAGCGCTATGTGACAAGCTCGATGGCACAGCTGTGAAAAAAGTGACTAGAGGATAAGGGAGATTTTGAATCTCTGCACACACTTTTGGACACTGGACACTTTTGGATTGTGTGAGACCCACTGATATCTGAGCGCTATGTGACAGGCTCGATGGCACAGCTGTGACAAAAGTGACTAGAGGATAAGGGAGATTTTGAATTTCTGCACACACTTTTGGACACTGGACACTTTTGGATTGTGTGAGGCCCAATGAATATCTGAGCGCTATGTGACAGGCTCGATGGCACAGCTGTGACAAAAGTGACTAGAGGATAAGGGAGATTTTGAATTTCTGCACACACTTGTGGACAGTGGACACTTTTGGATTGTGTGAGGCCCACTGATATCTGAGCGCTATGTGACAGGCTCGATGGCACAGCTGTGACAAAAGTGACTAGAGGATAAGGGAGATTTTGAATCTCTGCACACACTTTTGGACACTGGACACTTTTGGATTGTGTGAGGCCCAATGAATATCTGAGCGCTATGTGACAGGCTCGATGGCACAGCTGTGACAAAAGAGACTAGAGGATAAGGGAGATTTTGAATCTCTGCACACACTTTTGGACACTGGACACTTTTGGATTGTGTGAGGCCCAATGAATATCTGAGCGCTATGTGACAGGCTCGATGGCACAGCTGTGACAAAAGTGACTAGAGGATAAGGGAGATTTTGAATCTCTGCTCACACTTTTGGACACTGGACACTTTTGGATTGTGTGAGGCCCACTGATATCTGAGCGCTATGTGACAGGCTCGATGTCACAGCTATGACAAAAGTGACTAGAGGATAAGGGAGATTTTGAATTTCTGCACACACTTTTGGACACTGGAAACTTTTGGATTGTGTGAGGCCCACTGATATCTGAGCGCTATGTCACAGGCTCGATGGCACAGCTGTGACAAAAGTGACTAGAGGATAAGGGAGATTTTGAATCTCTGCACACACTTTTGGACACTGGACACTTTTGGATTGTGTGAGGCCCAATGAATATCTGAGCGCTATGTGACAGGCTCGATGGCACAGCTGTGACAAAAATGACTAGAGGATAAGGGAGATTTTGAATCTCTGCACACACTTTTGGACACTGGACACTTTTGGATTGTGTGAGGCCCAATGAATATCTGAGCGCTATGTGACAGGCTCGATGGCACAGCTGTGACAAAAGTGACAAGAGGATAAGGGAGATTTTGAATTTCTGCACACACTTGTGGACAGTGGACACTTTTGGATTGTGTGAGGCCCACTGAATATCTGAGCGCTATGTGACAGGCTCGATGGCACAGCTGTGACAAAAGTGACTAGAGGATAAGGGAGATTTTGAATCTCTGCACACACTTTTGGACACTGGACAGTTTTGGATTGTGTGAGGCCCAATGAATATCTGAGCGCTATGTGACAGGCTCGATGGCACAGCTGTGACAAAAGTGACTAGAGGATAAGGGAGATTTTGAATCTCTGCACACACTTTTGGACACTGGACACTTTTGGATTGTGTGAGGCCCAATGAATATCTGAGCGCTATGTGACAGGCTCGATGGCACAGCTGTGACAAAAGTGACTAGAGGATAAGGGAGATTTTGAATCTCTGCTCACACTTTTGGACACTGGACACTTTTGGATTGTGTGAGGCCCACTGATATCTGAGCGCTATGTCACAGGCTCGATGGCACAGCTGTGACAAAAGTGACTAGAGGATAAGGGAGATTTTGAATCTCTGCACACACTTTTGGACACTGGACACTTTTGGATTGTGTGAGGCCCAATGAATATCTGAGCGCTATGTGACAGGCTCGATGGCACAGCTGTGACAAAAGTGACTAGAGGATAAGGGAGATTTTGAATTTCTGCACACACTTGTGGACAGTGGACACTTTTGGATTGTGTGAGGCCCACTGATATCTGAGCGCTATGTGACAGGCTCGATGGCACAGCTGTGACAAAAGTGACTAGAGGATAAGGGAGATTTTGAATCTCTGCACACACTTTTGGACACTGGACACTTTTGGATTGTGTGAGGCCCACAGATATCTGAGCGCTATGTGACAGGCTCGATGGCACAGCTGTGACAAAAGTGACTAGAGGATAAGGGAGATTTTGAATTTCTGCACACACTTGTGGACAGTGGACACTTCTGGATTGTGTGAGGCCCACTGATATCTGAGCTCTATGTGACAGGCTCGATGGCACAGCTGTGACAAAAGTAACTAGAGGATAAGGGAGATTTTGAATCTCTGCACACACTTTTGGACACTGGACACTTTTGGATTGTGTGAGGCCCACTGATATCTGAGCGCTATGTGACAGGCTCGATGGCACAGCTGTGACAAAAGTGACTAGAGGATAAGGGAGATTTTGAATTTCTGCACACACTTGTGGACAGTGGACACTTTTGGATTGTGTGAGGCCCACTGATATCTGAGCGCTATGTGATAGGCTCGATGGCACAGCTGTGACAAAAGTGACTAGAGGATAAGGGAGATTTTGAATCTCTGCACACACTTTTGGACACTGGACACTTTTGGATTGTGTGAGGCCCAATGAATATCTGAGCGCTATGTGACAGGCTCGATGGCACAGCTGTGACAAAAGTGACTAGAGGATAAGGGAGATTTTGAATTTTTGCACACACTTGTGGACAGTGGACACTTTTGGATTGTGTGAGGCCCACTGATATCTGAGTGCTATGTGACAGGCTCGATGGCACAGCTGTGACAAAAGTGACTAGAGGATAAGGGAGATTTTGAATCTTTGCACACACTTGTGGACACTGGACACTTTTGGATTGTGTGAGGCCCACTGATATCTGAGCGCTATGTGACAGGCTCGATGGCACAGCTGTGACAAAAGTGACTAGAGGATAAGGGAGATTTTGAATCTCTGCACACACTTTTGGACACTGTACACTTTTGGATTGTGTGAGGCCCAATGAATATCTGAGCGCTATGTGACAGGCTCGATGGCACAGCTGTGACAAAAGTGACTAGAGGATAAGGGAGATTTTGAATCTCTGCACACACTTTTGGACACTGGACACTTTTGGATTGTGTGAGGCTCACTGATATCTGAGCGCTATGTGACAGGCTCGATGGCACAGCTGTGACAAAAGTGACTAGAGGATAAGGGAGATTTAGAATTTCTGCACACACTTTTGGACACTGGACACTTTTGGATTGTGTGAGGCCCACTGATATCTGAGCGCTATGTGACAGGCTCGATGGCACAGCTGTGACAAAAGTGACTAGAAGATAAGGGAGATTTTGAATCTCTGCACACACTTTTGGACACTGTACACTTTTGGATTGTGTGAGGCCCAATGAATATCTGAGCGCTATGTGACAGGCTCGATGGCACAGCTGTGACAAAAGTGACTAGAGGATAAGGGAGATTTTAAATTTCTGCACACACTTGTGGACAGTGGACACTTCTGGATTGTGTGAGGCCCACTGATATCTGAGCGCTATGTGACAGGCTCAATGGCACAGCTGTGACAAAAGTGACTAGAGGATAAGGGAGATTTTGAATCTCTGCACACACTTTTGGACACTGGACACTTTTGGATTGTGTGAGGCCCAATGAATATCTGAGCGCTATGTGACAGGCTCGATGGCACAGCTGTGACAAAAGTGACTAGAGGATAAGGGAGATTGGATTGCTTTTAAAAAAGCTGTTTGCGGAGCAGTGGGTAAACAGCAATGCAGGAATGTCAGGAAGCCTTAGAAGGCAGCCCAACAACCAACACCTCTGATTCACCACTATATAGCCTCCCCTTGCACTGCACACACAGTGACTGGTGTGTTGTGCAGGCCAAATCGCTAGCAGCAGAAGCAGTTTTTTTGTCTTCTTCCCTGCCTAACGCTCTCCCTACAGAATCAGCAGCAACCTCTCGCTATACTAAGATCGGCAGAAGTAAGATGGCGGTCGGCGTGCACGCCCTTTTATACCCCCTGTGACGCCCACCAAAGCAAGCCAATCACTTGCATGCCCTTCTGAAAGATGGTGGTGACCCGTGCCTATGTCATCAGGTTGCCCACAGTGTCCGTGGATCCTGATTGGCTGAAAAAGAGCGCAAAACAAACTTTTGAAACACGACTTTGGCGCATAAGTCGTCGACCTCGTGGCCGACCTCATTCTAGGGTCGGGTTTCGTTTCATGAAACCCGACTTTGTCAAAAGTCGGCGACTTTTGAATTTTTTCGACCCGTTTCGCTCAACTCTAGCTACATATATACTACATTCATACAACACACATGCATACTACATACTACAAACATACTACATATATACTACATTCATACAACATACATACATACTACATATATACTACATTCACACAACATACATACATACTACATACATGCTACATATTTACTACATTCATACAACATACATATATACTACATACATACTACATACATACTACATTAATACAACATACATGCATACTACATACATGCTACATATATACTACATTCATACAACATACATACTACATACATACTACATATATGCTACATTCATACAACATACATACTATATACATGCTACATATATACTACATTCATACAACATACATACATACATACTACATAATACATACATACTACCTATATACTACATTCATACAACATACATACATGCTACATATATACTACATTCATACAACATACTATACATACTACATAATACATACATGCTACATATATACTACATTGATACAACATACATACATACTACATACATGCTACATATATACTACATTCATATATACTACATACATACTACATAAATACTACATTCATACAACATACATAGATACTGCATACTACATACATGCTTCATATATACTACATTCATACAACATACATATATAGTGCATACTACATACATACTACATACATACAACATGCTACAGACATACAACATACATACATACTACATACTGCATACATACTACATACATACTGCATACAATGCATTCATACATTTATACAATACATACATAGACATACAGTACATATAACATAGAGTACATACTCACCATCACTTGTCACTTTGATCCCCGAAGCCAGTGGCATCTATAAAAAATTAGAAAATAACAAACAAGCGATATACTTCCTGATCCACAGAAATCCACGAGTGTCCCACGCCGATTTCCCATGGAGAACAGCAGCATCAGGTGATGCGACCGCTCTCTATGGGGCTCCAGGAATCCAGTGATGGGAGGTAGATATCCTTCCGCACTGTATTCCTCCGCCACTGTAAAAAAATAGTCCCTAGTCTCACTTTATGGCAAAAGCTGCGTGGGAACTTTCTCAGTTGGCACTTCTTTTCTCGAAAAGCCATCCCTGCCCTCCACCGGCACGTGAAAGACCGCATTGTCAATGCACTAAAACAAACAGTGAGTGGAAAGGTGCACTTCACAACAGATGCATGGACAGTAGGCATAGCCAGGGCCATTACGTGTCCATCACTGTGCACTGAGTTAATGTGGTGGATGCAGGGTCCACAGGCGACAGCGGTGGTGTAGCAGTGCTGCCTAGCCTACGGTATAGGAAACAGTTGGCTGTAGGCGTTCGACCCTCCTCCTCCAGAAGTGAAAGCTCATAGACAGAGCGCAGTCGCACGAGCACTCCATCCACATCTGTCAGTGTTGCACACAAGGTGTCTCACTATCAAACAGCTAGTGGTAAGCGGCAGCAGGCTGTTTTAAAAATGATGTCTTTGGGCGACAGCAGACACACCGCAGAGGTATTGGCCGACCACTTGCATCGATAAACTGAATCATGGTTGGGCAGTCTACATCTTGAACCAGGCAAGGTAGCCAGTGATAATGGGCGGAATTTTGTGGCAGCCATAGCCCTTGCAAAACTCACACACATACCTTGCCTGATTCACACTTTGAACCTGGTGGTGCAGTGCTTAATAAATAATTATCTGAAGGTAACAGCCCTGCTCCATAAGGCGCAAAGATTGTGCTCGCACATCCGTCGCTCGCCTGTACACTCCAGTCGTATGCAGAAGCTGCAGCGATCACTCCACCTCCCCAAGCACCGCCTAATCATAGACGTTGCTACAAGATGGAACTCCACCATGCATATGGTTGAGAGGCTGTGCGAACAGAGGCAGGCTGTAATGCATTTGTGGGAGGATACACGGGCAGTTTGAGGGCAGACATGGAGTTGTCGGGTGTCAAAGCTGAAAGTTCTCTGTAAAGTCCTTCAGTGTTTTGAGGAATGCACACGGCTGGTAAGCACAGACGACGCCATCATAAGCATGTGCATACCACTTATGCGTCTGCTCATGTAAACTTTGATGCACATTAAGGATCAGGCGTCTGCAGCTGAGGAGCAACAGCAGGAGAAGGAGGAAGGAAGCCTTGATGACAGTCAGCCATTGTCAGGTCAGGGAACTGTCGTGGACGAGGTGGAAGAAAAAGAGTAAGATGAGGAGGAGGATGAGGGGATGATTATTTTTGGGAGGAGGATGCTTCTCAGGGGGCAAGAGAAAATGTGGGCATGCCAAGGTCAGGTACAGGGTTTGTTTGTGACTCGAGGGATGTGGATTTGCCAGAAAGAGCTCCTCCACCCACCACTGGCAGTGCAGCATTGACACCTGGAACATTGGCCCACATGTGTGATTATGCCTTGCGGATCCTAAAAAGGGACCCCCGCATTGCCAAAATGATGAGGGATGATGACTACTGGTTGGCCAGCATCCTCGATCCACTCTATAAAGGCAACTTACACAACATCATGCCACAGGAGAGGTTAGAGCTAATATTGGCTAACAAACAAGAAACTCTGGTAAACCGTTTGTTTGAGGCATTCCCAGCACACAGCAGCAGAGCTGGTTCTCCCACGAGCCGTAGTGGGCAAAATGGAAGAGGTGTTCGTGGTGCACACAGCTGAACTGGCGTTGGAGACAGAAGTTTCCTGACCATGTTGTGGTCTGTTTTCTCAAGTACCGCGCACACGACAGCTAATACAGAATCGATTGAAAGTGACAGGCGACAGCAGTTGTCAACTATGGTTACAAACTAGTACTCCTCCCTTATCGAGGTTCTCCCTCACAGATCATTCCCCTTTGATTATTGGACCTCTAAACTGGACACATGGCTTGAAATGGCACAATATGCCTTACAGGAGCTCGCTTGCCCTGCTAGTAGTTTGCTATCTGAAAGAGTCTTCAGTGCTGCTGGATCAATCCTGACAGAAAAATGGACCCCGTCTGTCGACCCAAAATGTTGATGATCTAACTTTCTTTAAAATGAACCATGCATGGGTTTCAAAGGATTTTGTCCCACCTTCCCCTGATAACACATAGTTTGCCAGAGAAAAGGCTCGCTTTTGTCCTCCTCTTCCTCGGACTTCTCCAATTCCTCCATTTGCAGCTGCTGAAAGTCCAGCCTACACATCAACATATGACATTTTTTAAACCTCCCTAACTGGGCTGCCGCCCCCTTGGACAGCACTCTGTCAGATCAGCAATCTGACAGGCTCTGCAGAGGCTTCCTCACTGCCTGCTCTCTGCTGGCACTGAGGAAGCCACCTCCCTGCAGGCCCCCAAAGGCCCCCGAGGCCATCTTGGATCTGGGGGCCTGCACTGAGGGAGCCCCCTCCCTGCCAATGCTTCCCTAATCCCCCGGTACACTGTGATCATGTTTGATCACAGTGTGCCAGGGGTTAGTGTGCCGGGGGTGGTCCATGACCACCCCTGACACATAGTGCCTGGTGTCAGCTGTGATAATCAGCTGACACCTGACCGCGATCAGCGGTGTCCCCTGCCCGGGAGCGCCGCTGATCGCTTAGACATACTATGCCGTCCCCAATCATAGGGGCCTGGGCACCATTGATGGGATAGTATGTATGATGTCAGAAAGGGGTTAAGGTCGGGCAAGAACATGTGGGTTTTTGTTGTGGCACAATTTCAGCTTGTCGACTTCCTCGGCCTCTGCATGCAGCATCACCATCACACTTCCCCATCCCTTTCCACGCACCTTGCCCATTTTAAATCGACTACAATATTTATGTATGTGATCCGTGTGCGAGAAAGCCACAGTTTAAAATATCTGGAATGTAGGTAAAAAATTTTTTTGATTTTAGCAAACTGGTGTCAATAACTAGTGTAAAAACAGCAAAAACAGTTGAATGGAGGCCTGAAATAGAACAATTTGCAGCCCACAGATAGATGAGGAGTCTTACAGAGATACCACACTGTTCAATATGTGGCCTGTATTTTTTGTTTTTACCGCAAAATAGTGTATAGAACTAGAGTCACAGACAGCAAAACCAGTTCAATGGTGGACTCAAATGCCACACTTTGTAACCCACAGATAGATGAGACGTCTGACGGAGATACCACAATGTTCAATATGTGGCCTGTATTTTTTTATTTTACTGCAAAATAGTGTACAGAACTAGGGTCACACAGCAAAAACAGTTGAATGGAGGCCTCAAATGTCATAATTTGAAGCCCAAAGATAGATGAGGAGTCTGACAGAGATACCACCCTGTTCAATAGGTGGCCTGTATTTTTTGTTTTTACCCCAAAATAGTGTATAGAACTACGGTCACAGGCAGCCAAAATGCCACAAATGCCACAATTTGTAGCCCACAGAGAGAAGAGGCATGTATTTTTTTTGTGCCCAGCTAAATTGTGTCAATAAGTAGGCTAAGATCCAACAAAAAAAATTCTATGGAGGCCTGAAATGGCACAATTTTGACCACAATGATATGCGGACAAAACCCAGTGTCAAATATCTGCCCTGTAGCTAAGTATTTTTTTAGCAGCTAAATATTTTTTGGACAGCAAAATGGTGTCAAGAAATTATACAAGACACTCTAAAAAATTTTTACAGTACCAAACAAAATGGCAGAAATTTCAGCACACTCAGATGTGATGGCTGGGATGGGAAAACCCATTTAAAATAGCTGAATTTTCATGCTGTACTATGAAAAGTAATCAGGCTCATACCCATATGCGAGAAGTAAAATGGTCCGATTTCCAGACCGAAAAAACTGATGAGTGCCATGCGAGTGTCATGCAATTGTTATGTGATTTTCTGTCTGATTTTTAAATGGAATATCCGTATGACATGCTTATGCAAACCATATACAATACGATTTTAACATGAGCTTTTACATACAGCAGTTCTCTGTCCTTTACACATCGTTTTAAATTGAAATATTCTTCAAAACACACGTATGTGTATATATATATATATATATATATATATATATTAGGTAGATTATAGATAGATAGATAGATAGATAGATAGATAGATTAAAAGCCGGCAAATGATCTGTGGAGTACATTATATTCACAGAGTGACAGGTTAGAAAGGAATAGATAGAATAGATATATACACATAGAATAGATGAGTATATATATATATATATATATATATATATATATAGTTCGGAAAAAAATATATAGTCAGCCACCAATTGTACAAGTACTCCCACTTAAAAAGATGAGCGAGCCCTGCAATTGACATCATAGGTAGTTCACAACTATGAGAGTCAAGATGAGAAAACATATCAAGAAAATCACCTTGTCTGATTTGGCAAGATATATTTTTCAAATTATGGTAGAAAATAAGTATTTGGTCACCTAAAACATGCAAGATTTCTGGCTCTCACAGACCTTTAGCTTCTTTTTTAAGAGGCTCCTCTGTCCTCCACTCATTAGCTGTAGTAATGGCACCTGTTTGAACTTGCTATCAGTATAAAAGACACCTGTCCACAATCTCAAACAGTCTCACTCCAAACTCCACTATGGTGAAGACCAAAGAGCTGTCGACAGACACCAGAAACAAAATTGTAGCCCTGCACCAGGCTGGGAAGACTGAAACTGCAATAGGCAAGCAGCTTGGTGTGAGGAGATCAACTGTGGGAGCAATAATAATAAAATGGAAGACATACAAGACCACTGATAATCTCCCTCGATCTGAGGCTCCACGCAAGATCTCACCCTGTAGGGGTCAAAATGATCATAAGAACAGTGAACAAAAATCCCAGAACCACACGGGGGACCACCGTAATAAAGGCTACCAACAGTGACACACTACGCCGCCAGGGAATCAGATCCTGCAGTGCCAGACGTGTCACCCTGCTTAAGCCAGTACTTGTCCATTCCCAACTGAAGTTTGCTAGAGGGCATTTGGATTATCTAGAAGAGTATTGTGAGAATGTCATATGGTCTGATGAAACCAAAGTAGAACTGTTTGGTAGAAACAAAACTCATCGTGTTTGGAGGAGACAGAATGCTGAGTTGCATCCAAACAACACCATACCTTCTGTGAAGCATGGGTGTGGCAACATCATGATTTGTGGCTGTTTCTCTGCAAAGGGACCAGGACAACTGATCCGTGAACATGAAAGTATGATTGAGGCCATGAATCGTGAGATTTTGAGAGCAAACCTCCTCATTATCATGCTGAGCTATGTCATTGCCAACAAAGGATATATAAAAAAATATTGAGATGAACTTTTGTTAATGACCAAATACTTATTTTCCACCATAATTTGCAGAATAAATCTTGTTAAAGAAGACAAGGTGATTTTCTGGATTCGTTTTCTCGTTTTGTAATCTACCTATGATCTCAATTACAGGCCTCTCTCATCTTTTTAAGTGGGATAACTTGCACAATTGGTGACTGACTAAATAATTTTTTCCTCTCTTTATACAGCTGTGGCAAAAATTAAGAGACAACTGCAAATTTTTCAGTTTGCCTGATTTTTCTCTTTATAGGTATATTTTTGAGTAAAATGTAAATTGCTCTTTAATTCTTTAAACTACTGACAACATGTCTTAAAATTTCCAAGCACTAAATTCAGTATTTATCTTCAGAAAATGAAAAAGATCAAAACAACAAAAAGTGCAGTGCTTGCAGACCTCAAATGATGCTAAGAAAACAAATTCATAATCATTTAGAAACAACAATACTAATGTTTTAACTCAGGAAGAGTCCAGAAATCAATATTTAATAACCATGATTTTTAATCACAGCTTTCATGTGTCTTGGCATGCTTTCCACCAGTCTTTCACACTGCTTTTGGGTGACCTTATGCCACTCCTGGTACAAAAATGTAAGCAGTTCTTATTTGTTTGATGGTTTGTGACTCTCCATCTTCCTCTTGATTACATTCCAGAGTTTTTCAATGGAGTTCAGGTCTGGAGATTGGACTGGCCATGACAGGGATTTGATGTAGTGGTCCTTCATCCACACATTGATTGACCTAGTTGTGTGGCATGGCGCATTTTCCTGCTGGAAAAACCAGTCCTCAAAGTTGGGGAACATTGCCCGAGCAGATGCAATCAACTGTTTTTCCAGGATAACCTTGTTTGCGGCTTGATTCATACGTCCTTCGCAAAGATTGACCTGCCCATTTCCAGCCTTGCTGAAGCATCCCCAGATCATCACCGATCCGCTACCAAATTTCACAGTGGATGCAAGACACTGTGGCTTGTACGCATCTCCAGGTCTCCATCTAACCATTATATGACCAGGTGTTGGGCAAAGCGGAAAATTAGGCTTATCAGAGAAGATTACCTTTCTCCAGTCCTCTATGTTCCAATCCTTATGGTCTTTGTCAAACTTCAACCTAGCTCTCCTTTGCTTATCATTGATGAAAGGCTTTTTTCTACCTTTAAATGGCTTGATCCCAGCCTCTAGGAGCTTGTTATGAACTGTTCTTGCCGTGCACTTCACCCCAGCTGCCATTTGCCATTACTTTTGTAGGTCACTTGATGTCATCCTGCAGTTGCTGAGTGACATTCCAATAAGATGAAGGTCATCCCGGTCAGTGGAGAGTTGTTTTCGCCCTCTGCCGGTCTGTAGCTTTGCTGTCCGCAATGTCTTCTGCGTGATCTTGTTTTAATGGACTGCCGTCTTAGAAATTTTGAGGATGGAGGCAAATTGATGCTCACTGTATCCCTCTGTTAGTAAAACCAGAATAGAGCCCTTCTTTTCCTCACTCAAGACTTTTCTTTTCAACTCCTTTGGCATGGATAAAAGTTACTTTTTCATTCCTATTACTTTTGGGATTTTACTATCACTTGGTTTGACATCAGACTTGTCCGATTGCAAGAGGATTGTGAACACCACAGCAGGGTTTTTTATACTTTCCTTCGTTACGCAAGATTTTTTCCAGGTGATCACCTAATCAGAAGCACATTAAGTAGAATGAGGTGTACTCTGGTTGGAATTCAACTGACACTGGAATGGAATGTTTATGTTTTTCCCTCTCCCATAATGATAGTTCTGCTTCACGTCACTTGTCTTACCTATTGCATTTTTTCTGTGCTGTGTTGTGCATAAATATGTGACTCTTCAGATTTTGTATTAGTCTATGCCTGATGAAGAGACCTGAGTAGTCTCGAAAGCTTGCGATGTTTTACCATCTTTTCAGTTAGCGATTAAAAGGTATCAACCACTGAGGACTCTCAATTCTGAATATTTTTCTGTCAGACATGTAGAGAAGCTGATTTTTATTAAACTGTGCAGTGATTTGTTAATTTTTGCCACAGCATATTATTGATGCCTCTCCATTACAAACCTCGGGGCTTGATGTCACCAGAAAGGTGACATAACTTGAAAGGTGACATCAACAACTCAACTATTACCCCACTTGCCACCGCTACAGGGCATTGAGAAGAGCAAAGCTATGTGCCAGAATTGACGCATATGAGAGATGCACCTTTTCTGGGGTGGCTGAGAGCTGATTTATTTAGCCGAGGGGGCCAGTATCCATGGTCCTTTCCTGGGCTACTAACATCAGCCCTCAGCTGTCTGCAGATGTATTACCGGCTTTTCTTCTATCTGTCTATGCTATCTATATATCTAAATATATATAATGCATACGTGTGTGTGTCACTGACATGTGTATATATATATATATATGTATTTTATGTGTATATATCTATTCTATCTATTCTTTTCTAAGCTGTCAGTGTGATTTTACTGTAGCCGCACATCAATTTCCCGCTTTTCAAAGGACACTGGTGTGTGAAAATTGGACAGCACTCGCATGGTGCGAGTGCTGTGCGATTTTTTTTGTCTCTCACCCATTGACTTTCATTGGCGAGACTCGGCCAAAATAAGCAGCAAATCATAGCATACTGCGATTTTTTCTCAGTCCAATCTCAGCCCGGGACTCCCTCTGACGTCACTGAGGCTGCGGGGAGACATATACAATTACCGTAGTATAGTGTTGCGGTCTATAAATAATAGGGGGACTCCACACCATTTTGTTCCTTGAAATAATCATGTATTAAATGAATACATGTCCATAATTCAGAACCAGCTGAATAATTGTATTTGCCACTAACATGTCTATATATACTTTTATTATATATATATATATATATATATTATATTATGTATGATATGTATATATATAATATATTAAATATATAAAATATATAATATATTAGATATATATAATATATATCATATATATATTATATGTTACATATATATTATATATATATATAATGCATATATATATACAGTATATATATTATAATATATATATATATATATATATGCAGTATGTTTATGTCACTGACATGTGTGTATATACTGTATATATGTATGTACTCTATGTGTATATATGTACATATAAAAAACTTAATGAAATAAAATGGTTTACTATATGTAAACCATATCTCAGCAAAAAATCGTCACGGAAGGTACCATGAAGATTCAAGAAGTGAAAACAATGATAAATGTAAAAATACAATTTTTATTAATTATCAATTAAAAATAACAGGATTACATTAAAAAGACAGGACTGATTGGTCTCCGACATAGGGGGGTAAGAATAACCAGCAACAAAGATTATAGCATCTCCATAGAGTGCAAACTGCATAAAGTAACCAGAAATTTAATTTTGTTCACAGTAATATGCATCCAAAGTCCATAAATCCCTCCTAGGCAAAAATAATGTAATATACTGAGGCCTATATTTCAACAGAAGTTGCAAAATGTTTGCGAAACTTGCCAAATTAAAGCACCACAAGCACTAAAACGAAAAAGTTGCCTAATAAAATTGTAGGCGAGAGAAGGGCTGAGGAAAAGAAATGCACCATAGGGATTAGTAAAATCATCCGTCCCCTATGAATATATGTGAGGTATATCAGAATATATAAAGGATTCCAGGGCGCAGCAAGGACATTTCATGAATGATTAGATGCAAAGAAATTTAAAGTCAGGATTTTACCTGTAGCTGGCCACTGAAAAGGAGGACCGATGTATGAGAGCTAAATGCTGGTGAAGCTTTTCCCCCCCTCCGCCCGACAGCGCTGTTTCGCATAAGTTGCTTCTTCCAGGGGCGTGTATGTGTACATCTAAAAGACTAAATGAAATAAAATGGTTTACTATATGTAAACCATATCTCATATCCTGTCGGCTTTTCAATTATTTTACAAAAGTTGACAAATGAATTAACGGCTATTCTGCTATCTTTCTCTCTCATATATATATATATATATATATATATATATATATATATATATATATACACATACATAAATCAAGAAAAAAGGGCAGCACTACCAAAATAATACAGCAGGTACAAAACTTATTCAGCAGTGTCCAAACAGCCAAAATGACAAAAGGAAAAAAAATAGGCAGCACTCAAATTAATTGTGAAAAAAGTGGATACTTTACTGATCCTCAGATGGCAACGTTTCAAAGACGGGTCACCGTTGAAACGTTGCCATCTGGCTTGACAAAGACGGGTCACCGTTGAAACGTTGCCATCTGAGGATCAGTAAAGTATTTCACAATTAATTTGAGTGCTGAATATTTTTTTTCCTTTTATATATATATACATATATATATATATGTATATATATATATATATATATATATATGTGTGTGCGTGTTTTGAAGGCTTTTTTTTTTTTTAAACGACGTCTACAGTGTTAGTTTACAATGCTATTTTAACATGAGTTTTTACATGGAGAGAACTGCTCTATGTAAAACCTCATGTTAAAATCGCATTGCATACGGATGTCATACTCATGTCATATTGAAAAATCACCCTGAAATCGCATTACACTCGCATGACACTCGCATGCCAATTGCATAGAGTCGGTCCGTTTTTTCCATCCAGAAAATGGACCGTTTTTTTTCTCGCAAATGGGGATGAGCCCTTATGGCGATTAAAAAAACGGTCCGATTTCTGGACTGGAAAAAAGGGTGAAGTGTTATGCCAGTGTCATGCGATTTCTATGCGATTTTTTATTTTTGCATCCGTTTTCCATCCGGTTTTTTTCCCAGCCACTCTTTTTCTACAGTCATTTACAGGACCATTTACAGGGTTCTATACCAGAGAATGGTGATGTATGCATTAAAAACGAATGGAAAACGGATGGTCGTTTTTTTTAATCGCACCCATTGACTTCTATTGGCAAAAATCGCTGCAAATCGCAGCATGCTGCGATTTTTTTCTCAGACTGATTTTGGCTGAGAAAGAAATCGCAAGTGAGATGTCACCCATTCACTAACATGGGTCAGAGTGTAATCTGATTAAAAATTGGATTGCAATCATCCGATTTAATCGCCAGTGAGTATGAGGCCTAAAGCTGTATTCTGCTGTGTCAACAAGCAAATGGTGAAAAAAAAGGGGGCTCTGGATTGCTTTGGAATATCATAATCAGGATTAAGATGCAAAAAAATATTCCTGGCCACTGATACCTGGGGCTAGGTATATGTGGTCAATATATGTAATAGGCAGCAGCAGACAGTAATGGAGTGGACCCGATTGATGTATGCAATGAAGTATGCCACATACAATGCCTGCCTGCTACTGATATCTATATACCCACTGACACTCCCTGCCTACCTAGCACTGCAATCTATATACTCCGTAATTAGTCCTTAGAAGGACTGTTGACTAAGCTGGATTTGTGTATTCTATTATGGTATATCCACACTAACTTATAAACCCCCAAATCTGTCCCTATCTGGGCAGCAATTCTCCCTACACTGTCTGATTCCGGAGGTGACTGTGACGAGCAGGTGTCATAGACCTGACGACGCTGTGCAGCCAGCCAATCACAGTGATACCACAACCAAGATGGCTGTGGCATTACTGTTAGTGGCAGAAAATCCCTGCATGTTGATTGGCGCTCTAAAGAGTGCCAAATATGCAGGGAGGAGACCTGAATTCCAGAGTACCACGAGTGCAGCGATCATCACTAGTCATAAACTTTTTTATTTTATTTTTTTCATCAACATTCATGAGGGTTTATTTGTGAAGGAAGAGTAGCAGTTTTGAATTATACCATTGAGATAAAATGGTGAAAAATAAGCATTCAATATGCTGTAAAAATGACCTGACAGAATGATTCTTTATAAAATTTATTTAGCTTTTGCGAGAAAGTGCTTACTGAGATCTGCAAGAGCCAAGCAGACACAGTAGACTATTCTCATTGAAGCAGAGGTGGAGATTTATTCGGAGAAGCGCAAAAAAGCAGGTACAGAAGGCAGTGAGTTCAAGCATGTAGACACTCTCAGGTGTCCAGACAAATAAATCAACCCTGGGATATCTGGCGATGATCTGACCCTGAATGGGAGCTTTTTATACATGATTTAGACAAAGAAAGGTACATTTTGTGGCAAAGAAAATATACATGATAACCTCATAACGCACAGAAAGACGAATCTTAGAACATAACATACAACACAACATGACAAAAATAATTATTATCCCAAACTACATTATTATCCATAAATCTTCCTGTTAGCTAATGTCATTACTCACATCTCTACTCTTGGCCTATTCACATAACTCTTCACTAGGGATGAGCGAATGGAAAAATATGGAAAAATATATAAAGCCACCCAGGAGACGACATTTAAAGCTAATCAACCACTCCATTAACCGAATGTAAGGCAATACCCTCATGTGAGGGAGTAGGTGACAGCATGCAGCTGTATGCCTGTGGCTAAAAGGAAGTAAGGTGCATTTTAGCCACAGGCATTCATACTGTAAATTTTTCCATATGTATAATTTTCTTATATTTTTTCATTTTCTAAATGCATATACATATGGAGTATTTTTGTCTCCTCCAGATATTTGTATTAGCACTGTTGATTGTACAATTTTACTATGGATCCCAAATTATTTCCTTTGACAGTAATATTCTGTTTGTATATTTTAATAATGTCAAATTGAGAAAAAACTTGCTGCTTTATTGGCACATGTGAAAGATTCTGGCCGGGGGAGTGAGAGCAGGAGTGAGCAAAGAGCTGACAACGGCCATTTCGCACTAAACCAGCGCTGATAACAGATTACAGCTGGGACTCACTACGGTAATAGCGGTGCCATCCGTAAGTCTGCTCCAGCATATAAATGACAAGAACAGTGATGTTGATTACAATGTCGTCAGCGCTAACTAACTGAGTAGCTATTTCAAAATTGTGTAGAAGGGTGCAGAGGTCCTTAATCTGTGCCCACTTCATAAATGTAATATGTGCCACTTCTATACTGCGTTGGCCCAGACAATATGACATGACATACTGTGTCAGGGCTCCTCATTGCTGCCACAGTTGCTGCAACATGTGCAGAGTGAAATTCCACCTTGTCTGCACATCACATATTTGTATTGATGCAACTCGATGACCAGAAGGGTGCGAATGGCGGAAGTGAGCACACAGCTTACTTGCTTTCTGCAGCAGCTCATCCAGGTTAGGATATTGGCAGAGAAAATGCTGCACCACCAGGTTGCAGACATGAGCCATGCACGGCAAAAGTGTGAGCTTGCCTCACCGTAGGGTCGCTACCTGGTTCGCACCATTATCATACATGGCCTTCCCTGGATGCAGGTTCAGAAGAGACAGCCATTGTTCAAACTCGGCCTTGATAGCTGTCCACAACTCTTCGGCTGAATGACTGCGATCTTCAGGGCAAATCAATTTTAACACTGCCTGATTGAGATGAACCTGGTTGTGCTGTGCTGAAGTGGTGAGGATTCACTCTGCACTTTCGGAACGCATGTCTCATTAAGGCAGAATTTTAGGGCACAAGTGGAGGCTCTAGAGGAGGAAGCAGAAGCGGTGGAGGAAATGTGAAATATAGCGCAAACCTTGGGGATTCCAAGACTTGTAAAGCAGTGCCTGCTCCCACAACCACAAGAGTTACAAAGTTCCCAGTGAACCAGGTGTAATGCCTTTGGCCATTCTTACTTGTCCAAGTGTCTGTGGTGAAATGCACCATGGCAGACATACAGTGGGCATGGAAAGGATTCAGACCCCTTTAAATGTTTAATTCTTTATTTCTTTGCAGCCATTTGGTAAATTTAAAAAAGCTAATTTTTTTACTCATTAATGTACACTCTGCACCTCATCTTGACTGAAAAAAACAGAAATGTAGACATTTTTGCAAATTTACTCATACTCATTTTGGTTTAGGGTGGGACTCTGGCTGGGCGTACGAGCAGGAACGCGGGATGCAGTGATGGGACACAGGCAGAGCAAGGGTTAACAGGTTAATTTACAGGGGAATGTACTCCACACAGGGAGTGAGGGATTGCAGGGTGATGATAAGGAATGGGGTAGAACTGGGAGAGTGGCAGGATATGTCTGGGATGAATGAAAGTTCAGTAACAAAGAGGTTAAACTTATCAGTCTGTTGTCTTCTTGGGTGCAGCTCCTCAGGGTTCCAACGGTGGCACCGACAATAGCAGCGCAATGTCTTTTCCAGTGGGGCCAAGTAAATGACAATACCCCATCTTCTCATGACAGTGATCGGTCTCCTGTACCTTCCACTGCCCATAGTCTATATACTGTAGTGGCTAATCAATGGTAAGGGCCACAGTCCTGCACAAGCCCATCGTCGCTCTGCAAGTATTCAAAGGCCAAGTCAAGTCACAAGAGTCTGGGACAAGATAGCAGAAGATATTTTTGAACCCCTCTCCATAATCTTTGAAAATTCTTGGAGAACAGGAGAAGTCCCAGAAGACTGGAGAAGAGCAAATGTTGCTCCTATCTTCAAAAAGGGGAAGAAGGTGGACCCAGGGAACTATAGGCCGGTGAGTCTGACTTCTATACCAGGAAAGATCTTTGAACAAATTATTAAACAACATGTATGTAAGTACCTGGACAAGAATGAAGTGATTAAACAGAGTCAGCATGGGTTTGTAACTAATAAGTCATGTCAGACTAACTTAATTTCCTTCTATGACAGAATCACTGATTAGGTGGATCAGGGAAATGCTGTAGATATAGTATATCTTGACTTCAGCAAAGCATTTGACAAAGTATCTCACACAATCCTTATTGAAAAAATGGCTAAGTATGGAATGGACAAGGCAACTGTTAGGTGAATTCATAACTGGCTTAGTGATCGGACCCAAAGAGTGGTTGTAAGTGACTGCACATCCAGTTGGAAGAATGTCTCAAGTGGGATACCACAGGGCTCTGTCCTGGGCCCTGTATTGTTCAACATCTTTATCAGTGATTTAGATGAAGGAATTGAGGGTAAACTGATTAAATTTGCTGATGACACAAAGCTAGGAGGGATAGCTAATACTAGAGAAGAGAGAGAGAGGATTCCAAAAGATATAAATAAACTGGAGCAGTGGGCAGTAACTAACAGAATGGTTTTTAACAGGGAAAAATGCAAAGTACTACATCTTGGCAATAAAAATGAAAAAAGCATATACAAAATGGGAGGAATAGGGCTAAGCAACAGCACATGTGAAAAAGACTTGAGTATACTTATTGATCACAGACTGAATATGAGTCAACAGTGTGATGCAGCAGCAAAAAAGGCAAATGCAATTCCAGGATGTATAAACAGAAGCATACAGTCTAGATCACGTGAAGTCATTATTGCCCTTTACTCCTCTTTGGTCAGACCTCATCTAGAATTCTGTGTCCAGTTTTGGGTGCCACATTTTAAAAAAGACATCAGCAAACTGAAGTAAGTTCAGAAAAGAGGGACCAGAATGGTGACCGGTCTGCAAACCCTGTCTTATGAGGAAAGGTTGCAGGATTTGGGAATGTTTAGCTTGCAAAAGAGAAGACTGAGAGGAGACTTAATAGCTGTCTACAAATATCTCAAGGGCTGTCACATTGTAGAATGATCATCTTTATTCTCATTTGCTCAAGGAAAGACTAGAAGCAATGGGATGAAACTGAATAGGAGGAGACACAGATTAGATATTAGAAAAAACTTTTTGACAGTTAGAGTGATCAATGAGTGGAACAGGCTGCCACGAGAGGTGGTGAGTTCTCCTTCAATAGAAGTCTTCAAACAGAGGCTGGACAGACATCTGTCTGGGATGATTTAGCGAATCCTGCTTTGAGCAGGGGGTTGGACCAGATGGCCCAGGAGGTCCCTTCCAACTCTACGATTCTATGATTCTATGATTCTATGATTTGCTAGCACAGTCAGGGTGTAGGTTACAGTCACGCTACCGGTCTCTTTCAGGCAGCACACACACTTTACTCACGATCCTGAAGTGTCTGACTCCTGGCTTTATGTCGGTCACCCGGCCCACACTGCACGTCTCTCTCTCTGGTCCCCATGGTTGGTGGAGGGCGACAGTGGTCGCTGGTCTATGTGGGGCTGATGACCCCCGGACATAGCACTTCTGTCTCTCATTGCTGCAACACCCAACCCATCTCTGCTCTGTGTACATGGCTCTGCATGGCTCTGCTCTGCTAACACGGCTCTGCTCTGCTGGCATGGCTCTGCACAGCTCTCTCTGCAGTCGATGGGGGCTCCTTCTATATGGGCTGTCGCCACACTGGTACTCTGTGGTGAGGGAAGCAGATTGAGCTGCTTACTGCTCTGCATGCTGCTCTCTTCACGGCTCCCCACTGGCGGCAGACTGCTCCACTTTGAGCACTTTTTTGTTTTATGCCTCTGCTGCATCGTGCCCTTTTCTGGCTCTCTCCACCCTTTTCATCCCCAGGAAGGTCCTCCTTGCTCAGGCTTCCCCCAGACAGCAGGGGAAGATCCTCCCCACTCAGGTTTCCCCCGGGAACAAAGGATAGTTCCGGACCTGGCATGCAGGTACCCGCGGTCCGGTCTATCTCCATACACTAGTACAGCCATTAGTCTTCTTGGGAATGATGCAACAAGTTTTTCACACCTGGATTTGGGGATCCTCTGACATTTTTCCTTACAGATCCTTTCCAGTTCCATCAGGCTGGATGGTGAACATTGGTAGACAGCCATTTTCAGGTCTCTCCAGAGATGCTCAATTGGGTTTAGGTCAGGGCTCTGGCTGGGTCAGTCAAGAATGGTCACAGGGTTGCTCTGAAGCTACTCCTTTGCTATTTTAGCTGTGTGCTTAGGGTCATTGCCTTGTTGGAAGGTGAACCTTCAGCCAAGTCTTAGGTCCAGAGCACTCTGGAAGAGGTTTTTATCCAAGATGTCTCTGTGCATGGCCGCATTCATGTTTCCTTCAATTGCAACCAGTTGTCCTGTGTCTGCAGCTTAAACACACCCCCATAGCATGATGCTCTCACCACCATGTTTCACTGTTGGGATTGTATTGGGCAGGTGATGAGCAGTGCCTGGTTTTCTCCACATATACTGCTTAGAATAATCACCAAAAAGTTCTATCTTTGTCTCATCAGAACAGAGAATCTTATTTATCAAAGTCTGGGAGTCTTTGATGTGTTTTTTTTAGCAAACTCTATGCGGGTTTTCATATGTCTGGCGCTGAGGAGAGGCATCCGTCGGGCCACTCTGCCATAAAGGCACGACTGGTGGAGGGCTGCAGTGATAGTTAACTTTGTGGAACTTTCTTCCATCTCCCTACTGCATCTATAGAGTTCAGCCACAGTGATCTTTACATCTCTTTTTTCTTCTTTACCTCTCTCAGCAAGGCTCTTCTCCCATGATTGCTCAGTTCGGCTGGACAGCCAGGTCTAGGAAGACTTCTGGTGGTCCCAAACTGCTTCCATCTAAGGGTTATGGAGGCCACTGTGCTCTTAGGATTCTTGACTACTGTTAAGGCTAGCGGAATGCACCAAGTAATAAGAGATGGTATCAAGGTGCGTTCGCAACCTGGGGTCCACCGTGCAGAGATGTTACCTGCTGCTCGCTAATGGCGGAGGCTATTTAGCAATATACTAGCTGAACACAGGCGGGTTTGCTTCACACAATGTGTACAGAGGCTGACTCTGCTACTGCACAGTGTCATACCGCCGCTGTATGCTCACCCAGCCTCTGCTACCGCGCCGCAGCCCCCCGCCGTTCGGCAGCTGCGGCTGACCCTTCTGACAGGTCCGCGGCCGACAACATCTCTGCATGCAATGCGCATGCGCCATAGGCCACGGCCGCGCCTCCCTCCTGTCACTTCTGCTTTGGCGGTGCCCTGCCCGGAAGCACTGCCGGACCAATGACAGACCGGGCAGGGGTATATCAGGCTGCCCTCCTTTGATGGAGGTGCCTGATCTTTGTGTTTGTTAGCACACTGGTCCCCTGTTCCATCATACACTCGCTTGTCTCCTGCAGTCCTGCCTTCCATGTTCCTGCTCCTTCCTGCTGTCTGTGCCCCAGTCCCGCAGTTGTACGCTGGTGTTCCTGTCTCGTCCTGCCATCTGTACTCCAGTCCTGCAGTCCTACTCCAGTCATGCCTTCCGTGTTCCTGCTCCATCCTGCTGTCTGTGCTGTACTCCTGCAGTCGTACTCCGGTGCCCCTGCTCCGACCTGCCATCTGTGCTCCAGTCCTACAATCCTCTTCTGGTCCTGTCTTCTGCAGTCCCGTGGTCCTACTCCAGTCTGTTCTGAGCTGCCCCTCTCGGTATCGGCTATCGTAGTACCCGAACCCCTGGGCCTGCTCCTAATGATCCCTGTATAGGGGTTGGCTCCACCTGGTGGCTCGCCCGGGGTCCCCTCGGTGCCACAATCCAGAGTGTCCACTCCTGGAGATTTTCCTCACCTGACCATCCGTGGTAACAGTAAGATCAGGCCATGGACTCCGTAGGTTCTCCTGCTGCTACCCAAAAGGAGTTGCTATTTTTACGGGAGAATCAAGGACGCATAATGTCCATCATGAAGTCCATAGACACCCGTTTGTCAGCCCTGCAGGTGGCCGATCCTGGAAATGCCACTCAGCTGGCCAGTCTTCATCAGGAGCTGGGTCAGCAACGGGATAGTCAAGACCATATTTTGAGTTATATAGCCTCTGTCGATAGCCGTTTGTTGGCTCTCCAGTCTGCCGCCATGATCCTTACTCCGCCCCCATATCTACAGCTCTCCCGCCTCACCTCGCCAAGCCACCTCAGTTTAGTGGCGACCCCAAGCTGTGTAGGGGGTTCTTAAATCGATATAGCCTCCATTTTGAATGGTTGCCTCAGCAATATCCCTCTGATCAAGCCAAAGTAGCCTTCATTATGTCCCATCTGGGGGTAGAGGCCCTTTCCTGGCTGAACACTCTGTGGGAACGGGATGATCCCATCGTCTCGAGTCTTCCCGTCTTCTTGGATACCTTTCGCAGGGTTTTTGATGAGCCGGGTTACTTAGCCTCTCTTAGGCTAGTTTCACACTAGCATTACCGGGTGCAGAGCATGGCCGCCACTAAGCTCCTCCCCGGCCGCGCCCCCTCCGGTCAGCTCCTCCTCTGATCGCCTGACGTTGCAGGCGATCAGCGTGCCCTATATTTAGCGTTGGGTACGCTGGTCGTGCGCTGGTACACTTTTGCCGGCGCTTGCGCCTTTTTGGCGTTGCGCCTAGCGCACAAAAATGCACTGCATTTTTGTACTCCTGGTGTTACAGCGTCTTCAGGAGAATTGCCTATATGCTGAGATAGAGAAATGTCTCTTTGAACAAACCTCTCTGCCGTTTCTGGGTTACATTATCTCCAATGCTGGATTAAGGATGGATCCCGAGAAACTGACTGCTGTCCTCAAGTGGCCTCGTCCCATTGGAGTTATAGCGATACAATGGTTTCTTGGATTTGCCAATTATTGCAGGAAATTTATTCCTCACTTTTCCGCAGTAACCAAACCTATTTCTGCTCTCACCCAAAAGGGGACAACTCCCAATTCTTGGACTACGGAGGCGGAGGAGGTCTTTCAGACTCTAAAATTGGCTTTCTCCACGACTCCGGTGTTGCACCGACCCAAAAGAAACCAACCCTTTGTGCTTGAGGTGGACACTTCCTCAATGGGTGCTGGGGCAGTACTGTCCAAGAAATCCGCTTCCGGTCGTCTGCGTCCTTGTGGCTTCTTTTCAAAGGCTTTCTCTCCATCCGAGTGCAACTACTCGATCGGCGTCCGTGAACTGTTGGCCATAAAATTGGCCCTGGAAGAATGGCGTCATCTCCTGGAGGGGGCTGTCCATCCCTTTGTAATCTTCTCCGACCACAAAAACTTGGCCTATCTCCAGTCTGCCCAGAGACTTAATCCTCGTCAGGCCAGATGGTCCCTATTTTTTGCTTGATTTGATTTTGAGCTCCATTTTTCGCCCCTGCAACAAGAACACCAAAGCTGACGCCCTATCCACGGTCTTCCAGCCAATTGAGACAGTGGAGGAACCTTCGCATATTGTTGAGCCCACTAGAATCATCACTGTGGCTCCAGTGAACTGGCTTTCTCCACATCCAGGCAAGACCCTTGTGCCAGAGAATCTCAAGAGGAAGGTCCTTCTGTGGAGTCACTCCTTCAGACTGGCCAGCCTTGCTTTAACCAAGAAGACACTTGCCCTTATCACGTGTCACTACTGGTGGCCTACATTTTGCCAAGATGTGCTAGATTTCGTGGCCTCTTGTCCCTCCTGTGCTAAGAACAAAGTGCCACGACGACTTCCTTCCGACTTATTGGTCCCGTTGCCAGTCCCTGCTGTTCCTTAGGAACACATTGCCATGGATTTCATCACCGACTTACCCTGTTCTTCCTGTTGTACAGTAATCCTGGTGGTGGTGGACTGTTTCTCCAAAATGGCCCACTTCATTATTATTATTATTATTATTACTATTATTTATTATTATAGCTCCATGGCGCTTTACATGTGAGGAGGGGTATAAATAATACATACAAGTACAGTAATCTCAAACAATACAAGTCACGACTGGAACAGGATGAGAGAGGACCCTGCCCGCAATGGCTCACAATCTACAACGAGATGGGTGAGGATACAGTAGGCGAGGGTTGAGCTGGTCATGCAGTGGTTTGGTGGATCAGTGGTTACTGCAAGTTGTAGGCTTGTTGGAAGAGGTAGGTCTTCAAGTTCTTTTTGAAGGTTTCCATGGTAGGCGAGAGTCTGATATGTTGTGGTAGAGAGTTCCAGAGTAGAGGGGATGCGTGGGAGAAATCTTGTATGCAATTGTGGGAAGAGGAGATAAGAGGGGAGTACAGAAGGAGATCTTGTGAGGATTGGAGGTTTCATGCAGGTAATTACCGGGAGACTAGGTCACAGATGTACGGAGGACTCAGGTTGTGGATGGCTTTGTATGTCATGGTTAGGGTTTTGAACTGGAGTCTTTGGGTAATGGGGAGCCAGTGCAGGGATTGACAGAGGGGAGAGGCCGGGGAATAGCGGGGGGACAGGTGGATTAGTCGGGCAGCAGAGTTAAGAATAGATTGGAGGGGTGCGAGAGTGTTAGAGGGGAGGCCACAGAGCAGGAGGTTGCAGTAGTCAAGGCGGGAGATGATGAGGGCATGGACTAGTGTTTTTGCAGACTCTTGGTTGATGAATGTACGGATCCGTGAAATATTTTTGAGTTGAAGTCGGCAGGAAGCGGAAAGGGCTTGGATATGTGGTTTGAAGGAGAGATCAGTGTCAAGGATAACCCCGAGGCAGCGAGCTTGTGGGACTGGAGAGAGTGGGCAGCCGTTTACTTTAATGGATAGGTCTGTTGAGGGGGTCACGTGAGATGGGCAAAAGATGATTAATTCTGTTTTGTCCATATTAAGTTTTAGAAATCTAGCAGAGAAGAAGGATGAAATAGCAGACAGACATTGAGGGATTCTGTTTAGTAGGGAGGTGATATCTGGTCCAGAGATGTAGATCTGTGTGTCATCAGCATAGAGATGATACTGAAAGCCATGAGATTCTAAGAGCTGTCCGAGGCCGAAGGTGTAAACGGAGAAGAGCAGGGGCCCTAAGACTGAACCTTGCGGGACTCCGACGGATAGGGGGCGTGGTGAGGAGGTGGTGTGCGAATGGGAGATGCTGAATGTCCGGTCTGCTAGGTATGACGCAATCCTAGATAGGGCAAGTCTGTGATACCAAGAGATGAGAGGGTCTGTAGTAATAGGGAATGGTCCACTGTGTCAAAGGCAGAGGACAGGTCCAGAAGGAAGAGGACAGAGTAGTATCGCTTGGCCTTGGCAGCTAGTAGGTCATTGGTGACCTTAGTTAGGGCAGTTTCAGTAGAGTGGTGTGGCCAGAAGCTGGATTGCAAGTGGTCAAGGAGGGAGCAAGTAGAGAGGTGGGAGGAAAGTTCAAGATGGATGTGTTGTTCCAGTAGTTTTGAGGCATAGGGGAGAAGTGATATAAGGCGATAGCTAGATACAGAGGATGGGTCAAGAGAGGGCTTTTTGAGGATAGGTGTGATTGAGGCATGTTTAAAGCTTGAGGGGAAAATACCAGTTGTTAGTGGTAGGTTGAAGAGATGGGTTAGGGTTGGGATGAAGACTTTGGTGAGGTTTGGGATGAAGTGGGATGGGATCGGGTCAAGTGCACAGGTAGTGAGATGTGATCTTGAGAGTAGAGTGCAGAGTCGATCTTCTGTAATGGTGGAGAAGTTGGTTTTGGGGGAGGAGGGCAGGGCAGGTAGGAGGAAGGGCACTGGGGGTTGTTGACCAAAACTGTCTCGGATGTTATCAATCTTCTCCTTGAAAAATGAGGCAAAGTCTTCAGCTGAGATGAGTGGAGAGGGAGGAGGTGCTGGGGGGCGGTGGAGAGAATTGAAGGTGTTGAATAACTGTTTAGGGTTGTGAGACAGGGAGGATATGAGAGATGAGAAGTAGGTTTGTTTTGCTGCAGCGAGTGTGGCCTTGAAAGTAGTGAGGGACTGTTTGAATGTGATGAAGTCCTCATCGGAGTGGGATTTTTTCCATCTCCGCTCAGCAGCCCTGGAAGCCCGCCTCAGTTCTTTGGTCAGACTGGTGTGCCAGGGCTGTCTGTTGATTTTGCAAGTTTTGGTATGTTTGAGAGGGGCAACTGATTCCAAAGCTACAGCTATTGTGGTGTTATATAGAGCTGCAGCGGCATCCGCATTGTGTAGGGAACTTATGTCTGTAAGAGGGAGGAGGGATTCAGACAGTGAGTGTAGATCGAGGTGTTGAAGATTTCTGCGAGGGTGTGCGAGTTTTTGAGGTGGGGATTGTGTATCTGAGGAGGAGAGGGAAGAGAATGTAAGTAGGTTGTGGTCAGAGAGAGGAAGAGGTGAGTTAGAGAGGCTAGATAGGGAGCAGAGGCGGGTGAAGATGAGGTCTAGTGTGTGGCCATCTTTGTGAGTGGCTGCAGAGGACCATTGAGTGAGGCCGAAGGAGGAAGTGAGAGATAGAAGTTTAGTGGCAGCTGTGAGGGAAGTGTCAATGGGGATATTGAAGTCGCCCAAGATGATAGTGGGATATCAGTGGAAAGGAAATGGAGTAGCCAGGTGGTGAAGTGGTCAAAGAAGGTGGTGGCTGATCCTGGAGGGCAGTATATGACAGCTAGTTGGAGGTTGGAGGGGGAGTAGATGCGCACAGAGTGCACCTCGAAGGAAGGAAGGGTAACAGAGGGCGGCAGTGGGATTGGGGTGAAGGAGCAGTTATCTGACTGGAGAAAACCAACTCATCCACCATGATTGCAGCTGGGGCGGGGGGTATGGGAAAGGTGGAATCCATCATATGAGAGTGCAGCAGGAGAGGCTGTGTCAGATGAGGTGAGCCAGGTTTCGGTGATGGCGAGGAAGGAAAGTTTGTTAGTAATAAAAAGATCATGGATGAAAGTTTGTTGCAGACAAAGCGAGCGTTCCACAGAGCTCCTGTTAGTGGGACTGGAGAAGCTGGGGCTGGGCGAATGTGTATAAGGTTGGGGTGGTTACGGAAAGTTGTGATTGGGTGTGGATGGGAGGTAGAAATGACTGTGGGAATGTGGTGAGGAGGACCACGATTTGGAGAGATATCGCCGGCAGTGAGGAGGAGCAGAAAGAGTGTTAGCAGGTGGGGCAGGAGAGGGCATGAGGGGGCTGTCTGTGTTTGGAGACAGAGGATTGTATGTTGAGGAACAGATCTGAGGAAGAGGTGAGATGGATTGGAAGGATTGAAGAAGAGATGAACAGTTCCTTACTAGGTGTAGGAATTAGTGGGGTTATCAGAAAGTGAAGGATTATAGGGGTTAGAGTGGAAACAAACAGAAACATTGTTTAAAGTGACTCTTTCCAGTTACCTTCTGTTCCCTTCTGGTTCAATTCTGGATTAATTCATATTTTCATATCATCTCACACTTTTAAGATACACACTTCTAGGATACACACTGCAGACTAAAGTCTTGGCAGACTTGTGCTATGCAATATATGTGCTAGAAAGTGCATTCAGGTGTGAAGCTGAGAGGAGTGGTCTGTGCTCCTCTTGGTCAGATAATTAAGAGTGGACCAGATGCATATGATCAAGCCAAAGTATACAAGGTCATAAATAATACTGGGGTAAAGCAGGGGGTTAGTAGAGAGACATACCAAGTGAATGCTATATGCAGAGGTAAGAAGTCCCTCTGTCCGGTCTTCCCTCGGCTCCTGAGTTGGCCAGAGTTTTTATCCATCAGATCTTCAGACTCCATGGACTACCTCAATGCATTGTGTCTGACCAGGGGGCTTCAGTTCACCTCCAAGTTCTGGCAGGCACTTTGTAAACTCATTAACGTTTCCCTCGACTTCTCCTCTGCTTACCATTCACAGTACAACGGGCAAGTGGAGCTTACCAACCAGACGTTGACTGGGTACCTATTTCATTTCTCCAATGCCGACCAAAAGGACTGGGTTGACCTACTTTCTTGGGCAGAGTTCGCCTACAACAACCATACTGGCAAATCCTCGGCCAAGTCTCCGTTTTTCATTGTGTTTGGCAGACATCCTGGTATTCCTCTTCCAGTAACCCCTGCCTCCGAAGTACCTGTGG
This sequence comes from Dendrobates tinctorius, assembly GCF_039654945.1. NCBI lineage: Eukaryota > Metazoa > Chordata > Amphibia > Anura > Dendrobatidae > Dendrobates > Dendrobates tinctorius. The sequence goes on along the minus strand of NW_027361858.1, from coordinate 4,808,474 downwards.
CCAACGCCTTGTCCTCAGAATTTTCCAAAATCTGGACGGAGACCAACACGTCACTCAAGAAGGCCGCTGACTGGATGAAAGATTATGCTGACAAGAAGAGATTGGATCCTCCACCGTATCGTACTGGGAACAAAGTCTGGCTCTTGTCCAAATTTATCTGGTTAAAACTGCCCTCTTACAAGCTGGGCCCACAGTACATCGGGCTGTTTGAGATACTTGGACGTGTCAATGAAGTCGCCTACAAATTGAGGTTGCCTGCTTCGCTCTAGGTCCCGAACACCTTCCACGTCTCTATCCTGAAACCTGTGGTACTGAAATGTTTCCACCCCATATCTGATCCTGTTTCTCAGCCGGTTGGTACCAATAATACATTTGAGGTGGAGGATATCATCGCCATGAAAAAGGTTAGAGGTAGGACCTTTTTTCTTATTGACCGGAAGGGCTTTGGTCCTGAGGAGAGGTCCTGGGAACCCCGGGAGAATATCAATGCTCCTCGCATTTTCAAGAGATTTTTAGCTAATCTCAGGGGAGGGCAGCTTAAGGGAGGGGTACTGTCATGCTGCTGCTGTATACTCACCCGGCCTCCGCTCCCACGTCGCAGCCCCCCCGACGTTCGCCGCACCTCCCACCTGTCACTTGTGCTCTGGCGGTGCCCTGACCCGGAAGCACCGCCAGACCAATGGCAGACCAGGCAGGGGTATATCAGGCCTCCCTCCTTGGATGGAGGCACCTGATCATCATGTTTGTTAGCACACTGGGCCCCTGTTCCATCGTACACTCGCTTGTCTCCTGCAGTCCTGCCTTCCGTGTTCCTGCTCTGTTCTGCTGTCTGTGCCCCAGTCCCGCAGTCGTACGCTGGTGTTCCTGTCTCGTCCTGTCATCTGTACTCCAGTCCTGCAGTCCTACTCCAGTCCTGCCTTCCGTGTTCCTGCTCCTTCCTGCTGTCTGTGCTCCAGTCCCGCAGTCCAACTTCGGTGTTCCTGTCCCATCCTACCATCTGTACTCCAGCCCTGCAGTCCTACTCCAGTCCTGCCTTCTGTGTTCCTGCTCCATCCTGCTGTCTGTGCTCTACTCCCACAGTCCTACTCCGGTGGCCCTGCTCAGACCTGCCATTTGTACTCCAGTCCTACAATCCTACTCTGGTCCTGTCTTCTACAGTCCCGGGTCCTACTCCATTCTGTTCTGAGCTGCCCCTCTCGGTACCGGCTATCGTGATACCCAAACCCCTGGGCCTGCTCCTATCGATCCCTGTATAGGGGTCGGTTTCACCTGGCGGCTCGCCCAGGGTCCCCTCGGTGCCACAATCCAGAAGGTCCACTCCTGGAGATTTTCCTCACCTGACCGTCCGTGGTAACACACTGAGCCGTGGAAAATAAACGTCGGAGCCTGTTAACACTCACAGAGCTCGGCAAGGTGAGCGCTAGTGTATAGTCACAGGATTCTTCCCCAAGGACACAGAGTTAGAGTCCCTCTAGACCACTAGTGCTTGGCGCCGCAACTGCAGAGCAAACTAGAGGCTAACAGAAATATAGTGCACCGAGTACGCACTGCCACTAACCACCCGGACTAGGGAGGAAAGCACTAGACTTGCGCACGGCGCCTCACTGGCAGATGCAGCCGCTTAATGTGTGTTATGAATGAGTCACCAGAGGAGGAGAAAACAAAAATACAAGCTAAGTCCAGAAAACCGGAGAGGTTGGTAGCTATCGGATTGCAGACCCCTGATCCTATTCACCACAGCTAACAGTAGCCGTGGGGGGTTCCTACGGTGCCCTAGACCCCTCGTCACAGCCGGAGAACTACATAAGCCTAAAGAAGGAAAGGGGAAATCTAAACTGCCCTAGAGCAGACCCCAAAGCAATAGACAGCCTCCAACATGTATTGTCGGTGAAAAACAGATGAAAACACAAACACAGACAGAAAGACAGGCTGAGCAAACGATGGGGCCCAACTAACTAGATAGGACAGGACAGAAAAGATGCTGGCTGCAATCCGCAAAAAACCCTACAAAAATGTCCCAACCGTCTGATAGGAAAAAAGGCCCTGAAGTCGCTAGACTTCAAAATCACTATATCAGCACTCAGGTATATTCTGAAAACAGAGCAAAGAGATCAACTGATCAGAGACAAAAATGGAATTCAGCCAGTCCGAACCAGGACTGGCTGAATACAAACACTAAGGAAACCAGACAAAATCTCATGGAATAATAGCAGGGCAAAAACTTAGCTTTTAGTAGACAGGAACTAAAACTGGATGCCAGAGCTCAGAGCAGAAAGGATCACCAGCAAACCCTGCAGGGCGTCGGCTGCCTTATATCCACTCAGAAATTCCAGATGTCCAATCACACTCCGCCTGTTCAGATAACAGGTTCTTCCCATCCCAATCAATTTCACTACCTCTCTTCACCAGCAGAGGGCGTTCATCAGACATCAAAGGTGAAGGGGAAAATGAACTCACAACAATGCGGTACTGAGGTGCCTTGAGCTGAACGGCACAGTATGGTGCTGAGTGAGGTGCTGTAACTTGGTAGCACAGTGGCGCAAGACAAAGCCACTAGTAGGCGCTGACTCTAAACCCTAAACAATACAAACAAGCACAACCAGAGGGAGGGAGTCTTAATGAGTCTGTCACCAGTTTCAAGTATCCATCATCACACACACAACTAACAATAAGAGTCTATACTAGCGCATGGCCGAGTGGTCATGCGACTATTTTATAGCGGCGTCCTTCCGGGACCTTCCCAGTGGTCCAATCAGAGCAGCAACAGTACCTGCGCATGTGACCTCCGACCTCCAATGAGAAGTCATCCTACGGGCATGCTCAGTAGGGGAAAGACAGGACTTAGTTCCAGGAGCTTCTGCTTGCTGCTGACTCAAGCATGGTGTTATAGCTCAGCCTGGAGGAGCAACCAGACGCCTAGCATTATCCTGGGCAAGGCGCTGGGGGTGATGTCTCTGCTGAACAGCAATCTCTGTGGCCACAGAAGAATGGGTCATGGCATGTCAAAGGACATGGCTTGAGATTCCCCCTTTGCAGTGGGGGAAGCTTGACGCCAAACAACTACTGCAGAATTGTTTTTGAAACCTAGGCCAGATCTGTGCCTGAGCTCCTTGGCCAGTTCCTTTGACCTAATGATTCTCATTTGGTCTGACATTCACTGTGAACGGTGAGGTCTTATATAGACAGGTTTGTGCCTTTACAAATCAAGTTCTATCAGTTTAATTAAACACAGCTGGACTCCAATGAAGGCGTAAAACCATCTTAACGAGGATGGCATTGAAATGGACAACATGTGACTTAAATATGAGTGTCTGAGCAAAGGGTCTGAATACTTATTACTAGAGTTGAGCGAAACGGATCGAAAAATTTCAAAAGTCGCCGACTTTTGGCAAAGTCGGGTTTCATGAAACGAAACCCGACCCTAGGATGAGGTCGGCCACGAGGTCGGCGACTTACGCGCCAAAGTCGCGTTTCAAAAGTTTGTTTTGCGCTCTTTTTCAGCCAATCAGGATCCACGGACACTGTGGGCAACGTGATGACATAGGCACGGGTCACCACCATCTTTCAGAAGGGCATGCAAGTGATTGGCTTGCTTTGGTGGGCGTCACAGGGGGTATAAAAGGGCGTGCACGCCGACCGCCATCTTACTTCTGCTGAACTCAGTATAGGGAGAGGTTGCTGCTGATTCTGTAGGGAGAGCGCTAGGCAGGGAAGAAGACAAAAAAACTGCTTCTGCTGCTAGCGATTTGGCCTGCACAACACACCAGTCACTGTGTGTGCAGTGCAAGGGGAGGCTATATAGTGGTGTATCAGTGGTGTTGGTTGTTGGGCTGCCTTCTAAGGCTTCCTGACAGGCTGGCATTGCTGTTTACCCACTGCTCTGCAAACTGCTTTTTTAAAAGCAATCCAATCTCCCTTATCCTCTAGTCACTTTGGTCACAGCTGTGCCATCGAGCCTGTCACAAAGCGCTCAGATATTCATTGGGCCTCAAACTGCTTTTTTAAAAGCAATCCCAATTTTTTTTTTTGTCCTGCTGAGAAGAAAAAAAAACTGCTTCTGCTGCTGATAGCAATTTGGCCTGCACAACACACCAGTCACTGTGTGTGCAGTGCAAGGGGAGGCTATATTGTGGTGTATCAGTGGTGTTGGTTGTTGGGCTGCCTTTTAAGGCTTCCTGACAGGCTGGCATTGCTGTTTACCCACTGCTCCGCAAACTGCTTTTTTAAAAGCAATCCAATCTCCCTTATCCTCTAGTCACTTTGGTCACAGCTGTGCCATCGAGCCTGTCACATAGCGCTCAGATATTCATTGGGCCTCACACAATCCAAAAGTGTCCAGTGTCCAAAAGTGTGTGCAGAGATTCAAAATCTCCCTTATCCTCTAGTCACTTAGGTCACAGCTGTGCCATCGAGCCTGTCACATAGCGCTCAGATATCAGTGGGCATCACACAATCCAAAAGTGTCCAGTGTCCAAAAATGTGTGCAGAGATTCAAAATCTCCCTTATCCTCTAGTCACTTTTGTCACAGCTGTGCCATCGAGCCTGTCACATAGCGCTCAGATATTCATTGGGCCTCACACAATCCAAAAGTGTCCAGTGTCCAAAAGTGTGTGCAGAGATTCAAAATCTCCCTTATCCTCTAGTCACTTTTGTCACAGCTGTGCCATCGAGCCTGTCACATAGCGCTCAGATATTCATTGGGCCTCACACAATCCAAAAGTGTCCAGTGTCCAAAAGTGTGTGCAGAGATTCAAAATCTCCCTTATCCTCTAGTCACTTTTGTCACAGCTGTGCCATCGAGCCTGTCACATAGCTCTCAGATATCAGTGGACCTCACACAATCCAAAAGTGTCCAGTGTCCAAAAGTGTGTGCAGAGATTCAAAATCTCCCTTATCCTCTAGTCACTTAGGTCACAGCTGTGCCATCGAGCCTGTCACATAGCGCTCAGATATCAGTGGGCCTCACACAATCCAAAAGTGTCCAGTGTCCAAAAGTGTGTGCAGAGATTCAAAATCTCCCTTATCCTCTAGTCACTTTTGTCACAGCTGTGTCATCGAGCCTGTCACATAGCGCTCAGATATTCATTGGGCCTCACACAATCCAAAAGTGTCCAGTGTCCAAAAGTGTGTGCAGAGATTCAAAATCTCCCTTATCCTCTAGTCACTTAGGTCACAGCTGTGCCATCGAGCCTGTCACATAGCGCTCAGATATCAGTGGGCCTCACACAATCCAAAAGTGTCCAGTGTCCAAAAGTGTGTGCAGAGATTCAAAATCTCCCTTATCCTCTAGTCACTTAGGTCACAGCTGTGCCATCGAGCCTGTCACATAGCGCTCAGATATCAGTGGGCCTCACACAATCCAAAAGTGTCCAGTGTCCAAAAGTGTGTGCAGAGATTCAAAATCTCACTTATCCTCTAGTCACTTAGGTTACAGCTGTGCTATCGAGCCTGTCACATAGCGCTCAGATATCAGTGGGCCTCACACAATCCAAAAGTGTCCAGTGTCCAAAAGTGTGTGCAGAGATTCAAAATCTCCCTTATCCTCTAGTCACTTAGGTCACAGCTGTGCCATCGAGTCTGTCACATAGCGCTCAGATATCAGTGAGCCTCACACAATCCAAAAGTGTCCAGTGTCCAAAAGTGTGTGCAGAGATTCAAAATCTCCCTTATCCTCTAGTCACTTTTGTCACAGCTGTGCCATCGAGCCTGTCACATAGCGCTCAGATATTCATTGGGCCTCACACAATCCAAAAGTGTCCAGTGTCCAAAAATGTGTGCAGAGATTCAAAATCTCCCTTATCCTCTAGTCACTTTTGTCACAGCTGTGCCATCGAGCCTGTCACATAGCGCTCAGATATTCATTGGGCCTCACACAATCCAAAAGTGTCCAGTGTCCAAAAGTGTGTGCAGAGATTCAAAATCTCCCTTATCCTCTAGTCACTTTTATCACAGCTGTGCCATCGAGCCTGTCACATAGCGCTCAGATATTCAGTGGGCCTCACACAATCCAAAAGTGTCCAGTGTCCAAAAGTGTGTGCAGAGATTCAAAATCTCCCTTATCCTCTAGTCACTTTTATCACAGCTGTGCCATCGAGCCTGTCACATAGCGCTCAGATATTCATTGGGCCTCACACAATCCAAAAGTGTCCAGTGTCCAAAAGTGTGTGCAGAGATTCAAAATCTCCCTTATCCTCTAGTCACTTTTGTCACAGCTGTGCCATCGAGCCTGTCACATAGCGCTCAGATATTCAGTGGGCCTCACACAATCCAAAAGTGTCCAGTGTCCAAAAGTGTGTGCAGAACTTCAAAATCTCCCCTGTCCTATAGACACCTTGTACCTTGTTTTACATACCATATAGTTTGTTGGATTTTGTCTACATTTCTACCAAAAATGAGGAAGGCTGGTGGAAGAGGCCGTGGAATTGGGCGGGGGTTGGCAGCTGGTAATGATGGTGTTGGTGGTGGATCTGATGGTAGTGGCAAGAGCAAAATAGGACCGAATGCAGGAGGTGTTGATCCTGCGTCATCGTCTGTCTACATAAGGCCTCGAACGCTTAGTTTTCTAGGAGTTGGCAAACCGCTTTTAAAGCCAGAGCATCAGGAAAAAGTTTTGTCTTACATTGCTGACTCAGCCTCCAGCTATATCGCCTCCTCTTCTTCAGTTGTAAAAAGTAAAAGCACTGAGTCGTCATTGGAGGCTCATGTTCATGAACCACACCTTTCCTTGTGTCCTTCACCACAACCAAGATTGAAGGATGACGCAGGCCATACTACTGATTACTCCATGGAGCTGTTTTCACATACCATGCCTGGATTATCAAGTCAAATGGTGAATTACCCAGGCCAAGATGAATCTTACACGGAGTGCACTGATGCACAGCCGCTGATGAATGATTCTGCTGGTACATTCACTCAGAGCACTACATTGTCCTCGCAGTGTACAGAGCCAGATTCTGACCCTGATGAGACTCAGGTGCACCTTCCCGCACACTATACCACCATACACGGTGACACAGAGGAAGGTGCACATGACATAGAAGAGGAGGTGATGGATGACCCAGTTGTTGACCCAGATTGGCATCCATTGGGGGAAGAGGGTGCTGCTTCCAATAGCTCAGATGAGGAGCATCCACAGCAGACATCGACATCGCAACAGCTGTTATCTGGCAGGCCCGGAGCACTCCAAAGACAGGTTCCAAACATCAAAAGAGTTGCTGGACAGCTTGTCCAGAGGGTCAAAAGATCACAGCGTGCTAGGCCGCAAAATGTCTGCCAAAGTAGGAAGAGTGCAGTGTGGCACTTTTTTGAACAAAATCCTCATGATCAGGCCAAGGTTATCTGTAAGAAGTGCGCAAAGACCTTTAGCCGAGGGAAAAATCTGAAAAATTTGAATACCAGTTGCATGCTTAGACATTTAACCAGCATGCACTTGCAAGCGTGGACACAACACCAAACCTCAAGTGCCACATGTGCAACTGATCACAACGAAGGTAGTCAGCAACGCTACATTGTTTCCCCCACTGTAAGCCCACCGGTTAGCACAGCAGCAAATGTTGAGGTGTCGTTGCAAGGCCACAGCAGTCAGGGAATCCCACTGTTATATCAACGAAAGACTGATTCTAGGCCATCAGAAAGAACACCAACTCCATCACCATCATCAACCCTCTCTCAGTCCGCCCTGTCCACCGCTACTTCCACCATATGCAGCTCTCAAGTCCAGCTCACCCTCCCAGACACTATGAGTAGGTCAAGAAAGTACTCAGTCTCTCATCCGCGTACACTGGGTTTGAACGCCCACATTGCCAAACTAATCTCATTTGAGATGATGCCCTTTCGGTTGGTGGAAAGCACAGCTTTCCGCGAACTCATGACCTATGCAGTACCACGCTATAACCTACCCAGTCGCCACTTCTTCTCTCGCAAAGCCATCCCAGCCCTCCACCATCATGTGAAAGACCGCATTGTCCATGCACTCAAGCAGTCAGTGAGCGGAAAGGTGCACCTCACAACTGATGCATGGTCCAGTCGGCATGGCCAGGGCCGTTACGTGTCCATCACTGCGCACTGGGTTAATGTGGTGGATGCAGGGTCCACAGGGGACAGCGGTGGTGGGACAGTGCTGCCTAGCCCACGGTATAGGAAACAGTTGGCTGTAGGCGTTCCACCCTCCTCCTCCTCCTCCTCCTCCAGAAGCGAAAGCTCGTCCACAGAGCGCAGTCGTACGAGCACTCCATCTGCAGCTGCCACTGTTGCACACGATGTGTCCCCCTATCGAGCAGCTAGTGGAAAGTGTCAGCAGGCTGTGTTGCAGATGATGTGTTTGGGCGACAGACATACCGCCGAGGTGCTGGCCGAGTACTTTCAGCGACAAAATGAGTCATGGCTGGGCAGTGTACATCTTGAGGCAGGCAAGGTAGTTAGTGATAACGGCCGTAATTTTGTGGCAGCCATAGCCCTTTCAAAACTCAGCCACATACCTTGCTTGGCTCACACCTTGAACCTGGTGGTGCAGTGCTTCCTCAAAAATTATCCGGAGTTAACAGCCCTGCTCCAGAAGGTGCGAAGACTGTGCGCGCACATCCGCCGGTCGCCTGTACACTCCGTTCGTATGCAGAAGCTGCAGCGATTGCTCCACCTTCCCAACCACCGCCTCATTATCGACATTGCAACAAGGTGGAACTCCACCCTGCACATGGTGGAGCGGCTGTGCGAGCAGAGGCAGGCCATAATGCATTTGTGGGAGGATACACGGCCAGGCACTTTGAGAGCAGAAATGGAGTTGACAGGTGTGCAGTGGTCGAAGCTGAAAGACCTCTGTAAAGTCCTTCAGTGTTTTGAGGAATGCACACGGCTGGTAAGCGCAGACGACGCCATCCTAAGCATGAGCATCCCACTTATGCGTCTGCTCATGCAAACTTTGACGCACCTTAAGGAGCAGGCGTCTGCAGCCAATGTTGATGAGGAGGAAGAGGAGGAGGGAATCCTTGATGACATTCAGCCATTGTCTGCTCAGGGACCTCTCCTGGACGAGGTGGAGGAAGAAGAGGAGGAGGAGGATGATGATGGGGATGATTACTTAGGGGAGGAGGATGCATCTCGTGGGGAAAGTGAAAATGTTGGCGTGGCAAGGTCTGGTACAGGGTTTGTGCGTGACTGGAGGGATGTGGATTTGCCAGAAAGTGCTCCTCCAACCAGCACTCGCAGTGCATCATTGACACCGGGAACATTGGCCCACATGTCAGATTATGCCTTGCGGATCCTAAAAAGGGACCCCCGCATTGCCAAAATGATGAACGATGACGACTACTGGTTGGCCAGCATCCTGGATCCACGCTATAAAGGAAAATTACAAAACATCATGCCACAGGAGAACCTTGACCAAATATTGGCTAATAAACAAGCAACTCTGGTAAATCGGTTGCTTGAGGCATTCCCAGCACACAGCAGCGGTGATGGTTCTCACACGAGCCGTACGGGCCGGGGTCAGCTTGGCAGAGGTGTTCGTGGTGCACACAGCAGAAGTGGCGTTGGAGACAGGGGTTTCATGACAATGTTGTGGACTGATTTTTCAAGTACCGCTCCCACAACTGGTAATACAGCATCGATGGAAAGTGACAGGAGACAGCAGTTGTCAACTATGGTTACAAACTACTTTTCCTCCCATATCGATGTTCTCCCACACAGGTCATTCCCCTTTGACTATTGGGCCGCTAAACTGGACACCTGGCCTGAATTGGCCCAATATGCCTTAAAGAGGCTCGCTTGCCCAGCTGCAAGTGTGCTATCGGAAAGAGTCTTCAGTGCAGCTGGATCAATCCTGACAGAAAAAAGGACCCGTCTGTCAACCCAAAATGTGGATGATCTAACCTTCATTAAAATGAACCACGCATGGGTTTCCAAGGATTTTGTCCCACCTTCCCCTGATGACACATAGGGTGACAGAAAAATGGCTTGCTTTGGTCCACCTCTTCCTGGTACTTCACCTATTTCGCCTTTTGCATCAGCTGAATGTCCAACATCAACATATGCCACTTTCTAAAACTCCCTAACTGTGCTGCCTCCCCCCTCATGGCCGGGGTCACCACCTAGCGCACGACACCATGCGAGTGCCGTTGCCCTGGACAGGTGGGTAGGCCGACTCTTGGGCGCGGGCACTGGCACAGGGTCCCTCATAGTGCAATCAAGTGTCTCTGACGGTGGTGGTGCACACCCGCCGTCAGACACACCGCTGTACTATGAGGGGCCCAGTGCCAGTACCGACGCCCACGAGTGGGACCCACTTGCTTGGGCAGGGCCCCAGCATTTGCAATCTTTACCTCTCCCTGCTCCTCCGCTGTGTAATCTTGGCCGTCAAATCCATACTGTGCCTGACACCGTCTGAGCCTGCCTCCTGATGTATAGACATATATTTTGAATGTGTACGCTATCCATACATGTTATCCGGGGATACGGTACCCTTTCTAACCTTTGTGCAATCACGTGCAATCCATACTGGGCCTAACACCGTCTGAGCCTGCCTCCTGAGACATATATTTTGAATGTGTACGCTATCCATACATGTTATCTGGGGATACGGTACCCTTTCTAACCTTTGTGCAATCACGTGCAATCCATACTGGGCCTAACACCGTCTGAGCCTGCCTCCTGAGACATATATTTTGAATGTGTACGCTATCCATACATGTTATCTGGGGATACGGTACCCTTTCTAACCTTTGTGCAATCACGTGCAATCCATACTGGGCCTAACACCGTCTGAGCCTGCCTCCTGAGACATATATTTTGTATGTGTACGCTATCCATACATGTTATCCGGGGATACGGTACCCTTTCTAACCTTTGTGCAATCACGTGCAATCCGTACTGGGCCTAACACCGTCTGAGCCTGCCTCCTGATGTATAGACATATATTTTGAATGTGTACGCTATCCATACATGTTATCCGGGGAAACGGTACCCTTTCTAACCTTTGTGCAATCACGTGCAATCCATACTGGGCCTAACACCGTCTGAGCCTGCCTCCTGAGACATATATTTTGAATGTGTACACTATCCATACATGTTATCTGGGGAAACGGTACCCTTTCTAAGCTTTGTGCAGTCACGTGCAATCCATACTGGGCCTAACAGCGTTTGAGCCTGCCTCCTGATGTATAGACATATATTTTGAATGTGTACGCTATCCATACATGTTATCCGGGGAAACGGTACCCTTTCTAACCTTTGTGCAATCACTTACAATCCATACTGGGCCTAACACCGTCTGAGCCTGCCTCCTGATGTATAGACATATATTTTGAATGTGTACGCTATCCATACATGTTATCCGGGGAAACGGTACCCTTTCTAACCTTTGTGCAATCACGTGCAATCCATACTGGGCCTAACACCGTCTGAGTCTGCCTCCTGAGACATATATTTTGAATGTGTACGCTATCCATACATGTTATCCGGGGAAACGGTACCCTTTCTAACCTTTGTGCAATCACGTGCAATCCATACTGGGCCTAACACCGTCTGAGCCTGCCTCCCGATGTATAGACATATATTTTGAATGTGCACGCTATCCATACATGTTATCCGGGGAAACGGTACCCTTTCTAACCTTTGTGCAATCACGTGCAATCCATACTGGGCCTAACACCGTCTGAGCCTGCTTCCTGAGACATATATTTTGAATGTGTACGCTATCCATACATGTTATCTGGGGATACGGTACCCTTTCTGACCTTTGTGCAATCACGTGCAATCCATACTGGGCCTAACACCGTCTGAGCCTGCCTCCTGAGACATATATTTTGAATGTGTACTCTATCCATACATGTTATCCGGGGAAACGGTACCCTTTCTAACCTTTGTGCAATCACGTGCAATCCATACTGGGCCTAACACCGTCTGAGCCTGCCTCCTGAGACATATATTTTGAATGTGTACGCTATCCATACATGTTATCCAGGGAAACGATACCCTTTCTAACCTTTGTGCAATCACGTGCAATCCATACTGGGCCTAACACCGTCTGAGCCTGCCTCCTGATGTATAGACATATATTTTGAATGTGTACGCTATCCATACATGTTATCCGGGGAAACGGTACCCTTTCTAACCTTTGTGCAATCACGTGCAATCCATACTGGGCCTAACACCGTCTGAGCCTGCCTCCTGAGACATATATTTTGAATGTGTACGCTATCCATACATGTTATCTGGGGATACGGTACCCTTTCTGACCTTTGTGCAATCACGTGCAATCCATACTGGGCCTAACACCGTCTGAGCCTGCCTCCTGAGACATATATTTTGAATGTGTACGCTATCCATACATATTATCCGGGGAAACGGTACCCTTTCTAACCTTTGTGCAATCACGTGCAATCCATACTGGGCCTAAGACCGTCTGAGCCTGCCTCCTGAGACATATATTTTGAATGTGTACGCTATCCATACATGTTATCCGGGGAAACGGTACCCTTTCTAACCTTTGTGCAATCACGTGCAATCCATACTGGGCCTAACACTGTCTGAGCCTGCCTCCTGAGACATATATTTTGAATGTGTACGCTATCCATACATGTTATCCGGGGAAACGGTACCCTTTCTAACCTTTGTGCAATCATGTGCAATCCATACTGGGCCTAACACCGTCTGAGCCTGCCTCCTGATGTATAGACATATATATTGAATATGTACTCTATCCATACATGTTATCCGGGGAAACGGTACCCTTTCTAACCTTTGTGCAATCACGTGCAATCCATACTGGGCCTAACACCGTCTGAGCCTGCCTCCTGAGACATATATTTTGAATGTGTACGCTATCCATACATGTTATCCGGGGAAACGGTACCCTTTCTAACCTTTGTGCAATCACGTGCAATCCATACTGGGCCTAACACCGTCTGAGCCTGCCTCCTGATGTATAGACATATATTTTGAATGTGCACGCTATCTATACATGTTATCCGGGGAAACGGTACCCTTTCTAACCTTTGTGCAATCACGTGCAATCCATACTGGGCCTATCACCGTCTGAGCCTGCCTCCTGAGACATATATTTTGAATGTGTACGCTATCCATACATGTTATCTGGGGATACGGTACCCTTTCTAACCTTTGTGCAATCACGTGCAATCCATACTGGGCCTAACACCGTCTGAGCCTGCCTCCTGAGACATATATTTTGAATGTGTACGCTATCCATACATGTTATCCTGGGAAACGGTACCCTTTCTAACCTTTGTGCAATCACGTGCAATCCATACTGGGCCTAACACCGTCTGAGCCTGCCTCCTGAGACATATATTTTGAATGTGTACGCTATCCATACATGTTATCCGGGGAAACGATACCCTTTCTAACCTTTGTGCAATCACGTGCAATCCATACTGGGCCTAACACCGTCTGAGCCTGCCTCCTGATGTATAGACATATATTTTGAATGTGTACGCTATCCATACATGTTATCCGGGGTAACGGTACCCTTTCTAAACTTTGTGCAATCACGTGCAATCCATACTGGGCCTAACACCGTCTGAGCCTGCCTCCTGAGACATATATTTTGAATGTGCACGCTATCCATACATGTTATCTGGGGATACGGTACCCTTTCTGACCTTTGTGCAATCACGTGCAATCCATACTGGGCCTAACACCGTCTGAGCCTGCCTCCTGAGACATATATTTTGAATGTGTACGCTATCCATACATGTTATCCGGGGAAACGGTACCCTTTCTAACCTTTGTGCAATCACGTGCAATCCATACTGGGCCTAAGACCGTCTGAGCCTGCCTCCTGAGACATATATTTTGAATGTGTACGCTATCCATACATGTTATCCGGGGAAACGGTACCCTTTCTAACCTTTGTGCAATCACGTGCAATCCATACTGGGCCTAACACTGTCTGAGCCTGCCTCCTGAGACATATATTTTGAATGTGTACGCTATCCATACATGTTATCCAGGGAAACGATACCCTTTCTAACCTTTGTGCAATCACGTGCAATCCATACTGGGCCTAACACCGTCTGAGCCTGCCTCCTGATGTATAGACATATATTTTGAATGTGTACGCTATCCATACATGTTATCCGGGGAAACGGTACCCTTTCTAACCTTTGTGCAATCACGTGCAATCCATACTGGGCCTATCACCGTCTGAGCCTGCCTCCTGAGACATATATTTTGAATGTGTACGCTATCCATACATGTTATCTGGGGATACGGTACCCTTTCTGACCTTTGTGCAATCACGTGCAATCCATACTGGGCCTAACACCGTCTGAGCCTGCCTCCTGAGACATATATTTTGAATGTGTACGCTATCCATACATATTATCCGGGGAAACGGTACCCTTTCTAACCTTTGTGCAATCACGTGCAATCCATACTGGGCCTAAGACCGTCTGAGCCTGCCTCCTGAGACATATATTTTGAATGTGTACGCTATCCATACATGTTATCCGGGGAAACGGTACCCTTTCTAACCTTTGTGCAATCACGTGCAATCCATACTGGGCCTAACACTGTCTGAGCCTGCCTCCTGAGACATATATTTTGAATGTGTACGCTATCCATACATGTTATCCGGGGAAACGGTACCCTTTCTAACCTTTGTGCAATCATGTGCAATCCATACTGGGCCTAACACCGTCTGAGCCTGCCTCCTGATGTATAGACATATATATTGAATATGTACTCTATCCATACATGTTATCCGGGGAAACGGTACCCTTTCTAACCTTTGTGCAATCACGTGCAATCCATACTGGGCCTAACACCGTCTGAGCCTGCCTCCTGAGACATATATTTTGAATGTGTACGCTATCCATACATGTTATCCGGGGAAACGGTACCCTTTCTAACCTTTGTGCAATCACGTGCAATCCATACTGGGCCTAACACCGTCTGAGCCTGCCTCCTGATGTATAGACATATATTTTGAATGTGCACGCTATCTATACATGTTATCCGGGGAAACGGTACCCTTTCTAACCTTTGTGCAATCACGTGCAATCCATACTGGGCCTATCACCGTCTGAGCCTGCCTCCTGAGACATATATTTTGAATGTGTACGCTATCCATACATGTTATCTGGGGATACAGTACCCTTTCTAACCTTTGTGCAATCACGTGCAATCCATACTGGGCCTAACACCGTCTGAGCCTGCCTCCTGAGACATATATTTTGAATGTGTACGCTATCCATACATGTTATCCTGGGAAACGGTACCCTTTCTAACCTTTGTGCAATCACGTGCAATCCATACTGGGCCTAACACCGTCTGAGCCTGCCTCCTGAGACATATATTTTGAATGTGTACGCTATCCATACATGTTATCCGGGGAAACGATACCCTTTCTAACCTTTGTGCAATCACGTGCAATCCATACTGGGCCTAACACCGTCTGAGCCTGCCTCCTGATGTATAGACATATATTTTGAATGTGTACGCTATCCATACATGTTATCCGGGGTAACGGTACCCTTTCTAAACTTTGTGCAATCACGTGCAATCCATACTGGGCCTAACACCGTCTGAGCCTGCCTCCTGAGACATATATTTTGAATGTGCACGCTATCCATACATGTTATCTGGGGATACGGTACCCTTTCTGACCTTTGTGCAATCACGTGCAATCCATACTGGGCCTAACACCGTCTGAGCCTGCCTCCTGAGACATATATTTTGAATGTGTACGCTATCCATACATGTTATCCGGGGAAACGGTACCCTTTCTAACCTTTGTGCAATCACGTGCAATCCATACTGGGCCTAAGACCGTCTGAGCCTGCCTCCTGAGACATATATTTTGAATGTGTACGCTATCCATACATGTTATCCGGGGAAACGGTACCCTTTCTAACCTTTGTGCAATCACGTGCAATCCATACTGGGCCTAACACTGTCTGAGCCTGCCTCCTGAGACATATATTTTGAATGTGTACGCTATCCATACATGTTATCTGGGGATATGGTACCCTTTCTCACCTTTGTGCAATCACATGTAATCCATACTGGGCGTGAGAACGGCTGGCGAGCTGTTAAGCAAGCTACAGCACCTGTGGTTTGCACACGTAAGTTTTTCATTTTTTCAGGAATGACGGTTAGGCCTAATTCCGGAACTGCAGTTGACCTGCACTTACTGGGAAATCATTGTTCGCGGGTAATAATTGTAATCAGTGACCCCCATCACTAACGTTGTTCAGCGGGTTATCTGCACCTGTAAGCGACAAACGCTGGCCTTTTCAGTGTAGCGCACATGCAGCCACGGACATGTAAGGGCATGACACACCAGTTATTGGCCAATCTCATGTGCCAGAGCCTCACGTGTCCCTCTAGTAAGCCGGACTCGGACCGCAGGGCATGACGGAGTCGTTAACGGAATTAAGCTTGCAATGTGTGCATCTGTTCTGTAGCTGGCATGTTTGAGGTTTCCCAGGTGGAGTCGAATTTAACCGTAGGCTCCACTCCTGGTGGTGCCCTTCTGGACATTCCTTTAAGGTTCAGCTTTGCAACCATATTGCCCACGTAAAACAAACACTTTGCCTTCATGAACGCTGTTTGGAGGGTCATGACTCGTGGGAATAACGCCGCCCAATCAGTTAACCTGCTAGAGCGATCGTTCGTTGCTCCCAAGCATGACATCACACTGCCTAGGAGGAAGGTAATGCCACTGTGGAGATCGTACTCCTGGGGGCGACACAAGTGCACTGATGCTCAGCCACTGCTCGATGAATCTGCTGGTACATTGACCCAGACCACTACATTCCCCTCGCACGCTACATGGCCTGAATCTGACCCTGATGAAACTCAGGTTACCCTTCCCATACACAGTTCCATCTTACACGGAGGAAGCTGCAGATGAAAGTGCAGGTTCGGCCCACCCGCCGTCAGACACACCACCGTACTATCAGGGGCCCTGTGCCAGTGCTGTCGCCAACGAGTGGGCCCCCCCTGCTTGCTCAGGATCACAGCACTTGCAAGGTTGAAATACTGCGCAGTGAGATGTAAGATGGGGACGACGAGGAGTCCAGACTAGTACATGGATTCCATAGCGAGGAGACTTATTTCATTGTTTTCAATGTTGAGACAGCAATTTTTGGGGAGCACTATACTCTGGAGAATGATAGATGGGGCCCACCATACACTGGAACATTCCAAAGGTGGACATCAGACACTGGAGCAGCATTTACAGGGCCCATTATACACTAGAGCATTAGAAATGGGGCCCATTATGTTTGGAGCATTATTTGGGCCCATAAGACAGTGGAGCTTCATCCATGGGGACCAACATATACTGTAGCATTATGTGGAGCTCATCATATACTGTTTCAAACATTATATGGGACCAATGATTCTGTATGGAGAAATAGATGGGCCTCGTCATGAGATGTAAAAAGTGAAGTATTTTTCATTGTACTATACCGCTATTTCTCTGCCTTATCGGAGCATGATGAGTTGTGGTATGTGTTATAATCGGACGATCTTGCTCGACCCGACTTTTGGAAAAGTCGGGTTTCACAAAACGAAACGCGACCCTAAAAAACCAAAAGTCGCTCAACTCTACTTATTACCATGTGATATTTCAGTTTTTCTATTTTTAAAAAGTTGCAAAGATTTTTACATTTCTGTTTTATTCAATTAAGATGGTGTGCAGAGTGTGCATTAATGAGAAAAAAATGAACTTTTTTGAATTTACCAAATGGCTGCAATGAAACAAAGAGTGAAAAATTTAAAGGGGTCTGAATACTTGCGTACCCACTGTAGATTTAGTGAAGGAATGAGTGATGTTGTCTGTGATATGGTGGTGTAGCACAGGCACATCAACTAGTACTAAAGGACTGTAATGGCCAGTAGCTTTCTTTAACCTTCTGTATCTACCAGGCAGACAGTCAGCATTTCCGTGGCCAACAGATTGGATATTGTGGAGTTCAACCTCTTAGCTTTGTCATGCATAGGATGAAACAATATTTTACGTGTCCACAACTATGGGACCATGGGCTGGCTGCAGTGCTGAGAGAGGGCAGAGTATGGTAAACAGGCCAAACTACTGGACGGTGAGGGAAAAGCAAGAGGAGATGTTACGTTGGATTGAGAAAGTTGTGGTGTGCTTGTTCTCTGAGATAGGTCAAAAACATTAGGCATGTCTGCTTCCATTACAGCTGACGGAGGCCTCTCAGTCAGCGTGACTGGTGCGGGTAAATAACCCAAGATTCTGTGGTCGGAGACCAATTGATTTCCCAGAGTAAAGCATGTTGATTGCGCATGTGAAGGTTCATACATGTAGTAGTTAAATTATTGCACTTTTTCGCTCTATTCCTTTTTTTTGCAAAGTTGGCAGATTACATTTGTGCTATAAAAAAGGCCCAGGCTAGGCAACCCTTGCACCCCTTGTGAGCTGCAGACGCATGAACACTGCTGGTCTCAGCCATAGTTGTGGCTGAGGATGCATTACTCATCATGGCTGCATCACTACGTGTCTGCGATGTACAGAACAGCTTAACCTCCTCGTCTTCCTCCTCAGATGACCTACTCAGCTGTGCACCTCTGTGTTCACAAAAACTGGGATCTAACACATCATCATTATCCTCTATGTTATTACATTCCTTGCTCTTAGAGTTGCCTTCCTCCTCTTTCTGCCCTGACAGCTCAGTACAGTCTGCTTGAGCCACAGATATCTGAGTCACCTCTCCTCCTGGGAGCTAACGTCTGGTCACGAGGGCCCTACTTCCTCCTGTCCTGGATCCAAGCTAAAACAATTTTGGGCATCATTGCAGATTTCCTCCTCTTGACTCTGTGAGGCTTTTCAGCACACTTCTTATGCCCATGGCAAAGAAAGTGTGAACAGCTCTTCAGACTCATCTATTTGTGTTTCCCTATAGTCAGTTGTACAGTTGGCTAGTTGTGACGCAGGGGGAAGCAAGAGTTGTTGGGGTGCCAACTCTGTGGACTGTACTGGGTGTGATGTTGAGGTGGAGGAAAAGGAGGAGAGGCCACTTGAAGCTGCACTTGCCATCCACTCAAGCACATGCTCTTTTCTGTGCCTCATCAATGAGGTGTAGCTATGTGCATTTGCCAAATAAAGGTAGTGGAGTAACCCGTCCAATAACAGAAGTTGTCAGTTGTTTTTGTATAGGGCATGAATTTGTTGGTTCACTAGTGCTTTCAGAAACATTACTACCTACCCCACGTACAACTTGAACACCAATCCTAATCCCAATTCCACCACGACCTCGCTTTTTCTCAGTCATGGTGATCAGATAGTGTGGTAAGAGCACAGCATTAGTAACACAAAATTTTACACTCTGCACCAGCTCTACAAACTGAATTTAAAAAACAGTAAATGACAAGGTGAAATATGGCGTTCTGAATTACGTTAGTCACAGAAGGAAGAATTGTTTGAGTGTGGATGAGGCCTGTATGACAAAGAAGATATGCTCAAAGCAATTTTTAAATTAGATCTCCTCTACTGTAAAACATTAGTAGCACAAGATTTTTTTGGGGGGGCCCATGGATGAGCCCTCTATAACAGACTAGTTGCTATAAAAATATTCAGAATTGAGAGTCCTCAGTGGTATTCTGCATATTTTTCTATCTACTGGCTAACACGGTACAAAGATATACATCTTTCCTGTATCTAGATGCTATAAAGAATTTGAAAGTGAGATGTCCCCTACTGTATGACGTTAGAAACACAAGATTTTTTCGGGCGGTCTGTGGTTGAGTCCTCTATAACAAAGACTAGTTGCTATAAAGAATTTGAGAGTGAGATGTCCACTTTTGTATGATGATAGTAACAGAAGAATTTTATTGAGGCCTTTGGATGAGCCCTCTATAAGATAGACTAAAAGCTATAAACAATTTCAAAGTGAGATATCCCCTACTGTATGACGTTAGTAACAGAAGAATTTATTTGAGGCCTGTGGATGAGCCCTCTATAACATAGACTAAACAGATGATTTTCGGGGGGGCCTGTGGATGAGTCCTCTATAACAAACACTAGATGCTACAATCAATTTCAAAGTGAGATGTCCCCTACTGTACAACATTAATAGCAACAATTTTTGTTGCTGTCGGTGACGCCTGTATAACCTAGGAGATACGCTCTAAACAATTTCAAAATCATATTTACCCTGCTTTATCAGGTTTGTAAAACACAAAAAATGTTTTGTTTGTTTTTCATGTGCTCTGCACACACAACAATTTCACTGCCACAAAAATACACTGTGGAATTTGGTGGGCTGTATCACGTTTAGCAACAGAATTTTTTTTTTTTTTTATGTGAATGAGGTCTGCCGACAGCTTAATTTCACCACCAAAAAAGTTATAATGTGGGATACGGCGGGCTGTATCAGGATTTGCAACATAAAAAAATGTTATTTTTTTAATGTGCATGAGCTATGCACAATGTGGAATTTCACTGCCACTAAATAACAAAGTGAGATATGGCATGGTAAACTACGGTAGCAATTGCCCCCAAAAATATTTCTTCATGCTCAACACCTCAAATCAAAGAACAATGTCACCACAGCACTAAATGACAAAGTGTGATATGGCATTCTGTTTCACATTTAGCTAATGAAAAAATAAGATTTTTAAAGGCATACTCATGCATGAAGCACAATGGAAGTAGTGCACAAAACACTTGCATGACATGTGCCCTGCTGCGTTTATCTGTGGACCTCAATAAGGCTACTTTCACACATCAGGTTTTGGGCGTCAGGCGCGATCCGGCGTCGTGCCGGAATGCCGGATCCGGCAAATGTTTTGTAAAACCTGATGTGCCGGATCCGGTTTTCTGCCAGATCCGTCTTTTTCTTGACAGACAAAACCGGATCTGTCTCATCCGGTTCATCCGTTTTTCTATCCGTTTTTCGACGGATTACGCCGGATCCGGTTTTTAAAATTGACCCTTGTGGCCTTCCGAACGGGATTGGCTACTGGAAAACCCTTGTGCCCTTAACCAAACTTGTGTACCTTCTGTACCAACAGTATATACCTTTGCCAACCAAAGTTGGCTATCTTGTCATGGTCTCTATTTTTAGCTTTAGGCCACAGGTGTGTACCTGGTTGTGTTTTATGCAAAGTATTTCACCTTTTAACAAAAGTTGTGTACATTGTTAGGAAATCACCAACAATAAACACAACTTTTCAGGTGAAATACTTTGCTTCAAACACAACCAGGAACACAACTGTGGCAAAAAGCTAAAATTTACCCATAGTTATATACCTGGTTTTGAATACCTTTTTACCTTTTAAATACCCTGTATTTAACCTTTTTTTTAAACATATTTCGCCGCAGAAAGAAATGACAGACAACCAGTGTAAACAATAATTTAACTTTTATTTAAAATATTTTTTTTTGTGTAAACTGTTTTTAAAGTTAAAAAAACTTTTTTAATAAAGGTTTGAAACCAACCAAATGGGCATTTTTATTACAAAAAAAACATTATAACTCAGTGTAGTGTGGGGTGGAAATACTGCTGGAGGGGCTGCAGGACACTTCGACAATGGGAGTGTGGAGAGAGGACTGGGATCGTGGTGGGGAAGGAACAGTTAGAGGTGATGGTGTGGAAAAAGCTACAGAATGGGTGGACATGTGGGAGGCAGAAGAGGTGGTGGGCGGTGGAGTGGAGGGTTGGGCAGGGACTGTAGGAGCAGATGATGTTGATGGAAAGTTGTATGGGGAAGGAGTTTGGTACGGGGAAGGAGTTTGGTACGGGGAAGGAGTTTGGTACGGGGAAGGTTGCTGGAAGTGGGGAGATGTCTGGTACTGGGGAGGTTGCTGGTACTGGGGAGGTTGCTGGTACTGGTGAGGTTGCTGGTATGTAATAGGAGGGGGAGGATGGAAAGTGGCTGGAGGGGGTGCAGATGTAATAGGAGGGGGAGGAAGGAAAGTGGCTGGAGGGGGTGCAGATGTAATAGGAGGGGGAGGATGGAAAGTGGCTGGAGGGGGTGCAGGTGGAGGAACTACAGTGGTGGGAGGTGGAGGTTGGGAGGTAACCTGCTGTAGAGCACCGTGGCACGAATGCATTACATGCATCTGCTGGGTAGGAGATAGTGTTGCCATGCGCTCCACAACAGACCTGAAAAAGGTGTGGTTTGGCGAAGATCTTGCTTCTGAATGCATGGTTTGCAGAAGTGTCTTCACCTCCAGAATGCTGGAGTTGATCTGCTGAAAGCCTGCGGAGATTTGCTCTGACAAGACTTTTAGACAGTTCTGGAAAGATGCATTCAGATGCAAGAACTCTGGCGCATAACTCTTTTCCTGACCCCTCTGCCGCTGCCGCCCAGTACCCGCAGGTGTACTAGAGGTGGCAGGGGCAGAAGCGTGGGGTAAAGGGAAAGCGATCTCCTCACCAGCAGCTTCATGTAATGTAGGCGGCCACGATGCTCCTGTGCTGGTGGATGGGACAGATGGGTCGAATGTGTGGGAAGGCTGGGAAGGTGCAGATGTACCGGGGCGGTCGAAGTGTCCCTCGGTGCCGGTCTCCTCAGGGATCGCCTCAGAAGGGTCCAATCGTGCAGGCTCCCGAGTGCTGCTCACCGTGCTGTGGAATAAAGAGAAAAAAAAACAATTAAAATACTGACATGGTATGGCCCTGGCTGAAAAAAAAAAGTTACATCTAACATTTTTTTTCACATGTGGTGTGTAATATTTACATTCTAGTGACCATTGTTTCCCGGAGGAACGACAGGGCTTGTGCGTACTTGTACTTGCTCCTGCGTCCTCCAGATCCACTCGGGGGCCGCATCTCTTTATTGAACTCCTTCTTGAAACGATCCCTCACAGACCGCCACCGATTCACAATTCTGTTCCCTGAAACGAGAAAGGAGTGGTTAGTATACAACATCAGTGTTTCCCAAACTCCAGTCCTCATGGTCCCCAGGGGTCATGTTTTCAGGATTTCCATAGTAAATAGAAATCCTGAACACATGATCCGTGGGGACCACGAGGACTGGAGTTCGGGAAACACTGGTTTACATCAAGCAACCGGTACAGTATATACTTACGCTCTTTAATCTGGGCCCGAGCATCGAGGTCCTCCCAGCGGCCCACAAGGAGCGAACAGATTTCCTCCCAGAGTCGTCGGGTAATGATAAGGTCAGCATGGCGGCGGTCAGCCATATTCCAGAGCGGCTCCCTTTCTCTGACGAGATCGATGAGGTGGTCCACATAGAGTCCTCCATCCTCACCGTCAGAGTCGGGAGCACGCTGTGAAGGCTGTTAAAGAAAAAGACAAAAATAACATAATTAGCCTCCACAAAAGAAATGAAATAAAAAGTGCAAAAAAACAAAGCAAAAATATTTATACTTACACGCTGGTGACCGCCGCGTTGCTGTCGCCGACGACCCTGGGAGGCACTGCGAGGACCTCTTGGCCGAGCACCAAATTGGGAAGACTAGAGAAGAAAACAAAAAATGTTATGTCTTTGGATGTAGGCATTTGTTTGCTGTGTGTGGTCTGCAGAACATTGTTTTCTATGTGTTGTGTGTAGTGTGATGTTGTGTTTCTGCGTTTGATGCAAAAAACTTACCAATTGTGAGCCCACTCCAGGTGTCTGTCCACCCCTTCCTTCTTCTTCTGGGAGCTCCTCTTCATCTTGTGATTCCTGTTTTGAAATAAAAGGCAATGAATAGACATATATTTACAGAGATGATGGATTTTGGAAATAAAAACTTACCGTCAAACGCTGACGATGCGAGGGAGGGCTCCCAGAAGATGATGTGCTGTCTTCCTGGTGGCCACACTCCATGCC
Organism: Dendrobates tinctorius; assembly: GCF_039654945.1. NCBI lineage: Eukaryota > Metazoa > Chordata > Amphibia > Anura > Dendrobatidae > Dendrobates > Dendrobates tinctorius. The sequence continues at coordinate 4,784,707 of NW_027361858.1, read as the reverse complement.
TGTGGGTGGTGTTCCAGCTGCTGCCATTGCTGCTGCTGCTGCATCTATTGGGCGGCTGTTGAATAAAGAGAAACAAAGGGCCAATGAATATCTTGATATTCAATAGCCCTAGTTTGGAGGAATGGGGGATTTGATAATTACCGTCTCTCATCTGCTGCTGGCCTCCCCTCCTCAGCATGTTCCATTTGCTGCTCCATTTGGGGTGGTGGTGGTGCTGATGGTGCTGCAGTGGTCTCCTGCCTTCTCCTGCGCTTGGTTGCTTTCCTGGGTGGCATGTTGGGTGTGGCTGTGGGTCCCACTGTCTTGCTTTTATATATGTCTTGTGGGCAGAGCTACTGAGCATGCTCAGACCAAAAAAAACGGATCCGCCCACCGGATCCGGCTTTCGCCGGATCAGGCGCATTGCGGCGCTCATAGGCTTTCATTGTGTGAAAAAGCCGGACGCGCCGGATCTGGCGTGTCCGGCTTTTTCGCCGGAGACAAAAAACGTTACAGTAGCCGTTTTTTCCAGACGCCGGATCGCGACACATTGCCGGATCCGGCGAAAACCGGATGAAACGCATGGCCATCCGGTGCGATCCGGTGCAAATGCAAGTCAATGGGGGGGAACCGGATCCGGCATTGCATTTCGCCGGATCCGGTTTTTGTGAAAAGCGCCTTATCGCGCCTGACGGCGAAAACCTGATGTGTGAAAGAGGCCTAATGGCAGAAAAAATATATATAAATATATTTATTTATATATGTCTACTATATAATCGTCTTATTCTGTCTGTCTCTCTGTTTGTAACGGAAATCCCGTGTCGCTGGTTCATCTCCTGCTGCATGGAGGTCAGCGGCGACGCAGCCGGGAGATGACCGGCGCTAGCCTGATTGGTCGCGGCCGGCCGGGAGTGACCAATCAGCGACAGGTGCAGTCCGTCCGCGAATTGCGGCGGGATTTAAACCACGCTTTTCTAATTGGTCGTGTCCGGCGACCAATCAGCGATATTGGCACAGAATTTAACACTCACTCAGAGCGCAACGTAGTTTACTCATCTTTACTGACCAAGTTCTGTCAGTCACAGTGTGATGTACTTCAGTCACATTTACAAGAACAAGTTCTGTCAGTCACAGTGCCACATAGTTCAGTCACGTTTATATTTTACCTGGAAAATCCTGTGTATTCATTGCATTATTCTTAAATCTTCATAAATAAACTGCATACATATTCTAGAATACACAATGCGTTAGAATCGGGCCACCATCTAGTATATATATATAGCTCTGAGTAAGAAACAACCACCTAACTATCTACCTAAAACCTTGCTGCTAACAATGCCAGCGTCAGGAGCAGCCTCTCTGTGTTGTTACTGTCAAAATGGTGCTAAAACAAGATGTCCGCTCTTTATATGGAGAGGGACATGTGACTTCAGCAGCCAATGACACAAGCCATTGTGTCAGGACTAGAGATGAGCGACTTTTCCTTTTTTCGGGTCGAGTCGGGTTTCATGAAACCCGACTTTCTAAAAAGTCGGCTCTAATGAAATCGGCCGACTATAAGGGCAGCACGGTGGCTCAGTGGTTAGCGCTGCAGCCTTGCAGCGCTGGGGTCCTGGGTTCGAATCCCACCAAGGACAACATCTGCAAGGAGTTTGTATGTTCTCCCCGTGTTTGCGTGGGTTTCCTCCGGGTACTCCGGTTTCCTCCCACATTCCAAAGACATACTGATAGGGAATTTAGAATGTGAGCCCCATCGGGGACAGTGATGATAATGTGTGCAAACTGTAAAGCGCTGCGGAATATGTTAGCGCTATATAAAAATAAAGATTATTAATAAAGATTATTAAAGTCAGAGACCGACTGAAACACGAAACCCAATGCAAGTCAATGGGGAAGCAAAGTCAGCAGGGAGTGGAGGACAGTAAACACACCTACAGTGCCCATTTCAATGCCAACGACATCAATTCTTATTACTTAAGCTTGGCAACCTTAATTTACTTTATAATAATAGTTACGCATTGAAAACTGGGGGTTATTTGGCTAAAGTTGTGGGGGGGGGTAGTGCTGGCACCAGGTTTTTGTGTGCCCTGGGCCAAAGAGTGTCAGAGCGCCCTTTTAACACATACCACAATTCATAATGCTTTGATACGGCACAGAAATATAGGTATAGTACAATGAAAAATACTTCACTGCTTACATGACATGAATGGTGTTGAGCGATACCTTCTGATATCGTGAAATATAGGATCGGATTGGATTGGACCGATACCCAAAAAGTATCGGATATCGCCGATTCTGATACCGGAAACCAATGCAAGTCAATGGGACAGAAATATCGGAATTAAAATAAACGCTTTCTTTCCTTGTAGGTTAATTCTACATGAAGAAAAACAACTAATAATGTAGAATGTATTGGGGGAGGTGGAGGAGACATTAAAGGCATAGAAGATTAGCCCAATCAAATGGAATAGCAGGAATATTTTTTTTTTTTAAGACGTTCGGAGTTACAAAGATATTGACTATGTTAACCTTTTTTATATTTTGTCAGATATGTAAGTTTCACTACTTCCATGCTCTTCACTAGAGTTGAGCGACTTTTGGTTTTTTAGGGTCGCGTTTCGTTTCGTGAAACCCGACTTTTCCAAAAGTTGGGTCGAACAAGATCGTCCGATTATAGGGAAAAGTCGGGGTCGTACCGAAACACGAAACCCAATGTAAGTCAATGGGGAATAAAAGTCGGCAGTGAGAGGAGGACAGGAAACACACCAACAGTGCCCATTTGAATGCCAAAAGCATCAATTCTTCTTACTTAAGCTTGTCAACCTTAATTAACTTCATAATACAAGTTACGCACTGAAAAATGGGGGTTATTTGGCTACAGTTGTGGGGGGGAGGGCTGGCTCCAGGTTTTGATGTGCCCTGGGCGAAAGAGCGCCCCTTTAACACATACCACAACTCATCATGCTCGATACGGCAGAGAAATAGCGGTATAGTACAATGAAAAATACTTCACTTTTTACATCTCATGACGAGGCCCATCTATTTCTCCATACAGAATCATTGGTCCCATATAATGTTTGAAACAGTATATGATGAGCTCCACATAATGCTACAGTATATGTTGGTCCCCATGGATGAAGCTCCACTGTCTTATGGGCCCAAATAATGCTCCAAACATAATGGGCCCCATTTCTAATGCTCTAGTTTATAATGGGCCCTGTAAATGCTGCTCCAGTGTCTGATGTCCACCTTTGGAATGTTCCAGTGTATGGTGGGCCCCATCTATCATTCTCCAGAGTATAGTGCTCCCCAAAAATTGCTGTCCCAACATTGAAAACAATCAAATAAGTCTCCTCGCTAGGGAATCCCTGTACTTGTCTGGACTCCTCGTCATCCCCAACTTCCATCTCACTGCACAGTATTTCAACTTTGCAAGTGCTGTGATCCTGAGCAAGCAGGGGGGGCCCACTCGTTGGCGATGGCACTGGCACAGGGCCCCTGATAGTAGGTGGTGTGTCTGATGGCGGGGGGGCCGAACCTGCACTTTCATCTGCAGCTTCCTCTTTGTCACCGTGTAAGAAGGAACTGTATATGGGAAGGGTAACCTGAGTTTCATCAGGGTCAGATTCAGGCCGTGTAGCGTGCGAGGGGAGTGTAGTGGTCTGGGTCAATGTACCAGCAGATTCATCGAGCAGTGGCTGGGCATCAGTGCACTTGTGTCGCCCCCAGGAGTAAGGTCGCCACAGTGGCATTACCTTCTTCCTAGGGAGTGTGATGTCATGCTTGGGAGCAACGAAGGATCTCTCTAGCAGGTTAACTGATTGGGCGGCGTTATTCCCACGAGTCATGACCCTCCAAACAGCGTTCATGAAGGCAAAGTGTTTGTTTTACGTGGGCAGTATGGTTGCAAAGCTGAACCTTAAAGGAATGTCCAGAAGGGACCACCAGGAATGGAGCCTACGGTTAAATTCGACTCCACCTGGGAAACCTCAACCATGCCAGCTACAGAACAGATGCACACATTGCAAGCTTAATTCCGTTAACGAACGAGACTCCGTCATGCCCCGCGGTCCGAGTCCGGCTTACTAGAGGGACACGTGAGGCTCTGGCACATGAGATTGGCCAATAACTGGTGTGTCATGCCCTTACATGACCGTGGCTGCATGTGCGCTACACTGAAAAGGCCTGCGTTTGTCGCTTACAGGTGCAGATAACCCGCTGAACAACATTAGTGATGGGGATCACTGATTACAATTATTACCCGCGAACAATCATTTCCCAGTAAGTGCAGGTCAACCGCAGTTCCGGAATTAGGCCTAACCGTCATTCCTGAAAAAATGAAAAACTTACGTATGCAAACCACAGATGCTGTAGCTTGCTTAACAGCTCGCCAGCCGTTCTCACGCCAAGTATGGATTACACGTGATTGCACAAAGGTGAGAAAGGGTACCGTATCCCCAGATAACATGTATGGATAGCGTACACATTCAAAATATATGTCTATACATCAGGTGGCAGGCTCAGATGGTGTTAGGCCCAGTATGGATTGCACATGATTGCACAAAGGTTAGAAAGGGTACCGTATCCCCAGATAAAATGTATGGATAGCGTACACATTCAAAATATATGTCTATACATCAGGAGGCAGGCTCAGACGGTGTTAGGCCCAGTATGGATTGCACGTGATTGCACAAAGGTTAGAAAGGGTACCGTATCCCCAGATAACATGTATGGATAGCGTACACATTCAAAATATATGTCTATACATCAGGAGGCAGGCTCAAACGGTGTCAGGCACAGTATGGATTTGACGGCCCAGACTACACAGCGGAGGAGCAGGGAGAGGTAAAGATTGCAAATGCTAGGGCCCTGCCCAAGCAAGGGGGCCCACTCATGGGCGTCAGTACTGGCACTGGGCCCCTCATAGTACGGCGGTGTGTCTGACGGCGGGTGTGCACCACCACCGTCAGAGACACTTGATTGCACTATGAGGGACCCTGTGCCAGTGCCCGCGCCCAAGAGTCGGCCTACCCTCCTGTCCAGGGCAACGGCACTCGCACGGTGTCGTGCGCTAGGTGGTGACCCCGGCCATGGGGGGGGAGGCAGCACAGTTAGGGAGTTTTAGAAAGTGGCATATGTTGATGTTGGACATTCAGCTGATGCAAAAGGTGAAATAGGTCAAGTCCCAGGAAGAGGTGGACCAAAGCAAGCCATTTTTCTGTCACCCTATGTGTCATCAGGGGAAGGTGGGACAAAATCCTTGGAAACCCATGCGTGGTTCATTTTAATGAAGGTTAGATCATCCACATTTTGGGTTGACAGACGGATCCTTTTTTCTGTCAGGATTGATCCAGCTGCACTGAAGACTCTTTCCGATAGCACACTTGCAGCTGGGCAAGCGAGCTCCTGTAAGGCATATTGTGCCAATTCAGGCCAGGTATCCAGTTTAGCGGCCCAATAGTCAAAGGGGAATGACCTGTGTGGGAGAACATCGATATGGGAGGAAAAGTAGTTTGTAACCATAGTTGACAACTGCTGTCTCCTGTCACTTTCCATCGATGCAGTATTACCAGTTGTGTGAGCGGTACTTGAAAAATCAGTCCACAACATTGTCATGAAACCCCTGTCTCCAACGCCACTTCTGCTGTGTGCACCACGAACACCTCTGCCAAGCTGACCCCGGCCCGTACGGCTCGTGTGAGAACCATCACCGCTGCTGTGTGCTGGGAATGCCTCAAGCAACCGATTTACCAGAGTTGCTTGTTTATTAGCCAATATTAGGTCAAGGTTCTCCTGTGGCATGATGTTTTGTAATTTTCCTTTATAGCGTGGATCCAGGATGCTGGCCAACCAGTAGTCGTCATCGTTCATCATTTTGGCAATGCGGGGGTCCCTTTTTAGGATCTGCAAGGCATAATCTGACATGTGGGCCAATGTTCCCGGTGTCAATGATGCACTGCGAGTGCTGGTTGGAGGAGCACTTTCTGGCAAAACCACATCCCTCCAGTCACGCACAAACCCTGTACCAGACCTTGCCACGCCAACATTTTCACTTGCCCCACGAGATGCATCCTCCTCCCCTAAGTAATCATCCCCATCATCCTCCTCCTCTTCTTCCTCCACCTCATCCAGGAGAGGTCCCTGAGCAGACAATGGCTGAATGTCATCAAGGATTCCCTCCTCCTCTTCCTCCTCATCAACATTGGCTGCAGAAGGTGCGTCAAAGTTTGCATGAGCAGACGCATAAGTGGGATGCTCATGCTTAGGATGGCGTCGTCTGCGCTTACCAGCCGTGTGCATTCCTCAAAACACTGAAGGACTTTACAGAGGTCTTTCAGCTTCGACCACTGCACACCTGTCAACTCCATGTCTGCTCTCAAAGTGCCTGGCCGTGTATCCTCCCACAAATGCATTATGGCCTGCCTCTGCTTGCACAGCCGCTCCACCATGTGCAGGGTGGAGTTCCACCTTGTTGCAATGTCGATAATGAGGCGGTGGTTGGGAAGGTGGAGCAATAGCTGCAGCTTCTGCATACGAACGGAGTGTACAGGCGACCGGCGGATGTGCGCGCACAGTCTTCGCACCTTCTGGAGCAGGGCTGTTAACTCCGGATAATTTTTGAGGAAGCACTGCACCACCAGGTTCAAGGTGTGAACCAAGCAAGGTATGTGGCTGAGTTTTGAAAGAGCTATGGCTGCCACAATATTATGGCCGTTATCACTAACTACCTTGCCTGCCTCAAGATGTACACTGCCCAGCCATGACTCAGTTTGTCGCTTCAAGTACTCGGCCAGCACCTCGGCGGTGTGTCTGTCGCCCAAACACATCATCTGCAACACAGCCTGCTGACATTTTCCACTAGCTGCTCGATAGGGGGACACCTCGTGTGCAACAGTGGCAGCTGCAGATGGAGTGCTCGTACGACTGCGCTCTGTGGACGAGCTTTCGCTTCTGGAGGAGGAGGAGGAGGGTCGAACGCCTACAGTCAACTGTTTCCTATACTGTGGGCTAGGCAGCACTGTCCCACCACCGCTGTCCCCTGTGGACCCTGCATCTACCACATTAACCCAGTGCGCAGTGATGGACACGTAACGGCCCTGGCCATGCCGACTGGACCATGCATCAGTTGTGAGGTGCACCTTTCCGCTCAGTACTGCTTGAGTGCATGGACAATGCGGTCTTTCACATGATGGTGGAGGGCTGGGATGGCTTTGCGAGAGAAGAAGTGGCGACTGGGTAGGTCATAGCGTGGTACTGCATAGGCCATGAGTTCGCGGAAAGCTGCGCTTTCCACCAACCGATAGGGCATCATCTCAAACGAGATTAGTTTGGCAATGTGGGTGTTCAAACCCAGTGTACGCGGATGAGAGACTGAGTACTTTCTTGACCTACTCATAGTGTCTGGGAGGGTGAACTGGACTTGAGAGCTGCATATGGTGGAAGTAGCGGTGGACAGGGCGGACTGAGAGAGGGTTGATGATGTTGATGGAGTTGGTGTTCTTTCTGATGGCCTAGAATCAGTCTTTCGTTGATATAACAGTGGGATTCCCTGACTGCTGTGGCCTTGCAACGACACCTCAACATTTGCTGCTTTGCTAACCGGTGGGCTTACAATGGGGGAAACAATGTAGCGTTGCTGACTACCTTCGTTGTGATCAGTTGCACATGTGGCACTTGAGGTTTGGTGTTGTGTCCACGCTTGCAAGTTCATGGTGTTTAAATGTCTAAGCATGCAACTGGTATTCAAATTTTTCAGATTTTTCCCTCGGCTAAAGGTCTTTGCGCACTTCTTACAGATAACCTTGGCCTGATCATGAGGATTTTGTTCAAAAAAGTGCCACACTGCACTCTTCCTACTTTGGCAGACATTTTGCGGCCTAGCACGCTGTGATCTTTTGACCCTCTGGACAAGCTGTCCAGCAACTCTTTTTATTTTTGGAACCTGTCTTTGGAGTGCTCCGGGCCTGCCAGATAACAGCTGTTGCGATGTCGATGTCTGCTGTGGATGCTCCTCATCTGAGCTATTGGAAGCAGCACCCTCTTCCCCCAATGGATGCCAATCTGGGTCAACAACTGGGTCATCCATCACCTCCTCTTCAATGTCATGTGCACCTTCCTCTGTGTCACCGTGTATGGTGGTATAGTGTGCGGGAAGGGGCACCTGAGTCTCATCTGGGTCAGAATCTGGCTCTGTACACTGCGAGGACAATGTAGTGCTCTGAGTGAATGTACCAGCAGAATCATCCATCAGCGGCTGTGCATCAGTGCACTCCATGTCAGATTCATCTTGGCCTGGGTAATTCACCATTTGACTTGATAATCCAGGCATGGTATGTGAAAACAGCTCCATGGAGTAATCAGTAGTATGGCCTGCGTCATCCTTCAATCTTGGTTGGGGTGAAGGACACAAGGAAAGGTGTTGTTCATGAACATGGGCCTCCAATGACGACTCAGTGCTTTTACTTTTTACAACTGAAGAAGAGGAGGCGATAGAGCTGGAGGCTGAGTCAGCAATGTAAGACAAAACTTTTTCCTGATGCTCTGGCTTTAAAAGCAGTTTGCCAACTCCTAGAAAACTAAGCCTTCGAAGCCTTATGGAGCCAGACGATGACGCAGGCTCAACACCTCCTCCATTCGGTCCTATTTTGCTCTTGCCACTACCATCAGATCCACCACCAACACCATCATTACCAGGTGCCAACCCCCGCCCAATTCCACGGCCTCTTCCACCAGCCTTCCTCATTTTTGGTAGAAATGTAGACAAAATCCAACAAACTATATAGTAATGTAAAACAAGGTACAAGGTGTCTATAGGACAGGGGAGATTTTGAATTTCTGCTCACACTAGTGGACACTGGACACTTTTGGATTGTGTGAGGCCCACTGAATATCTGAGCGCTATGTCACAGGCTCGATGGCACAGCTGTGACCAAAGTAACTAGAGGATAAGTGAGATTTTGAATTTCTGCTCACACTAGTGGACACTGGACACTTTTGGATTGTGTGAGGCCCACTGAATATCTGAGCATTATGTCACTGGCTCGATGGCACAGCTGTGACCAAAGTGACTAGAGGATAAGTGAGATTTTGAATTTCTGCAGACACTTGTGGACACTGGACACTTTTGGATTGTGTGAGGCCCACTGAATATCTGAGCGCTATGTCACAGGCTCGATGGCACAACTGTGACCAAAGTGACTAGAGGATAAGTGAGATTTTGAATTTCTGCAGACACTTGTGGACACTGGACACTTTTGGATTGTGTGAGGCCCACTGAATATCTGAGCGCTATGTCACAGGCTCGTTGGCACAGCTGTGACCAAAGTGACTAGAGGATAAGTGAGATTTTGAATTTCTGCTCACACTAGTGGACACTGGACACTTTTGGATTGTGTGAGGCCCACTGAATATCTGAGCGCTATGTCACAGGCTCGATGGCACAGCTGTGACCAAAGTGACTAGAGGATAAGTGAGATTTTGAATTTCTGCAGACACTTGTGGACACTGGACACTTTTGGATTGTGTGAGGCCCACTGAATATCTGAGCGCTATGTCACAGGCTCGATGGCACAGCTGTGACCAAAGTGACTAGAGGATAAGTGAGATTTTGAATTTCTGCTCACACTAGTGGACACTGGACACTTTTGGATTGTGTGAGGCCCACTGAATATCTGAGCGCTATGTCACAGGCTCGATGGCACAGCTGTGACCAAAGTGACTAGAGGATAAGTGAGATTTTGAATTTCTGCAGACACTTGTGGACACTGGACACTTTTGGATTGTGTGAGGCCCACTGAATATCTGAGCGCTATGTCACAGGCTCGATGGCACAGCTGTGACCAAAGTGACTAGAGGATAAGTGAGATTTTGAATTTCTGCAGACACTTGTGGACACTGGACACTTTTGGATTGTGTGAGGGCCACTGAATATCTGAGCGCTACGTCACAGGCTCGATGGCACAGCTGTGACCAAAGTGACTAGAGGATAAGTGAGATTTTGAATTTCTGCTCACACTAGTGGACACTTGACACTTTTGGATTGTGTGAGGCCCACTGAATATCTGAGCGCTATGTCACAGGCTCGATGGCACAGCTGTGACCAAAGTGACTAGAGGATAAGTGAGATTTTGAATTTCTGCAGACACTTGTGGACACTGGACACTTTTGGATTGTGTGAGGCCCACTGAATATCTGAGCGCTATGTCACAGGCTCGATGGCACAGCTGTGACCAAAGTGACTAGAGGATAAGTGAGATTTTGAATTTCTGCAGACACTTGTGGACACTGGACACTTTTGGATTGTGTGAGGCCCACTGAATATCTGAGCACTATGTCACAGGCTCGATGGCACAGCTGTGACCAAAGTGACTAGAGGATAAGTGAGATTTTGAATTTCTGCAGACACTTGTGGACACTGGACACTTTTGGATTGTGTGAGGCCCACTGAATATCTGAGCGCTATGTCACAGGCTCGATGGCACAGCTGTGACCAAAGTGACTAGAGGATAAGTGAGATTTTGAATTTCTGCTCACACTAGTGGACACTGGACACTTTTGGATTGTGTGAGGCCCACTGAATATCTGAGCGCTATGTCACAGGCTCGATAGCACAGCTGTGACCAAAGTGACTAGAGGATAAGTGAGATTTTGAATTTCTGCAGACACTGGACACTTTTGGATTGTGTGAGGCCCACTGAATATCTGAGCGCTATGTCACAGGCTCGATGGCACAGCTGTGACCAAAGTGACTAGAGGATAAGGGAGATTTTGAATTTCTGCAGACACTTGTGGACACTGGACACTTTTGGATTGTGTGAGGCCCACTGAATATCTTAGCGCTATGTCACAGGCTCGATGGCACAGCTGTGACCAAAGTGACTAGAGGATAAGTGAGATTTTGAATTTCTGCAGACACTGGACACTTTTGGATTGTGTGAGGGCCACTGAATATCTGAGCGCTACGTCACAGGCTCGATGGCACAGCTGTGACCAAAGTGACTAGAGGATAAGTGAGATTTTGAATTTCTGCTCACACTAGTGGACACTTGACACTTTTGGATTGTGTGAGGCCCACTGAATATCTGAGCGCTATGTCACAGGCTCGATGGCACAGCTGTGACCAAAGTGACTAGAGGATAAGTGAGATTTTGAATTTCTGCAGACACTTGTGGACACTGGACACTTTTGGATTGTGTGAGGCCCACTGAATATCTGAGCGCTATGTCACAGGCTCGATGGCACAGCTGTGACCAAAGTGACTAGAGGATAAGTGAGATTTTGAATTTCTGCAGACACTTGTGGACACTGGACACTTTTGGATTGTGTGAGGCCCACTGAATATCTGAGCACTATGTCACAGGCTCGATGGCACAGCTGTGACCAAAGTGACTAGAGGATAAGTGAGATTTTGAATTTCTGCAGACACTTGTGGACACTGGACACTTTTGGATTGTGTGAGGCCCACTGAATATCTGAGCGCTATGTCACAGGCTCGATGGCACAGCTGTGACCAAAGTGACTAGAGGATAAGTGAGATTTTGAATTTCTGCTCACACTAGTGGACACTGGACACTTTTGGATTGTGTGAGGCCCACTGAATATCTGAGCGCTATGTCACAGGCTCGATAGCACAGCTGTGACCAAAGTGACTAGAGGATAAGTGAGATTTTGAATTTCTGCAGACACTGGACACTTTTGGATTGTGTGAGGCCCACTGAATATCTGAGCGCTATGTCACAGGCTCGATGGCACAGCTGTGACCAAAGTGACTAGAGGATAAGGGAGATTTTGAATTTCTGCAGACACTTGTGGACACTGGACACTTTTGGATTGTGTGAGGCCCACTGAATATCACAGCGCTATGTCACAGGCAGAAATTGGCTAGTGTATCACAAACTACAAGGTGTATGTAGAATTGGGCAGAGTAGGAATCTCCCTAGAGTGCAGGTCTGTAAGTCCTCGACTTATTCTCACAGAGTGACACAGATAGCTTCACTGTGGCTGTGATAACAGCCGTTACACGTTACTGTGTGAGGAGCGTACACCGCTGTATGGTGTGAAAACATGCACGCTCAGTACCTCAGCAGGACAAAAAAAAAAATTGGGATTGCTTTTAAAAAAGCAGTTTGCAGCTCAGTACCTCAGCAGGACAAAAAAAAAATTGGGATTGCTTTTAAAAAAGCAGTTTGCAGAGCAGTGGGTAAACAGCAATGCAGCTGTCAGGAAGCCTTAGAAGGCAGCCCAACAACCAACACCACTGATACACCACAATATAGCCTCCCCTTGCACTGCACACACAGTGACTGGTGTGTTGTACAGGCACAATCGCTAGCAGCAGAAGCAGTTTTTTTTTCTTCTTCCCTGCCTAACACTCTCCCTACAGAATCAGCAGCAACCTCTCCCTATGCTAAGATCGGCAGAAGTAAGATGGCGGTCGGCGTGCACGCCCTTTTATACCCCCTGTGACGCCCACCAAAGCAAGTCAATCACTTGCATGCCCTTCTGAAAGATGGTGGTGACCCGTGCCTATGTCATCACGTTGCCCACAGTGTCCGTGGATCCTGATTGGCTGAAAAAGAGCGCAAAGCAAACTTTTGAAACGCGACTTTGGCGCGTAAGTCGCCGACCTCGTGGCCGACCTCATCCCAGGGTCGGGTTTCGTTTCATGAAACCCGACTTTGCCAAAAGTCGGCGACTTTTGAAATTTTTCGACCCGTTTCGCTCAACTCTACTCTTCACCTTCTTTTTTACTTCTCCCACACTTTCTCCTTCATGATCCTCAGCAGCAGCAGCATCTTTTTCATCAACTTCTTCACCTTATTCATCTTCTTCTTCTTCACCTTCTTCCTATTCTTCTTTTTTTTACATTCTTCATATTCTTCTTATTCAACTATTATTCTTCTTCATATTCTACTTCTTCATCTTCTTCCTATTCTTCATCATATTCTTATTTGTGACAGGCATTCCTGTAGTTGTTATCTATAAAAGTTTGAAGATTACACCAGCCATTCTGCATGTCACAAAAGATTTACAACAGGATTTGTCCGCATTCAGTTTGGCCTGCAGCAGCAGGCATTTTCCAGGGGCACCACGAGGAGGAACCGATTCACCCCCATATACTGCTTAGTCTTCTTCTGCTTATAATTTAGATAATATCTTTTGCTCTGATTTTTAGTCTTATGCTTAATGTTCTTCTGCTTTTTGTTCTTCTGCTTTTTGTTCCTCTGCTTCTTGGTCTACTGTCTCTTGTTGTTCTGTATCTTGGTGGTTGTCTTTATGTTCTTTGTCCTCTTGGTCATCTTCTTCAGGGTCATCATTTTGGTCTTCTTTGGGGTGGTCATCAGGGTCGCCATCAGGGAAATCCAGAGTGATTACCAAAAACCATTTCAAAAAGTTTGAACTTGGAAATGTAACAAAAGGTACAAGAAGGCTGAGGAACTGCCGAGAACCAGCTAACGGTACTGGAACCCGGATGGGTAGCAGAAGGAACAAGAGCCAATGGAACTACCGAGGACCAGCTGATGGTACTGGAACCCGGTTACTAAGCAGGAGGTACATGTGCTAGAAAGCACTACCAAGGACCAGCAGACATTGCTGGAACTCAGATACCAAGAAGGAGGCACCTAAGAAAAAGGCACTGCCGAGAACCAGCTGACGGTGCTGGAACCCGGATGGGCAGCAGAAGGTACCCATGAAAAACAAAGTTGCAAGTCCGCGAACCGGCCGCAGTTACCGAAACCCACAGTCCTACAGGGGGTGCTTGCCCTATTTGCACTACGGAACCAGCCTTTATTGCCAGAACCCACAGCCCACATAGGAAGCACCTAAACTGCAGGCACCATAGAGTCGGCTAACCCGACCGCAACACGACAGGACAATGTATTGGTGCCAAAGTGACGTTGACACTTCCCTGAAACAGCTGACGGTGCTGGAACCCGGAGGGGCAGCAGAAGGAACAAGCGCCAATGGCACTACCGAGGACCAGCTGACGGTACTGGAACCCGGTGACAAAGCAGGAGGTACCTGTGCTAGAAAGCACTACCAAGGACCAGCAGACATTGCTGGAACTCGGATACCGAGATGGAGGCACCTAAGCCAAAGGCACTGCCGAGAACCAGCTGACGGTGCTGGAATCCGGAGGTGCAGCAGAAGGAACAAGAGGCAATGGAACTACCGAGGACCAGCTGACGGTGCTGGAACCCAGATGGGTAGCAGAAGCTACATGAGCCAATGGCACTACCGAGGACCAGCTGACGTACTGGAAACCGGTTACTAAGCAGGAGGTACCTGTGCTAGAAAGCACTACCAAGGACCAGCAGATGTTGCTGGAACTCGGATACTGAGATGGAGGCACCTAAGCAAAAGGCACTGCCGAGAACCAGCTGCCGGTGCTGGAACCCGGATGGGTAGCAGAAGGTACCCATGAAAAACAAAGTTGCAAGGCCGTGAGCCGGCCACGGTTACCAAAACCCACAGTCCTACAGGGGGCTGCTTGTCCTATTGGCACTACGGAACCAGCCTTTATTGCCAGAACCCGTAGCCCACATAGGAAGCATCTAAACTGTAGACACCATAGAGTCGGCTAACCCAACCGCAACACGACAGGACAGCGTATTGGTGACAAAGTGACGTTGACACCTCCCGGAAACAGCTGGTGTGCTGAAACCAGGCTGGCCAGGAAGGACTACCTGTGCCAAAGACACTTCTGAGCAGCAACTGGCGGTGTTGGAGCCCAGGGAATACAGTTCAAACAGAGTGGAGGAAGAGTCCTAATTGTAGCAAGTTTAAAATCTTTAGTTGTGTGAGTGTGGACAGAGCAGGAGACATTGCCGTACACACAGCTGAGGATCAGCTGACATTACTGAACCCCAATAACACTGGAGCATATGTTGACTGTGCAGACGGCACTTCTGAGCAGCAACTGGCGGTGTTGGAGCCCAGGATCAATCATGGTGTAGGCTGAGGCCTACGTGGAGCAAGTTTAAAATCTGATGTAGTTTGAATGTGGAGGGAGCAGGAGACATTGCCGTGCACACAGCAGGGGAGCAGCTGGCGTTACTGAACCCACTTACACAGGAGCTAGTGTTTTTCTCTGTGCAGACGGCACTTCTGAGCAACAACTGGCGGTGTTGGAGCCCAGGATCAATCATGGTGTAGGCTGAGGCCTACTTGGAGCAAGTTTAAAATCTGATGTAGTTTGAATGTGGAGGGAGCAGGAGATATTGGCGGACACACAGCAGGGGAGCAGCTGGCGTTACTGATCCCACTTACACAGGAGCTAGTGTTTTTCTCTGTGCAGACAGCACTTCTGAGCAACAACTGGCGGTGTTGGAGCCCAGTATCAATCATGGCTTAGGCTGAGGCCTACTTGGAGCAAGTTTAATATCTGATGTAGTTTGAATGTGGAGGGAGCAGGAGACATTGCCATACACACAGCAGGGGAGCAGGTGGCGTTACTGAACCCCATTAACACAGGAGCTAGTGTTTTTTTCTGTGCAGATGGCACTTCCGAGCAACAACTGGCGGTGTTGGAGCCCAGGGTCAATCAAGGAGTAGGTTGAGGCTTAATTGGAGCAAGTTTAATATCTGATGTAGTTTGAATGTGGAGGTAGCAGGAGATATTGCCGTACACACAGCAGGGGAGCAGCTGACGTTACTGAACCCCACTAACACAGGAGCTAGTGTTCTTTTCTGTGCAGACGGCACTTCAGAGAAACAACTGGCGGTGTTGGAGCCCAGGGTCAATCATGGAGAAGACTGAGGCCTAATTGGAGCAAGTTTAATGTCAGATGTAGTTTGAATGTGGAGGCAGCAGGAGACATTGCTGTACACACAGCAGGGGAGCAGCTGGCGTCACTGAACCCCACTAACACAGGAGCTAGTGTTTTTTTCTGTGCAGACGGCACTTCTGAGAAGCAACTTGTTGGAGCCCAGGGATTACAGTTCAGGTAGTAGAAACATGAACACAACAGGAGACCTGGATACTGTTGCCAACCAATTATTTAACCTGGTAGAGGACTGGCAAATTCAGGCGAGATCCAGGCCTTGTTCATTTTCAGAAAAGTAAGCCAGTCAATGTTATCGGAGGATAGTCACATGCGACGGTCTGTTAGTACACCACCTGCGGCACTAAAGACGCGTTCTGATAATACAGTAGCTGCAGGGCATGCCAGCACCGCCAATGCATACTGGCTAAGCTCTGGCCAGGTATTCAGCTTAGAGACCCAAAACTTGAAAGGGGAAGAGCCGTCTGGGAGTACATTGAGAGGGCATGACATGTAGTCTGTCACCATCTGACGGAAACGTTGCCTCCTGCTGACTGAAGCTATCTGTGATGGTGTAGACATTTGTGGCGGGCACATAAAACTTTGCCACATTTTGGCCATACTGGTCTTGCCTTGTGCTGAGGCGCTGCTTATGCTCCCTCTTTGTGCAAAGCTTCCTCCACTGCCTCGTCGCACAGAGCTGCTTTGTAAAGCACTAGCAGCACTGCTCTCGGATGGAATGGAGAACATGATGGAATTTACCAGTGTGTCTTGGTACTCCCGCATTTTACGCTCCCGGTTCAACGGTGTTTGAAGGCTTTGTAAGTTGTCCCGGTAGCGAGGATCTAGGAGGGTGTACAACCAATAATCAGCCGTGTTGAGAATGTGAGCAATGCGGCGGACGTTTCTCAGACACTGCCGCATGAAATCAACCATGTGCTGCAGACTCCCAACTGGCCAAGAAACGCTGTCCCCTGCTTGAGGCGTCATCTCTGCCTGCTCTGCATCACCCCACCCTCACTCTACATACTGACTACTAGAGCATTGTGTACCTCCCTCCTCTAGAGAGATGTCTTCCTCCTCCATTGACTCCTCCTCATCCTCCTCACAAAGTGTCCCCTGCCTAGGCCTTTGTGAGGAACCACGTTGTGCAGACTGTCCAGAAGCAGATGGCATTTGTGACTCCCCATCCTCCACCTCTTCCAAAACCTCCTCCCTTAGTGCTTGCAGTGTTTTTTGAAGCAGGCAGATAAGGGGGACAGTCATGCTGACTAGTGCATCATCTGCACTCAGCATCGGCGTGAAATCATCAAAGGCATGCAAAACGTGGCAGATGTACTTCATAGAGGCCCACTCAGTGGTGGTGAAGTGTAACCGGCGCGCAGTGCGACTTGTTTGCGCCTGATGCAGCTGGTACTCTATTACTGCTGCCTGCTGCTCACACAACCGCTCCAACATATGTAGCGTTGAATTCCACCTGGTGGGTAGGTCAAATATGATGTGATGTTCCGGAAGGCGGAATCGGCGCTGCAGAGCTGCAATGCGCGATCTTGCCATGCTGGAACGCCGCAAGTGAGCGCACTCTATGCGGACCTTGTGCGGTAGTACATCAAGATCCGGATAGTCCCTCAGAAAGCTTTGCACGACCAAGTTGAGCACATGTGGCAGACATGGGATGTGAGTGAAGTTGCCTAGGCCCCAGCTGCCACCAGATTTTGGCCATTGTCACACACTACCAAGCCTGGCTGGAGATTCGCTGGCACAAACCACACGTCGCTCTCCTGCTTGATGGCATTCCAGGGCTCCTGCGCTGTGTGGCTTCAATTCCCCAAATAAATTAATTTCAGTACGGCCTGTTGACTTTTGGCCATGGTAGGGCTCATATCTGTCATAACAGGTAAGCGTTCAAGGGTCCATGTGGAGGTAGACCGTGACGGCTCCTGCAGCGCTGATTCAGAGGAACTGGAGTATGAGGAGGAGTGAATATGCACAGACTGGATTCCTGCAATCCTTGGAGTTGGCAGAACACGTACAGCGCCACTCTCAAGATCTGTACCCGGCTCCACAACATTGACCCAATGGGCAGTGAGGGAAAGGTATCGTCCCTGTCCATGGTTACTGGTCCACACATCGGTGGTCAGGTAGACCTTGCTACTGATGGCATTTAGTAGCGCATGTTTAATTTTTCCCTCCGCATGCTTTTGCAGGGCAGGGACGGCTTGCCTGCTGAAATAAAAGCTGCTGGGCATGGTGTATTGTGGGACTGCCAATGCCATGAAGTTACGGAAGGTGTCAGTCTCCATCAGCCTGAATGAGAGCATTTCAAGGGCCAGTAGTTTTGCAATGCCGGCATTCAGAGCCTGTGCTCGGGGATGGTTTGCCGAGTATGGCCACCTTTTCTCCCATGCCTGTGCTACCGATGGCTGTAGAGTGGCCTGGGAGTGTGAGGATGACAGGGAACATGGTGCTGTGGGTGGAATGTCACTGGGTCTCTGGACAACGGTGCAAGAGGTTCTTCCATGGCGATCCTGTGAGGAAGCCGAACCAGCTGTGTGTGAGCTGGAGGAAGAGGCTACAACATGAGCTGAAGAGGTGGCAGGTGGTGCTGTAGGTTGGCCTACGTCTTCAGTGTGTCTTTGTAACTCCACCACGTGCTTGGTCCGCACATGTTTCCTCATATTTGTGGTTTTGAGGTTGCTGACACGTTTCCCTCTTTTGACTTTCTGATGACACAGCTTGCATTTGACAAAGCAAATGTCATCTGCAACTGTGTCAAAAAAGGACCACGCACTGCAAGTCCTGGGAGCGCGTGTTTTGGGTTTTGGAAGAGGAATGCTCCTAATGGGTGCCGAAGTGGAGGCTACAGGCAACCAAGTCTGCCCCCTCCCTTTCCCTCCTGTTTTTGGCCGTTCAGGGAATCTCTTCCTCAGAGCTGCTCCCACCACCTTCCTGTTCCTCATGCCATGATGGGTCAAGGACCTCATCATCTACACTCCCCTCTTCAAACACCTGCTTTTCCTGGGTAGTCTCACCAGCACCATACGCACCAGAAAGTGGCACCTGAGTCTCATCATCTGATGCGTACTGAGGTGTGCTGACCATAGGCACTGGCCCACCCGCCTCTTCAGATTCAAAGGGACGAAGCAGTTGCGCATCACTGCATACTCCCTCTTCTTCACATTCTAGAATGCTGCTTGGCTGGCCCCCTCTTTCCAAGCCAACAGATTCAGAGAAGAAAAGTAGAGATGTCTCCTGTCCAGGGCTCTCTGACTGCCTGGGCAATTTGGCAGGTGGTGAAGAGACAGATGGTTGTTCTTCAGTGCTGTGGCCCTGAGAGGATGTGGAAGTAATTGAAGTCGATGCGTTAGCTGCCATCCATCCGACAACGGCTTCAATTTGTTCGTTCTGCAGCAGTGGGGTATGGCGTGGTCCTACAAAGCTGCGCATAAAGGACTGTTCCCTGGTAAAACTGGGGGATGCTGAGTCACTGCTGCCCGCAGCAGGCACAGAATCCCCACATCCTCTTCCTGCTGAAACTCCACGCCCACGACCACGTGCCTTACTCCCTGCCTTCTTCATTTTGGTAGACTGATAAAGATAGGCAGAAAAGTACTAAGGGGGGCTTAGTGTGCTTATTCCTGAACAGCTGCTAACAAGTATAAGAAACACTAATCTTATAAAGTGTGTGGACTACACTTCAATCTGAGCTAATGTGGCCTACACAACTGTCAAGTGGAGTGTTTGGTGAACTTTATTTACGCGTTTTTTTTTTCAAAAAAACAAAAAAGATGTGACCAAAGATGTGAAAGCGATAGTATCACAAACTTTTTGGAGCTATTACAATGCAGGAAGGTAACCTACAATGCAATAGATGAGGCTCCAAAAAATAGGCTAATTGTAATCTGGCTGGGGCTGCAGGGCACAAGCCAGAAAAAAGGCTCCTCTATCTACTCCTATATAGTGTTTGCAACCAATCTAGCTGGATACAGATAGAAGCACACTAATAGGAGAAATTCAGGAAATATAAGCAGCACTACAGCAAAAAAGAACAATGTATGAGGCAGTGACGCATGCTGAGCGGACTACAACCAGAGGTGGCTGCAGAACACACTACAGCGTGAGCTGCACTCACACACAGAGACCTCACAGACAGCCGTGAACAGTGCAGAGAACTGTGCACTAGCACTGAAAGGCTGCAGAAAGGCTCCGCTGTCTACTCCTGTATAGTGTTTGCAGCCAATGCAGATGGATACGGATGGATGCACACTAATAGGAGAATTAATGAAAAATGAGCAGCAATAAAACAAAAATAAATATGTTTGAGGCAGTGACACACGCTGAGCGGCCTACAACCAGAGGTGGCTGCAGGACACACTACAGTGTGAGCTGCACTCACACAGACCTTGCAGACAGCTGTGAACAGCGCTGCAAGGCAAAAGAAAGCTTCTCACAGGGGTTGATAAACTAGCCTGGGTAAAGCACAATCTAGCAAATCGATATTTCTAACTGTCCCTCAGAGTCACAAGAGCAGCATCCTGTCCCTAACTGAATTCACAGCAGAGTGAACCCAAAATGGCGGTGGCGGCGGCTTTTATAGTGCATCATGACATCATTTCAGGAGCCAATCACAGCCATGCCATTAGTTAACATGCCTACATGCCTAACAGGATGTGCCCACACTTCTTGGGATTCCTCATTGGCTGAATCAAATGAAACTGGCTCATAGCATTATGGGAACTTCCGATTCCGGTATTCGATATGCAAAAAGTATCGGAACTCCAGTGTATAATGGGCCCCGTAAATGCTGCTCCAGAGTCTGATGTCCCCCATTTGGAATGCTCCAGTATATCATGGGCCAAATGGATGATGCTCCAGTGTATGATGGGCCCAATATATCATTCTCCAGGGTATATTGCTCCCCAAAAAATGCTCCCAACATTTAAAAAAATTAAATACCTCTCCTCGCTGGGCACTGCTCTACTCTGGACTCTTCAGCATTGCCATTTTAAAGCTCTCTGCACTTGTACTGTTTCAGTAGAGGGCATACAGACGTGATGTCATCGCGCTCTGTAACCTGAATGTCACTGTCAGGAAAGGCGGAAGACATCACGGCGGTGGAGCAGGGAGAGGCAAGTACTGCAAGTGCTGTGGCCTTGAGCAAACATGGGGGGCCCGCTCGTGGGCGACGGCACTGGCACAGGGCCCCTCATAGTACGACGGTATGTCTGACGGCGAGTGGGCCCTCCCACCGGCAGAGACACTTTTGCGTAGTATGAGGGGCCCTGTGCCACTGCCGTTGCCCACGCGTAAGACCCCCCCACCTGCTCTGGGAACCGGCACTTTCATCTGCACCTTCCTCTGTGTCACCGTGTAAGGTGATATAGTATGCTGGAAGGGGCACCTCATCAGTGTCATATTCTTGCTCTGTAGAGTGCGAGGGGAATGTAGTGCTGTGGGTTAATGTACCAGCAGAATCATCTAGCAGTGGCTGTGCATCAGTGCACTCCATCTCCGATTCATGTTGGACTGGAGAATTCAGAATTTCACTTGATAACACAGGCATGGCCTGTGAAAAGAGCTCCATGGAGTAATCTGAAGTGTGGGCCGCAACCTTCACTTTTAGTGGGGGTGAAGGAGACAAGGTGATTCCTGACCAGAAGCCTGCACTGACGACTCAGTGCTTGCATTTTTGTAAACTTTAGAAGAGGAGGCGATAGAGCTGGAGGCTTTTTCGGCAATGTAAGGCAAAACCAGTTCCTGATGCTCCGGCTTTAAAAGCAGTTTACCTACTCCCAGAAAAGGGAGCCTTAAAGGCCTTCTTGTGCCAGCTGATGACGCAGGCTCAACACCTCCTGCCATAGCTGCTATTGTGCTTTTGGCAATACCAGCAGATGCACCACCACCAGTACCAGCTGGCCCCCCCACACCTACGTCCACGGCCTCTTCCACCATACGTAATAGTTTTTGTGAAAATGGACTAAAAATACCAGCATATATATGGTACGGTTTCAGGAGCGGACAACTCTATACAGTCTGGGGATAATTGTAAATCTCCGTATATGTTTCATGACTCAGGCACAGATGGTCACAGGCTCAGTATGAATTAGACAATAATATAAAAATTTGTCTGTAACTTGCCACAGGTAAGTTACAGGTGCTGTAAATTACACAAATTAGAGAAGCATCACATGATTTTTCGAACAGTGCCAATACTTTCGTCCACCCTCTTTTTATGTTTGGTGTGGAATTATATCCAATTTGGCTTTAGGACAATTCTTTTTGTGTTTTTTCATTTAAGACAAATTAAATGAAGATAATAATACCAAAGAATTTGTGTTTGCAATCATTTTCAGGAAGAAACTTAGTATTATCCGACAGAATTGCAGGGGTGACAATACTTTTGGCCACAACTGTAGTATAGTTTAAACATACTGAATCTCCGTCTACATTTCAGGAGTCAAACACAGGCGCTCTCAGGCCCAGTATTGATCCGACAACAATATAGAAAGTTGAGAAAGGGTACTATGGCGCCCCTGAGGGTACAGTCGCCACAGAGGTACTGCACCTCATGCAGCAAAGGTGTGGTATCCCACCCTCAGGTAATGAGGGATCACCACTCAGGACTCCTATCCCTGCACTAAACACACTCATGATAGTCAGTGCTTTCTGGGTGTACACGGCGGTAGGATAGCCTCATCCCAGACTGACTAGAAAGGGTGTTGGGGGTTAGTGTGGAAGGTAGGTACAGTTGGAGGAGCTTAGGTAGTGGAGTGATTGTGGGCATCCAATCAGAGAGAGCAAGCTGACAGTTGATGGGTGAAGCTAGTCTGAGGTAAATGGATCTTTCTAGAGAGTTGTCTGTCAATGACAGGACAGAGTAAGAGCAGGATTGCTGTGAGAGGGCTGAGGGTCAGAGAAGGGAGAAAAATCTTGTCCAAGCTCCTAGACTGGAAGGAAGGGGTCCTTGGGGCACGGGAAGTGCAATAAGCCACCTGTGAAGCCCATTTCTGGAGAAGGAAGGACCAGGCCTCGTTGGGGAAGGTGGCTCCTGTAGGTAGTGGAGAAATACAGGGCTCAGCTAGAAAGACAGAGGCTGAGGTAACTTTAAGTGCCTCAGTTGCAGCCGCATTCAATACTCAAAAAGGCATTAGTTGGAATAAAGGACACCGGAGCATGACCCACGTCGCTCGGTGTGATCCGTGACTGCCGGCTTGGGACACTGTTTCCGAAGGCCCACAGCAGGAAGGAAGGGAGAGATCAGCGCAGAGACACGGCCTAGAAAGGATACACAAGGAAGAGTCTTGAACAGGCGTTCTTGATCTACCTTGGAGTTTGCCGGACCCCTCCTTCGGATGACGCTACACGCACCATCACCGTCAACGGCTCACAAACACCATCTCAACTACCCTGGGATGCAGCTCTGCCCATGGAGAGCTTCATTATCTTGTCTGCTATAACACCGGCACAGAGGATCTGCATTGCAGCGTCGGCTACCCTAGCCGAGTACCATGGGTGGCGTCACGATCCCCCTTTTCCAAATTAATTATCATACCATCTTCCCCCTCATCTGAACTGTCATCTTCTTTATTGGACACCCAGGACCACGGACCGGGTCCCAATCACCACCGTGACATCCTTCCCCCTTAAAAGAGCCTGAAAGGCCCGGTACTGAGTAACCCCCGGCCCTGCGTGGCATTTCATTTTAACACCAGCTAACAGGGATATATTGTATAGTTTCAACATTATAAATCTACGTATATATTTGAGGAGGCAGACACAGACGCTGTCATGACCAGTATGGATTCAACAACAAACTAAAAAGTAGAAAAAGGGTACAGTATCACCAGATCAAAGGTATATATAATATAGTTTCAACATTCCGTATTTATTTCAGGAGGCAGACACAGACACTCTGAGGCCCAGTATGGATTACACAACAATATAAAAAGCAGTAAAAGGGGAATGGATCCCAAGCGTACTGCTGTATACAATGTTGGGGTCATTTGGCGATCTACACATATATTTCAAGAGTAACACATAGCCCCTCACAGGCTCAGTATGGATCACACCTAAATATAAAAAGAAGATCTGCAAGAAATAATCACACGTGTGTTCCAGGTGTCAATGATGCACTTTGAGTGGTGGGTGGAGGATGAATTTAGGGCACAAAGGGTACTGGGTCAACAGATACAAGGTATATATAGTCTACTTAAAATACCAAAATATTTCCGTATGTATTTCAGGAGGCAGACACATATGCTCACACGCTCGGTATGGATTTGACAATAATGTAACAAGTTGAAAAAGGGTACAGTATCAACAGATACAAGGTATATATATTGTATAGTTTCAACATTCTAAATCTCCATAGACATTTTGTGAGGCAGACACAGAGGCTCTCAGTCCCAGTATGCATTAGCCAAGAATATAAAATGTATAAAAAAGTTACTGTATCACCAGACACAAGGTACATATAGTATTGTTTAAACATTATAAATCTCCTTATTTTTTTCAGGAGGCATACACAGACGCTCTCAGGGTGAGTATGAATTACACATTATACTGTAAAAAGCAGTAAAAGGGTAATGGATCAGAAGCGTACAGCTGCATACAGTGTTGGGGTAATTGTAAATCTCAGTAGATATTTCCAGAGTCAGAAACAGACTCTCACTGGCCCAGTATGGATTAGACCACTATAAAGAGCAGTAAATGGGTAAGGTATCACAAATGTACAGCTGTTACAGTGTTGGGTTAATGTAAAATCTACAAATATATTTCTGGAGTTACAGACAGACGTTCACAGGCTCAGTATGTATTACACAAGAATATAAAAACTTGAAAAAGGGTAATGTTTTACAAACGGTCAGCTGCATACAGTGTTGTTGTCATTTTAAATTTCCTTATATTTTACCAGAGTAAGACACAAACTCTCACAGGCTCAGTATCGATTACACCTGAATATAAAATTGAGAAAAAGGGAAATGTATTAGAAATGTACACCAGTGTACAGTGTTGGAGTACTTTGAAATCTTTGTTTATATTTCAGTGTCAGTCTGCCAGTTCAGACACTCCACTAGAGGAAGGTAGATGGATAAAAGTACAGACGTAAAGTCGAGTGATTTTAGATGTTTTTGAATTTGTAATCACGGGAAAATCTCCCGGGAGAATTTGCAGAGGCGATGCTGACCCTCAATAACTTTAACTGTGGATACAGCTAAAACGCAAATTAGTGAAGAAAGGGTTGCTGTATCGCAGTTGTGTCGATCCCATCACTGTAACTCATCTCCATCAAATTGTGATCACAGGGAGAGCTGTAGACATGGTCCTCACTGCCTATCATGATCTGTCTGGTCACTTTGGAGTGCAAAACACACAAGCCACAGGCCATAGGGGATTCCATTGGATTGCCATGAGAAGACACATTGAAAAATGGTGGCAGGAATGTCACACGTCTGTGACTATGAAAAATGTGAAAGGTGATCATAAAGCACCGCTGCATCCGATTGTGAGTTGACGTCCATTACAAATCGTAGCCATTGGTAATCGGAAGGTAGAGGCCAGCAGGACAGGACATAGCTAAATCTTAACCATCATCGATCAGTACACCAAATTTGTAGTGGCCATCCCAGTGACGGATTTAACTGGCCAGACTACACAGCGGTGGAGCAGGGAGAGGTAAGTATTGCAAGTGCTGTGTCCCTGAGCAAGCAGGGGGGACCCACTCATGGGCACCGATACTGGCACAGGGCCCCTCATAGTACACCAGTGTGTCTGATGGCGAGTGGGCCCCCCACTGTCAGATACACTTTATTGTACTATGAGAGGCCCTGTGCTAGTGCCATCGCCCAAGGGTTGGGCCACACACCTGTTCAGGGCAACAGCACTTGCCCGGGTGCGGCAGGTGTTGACCCTGGGACTGGGGTGGGGGGGCAGCCCATTTCGGGTGGTTTAAAAAATGGCATATGTTGATGTGTAGCCTGGACTTACAGCTTCTACAAATGGAGGAATTAGAGAAGTCAGAGAAAGAGGAGGACAAAAGCGAGCCTTTTTTTCTGGCAACCTATGTGTTATCAGGGGAGGGTGGGACAAAATCTTTTGAAACCCATGCATGGTTCATTTTAATGAAGATTAGATCATCAACATTTTGGGTCGACAGTTGGGTCCTTTTTTCTGTCAGGATTGATCCAGCAGCACTGAAGACTCTTTCAGATAGCACACTACCAGCAGGGCAAGCGAGCTCCTGTAAGGCATATTGTGCCAATTCAGGCCATGTGTCCAATTTTGAGGCCCAATAATCAAAGAGGAATGACCTGTGAGGGAGAACCTCGATATGGGAGAAGTAGTTTGTAACCATAGTTGACAACTGCTGTCTCCTGTCACATGCAATCGATTCTGTATTAGCTGTCGTGTGGGCGGGACTTGAGAAATCAGACCACAACATGGTCAGGAAACCCCTGTCTCCAACGCCAGTTCAGCTGTGTGTACCACGAACACCTCTGCCATTTTGCCCACTGCGGCTCATGGGAGAACCAGCTCCGCTGCTTTGTGCTGGGAATGCCTCAAACAAACGGTTTACCAGAGTTGCTTGTTTGTTAGCCAATATTAGCTCTAGGTTCTCCTGTGGCATGATGTTGTGTAATTTGCCTTTATACCATGGATTGAGGATGCTGGCCAACCAGTAGTCTTCATCCTTCATCATTTTGGCAATGCGGGGATCCCTTTTTAGGATACGCAAGGCATAGTCACACATGTGGGCCATTGTTCCAGGTGTCAATGCTGCACTGCCAGTGGTGGGTGGAGGAGCAATTTCTGGCAAATCCACATCCCTCAAGTCACGCACAAACCCTGTACCTTACCTTGGCATTCCCACATGTTCTCTTGCCCCCCTGAGATGCATCCTCCTCCCCAAAATAATCATCCCCCTCATCCTCCTCCTCATCTTCCTCTTCTTCCTCCACCTCGTCCACTACAGTTCCCTGACCAGACAATGGCTGACTGTCATCAAGGCTTCCCTCCTCCTCCTGTTGCTCCTCAGCTGCAGATGCCTGATCCTTGATGTGCGTCAAAGTTTGCATGAGCAGACGCATAAGTGGTATGCTCATACTAATGATGGCGTCGTCTGCGCTTACCAGGCGTGTGCATTCCTCAAAACACTGAAGGACTTTAAAGAGGTCTTTCAGCTTTGACCACTGCACACCCGACAATTCCATGTCTGCCCTCAAACTGCCTGCCCGTGTATCCTCCCACAAATGCATTACAGCCTGCCTCTGTTCGCACAGCCTCTCAACCATGTGAATGGTGGAGTTCCATCTTGTAGCAACGTCTATGATTAGGCGGTGCTTGGGGAGGTTGAGTGATCGCTGTAGCTTCTGCATATGACTGGAGTGGACGTTTGTGCGACGGATGTGCGAGCACAGTCTTCGCACTTTATGGAGCAGAGCTGTTAACTCCAGATAATTATTTAGGAAGCATTGCACCACCAGGTTCAAGGCGTGAGCCAGGCAAGGTATGTGTGTGAATTTTGAAAGGGCTATGGCTGCCACAAAATTCCGCCCATTATCACTGACTACCTTGCCTGGCTCAAGATGTAGACTGCCCAGCCATGATTCAGTTTGTCGATGCAAGTAGTCGGCCAATACCTCTGCGATGTGTCTGCTGTCGCCTAAATACATCATTTGTAAAACAGCCTGCTGCCGCTTACCACTAGCTGTTCGATAGTGGGACACCTCGTGTGCAACACTGACAGATGTGGATGGAGTGCTCATGCGACTGCGCTCTGTCGATGAGCTTTTGCTTCTGGAGGAGGAGGACGAGGAGGGTCGAACGCCTACACCCAACTGTTACCTATACCATGGGCTAGGCAGCACTGGTCCACCGCCGCTGTCCCCTGTGGAGCCTGCATCCACCACATTAACCCAGGCCATGAGGTCTTGGAACGCTTCGCTTTCTACCAAATGGAAGGGCATTATCTCTAATTAGATCAGTTTGGCAATGTAGGCATTCAAAGTCAGTGTACGTGGATCAGAGGATGAGTACTTTCTTGTCCTACTCAGAGTGTCTGGTAGGGTGAGCTGGACTTGAGAGCTGCATATGGGGGAACTAGCATTGGACATCACGGACTGAGAAGGGGTTGGTGATGGTGAGGGTGTTGATGGCCTAAATTCAGTGTTTCCTCATGAAAATATTGTGTTTGCGTGACTGGTTTGACCTAGCGACGACACCTCAACATTTCTTGATGGTGGTGTGCTTAACGGTGGCCTTACAGTGGGGGAAGTGATGGAGTGTTGCCGGCTAACTTGAGTCGGATCAGGTGCACATGTGCTACCTGAGCTTTTGTAGTCTGTCCACACTTGCAAGTGCATGTTGGTTAAATGTCTAAGCATGCAACTGGTATTCTAATTTCTTAGATTTTTCCCTCTGCTAAAGGTCCTTCGGCACCTCTTACAGATAACCTTTGCGTCATCAGTAGGATTTTGTTCAAAAAAGTACCACACTGCACTCTTCCTACTATGGTACAAATTTTCAAGGCTTGCATGCTGTGCTAATTTGACCGTCTGGCCAAGCTGTCCTGCAACTCTTTTAGTTTTCTTGCTAAGTTTTTTGACAGCTACGGGCCTGCCGGATAACCGCTGCTGCGATTACGATGCCTGCTACGGATCCTTCTCCTGTTTTGACCTATTGTCACCAGCACCCTCTTCCCCCAATGGATGTCATCATCTTCAATGTCATCTGCACCTTCCTCTGTACCTTCCTCTGTGGAATGCGGGAAGGGGCATCTGAGTTTCATCAGGGTCTGATTCGGGCTCAGTAGACTGCGAGGGCAATGTAATGCTGTGGGTAAATGTACCAGCAGATTCGTCTAGCAGTGGCTGTGCATCATTGCACTCCATATCAGATTCATCTTGGTCTGGGGAATATCAGGAACACCGCACTGCACTTGCTCATTGAGCCAGTGCGCGTGTCCTGAGTACAAAAACAGTGCTCAAAGATACCTGTGGAGCGGGGCCGCAGCGGTGACGATGCATGCTTCAGACTATCAGGACCTGAAGCACATGACTACTGGGGGCATGACCTAAGCTCCACAGAGCTAGGAGCTGCAGGGAAACTCCTAGAAAGGTAACTACGGGACAAGTTACCAAGGGGCATAGACAGGGACGTAAACCAGATCAAGCCGGGTCAAAGCACGAGATAGCAGGACAGTACCAAAGGGTTTGACAGAGCGAATAGTCAGAACGTAGCAATAGATCTGAAAACCAGAAAGGGCAATGGACGGTACAATAGGGACAAACTGTAACTGAGTAACAATAGCCAAGCCAGGAGGTCAGAACCGGAGAAGACAATAGTACCAAAACGAGAGTACAGAGTGAGGGGACAGACTGGGTCATACACGGGAATCAAACAAGCAATGCAGTATACACGCACACCAGGGGGGTCAGACACACAGCCAGAATAACAGTATAGCTGACAGGGAATCCTAGTCTGGAATGAGTATAAATACCTCTCCCAGATCCAAAGAGAGGCCGGCAAAAGTTAACCCTGTGAGAACAGGACATTAACCATGTCCTAACCATGACAGTGAATTCAGGAATTGACTTGATAACCCAGGAATGGTATGTGAAAAGAGCTCCATGGAGTAATATGAAGTGTGTGCTGCAGCATCCTTCACTTTTGGTGTGGGTGAAGGACACAATGAAAGGTGTTGTTCCTGACCAGAGGTCTGCACTGACGACTCTGTGCTTGCAGTTTTTGTAACTTCAGAAGAGGAGGCAATAGAGCTGGAGGCTGTTTCGGCAATGTAAGCCAAAACCTGTTCCTGATGCTCCGGCTTTAAAAGCGGTTTACCTACTCCCAGAAAAGGGAACCTTAAAGGCCTTCTTGTGCCAGACGATGATGCAGGCTCAACACCTCCTGCCTTAGCTGCTATTGTGCTTTTTCCAGAACGAGCCAATGCACCACCACCAACACCACCATCAGTACCATCTGCGCCCCCCGCCCACATCCGCAGCCTCTTCCACCAGACTTCCTCATGTTTGGGAAAATGTACCAAAAATACCAGCAGAGAAATTGTACTGTATGAGTAGCGTACAGCTGTGTAAGGTGTATGTAAGAAGTGAAATCTCTGTATATATTTTGTGAGTCACAGATTCTCACCCAGTGTGTATTTCACCGTAATCCAACAACCAGATATACGGTACTGTA
This sequence comes from Dendrobates tinctorius, assembly GCF_039654945.1. Lineage (NCBI taxonomy): Eukaryota > Metazoa > Chordata > Amphibia > Anura > Dendrobatidae > Dendrobates > Dendrobates tinctorius. The sequence goes on along the minus strand of NW_027361858.1, from coordinate 4,754,765 downwards.
TCAGAGGTGTACAGCTGTATACATTGTTGGTGAAACTGTCAATCTCCGTATATGTACTGTATTTATGGAATGTCGCACACACACGCTGAATCTGTGTAGATATGACCGTAATAAGAACACCAGATATCCGATACTGTTTGACAATCGGACTGCTCAATACGGTGTTTAGAGAAATGGAAATGTCCGTATATGTATTTATGGAGTGTCACACACACACGCTGACTCTGTGTAGATGTGACAGTAATAAGAACACCAGATGTCCGATACTGTTTGATAATTGGACACCTCTATATGGTGTATGAATGGAAAAATGTTAATATCCGTGTATTTTTTTATGGAGTCACACACATATAGCATGTATTTGTCCGTGATACCAGCCGGTACACGGTAGTGTGTGAGGAGTGTACACCTCTATACAGTATGTGAAAAAATGTACGCTCAGTATCTACTATGCAGAAAAAAAGGAATAAAATGATTTTTGCTTTTAATAAAGCAGTGTCATGATCCCAGTGCAGGTTTTAACCTGCACGTCAGGGTTAATGTCTTGAGCTCAGTGCAGGCTTGACCTGCATGCCGGGGGTTAATTATTGTAGCCTCTCTTTGGCTCAAGGAGAGCTTCTTATTGCCCTGGGAGACTCCAATCCCTGTCAGTTATACTTTTGCCTTTGGCCGAGTGTGGTGACCCCTGTGTGCCTGTGCCTTCTGATTGTCTTCTAGCTTGCTTATATGGTTCTGACCAGGTTCTGTCCCCTGTTGTGAGTTTGTCTTTTGATTCTGTACTATTTATCTGCTTTATCTGACTCATTGCCTATGTCCTGACTAGTCTCTGATTGCCCCTCTTGTACTGTGCTGCTATCTCTGTGTATGACTTATTGCTTACGTTCTGACTACTCTCTGCTTGTCCCTCTGGTACCGTGCCGCCCTCTCTATGTATGACCCCCATTTGTCTGATTTGAGGATCCCTGTAGTAGAATCCTGCACTTATCTCCAGCAGCAGGACGCTAAGCCCCGCCCCCTGCAGTCACATGATCGTAGGTCCTTCACTGCTTTCTACCTTCAGTGACACAGGTCCTGTGAGCCTGGAGCACGCATCGTCACCACTGCTGCCATGCTCCACAGGTATCTTTGGGCACAGGTTTGTACTCAGGACATGCGCACTGGCTCAGTGAACAAGTGCAGTGCGGTGTTCCTGGCAAGCAGTCTGCACAGCAGTATGCACACAGCAATGCAGCTCTCAGGGAGCCTTATAAGGCAGCCTAATCACCAACAGAGCTGCTACACACAAATATAGCCTCCCCTGTCACTGCACACTATACAGTTGTGTTTTACAGTGACATTCACTATCAGCACAAGCAATTTTTTTTCTTTTTCCCTGCCTAAACACTCTCCCTATTGAGAACAATCAGCAGCAACCTCTCTCTATGCTAAGATTGGCAGAAGTAAGATGGTCAGCGGTCACAGCCTTTTATAGGCACTGTGACGCCACAGAAAGCCAGCCAATCACTTGCATGCCCTTCTCTAACATGGTGGGGCCGCTGCCGATGTAATCGCGTGCCCACAGTGTGCGTCCTTCATGATTGGCTGAAAATAGGCGCTGGAAGGATTGTGGGAAACACGACTTTGGCGCTCAAGTCGGCGACCTCATGGCAGACCTCACGCTATGGTCGGGTTTTGATCGGCGAAACCCGACTTTTGGAAAAGTCGGCGGATTCTGAATTTGACCGACCCGTTTTGCTCAACTCTAGTCAGGGCATTGTGGATGTTTCCTGTTCCCTGATTGGCTAGTCGCAATGTGCACACATAAAGTAAAAAAAAGAAATAAATTACTGTTTACAAGCCTCTGAGCTCTGCAAACCTCCCCCCTTATCAAACACATGCCTCACGCTCATTATACACCACCATTATCGTAGCCAAAGTGTTGAAAATACTTTTGTGGCAATGTAAATATTTGCCTCACTTTTTATCAAATGTTACTGATTTTTTCCGATTTTATAATATTTTCTCATGTTTCCGATCATGAATCCATATGTGCCATATTTGTGCCACATTTGTGTTTGGCTATCGTTTTTCAAACAAATTCGCTCATCACTAGTAACGTGCAGTAGAATATTTTAGTGTACGCTCATCTCTCCTCTTCACATATTGATGACTATTATTCTGGTTTCTAAATCACTATAACAGATACACAACTTACTACTTTACTATCACAGTGCCCTTTAACTGTTCCAAGCAACTTTTATGGATGCCATCTATACCTGGTAATGGCCTTGATATCATTCTATGCTCCGTTTTTGAGAGAGCTCCAAAACATGAAACTGAAAAGATAGTTGATTGTACAATTGGCTGCTTGGTCCAACATGACTATTCAAAATATTAGGACTGATCATTCTGTTTACATTCAATTTTAGTGGTAAAACAATTAAGTATTTTATTTGAAAATATACCAAATATGTTCAATAATGTTATATTTTGATAAATTGAAGTTTTAAGGTAAGGCAATACTATATATGTCCATTTCTTTTTAAGTGTTTTATTTATTTTAAGATTGGGGAAAAATGGTTAATTGAAACATACATTTTTATTAGTGATGAGCGAGCACTAAAATGCTCAGGTTCTCGTTCCTCGAGTCCAGCAAATTGGAATACTGGGTGCTCGACCCTAGAAACGAGCCCAATGTTAGTCTATGGGAATTCCAAGCTTTTTGCTGCGACCCCCCCTCCCCTGGAGGTCTTTCTAGGGAATCAAAATGTCAGAAATGTATGGGAACAGTGCTCAAACGGCATGGGAACATCATGGGGAAGGTCCCTGGAAGCATTTCTGAGTCCTACGTCACTGCTGTGACCAAAGTTGTCAGAGTGTGACGCCACTTTTACAGGAACACATTAAAACATACAAATACTAAACCAAAATGGATTTTACAGGGAAATTTGTTAAGGGACATCTTTTCCAGGGTAATAATTTGTATGTAAGGCAAAAGAAATAAGACAAAAACAATGTTCCTCCACCTCTTTGGCTATATTCACACGTAGTGTTTTTGATGAGTTTTTTCACGTTAACATTGCTTTCAACAAATACAAATGCATTTACTGGGAAATGTCATTGTAGCACTTAACAACCCTATCTGTCCATGTGGTGTGTGATACATCATCAGACACTTCTTGTTTCATTTATTTTCATTAAGGAGGGACTCTTAAAGTCACAAAGCCTATTTTTATAGATGCATCAGTCGGCATTACTATTTTTAAAGAACCATTATTAAACAGTGTGTCTCCTATACTGTTATTGCCTATGCAGTGAGTGGATGGGCAGCCAAAAATTAAGATGCACCCCAATACCCCTTTCACGAGATGTACAGGAGGGCCTCCTGAAAAAATGTTCTCATTATAATAAAGTGAGTCTCCCTTAGTGTGTGCCTATGCATTGAAAGCAACGGCTGCCTTGCCCCAGAGTTAAATGCACCCCAATAACCCTTAGAACAGATGTCCTGGATGGCCACATGAAAGAAAGGTTCTGATTATTTTTCATTTGGTACTGCTATACTGTTACCCTATGCATTGAATGTAAGGCCCGCCCTGCCAGAAAGTCACATGAACCCCAATAAGCCTTTGAACCCACGTACTGGATGGCCACAGGAAAAAAAGTTCACATTATTCTTTTGGTACTGTCGCACTGTTAGCCTATGCATTGAATGCAAGGTATGCCCTGCACCAAAATTACATGCACCCCAATAAGCCTTTGAACCCAGGTATTGGATGGCCACAGGAAAACCAAGTTCAAATTATTCATTTGGTTCTTCCATACTGTTAGCCTATGCATTGAATGCAAGGCCCGCCTTGCCTCAAAGTCACACATACCCCAATAACCCTTTGAAATGACGTACTGAATGGACACAGGGAAACCAAGTTCACATTATACTTTTCATACTGCCATACTGTTAGCCTAAGCATTAAATGCAAGGCCTGCCCTGCACCAAAGTTACATACATCACAATAACCCTTGGAACAGACGTAGAGGTGGACCTCCTGAAAACAATGCTACCATTAGTAGGAAGTGGGTCTCCCATAGTGTTTGCCTCTGCATTGAATGCAAGGCCTGCCAAAAATTAGGAGGCACTCCAATGCCCCTTGAAAGAGACATGGAGGAAGGCTTCATAAAAAATGTTCCCATTATAAAGGAGCTGGTCTCCTTTACTTGGAATACCCATACACTAAGTGTATGTACCCATACACTAAGTGTATGGGCTAAGGCTAGTTTCACACTTGCTTTTTTTTGCAGCGCGTTTTTCCCGCAAAAAAACGCATTGAAAAAACGCATACAAAAGCATACAACTGCTGCGTTTTTTTCAAGCATTTTTATGAGCATGCATGAAAAAAACGCAGCGTTTTTATGCGTTTGTATGCGTTTTTAGTGCGTTTTTACCGCGTTTGCGTTTTTTCCCAACATTAGGTGGCCCCTCACACTAACCCAAACCATGACTTTACTAACCCTAACCCTGACCCTAACCCTAACCCTAACCCTGACCCTAACCCTAACCCTAACCCTGACCCTAACCCTTAACCAAATCATACTTAACCCTAACCCAAACCCTAAACCCTAACTAACCCTAACCCTAACCCTGACCCTGACCCTAACCCTAACCCTAACCCTAACCCTAACCCTGACCCTAACCCTAACCCTAACCCTAACCCTGACCCTAACCCTTAACAAAACCATACTTAACCCTAACCCTGACCCTAACCCTAACCCTAACCCTGACCCTAACCCTAACTCTAACCCTGACCCTAACCCTTAACCAAACCATACTTAACCCTAATCCTGACCCTAACCCTGACCCTAACCCTTAACAAAACCATACTTAACCCTAACCCTGACCCTAACCCTAACCCTGACCCTAACCCTAACCCTAACCCTGACCCTAACCCTTAACCAAACCATACTTAACCCTAATCCTGACCCTAACCCTGACCCTAACCCTTAACCAAACCATACTTAACCCTAACCCTGACCCAAACCCCAACCCTAACCCTGACCCTGACCCTAACCCTAACCCTAAACCCCCTTAACTAACCCTAACTCTAACCCAAACCCCTAAATTCCATGGTTAAAAAAAAAACGCATATGCAAAAAAACGCATACATGAGCATGCCAGTGCGCACATATGCGCATCCATAGGCTATAATGGCCATTTTTAGCGCAAAACGTGCGCATGCGCTTTTTTGCAGGGCCAAAAAATGCAACATGCTGCGTCTGGAAAATACAAACGCACACCCCAAAAAAACGCAGCGCATGAAAATCGCATACATGCGCTTACAAGCGCGCAGGTATGCGCACCCATGTTAAATATAGGGAAAAAACGCATGCGCACATATGCGTTTTTTTCCAGCGCTAAAAAACGCAAATGTGAAACCAGCCTAACAAACATTTCCCCCTGTGGGCACCAAATTCACACGAACACCAATAAGCCTTTGAACCCAAGTACTGGATGGCCACAGGAAAACCAAGTTCACATTATTCATTTGGTTCTGCCATACTGTTAGCCTATGCATTGAATGCAATGCCTGCCATGCACTAAAGTTACATGCATCACAATAACCCTTGGAACAGACGTAGAGGTGGACCTCCTGAAAACAATGTTCCCATTATTAGGAAGTGGGTCTCCCATAGTGTTTGCCTATGCATTGAATGCAAGGCCTGCCAAAAATTAGGAGGCACTCCAAAGCCCCTTGAAAGAGACATGGAGGAAGGCTTCATAAAAAATGTTCCCATTATAAAGGAGCGGGTCTCCTTTACTTGGAATACCCATACACTAAGTGTTTGGGCTGACAAACATTTCCCCCTGTGGGCTACATACTTTTTTAAAATTTTTGAACGGGCATCATAAACACCCTTTCAACAAACAAGAGTGGCTCTAGCAGCACTGAACATGCTCACCCTCCTGTTCTAGTGGTGGTCGTCTGGTGGATGATGAGGACAAGGAGGAGGATGACGCCAAATAGCCAAAATCAGGAAGCGTATACCCATGTGTGGGTGTAAAGGGGTACATGGGAATACACCTCCCAAAAAAAGACACTGTATTGGAGGTTATGCTTCGCTGTTATCATTTGGTGGTGTATAGAAGTCTGGCCCAATTCAGCCCTTGTTCATTTTTGTAAGAGTCAGCCTGTGTGCTTATCAGTTATAATTCCACCAGTGGCAGTAAAAACCTGCTCTGACAAAGTGTTAGCGGAAGGGCGGGCCAGGACCTCCAAGGTCTGCTGCCAGCACACTGCTTCTTCCTGCCTGTTGGGGTGCTCTGTCTCCCTCCCATGTGTGCTTCTGTCCTCACTCTGCATGTCCTCCTGCCAGGTTTGGTCAATTACTATATCATCCACAACCTCGGATTCCACTTCCGCACCCTGGTCCTCCTTCTGACTGGCTGTAAATTGTGTCAAACTCCTTTTGCCCTGCTTCTAGTGGACCAGGCTTGCGCCCCAAATCTATAAATGGAATACTGAACAGCTCTCCAGAGTGTCCAAGTGTGGAACCAGTTGTTTCCGGGCACTCGGCATGGTGGGAGGAAGAAAGATCAGGGTGAGGAATATGCGGTTCAGAATATGCGGTGGAAAAGTGAGTGGAAACATTTTCTGCTATCCAACCAACAACCCTTTAACACTGCTCTGGTTTCAATAATGCTGTTCTATGGTCCCCTGTGAATTCAGACAGGAAGGTCATGCTTGAAGATGTCCTTGCTTGTTGTGGTGCAATTTCAGCTTGCCCAGGGCCTCGGCCTCTGCATGCACCATCACCATCACGTCTACTTCCCTGTCCCTTGCCACACGCCTTGCCCATTTTAATTGGACTACAATATTTTCCACTTTCACTACAAATGGCTGAATTGGGAGTGAATTTGTATGTGATCCATGTGCGGAAACTACACATTTTAAAGGTAAAAGTTTATATTTGGTTGTCAAACTAGTGTAAATAAGTGTCAATAAGCGCCCCGGCACACATAGTGACTCACCAGCGATCCTGACAATGATATGAACGTGTTAGGATCGCTGGTGTGTCGCTACATGATCGCTGGTGAGCTGCCAAACAGGCAGATCTCACCAGCGATCAGCACCAGCAACGTCGCTGTGTACCTTAGATAATGCTATTTTTCCCTGAGGAAGCCACCTCTTGTGTGGCGATACGCGTGGGATCTCATCCCACACACTGGCTCCCCTCATCCCTGCTGGCGCTACTGGCTTTTTTTTCATGTTTCTGGGACATACCATTGCTCTGATTCTCAGCTTCTCTGCACCTTAGTGTGTTTTTACACACTAAGGCCGGTTTCACATTTGCGTTTCAGGGCACAGTGACGGCCTGCGCACGGCCGCTGCTAAGCCCCGCCCCTGCCGCGCCTCCATCAGTTGCTCCGCCTATCATCGCATAACGCTGCATGCATCCTGCGTCCCCTATCTTTATCACTGGGGATGCAGGCCGTGCGCAGTATGCATTTGGCGGCACATGCATCCTTTTGACGGTGCGCCGACCAGCGCCAAACACAACCTGTTGCAATTTGGTTGCGCTCGGCGCACCGTCAACAGGTGGCATGCACCGCCAAATGCATACTGTGCACGGCCTGCGTCCCCAGTGATAAAGATAGAGGACGCAGGACGCATGCAGTGTTATGCGCCGATAGGCGGAGCTACCGGTGGAGGCGGGGCTTAGCGGCGGTCGTGCGCAGGCCGTCACTGCGCCCTGAAGCGCAAATGTGAAACCGGCCTTATTCAATCTTACCATCTCTTGGACATTTCTCTTCGTTATATGTCCTTCACATTTGACTCAGTGATAAAATTCCCCCCTTTGAGGGGTTACCATTGTTTCATATTAGCAACTGGATATTTTTTCAAACCAATTTTTGGTCACAAATGCAGTTGGACCCTCTTTTGGTATTGTATACTCATTGTTAAATTTTGTCACTTGTCACTCTCTATATATGCAATTTTTTTACACATATTATATTTATAAGTTTTTTGTGATACATGCTTGTACATTTGTAGGCATACATTTCTAAAGCCAGTTATATTTATTCATTCAGTGCCTTTTATGGGAGCCTGCTGTGCTTTGCCATTGCCTTTATACTGAGGTGTGGCATTTGGTCTTGAGTCTCCTTTGCACACAGATGCAATTTTAATTTTTTTTTATACTATATGTGTTTTGTTCTGTCTCTGTATGTATTTTTTTGGTGAATAATAAAAAATTCAAATTTTGTATTATACATATATTTGGTATATATATATATATTTCTTATGCAATTGAGGTGCTCCCTTTTATGGGTTTGACTTTTTCTTGCTCTATTAGCTATGTGCCTTAGGTACAAGCATTCTGGTGCAGAGAGCTCGTATCCAAGGTAAACAGCGGGTTTCTAAGCGCCGCGTGGCGCTTAGAAACTCGCTGTTTACTTGGTTTGTTTTTTTAGAAAAAAATAATGTATAGACTCATGGTAAGACACAGCCAAAGAAGTTGAATGCAGGCCTGAAATGCCCACATTTGTAGTCCAGAGATAGATCAGTCATCTGACGGAGATAGCACACTGTTAAATATATCGCTTGTATTTTTTTTTTGCCACCAAAATTGTGTAAATAAGTAGACTATGACACTACAATAAAATTCTTTGGAGGACTGAAATGATAAAATATTTAGGGCAATGTTAAATAGATGAACGGTAGCTAAATATTTTATTGGCCGCTAACTATTTTTTTGCCAGCTAAAAAAATTTTTGGCAGCAAAATGATGTCAAAAATTTTATAAGATACTCCAAAAAATACTACAGTACCGCAAAAAATGCCAGAATATTCTGCGCACTCAGATGTGATGCCTGGGATGGGCAAAGCCCTTTAAAATTGCTGGATTTTCATGCTGTAGTATTAAAAGGATCTGGCTGTAGTCTGCACTGTCAACAAGCAATTGGAGAAAAAAAAGGGGCTCTGGATTGCTTTGGAATAAAATAATCAGGATTAAGGTGCAAAAAATATTATTCCTAGCCACTGATACCTGGAGCTAGTTATATATGTAATAGGCAGCAGCAGACAGTAATTTACCCTTTTGATGTATGCAATCATATCTATATACCCCCATACAGTGCCTGCATGCCTTGCACTGATATGTATATATGCACATACACTCCCCTGTCTACCTAGCACTGCAATCTATATACCCCGTAATTTGTCCTTAGAACTGTTGGTCTAGCTGTATATGTGGATTCAACGATGGTATACCCACTCTAACAAATAAAAGCACAAATCTCTCCCTATCTCAGCAGCAGCTCTCCCTACACCGTCTGATTCCAGATATGACTGTGATGAGCAGGGCGGTGGCAGGTCTCTTATAGACCTAATGACGCTGTGCGGCCAGCCAATCACTGCAATACCACATCAAAGATGGCTGCGGCATTACAGTGTTTGGCAGACAATCCTTGCATGTATATTTGCTCTCTAAAGAGCGCCAAATTTGCAGGGCGGAGACCCGAGCTCCCTCTGAATAATCCTGGAAATGCTTGGTGCTCACTGAGTACCGTGAGTATAGTGATACTCGGGCGAGTACCGAGTAGTGGAGAGCATGTTCGCTCATCACTAATTATTACATATTTTTTTCCTTTCTCTGTGTTTTTATTTTTGACTAGCTGAAGAGCCCGGCGTTGCCTGGGCATAGTAACCAACTGTGGTTAGTTATAACAAATGTATCCTCTCCAGTGTGATACTTTCTGCTGAGCTGTGTATCTAATCCTATCCTGTGTTATACTGACTGCTCAGCCGTGTATCTAATCCTCTCCTGTGTGATACTGACTGCTGAGCTGTGTATCTAATCCTATCATGTGTGATACTGTCTGCTGAGCCGTGTATCTAATCCTATCCTGTGTGATACTGACTGCTGAGCCGTGTATCTAATCCTATCCTGTGTGATACTGCCTGCTGAGCTGTGTATCTAATCTTATCCTGTGTGATACTGACTGCTGAGCAATGTATCTAATCCTATCCTGTGTGATACTGCCTGCTGAGCCGTGTATCTAATCTTATCCTGTGTGATACAGTCTGCTCAGCTGTGTATCTAATCCTATCCTGTGTGATACTGACTGCTGAGCCGTGTATCTAATCCTATCCTGTGTGATACTGACTGCTGAGCTGTGTATCTAATCCCATCCTGTGTGATACTGACTGCTGAGTAATGTTGAGTATTCCGATACCGCAAGTATCGGGTAACGGCCGATACTTGCTGTATCGGAATTCCGATACCGACTTCCGATATTTTTTCAATATCGGAATCGGAAGTTCAAAGTTGATTGACAGCCGAAATGACGTCATCATGATGCGCGGTGTGTGCGCATCATGATGCGCCGTCATTTCGGGCCTTCCGGGGGTCTCTGCCGGCCTGCCGGGGGGCTGTGCCGGCCTGCCGGGGGGCTGTGTGGACTGCCCGGGGTCTGTACCGGCCTGCCGGGGGGCTGTGCCGGCCTGCCAGTGGTCTGTGCACCCTGTGGGGGTCTGTACCGGCCTGCCGGGGGGCTGTGCCGGCCTGCCGGGGGGCTGTGCTGATGTCCGGGGGTCTGTGCAAGCATCGTCCGATGGGACTACAAGTCCCATCTGGCGATGCCTGCTACCATGACAGTGATTGACACATTAGCCAATGATGGGATAGTAGTAGTCCCATCATCCAGCTAATGTGTTAAATGTTAAAAAAAAAAAAAATACTACATAATATTACATACATACTACATGCATGCTACATACATACTACATGCTACATACATACCACATATATACTACATGCATGCTACATACATACTACATGCTACATACATACTACATATATACTACATGCATGCTACATACATACTGCATGCTACATACATACTACATGCTACATACATACTACATATATACTACATGCATGCTACATACATACTACATGCTACATACATACTACATATATACTACATACATGCTACATACATACTGCATGCTACATACATACTACATGCTACATACATACCACATATATACTACATACATACTACATGCATGCTACATACATACCACATACATACCACATACATACTACATGCTACATACATACCACATACATACTACATACATACTACATGCATGCTACATACATACTACATGCTACATACATACTACATACATACTACATGCATGCTACATACATACTACATGCTACATACATACTACATATATACTACATGCATGCTACATACATACTGCATGCTACATACATACTACATACATACTACATACATACTACATGCATGCTACATACATACTACATACATACTACATGCTACATACATACCACATATATACTACATACATACTACATGCATGCTACATACATACTACATGCTACATACATACCACATATATACTACATACATACTACATGCATGCTACATACAATACATACATAGACATACAGTACATATAACATAGAGTAACATACTTACCAATACTTGTCACATTGTTCCCCGAAGCCATTGTCTTTTACGGAATAAATATTAACATAACAAACCACAAAAATACTCACCCACGATCCGAAGCAGTCCACGAGTGTGTCCCACGACGATCTTGGGTAGAGAACTGCAGCATCAGCTGATGCTGCCATTCTCTACGGGCTGCAGGAATCCAATGACGGAAGGTAGGTATCCTTCCGCACTGTATTCCTCCGCCACTTAAAAAAAAAAAAGTCCCTAGTCTCACTTTATGCCATTGCTGCGTGGGAAATTCCCACACAGCAATGGCATAAAGTGAGACTAGGGACTTTTTTTTTTTTAAGTGGCGGAGGAATACAGTGCGGAAGGATACCTACCTTCCGTCATTGGATTCCTGCAGCCCGTAGAGAACGGCAGCATCAGCTGATGCTGCAGTTCTCTACCCAAGATCGTCGTGGGACACACTCGTGGTCTGCTTCGGATCGTGGGTGAGTATTTTTGTGGTTTGTTATGTTAATATTTATTCCGTAAAAGACAATGGCTTCGGGGAACAATGTGACAAGTATTGGTAAGTATGTTACTCTATGTTATATGTACTGTATGTCTATGTATGTATTGTATGAATGTATTGTATGTAGCATGTATGTAGTATGTATGTAGTATATATGTGGTATGTATGTAGCATGTAGTATGTATGTAGTATGTATGTAGCATGCATGTAGCATGCAGTATGTATGTAGCATGCATGTAGTATATATGTAGTATGTATGTAGCATGTAGTATGTATGTAGCATGCATGTAGTATGTATGTAGTATGTACAGTATGTAGTATGTATGTGGTATGTATGTAGCATGTAGTATGTATGTAGCATGCATGTAGTATATATGTGTTATGTATGTAGCATGTAGCATGCATGTAGCATGCATGTAGTATGTATGTAGTATGTATGTGGTATGTATGTAGCATGTAGCATGCATGTAGTATGTATGTAGTATATATGTGGTATGTATGTAGCATGTAGTATGTATGTAGCATGCAGTATGTATGTATGTAGTATGTATGTAGCATGCATGTAGTATATATGTAGTATGTATGTAGCATGTAGTATATATGTAGTATGCATGTTGCATGCATGTAGTATATATGTAGTATGTATGTTGCATGTAGTATATATGTAGTATGAATGTAGCATGTATGTAGTATGAATGTAGCATGTATGTAGTATGCATGTTGCATGTAGTATATACTGTATGTAGTATGTATGTTACATGTAGTATGCATGTTGTATGTATGTAGCATGTATGAAGCATGTATGTAGTATGTACAGTATGTAGTATGTATGTGGTATGTATGTAGCATGTAGTATGTATGTAGCATGCATGTAGTATATATGTGTTATGTATGTAGCATGTAGCATGCATGTAGCATGCATGTAGTATGTATGTAGTATGTATGTGGTATGTATGTAGCATGTATGTAGTATATATGTGGTATGTATGTAGCATGTAGTATGTATGTAGCATGCAGTATGTATGTATGTAGTATGTATGTAGCATGCATGTAGTATATATGTAGTATGTATGTAGCATGTAGTATATATGTAGTATGCATGTTGCATGCATGTAGTATATATGTAGTATGTATGTTGCATGTAGTATATATGTAGTATGAATGTAGCATGTATGTAGTATGAATGTAGCATGTATGTAGTATGCATGTTGCATGTAGTATATACTGTATGTAGTATGTATGTTACATGTAGTATGCATGTTGTATGTATGTAGCATGTATGAAGCATGTAATTTTTTTTTTTTTTACATTCAACACATTAGCCGGATGATGGGACTACTACTGTCCCATCATTGGCTAATGTGTCAATCACTGTCATGGTAGCAGGCATCGCCCGATGGGACTTGTAGTCCCATCGGATGATGCCTGCACAGACCCCCGAAGCCTGCACAGACCACCGGCAGGCCGGCACAGCCCCCCGGAGCCTGCACAGACCACCGGCAGGCCGGCACAGCCCCCCGGAGCCTGCACAGCCCCCCGGCAGGCCGGCACAGCCCCCCGGCAGGCCGGCACAGCCCACCGGAGCCTGCACAGACCACCAGCAGGCTGGCACAGCCCCCCGGCAGGCCGGCACAGACCACCGGAGCCTGCACAGACCCCCTGGCAGGCTGGCACAGCCCCCCGAAAGGCCCGTACAGACCCCAGAGAGGCTGTACAAGGCAAAAACAGGGTTTTTCTTATTCCGATACCGGAAGTCCCATAGACTTGAATGGGACTTCCGGTATCGGAATCGGCAATACCGATACTTTTTTTTAAGATCGGCCGATCCATTCCGATCCAATACTTTGAAGTATCGGACGGTATCGCTCAACTCTACTGCTGAGCCATGTATCTAATCCTATCCTGTGTGATACTGTGTGCTGAGCCGTCTATCTAATCCTATCCTGTGTGATACTGACTGCTGAGCTGTGTATCTAATCCCATCCTGTGTGATATTGACTGCTGAGCCGTGTATCTAATCCTATCCTGTGTGATACTGTGTGCTGAGCCATCTATCTAATCCTATCCTGTGTGATACTGACTGCTGAGCTGTGTATCTAATCCTATCCTGTGTGATACTGTCTGCTGAGCTGTGTAGCTAATCCTATCCTGTGTGATACTGTGTGCTGAGCCGTCTATCTAATCCTATCCTGTGTGATACTGACTGCTGAGCTGTGTATCTAATCCCATCCTGTGTGATACTGACTGCTGAGCCGTGTATCTAATCCTATCCTGTGTGATACTGTGTGCTGAGCCGTCTATCTAATCCTATCCTGTGTGATACTGACTGCTGAGCTGTGTATCTAATCCTATCCTGTGTGATACTCACTGCTGAGCTGTGTATCTAATCCTATCCTGTGTGATACTGGGCTCCCCCTGCAGTCTGTGTCAGAGGGTGGTCTGTGTTGGCACGGTAATAAATTGTGTTATTTCCAGCTTTACAGAAGGACGATAACACCATAGAAATTATAAGAATAATAGGCCTCAGTTACCACAACTGTCTACAAAGAAAACTGTTGTTGATAGCAACCAATCACAGCTCATTTTTCATCCTATAAACAGCTCTGGGACAGCGTGGCGAGTTTTGAGTGGCGACGTTTGTGTTTCGACTTTAATGTGGCGAGGTTGGTGTATATGTGGTGAAATGTGTGCTGAGGGTGGTATATGTGGTGAAGCACGTGGTAGTGTGTGGCGCATTTTGTGTGTTCATATCCCCGTGTGTGGTGAGTATCCCATGTCAGGGCCCCACCTTAGCAACTGTACGGTATATACTCTTTGGCGCCATCGCTCTCATTCTTTAAGTCCCCATTGTTCACATCTGGCAGCTGTCAATTTGCCTCAAACACTTTTCCTTTCACTTTTTCCCCAATGTGTAGACAGGGGCAAAATTGTTTTGTGAATTGGAATGTGCGGGGTTAAAATTTTGCCTCACAACATAGCCTATGACGCTCTCGGGGTCCAGACATGTGACTGTGCAAAATTTTGTGGCTGTGGGTACGACGGTGCAGATGCCAATACATACACTTTTTCCCCATTATGTAGATAGGGGCAAAATTGTTTGTTGAATTGGAACGCGCGGGGTTAAAATTTTGCCTCACAACATAGCCTATGACACTCTTGGGGTCCAAACGTATGACTGTGCAAAATTTTGTGGCTGTACCTACGCCGGTGCACATGCCAATACATACACTTTTTCCCCACTATGTAGATAGGAGCAAAATTGTTTGGTGAATTGGAACGCGCAGGGTTAAAATTTTGCCACACAACATAGCCTATGACGCTCTTGGGGTCTAGATGTGTGGCTGTGCAAAATTTTGTGGCTGTGGCTACGACGGTGCAGATGCCAATACATACACTTTTTCCCCATTATGTAGATAGGAGCAAAATTGTTTGGTGAATTGGAACGCGCAGGGTTATAATTTTGTTTCACAACATAGCCTATGACGTTCTCGGGGTCCAGACGTGTGACTGTGCCAAATTTTGTGGCTGTAGCTGCGACGGTGCAGATGCCAATCCCGGACATACACACATACATACATACACACACACATTGAGCTTTATATATATATATATATACTAGCTGAAGAGCCCGGCGCTGCCCGGGCATAGTAACTAACTGTGGTTAATTATAGTAATTTATAATTATCCTCCATCCCATAGTCCCATGCCCATATACCCATCATACATATCCACGATCCCATAGGCCCGTGCCCATATACCCATCATACATATCCTCCATCCCATAGTCCCGTGCCCATATACCCATCATACATATCTTCCATCCCATAGTCCCGTGCCCATATACCCATCACACATCCTTCATCTCATAGTCCCATGCCCATATACCCATCACACATCCTTCATCTCATAGTCCCATGCCCATATACCCAACATACATATCTTCCATCCCATAGTCCCATGCCCATATACCCATCATACATATCTTCCATCCCATAGTCCCATGCCCATATACCCATCATACATATCCTCCATCCCATAGTTCAGTGCCCATATACCCATCACACATCCTCCATCCCATAGTCACATGCCCATATACCCATCACACATCCTCCATCCCATAGTCCCATGCCCATATAGCCATCATACATATTCACTATCCCATAGTCGAGTGCCCATATACCCATCACACATCCTTCATCTCATAGTCCCATGCCCATATACCCATCATACATATCCTCCATCCCATAGTCCAGTGCCCATATACCCATCATACATATCCTCCATCCCATAGTCCCGTGCCCATATACCCATCATACATATCCTCCATCCCATAGTCCAGTGCCCATATACCCATCATACATATCCTCCATCCCATAGTCCCGTGCCCATATACCCATCATACATATCCTCCATCCCATAGTCCAGTGCCCATATACCCATCACACATCCTCCATCCCATAGTCAACCATTATAACATCATAATGAGCAGCGGGGCTTGCAACCTATGATCACATCAGCGTCGCCATGGCAACTATTATGACATCATATTTAGGGGCGGGGATTAATACACACACACTTTTTCCCCATTATGTAGATAGGGGCAAAATTGTTCGGTGAATTGGAACGCGCGGGGTTAAAATTTCACCTCACAACATAGCCTAGGACACTCTCGGGGTCCAGACGTGTGACTGTGCCAAACTTGGTGGCTGTAGCTGCGATGGTGCGGATGCCAATCCCGGACATACATACACACACATACATACATATACACACTTGAGCTATATATTAGATTTACAGTGCATTGAAAAAGTATTCATACCCCATGAACCTTTCCACATTTTTAATATTACACGTGCAAAATTAAATTTACTTTATTGGCATTTTAAGTGATATACTAACACAAAGGAGTAACCATTTCAAATGTGATAAGGAAATGACACATGGTTTTCTAACTATTTTAACCCCTTTATGACCCAGCCTATTTTGACATTAATGACTTGGCCATTTTTTGCAATTCTGACCGGTGTCCCTTTATGAGGTAATAACTCAGGAACACTTCAACGGTTCCTAGCAATTCTGAGAATGCTTTTTCTTGACATATTGGGCTTCATGTTAGTGGTGAACTTAGGTCAATATTTTTTGTCTTTATTTGTGAAAAATCAGATATTTTGTGAAAATGTTGAAAATTTTGCAATTTTCAAATTTTGATCTTTTATTCTGTTAAACCAGAGAGTTATGTGACACAAAATAGTTAATAAATAACATTTCCCACATGTCTACTTCACATCAGCACAAATTTGTAAACAATTTTTTTTGTTAGGAAGTTATAAGAAGTTGACCAGCAATCTCTCATTTTTACAACAAAATATACAAAACCATTTTTTTTAGGGACCACCTCACACTTGAAGTCAGTTTGAGGGGTCTATATGGCTTTAAAACACCCAAAAGTGACACCATTCTAAAAACTGCACCCCTCAAGCTGATCAAAGCCACATTCAAAAAGTTTATTAACCCTTCAGGTGTTTCACAGCAGCAGAAGCAACATGGAAGGAAAAAATGAACATTTAACTTTTTAGTCACAAAAATGAGCTTTTAGCAACAATTTTTTTATTTTCCCAAGGATAAAAAGAGAAAATGGACCCCAAAAGTTGTTGTCCAATTTGTCCTGAGTACGCTGAAGCTCCATATGTGCGCTATTTGACTTTTTGAATGGAAAATTAGCTCCAATCATTAGCAGACACCATGTCGTGTTTGGAGAACCCCTGTGTGCCTAAACTTTGGAGCTCCCACACAAATGACCGCATTTTGCAAACTAGACCCCCTAAGGAACTTGTCTAGATGCATAGTGAGCACTTTGAATCCCCAGGTGCTTCACAAATTGATCCATAAAAATGAAAAAGTACTTTTTTTCACCCAAAAATTTTTTAGCCTCAATTTTTTCATTTTCACATGGGCAACAGGATAAAATGGATCCTAAAATTTGTAGATCAATTTCTCCTGAATACACCGATACCTCATATGTAGTCATAAACCGCTGTTTGGGCGCATGGCAGGGCTCAGAAGGGAAGGAGCGCCATTTGTCTTTTTGAATGGAAAATTAGCTCCAAGAGTTAGCGGACGTCATGTTGCGTATGGAGAGCCCCTGTGATAATTTTTAGCCTCCAATTTTTTATTTTCCCAAGGGTAACAGGAGAAATTTGACCCCCAAAGTTGTTGTGCAATTTTACCTGAGTATGTTGATACCCCATATGTTGGGGTAAACCACTATTTGGGCACATGTCCGGGCTCGGAAGGGAGGGAGCACCATTTGACTTATTGAACACAAAATTGGCTGGAATGAATGGTGGCACCATGACGCGTTTGAAGATCCCCTGATGTGCCTAAATAGTGGAAACCCCTCAATTTTAAGTCAACCCTAACCCCGACACACCCCTAACCACAACCTTATCGCCAACACACACACCTAATCCTAATCCCAACCCTTACCCTAACCCTACCCACAAGCCTAAACCTAATCCCAATCCCAACCCCAACACACCCCTAACCCTAATCTTAACCCTAATTCCAGCCCTAACCCTAATTCCAACCCTAACCCTAATCCCAACCCTAACCCTAAATCCAACCCTAATCCTAACCCTATTGCTAACCATAATTCTAACCCTAATTCCAACTTTAACCCTAATTCCAACCCTATTCCTAATTCTAACCCTAATCCCTAAAAAAATATATATTTTCTTTATTTCATTTTTTTTTGCCTACCTATGGGGGTGATATATGGGGGGTTTATTTACTTTTTTATTTTGATCACTGTGATAGGGTTTATCACAGTGATCAAAATGTACCTGGAATGAATGAATCTGCCGGCTGGCTGATTCGGCAGGCGCGCTCCGCATGCGCCCACCTTTATGGAAGATGGCGGCACCCATGAAGGATCCGGGAGGGACACTGGGACTTACGAGGTACCGGGGGAGCAGAGGGTAGGGGAGAGGGAGCAAATACTGACAGCGGCAGATCGCTGCCATCAGTTGGTGGTGGGGGCAGATCGCCGCCCTGTCAGTTGGTTGGGGGGTCAGATCGCAGTCTCCAGCCATGGCCGATGATATTGCAGCATCGGTCATGGCTGGATTGTAATATTTCACCAAATTTCATTAGTGAAATATTACAATTGCTCTGATTGACTGCTTCACTTTCAACAGTCAATCAGAGAGATTGTAGCCACAGGGAGGCAAAGCCACCCACCCGGAGTGAAGTAGAAGTCCTCCTGTACCTGCAGGTCGGGTAATTTTTCAATGACCCTGGTCACCCGACCCACAGGAACGCGATAATTTCATGACACAGCATATGCGTCACAGGTCGGATTGGCACAAACTTTCATGACGCATACGCTGTGTCACAGGTCAGGAAGGGGTTAAAATGTTTTCGTTAAAATCTTATTTTCTTTCATCAAAATAGTGATATCCAAAAAATTAATAATTGAAGGGTTAGATAATAAGAAAGATAGACACCAACTATTCCCGTTGATTTATTTGATGAAGGAATCAATATTAATTTAGGTATTGTCTCAAATAAAAAAATAATTCATCAATGAGTTTTTTGTAGACTAGTATTTGTTTGCACAATTTGTTATTCAATATGTACTGCTCCTCAAAGACCCCGTTACATAAATTAGCATATGTAGGTGCTACCTTCAAGCCCCTCACAGTCCCTTTTGCTTGATAGTATAAGGTCCCCTCAAAAGTGAAGTAAATGTTCCTTAAAATCAATTCCAAACCTTTCACTAAAAAGTATTATTGATCTCCAAAAAGTAAATAAAGAAAAGGAAAAAATTTCCTTAGATAAAAAATCAGATAAAAAAATTATGATAAAATTACCATTTCAAACACTGAGGATATCACATCACTAATGTTTTTTCCAGATTCTATTCTTGAAACACTTCTAGATCTATCTATGCATGACACTACCCTTAGCATGCTTCCATCTTCACAATAGACGGACACAGTTATTAATGATAATACCAACACAGACAATAACGTCACAGTTCCTTTTTTACCCCGTGCACACTCACTCACAGACACAAATACAACAATTTTTTTCACCAAGAATAAATGCACTAGAGGATGCAGAGGACATGGGCATACACATGTCATGCTTTCACAAGTAGCTCAGGCAGATCTGAGTTGAGCACATGGGCCAGGCATGGTACTTGTGTGAGGTTGCCAAGCTTCATAGCTGCCACCATGTTACGGCCACTTGACCATGCCTGGTTGTAAGTTCGATAAACACAGATCAGTCTGGTCTGATATATCGTTTAACAACTAGACGGTGGCATGCGGTTTGTCACCTAAGCAGATTACCTTTAGTTGAGTTTGTTGCTACTTGGCCAAGGCAGTGCTGCTGTGCTTCCAGTTTGCCACTGATGTTGAGGTTTGTGAGATGGAGGGTGAGGAGGAGGTGCAGGAACTTGTCATGATCTGACAGTTTTAAATTTGACTAAGTGAATTTTTTTTACTTTGTCAAGTGCAAAGTGTGACGTGATTGCCCCCGGTGGCCATTGGAATTATCACACGTGGTGTCTTTCATTCTAAGTTGCCCGGTGGTGGGGAGTGGTATCGCACCTTAGTGGTAGGTTTAATTTGTAATTATAAATCAGGTGTGAGGCTCTATAAATGAGTCTCAGGGTATTCAATCATTGTTGGTGATAGTTGTTCATTTGCAACCAACCTTGGTGGTGGAAGGAGCTGGAGAGATTGCTCAGCTCAATCTGAGTCCTGGTGTGGAAGGAGTCACTGAAGGGAGTTCTTTGCAGCGCTTACTGAACTTGGTGGCAGCTATTCAGGAGGAAGGCTGCAGTCGGTTGCTGGACTCTGTGCTGGAGCATTTGCACAGAGAGAGCTAAGTTTTCTATTTCACCTGTTTGTGACTTTCCTTATGTGTGATCTAGTGCAGTGGTGGGATTAGTTTCTGCACCGGCCAATGCCCTAGCGAGGGACTAGGTTCAGGGCGAGTCAGGGCATAAGGTTCGCATGCAGCGACAGGTGCGGAGCCTGTATAGGGAACGTAAGGAGTGCAGGGACGCTTCCTCAGGGGAGCTCAGGAGGTCTCCACGTCCCTATTTCCTATTACAGGGCCCACCACTGTAATTGTTCCTGTGTTTCCCCTTATTTAAATTCGCCAGCTGGAGGCGGGGTATCCAGTTTTACGTGTACCTTTTAAATTCGCCAGCTGGAGTCGGTGTATCCGGCTGCACGTTCTGGTATTATTTAAATTCGCCCAGCTGGAGGCGCTGTATCCAGGGTCACGTGTGTCATAAATTCGCCCTGCTGGAGGCGCTGTGTCCAGTCACACGTTGACCGTGACAGAACTGCTGTAAAAGTTGGCGGTAACCCCGATTAAACCAGGGCCCACAATCCTCGGTGTTAATAGAATGTGCTCTGTCCCAGGGATCAACTGGGTCCCAGCTTCCACAATGTTCAACCAATGTGACATCAGGGAAATGTTGCATCCCTGGCCACAAGCACTTGGTGTCAGTGGTTGAGTTGACCTTCCCAGTCACAGCATTAGTCAGGGCATGGCTGATGCTATGGCACATGTACTTTTATCTGGCGGGGGTGGCACACCAGGATAAATAGGAACACGGGGAACGAGTACCAAGGGACATCCGTGCCATGATGCTGCAGTAGGTTTCTGTCTCTACAAGCCTAAAGCCAACATTTTCAGGGCAAACAGTCTGGAAATGTGGTTGTTTAGTACTGTAGCCTGTGGGTGGTTGTCTGCATATTTACACTTGAGTTCCAAGGACTGGCATAGGGACAACCGAAGGCTGCCCTGGGAAAAGGACATGAACATGGTTGCTGTCGGTGTTTGCAAGTGTGCAATGACAGGTGCAGAGTGGGAGTCATCTTTGCCTACATCATGGACAGTGGATTGGCATGCACATAGAACAGGGGAAGATGCAATGGTGTCACCAGCAGACACTGTTACTGGTCCCTGGCGTTCGACCCAAGTAGTATGGCTGCTTTGATTGAATGTGCCTGAGCATGCTGGTGGTGGTTAGGCCTGTAGTTGAGCTGCCCCTGCTAATTCTGGCATGGCAAATGTTGCAAATAGCCTATGTTGTTAACTGGACTGTCTTACAAAAGTGCCAGACTCGTGAACACTTAAACCTTGGCATGGCAACTTCACCCATGTTGGTGCTCGGATGAACACATGCCCAACTTGTATCTCTGGTCACCCCACTCCCTCTTCCTGCCTGTTGTGGTGCTGTAGATCACTCCCCTGTGTGCTGCTGTCCTCTCTCTGAATGTCATCTTCCCAGGATAGGTCATTAACTTCACTGTCCACCACCTCATCTTTGACTTCCGTAGCCTGGTCCTCCTTCTGACTTGCTGAAGTAACAACACCACTTGCTGGCAATTGTGTCTCATTATAATGACAGTAACTGCATTTTCCCATGACTGCTCAAATATTTGTGCATCGCTACTTGCGATCTTCTCATGTCCTGGTTAAAATGGGCAGGAAAGAGGCCAGAATCTACAAATGGAAATGTGAACAGCTCATCAGATTGTCCAATTGTGGGATCACTTGTCTCCTGGTACTTGGCATGGTGGGAGGAAGAGATTCAGGATGAGGATTATGTTCGGGTTTGTTGAATAGTACTCGAGCCTTAACCCGGACCACATTCATTTGAATGGGGGATCAGAACATCCAGTGTTTGCCACTCTGCTTTGTGAATAACAGCGTGGCAAACACTGCCTCTGATCTTCGGTAAGATCATTACCACTGATCAGAGAACTGCGGTTCCCACTCTGCTAAATGATAGCGTGAGCCAACAGCTGTGATCGGAGGTGAAGAAATAATTTCCGATCACTGTTGTCAGCAGATGGGTCTAGTACTCCCATCAGCAGATGCCTGCTTCTGCTAATAACAGTGAGATCAGACGGCGGCTAATGGGAGTATTCATCAGCTGCCGCCTGCGTTCTAAAAAAATTATTTAAAAAAATCAAGATGGGAGAAAACACGGTGAACTGCGGTGAACTCACCAATGCACCATGAGACTTTTTGTCATTGCACTAGCGGTGATCTCACCGAAGTCCCCGCAGTCAGGGGCCAAACTGGGAATGTAGCCTCAGCGACCTGTGGTAACCTCGATGTCATCGCCAGTCACTGAGGCTGAGCTCGCAGTAGCTCATTCCCCAGTGGTTCTCAGGGTGGAGAGTCATATCTTGGCACCATCCAGGTAGAAAACTGTTTATCTCCAGGCATGGATTAAGGCATGGGACAGAACAACGGACAAGTGAGGACATGGTGGTTTTTTATTTATTTATCACAGGAGACGAAGGCTTCAATGGAATGGGCGTTAGGTGAGTATAACTTTGTTTGTTATTTTCATATAAAAATGGAAAAGTGTGTTTTGTTTTTATTTCAAATAAAGTATTTTAAACTTGCTGTGTGTTTATTTACAATACAACTATAGGATATTAACCCAACATTCAAAATGCATGTCATTAATCTATTGAGGTTGGCAACTTAATCAAATGCAGTATAGTTTCCCCATAAAAGAAGAGAAATGCAGAGGTGGCGTAATCCAAATACTCCTAAGCAGAGAAGAAAAATGGAATAGCCATAAACCACAGGGTGAATTGAAAACAATAGCTCTATTGGCAAATAAACATTAAACATTAAAATATCAAGCACCAATTTTTAGGTCATGAGAACAAAATGAGGAAAAACCAATGGAGGAGCAAACCATAAATCAAAGGTAATGGAATAGAGTAAGAAACACCCAGTAAATGTCAATTCTATAGGTGCCCAGTTCTACATATGGTTCAATAGACCTGAATGAAGAAAGTGCATGTGCATGATATTTTAATGTTTATTTGTAATTTTTCTTCTGTGCTTAACTGTAGGATTAGTAATGGATAGGTGTCTTATAGATGCCTCTCCATTACTAAGCTATGGGCTTGATGTTACCAGAAAATACAAAGGTGATATCAATCCCACAAATACGAACCACACTTGCCACCACCACAGGGCAAGTAGGAAGAGCCAGGCAAAGCGCCAGAATTGACGCATATATCAGATGCACCTTTTCCTCAGATGGACATGTGAGACTGCAGTATAAATATAGCAATTTTTTAGCAGTTTCTTTTTGGGGGGTTTTGAGGCCAAACTCTAGCATGATAAATGCCGTATAAAATGTTACTGCTCAAAAAAATTGCAGTAATTCAATACCAGCAAATTTTTTTCCAATTGAGATAGACGTATGAAACTGCAATATTAATATAAAAACAATTTATTTAAAAAACAATTTAAACAAAATGATACTTGCGCTATGAATCAATGGAGAATAAATATATATATATATATATATATAGTTACCTGTAGGATCAAGGCAACAAACTCATAAGCATTAGATGTTAGAGGATACTGAGTATTGATGGATCAAACTACAAAAAGACAAAACAAAGCATAAGTTTTAAATCTGAAAATGCAAAGTCATACCAAAAAAAAAAGAAAGTGTGAAGTGTCCGGGTTATACTCTAGTGACTAAGAGCATGGTCGGTATTGCGCTCTAATAATTAAAAACACCTACCATATAACTATACAAACATAAATAAAAACAGAAACAAACACACTGGGGGAACCATAAAGTGCTATATACAGTATGTACCTTGCACATACCCCCAGTGTGACTATTACCTCTGAATAGGAGTGCAGTGGGAAACGCCCAATGGTTCACTAATGTGAACAGACTTTTAAACAGTAGATTCACCACTGTGAGCGGACTTTTGCTTTTGAGCGGTAGAAGCCAGCGGCATATACTTGCTAATCATTTAGGAAGTCTCTCAATCAGTAGAAAAAAAAACAAATAAAACACCGAGCTCTGTTCCGGCCGGTAACAGGCTCCAGGTGCTGGCAAACGATGATCGCTCTGAATCCTGAGGAAGGAATCCGTGCTATTCCGAAACTAGTTGGAATTTTGGCTCAAGCAGCACTCTTGTTATCAGACATCACGTGATTGCGCGCCTCTCGTGATCTGGATTATCATTGCAGGTCCTGCCAGATTCACACCACGCTGACCGCGGGTGTCTACAATCTATAATGCAGCTGGTATGCTGACCGCCGTTAGACTGTGTCTACTTTGGTGAGCGATCATTTATGCTCTTTTCCCTGCTCTCACGCCATTCACGCGGGATCTATCACCATCGGAGAATTATCGGCCGTTTGCCAGCACCTGGAGCCTGTTACCGGCCGGAACAGAGCTCGGTGTTTTATTTGCTTTTTTTCTACTGATTGAGAGACTTCCTAAACGATTAGCAAGTATATGCCGCTGGCTTCTACCGCTCAAAAGCAAAAGTCCGCTCACAGAGGTGAATCTACTGTTTAAAAGTCTGTTCACATTAGTGAACCATCGGGCGTTTCCCACTGCACTCCTATTCAGAGGTAATAGTCACAGTGGGGGTATGTGCTAGGTACATTTATAGCACTTTATGGTTCCCCCAGTGTGTTTGTTTCTGTTTTTATTTGTCTGCATAGTTATATGGTAGGTGTTTTTAATTAACTATTAGAATGCAATACCGACCATGCTCTTAGTCACTAGAGTCTAACCTGGACACTACACACTTTTTTTTTTTTTGGTATGACTTTGCATTTTCAGATTTAAAACTTATGCTTTGTTTTGTCTTTTTGTAGTTTGATCCATCAATACTCAGTATCCTCTAACATCTAATGCTTATGAGTTTGTTGCCTTGATCCTACAGGTAAATATATATATATATATATATATATATAATTTATTCTCCATTTATTCACAGCGCGAGTATCATTTTTTTTATTTTCACCCCTGGTGGTGTGGGGGTTCCTTACTCGCTGCTGAATCAACCCTGCACACTAGCGCCGTTGGTATATTGCATATATATATTATTTAAAAAACAATTTTTTTCAGGAATCCAACTGTAGCACACTAAATGCCATCTAAAATTTCAAAGCTCAAGATAAAGGCTCTATTACAGCGTCAGACAAATTTGCGCACCTAGATGAGATTGCAGTATAAATATATTGATGCGATTTTTTTTTAACAATTTCTTTTTTGGGAGGTTTAAGGCTTAAATGCAGCACAACAAATGGCATATCAAATGACACTGCTCAAAAGAATTGCAGTATTAAAATGCCAGGCAAATTTGCGCACCTCAGATGAATGTATCATACTTAAGTATAAATATAGCAATGCAATTTATTAAACAACCTATTTTTTGGGGGGAGTTGAGGCCCATCTGCATCATGATAAATGCTGTATAAAATTTTGCAGCTCAAAAAATGCAGTATTACAATGTCAAGCAAATTTTCCTTATTCAGATGGGTGTATGAGACTGCAGTATCTGTATAGGAACGCTATTGAGATCAAACCAACTCTTACTGTATGCTTTTTATGCACAACTGCCGCAGTAAAAATGATGTATAATATTTCTCTGCTTAGAACAATTTGCAGTAATAAGTGCAAAAATAATATCACTAGCCCTGAGAAGGGGTTTTGGAATCAGTTGCAGGCTTCAGCATAAATGTCGTACAATTCACCCTATCCTGTTCTACATGATCCCGTCATCACAATCCCTCCATAAGGGCTCATTCCCACTTGCGATGAAATCGGACAAATGCAATCTGATAAAAAATCATAATGAATTCGTACCAATGTTATTCTATGATTGTGTGTCCATCTGCATTTTTTTTCTAGCTCGGATCAGATGATGATTGGGCTGGAAAAAGGTTGAAGCATGCTGTGATTGTAATGAGAAATCAGATCGCATCCAGCAATAGATGTCAATGGGTGCGAGAAAAAAATCATTTTTTACACATTGATCGCATTTGAAAAGCCAGCAATTCATGTGTCGCATACAGTAATCATACTGACAGGTTAGAATAGACTAGATAGAGTACACATATGCACATAGGATAGATATATAGATGTCAGTGACACACAAACACACACACACACACGTATATATATATATATATATGTATATATATAGTCCTCAAGATGAAAGCAGCGCACCAAAAGAGATCCAGTCAAAGTGCTATTTATTAGCCCATCTGGCTAGTTGCCCATACAGCGACGTTTCGGTCCTGGGAGTTGTGGACCTTTCTCAAGCAACTCCCAGGACCGAAACGTTGCTGTATGGGCAACTAGCCAGATAGGCTAATAAAGCTGGTGCAGAGTTAAACGGCCGTTGTCAGCTTTCCGCTCACTCCTGCTATCACTCCCCCGGCCAACATGTACTGTATGTGCCAATAAAATAGCAGCATTTCCTCACCAGCCAGAAGAGTGAGGTCCATTTTTCTTCATATGGGTTTGGATATTGCTGTGATCTTTCAGGACGTGCACCTATGGCTGCAGGCAAGCCTACAACCGACAAACGCGCACAAGTTGATCTTATCACGGTAACAGCGGTGCCATCCGCTTTTTTCTCTTTTATGCATATATATATATTATATATATATATATATATATATATATATATATATATATATATATATAGATTAATATAAAGCAGAAAATTGGAATAGCACACAGATAAAAGTACTATGGGTGCAGGGCCTCTCAGCAAGGAGTACATTCCACGCAATAGGATATAAATTCAGAAAAAAGAGGCAGCACTCCAGTGTTTTAAAAAATACAAAAGGGACTTTAACCCCTTAACCCCCCAAGGGTGGTTTGCACGTTCATGACCGGGCCAATTTTTACAATTCTGACCACTGTCCCTTTAAGAGGTAATAACTCTGAAACGCTTCCATGGATCCTGGTGATTCTGACAATGTTTTCTCGTGACATATTTTTCTTCATATTAGTGGTAAAATTTCATTCAAATAACTTGCGTTTATTTGTGAAAAAAACAAAAACTTGGCAAAAATTTTTAAAATTTTGCAACTTTCCAAATTTGAATTTTTATGCCCTTAGATCACAGAGATATGGCACACAAAAAACTTAATAAATAACATTTTCCACATGTTTACTTTACATCAGAACAATTTGGGAACCAAAATTGTTTTTCGTTAGAAAGTTATAAGGGTTAAAATTTGACCAGCGATTTCTCATTTTTACAACACCATATTATTTTTAGAGACCACCTCACATTTGAAGTCCCTTTGAGGGGTCTATATGATAGAAAATACCTAAAAGTGACACCATTCTAAAAACTGCACCCCTTAAGGTGCTCAAAACCACATTCAAGAAGTTTATTAACCCTTCAGGTGCGTCACAGGAATTTTTTGAATATTTAAAAAAATGAACATTTAACTTTTTTTCACAAAAAAAATACTTCAGGTTCAATTTTTTTTTATTTTACCAAGGGTAACAGGAGAAATTGGACGGCAAAAGTTATTGTGCAGTTTGTCATGAGTACGCTGATACCTGATATGTGGGGGGGGGGAACCACTGTTTCGGCACATGGCAGAGCTCAGAAGGGAAGGAGCATTGCTTGACTTTTTCGATGCAAAATTGGCTGGAATTCAGATCGGACGCCATGTCACGTTTGGAGAGCCCCTGATGTACCTAAACAGTGGAAACCCCGCACAAGTGACCCCATTTTGGAAACTAGACCCCCTAAGGAACTTATGTAGATGTGTGGTGAGCACTTTGAACCCCCCCCAGTGATTCACAGAAGTTTATAACAACCAGGCATGAAAATAAAAAAATCGTATTTTTTTCAACAAACTTGATCATTTAGTCCCCAATTTTTATATTTCCCAAGGGTAACCCCAAAAGTTGTTGTTCAATTTGTCCTGAGTATGCTGATACCCCATATGTGGGAGAAAACTACTGTATGGACACTGTTAGCGTGGGTGGTCTGGAGCAGGAGACTCCGGGAGTGGATCCTCTGGGCCGTGGCACCGAGGGACCCCGGGCGAGCTGCCAGGTGGAGCCGACCCCTATACAGGGACCGATAGGAGCAGGCCCAGGGGTTCGAGTACCACGGTAGCTGGTACCGAGAGGGGCGGCTCAGGATGGACCGGAGTAAGACTGAGACTAGAGTAAAGAGTGACAGGAGTAGGAACACTGGAGACAGGAGTGGAGTAGGACAGCAGGAACACTGAAAGCAGGACTGGAGTAGGATGGCAGGAACACTGGAGACTGGACTGGAGCAGGACGGCAGGAGCACTGGAGGCAGGACTGGGGAAGAGAACAAGGAACACGGGTAGCAGGACTGAGAAGCTGCTGCGGGGAGCAGCCGAGAACGAAACTGCAGGAGCAGAGTGCACACGATGGAGCGAGGCCAGAGTGCTAGGAAACACAATGATCAGGCGCCTCCCTCAGGGGGAAGCGGCCTGATATGGCCCCGTCTGGTCAGCCATTGGTCTAATGGTGCTTCCGGGTCAAGGCACAGCCGGAGCATAAGAAGCAGCAGGGAGGCACGGCCGCGGCCTATGGCGCATGCTCATAGCATGCAGGGAAGGCATCGGTCGCGAACCCATCTCAGGTTACCGCTGCAGCCTTCGGGTGAAGAGAGGCTGCAGCGTGGGAGCGGAGGCCGACTGCAGCGTGGGAGCAGAGGCCGGGTAAGTATGGTGGAGTGGTGTAACAGTACCCCCCCTAAGCCGCCCTCCCCAGAGGTAAGCAAGAAACCTCCTGAGGATACAGGGAGCATTGATATTCTCCCGAGGCTCCCAGGATCTCTCCTCAGGACCAAAACCCTTCCAATCAACAAGAAAGAAAGTCCTACCTCTAACCCTTTTCACAGCGAGAATGTCCAGCACTTCAAAAACGTCGTCAGCACCCACCGGCTGAGGACCAGGATCAAGCGAGGAATGGAAGCGATTCAGCACCACAGGTTTCAGGAGAGAGACCCGGAACGAAGCAGGCAACCTCAATTTGTAGGCGACTTCGTTGAAACGTCCAAGAATTTCAAACGGACCGATGTAGCGTGGCCCCAACTTGTAGGAGGGCAGTTTCAACCGGATGAATTTGGATGAGAGCCAGACCTTGTCCCCAACACGATAGGGTGGAGGTTCCAATCTCTTCTTGTCAGCAAAATTCTTCATCCGATCAGCGGACTTCTTCAGTGACGTGTTGGTCTCGGCCAAGATCTTGGAAAACTCGGAGGACAAAGCGTTGGCCGCGTGTACTTCGGAGGCAGGAGTTATCGGAAGAGGAACACCAGGATGTTTGCCAAAAACAATGAAAAACGGAGACTTGGCCGAAGACTCACCAGCATGGTTGTTATAAGCGAACTCTGCCCAGGGGAGTAAGTTGACCCAATCGTTCTGATGGGCGTTGGAGAAGTGCCGTAAGTACCCTGTAAGCGTCTGGTTGGTACGCTCTACCTGTCCGTTGGACTGTGGATGGTATCATGTTGGCCGGGTGCTGACGACGTTTTTGAAGTGCTGGACATTCTCGCTGTGAAAAGGGTTAGAGGTAGGACTTTCTTTCTTGTTGATTGGAAGGGTTTTGGTCCTGAGGAGCGTTCCTGGGAGCCTCGGGAGAATATCAATGCTCCCTGTATCCTCAGGAGGTTTCTTGCTAACATCTGGGGAGGGCGGCTTAGGGGGGGTACTGTTACACCGCTCCACCATACTTACCCGGCCTCTGCTCCCACGCTGCAGTCGGCCTCCACTCCCACGCTGCAGCCTCTCTCCACCCGAAGGCTGCAGCGGTCACCTGAGATGGGTTCGCGACCGATGCCAGGACGGAATCAGAGCTTGAAATCAAATCGGGCGAAAAATAGGGACCATCTGGCCTGGTGAGGGTTAAGTCTCTGGGCAGACTGGAGATAGGTCAGATTCTTGTGGTCCGAGAAGATGACAAAAGGATGGACAGCTCCTTCCAGGAGGAGGCGCCATTCCTCCAAGGCCAACTTGATTGCCAAAAGTTCCCGGTCGCCAATCGAGTAGTTACACTCGGATGGAGAAAAGGCCTTCAAGAAGAAGCCACAAGGGTGCAGGCGACCGGAGGCAGTTCTCTGGGACAGTACCGCCCCGGCACCCGTCGAGGAAGCGTCCACCTCGAGTACAAAAGGTCGATCGCTCTCAGGGCGATGCAGGACCGGAGCCGTGGAGAAAGCCCGTTTTAGGGTCAGAAAGGCTCCTCTGCTTCAAGAGACCAATCCTTAGAAGTAGACCCTTTACGGGTGAGCGCAGAAATGGGTCTTGTGATCGCGGAGAAGTGGGAGACAAATTGCCGGTAATAGTTGGTGAACCCGAGGAATTGTTGTATTGCCTTTAATCCGACAGGGCGAGGCCATTTGAGGATGGCAGACAACTTCTCGGGATCCATCCTTAGACCAGCATTAGAGATAATGAATCCCAGAAATGGCAGAGAGGTCTGTTCAAAGAGACATTTCTCGATCTTCGCATACAGGCGGTTCTCCTGAAGACGCTGAAGCACCAGGCGGACACTCTTTCTGTGGGACGAGAGGTCCGGCGAGAAGACGAGGATGTCGTCTAAGTACACGACCATACAGGAGTACAAGAGATCCCAGAAGATCTCATTGACGAACTCTTGAAAGACTGCGGGAGCGTTGCAAAGACCGAAGGGCATGACCAGGTACACGTAATGGCCATCTCGAGTGTTGAAAGCGGTCTTCCACTCGTCACATGTACGGATACGGACCAAGTTGTAGGCTCCTCTGAGGTCCAGCTTGGAAAAGACCTGAGCCCCTCTGAGATGGTCAAACAGCTCCGGAATGAGTGGAAGAGGGTACCTGTTCTTGATGGTAATCTCATTCAAGCCCCTATAGTCAATGCATGGCCGTAGAGTTCCATCCTTCTTTTTGACGAAGAAGAACCCGGCTCCCGCGGGTGAAGAGGATTTCCGTATAAAGCCTTTGGCGAGGTTCTCTCGGACGTACTCAGACATGGCGGTGGTCTCTGCGGGAGACAGAGGGTAGATTCTGCCTCTTGGAGGGGTTGAACAGGGAAGAAGTTCAATTGGGCAGTCAAACGGGTGGTGTGGAGGAAGGGCCTCCGCTTACTTCTGTTACGGTGGCGGAACATGCTTAAAAAAATATAAATAAAGTGTGTTCGCCGCCCGGGGTCCACCGTGCAGCAGATGTAATAACCGCTGCTGAAAAGGCAGAGCACCAGGACGGTAATGTGCACAGGGAAGGACTGCACCTGCTGCACAAAAACAAGCTCTGTTGGAACTCACAGAGCTGCACACAAGAACACAAACACAAAAACGCTGAGTCTGTATATACTGCACAGATAATCAGCGGCACACGTGCGGTAGCCAGAGATTGGGGTAGTTAGAGACGTCACTACCACTAAATGGACTTACCGTGACTGGACGTGTGCACGGCGTCGCAACTGCGGACGCCCAAAACGGCTGCAAGCGCAATTAGCAGGTGCAATGCAAGACGCTGGCTGCTGTAAAAGGTGAAGCTTGAGCGCACTGGCGCTAGCGCGCACACTGGCTGTATCCCAATCACTCACACATTCGTATTATCAGAGGGAAGGGGTTTCATAATAAGTCATTCACCCGTCCAAGCATCCATCACAAAACACACAGCAGCAAGTATGAAAAATACTAGCGCATGGCATAGCGGCCATGCACACTTTTTATAGCTTCCGGAACTGCCGGAAATCTCCAGAGCCCCGAGCATAACCAATCAAATCAGGAGCAGGACCTGAGCACCTGACTCCTGAACTCCAATGAGAGCTAGTCCTGTGAGCATGCTCAGAAGCAGGGAAAAAGGACTTAGCCTCTGGAGACAAATGTGAGAATCTGGGTTGCTGCATATGCATAGAATGACCCAGATTCCTAACACCTTATCAAAAACATCGGCGTAGGAGCTGTAAGATGGAGGAAGACACGGGAGGTCTGGAGGTGACCGAGGAGCGGCCACCAGGCAGACAGGAGTCAGACAGCAAGCTTGGCATGGATGCCCCCAGCAGAGTATCTCCCCTGAAGACCAGTCGAGAACAGGCTGATGAGTCCTTAACCATGGAAGACCGAGTAGAATGGCGTGAGAGAGCTTAGGCAAAACGAAAAAGGCTATCTTCTCTCCATGTAAGGCTCCGACTTGCAACTCCACTTCTTCAGTGACCAAGGTGACAGTCACCTGTAGCGGTTTTCCATCCACAGTGGCAATTTGAACTGGGTTAGATAGAGTGACTACAGGAATTTGGTATTTGTCCACCTCTTCCGGCCGAATGAAGTTACCCACTGAGCCCGAATCCACGTAGGCCACCTCGGACCCACACCTCCCTCCTGAAGCCAAAAGCACAGAAATCGTAAGGGGTTGAGAGGGATCATCATCATCTAGGGAGGCCTCTCTTACCTGACCTAGGTGGAGTCGTTTCCCTGTCTCTTAGGACAGGTGCGGACATAGTGTGACGAATCACCGCAATAGAGGCACAGATCTTGTGCCCGTCTCTCTCTCTGACGCAACTCGGTCAACCTGAGACGGTCTATCTGCATGGGCTCACCCGAAAAGAAGGAAGAGGACCCGACCGAACGGGAGCTGGCAGACCGGGTGAAAGGAGAAACTGACCTGGAGTGCCGCCTGTCTCTCGCTGACTCCCGAGCGCATTCCAGGAAGCGCAGGTCAATGCGGGTAGCCAGCGAGATAAGGTCCTATAAGGTGGACAGGGTATCTCGACCTGCGAGTTCATCCTTTATTCTACTAGAAAGACCGCTCCAGAATGCCCCCACCAAAGCCGCATTATTCCAGCCGAGCTCGGAGGAGATAGTGCGAAAGCGAATAGCGTACTGTCCGACCGTGAGAGAGCCCTGGTGTAAGTTAAAGAGTGACTCAGTGAGAGAGGATAACCGGCCCGGCTCATCGAAAACCTTACGAAACGTATCCAGGAAAACCGGGAAATTCAAGACAACCGGGTCGTCACGTTCCCAGAGCGGGTTTACCTAAGAGAGGGCCTCTCCCTCCAGATGGGACATGATGAAGGCCAATTTGGCCCGATCAGAGGGATATTGCTGCGGCAGCCATTCAAAGTGGAGACTACACTGATTTAAGAACCCCCTACAGAGCTTGGGATCCCCGGTGAAACGAGGCGGCTTGGCGGGGCGTCGGGAGAGCAGTAGACGCGGGAGGATGAGTCGGCACTGCAGTGGCAGCCTGGAGGGCTGACAAGCGACTATCAAAGGAGGCCATGTAGGACAAAATGTGGGCTTGAGTATCTTGCTGCTGACCCAGCTCCTGTTGGAGACTTGCCAGCCAAGTGGCATTTCCAGGATCGGCCAATTGTAAGGTCGACAAACGGGTGTCCATCGACTTCATGACTGACATAATGCGCCCCTGATTCTCCCGTAGGAATAGCAACTCTTTCTGGGTAGCAGCCGTAGTACCGGCGGAGTCCATGGCCTGATTGTACTGTTAGCGTGGGTTGTCTGGAGCAGGATACTCCGGGAATGGACCCTCTGGGCCGTGGCACCGAGGGACCCCGGGCGAGCTGCCAGGTGGAGCTGACCCCTATACAGGGTGTAACGGGGTCATCCAAGCTGGGGTACCTCTTTCAGTACCACCCCGTGTTTTCGGAGGTCCACTCTGCGTTGGCTGGAGTCTGAATGAAGGACGCTGGCTGGAATTCCTCTGAGTGCATGGGCGCATATAAAAGCTCATTGCTTCTCCATGTATTTCCAGTCTGACAACACTTTACTCACAGAACACAGAATATATCACACAGATACAGAGGGCCGGCCAATAGACAGGCGTCAGGCCAGACATGCTTTACAAAAGCCACAGGTGGCCGGGGCCTGCAGATGTTTACTGTGGGAATTACAAAGGTGGGGGGAGGGCGGATACTGCTGATACATTAGGGACATGCATTTCACATGGAACCTATTATACATACATATAACTGCACAACATATTCTGGGTGCTGAGTGGTTCTGTAACACAGGGACCGTTAGGAGCATGCCCAGGGGTTCGAGTATCACGGTAGCCGGTACCGAGAGGGGCGGCTCAGGATGGACCGGAGTAAGACTGAGACTGGAGTAAAGAGTGACAGGAGTAGGAACACTGGAGACAGGAGTGGAGTAGGACGGCAAGAACACTGAAAGCAGGACTGGAGTAGAAAGGCAGGAACACTGGAGGCTGGACTGGAGCAGGACAGCAGGAGCACTGGAGGCAGGACTGGGGAAGAGAACAAGGAACATGGGTAGCAGGACTGAGAAGCTGCTGCGGGGAGCAGCCGAGAACGAAACTGCAGGAGCAGAGTGCACACGATGGAGCGAGGCAAGAGTGCTAGGAAACACAATAATAAGGCGCCTCCCTCAGGGGGAAGCGGCCTGATATCGTCCCGTCTGGTCAGCCATTGGTCCAAAGGTGCTTCCGGGTCAGGGCACAGCCGGAGCATAAGAAGCAGCACGGAGGCGTGGCCGTGGCCTATGGCACATGCGCATAGCATGCAGGGAAGGCATCGGTCGCGAACCCGTCTCAGGTGACCGCCGCGGCCTTCGGGTGGAGAGAGGCTGCGACGTGGGAGCGGAGGCCGACTGCGGCGTGGGAGCGGAGACCGGGTGAGTATGGCGGAGCGGCATAACAGACACCCGTCGGGGCTCGGAAGGGAAGTAGTGACGTTTTGGAATGCAGGCTTTCTTCCTGAAAATGATTGCAAACACAAATTCTTTGGTATTATTATCTTCATTTAATTTGTCTTAAATGAAAAAACACAAAAAGAATTGTCTTAAAGCCAAATTGGATATAATTCCACACCAAACATAAAAAAGAGGGTGGACAAAAGTATTGGCACTGTGCGAAAAATCATGTGATGCTTCTCTAATTTGTGTAATTAACAGCACCTGTAACTTACCTGTGGCACCTAACAGGTGTTGGCAATAACTAAATCACACTTGCAGCCAGTTGACATGGATTAAAGTTGACTCAACCTCTGTCCTGTGTCCTTGTGTGTACCACATTGAGCATGGAGAAAAGAAAGAAGACCAAAGAACTGTCTGAGGACTTTAGAAACCAAATTGTGAGGAAGCATGAGCAATCTCAAGGCTACAAATCCATCTCCAAAGACCTGAATGTTCCTGTGTCTACCATGCGCAGTGTCATCAAGAAGTTTAAAGCCCATGGCACTGTGGCTAACCTCCCTAGATGTGGCCGGAAAAGAAAAATTGACAAGAGATTTCAACGCAAGATTGTGCGGATGTTGGATAAAGAACCTCCACTAACATCCAAACAAGTTCAAGCTGCCCTGCAGTCCGAGGGTACAACAGTGTCAACCCGTACTATCCGTCGGCATCTGAATGAAAAGGGACTGTATGGTAGGAGACCCAGGAAGACTCCACTTCTTACCCCGAGACATAAAAAAGCCAGGCTGGAGTTTGCCAAAACTTACCTGAAAAAGCCTAAAACATTTTGGAAGAATGTTCTTTGGTCAGATGAGACAAAAGTAGAGCTTTTAGGGCAAAAGCATCAACATAGAGTTTACAGGAGAAAAAAGAGGCATTCAAAGAAAAGTACACGGTTCCTACAGTCAAACATGGCGGAGGTTCCCTGATGTTTTGGAGTTGCTTTGCTGCCTCTGGCACTGGACTGCTTGACCATGTGCATGGCATTATGAAGTCAGAAGACTACCAACAAATTTTGCAGCATAATTTAGGGCCCAGTGTGAGAAAGCTGGGTCTACCTCAGAGGTCATAGGTCTTCCAGCATGACAATAACACAAAACACACTTCAAAAAGCACTAGAAAATGGTTTGAGAGAAAGCACTGGAGACTTCTAAGGTGGCCAGCAATGAGTCCAGACCTGAATCCCATAGAACACCTGTGGAGAGATCTAAAAATGGCAGTTTGGAGAAGGCACCCTTCAAATATCAGGGACCTGGAGTAGTTTGCCAAAGAAGAATGGTCTAAAATTCCAGCAGAGCATTGTAAGAAACTCATTGATGGTTACCGGAAGCGGTTGGTCGCAGTTATTTTGGCTAAAGGTTGTGCAACCAAGTATTAGGCTGAGGGTGCTAATACTTTTGTCCGGCCCATTTTTGGATTTTTGTGTGAAATGATCAATGTTTTGCTTCATTCTCTTTTGTGTTTTTTCATTTAAGACAAATTAAATGAAGATAATAATACCAAAGAATTTGTGTTTGCAATCATTTTCAGGAAGAAACTGAATATTATCTGACAGAATTGCAGGGGTGTCAATACTTTTGGCCATGACTGTATAACTTTTTATTTTTTTTCTGATGATGCTGTATTGCAGCTCGTTTTTTGCAGGACAAGATGACATTTTCAGCGGTATCATGGATATTTATATGCGTCTTTTTGATCGCACGTTATTGCACTTTTTGCTTGGTGGTATGATAATAAATCATTATTTTTTTGCTTCACAGGCACTACACAGGCTTCCTCCTTGCCTGCGCTTTGCAGGCATGAGGAAACCAGCTCCCTGCAGGCCCCCGAAGGTCCCCATCGCCATCTTGGATTCGGGGACCAGCAGGGATGGAGCCCCCCGCAGCAGCGCTGCACATTGCGCTGCTGTGGGGGGCTCAGGGAAGCATGGAGGGAGCCCCCTCCCTGCCGATGCTTCCCTTTAACCCCCGGTACACCGTGATCATGTTTGATCATAGTGTGCAAGGGGTTAACGTGTCAGGGCGGTCCGTGACCGCCCCTGACACATTGTGCCGGGTGTCAGCTGTGATAATCAGCTGACACCCGGCCGCGATCAGTGCCGCTCACCACGTGGGCGCCGCTGATCGCTGTGATGTACTATCCCATCCCTGGGAATTAAGTCCCAGGGCACATGGACGGGGTAGTATGTCACATGGCAGTAAGGGGTTAATAGCCCTGGTGGCATGGCGACATTTCGTCTACAATGAGCCTTTCTCAAGCCTCAAAAGCTATGATAGATAGAATAAAAGCTGGCAATTCATCTGCCTTGGACTGTAAAATCAGAGCAGTAACTGACAGGATAGAATAGGTGGATTGCATACAGTAAATACACATTGAATAGATAGCTATATATACACACATGGCCAAAATTGTTAGTACACCTCGTTTAATGACAGAAAAACTCATGATGGTGTTAGAAATAACTTGAATCTGACAAAAGTAATAATAAATCGAAAATTAACAAATGAAAGTCAGACATTGCTTTTCAACCATGCTTAAACAGAATTAAAAAAATAAAACTCATGAAATAGGCCAGGACAGAAATGTTTTACCCTTGAAAATAATGTGACAAAAGGGACATGTTAAATCAAGGTGTGTCCACTAATTAGCATCCAAAGTGTCTACAATCTTGGAATCAGTGAGTGGGCCTGTATAGAGACCCCGATGCTACAGGTAAAGAAATTTCTCTTTTTGGAAATAGGGATTAACTGTGGCCAGAAAGACTGTCCCTCCTCTGGGTTATCAACATCCCTAGCATCTATTTATCCTTTTCCAATGTACTGCTTAGCAATGTATATTGTTCTAATACCCTCTTTTTTTCAAGACTTGATATATCACTTAAGGACTAGTATTTGGGATGCAAATAGGTATATGTCCCTTGTTTCCTCAGAGGCAGTAATTAATTGAATGAGGTTGGCACCCTTTGTGAAAAGTTTTTAATATTTACAAATAAAAGGTACTTTTTAAAGGGTGTTTTTAGAGAGGTTTTGATATTTGGGACCCTTTTAAATAATTATCCTTACTGAAACTGTTTTGATACATATAAAGCTTCCATAGATGAGTCTTAAAAGATTTTTAAAATATAAAATTGTTATATTTATTCTAAAATAGTTTAAATGCATAATCTTTCTTGAGATAAAAAGAACATATTCAAAACAAAATTATTTTAAAAACTATTGAATTACCATTTTATTTTGAATATAAAATGCACCAGACCAGAAGACGGACCCAAAATTTTCAGAAGGAAAATAGGGAAAAAAAATAATGCATCAAATGGGGGTCCATACTACAGTCTAAATTCAGCTTGCCGGGTCTGGGGTTTTTGGCAGCGCTAGTGGAGTCACAGGAGGTGTTTGGTTGTCCGACGATGATCTGACTCCCATCCCAGGCTGGTGTGGCAGGTTCGGTGGTGCTCGGTAGTGTCAGTGCTCCATTGACATTTTGTGAAAGCCTGGCAGGGAAATCCCATCCCAGGCTAGTTCAGCGTTGGTTGGTGGTTAGGGGCTATGCCAACATTTTGTGAAAGCCTGGAGCCCCAGCAATTCCATTGCTTCAATTCGGTGGCCTCCAGGAAAATGGCAGCCAAAGGCGACGCATTTGCAGTTTGAGACCTCGGCAGCAAGATGTTGTTTCGAGATCTCTGTGGACAAGATCTCGGTGTGGAGATCTCAATCTTCACATGCAACGCCTTCGGCAGCCATTTTCCTAAAGGCCACCCCATTGTAGCAATGGATGTGCGGGGGCTCTGGGTTTTCACAAAATGCTGGCAGAGCCCCTGCACCATCAAATCAGCCTAGGATGGGAGTCAGATCATTGCCCTGCAGCGTTGGAACACCAAACACCCCCTCTTCCCAGCCCTAAGACAGCAGAATCAACTGACTCCTGTTACCGCCACAGTCCTGGTAAGTATATTTGGGCTATAAGACACACCTTCATTTTCCCAAAACATGTTTTGAAAAAAAGTGCATCTGAAAAATACGGTACCCTAAATCTGATTTTTTTGCAATTCATAAAAAAAGATGCTCACCCTTTACCTGTCCTGCCACCGCTCTTCTTTACTCCATCTGAACCCTTCTTTTCTTCTTCATGAAATGTTCTCTTCACTCACCTTCAAAGTCAAGTTAAGTGGGCCTCTGACATCAGTATGCATATCATGAGGTCACAATATTCGCCACTTGACGCTCAGACAACAGATAGATCAATGCATTGCATGATATCACAACTGACAACAAAATCCTGAGTGCAGATTGTAAAACCCTGAAGAGAACATTGCAGGCTGAAAGAAAGAGGACGATGGACCAAGGCTGTGCTAAAGATGTAAAAGATGAACAGTATTAAAATTGCGCTTTAAATAAATGTATTCAAGGTTTGGATTATAAAATAATGAGTAAGAAATAATATATAATAAGAAAGTTTCGAGCAAATATTTAATTAAATTGAGCTAACACGCTGCACCATTTTGGTCTTGCAGAGAAAATGTATTGCCTTTCTTGCATAGCATTTTAGTAGCATTTTAGTAGGTGGCATGAATGATTTAATTAATGAACGTAAGATTAACGAGTATACATAGCTGGAGGTAAATGTGAAATTCTACAGCTCAATGATTAACTTAATGCTTTAGTATAAATATTCAAGGCTTTAGGCAGGATATCGTAGTGCCAAATCATTGCACATATTTCTCAGTTTTCGAAGTTATAGTATCAGCAATGATTTTGATTCCTTTTTGTTTTATTTCATTAAGTATTGGAAGAGATCATTTCTATTAAATTAAGACTAGCGGATGCCACTTTCAAGTTTATGATAAAGTTGTTTTTTATACCTACAGATAAAGCATTTTTTTTACAGTGTTTTTGAGGTCTGGTACACTAGAATGAAGCATGATATAGATAATTAATTTTGTTCTCATGCTTTCCTCTATTAATTTACTCTTTAAAACATGAAAAAAAAATAAAATGCACGTACACCATATCGCAAAAGAAAAGACCCAACCAAAATGCATGTAAACACATACTGTTGAAACATATTTTGAAATATTGTTTTTAATATGCATTGTAAAGTATAGAAAAAATATATCATTTTTCATTGGGTCAATAAGGTCCTAAGCATATATTCAATATGTGCAGAAAGAGTGGTATTTCGGCATAGCTCAGCAAGGTACAGTATGTAGTCTATCACTTTTTTTTAATTAATACAATATATAGTGAACTGAATTATTTCACACAGAAGTATCCAGGAAAAGTATTTAGATATCTTTTGTGCATGATTTACACCTTTGTTTTGCATCTTCAACCTGTGAATGATGCCTTGCACAAACTTAATGTAGTCTATCTTTAATACTTTTCCTGTAATAAATGTAATTTAATTTTTTACGTCAATTTCTTAGTAACAGACGGCTCACATTGTTTTAAAAAAAAATAAGTTAATTTATAGATAAATGTATGTTATTATTAATTCAGTATAATTTGAAAGTTATGTATCCAAAGAAAACAAACTTAAAATCTTCAGATTTTTTTTTTGCATTTTTCCCTTCTAAATGATTAAACAAAAGATAAATGAAAATGGGAAGTTGATTAATTATTACATATTGTTTATGGTCAATTTACATTTACTGGAATCTCAAAAATCAATCAGAATTATTTTCCTATCTCAGCTATTCTCCATCATTAGTACTATATGCTTCAGTGGTAGTATAGTCTAATTAGAGTTGAAAGGGTGCTTGCCTAGCTAATACCCATCTCAGGCAAAACTTCTATTGTGCTCAATTGAGCATTAACTTTGTACTAAGCTAGAGAGGCATTCTCAGTTTAAGACTTGTCAGTAAAATAGTGGAGTTTTCAATAGATATTTATTTGTACTTCTTCACTGGATAAAATCCTCTATTTTAATGCATCTCAATTATTGTACTAACCAATTTATCTATGGCCCCTACAAGTATGGAGGCATTTTTTAACCTGTTTTTTTAACTTGCTAAAACTTATAATTCTACTGTAATGTCTGTCCAAGGTCTCAAGCTAAAAGGGCTGTCACATAAGGCACTCCAGAGAAATCCCAGTACCTGTTCATGGATTTGGCTTTACAATAGGACC
The DNA here is from genome assembly GCF_039654945.1 of Dendrobates tinctorius. Taxonomy (NCBI): domain Eukaryota; kingdom Metazoa; phylum Chordata; class Amphibia; order Anura; family Dendrobatidae; genus Dendrobates; species Dendrobates tinctorius. The sequence continues at coordinate 4,713,132 of NW_027361858.1, read as the reverse complement.
CAGTGGAATGCTACCACAGAATGGCTACCTTCCAGAGGTAGGAATGGTCGCCAAGCAGGGTCAGAGCCGAGAGGTCACGTCAAGGACAAAATCAGGATACGTAAGGATAGAGGATAGTCAGAAACAAACCGCGATCAAAGCAGAAATACTCTAAATGAAACATTAGCAGAAGATGCACACCTACTAAGGAAACACAAAGCTATATCTAGCAGATTCCAGCAGGAAGATGTAAGCTTGAGTAGAGTGTGATGCACTACATTTGGCTTGAGCAGGGAGCTACTATCTTCAGCTGGACAGCAGACACAACCGTTCCGCCAGACTGGAATGCACTATCACCAGCGCTGTCCGCAGTGAATACAGTGGCACTTGGCAACAGAAGCAGAATGTCAGGGTCCTGTCAGCGAGGGCGACCTGCTACAGCTGAACAGGGTGACTCACTCACACTGTGGGAGGGCCCGGGGTCAGATACTGCAGGGAAAGCTCAGGCAGACAGGACCTGGGATGCTGAAGGTAGCCATCAGTGAAGAACCTACAATCATGTGACCACAGGTGGTAGGGCTTAACATCCTGCTGCTGGAGATGAATGCAGGATTCTACTATAGGGATCGTCAGGTTAGACAAATAGGGGGTCATACATGGAGAGGGCGGTGCGGTACCAGAGGGACAAGCAGAGAGTAGTCAGAACATAAGCAATGAGTCATACACAGAGATAGCAGCACAGTACAAGAGAGGCAATCGGAGAATAGTCAGGACATAGGCAGTGAGTCAGAAACCAGAGAACCAGACACACAGTATAGAGTCAAGGGACAAACTCACAACAGGGGACAGAACCAGGTCAGAACCATATAAGCAAGCTAGAAGACAATCAGAAGGCACAGGCACACAGGGGTCACCACACTCCACCAAAGGCAAAAGTATAACTGATAGGGATTGGAGTTTTCCAAGGCTATAAGAAGCTCTTTAATTAACCCCAGGCGTGCAGGTCAAAGCCTGCACTGGGCTCAAGACATTAACCCCTGAAGTGCAGGTCAAAACATGCACTGGGATCATGACACAGAAGTCGCAGGAGCAGGTGACAGTACCCCACCTTTTATGACGGGCCATTGGACCTTTACAACAAGGTTTATTTGGAAACCGAAGATGAAACTTAATATTGATCTTTTTACAGCATACCCTCCAAAATTTGGAAATAAACTGAGTCCCCAGATAGAAACTATATTTTCTGGAACACCAAGTAATCGCACCATGTGATAAATGAACAACTTACTTATAGTTCCAATGTTAGGCATGCCACACAGATGGACAAAATTACACATTTTACTGAACCTGTCAACTGCAACCCAGATACCAGTCTTCCTTTCTGAGGGTTTGAGGTCAATCATGAAGCACATGGAGAGGTGATTCCAAGGACTGCTAGGGGGGGTAGGAGCTGGAGAAAACCAGTGACACGGATTCGGGGCATCTTGGATTGGGCACAAGTTTCACAAGCAAGCACGTACAGTAGTGTTCAAAATAATAGCAGTGTGTTCAAAAACATGAGTTAATCACAAAATCTTTATACTAGTTTTTATTTCCATGCATTGGGAACATTGCACACTATTTTCTAATTCAAAACATGAACATGAATGTACATAATTTTTAACTACTTTTCAGAAAACAACAAAAAATGAACATTGGACTGTTCTAAAAAAATAGCAGTGTCTGTATTTGTCTTTACAAACTCCCAATATGTGCTATTTTTGATGACAATTTAGCATTCCTGTAAGTCAGTAGCCTAATATTTAGTTGTATACCCACAGTTTTTAGAACTGCTTCACATCTATGTTTAATCAGAAAAGAAACCAATTGTATATCACACAAAAATGTCACGCACACAATTAACATAAAATCATCCAGAAAAATTGTGCAGTACATGCCCCCCGGAAGAAGGCTAGCGCCAAAACGCACATAGGGGCCTGGAGCACGCTTGTAATTGGTATGATGAGATTTTTAGTTGATGTTTAGTTATTGTTCTATATACCTAACTTAATGTGTATGGCGGTGTAGCACTATAGCACCTTATATTACTGAATAGGTTTATATCTTGGCATATTTTAATATCAGAATATCCAGACTCATTTTACATAATATGTAGCGGTGAACTCCTCACCTCTTAACTACACATAACTCCATATCTAATTAAATCAAAAACCAGAGAAACAGGAGAAAAAAACAGAAAAATATCAAAAAACACTATTATTTGCACCATACACTAAATAGACATACAATGATAAAAAGATGTGTTTAAAAACAGACACCAGAAAAGTTTAACACACCACAGCACCAATTTCATATATCCAGTGACATCATAGGGTGAGAGAATTTGCAGAGACAAAGTCTGTATAGCCACCTATTAGAGTACCTTGACTATTAATTGTTAGTCACTGGCAAAACGTCCTGCATGGGTCACTCCCATGGTTTGAATGGCATCCACATACCTCATACCTCATTTACATAATAACCAGTGAATATGGGACAAAGGGGGGGGATTAGAAGGGGACTCAAGCAACAAAGGACAGACTATTAAGTTAAGGCCCCTTTACATTTAGCGATGCACCAGCAATCCCGACAACAATACGACCCAGTCAGGATCGCTGGTGCATCGCTAAATGGTCGCTAGTGAGCTGCCAAACAGGCAGATCTCACAGCGATGCAGCAGCAATACAGCGGTCGTTACTTACCTTTCAGCCAAGGCGATCCTGACGTCCTCCCTTTGGCGCCAGCAGGAAGCACAGCAGGAAGCGCCCGGCGAGAAATGGAGCTGTGCGAACAACGACAGACAGCGGGGAAGCCGGTCGGAGGTAAGTATCACACATAGCGATATCGCTAGCGATATCGCTGCTGCGTCACCAAATCGGTGATGCTTTAGAGATATTACTAGCGATATCGCAATGTGTAAAACCCCCTTTAGTCACTGGCAAAACGTCCTGCATGAGTCACTCCCGTGGATTGAATAGCGTCCACATCCCCATACCTCATTTACCTAATAACCCGTGAGAATGGAACAAAGGGGGGGATTAGAAGGGGACTCAAGCAACAAAGGACAGATCTCTCACCATGTGCTGTGGCGTCCTAAGCGCACCCCGCTGCTGTCAGCCTCGCTTTTTCAAGGGGAGGTGTGATACTGCATACCTACAGGACCTTTTGCATCCTAGGATACCGGTCACATGATCATCACGTGATACTGCCTAGTATGGCTGTGTTCAAACGGCACGTGTGCGCATCGTCACTGCACCAGCCCTATGTGACCCGGACGTGTCCCAACAAGGACACAGACAAACGCCCACTCGGGGCATCTGCCGTGCGTCGGCGGGACTTTGCTGGATGACGGGAGGTGGCCACAAGTGACCAGCACGCGCACGCGCACCGCAGCGCAAACAAAAAAACAATGATCCACATAATATACTATACAAAGCTTCATAATTACAACTGTAATGCAGTCCATTTTAATCAAGGAATCTGTCAGCATGAAGCATGTAGCGTTTCAGTGGCTTTCATTGTGGTGCCGCTCCAGTGTCCACGGATACAGATTCAGAAGTTATTCATAAATACATCATGTAGGAGATTAGCAGAGGTCCCTAGATAGATGGAATCAGGAACGAGTACTGAATAAAGACAATAACAAAAATTAAGGATAATTGAAATACAATATTACACACAGACAACTTTAAAAGATGCATGTATGAGGAAAAGAGCAATGGAGCTACTACATGGTTTTATAAGAACGGGGCAAAATTCAGAGTCATTAAGACAAAATGGTTTAATTGTACTGAGTGTAACAATCCATTTTAACTCCCGCTGTGCCAAGAGTTTTTTTTACATTCCCCCCTCTAATTCCCATATGTACCACCTCAATACCCCTAACCCGGAATTGTGTGGCATCACAATTATGAACTATCTGAAAGTGTTTAGGGATGGTTTTTAAATTTGCAATATCTTCCACCATGCTTGCTGTGGCAATGTCTCGATCATGTTCTCTAACTCAGAGTCTGAACTCACGTGACATTAGGCCGATGTAAATCAGGGAACAACTACATGTTGCATAATAAATTACGTTGCTTGTACCACATGAGATGTATTCCTTAATTTCATAACTCTTCGTACTGTCTGCTGACTCAAAAGATGCATTGCAGAGAACATTAGAGCATGCCACACAATGTCCGCAGGTAAAACAACCTTTCGTTATTTTTTTATTTCCAAATAGATTTTTATTGGGTGCTACATAGTGGCTTTTAACCAGAATATCCCTTAGATTTTTTGACATTCATGGGGTCATCAGGGGTCGGTCTGTTAAGAAAGATGTCAGGGAGGGTTCGGTCATCAGTACTGGCCAGTGCCTAACAAAAATCCCTCTCATGTTCTCCCATTCATGGATGAAAACAGAAATAAAGAGTATATTATCATCTTCTCTCTTTTTTTTGACCTTGTGATACAACAATTGGTTTTGTGGCGTAGCTTTAGCCCTATTGTAATCTCTTTTTATGCTTCTCCCACTATAACAACGTGGCTTAAATCTTTCCCTAAGGTCACCAGCCTGTGCCTCGAATTTTTGGCCCATCGAGGAGATCCTCTGCATCCTCAAAAACTGTCCGACTGGGATGGCCCCGACTGTAGTATGGCTGTGCTGACTTGGCATGTAAAAATGAGTTTACAGATGTCGTTTTTCGGAAAACATCAGTCTGGATGGACTGAGCACTGTCCACCTCAAGACTGATGTCCTGGAAATCAATCTTTGTCTAGTCATATCTGCATGTTAATTTTATGTTGAAAGAGTTGGTTTTTAGCATAGCCATGAAATCCCCCAACTGCTGCACCGTCCCCCGCCACAGTAACAAAATATCGTCTATATAGCGTTACCAGCACAGCACATGGTCTGTGGCTTCTGCCCCCACATCATGGAAAACCAACCTCTCCTAGTAGCCTAGAAAAAGGTTGGCGTATGCAGGGGCACAGGCCGCACGCATTGCTGCGCCACGCTTCTGATGGAAAAATAGGTCTTTAAAATTAAAACAATTATGTGTTAGGGCAAAGTGCAGCAGTTCGAGGATCAACTCGCAGAGGGGGCCATCAAGGTCAGAGGCCTCAAGGAAATGGCAAACCGCCCGCAGGCCATTCTCATGGTTGATGCAGGTGTACAATGTTTCTACAACTGCTGTCACTGAAATCATCCCAGCATCAACAAAGACGCAGTCAACCCTCGTGAGGATGTCCGTTGTGTCCTTAACATAAGATGGTAAAGCTTCAACCAGTGTCTTTAGATAAAAATCCATAAATTTGCAATTCCAGACACAATCAGACACCCCGGAGGATTTACGGAGTCCTTGTGCCCCTTAGGAAGTAAGAGATACCAAATCAACCCAAAGGGAGCAAATACCATATATCACATATATTAGTATTTATGTATATATGTATATATACAAAAAAAATTTTTTAAAATAAGTGATGTATGGTAGTTAATGGAGAGAATGATAGACCATTCGAGATATAGAGGAAACTCCGAAAAAAAATCAAGTCGAATTTGTGGTCCAAGAAAAAGGTCAATAAATATACTGAATATATATAAAAAAACAAACTAAAAAGTACAATATAAAATATGTAAAAAAATGACCTTTCTTTAGACATAATTGGTACACAGTAATACTAAAAACAGAACATGCATGCACTTGGATTAATATAATAATTCAAATAATTGTTGGTAAATAACAAGTTTAAAAACAACACGGCAGACCAAACAATCAAGATATATATATATATATATGTCCACATGCACAAAAAATGAATAAGTATAGTAGTAAATCTATCGTATTTAACACTAGGACTACTGGACTCGTGACCCCGCCTAGAACTACTGAAAGGAGTCATTTTGACTCCTTGCTTGTTTTCGTTTATTTTTAGAGTTTCATTTGTGGTTATTTATTAATAATTATATTTTTTGTAATGTATTATTATTGTGAGATCCAACAGTAATGCTTTTGATTATTTTTTTTCTGCTTTTCTTATTTTTCTACAGAAAATAACAATTATAATAGACGTTTTTCAAACATTTTTTTTTATTCAAGTGCACACATATAAACAACAACTGAAAAACAAAAAGCAGAGAAAATGTAGGTGGAGGAGCATAAAAATGAAAATATGGTGCAGAATTCACCTTCTAAACATTTGGTGTTTCGCATTTTAGGCATTGCCTTTGATTTATGGCAGTACATTGCCCACACAAAGACTTACCACAAGTCTTACAATTGCCGACAGATCTATTTTTCTTGCACTTTTCTTTGATCTGGCAAAATTTTGTTTGAACCATCACTTCTGAGCATGTAGAAACTTGGGACGTGGAACCCTTTTCCCTATCTGTGACATAAGGACCACTCAACTCTCTCACAAGCGTTTGCAAAAATGCCTTGCGTGACATTTTTTGGTGGGTAATCTCCTTGAATATTATCCATGCATTTATACCCGCAAAGTCTAAGGCATTTTCAAATGCATGAACAGGCCATCTCCTTGTGCATGTTTGTGTGGTATATTTTCGTGCCATCTGATCCACTACATCTACTCCATATTTTGTTTCATTGTAAAACTTTACCGTTTCTGGAGTTTTTTTAGCGGAATCAGACGCAACAACAACATCTGGATGGACGGAACTCAAAATGACAACATTTTTGTTGGGCTTTCCTTGATATACTGTAAGTGTAAAATTGTCTTCATTTCTAAACACTTTAGTGTTGTACAATTCCTCTTTCATGGATTTTATTTCTTTTGGCACTTCTCGCCTTATCTTGTTCAGTGTTCCCACGATGGTTGTTCCTTTGCTTTTTAGCTGTTTAGCTAATTTTACTGAAGTAAAATAATTATCGGTTGTAACATTGCAACCTTTTTTCAAAAACGGGTCCAATAACTTCATTACCACATGGTCAGCTAAACGGTCCTCAGCACGGCGTGTGTCATCTTTTGCCTAGATAAGGGAAGCCATTTGCCAGATATTTGCTCTCCTTATCAACAGCTAACCAATATTTGTGGCCATATTTATCTGGTTTGGAAGGCATGTACTGCGTGAATGGACACCTAGTTTTGCTTGGGAAAAGTTGCTCATCCACCGTTATGTATGGGCCAGGTTTGTAACACGCAATACAATTTTCAATAAACCTGTCCCACACAGTAGAAAATAGAGCAAACTTGTCGATTTGCAGTCTCTCCGATCGAGTAGATTTCTCATCAAATCTGATAAGATAAGAGCCTAGAGCAAACAAGCTATTTTGTTCAGTATTACACAGTAATACAAGCAGGTAAAACACAAGGAAAATGTGAAAAGTTGACATGTAAATTGAACTACATCTATATGAACATCAGCGTAAATAAGACAGAGTGAAAAAATTATGCACAAAACTTTATAGCAACATTTAGTGACAAAAGGACCTCAAAATATAGTAGGGAGTCAAAATGACTCCCTTCAGTAGTTCTTGGTAAATTTTGAAAAAAACGCGCAAATTTTTCACCAAAATTATTTATTCTCACAAAATCTTTTTTCACATCATATTTGAGGAAAAGTCACCGAGTTTCAAGCCGGAATTCTGAAAAATGTAGTCACAGAAGAGAAATAAAAAACGAAAGGAGTCAAAATGACTCCATCAGTAGTTCTAGTTAATGCATGTGTAATATCATAAATTATATGTATAAAAACTATAAGCAAATCCTATGAGCCAATATATATAAAATAAAATAAAAAGTGGCTCACAAAATAACTAATATATAATTATAGTGCCCAATTCATATGGAAATATATAGTTACATGTGTATATTATAATGTGAGACAGGGATAAAAATAAATGCTACAGAGATATACAAAAAAGAAAAAAGAAAAGAAAATTAAAAAAAATGATGAAAACTGAAATAAAAACACACAGATCATATCCATGAAAAAATAATTCAGTAGCACACAATTTATAAGACATTGAGATTGACTCACAAATATATATGTAATAATGTGCAAAGTGCAAATAACATATATTCACATGTAGCAATTTGAGATGTAAAAAAGAGGGTTTCCACAAATCACAGGTGCAAAGGGAGTCTAAATCAGGGCAAAAAGAGCACACAATGAGGTGCAAAAAAAGTGCAAGGAGTCACCAAATAGTGAAATAGGGATTGGCAAATGGAGAGGTCCACCGGTTCAAGTACAGCATAGCCCCGACACGCATTTATTTTTTTAATTATTTGGCTTATTTGCACAATCCATAAAGTACTAATACTATTGTCTATTTGCACAAAAGAAAAAGGTCACTGATTTACTGCCCCCCCTTTTTTTTGTATACCTGGCAGAATTTATACCTTTACTCTTTGTTCTTTAGTTTTACACTGACCCTTTTGGAATATTTATGCCTCATCTCCTTCAGATCAAACAAAACTTCTAATGAATCATTGCAGGTATTTATTATTATTAATCAGTAATGTTTTTGGTGTTTGTCTCATGGCGCGAGTACTATCTTATCTATTTATCTTTCATTTATCTGGTTATAACTCCATTTTTGGTAGGGGTCTTTTCGTACTTGCAGATGACTCAGCACCTATATACAAGCGCTGCTAATATCATCAAATTCTATATTTTAGCACTTTTTTACATATATATTTTTTATTTATTTAATATTTTTTATATACACAGTATTTTTTCTGGTATTGATATTATATTAATTTTGGCAAGCTGTATTGATTTATTTATTGTATTTAATCAGATTTTATATTTTAGCACGTAGCAATTTTTGATATATATTTATATTCCATCTAGTGTTTCCAAAATTTTCCCGTGTTTATATTATACTAATTTTGGCAAGATGTATTGATACATTTGTTATTCAGATTTTTGTCATCACATTAGAATTTGGTATATTGATATACTTTTATATATATAATATATATATTCATTTTGGGTTCCATACAATAATATTAATATTGCGCATGCTCTTTCTCCGCTGATGATATATTTCAATTTATATATATTATTTATTTTAGATTACTTTGTATGATTATTAAAATTGTTAATGAATTGTTAAATTAAATTTTAGTATACTTTATCTTTATGGCACAATTTTTCTGGATGATTTTATTCACATCTATGTTGCACAGAGCCAACCAACTTCTGGCACCTGTCAACTGTTATTCCTGCCCAGGATGGTTTGACTACATCCCACTATTTTTTGACATTTGTTGGCTTTGCCTCAGAAACTGCATTTTTGATGTCACCCAACAAGTGTTCTATTGAATTAAGGTCCGGGGATTGAGCTGACCCACTCCATATCCTCAATTTTGCTTGACTGGAACCAAGATTTTAATAAACAGGGCAGAGCGCACTACATACATACAGTGTAAGAGTGAAGCTTTTTCTGGGTTCAAGTCCCATGTTTGCAATATTTTTTTTAAAGTTATGCATGTTACAAAAAAAAAACTGCAATCATGTTCCACTTTCAATATCTAACATTCTTATTAGCCAAAACAAAATAGACCAGCAGCGCTAATGTATTGATATTGATTCAGCTGCAAGTAAAGATCCCTACACCTCAAGGGAAAAAATTAGATAATAAATTATACAAATTATACTCGCGCTATGAATCAATAAAAAATTTGTATCATTCTCATTATCCTCCTGATTTCTAATAAAATAATATCTAGCCTGAGGCTGAAGCATCTGCATCACACATAGTTTTGGTTTAAAATAATAACAAAAACAACTAAGTTACATTGCTGGGATATGAACTCATAGTTCTATAGCTCCTAAGCCAACACTTAACCAGTGTGCTATGCCATCAATTGGAATTATCAGTCTTCTCTTTGCTTATGTGACTGTCGATGTAAACATGTGGTGTAATTCCTAGCTGTGTGATTTCAATAAATGAGTTTGATACTTGATACCTGATACTTGACTAATCAAACATCAAAATGTTTTTGTCTGAGACCTGACACTTGACCAGTCAAAGATCAAAATATCTTTCAGATACACCTCACTACAGTACTTGCATGGTTCTTCTCATAACGGAAGAATCACTATCTGTTCACAAGCTGTTGGCTGAGTGGTTAAGCAACTGGTTTATGGACTAGAACATGTGGGTGCAAGTCCCACATCCTTTTTTTTTTTTTTTTTTTTTTTTTAAATAGATTACCACACAAAATCCAATTATGCTTCACTTTTAACATCTGACATTCTTATTATCCTCCTGACGTGTTGGTAAAGAGTTTCAGACATGCTGTGTCTAATGATCAAATTACTTCATAGAATTTTTTGTTTGCATCCACCCAAGAACTGGCTACAAACTCATGAGCACTAGGTGGTGTCACTAATCCCATGTGTGCAAGGCATGGTCCTCCTGTAGCAGCAAAAAACAGAGCTCTGGGTGTGTCCTACACTATCCGATTCTGCAGGGGACGTGCATCTGTTCATTGACATCTCACAGATCTGCGGAGCATTGTTTCTCTCTGTAAGGCCAGTGTCACACAATACCGTAGAATACGGCCGAGTGCTATGTGAGAAAACATCGGCCCAGTGTTAATCTATGGGGCAGCTCCCATCAGCGTTTATTTTATCAGGCGTATTCAGCGTGCGTGTAAAATCACAGCAGTCTGCGATTGGCACCGAGATTCGGATGAGACTCGCCAATGCAAGTCTATGGGTGCGAGAAGAAAAAAAAAAAAAAATCACACAGCACTCGCACCATGCAAGTCCTGTCTGATTTCTGTGCACCAGTGTCCTTTGAAAAAACAGCAATTCATGTGCCGCATACAGTAAAATCACACTGACGGGTTACAATAGAAAAGATGGAATAGATATAGTTGTCAGTGACACACACATATATGTATATATATATATATATATAAAATAGATAGCTACATAGATAGATCGATAGATAGATAGATAGAAAAAAGTCAGGCAGCACTCCAGTTAAAGGAAAATTGTGGACTTTAATCCAGCGCCAAGTGGTGCAACGTTTTGACCTCACAGCATGGTCTTTGCCCGATTTGTTTCCATTTATATTTTTGCATTGGACAACCGCATTACTCAGGAACTATTGCACCTAAAATCTGCTCAAGTTTGTGCTGCTATCTGTTTTTTCTATTTAGATAGACAGATAGATAGATAGAAGAAAAGCCAGTAATTCAGCAGTCACGGTAGTGTGACATCACAGCAGGAGCCGCCGGGATACGATTGACAGGTTGGTCACACTCGTCAAACAGTGTTTGACAAGTGTGACCAACTTTTTACTATTGAGGCTGCCTATGCCGCATCAGTAGTAAAAAGATCTTATGTTAAAAATAATAAAAAAAATGTGTTTTTCTCACCTTCTGGCATCCCGTGCAGCGTTCCCAATCATCGCGATGGTCCCAGCAGGTCCCGTTCCCAGTGATGCATTGTGACAATGACCTTTGATGACATCGCGGTCTCGCGAGACCGCTACGGTGTCGTGAGACCGCGACATCAAAGGTCATTATCGCAATGTATTACATTACTGGGAATGGGACCTCCCGGGAGCATCGCGGAGGCCAGGTGATGCTGCGAGGGACATCGGAAGGTGAGAATATGACAACTTCTTTATTTTAATTCTATTTTTTACAGGGATATGGTACCCACAGCCCAGAGGACAGTCTCCTCTCCTCCAGACCGTGGGTACCATCCGCAAATGTTCTGCTTACTTTTCGCATGGAGGGCACAGCCACATGCGGAAAGTAAGCGGAACAATGCAATCCTATGTGGGCAGAATCGCCGAGATTCCGCAAAATTAATGAGCATGCTGCATATTTTTCCATGATGCGATTCCGCCGCGGAAAAATCCACAGCATTAGCACAGTATTGCGGAATCCCATAGGATTGAATGGGATGCTGTTTTTTGAGTTTTCGATGCAAAATCGCACGTTAAAAAACACTGCGAAACCGCAAAAAAACGCTACTTGTGAACACAGCCTTACTGTGCAGATTTATTAGGCAACTTAATAAAAACCAAATATATACCCATCTCACTTGTTTATTTTCACCAGGTAAACCAATATAGCACAAAATTTAGAAATAAACATTAACATTAAAAAAAAAAAGATTAGTGACCAATATAGCCACCTTTCTTTACGATGACACTCAAAAGCCTTACATCCATACATTCTGTCAGTTGCTTGATCTGTTTACGATCAACATTGCGTGCAGCAGCCACCACAGCCTTCCAGACAATGTTCCGAGAGGTGTACTGTTTTCCCTCCCTGTAGATCTCACATTTTATGAGGGACCACAGGTTCTCTATAGGGTTCAGATCAGGTGAGCAAGGGGGCCATGTCATTATTTTTTCTTCTTTTAGACCTTTACTGGCCAGCTGTGGAGTATTTGGATGCATGTGATGGAGCATTGTCCTGCATGAAAATCATGTTTTTCTTGAATGATACCGACTTCTTCCTGTACCACTGCTTGAAGAAGGTGTCTTCCAGTAACTGGCACTAGGTCTGGGAGTTGATCTTCACTCCATCTTCAACCTGAAAAGGTCCCACAAGTTAATCTTTGATGATACCAGCCCATACCAGTACCCCACCTCCACCTTGCTGGCGTCTGAGTCGGAGTGGAGCTCTCTGGTCTTTACTGATCCAGCCTCGGGCCCATCCATCTGGCCCATCAAGAGTCACTCTCATTTCATCAGTCCATAAAACCTTAAGTCTTAAGATACTTCATGGCCCAGTCTTGACATTTTATCTTATGTTTCTTGTAGAAAGGTTGTCATTTTTCAGCCTTCCTTAGCTTGGCCATGTCCCTGAGTATGGCACACCTATCGCTTTTTGATACTCCAGTAACATTGCAGCTCTGAAATATGGCAGAACTGGTGGCAAATGGCATCTTGGCAGCTTCACGCTTGATTTTCCTCAATTCATGGACAGATATTTTGCGCCTTTTTTTTGTCAACACGCTTCTTGCGACCCTGTTGGATATTTGCCATGAAACGCTTGATTGTTCGGTGATCACTCTTCAAAAGTTTGGCAATTTCAAGACTGCTGCATCCCTCTGCAAGACATCTCACAATTTTTGACTTTTCAGAGTCCGTCAAATCTTTCTTCTGACCCATTTTGCCAAAGGAAAAGAAGTTGCCTAATAATTAAGCACACCTTATATAGGGTGTTGATGTCATTAGACCGCACCCCTACTCATTACAGAGATGCAAATACAGCTGATTTACATAATTGGCAGTTGGCTTTCAAGCCTATACAGTTTGGAGAAGGACAACATGTATAAAAAGGATGATGTGATCAAAATACTCATTTGCCTAATAATTCTGCAGACAGAGATAGATAGAAGAAAAGCCGGCAATTCAGCAGTCACGGTAGTGTGAAATCACAGCAGGAGCCTCCGGGATAGAAGAGATGGATTACATACAGTAAATACACATAGAATAGGCAGATATATGGATGTATGTGACATATACAATTAGTACAGTGTGTGTGCAGCTAACTGTACTTGTTTTCAATTAAAAAAAGAATATTTTTCCAGCAAAAGTGGCGTGCACTCCCATGCAATTTTTGCAACCAGCAGAAGGAAAGCTGATGACTGAGGGCTGTTTTTTTTTATAGCCTGTCAGTGATCTGACATTACATAGTGATGTCCCATACAGGGACAATGTAAAAAAGTTAAAAAAAATTACAAAGTATAAAAATATTTTTTTAAAAATCCTTAAATAAAGAAAAAAGTTTCCAATAAAAACATTTATTTATGTAAATAATAAAAACTAAATAAAAGTACACATATTTGGTATCACCACGTCCGTAACAATCCGCTGTATAAAATGGTCCCACTAGATAACCCTTTCAGTGCACACCGTAAAAAAATAATAAGGAGGAATCTATCAGTTAAATATAACACATTAAATAGAGGTCACCATTGACAATTTAACCGAATGTAAACAATATAAATCACTCCAAATCAATAAAGTGCCATAATGCTATTAAAAGGGGGAGTTCTTACCCATATAAGTCCCAGTATACCATGCACACAGCAGCCCCAACGCGCGTTTTGCGTTGGCTTCCTCAGGGGGCTGTGCTCGTACTGTGTGTTTCACTATATATATATATGTATATACACTCACTGGCCACTTTATTAGGTACACCTGTCCAACTGTGTGTTAAGACTTAATTTCTAATCAGCCAATCACATGGCGGCAACTCAGTGCATTTAGGCATGTAGACATGGTCAAGACAATCTCCTGCAGTTCAAACCGAGCATCAGTATGGGGAAGAAAGGTGATTTGAGTGCCTTTGAACGTGGCATGATTGTTGGTGCCAGAAGGGCTGGTCTGAGTATTTCAGAAACTGCTGATCTACTGGGATTTTCACGCACAACCATCTCTAGGGTTTACAGAGAATGGTCCGAAAAAGAAAAAAAATCCAGTGAGCGGCAGTTCTGTGGCTGGAAATGCCTTGTTGATGCCAGAGGTCAGAGGAGAATGGGCAGACTGGTTCGAGCTGATAGAAAGGCAACAGTGACTCAAATTGCCACCCGTTACAACCAAGGTAGGCAGAAGAGCATCTCTGAACGCACAGTGCGTCGAACTTTGAGGCAGATGGGCTACAGCAGCAGAAGACCACACTGGGTACCACTCCTCTCAGCTAAGAACAGGAAACTGAGGCTACAATTTGCACAAGCTCATCGAAATTGGACAGTAGAAGATTGGAAAAACGTTGCCTGGTCTGATGAGTCTCGATTTCTGCTGCGACATTCGGATGGTAGGGTCAGAATTTGGCGTAAACAACATGAAAGCATGGATCCATCCTGCCTTGTATCAACGGTTCAGGCTGGTGGTGGTGTCATGGTGTGGGGAATTTTTTCTTGGCACTCTTTGGGCCACTTGGTACCAATTGAGCATCGTTGCAACGCCACAGCCTACCTGAGTATTGTTGCTGACCATGTCCATCCCTTTATGACCACAATGTACCCAACATCTGATGGCTACTTTCAGCAGGATAATGCGCCATGTCATAAAGCTCGAATCATCTCAGATTGGTTTCTTGAACATGACAATGAGTTCACTGTACTCAAATGGCCTCCTCAGTCACCAGATCTCAATCCAATAGAGCATCTTTGGGATGTGGTGGAACGGGAGATTCGCATCAGGGATGTGCAGCCGACAAATCTGCGCCAACTGTGTGATGCCATCATGTCAATATGGTCCAAAATCTCTGAGGAATGCTTCCAGCACCTTGTTGAATCTCTGCCACGAAGAATTGAGGCAGTTCTGAAGGCAAAAGGGGGTCCAACCCGTTACTAGCATGGTGTACCTAATAAAGTGGCCAGTGAGTGTATATATCCAACAATGTAGACCAGCTCACTCCTGTGAACCACCTGGAACCTCAGCTGACCTGGTTAACTCCGTTGTGCCCAGATCTGGATGTAGGAGTCCATCCATACAAATGTGAACAACGACAAAGCAAAGTCCAGCAAGAACGTGAGCAATCCAGGATGCTGTTAAAAATTTTTTTCTTTTTATTCATAAATCCATTAAAATGCAATGGTCCAAGCAGTTCAAAACAGCAATAACACAGGAAAGTAGTGCAGATAGGACTACGCGTTTCAGCGGTAAAACACGCCTTCTTCAAGGTCCAGAATCTAATCTGCTTTCCAAACATGGAACCTTATATACATCCCACTCCCATCAGGGTAATTATAACCATATGTGAGAGACTTAAAAACATGTGCTATAAAAGCAGATCAAACATATAAACTATCCACATATTGATCAGTATACAACATGCATAAAGATTATAAGGAAAGAATTCAACATATTGGAGAAAAATACATTAGGAATGTCCAATAACCTGACCATAAGATTTAAGGCCCTGTGCACACGGTGCAGACTCCGTGCAGTTCCGCAGCAGATTTGGCCCTGCAAAACCGCAGCAGAAAAGCAACAGAACTGCACGTGATGTACAGTACCATTTAAGGCTATGTAAAACAAAAAAGGCTGTGCACATGCTGCAGATTTTTCTGCGCAGATCTGGTGCAGAATAAAAGAAGCAGCATATCGCTTCTCCTGTGCGGCTCTGCTGCAGCTCTCCACCTGCTCCATTATAGAAATCTGCAGGCGGAAACTGCAGGGGAAATCCGCACAAAAACTGCACCAAATCTGCGATAAATCTGCACTAAAACTGCAGGCAAAACGCAGATCATCTTACCTAAAGATTTAGCAAAATCTACGCGGAAAATTCCACAGCAGAATCGGCACCGTGTGCACATAGCCCCAGTGGTACAAAAACATAGAACAATAATATTAACCAGCATTATATCATACAAATATATCAATAGTGCATAATGATATCCAGGCGGTTATTAAAGCCCTGTGGCATGCGAGTCCCCAACTCAAATATCCACCTACTTTCTCTTGCAAGCACTTTTTTATGAAAATCTCCCCCTCTCAATGGTTTTTTTACATGCTCTATGCCCGACTTTAGCTACATTATTATCACCCAGCATGTTCAAAGATCCGGATAAAATTTCCCCTAGCAATTGGTTAAAAACAACAGGATTTTTTAAATGCGGTGCCAATATCTGTAAGTGCTGCGGTTTTGCTAATAAATCCAAAATATTTACATCTATCTCCAATAAAAACAGTTTAATGTTTGTTCTTTTATAAACTGTAATACGGAGAATGTAGTGTATCTAATTAATTGCAATATATGCCGTATGCAATATGTAGGTTGCACGATGAACCCCCTTAAAACTAGAATCCGCAAACACCTATCAGACGCTAGTAATTTGCCTATGGTTGGTGCATCAGTAGTATCCCGACATTTTTCAAAAAAACATAATGGGGATTTACGCGGTTTCTCCTTTATGGGCATAGAGCATGTAAAAAAAACATTGAGAGGGGGAGATTTTCATAAAAAAGTGCTTGCAAGAGAAAGTAGGTGGATATTTGAGTTGGGGACTCGCATGCCACAGGGCTTTAATAACCGCCTGGATATCATTATGCACTATTGATATATTTGTATGATATAATGCTGGTTAATATTATTGTTCTATGTTTTTGTACCACTGGGGCTATGTGCACACGGTGCCGATTCTGCTGTGGAATTTTCCGCGTAGATTTTGCTAAATCTTTAGGTAAGATGATCTGCGTTTTGCCTGCAGTTTTAGTGCAGATTTGTCGCAGATTTAGTGCAGTTTTTGTGCGGATTTCCCCTGCAGTTTCCGCCTGCAGATTTCTATAATGGAGCAGGTGGAGAGCTGCAGCAGAGCCGCACAGGAGAAGCGATATGCTGTTTCTTTTATTCTGCACCAGATCTGCGCAGAAAAATCTGCAGCATGTGCACAGCCTTTTTTGTTTTACAAAGCCTTAAATGGTACTGTACATCACGTGCTGTTCTGTTGCTTTTCTGCTGCGGTTCTGCAGGGCCAAATCTGCTGCGGAACTGCACGGAGTCTGCACCGTGTGCACAGGGCCTTAAATCTTATGGTCAGGTTATCGGACATTCCTAATGTACTTTTCTCCAATATGTTGAATTCTTTCCTTATAATCTTTATGCATGTTGTATACTGATCAATATGTGGATAGTTTATATGTTTGATCTGCTTTTATAGCTCATGTTTTTAAGTCTCTCACATATGTTTATAATTACCCTGATGGGAGTGGAATGTATATAAGGTTCCATGTTTGGAAAGCAGATTAGATTCTGGACCGTGAAGAAGGCGGGTTCTACCGCTGAAACGCGTAGTCCTATCTGCACGACTTTCCTGCGTTATTGCTGTTTTGAACTGCTTGGACCATTGCATTTTAATGGATTTATGAATAAAAAGAAAAAAAATTTTAACAGCATCCTGGATTGCTCACGTTCTTGCTGGACTTTGCTTTGTCATTGTTCATATATGTGTGTGTGTGTGTGTATATATATATATATATATATATATATATATATATATATATATATATATATATATATATATATATATATATATATATACACACAAACAGCTGTTCCAGTAACGTGGGAGCCCCCTATATTTCTGTTTATAGACGATGGATCTGAGTGGGGATATGATTTTTTTGTGGATTGAGTGGAAACTTTTATTGGGAACATTTTACATATCCTTTGGGATCACATTTACCTAGCGCTCTACGCTGAGAACTTACTTTGAGGTTTCCATCTAAATCTACGAGTGACGTGATTCAGATGAAACCCCCTATTAATCTATTCACTATATTGAGGCATCAGAGTTACTCTGGACTCTGTCTGGCCTCTGTTCAGCAGTGTCCTTTTCAGAAGTGCACAAAACTTTGCAATCCTAAAAAGACGGACACCCCCGGATCACTGGTCCTATGGTGTCCACAGTGACTACATCTGCCTCATTATAGGGAATTTTCCACTGGGTGTTCGGTCTGAATCATGTATTTCAGAGATTTACATTGAAACCCCAGTGTAAGCACTTAGCACAGAGTGCAGGATAAATGGGCACCGAGCCTTACTGTTATCTTTGGGAGGCAGAATGAAAAAATCAACAGTAGGTGAAGAATTGGTTTTAGGCTGGTTTCACATTTGCGTTTTTTTGCGCATGAAAAAAACGCATACGTGCGCATGCACTTTTTTTGCCCTGTATTTAACATGGGCGCGCACGTATGCGTTTTGCGTGCGCTGCGTTTTTTTGTGGTGTGCGATTTTATTTTCCAGACGCTACATGTTGCATTTTTTTGTCCGCCCAACCACTTCAAAAAAGCACATCCGCACGTATGCGCACGTTTTGCGCTAAAAAAGGCCATTATGGCCTATGGATGCGCATACGTGCGCACTGGCATGCGCATGTATGCTTTTTTTAGCGCTGCGTTTTTTTTGTGGTGTCCACTTTTTAGACAAGTTATAAAATTCTAAAGTCCAAAAAAAAGTCTATATAAAGGAGGTGTCTGCCAACACTGTACCACAACTACAGTGACAGATTGGAGAGCAGACATTCACCAACAAACCCATCTTCTATCAGCGTCAAGAATGTGAGTATTATTACATCGTATGCCTGTCCTTTTCAATTGTGTATGTACTAATGATTTTTATTATTTTTACATGCAGCATGTCTTCGGAATCAGAATATTCCCCATTGCGGCAGGAATTGGCGCAAGCAGACCGTGAGGTGATTATTTTCGTGCATCTGGTAAGTATATCTGCTGCTACTCCAAATCTCTTACGTTTGTTTTTATTTTTTTTAAGACATCATCATCATCTTCTGCGGACGGGACTACTGAGGGCGAAGAGCAGGAGCAGCGAAGCCAAGTCTCGGTGGTGATACGGAATGTATGTATGAAATGATTTCTAATGTTCTTCATTTTTTATCTTCTATTTTTCATCTTTTCTGTATTTTTTTTTTAAACTTTTTATTCAATTTAAATTTGATTATTCTAATGAATGTGTTTTGTCTAGGTTCCACAACGGGATGAAGACGTCTACCTGGATAATGAGCAGCTCATCAGCCTGGTCCAGGAGCGTGCCCCGTTGTGGGACAGCCATGACCGGCTGTACAAGGACAATGTGGTGACACGGCGGCTATGGAATGAGGTGGCCGCAGCGTTCATGGATGGCTGGGACAGCGCCACAGCATCCTTCAAAAAGGCGTTTAGTAAGTATTTCCCTGCTCTGTATTGTGCCGCAGTGACTGTTGTCCTTGATGGCACTGTTGGGTTTCCTGCTAGATCTATTCTAGCAGGAAACCCAACGGTGTCATCAGGCTCTACAGTGACTGCTTTGAGTATTGTATTGCTGTATTGTGCCGCAGTGACTGTTGTCCTTGATGGCACTGTTGGGTTTCCTGCTAGATATATTCTAGCAGGAAACCCAACAGTGTCATCGGGCTCTACAGTGACTGCTTTGAGTATTGTATTGCTGTATTGTGCCGCAGTGACTGTTGTCCTTGATGGCACTGTCGGGTTTCGTGTTAGATATATTCTAGCAGGAAACCCAACAGTGTCATCAGGCTCTACAGTGACTGCTTTGAGTATTGTATTGCTGTATTGTGCCACAGTGACTGTTGTCCTTGATGGCACTGTTGGGTTTCGTGCTAGATATATTCTAGCAGGAAACCCAACAGTGTCATCGGGCTCTACAGTGACTGCTTTGAGTATTGTATTGCTGTATTGTGCCGCAGTGACTGTTGTCCTTGATGGCACTGTTGGGTTTCGTGCTAGATATATTCTAGCAGGAAACCCAACAGTGTCATCGGGCTCTACAGTGACTGCTTTGAGCATTGTATTGCTGTATTGTGCCGCAGTGACTGTTGTCCTTGATGGCACTGTTTATTTTTTTCCAACAGTGGACAAAGTCCGAACACGTTGGCGTTCGATCAAGGACCGCTTCAACAGTGATGTTCGTGCTGAGGGCCAGGTTCGCAGTGGATCTGCGTCAAGGACCAGAACTAGATACCGTCACTATCACGCGTTGCAGTTCCTAAGACCGGTCCTTGCCACGAGATCGTAAGTATTCAAAATTTTGGGTTTTTATTTTTATTAATCTGTGTTTTTCTAATCCACAGCTGATGCTTCTTGTAAAGGCATGGTAGTAATGATTTTTCTTTCTTCCACAGCACCTGGAGCAGCACCCTGCAACCTGGCCCTGGAGCGGTCCTTCCTTGGACGTCCTCTGACCCGTCCCAGCTATCCGACAGCCAGGAAGCACCTTGCAGGTCAGCCACACACACAGCTGGTGACCAGGAAGCTGGGCCATCAGGTGTTCCCCTGTCCCAGGTCTCTGCCACTGGTTATGCGGGCACTACCCGCCAGTGGCAGAGGGCCTTGGACAGGAATGTCTTGCCCGAGTTTATGCACTTGAGCGAGGCCTTTAATGCCAGCCTCAAGTCGCTGTCTGACAGAGTTGAAAGCAGTTTTGCACTAATGTAACGTGGTTTTAACCACTTTGAACACCGCTTCAATTCTGTCGAACAGCGCCTTGACCGTCAGGAGGCCTACCTCAACAGACCAGCGCACCATTTTTTTAGTAAGATTGACAAGGGCATGGCGGAACACCTTAGTCCTGAGCAACAGCTGAATGTGCTGCAGGCCTGCAACAATGCTTTCTTGCAGGCTATGCAGCATAATCGGTACGGGCAGCAGTCAGTGGTGTCATTTCCACCTGTGCCACCATTGACTCGCTTCACCTCACTACTGACTTGTGCTGCATACTACTGCACTGACACCTCTATTCAAAGCCAGGACACCCACCGTTACACCACAACAAGTCTCAGTGCAGCTGGTCACTTCACCAACACCACCATGGCAAGTGCTGCTCCTGTCTGGAGCACCACCGCCACCCCCATGCATGCGTGGAGCTCAGCCACCACTAGGCAAACATGGAACAGCCTTGCTGCTACAACAACATGTAGTAGCCCTGCCACCACCACTCCGCAAACCTGGACCATCACTGCCACCACCAGTCCTCCTGCAAGGACGAGCACTGCCAACCAAGAGCATCAGGAGCATCAGCAGCATCAGCAGCAGCCACAGCAGCAGCAGCCACAGCAGCAGCAGCAGCAACCTCAGCAGCAGCCACAGCAGCAACAGCCACAGCAGCAGATGGGGGACCTCCATTCAATATTTGCCCCAAGTTCTAGGCAAAATCAATCAAGGCGGGCATTAGGGCAAAGTAGGTCCAGGCAGACAAGCCTACGGCGACATGCACTTCGAATAAATGTTCCTGAACCCATTTCCTCTCCTCCAAGTGTTCCTAGTTTAATTCCCTTAACTGGACTACCTTCCCCCACAAGTTTTGTTGCCCCTTCCCCTCAAACACCGTCTTCAATTGCAAGTGTTGCATCTTCCCTGCACACCCCCAAATTGCAACCATCTGCCCCCAAACGCCGAAAAAAATATTTTTTATATTTTTGTGGTTAAAAATAAATTTACATTTGTGGTTCACCATTACAAAGTTTATTAATGTTTTTGGCGCCGCTCACACACACTGATGGGTAAATACACGTATATGTTAAAAACCAAGGCATAGTCATATGACTGTACTAGGCCTTTGTATTTAACATATGTTCAATACAAAGGCCTAGTCTAGTCATATGACTATACTAGGCCTTTGTACTGAAAAAAAATAGTCTGGGTGAAATGGTGGATGAGGATGAGGAAAAAGCCAATATGCTAAATGACTTTTTTTCAACAGTATTTACACAAGAAAATCTCATGACGGATAACATGATCAGGGATAAAAATTCTCCATTAATTGTCACCTGCTTAACCCAGCAGGAAGTACGGCGGCGTCTACAAATCACTAAAATTGACAAATCTCCGGGCCCGGATGGGATACACCCCCGAGTACTGCAGGAATTAAGCACAGTCATAGATAGACCACTATTTTTAATCTTTAAAGATTCCATAATAACAGGGTCTGTACCACAGGACTGGCGTATAGCAAATGTGGTGCCAATATTCAAAAAGGGGACAAAAACTGAACTTGGAAATTATAGGCCAGTAAGTTTAACCTCAACTGTGGGTAAAATCCTGGAGGGTTTTCTAAGAGATACTATACTGGAGTATCTGGAGAAGAATAACCTTATGACCCAATATCAACATGGGTTTACAAGAGACCGTTCCTGTCAGACTAATCTGATAAGCTTTTATGAAGAGGTAAGTTCCGGACTGGACCAAGGGAATGCAGTGGACGTGGTGTACATGGACTTTTCAAAAGCTTTTGATACGGTGCCACACAAAAGGTTGATACATAAAATGAGAACAATGGGGATAGGGGAAAATATGTGTAGGTGGGTTAAGAGCTGGCTCAGGGATAGGAAACAAAGGGTGGTTATTAATGGAGCACACTCGGACTGGGTCACGGTTAGCAGTGGGGTACCACAGGGGTCAGTTTTGGGCCCGCTTCTTTTTAACATATTTATTAATGACCTTGTAGGGGGCATAGAGAGTAGAATTTCAATATTTGCAGATGACACTAAACTCTGCAGGGTAATTAATACAGAGGAGGACAATTTTATATTACAGGAGGATTTATGTAAACTAGAAGCTTGGGCTGATAAATGGCAAATGAGCTTTAATGGGGATAAATGTAAGGTCATGCACTTGGGTAGAACGAACAAGTTGTATAATTATGTGCTTAATTGTAAAACACTGGGCAAAACAGTTACTGAAAAAGACCTGGGTGTATGGGTGGACGACAAACTCACATTTAGTGGCCAGAGTCAAGCAGCTGCTGCAAAGGCAAATAAAATAATGGGATGCATTAAAAGAGGCATAGATGCTCATGAGGAGAACATCATTTTACCTCTATATAAGTCACTAGTGCGACCGCACTTAGAATACTGTGTACAGTTCTGGTCTCCGGTGTATAAGAAAGACATAGCTGAACTGGAGCGGGTGCAGAGAAGAGCGACCAAGGTTATTAGGGAACTAGGGGGTCTGCAATACCAAGACAGGTTATTACACTTGGGGTTATTTAGTTTGGAGAATCGAAGGCTTAGGGGTGATCTTATTACAATGTATAAATATATGTGGGGACAATACAAAGACTTTTCTAATGATCTTTTTACTCTTAGACCTGTGACGGGGACAAGGGGGTATCCTCTACGTCTGGAGGAAAGAAGGTTTAAGCATACTCACAGACGCGGATTCTTTACTGTAAGAGCAGTGAGACTATGGAACTCTCTGCCATATGATGTTGTAATGAGTGATTCACTACTAAAATTTAAGAAGGGACTGGATGCCTTTCTTGAAAAGTATAATATTACAGGGTATATATACTAGTCTCCTTAATATTGCGTTGATTCAGGGAGCTAGTCTGATTGCCGTATGTGGATTCGGGAAGGAATTTTTTTCCCCAATGTGAAGCTTACTGTTGCCACATGGGGTTTTTTTGCCTTCCTCTGGATCAACATGTTAGGGCAAGTTAGGATAGGATATGGGTTGAACTAGATGGACTTAAAGTCTCCCTTCAACCTTAATAACTATGTTACTATGTTACTATATGTTCAATACAAAGGCCTAGTATAGTCATATGACTGGACTACGCCTTTGTATTTAACATATGTTCAATACATAGGCCTAGTCTAGTCATATGACTAGACTAGGCCTATGTATTGAACATATGTTAAATACAAAGGCGTAGTCTAGTCATATGACTAGACTAGGCCTATGTATTGAACATATGTTAAATACAAAGGCCTAGTCTAGTCATATGACTATACTAGGCCTATGTATTGAACATATGTTAAATACAAAGGCCTAGTATAATCATATCAAGGCCAAGTATAATAACTCAAGTTTTACCGACTAGGATCTGGTTTCATGAAAAACAAACTGGTGAAACTTGTGGTGAAACTTGTATAAAAAAATAAGTTTCTTTCTAAAAAAATAATTTTCTTTCTAAACACTACCACAAATTTAGTTAATGTTAAATAAAAGTTGGAATTGAGCG
This sequence comes from Dendrobates tinctorius, assembly GCF_039654945.1. NCBI lineage: Eukaryota > Metazoa > Chordata > Amphibia > Anura > Dendrobatidae > Dendrobates > Dendrobates tinctorius. Next base: position 4,688,700 of record NW_027361858.1, on the reverse strand, counting down.
GATTACATTCATCCACTCAATGCTGACTTTTATTCCCCATTGACTTGCATTGGGGTTGGGTTTTGAACGAATCACATACTTTTTTTTTACACTAGTTGGACAATTTTCTTTTGAAAAAATTTGGTTTCCTGAAACCCGATCCTACCAATGTCACTCAAAAGTCATAATTATAACTATTTATCAATCATGGCCTGGTTAATACACATCATATTTAACATGCAGCTTTGCTTACGTTCCAATATATTTCACGCAGAGTAGCAATGCTGCATTTTAACTCATATGTTATTTACCTGCCCAGGTGTGAGAACATCAAAAAATTCACCGGTATACATGGGAAGTTTTTTATTTAATTGGTGTGTAAAAAATATAGTGCACTCAGTAATGGCATCAAATAAGGTTTTTTATTACCATAAACAAACGAAAACATTCTTACAACATTTCATCTTGCCAGTGCACCCGTCCTACATCAGAAATAAAGTAGGCCGCAAATTGGTCCCTCATTTGGCCAACTTCAACGGATGACCTGAGAGGGTGCTGAGTGAATTCAGGCAATGGGTTAGGAGCATCATCGTCCAGCTCAAAGGTCGGGTGCTCTTTAGCCATCACAAAATTATGTAGAACCACACAGGCCTTCACCACCTCATCGACTGTTTCAAGTTTAAGATTAATGACCGTGCCGAGAATTCGCCATCTAGAGACAAGAATCCCAAAAGCACACTCGACAGTTCTTCTGGCCCTGGTCAGCCTGTAATTAAATATTTTTTTGGTGTGGTCCAAGTCCCGGCTGGAGTAGGGTTTCAGTAAGTTTGCGCACATTTGAAAAGCCTCATCCCCAACCATTACAAAGGGCAGTGGCGGAGCTTCGGTGTGAGGAAGAGGCCGTGGCATAGGGAAATTAAATTGGTTGCCATACAACCTCCGCCCATGTCTGAGTTTTTAAAAGCCTGTGAGTCATTACCACGGCCAAATGCTCCAATGTCCACTGCTACAAACATGCATCCGCAATGGCCATGAGTACTATTGAAAAGTACTTTTTGTAATTATAGTACGCAGATCCTGTTCTTTTGGGTTTGATGATCCGTATGTGTTTACCATCAACAGCTCCCAAACAGTTGGGGAAATTGCATACTGTCCAGAATTTGTCAGCAATTTCCATCCACTTTTCAGCGGTGGGCAGGGGCATAAATTCTGGACAAAGAACATTCCAGAGAGCCCGGCAGGTGTCCGCAACAATTCCAGACAAGGTAGAGATTCCAATACGGTACTGGAAGTGTAGTGAAGATAGGGTTTCTCCAGTCGCCAGGAATCTGTGAACAGACAAAGAAGTAAAATTAATATTTATGTATATTATTTTAAAAAACTATAAAATAAAATATTAGTACATTCACGAAAACTAATTACCCAAGGTTTTGAAAACTAAATTTAAAAAAACCATCAGACCGCACCCCTTGGTTTTTAAATATTATGTACCGTAATGTCACCAGTAGCCGTTCCTCAGGAGGAATCGCACGACGGAGCTGTGTGTCCTGTCTCCGGATGGATTGTTGGACACGAGCAAGCAAATCCCTGAAGCTTTCTTGGGACATCCGGATATAATCTGTAAATTTCTCCGGGTTTGCCTGGAGCTCGCTGTAGAGGGTGTGGTATGCCCCACGGCTCTCCCGGAGTTCAACAATCGGATGTATCCACATACACCGCGCTGCCGTCTTCGCTGCCTCTCTCTCTTCCTTTGTTCATGGCAAGCTACTGCATACGCCTGAGCCTTCACGATGTCCAAATCCAAGTTGAAGTGAAAACTCTTCCAGCGCAGATCCATGTTGACACGAGAAGAATCAAGCAAATCTGAAGAATACTGTAGACAGGGTCTATATATTAACATACCACACCGACATTGACGTCCCATTGGTCTTGTGTGTTGTTGAATGTTTTTTTTTTTCTCTTTTGGGGGTTGTCCAAAAATCTGTAAAAAAACGCAAACGCACTAAAAACGCATACAAACGCATAAAAACGCTGCGTTTTTTTCCTGCATGAGCATAAAAATGCTTGAAAAAAGCACAGCGTTTGTATGCATTTGTATGCGTTTTTTCTATGCGTTTTTTTGCGCTAAAAACGCGCTGCAAAAAAAAGCAAGTGTGAAATTATCCTTATTTACTTTTTACGCCGCTCCTCGTGCGGTATAAGTGATTTGTCGACTCTATTCTTCAGGTCGATGCGACTATAGCGATGCCAGATTTATATGGGGTTTTTATGTTTGGCTGCTGTCACACACTAAAAGACACTTTTTATTGCAAAAAATATTTTTTGCATCACTATATTTTGAGAGCCATAATTTTTTTGTATTTCAACTGACAGAGTCGTTTGAGGGCTGGTTTTTTGCAGGACAAGCTGATGTTTTTATTGGTACCATTTTCGGGCACATGACATTTTTTGATCGCTTTATATTCTGATTTTTGGGAGACAGAATGAACAAAAGCCAGCAATTCAGGAATTGCATTTTGTTTTTGTATTTTTTAAACCATTCCACATGTAGTATAATTGGTAAGACAGCTTTAATCTTCAGGTCAGTGCGATTACAGCGATACCACATTTATGTTTTTTTATGCTTTGGCGCTTTTACACAATAAAAACTAATTTATAGGAAAAATAATTATTTTTGCATCACTTTATTCTGAAAGCTATAACTTTTATATTTTTCTGCAGATGGAGCTGTGTGGCGGCTTGTCTTTTGTCATGATGATGTTTTCAGCAGTACCATTTTTTTTTTTTACATCTGTCCTTTTAATCGCTTTTTATTGCACTTTATGTTTGGCTTATGATGACAAAGCATTGTTTTTTGCCTTGTTTTTTATTTTTTTTTTACGGTGTGCAGTGAAGGGGTTATCTAGTGGGACAGTTTTATAGAGCGGATTGTTACTGATGTGGCAATATCACATATGTGTACATTTATTTTTTTTTATTATTTACATACATAAATGTATTTAATGGAAACTTTTTTCTTTATTTAGGGATTTTTAAAAAAATATTTTTACATTTTGTAATTTTTTTTTTTACTTTTTTATATTGTCCCAGTATGGGACATCACTATGTAGTGTCAGATCACTGACAGGCTATAAAAAACAGCCCTCAGTCATCAGCTTTCCTTCTGCTGGTTACAAAAATTGCACCGGAGCTCACGCCACTTTTGTTCGAAAAATAATCTTTTATTAATTAAATACTTGTACAGTAAGCTGCACAGACACTGTACTAACTGTATATGTCACATACAACCATACATCTGCCTATTCTGTGTGTATTTACTGTATGTAATCCATCTCTTCTATCCTGGCGGCTCCTGCTGTGATGTCACACTACCATGACTGCTGAATTACCGGCTTTTCTATCTATCTATCTATCTATCTATCTATCTATCTATCTATCTATCTATCTATCTATCTATCTAGTATCTATCTCATATCTACAGTATCTAGCTCATATCTATCTATGTATCTATCTCACTATCCCATATCTATCTATCTATCTATCTATCTATCATTCATATATATATATATATATACACTCACTGGCCACTTTATTAGGTACACCTGTCCAACTGTGTGTTAAGACTTAATTTCTAATCAGCCAATCACATGGCGGCAACTCAGTGCATTTAGGCATGTAGACATGGTCAAGACAATCTCCTGCAGTTCAAACCGAGCATCAGTATGGGGAAGAAAGGTGATTTGAGTGCCTTTGAACGTGGCATGATTGTTGGTGCCAGAAGGGCTGGTCTGAGAATTTCAGAAACTGCTGATCTACTGGGATTTTCACGCACAACCATCTCTAGGGTTTACAGAGAATGGTCCGAAAAAGAAAAAAAATCCAGTGAGCGGCAGTTCTGTGGCCGGAAATGCCATGTTGATGCCAGAGGTCAGAGGAGAATGGGCAGACTGGTTCGAGCTGATAGAAAGGCAACAGTGACTCAAATTGCCACCCGTTACAACCAAGGTAGGCAGAAGAGCATCTCTGAACGCACAGTGCGTCGAACTTTGAGGCAGATGGGCTACAGCAGCAGAAGACCACACTGGGTACCACTCCTCTCAGCTAAGAACAGGAAACTGAGGCTACAATTTGCACAAGCTCATCGAAATTGGACAGTAGAAGATTGGAAAAACGTTGCCTGGTCTGATGAGTCTCGATTTCTGCTGCGACATTCGGATGGTAGGGTCAGAATTTGGCGTAAACAACATGAAAGCATGGATCCATCCTGCCTTGTATCAACGGTTCAGGCTGGTGGTGGTGGTGTCATGGTGTGGGGAATTTTTTCTGGGCACTCTTTGGGCCCCTTGGTACCAATTGAGCATCGTTGCAACGCCACAGCCTACCTGAGTATTGTTGCTGACCATGTCCATCCCTTTATGACCACAATGTACCCAACATCTGATGGCTACTTTCAGCAGGATAATGCGCCATGTCATAAAGCTCGAATCATCTCAGATTGGTTTCTTGAACATGACAATGAGTTTACTGTACTCAAATGGCCTCCTCAGTCACCAGATCTCAATCCAATAGAGCATCTTTGGGATGTGGTGGAACGGGAGATTCGCATCAGGGATGTGCAGCCGACAAATCTGCGCCAACTGTGTGATGCCATCATGTCAATATGGTCCAAAATCTCTGAGGAATGCTTCCAGCACCTTGTTGAATCTCTGCCACGAAGAATTGAGGCAGTTCTGAAGGCAAAAGGGGGTCCAACCCCTTACTAGCATGGTGTACCTAATAAAGTGGCCAGTGAGTGTATATATATATATATGTGTGTGTCACTGACAATTTTAAATATCTATTCCATCTTTTCTGTTGTAACCCGTCAGTGTGATTTTACTGTATGCGGCACATGAATTGCTGTTTTTCAAAGGACACTGGTGCATAGAAATCAGACAGGACTTGCACGGTGCGAGTGCTGTGTGATTTTTTTCTCGCACCCATAGACTTGCATTGGCGAGTCTCATCCGAATCTCGGTGCCAATCGCAGACTGCTGTGATTTTACACGCATGCTGGATACGCCTGGTAAAATAAACGCTGATGGGAGCTGCCCCATAGATTAACACTGGGCCGATGTTTTCTCGCATAGCACTCGGCCGTATTCTACGGTATTGTGTGACGCTGGCCTTACAGAGAGAAACGATGCTCCGCGGATCTATGAGATGGCAATGAACTACAGTGTCCATTTTAGGACATGATCACATATCAAAGTCAAACATCAGAAATACTCTGTCTGATACCTGATACATGACTTTAAAATCGACACTGTACATACAGTAGATAATCAATCTTAATGCATTATTAAACTATTTTGCTATGCATGAATGTGACACAAATGTATGCCGTATAATTCTTAAATATGGTTCTCTTTATGGACATTTTTTTTTCTGTTAGGTGCTTTTTGCACCCACTAATGTTACTATTTAACAATTCAATCTACTAATATAGTCCAAATTGAGACTACACAATATACAGCTACTAGATCCTTGGGGGCTTTGCTTATTGGAAGTGGAGCGCCCCCGCAGGGCCTTAGGTTACTCGGTACAGGGCCGGTCAGGCTGTTAGAAGGGGATGTCACGGTGGCAGTGACCCGGTCCGTGGCCCTGGGCATCCAGTAATTAAATAGAGGAAAGTTGTGTGATGTTTAATTGTGATGCCACCCGTGGTGTTCGGCAATGAGTGGCCGACGCTGTGGTTCTGGTCCACTGGGGCTGATGGTGACGCAGGAAAGATGATTCAGCTCCCCACGGGTAGAGCGGGGGCCCCAGGGCAAATATATTTGATTGATTGTTCAGATGGTGGTGAACGTTGGGGTGCAGAGAAATAAGAGAAGGACACAGAGAGGTGCAGTTTTCCTTACCTTTTACTTGCAAGCCGTTGCAATCCGGGGTACCACATACAGGTGATGGAATGAGTCCGGCTTGCCGGGAGGCATTCAGGGATCCACCCTGCCAGGTGGGGATTGGGACCATCCTTCTGCACTCTGTTTTCGGGTCCCTGCTGCTTGTAACTAAGCTGCAACCCTCTCTTTCTTGATGGTTTCTTACCTGTATGGCTGACAGCGTGAGCCTATATCACGGGTACTATGCAAATAAAGTCCGTGGAACCTCATTTAAGAGTCTCAAACATGGGACTAGCCATATCTTCCTCCAGGGAAGGACCCAGCCAAGGAGTGGCTCCTTTTGGAAACCACCATTACCACCATATTAAGTGGCCTTTTAAGTCATAATCCAGCTCTTTACGAGTTTACAGATATGACAAGGGAAATACCAAGGCCAGGTATCCATCCACAGACAGCTGTTTCGGGGTGTTGCCCCTCATCAGTGTGGAGTAGGATTCTGGCTAGGTGGGAGCAATGCCTAGTAGACCAACATCACGAAACAATCACTGACCTCAGGGAGACCAGTCAAAGAAAACACTGCGGCAGTCGGCAGTGATTGTTTCGTGATATATCACGGGTACTGTCCTTTTCACTGTCAGCCCCGGGCTCTTGATCTGCTGCCGTGCCTTCAGGTGTTCAATGTCGCCGAGGAACTTGCAGTCTCCTGAACTCCAGATTCAGCTGTCAGGGCTTACAGCTCCTGCCTCAGCCAAAGACTCTGGCATCCCTTTTTTATATCAGCGCTTCACTCTGGGGTCAGCTATACGCAATTTTAGTTCCCACAGAGCCTCTTGTCTCCGCTCCTGTCCTTTTCCCTCCTCACAGATCAACTTCAACTGCCTAACTATCTTGTCATGAACTTCAGCTGCTCCCGTTTCCATGACAACTCCCTTGTTTACTCTTTCAGCTGACTACTTATTGACTCACTAACCCCACCTGCTGGCTAGAATTTATAAGGAAGCTCCCCTTTCTGACCTGCAGCAGGAATTGTCATGTAACCTGTGTTAACTGGCATGGGGACCCCCCTCCTGCCTCCAGGCATGACATCACCCCTTAGAGGGAGGCAATATCACTATGCAACCAGACTCTGGGGTGACACAGAAGCTTTATTTCATACTAGTTCCTCATATGAAGGCTTACTATGCTGCTTACATTGAGCATAACTAGTCCACATCCACACTGCTCAAATCTCTGTGTTGACATAGGCACCTAGCTTGTCTCGCTCCAGTCACAGATCAGCCCTACATTTGCCTCTTTCTGATGTCCCAGCACATTTGCACTGCTATGATTCAGTATACACTACCTCTTAAACCTGCATAGTGCGCAGCATTCCCTTCATTTGCCATTAGGAATCACTGGACCACCACCAGTACATATACAGCTCTGATTACTGTCTTATTCAAACCACGGGGAACACATTGACCTCACTTCCCTTGACAAAGCCGTGCTCTACATTACAATACGCATGGAGTCTGCACCCTGCCTCATCATGTCTTATTCATTCTGGATACTTACCATCTCTCCAGGGCTCTTCCCTCCAATAGGTGCCAGCAGGTATCCTCTCTCCCTTCCCTTCTGTGATCGAACCCTGTCTTTACTCCATATGCAACTTTGCAGGCTTTATTCTATACAGGGATCTCTGGATTATATAGGAATGGTGATGTCTGTTTTCCTGTGCAATTGTTGGCAATTTTGATCTTCTTATTAGATGCAGAGGCATATAGTGTAAGGATATTGTGCACACCATTGTCTCCCGGCACAATTATTGTGTCTGTCTCTACGCATGAATCCATATGGACATATTATCAAAAATTGTTTACAGAATCTTAGACTATGTTACATCACCTGTGATTCATCATATGAATAAATGTATCTCTTTGTCCTGGTTACTTTGCTGCCATACTTTAATATGCTCTGTATCTTTTCTCAGGTTATATACCTCAGATGGTGATGGCAGAGAATATTTCCTTTTAGGTGTTTTTTAAGGTTGTCCATGTTGTTTTGTAATAAATATTGATATGGTCTTCTATGATTTTGGGGTGCACATTATTAAGTAGTTCTTTTTTTCTCTTTTGGGACCAAGATTTTGCTCATTTACTGGTGTGTTTAGGTGTTGTTGTCTTGTTGAAACACCCATGTCAAGGACATATCCTTATCAGCATAAAGCAACATGACTTTTTCAAGTGTTTTAATATATGCAAACTTATCCATGATCCCTGGTATATGGTAACTAGGTCAGACACCATAGTAAGAGAAACATGCCCTTATCATGATGCTTGCACCACCATGCTTTACTGTCTTCAGAGTATACTGTGGCTTGAATGTAGAGTTTGGGAGTTGACTGATGAACTGTCTGCTGCCCTTGGACCCAAAAAAAACAATTTTACTTTCATCAGTCCACAAAATGTTTCTACATTTCTCTTTAGGCCTGTTGATGTGTTCTTTAGCAAATTGTATCCACCGCAGTACATGACTTTTTTTTTAACAGTGATACTTTGCAGGGACTTCTTGCTAAGAGATTAGCTTCACACAGAAGTCTTCTAACTATCACAGTACTCTCAGGTAACTTGATTCTGTCTTTGATCATCCTGTTGCTGATCACTGGCTGAGCTTTTGCCATTCTGGCTATTCTTCCATCCATTTGAAAGGTAGTCTTCCATTTTCTTCCACGTCTCCCTAGTTTGGCTTTCCATTTTAAAGCATTGTGGATCATTTCATCTGAGCAGTCTAACATTGTCGTCACTGCTTTATAAGTTTTACCCTCTCCAATCAAACTTTTAATCAAAGTACGCTGTTCTTCTGAACAATGTCTCGAATGACCCATATTTCTCAGGCTTTCAAGGAGAAATGGATGTATAACAATGTCCTAGCTTCACCCTAAAATAAGGGCCTCCTGATTCACACCTGTTTCTTCACAGAATGATTGACCTCATTAATTGAACTCCACGCTGCTATTATTTTGAACACACCCACTTTCAAATAATTATTCTAATACACAGACTCAAAAACATTCAGATCTTGAATTCTGGGTATTCACCAGCTGGTAAATTGTTTGACATGTGATAATATAATTTATACCAAAACTAGTGATTAATCTGGTTAGTCATATTGGACAGCTATTATTTTGAACACTACTGTATTCTCTACAGTCTTTAACTAGGGTTGGCCATCAAAAATTCCTAGTTACCAGACAGATGGTATTGTTTATACCAGGGTGATCTGCAAGCACAGAATCATGAGACTACTGAAGAATATGTAGGCAAAACTACGTAGGCACAAATAGTTTTTGGATAGGAGTAGTGTCAGGGGCATTCTCTTAGAATCTACAGATCTCTTCTACAAGGTTTAAAGAGACTAATGACACAACTATACAATCAGATAGAATAGGAACTGGTTCAGAGTCATCAGACTGAGAAGGAAAGAATCTCCGGGAGAATGCATCAGCATTAAGGTTCTTAGTACCAAGTGTGAACATCACTAAAATATCAAAACAAGAAAATAATAAAGCCCATCTAGCTTGCATAGGTTTGAGTCTCTTACCTCATTCCAAATAAGTCAGATTTTTGTGACCCGTGATAACAGTGACTTTATGTTTGGCACCTTGGAGGAAGTGGCACCATTCTTCAAAGGCCAACTTAATTGCCAACACCTCATGATTACCGAGGCATTGACCTCTGCAATATAAGGAAGCTCAAGATTGAGCTGAACCAATAAAGGTTCAGACAAAAAAAAAAAACATGTATTTAAATCAGAGAAGGCATAGATTGCCTCAGGGTTCCAATTAACCACATCTTCCCCTTCTTAGTCAAGTCAGTGAGTGGTTCAGCAATCTTAGAATTTTTTTTCATACATTTACGATAGTTTACGAACCCAAAAACACGTTGCAATGCTTTCAGATACTTGGGTTGAACCCCTATAAAACACATTTTTCGTTTAGCAAATAAAAAAATTATCTCTGAGATTTTGGAGTACAGTATGTACATGTCGGATACGTGAAATAATATTAGATGAATAAACTAAGATGTAACTCAAATTGACAACCATATCTAGACCACTTATATCTCTGACTACGTAATTAACAAAATTTGAAAAACATCTGGCACATTAATTAGCCCACAAGGCATCACAAGATTCTTATAGTGACCCTCTGGTATGATAAATGACGTCTTCCACTCATCCGATTCGCTGATATGAATCAGGTTATACACATCCCTGAGATCAAGTTTCGTAAAGCTATGGGCTCCCAGCAGCTGGTTGTAGAGATCAGAGATGAGTCGCAGAGGATACTGATTTTTTTACAGTAATTAAGTTAAGTTTGCAATAGTCGACATAAGGTCTGAGACCACTATCTTTTTTATCAGCAAAAAAGAATCCTGTGCCAACTGGTGATATGGACGGCTAGATGAATCCTTTTTGCAGATTGTCCGCTATACAATCTTTCATGGCCTGACATTCTTGACCATAAAGATTATATACTGTGTTTTACCTTTCAGGAGATGTGAGTTAGGTACCAGGTCTATGAGACAATCATAAACTCGATGAGGGAGTAGCTTTTCAGATTCAGACACAAAAAATACATCAGCAAAATTTCTGAATACTTGAGGTAAACCATTGGGTAAGGCTGTAGACAGATTCACAGAAAAGGACATACATGGGTGCTGGCTTCTGAATTGAATTGTGCACATGCTGCAGTACAGAAGCCAGCACCCATGGACTTACACTTCCTGTAATGGGCGTAACACACCAAATCCCAGGCAGGAACACCGCCTAGTTTTCCCCATAATTAGGTCTCCATCCAGTTCTGGTCCTTATGCACCCCTTCTGAGGAAGAACAGCTGAAACATACAGGGGTTGGACAAATAATGGAAACACATAACATTTTGGCATCATAATCTTGTTATAAACATGCAAACCGTAACATATGGTAATGTTTTGTAGTTCATTATTTGTATTATGTGATATGTGTATGTAAATTAACTGTTTTTAATGCAGAATTGTAAGAACATTGATGAAAACCTGATACCAATGACAGACCTGTCGGATTTTCAAATAGGCCAAATTGTTGGTGCTCGTATGGCAGGTGCTAGTGTAACAGAAAGTGCCCAAATGCTTGGCATGTGAAGAGGTACTGTCTCCAAAGTAATGACTGCGTTTGAAAGAGAAGGAAAAACATCCGCAGCAAAGCACAGGTCCAGCCGAAATTCGAAGTTGACTGAGAGAGACCGTCGGACTCTAAAGCGAATTGTAAGAGAGGATCTCAAGACCACAGCTCCGAAAATCACTGCTGAGCTCAATGAACACCTACTGAACCCAGTTTCCATGAAAACTGTTCGTCGGGAGCTGCACAAATCTGGATTCCACGGAAGAGCTGCAATTAGAAAGCCACTGCTCTCAATGACAAATGTTTCCAAGCATTTAGAGTGGTGTAGAAACCTCCAGAATTGGTCTCTCGAGCAGTGGAAACATGTGAAATATTCTCAGACGAATCATCGTTTACCCTATTTCCGACCTCCGGCTGAGTGTATGTTTGGAGACAGCCAAAAGTAGCATTCTATCCAGTCTGCCTTCTCCAAACCGTAAAACATGGCGGAGGTTCTGTGATGATCAGGGGTGGTATTTCGTGGAGATCCACCGGGCCAATGATATCCCTTCATGGAAGAATTAACAGCCGAGATTATTTAGGCATTTTGGGCGACCAAGTGCATCCTATTGTTCTGGCACTGTTCCCGGAGGGGAACGCCATCTTTCAGGATGATAATGCACCAATTCATACAGCTAGAATCATTAAAGCATGGCACGAGGAACATTGTAATGAAGTTGAGCATCTCATCTGGACCCCACAATCCTCAGACCTCAACATTATTGAGCATTTATGGTCAATTTTAGAGATTCAAGTTAGACGTCAATTTCCGCCGCCATCCTCGCTCAAAGAACAGGAGGTTGTTTTAACTGAAGAATGGGCTAAAATTCCTTTGGAAACAATTCACACCTTGTATGAATCCATACCTCAGAGAATTGAGGCTGTAATCACCGCAAAAGGTGGACCTACACTATATTAAACTAACTTTTGTTGATGTTTCCAGGTATTTCCATTATTTTGTCCAACCCCTGTATATTAACCCCTTAACGACCACCGATACGCCTTTTAACGGCGGTAATTAAGGGTACTTAAACCACAGCACAGTGAATTCATGGCCCTGTGGAGTAAGTAAATAGCGCCCCCGAGTGTTGGATTTTCTCTGGGGCCTCAGCTGCAGGGGGTAGCCGAGACCCCAGAGAACTTGAATCGGGTCGGTTTTACCGACCCTGCTTTTGCGATCGCCGTTATTAACCCTATAACGGCGATCACAAAAAGAGCCACAATATTGCATTTAATTTCTCTTTCCTCTGATGTGATCACACATCAGAGGAAAGAGAAAGAGGGTCCCCGATCCCCCCCCGGTACCTCTCCGTGGTCCAGGGTCCCCTCCCGGTGGTCCTGCATCCCGTCGACGTCCTCCGGTGGGCGCCGCCATCTTGGATCCGGGGAAAATGGTGGGCGCATGCGCAGTGCGCCCGCCGGGAATCTGCAGGCTCTGGCTGGCAGATTCCATTCATTCATTTTGATCACTGTGCTAATCTATCATAGTGATCAAAATAAAAAAATAGTGAATAACCCCCCCCCGTTTATCACCCCCTTTGTTAGGTAAACATAATGAAATAAAGAAAATATTTTTTTTCATTTTTCCATTAGGGCTAGGGTTAGGGCTAGGGTTAGGGTTAGGGCTAGGGCTAGGGCTAGGGTTAGGGCTAGGGTTAGGGCTAGGGCTATGGTTAGGGTTAGGGATAGGGTTAGATTTAGGGTTAGGGCGAATTAGGATTAGGGTTAGAATTAGGATTAGGGATTAGGGTTGGGATTAGGGTTAAGGTTGGGATTAGGGTTAGGGGTGTGTTGGGGTTAGGGTTGGAGCAATAATTGAGGGGTTTCCACTATTTACGAACTTTGGGGGTCTAAAAATTGGGGGCTAAAAAATCACTTTTGTGGAAATAAAAAAGACTTTTTATTTTCACAGCTCTGGGTTATAAACTTCTGTAATATATCAACAGGACCTTTACAACAATTATCTGATATGGATATAGATTAAAAACTGAACCTTTAATATAGTCTCAAATAAAGGACAAAAACATCCACACAAAAACACAGTACAAACAACCGTGTCACCTACTACGACTTGCGATGGAGTCCTGATATCACAAACTGCCTAACAATGGAGGTTGGCACCCTAAACATTATCGGGATTGGCACCCCCGTTCCATGACGGCTGTACCCTAAAACTCCTAGATGGCCCTGAGTATGTGCCACAATTAGTCACTCAATTAATCAGAAAAGGAGTGTACAGGGGTTTGCCAAAAAGGTAGTTGGGTAGGCAACAATAGAAAAAAGTGCAAAAAAGACAAGATATAATGTGACAAGTGCAAATAGAAGTACCTAACGTCATGTTCCCTGTACTGAAAACCTTCCTGTCTGCGGAGGTTGGTACCCTACTGGTCAGTGGAATGGCGCCCCAGCTCCACGATGACTTACCCTAAAATTGCCCTATAAAGGCTTCCAATGAAATAGCAGGGTAATAACAATGATAATTCTAAAAGGCAAACCTATACATATAATCCATATTAGACATCATATATACACAATTTGTTGATAACAAAAAGAAAGGTACTTATATTTGGATGATGGATAGGCAAAAACCTGGGGCATCCGATTGTGTCTGGGTCGGAATCTCTGATCCAGAATTGTGGCATCTATATTGATCGGCTAATCCGTCCTTTTGTTTTGGCCCTTCCTTCCTACATAAGGGACACCTCGGATCTTCTTCTGAAGTTGGAGGGTATCCATGTCGCAGAAAACTCCATTTTGGCCTCCATTGATGTTGAGGCCTTATATAGTAACATCTCACATGAACTTGGCATGAAGGCAGTTGAACATTTCCTTAAAACTAAGGCGATTCAATACAGGGCTCACAATCAATTTTTGTTGGATTTACTGTATTTCACCCTTTCCAAAAATGTTTTCCTTTTTGACAGGAAGTACTTCCATCAGTTCAGGGGCACCGCTATGGGCAGTCCCTGTGCCCCAACTTATGCAGGGTTGTTCCTGGGCTGGTGGGAGGAAACCATTGTCTTTTCAGGTGAACCACGATGGTGGCAAGAACATATAGGAACATGGCACAGATTCATTGATGACGTGTTTGTTATCTGGCACGGGACGGAGGATGATTTCATACAGTTTGTCAATGAATTAAATGATAACAATATTGGAATGAGATTCACGCATGAATTTAATAAGACTACTTTGCCATTCCTCGATGTCTTGATTGAGAAGGAGGATAATGGTTCTCTGAGGTCACAGATCTAGCGTAAACCGACAAGTACAAATAGTTTGCTTCGATGGGATAGTCATCATCCCGAACCACTTAAACGTGGCATTCCTAAAGGCCAGTTCTTAAGATTGAGGAGAAACTGTTCCGACGTGGATACCTTCCGGCTTCAGTCAGGTGACATGAAAAGAAGATTTTTGGATAAGGGTTATCCCAGAACTATTGTTGAACAATCTTATCAACATGCCCTTTCCAAGGATAGGAATTCTTTATTACAAAGTGGAAACCTTGTCCCCATAGGGATGTCTGATGTAACCAGGATCATAGGGACCTTTGATTGTCAAAATAAGAGAGTGAGAGGCATTCTTAATAAACACTGGGATATTTTTACATCTGACTCAGATCTCAGAGATATCGTTGGCCCACGCCCATCGATTACATTTAGGAAGGGGCGCTCTATTAGAGATAACCTGGTACAGAGTTTTTTTAGGAGATCTACGCCTATGGGGACATGGTTAGACCGCAAAACCTGTGGTTTTTTCAAATGTGGTGACTGTGAATTGTAAATTTATGAGATCATGCAAATTTTTTAGCAGTTCACATAATGGAAGGAACTTTTACCACAGGGACTTTTCCAATTGTAAGACCTCGGGTGTGATTTACATGGCCACCTGTAGTTGCCCGCATGATTATGTGGGGAAAACCCTGAGGGCATTTCGGCGCAGAGTGGGTGAACATGTTGGTGACATCAAACATAAACGAGACACCCCTCTGGCAAAACATATGCAAGAGATTCATGGGGGCAAAATGGAGGAGGTCCGATTTTGCATTATTGAGGTGGTAAAGACGAATCCCAGGGGGGTAATTTTGATAGAGTGCTGTTGCAAAGAGAGTGTGGCTGGATTCATCGGCTTGAGTCCTTGTCGCCGAATGGCCTTAATGAGAGCTTATCTTATGCTTGTTTCTTATAGGCGTCAGTGTTATTCTGTGGCCCACGTCATGTCATACTTGATATTTCCCATAGTCATGAGATGCACGAATTATTGTGCGACATTTTGTTTTTATTCAAATGATTTGCTATCGATCTATACCTTTGATATTAATAATGGTTAAACTACCCTTTTTTTCCCCCTATATATTTTATGTTAATTGGAGAGACACAGGAAATCGTATTGTATTATATCTGCCATAATATGATGTGAGTCAATAATATTGCTGATTTAAGATGATCTCAAATGATTTTGTGCGTATTCATCATTGCGACTTGAATTTGTTTAGTATCATCCTGTTATTCTTTGAGTGTGATTGGCACTTGAAGGAATTGCGCATTGGTAGATGGCGTAACTCACTTCTTTTGGCAATCTTAAAAGTGGCTTGACATATAATTGGACATTTACGTCATGTCCTTATTACTGGCAGAGTTATATCGATTCTATGTGATATCATGTTGGCGCGATTTTCTCTGTGCTGCCCAGACCCTATATACATATTCAAATAGTAATAGGTAGCGCAACCAATGTTAGTATTATATCTGTGCTGGGCATGTGTAAATGCAGCAGTATTTGGATGTGTTATCATGACAGTGCTGTATTTTTTGCAACACAGGGTACCTATTGTTCTGCCAGCCTTGTGTCACCAAGAGGGGAGGAGCAGGTGCCGCTATTGAGCGCTCCACCTACTGGGGGTTAATACGGGTGGTCTGGTTCAGGCCACTGCACAGGTGCAATATGGTGGTAGGCATACTTGATCTTTAGAATGTGGCAGGCATGCGCAGTAGCAACAATGATCAGGCGTTGCCATAACAGCGCAGAAGATTCATTATGCAGGGCACTTCCTGTCTTGCGCGGTCCTGCTCTCCATGCTTAGCGTCATCAGAGTGGGGACCTCAAGTGCAGCCTTTGGAATCTGCGCTCACCTATCGCCCATCTGTCTCAGGACTGGGGATGATGTCAGTCACTGCACTGGCGCGGTAAGGTGGAACGCACGCTGGACGCCACAATAATGGCGGCAGCATCTCTTTGTAGCCACCAACAGGGGCTTTGAATGACAGATGAAGGGGCCAATTATGTTGGATCTGTTCTTGTGTGGCGCATATGATGTCTGTGTTTAAACTATTGCCCTATACTTACTATGTCATCTGATCTCCGGCACCTCCATGATCTATAGGAAGTGGGTGTGCTTATTTGGCTACAGTGTCTATATATATATGGGGTGTTTGATCACTTCTCCACACAGTATCAAACCATCTGCCTTCTGATGATCCTGTTAGGAGAAACGCGTTCAGGTTTTTGCCTATCCATCATCCAAATATGAGTACCTTTCTTTTTGTTATCAACAAATTGTGTATATATGATGTCTAATATGGATTATATGTATAGGTTTGTGTTATGAGCTCATTTTCTGCTCCACCAGTGGAGAGTTCCCCTTCCGTTCTCCCTCTGATGGTGACAGGAGGTACTGAGGTTGGTTTAAGTGGTAGTGATCTGCCACCTGGTGAGGAAGATAACGATTGGATCTCTGGAGTATTCGACTGGATATAAGACAGCCGATGCCCTATCCTGGTGCTGGTAATTCAGTCTGCTTCGCAGGTCTAGGACTCAGCTCTGTTCCAGTCTTCTCAAGATAAGTTTGTTTTTTGCTAATGTTCACACTTGCTCTTGTTGGTCTTTTCAGTTTTTTGTGTGGTCAGCCAGCCCGGCTGGGCTGTGCTGAATTTCCACTCTTATTTGTTAAATTGCCTTTTTTTGTCCCTTATTAGATTGGTCTCTTTTTGCTCTGTCTCAGAATATTTCAGAGTGCTGATATAGTGGGAGAAGTCTAGTGACTTCAGGGTTAATTTTGCTATCAGTTGTGTTGGACATTTTGTAGGGTTTTTGGCAGACTGCAGACAGTGTCTTTCCTTTCCTGTCCTTTCTAGTTAGTTTGGCCCAATCGTTTGCTCAGCCTATTTTCCTGCCTTTGTTTGTGTTTTCATCTGCTTCACCGTCAATACATGTGGGGGGCTGTCTCTCCTTTGGGGTCTGCTCTGGGGCAGTTAGTTTTCCTCTTTTCCTGCTTTAGGCTTATTTAGTTCTCCGGTTGTGAAGAGGCATCTAGGACCACTGTAGGAACGCTCCACGACTGCTGCTAGTTGCGTGTTAGGATCAGGGGTCTGCAGTCTGCATAGTTACCAACCTCTTTGGTTTTCTGAGACTTAGCTTGTGTTGTTTTTTATTTTCTCCTTGGCTACCCTTTCATAACAGAATTACCAGCCATACCGCAGATTTTAGGGTACTCAAAAGCAGGAAAAAAGAAAAAAAAAGTGTCAGAATTTTTTTTTTATATGCATTTTTTCCTCTTTTTCTCTGGGGCCGTAGGAGGATTTTTTTCTTAATGGAGATTATGCAATTGTATGACCGTGTGGAGCAGCTTGCTGCTGAAGTGCAGGGAATTTCCGCCTATCTCGCTCAATCACATGCTGTTGAACCCAAAATCCCTACTCCTGATGTGTTTTCTGGGGATCGGTCTAAATTTTTGAATTTTAAGAAAAATTGTAAATTATTTCTTGCCTTGAAGACTAACTCATCGGGAAGCTCTGCGCAGCAGGTTAAAATTGTCGTCTCCTTGCTGCGCGGCGATCCCCAGGATTGGGCGTTTTCTCTGACACCTGAAAATCCTATTCTGACTAATGTGGATGCATTTATTCAGGCCTTGGGGTTGTTGTATGATGAACCTAATTATGTTGATCAAGCTGAGAGAACCCTGTTGGCATTAAACCAGGGTCAGGATCCTGCAGAGTTATATTGTCAAAAATTCCGAAAGTGGGCGGTCCTTACAACATGGAATGATAATGCAGTGGCAGCCCTCTTTCGGAAAGGTTTATCATGACCGTAAAATATGTTTTGGTGGGATTTCCTGTTCCCTCTGGTCTGGATGGCTCTATGGCATTAGCCATTCAAGTTGATCGGCGTTTACGTGATCGTAAAAGTATACGGGAGGCGCTGCCACCTTTTGAACAAATGTCTGAACCTATGCAATGTGATGGGGTTTTGTCTAGGCGCAACGTCGGGAGTTTAGAAGGCGTAATAAGCTGTGTTTTTTCTGTGGAGACACCTCTCATACTATTTCTGTCTGCCCTAAACGAGAGAAACGTTTTTCACACACATTTGCTGTGGGCAGTATACAACCTAAGTTCCTTTTGGCAATTACTCTGATCTGCTCCTTGTCCACATTTTCCACTAAGGCTTTTGTGGATTCAGGAGCAGCTCTGAATCTGATGGATTTGGACTTTGCTAAATGTTTTGGCTTGTCCATGATGCCTCTGCAGATGCCTATTCCTTTGAAGGGTATTGATGCCACTCCTTTGGTGGAGAATAAACCTCAGTTTTGGACCCAGGTGATAATGAGAGTTGCCCCAGACCACCAGGAGAATTGTAAATTTTTGGTGCTGCATAATTTGCATTATACTATTGTTCTGGGGTTCCCCTGGTTGCAAACTCATAACCAAGTTTTGGATTGGAAATTTGTGTCTGTGGTGAGTTTGGGTTGTCAGTGTGTTCTTAGGGACGGTCCTGTTTTCTCCACCTCTCCTCAGTCTCATGATATTCCTGATTATCTGGCTGAATTCTCTGATGTATTTAGTGAGAGTAAGTCTGCGTCTTTGCCCCCTCATAGGAGTTATGACTGTGCAATTGAGTTGATGCCTGGGTGTAAATTTCCCAAGGGTCGGCTTTTTAACTTATCTGTACCCGAACATGATGCTATGCGATCCTATATTAAGGAGTCGTTGGAGAAGGGTCATATTAGTCCATCCTCGTCACCTTTAGGTGCTGAGTTTTTTTTTGTGGCCAAGAAAGATGGTTCATTAAGACCGTGTATTGATTATCGTTCCCTTAACAAGATTACGGTTAAATATCAGTACCCGTTATCTCTGATGTCTGATTTATTCTCCAGAGTTAAGAGTGCCTGCTGGTTTACTAAGCTTGACCTCAGGGGGCGTATAATCTTATTCGCATCAAGCATGGGGATGAATGGAAGATGGCGTTTAATACTCCGGAGGGACATTTTGAGTACCTGTTGATGCCTTTTGGGCTCTCCAATGCCCCTTCTGTCTTCCAGTCCTTTATGAATGATATTTTCCGAGACTTTGCGGATACGTTTTTGCTCATCTATCTGGATGATATTTTGATCTTTTCTAATGATTGGGATTCCCATGTGGAACATGTCCGGACTGTGTTTCGGATTTTGAGGGAGAATTCCCTGCTTGTTAAGGGATCGAAATGTCTCTTTGGTGTACAGAGGATTTCATTTTTGGGATTTATCTTATCTCCATCGACTATTGAAATGGACCCGGCCAAGGTACAGGCCATTTATGATTGGGTTCAGCCTACTTCTTTGAAGGCTCTTCGGAAGTTTTTGGGTTTTGCTAATTTCTATCGTAAATTTATAGGTAATTTTTCTAGTATTGTCAAACCACTTTCTGATCTGACCAAGAAGGTAGCTGATGTGCTGAATTGGTCTCCTGAGGCTGTCTCAGCATTTCAGGAGCTTAAGCGGAGGTTTACTTCAGCTCCAGTTTTACGGCAACTTGATGTCTCACTTCCATTTCAAGTGGAGGTAGACGCTTCTGAGATTGGTGCAGGAGCTGTTTTGTCCCAAAAAGACCATGTGACTTCTAAGATGAATCCCTGTGCCTTCTTTTCTTGAAAGTTCTCCCCATCTGAACGCAACTATGACGTGGGGAATCGGGAATTGTTGGCCATGAAATGGGCATTTGAGGAGTGGAGATATTGGTTGGAGGGAGCTAGACATCAATTTGTGGTCCTCACCGATCACAAGAATCTGACTTATCTGGAGTCGGCCAAATGCTTGAATCCTAGACAGGCTAGATGGGCCTTGTTTTTCACGCTTTTTAATTTTGTGGTCTCTTTTCTTCTGGGCACTAAGAATGTTAAGGCAGACGCCCTTTCTAGGAGTTTCTTTCCCGATTCTCTTAATGTGACCGAGCCTACTACCATCCTAGGTGAGGGGGTAGTTCTTTCTGCCATTTCGCCTGATTTGAGACGCGCCTTGGAGGAATTTCAGGAGGATAAACCTGAGCGTTGCCCTATGGGAAGATTGTATGTTCCGGACCAGTGGAGAAAGAGAGTGATGTCTGAAGTCCATTGCTCCGCATTGGCTGGTCATCCAGGTATTTTTGGTACCAGAGATTTGGTGAGTCAGTCGTTTTGGTGGCCTGCCTTATCTCGTGATGTCAGGAATTTTGTACAGTCTTTGGACTTATTCTCGGTCTAAACCCTGTTCTCGTTCTAGTGGGTTGCTGATGCCCTTGCCGGTTCCCAAGAGGCCATGGACCCATATCTCAATGGATTTTATTCCTGATCTTCCTGTCTCTCAGAGAATGTCTGTTATCTGGGTGATTTGTGATAGATTTTCGAAGATGGTCCATCTTGTACCACTCCCAAAGTTGCCATCTTCTGCTGAGTTGGTGCCCTTTTATTTTTGCAACAGGTGGTTCGGTTACATGGGATTCCTGAGAACATTGTGTCCGACAGAGGAGTCCAGTTTGTTGCCAGATTCTGGAAAGCATTTTGTTCCAATCTGGGAATTCAATTATCCTTCTCCTCCGCGTTTCATCCCCAGACCAAAGGACAGACTGAGAGAATAAACCAGACCTTGGAGTCTTATTTAAGATGTTTTTTACCTGCTGATCAGGATGATTGGTGTTATGAGCTCATTTTCTGCTCCACCAGTTGAGAGTTCCCCTTCCATTCTCCCTCTGGAGGTGACAGGAGGTAGTGAGGTTGGTTTAAGTGGTAGTGATCTGCCACCTGGTGAGGAAGATAGCGATTTGATCTCTGGAGTATCAGACTGGATATAAGACATGCGACGCCCTATCCTGGTGCTGGTGATTCAGTCTGCTTCTCAGGTCTAGGACTCAGCTCTGTTTCAGTCTTCTCAAGATAAGTTTGTTTTTTGCTAATGTTCACACTTGCTCTTGTTGGTCTTTTCAGTTTTTTGTGTGGTCAGCCAGCCCGGCTGGGCTGTGCTGAATTTCCACTCTTATTAGCCAAATTGTCTTTTTTTGTCCCTTATTAGATTGGCCTCTTTTTGCTCTCTCAGAATATTTCAGAGTGCTGATATAGAGGGAGAGGTCTAGTGACTTCAGGGTCAATTTTGCTATCAGTTGTGTTGTACATTTTGTAGGGTTTTTTGGCAGACTGCAGACAGTGTCTTTCCTTTACTGTCCTTTCTAGTTAGTTTGGCCCCATCGTTTGCTCAGTCTATTTTCCTGCCTTTGTGTTTTCATCTTTTTTCACCGTCAATACATGTGGGGGGCTGTCTCTCCTTTGGGGTCTGCTCTGGGGCAGTTAGTTTTCCTCTTTTCCTGCTTTAGGCTTATTTAGTTCTCCGGTTGTGACGAGGCATCTAGGACCACTGTAGGAACGCTCCACGACTGCTGCTAGTTGCGTGTCAGGATCAGGGGTCTGCAGCCTACATAGTTACCAACCTCTTTGGTTTTCTGAGACTTAGCTTGTTTTGTTTTTTATTTCCTCATCGGCTACCCGTTCATAACAGATTGGGTCTCATTTTGGCCCTTGGCCGAATTCGCGTTGAACAATAGAGCTAGTTCTGCCACTTTGATGTCACCCTTTTTCTGTAATTTTGGGTTTCATCCTCGATTCTCTTCAGGGCAAGTGGAATCTTCGTCCTGCCCAGGTGTGGACACTGTGGTTGAGAGAATGCAGCAGATATGGGACCAAGTGGTGGATAAGTTGTCGCTCTCTCAGGAAAAGGCCCAGCAATTTTCCAACCGGCATAGGACCATTGGTCCCCGGTTTAAAGTGGGTGATATGGTTTGGTTGTCGTCTAAGAATGTTCCTGGAAGGGTTATGGCCAGGAGGATAATTCTTGGGTCTCTGCCTCTTTTATTCATGCCAATAGGTTGGTTCGTGCTTTTCACCGGGCCCATCTTGATTGGCCTGGTGGCGTGTATGAGGAGTCGGTGACCCCTCCTCAAGGAGGGTACTTTTGTGAGTTCATTTTCTGGTCTACCAGTTGTGAGTTCTCCTTCCAGGCTCCCTCTGGTGGTAACAGGAGGTAGTGAGGCTGACTTAATCAATAGAGATCTGCCACCTGATAATGAGGATGACGATTGGACCTCAGGAATTTCAGACTGGATTTAAGTCAGCCGACGCCCTATTCTGGTGCTGGTGATTCCTTCTGGCTTTTCAGCTCTTGGTGTTCAACTCTGTTCCAGTCATTTCAAGCTAAGTTTTTCTGCTAATGTTCACACTTGATTTTGTTGGTCTATTCAGTTTTTTGTGCGGTCAGCCAGCCCCGGTCATTAAGCTGTAAACTGGCTCCATCACTAAGGGGTAAAGGTGGTCCACTGCTGCAGCTTGGAGCTTGGGTAGATATGCCTATCTGTAATCTTATATTAAGCTTTGCCTGAATACCAATTATATCAAATGCACTTCTTTTATTGTTCATGGTCTCTCTGCTGACAGGGGGTTTGGAAATTTGCTATTTTAGCCTTATCTCTGATATTTGAATCTCCTGCCCTGCACTACACACCTGTGACAGGTTCCAGCATCTCCAAGTATTGCATTTAAACATCCAGCACTTAGCACTTTATTAATCACTTTTATTTTTCAGAATTTTTTCCTTTTAAAAAGTTCATTATGACGTGTGTTATGTTGCTAGTGGAAATAAGATTACAGCGATTATTTCAATTAGCGTTAAGGTGCTTACCAATATCATGCAGATTGAAGCGATCTCTATTATAACTCCTGCAGAGTGGCTTTTTATTTTCTGTCAAGTATGTGTTGTCATATCCTTTTTCATCATGTGTCTTTTAAACTTACTGCTGAACAAAAATCATATTTTTAAATGTATTACCTTATTGCTGGAGGATCTGTTTCTCACATAGGTTATTTTGTCTGTCATGGTGATCGTGTTACTGTTTAGGGAATAATAGGCCCTCACTCTAACCTTAGAATCTGCCATCCAGAACTTCTGTTTCTGACATTTCTATCACCAGCTCTGGGTGCAGAGTGAATCCAGTAATACAGTGATGCTTCACGACAGAAGCATTTTTGTCATCTAATCTGCAGGTGAAATTTAAATTACTGTGGGACAAATTGCCATTAAACAAAGTAATGTGTTGTAGTGTTCTGAGCCATAAATTGTAGACTTCTAACAACTGCTTGAGTAGATAACAGCTGATTGGTGGGTATGACCGGATCCTCTATGTAGGTCATCAATAATTTAATCCTATATGAACCCTTAAAGGGGTCTAAAATAAAAATTCTGCAGTTACTCTGTATGACTAGACTTCTGAATCCCCCTTGAGATTGCAATGTGCACTGCGAGGATTCACCGATTTCTGAGCCAGTACTTCAAAAGTCATCAAATTTTTGCGCAATGTGGAATTCTGCAAAAATGTTGTGACTTTTTAAGGAAATATATGTCATAATTCTTTCAAAATTGCTGTGACTACTTGGTGTCCATGTGTGCTCATGTATAGTGACTTGTAATGTGGCATGTGTTGAATTTCTCAATTTGCCTGAGTGTGAGAATAGGAAAATTTGTAGGTAGGTAAAAATACAACATTTGAAAACTTAAGATATGACTATTCCCTTACGGGTCTACAATGATTCACGGACTAAAATACATACATGTCAGTGAATCGGTGTTGTGTTGTAAGATTGGATTTATTTAGACTTCTGAATATTTTTGGGCAAGAACATCAGCGAGTATGCAATTAGTGTAAGTGAGTTTATGTAATCATGTCAAAGAAGCTATCAACAGGAGGAAGGTAATATCATTAACCCGTGGATGAAAGCGTTACTTTAAAGTTGTTTAACTGCGCATATTCTTGTCTACATATATTCTGCTACAAAACAGAAAAAAAACTTGACTGTAAGCTGCACCATTATCTCCATTCAGAAAGCAATTCCATGTGGCAAACCTCCTCTTATATTACTGTCACTGTACAGTATTCCCAAATATATTAAAGGCACACTGTAATATATTCCAAACCATAGAAATGCAGTTGGACTTACAGGAACCCTGCACGATAAAAATATTGTAAGTGAATGTGAAAACATAAAGTATTATATAGGATTGCCTTTTATTACATTAAAAATAGAAAGATAGAAAGACAGAAAAGTTTCATAGAATAAACACTGAACTCGTTTTATTTTGCCACTAATAAAAATGGATAAATGACTCCACATTCTCCTTCATTTTTCTTGTCAAATAAAACTGTCACTTGACCTCTGTAGATCTTGTGGACAGACCACGAGCAAAGAGATGTAGCTTTGCCACTGTACAAAATTTAAAGCACCATAAAGTGAAGTAATGCCAAGTGCTAATACTAGAAAAGCACATTTCTTATGGACTATCAAGTATCTACAATAGGAAGCAAAAGGCATACACCGGAACACAGTATGATCTCCCCGTGCTTGCGTGGTTTTCCTCTGGATACTCCGGTTTGCTCCCACATTCCAAAGACATACTGATAGATAATTTAGTTTGTGAGCAACAATTGGGACAGTGATGATAATGTCTGTAAACGCTGTGGAATTAATGGCGCTATATCAATGAGCAAAATAAATAAGATAAAACTCATAAATTCAAATGCCAAAATAATAATTAAAAATAAAAAAGGAAACTTCAAAAGTAGATTTTAGGCTAGTTCACACTAGCGTTACCGGGCGCAGAGCACGGCTGCCGCTAAGCTCCGCCCCTGGCCGCGCCCCCTCCGGTCAGCTCCTCCTCTGATCGCATGATGCTGCATGCGATCAGCGTACCCTATATTTAGCGTTGGGTACGCTGGTCGTGCGCTGGCATGATTTTGCCGGTGCTCACGCCCTTTTGGCGCTGCGCCGACATGCACCAGATGCATTGTGCTGCATTTCTGTGTGCTCGGCAGAGCGTACCCAATGCTAAATATAGGGTACGCTGATCGCATGCAGCATCATGCAATCAGAGGAGGAGCTGACAGGAGGGGGCGTGGCCGGGGCGGAGCTTAGCAGCGGCCATGCGCTGTGTGCAGTAACGCTAGTGTGAAACTAGCCTTACATAGTGTTTGGTTATTCTCAACCAAAGAAAGCATGCTAAAATATTTTGTCCATTAAAAAGATAAAAAAGAAAAATATATTTTTTTTTGCCCTTTTCAATTTAACTCGATGCAGAAATGCATCAGTTAAATGATCAATTTAGCATATTTATGCAGCACATATGAATTTTGCATTGTAAAGTTTTAACCCCTTCCTGTCATGTGCCGTACTAGTATTGCTCTGCTGAAACTGTGTTCCCGCAAACAGCAGTACTAATTCGGTGCATCGATCACGTAGCTGAGCGCCATGACGATCGAGTGCAGGTGTCAGCTGTATATGAGAGCTGAAACCCCGCAGCTATGCCCACGATCAGTGCTAGCATCGATCGCGGGCATTTAACTCCTCTTATGCCACTGTCAGTAGTGACAGCAGCATAGAGGAGCATCACACAGGGAGTGGGCTCTCTGTGCGCTTCCATCAGGACAACATGATGCGATTGCATTGTCCTGATGGTCTCCATGAAGACCTCTGAACCCAAGATGGCCACAGGGTTCTTCCGGGTCCTGCAGGGAAGGTGACTTGTGAGAGACTGCTGAGATCAGGTGCTGGCATGCTTCCTTCTATGCATGTCAGATCCTGATGTGATACTCTGTAGCGCAGAATATCAGATCAGCAATCTGACACTATACAGTGGTTTCCCATCCTGGGACAAAGTTAAAAAAAAAAAAAAAAAAAATTAAAAAGTGTTAAAATATTTTTTAAATAATCCCTAAATAAAAAAAAAATTAAATAAATATTTTCCCATAAATACATTTATTTATGTAAATAGAAAAAAAACAATAAAAGTGCGCATATATGTTAATGCCATGTCTGTAACGACCCGCTCTATAAAACTATCCCACTAGTTAACTCTTTCAGTGAACACAGTAAAAAAATAAACAAGGGAAAAAACAATGCTTTATCATCATTCCACCAAATAAAAAGTGTAATAAAGGCGATCAAAAAGACGGATGGAAATAAAAACGGTACCGATGAAAACGTCATCTTGTCCCGCAAGAAAAAGCAGCCATACAGCTCCATCAGCAGAAAAATAAAAAAGTTATAGCTCTCATCATAAAGCAATGCAAAAATAATTTTTTTCTATAAAATAGTTTTTATTTTGTAAAAGCGGCAAAGCATAAAAAACTGTATAAAAGAGGTATCGATGTAATCGTACTGACCCGAAGAATAAAGCAGTCTTAACAATTTTTCCAAACATGGAGCGGTATAAAAAATAAACAAAAAGCAATTTCTGGACTGCTGTTTTTGTTCATTCTGTCTCCCAAGAATCAGAATAAAAAGCAATAAAAAAGTCATGTGCCCGTAAATGGTAACAATAAAAACGTCAGCTTGTCCTGCAAAAAACAAGCTATCACATGACTGTCAGCCAAAATATGAAAAAAATTATAGCTCTCAAAATATGATGATGCAAAATTTTTTTTGCAATAAAAAGTATCCTTTAGTGTGTGACAGCAGACAAACATGAAAACATGATATAAATCTGGTATAGCTGTAAATGCATAGATCCGAAGAATAGTCATCTAATCATTTAAAACGCATGAAGAACAGCATTAAAATTAAATAAAACTAATTTTTCACATGCATTTGATTTTTTCATTCTGCGTCCCAAAGATCGCAGTACGGCTAGGTGCACATTTATCCTGTGCTCTGCATTGAGCTCTTACACTGGGGTTTCCATGTAAATCTCTGAAATGCATGATTCAGATGGAACCTCTGGTGGAAGATTCACTATAATGAGGCAGATGGAAGCACTGAGGATGCAGTGTGACTTGTGATACGACAGTGTCAGTCTTTTTAGGATTGCATAAAAGTGCCGTCGGCCACAGTTTTGTGCGCTTCTGAAAAGGACACCGCTGAACAGAGGCCAGATGGAGTCTTAGTAAATATGCTGCCTCATTATAGTGAATGGATTCCTCAGGGGTTTCATCTGAATCACATCACTCAGAGATTTAGATGGAAACTCCAAAGTGAGTGGTCAGAGCAGCGCGCCAGATAAATGTGATCCCAAGCCTTATATAAAATGTTCCCAATAAAGCCTTCAACTCAATCCACAAAAAAAGCAATTCCCACCCAGCCAAGGGGTGGCTCCTTTAGGAAACCACCATATTAAGTGGCCCTTTATGTTAATATCCAGCTCTTTACGAGTTTACAGCTATGACAAGGGAAATACCAAGGCCAGGTATCCATCCACAAACAGCTGTTTCAGGGTGTAGCCCCACTGATGAGGGGCAAGACCCCGAAACAGCTGTCTGTGGATGGATATCTGGCCTAAGTATTTCCCTTGTCATATCTGAAAACTCGTAAAGAGCTGGATATTGACTTAAAGGGCCACTTAATATGGTGGTAATGGTGGTTTCTGACAGGAGCCACCCCTTGGCTTGTTCCTTCCCTGGAGGAAGATCTGGCTAGTCCCGTGATTGAGACTCTTAAATGAGGCTCCACAGACTTTATTTGCATATTTGTATTTACAGGGAGCAATGCATCTAGGATTTCACTGATTGAGCACCTTTGCCTGCTGCCGCAGTGTTTTCTTTGACTGGTCTCCCTGAGGTCAGTGATTGTTTCGTGATGTTGGTCTACTAGGCAATGCTTCTACCTAGCCAGAATCCTACTCCACACTGATGAGGGGCAACACCCCGAAACAGCTGTCTGTGGATGGATACCTGGCCTTGGTATTTCCCTTGTCATATCTGTAAACTCGCAAAGAGCTGGATATTGACTTAAAGGGTCACTTAATATGGTGGTAATGGTGGTTTCCGAAAGGAGCCACCCCTTGGCTGGGTCCTTCCCTGGAGGAAGATCTGGCTAGTCCCGTGTTTGAGACTCTTAAATGAGATTCCACGGACTTTATTTGCATATTCATATTTCCCAGGGAGCAATGCAACCTAGGATTTCACTGATTCAGTGCCTTTGCTGGCTGCCGCAGTGTTTTCTTTGACTGGTCTCTCTGAGGTCAGTGATTGCTTCGTGATGTTGATCTTAGCATAGGGAGAGTGTTTAGGTAGGGAAAAAGTAAAAAAAATGCTTGTGCTGATAGCGAATGCCACTGTAAAACACAATTGTATAGTGTGCAGTGACAGGGGAGGATATATTTGAGTGCAGCAGCTCTGTTGGTTATTAGGCTGCCTTATAAGGCTCCCTGATAGCTGCATTGCTGTTTGCACAGTGCTGTGCAGAGTGCTTTTTTAAAAGCAAATTTTTTTTTTCCTTTTCTCTGCACAATTAGCAAGCGTTGATTTTTTCACGCAGCAGCTCTGTTGGTGATTAGGCTGCCTTATAAGGCTCCCTGATAGCTGCATTGCTGTTTGCACACTGCTGTGCAGACTGCTTTTTTAAAAGCAAAAATCCTTTTATTACTTTTTTTCTGCACAGTAGATACTGAGCGTACATTTTTTCACACACCGTATAGAGGTGTACGCTACTCACACACTACCGTGTACCGGCTGGTATCACGGACAAATACATGCTATATGTGTGACTCCGTAAAAAAATACACGGAGATTAACATTTTTCCATACATACACCGTATTGAGGTGTCCGATTATCAAACGGTATCGGATATCTGGTGTTCATATTACTGTCACATCTACACAGAGTCAGCGTGTGTGTGTGACACTCCATAAATACATATACGGACATTTCCATTTCTCTATACACGATATTGAGCTGTCCGATTCTCAAACAGTATCGGATATCTGGTGTTCTTATTACGGTCACATCTACACAGAGTCAGCGTGTGTGTGTGACATTCCGTAAATACATATACGGAGATTGACAGTTTCACCAACAACCTATACAGCTGTACACCTCTGAGACAGTACCGTATATCTGCTTGTTGGATTACAGTGAAATGAATACTGGGTGAGCATCTGTGACTCACAAAATATATACGGAGATTTCACTTCTTACATACACCTTAGACAGCTGTACGACACTCGTACAGTACCATTTCTCTGCTGGTATTTTTGGTACATTTTCCCAAACATGAGGAAGTCTGGTGGAAGAGGCCGCAGATGTGGGCGGGGGGGCGCAGCTGGTACTGATGGTGGTGATGGTCGTAGTGCATCATCTGGTTCTGGCAAAAGCACAATAGCAGCTAAGGCAGGAGGTGTTGAGCCTGCATCATCGTCTGGCACAAGAAGGTCTTTAAGGTTCCCTTTACTGGGAGTAGGTAAACCGCTTTTAAAGCCGGAGCATCAGGAACAGGTTTTGGCTTACATTGCCGAAACAGCCTCCAGCTCTATTGCCTCCTTTTCTGAAGTTACAAAAACTGCAAGCACAGAGTCGTCAGTGTAGGCCTCTGGTCAGGAACAATGCCTTTCGTTGTATCCTTCACCCACACCATAAGTGAAGGATGCTGCAGCACACACTTCAGATTACTCCATGGAGATCTTTTCACATACCATTCCTGGGTTATCAAGTCAAATCCTGAATTCCCCAGTCCAAGATGAATCTGACATGGAGTGCACTAATGCACAGCCACTGCTAGACGAATCTGCTGGTACATTCACCCACAGCACTACATTGCCCTCGCAGTCTACTGAGCCCGAATCCGACCCTGATGAAACTCAGGTGCCCCTTCCCTCATACTATACCACCTTACACGGTGACACAGAGGAAGGTGCAGATGATATTGAAGACGAGGTCATGGATGACCCAGTTGTTGACCCGGATTGGCATCCATTGGGGGAAGAGGGTGCTGGAGACAATAGGTCAGAACAGGAGAAGGATCCGCAGCAGGCATCGTCATCACAGCAGCAGTTATCCGGCAGGCCGGTAGCTGTCAAAAAACTTGGCATGAAAACTAAAAGAGTTGCAGGACAGATTGGCCAGATGGTCAAATTAGCACAGCGTGTAATCCCTGAAAATTTGTACCATAGTAGGAAAAGTGCAGTGTGGCACTTTTTAGAACAAAATACTACTGATGACGCAAAGGTTATCTGTAAGAAGTGTCAAAGGACCTTTAGCAAGCGTGGATGGACTACAAAAGCTCAGCTAGCACATGTGTACCTGCTCCGACTGAAGTTAGCCGGCAATGCTCCATTGCTTCCCCCACTGTAAGGCCACCACTATCAAGAAATGTTGAGGTGTCATCGCTAGGCCAAACCAGTCATTCAAACACAATATTTTCGCGAGCAGACACTGAAACTACTGTAGGCCATCAACACCCTAACCATCACCAACCCCTTCTCAGTCCGTCATGTCCAATGCTAGTTCCCCCATATGCAGCTCTCAAGTCCAGCTCACCCTACCAGACACTCTGAGTAGGACAAGAAAGTACTCATCCTCTCATCCATGTACACTGGCTTTGAACGCCTACATTGCCAAACTAATCTCATTAGAGGTGATGCCCTTCCTTTTGGTAGAAAGCAAAGCTTTCTGAGAGCTCATGGCCTATGCTGTCCCAAGCTATGACCTACACAGTCGGCACTTCTTTTCTCGAAAAGCATCCCTGCCCGCCACCGGCATGTGAAAGACCGCATTGTCCATGCACTAAAACAATCAGTGAGTGGAAAGGTGCACCTCACAACAGATGCATGGACCAGTAGGCATGGCCAGGGCCGTTACATGCCCATCACTGCGCACTGGGTTAATTTGGTGGATGCAGGTTCCACAGGGGACAGCCATGGTGGAACAGTGCTGCCTAGCCCATGGTATAGGAAACAGTTGGGTGCAGGCATTTGACCCCCCTCCTCCTCCTCCAGAAGCGATAGCTTGTCGACAGAGCGCAGTCGCATGAGCACTCCATCCACATCTGTTAGGTGTCCCACTATCGAACAGCTAGTGGTAAGCGGCAGCAGGCTGTTTTAAAAATGATGTATTTGGGCGACAGCAGACACACCGCGGAGGTACTGACCGACTACTTGCATCGACAAACTGAATCATGGCTGGGCAGTCTACATCTTGAGCCAGGCAAGGTAGTAAGTGATAATGGGTGGAATTTTGTGGCAACCATAGCAAAACTCACACACATACCTTGCCTGGCTCACACCTTGAACCTGATGGTGCAGTGCTTCCTAAATAATTATGGGGAGTTAACAACCCTGCTCCATAAGGTGCGAAGTCTGTGCTCGCACATCCGTCACTCAAGCATCCACCCCAGTCGTATGCAGAAGCTGCAGTGATCACTCAACCTCCCCAAGCACCGCCTAATCATAGACGTTGCTACAAGATGGAACTCCACCATGCACATGGTTGAGAGGCTGTGCGAACAGAGGCAGGCTGAAATGCATTTGTGGGAGGATACACGGGCAGGCAGTTTGAGGGCAGACATGGAATTGTCGGGTGTGCAGTGGTCAAAGCTGAAAGACCTCTGTAAAGTTCTTCAGTGTTTTGAGGAATGCACACGGCTGGTAAGCGCAGAAGACGCCATCATAAGCATGAACATACCACTTATGGGTCTGCTCATGCAAACTTTGACACACATCAAGGATCAGGCATCTGCGGCTGAGGAGCAACAGAAGGAGGAGGAGGGAAGCATTGATGACAGTCAGCCATTGTCTGGTCAGGGAACTGTCATGGACGAAGTGGAGGAATCATAGCAGAATGGGACAGACATGTATACGTTTAATCAATAGATAAAGATATTATAAATTGGTTTAATAACCCAATATGAACAAAATTTGTCCACATGTACAAGATGGACTAATCATGAAAATCAATTGTTAGACTTCAGAATGTATAGGGGGGAAGGAGAAACAGCAAAAACAATTGACAAACAATGATAGAAAAATTACAAAACTTTATTAAGACATGGAGATAGATAAAAAATGTAGGCACACATTACATAGATCTTGAACAACTCTCACAAATAAAGAAGGCAGACAAAGTACACATGGAAGTCAGACACAGGCTAAAAATAGCCTGAAAAAATACATTCATGGCCTCATGCAAATTAGTAGTAAACGGAGCATACTTGCCCACACAGATAAGTAAAATGTGCACAACGCACTCATGAGGGCAAAAAATGAATCATGGTTATATAGAAAAACTGATAAATTTACCTGCAATATAGTCAAAGTCTGAAAACAGAGGACCTGTCCACACCCCTACGCACGATTTGAATGAATGTTCCTTCAACAGGGGGTGTGGGAATAGTGAATACATGTGACTTATATAGGAGAGGAACAGGAAACGACCGACAAGTGAACTTGGCAGCCATGGAAACCATGATGCCGTCCACCAGCACATGATAAAGTAACCAGACGAGAAGTATAAAAAAGATCTAATCATGTATGTCACTAGTCATGTAGTAGTGGAACGGAAACGTAATGGCAAAAGGGCTATCAAAATATAGATGCGATCACAATACCACTATTAAAGTGTGTGTTTACATTGATGAAGTTCCGGTCACATGACCGGAGGAAAAAAAAAACAAACACATTTTTTCTCAACTGTGCACGTCTTTATGGTGCCCCAAACAAAACACATTGACCCTGATGGATCGTTTATCAGGTGTGCGGGGATAATGGTGGGCAAGCGGCACGTATCTCAAAGAGAGGGGAAGATGTGTTAAAAAAGCATTTGTCAGCCGCTAATCATAATGAAAGAATATAAACAACGGCGAGACTATCTCTACTGCGCATGCCCACATGACGTCACCACATCTGACCCATCGATATATGTGAATGGGTTGAAAATATCACGTGACATAAAAGGGGCAGACCATACGGAACATTAAGGAACTGCGCGTGTCACTGTGACATCATGCAGTCTAATCCATGTGATGACTGGTTGAACATATCACGTGACCAAAAAGAGGCGGACAATATCGGACGATAGTAAAACATTGGCAAGGTACCCAAATAGATAACCGCAATCTAATTAAAGGAACCGATCATAGAATTAGTAAGGGTCAGCTCGTGACGGGCGGGCAGAGAACATTGCTAAAACCATAGAGTCCATCTCTGACAATGGACACGGCGGTATATGGCCAACACAGACGGGGCCCCGTAAGGTCATACAGAACCGCACTGCCAATGTGGCTGACAGACATATAAGCCGCTCACATGACCAATACATATCAGTATACATGGAGAGACAAAAAGTTTTCTACCATACATATTCTATACCATACATGCACAAAAAATCACAGGATCTAGTTCTTTATTGAGTATAAACAATTACAAGAAATATCAGATAAATAAAAAAGGGGGAGGTAGGTCACAAAGAGCAATAATGGGCCGCTACCAAGGTAGACAATAAATAGAATGAACTTGGCGGCGGACTTATCTCTATCTAAACAACATATGCCCACCTTCCGTCGCAATGTAATGGCCGGTCATGTCAGTTGGTAAAAAACAAACCATGGCAAGGTGGGCTATAAGTCTTAACAGACTACACAGAGGAGACAATGTGTGACTGCACCATATAAAATGATCAAAAATACGAAGTGGAGCAAAGAAAAAGAGAAAAAAACAAAAAATATCAGAAAAAATAAAAAAAATGGGAGAAATATGTCCAGTAAGCTGACCCTCTCACAGAAATAGCATAAAACATACAAAACACCGACATTTATATACAGGTGTAGAGAAGGCCAAGAGGATGGTCATAATGACAGATAACAATGACATAATAAAAGTTAGAGTATATCATTCGATATGTCATACATAAACACTGGTGTAATGACCACTGTGTCCACTAGGGGGCACTGTGCAGATGTCCTAGAAGAAAGGATGAATGGCAAAACCATGAAGGACCGTTATGTATCTCAAGGCGGGTGGCCTTGAGATGGAGACTGATGCATGTATTGACCAGCAGTGATACTGCTGAGGTGTCGTTTCTACGTGTAAGGGAGAAGTCTCCAGGTAACTAGAGAGATGGGCGGACCTGGTTGCCTGCAAACCCACCCAGGGAGTGTGTTTAAAGCGCTGTTGTAAAGAGTGTGAAAATGCCTGAAGGACCTGTGATGAGGTCAGTCATGTGACCCAGTGGGCGTGGCTATGAACAATATAATGTGGCCAGGGTGAGTCACAAGGGGTGAATGCTGGGACCTGGTTGGTCCAGTGTGGAAGGTCCCGCTGAGATGCAGCTTCCTGTCTGACAGCACGTGTGAAGTGGCTGAGAGTAATGGCGACGTGTGCCTGATATTTCCCTGGAGGGAATGGATGCATGCAGCATGGAGGAACAACCATGAGAGAACCCTGACGGGTGAGATAATTATGAGGCTGAAGAGCCTGTGTATGCTGGACATTGCTACCAGAGTGAAGCTATAATGGACGCTATGCTGTTATATGCCGTTTATGTTGCTTCTGTGGGTTTATGATGGAGGAATAAACCGCATTGACTATGTTATGATTTATGGAAAACAGGGTGCCGGATGTGTTTTGTTCGCTGCCTAGCGAGGATCCCCTAACTGAATAACAGCGCTACCTCATAACACATATATAGATCTGTCATAGGATAGTATTGTAGGGACATAATACATATACAAATAGTACTAATAAATAACGTAAAAGATCATTACCAACAACCATGACTCATGTATCATGAAGAAGAATTTTTATAGCTCAATCGATATGCATAAATGTAAATACATTAGATAAAAGGGGCTAGCCCTAATACAGTATGCATAAATTTAAATACATTAAATAAAAAAGGCTAACCCCTATGCAATGTTGATATATTATATGGAATATGTATCACAATACATGGGGAATAGTATATCACAGAAGAACAAATATGGTACTAAAGGTACAGAAACCAATCACACCATATATCATATTGAGCAGTATGATGTCCACTATATCGAAAAAACAACAAAAAAACATAAAAAAACTAAAATGACACGTAGATGAAGGCAAATCCAGCGGTTTCAAAATCTGTAATTCCATCAGGATCCACGTCCTATCACCAACCCGAAGCCAAACCGACACCAAACCGTCAAATAAATATAGGTCACATGGACAAACTCTAAAAGAAATGCACATAAAAATATGATTAAAAACATGAAACTTATTAGAAAGATGTGATATCACAAAGTACAAGACAATATTTTATAAAGGAAGGGAACAAAACTAAGATTCTCGTTTAGTCCTAGAGGATGGACCATTTACAGAGTCCAAATCCACAGGGTTTCTAATTGACCTCATCTTTGAGACAGGTTGCCCCCACGTATTCCAATATTCAACGCATCAATACCTTTTACCCTTAGTAGTGTACTGTCACAATTATGATGAATTTAAAAATGATGTGGAAGGGTTTTGAGAGTGGATGTATCCAAATGATCAGCCGCAACTTGCATGCCCAAGACATGTTCGTGTACGCGAACTTTTAATTGTCTAGTTGTGAGGCCTACTTAGATCATGCCGCACGGGCAGGTGGCATGATATATGACATATCTAGTGGTACAATTAACACTAGAACTACTGTACTCGTGACACCTACTAGAACTACTGAATGTAGTCATTTTGACTACTGACTTGTTTTCGTTTATTATTAGAGTTTCATTTGTGGTTATTTATTAATAATTATATTTTTTTAATGTATTATTATTGTGAGATCCAACAGTAATGCTTTGGAATGTTTTTTTTCTGATTTTTTTTTCATATTTTTCTACAGGAAATAACAAAAGTAAACTAAGTAAAACAATAATAATAGACGTTTTAAAATAATTTATTATTAAAGTGCACACATATAAACAACAACTCAAGAACAACAAGCAGAGAAAATGTAAGTGAAGGAGAAGAAAAATGAAAATATGGCGCAGAATCTCAATAAAACCGACCAACCGTTATTATGAAGTACAACCGGTAACTTTCTAAACATTTGTTGATTCGCATTTCAAGCATCGTCTTTCAATTACAGTGGTACATTGCCCACACAAAGACTTATGGCAAGTCATACAATTTCCAACAGATCGATTATTTTTGCATTTTGCTTTTATCTGGCAAAATTTTTTTTGAGACATCACATCTGAAGATGTAGCAACTTGGGACATGCCACCCTTTCCCCTAGATACAACATACGGACCACTCAACTCTGTGACAAGCTTTTGCAAAAATGCCTTGTGTGACATTTGTCCGGTGGTCATCTCCTTGTATAATATCCAAGCATTTATACCCGCTAAGTCTAAGGTATTTTCAAATGCGTGAACAGGCCATCTCCTAGTACCTGTTCTTGTGCTGTATTTGCGTGCCATCTGATCTACTACATCTACTCCATATTTTGTTTCATTATAAAACTTAACAGTTTCTGGAGTTTTTTTTGGAGATTCAGAAGCAACAAGAAAATCGGAATGGACGGAACTCAGAATTATCACATTTTTGGTTGGCTTACCTTGATACACGGTAAGTGTAAAATTATCCTCATTTTTATAGACTTTAGTGCTGTACAACTTTTCTTTCATTGTTTTTATTTCTTTAGGCACTTCTCGTCTTATCTTATTTAGCGTTCCCACGAAAGTCGTTCCCTGGCTTTTTAGCTGTTTGGCAAGTTTTACTGATGTAAAATAATTATTAGTGGTTACATTTCGACCTTTTTTCAAAAATGACTGCAATAGTTTCATGACTACGTGGTGAGCTAAACGGTCATCAGCACGGCGTGAATCATCTTTACCAGATAAGGGAAGCCATTTACAACATATTTACTATCCTTATCTACAGCTAGCCAAAATTTATGGCCATATTTATCTGGCTTGGAAGGTATATACTGTGTGAAAGGACACCTGGTTTTGCTTGGGAAAAGTTGTTCATCAACCGTAATGTATGGGCCAGGTTTGTAACAAGCAATGCAAATGGCAATAAACCTGTCCCACACAATAGAAAAGAGAGCAAATTTGTCGGTTTGCAGTCTCTGCTATTGATTGGACTTCTCATCAAATCTGAGGTAATGCATAATTTCTACAAAACGGTCCCTAGACATTATCGCTTTGCATAACGGTATTCCCCAGTCATTTGACCTTATAGTTGCAATAGAGTGATGGCTCATGCCCGATAGTCCACGGACAGAAAATATTGCTAGAAATGCATCTAGCTCCTCATCAGAAAGAGTAAACTCTTCATTATTGTTCCGGCGTGCTTCTGCAATAGTACAGTTCTTTATGTGAGTCAAGATAAATGAATCAAAAAATAATCTCCATGTACTCAAAGGACTATCACTAATTATATTTCTTCTGGCGTATCCTCTAGGGCCGGGTGCTTCTCCAAGAATGTTTTGTTTTGCCCGCCTACCAGGTAAGTTTTCTCCAATCTCAAGAGGTTTCCATTGAATACCATCAGCTGAAACTAGTATTCCTGGAGATTCGCCTTCTGTGGTGTTGGTTGCATCGCCTTCGCCACCATCGTCTTCTGTTGTGGATACATATCTGGGAAGTTTTGCAGATTTTTTCTGTCCACGACCGGGAGGATGGTCGCGAGGCAACATCAACGCATGAGCCTGATCCCCAGTTGATGAGCTTCCAACGTCTGGCAAAAAAGTTGATGAATATTTAGAATTTTTGTTTAGTAACTCAGTGTGTGGAAGAACAAATAAATACACATAACCACTTACCTTCCAGATTTGTTTCTTCTGAGTCTTCAGATTCACTCGAAATATTTTGAGGATTGAAATCTTCATCACTGTCCGTATCAATTTGAGTATCCTGACATTCGGATTCCGATTCATCCTCTGGTATGGATTGCAAAATAGCCAGAATATCTTCAGGCTTTACCACACGTCTTCTAGCCATATTGGTAAATTGGAGAAATTCCACTTGAGAGTTCATTGGTTCACTGCTGAAAAATAGAAATGAAATGAAAACTATAAGAAATAATACATGTTCTGCCACCTTCAAACGTAGGTGGGTTGAATCAGTTGACAGACAGCTAAAGTATTTCCTAACAATTCATTGAGGTAGATGCAGGGGGTCCTTTACAACTTTTATTGCTAGGATCTGTAACAACCTTG
The DNA here is from genome assembly GCF_039654945.1 of Dendrobates tinctorius. Lineage (NCBI taxonomy): Eukaryota > Metazoa > Chordata > Amphibia > Anura > Dendrobatidae > Dendrobates > Dendrobates tinctorius. Next base: position 4,650,453 of record NW_027361858.1, on the reverse strand, counting down.
CTGGCGTCACTGCATGGCCTCCCATCCTCCGCACACCAACTTACTTTCTGCTTCAAGCCATGCTGTGAAATCTGTCTGTTGCCAGCCCTGAGCTCCATGTGCTATGCCTCTTGTTCTCCTGCTTGCTCTCCATGTTTCCTGACTGTGTGTATAGGGGGGCGGCGCCTGAACTCTCTGGTTCTTATGCAGTCTGGGTGCACCTGGGTAATCTGTCCCTGACCAATCACCTGGAGCCCTTGACTATTTAGTTTCACCACTCCCACTGAAACATTGCCTGTGCAATGTCTATACTCAGTTAGTGTCTTGCAGCTGAGGAAGCCAGGCCCTGTTCTGTGTATCTCCTTCTCTGGAGGAATACTTCTTGTCTTGCCTTGTACCTTGTCTGCCTGCCTGGAGGCTGAATATCCTGGCCCTTGAGTCTTGTTCCCAGTGCCTTGTCTGTTCTCTGCCAGGAGGCTGAATATCCTGGTCCTTGTGTCTTTGTCCCTGTCTCTCTGTCTGAACTCAGTCTTACCTTTGTCTATCAGTCTCCCTTTCTCCTTGTCCGTGGCTCCCTTCCTTGCTGTGTCTTTCCTTGTGTCCTCCCTGTCTGTGCATCTGCACTCTCGCAGCTTTATCTGTGCATCTGCTCTAGCCGCTCTGTCTGCACGGCTCCTACTGCCACTGCAAAACCTCTTGCTGCAGCTTCTCTCCACAGACCTTGTGGTTCAGCTTTGCTCCATTCCTGCTGCCACTGCAGAACCTCTTGCTGCAGCTTCTCCACAGACCTTGTGATTCAGCTTTGCTCCATTCTTGCTGCTGCTGCAGAACCCCTTGCTGCAGCTTCTCTCCACAGACCTTGTGGTTCTGCTTTGCTCCAGTCCTGCTGCCGCTGCAGAACCTCTTGCTGCAGCTTCTCCCCACAGACCTTGTGGTTCAGCTTTGCTCCATTCCTGCTGCCGCTGCGGAACCTCTTGATGCAGCTTCTCTCCACAGACCTTGTGGTTCAGCTTTGCTCCACTCCTGCTGCCGCTGCAGAACCTCTTTCTGCAGCTTCTCTCTCCACTCCTGCCTTCACCTGCACCTCCTGTGTGAACAGGTCCAAACCTGTTCCTTCTTATTTCACTCTTGCCTGCCTGCTTCCATACCTGCACATCCTGTGTGAACAGGTCCAAACCCGTTCCTTCATATTCCACTCCTGCCTGCCTGCATCCATACCTGCACCTGCTGTGTGAACAGGTCCCTACCTGTTCCTGTGTCTCAAGCCGTGCCCGCCTGTCCTGTGTCTCAAGCCGTGCCCGCCTGTCCTGTGTCTCAAGCCGTGCCCGCCTGTCCTGTGTCTCAAGCCGTGCCCGCCTGTCCTGTGTCTCAAGCCATGCCCGCCTGTCCTGTGTCTCAAGCCGTGCCCGTTTGCCCAGTGTCTCCAAGCCGTGCCCGCTTGCCCTGTATCTGTCGTACCTTCTTGCCCGGTGTCTCAGTCTGCCTGTCAGTCACATCTGTCCAAGTGACTTGTCTCCAAGTGGGATCAGCAGCCACAGCCAGACACCACCCTGGAGTGGCACCCGACAGCTATCTGCCGCACAAGCCTGACCTCACCATCAGAGGCTCCAGTGAAGACCAAGGTAGCTGTCGCAGTCACGCCCCTTCCAGGGTAGTCTGGTCTGTGGCACAGTGGGGCCACAACCCCCGGCTCGCGCCATTCAGCCAAGGCGCGAGCGTGACAGGATCATTGTAAAACTACAACAGAAAATAGCAATGCTGGACATATATACAGTATATATTAATATAACACATCATACAATGATAATCACCAGTAACATATCCCTACTGTTCTGTTTGCTACCACTATACAAATATAATGTTCAGTCATTTTTGACTGGACCTAGAAAAGTATTGATGTTTTAGTTTATTTATACATTTTTTCACAGAATTATACTGTATGTGAACATGGTTGATCATAAACAAAAGAAAAATGAAAAAAAAACACGTAATTTTTATCGTTTTTGCCTCATAAACCATTACATTGCATTATTGCTATATTCATGCATATTGCCCATTTGCAGGTAAAAAAATATTCTTTCTAGCTGTAAACTATAACTAATAACATCAAGCTGTATGCAAATATAGTTTTTCCCCCAAAAAATTGCTGCTTCACACTATACAGTACAAAATAATCGAATAATATGACAATAAAATGTTGTATATACCTGTAGGAGTTTTAAGAGCTCTTATGTCTGCATCTGTTGTCTTTGTCTCTCCAAGTGAAATGAAAGTAATTTACTATCCAGACTTACTGTCTACTGCTAGGACCAGAGAAAAACACCTCCCTTCGTTAGCATAAGATAAGAGCCTACAGTTTTACAAAAAAGCTCTATTCAGATCAGCATTACACAGTAATACAACCAGGTAACACAAGGAAAATGTGAAAAGTTGACATCTACATCTATATGAACATCAGGGTAAATAAGATACAGTAAAAAAATTATGCACAAAACTTTACAGCAACTTTTAGAGACAAAAGGACAGCAAAATATAGCAGGTAGTCAAAATGACTACCTTTAGTAGTTATAGGTGAATGTTGAAATAAATGCGCAATTTTTGCACCTAAATTATTTATTGCCACAAAATCTTTTTTAACATCCTATTTGAGGAAAAGTCACCGAGTCTCAAGCCGGAATTCCAAAAGATGTAGTCACAGAGGAGAAATACATAGTGCGAAGTAGTCAAAATGACTACCTCAGTAGTTCTAGTGTTAAAGGATTTTTTATTTCAAACTTCCTATTACCACTAGAATCCATGAAAAAGTTACTTTTGTCTATATTGGGACATGCCACACAGCGTCCACAAGGGACACATCCAGTTCTTTATTCACTATTATCCAAAAATGTACCCCTTCGTTCACTTGTATAGTGACTAGAAGTAAGATGTTGGCGCAAATTTTTAGCGCGTCTAAAAGTAATGGCTGGAGTCTCAGGAATGAATTTGCCAATAATGGGATCAACCTGTAGTATTGGCCAGGCTTTACAGAGGGCTTGTCTCACTTGTTTATGACGTGAATGATAGTTGGCAATAAAGCGTAGCTTACTCGGACCTTCAAATGTATTTCTATCTCTATGGCCATATAATAATTGGTCCCGAGAGGTATGTTTGGCCCTATTGAAAGCTCGCTTAAGAAGTCGCTTGCTATAACCACGTTCTAAAAAACGTGTAGTCAGTTCATCTGCCCGTGTGTTGAAATCAACATCCGTAGAACATAAACGACGGAGTCTGAGGAACTGGCCTGTAGGTATTGACTGTTGTGAGTTCATTTTCCCCTTCACTACTGAGGCCCGAGGAACTCCCTCTTCTGGTGAAGAAAGGTAGTGAGCCATATTGTCAAACACCTGGGGCTGATGATGATGACTGGCTGAGTGGAGTTAATGACTGGATATAAGGCTGCCGACGCCCTTCTGGCCTGCGGGTGATTTCTCTGTGGACTTCTAGGAAACCAGTCTGAATCCTGCTCATCTAAAGCTAAGATTTCTGCTTTGCCTTTTTGCATTAGTGTTTTGTTTTCCTTGCTTTTCTGGATTCTGCCATTCCCTGCTGGGGTGAGCTGAATCTCCTTTTGCCTGTTGCTCTGTCTTCAGAATATTCCTCCTGAGTACTGACATAGCTTTTTTGAAGCCTAGCGTCTTCAGGGCCTTTTTTACTGTCAGTTTGTTGGCTCTTATTTTCATAGGGTTCTTCACGGATTGCAGACAGCAGCCTTCCTGTCCTCTCCTATCTAAGCTAGCGTGGGCCCCATCTTTGCTCAGTCTATCTTTCTGTCTGTGTTTTGTTCTTTCTTCTTGCTTCACCGTCATTATATGTGGGGGGCTGCCTTTTACTTTGGGGTCTGCTCTGGGGCAGTTTAGATTTCCCTTTCTGTCTTTAGGCTATGTAGTCCTCCGGCTGTGATCGAGGGGCCTAGGGCATCGTAGGAGCCCCCCACGGCTACTGCTAGTTGTGTTGATAGGTTCAGGGGTCTGCAATCCGATAGCTGCCAACTTCTCTGGTTTTCTGGACTTAGCTAGCATTTCTATTTTTGCCTCCTACGGTGACTCAATCATAACAGAATCACCCGCCATACCGCAGATTCTAGGGTACTCAATAGCAGGAAAGAATTGTATAAGAAAAAAAAAAAAAAGTGTGCATATTTTTTCCTCTATATTTCTCTGAGGCCGTAGGGGGAATTTTTTTTTCTCTCAATGGAGATAAAGCAATTGTCTGATCGTGTGGAGCAGCTTGCTGCGGAAGTGCGGGGAATTTCCGCCTACCTTGCTCATTCACATGCTGCTGAACCAAAGATTCCTACACGTGATGTATTTTTTGGTGATCGGTCTAAATTTTTGAATTTCAAAAATAATTGTAAATTATTTTTTGCCTTGAAGCCTAACTCGTCAGGGAGCTCCGCGCAGCAGGTTAAAATTGTCATCTCTTTGCTGCGTGGTGATCCCCAGGATTGGGCGTTTTCCTTGAAACCAGATGATCCTATTCTGACTAATGTGAACGCATTTTTTCAGGCCTTGGGGTTGTTGTATGATGAACCTAATGCCATTGATCAGGCTGAAAAGACCCTGCTGGCATTGAACCAGGGTCGTGATTCTGCAGAATTGTACTGTCAAAAATTCCGAAAGTGGGCAGTACTTACTACCTGGAATGATAATGCCTTGGCTGCTCTCTTTTGGAAGGGGTTGTCAGAAGCCGTAAAAGATACTATGGTGGGATTTCCTGTTCCCTCTGGTCTTGACGATTCTATGTCTTTAGCCATTCAGGTTGATCGGCGTTTACGCGAACGCAGAGCTGCACGAGAGGTGTTGCCACCTGTTGAACAGATGTCTGAACCTATGCAATGTGATAGAGTTTTTTCCAGAGAGCAGCGTCAGGAGTTCAGAAGGCGTAATAAGTTGTGTTTTTTCTGTGGAGATGCCTCGCATATTATTTCTGTCTGTCCTAAACGCGAGAAACGCTTTGCACACACGTTTTCTGTTGGTGGTGTTCAACCTAAGTTTCTTCTGGCTATTACTCTGATCTGCTCACTGTCCACATTTTCCACCAAGGCTTTTGTGGATTCGGGAGTAGCTCTAAACCTAATGTTTTTGGATTTTGCTAAACGTTGTGGATTTCCGATGACACCTCTGCAGACGCCTATCCCTTTGAGGGGGATTGATGCTACTCCTTTGGCTAAAAATAAACCTCAGTTTTGGACCCAGGTGGTAATGCGGGTCGCCCCAGACCATCAAGAAAATTGCAGGTTTTTGGTGTTACATAATCTGCATGATACTATTGTTCTGGGTTTTCCCTGGTTACAAATTCATAATCCAGTTTTGGATTGGAAATCTGTGTCTGTGGTGAGTTGGGGTTGTCGGTGTGCCTTTAGTGAGGCTCCGGTGTTTTCCACCTCTCCTCAGTCGCATGATGTTCCTGATTATTTGGCGGACATTTATGATGTATTTAGTGAGAATGAGTCTGCGTCTCTGCCTCCTCATAGGAGTTATGACTGTGCTATTGAACTGAGCCCGGGGTGTAAATTTCCCAAGGGTCGGCTCTTCAATTTATCTGTACCCGAGCACGAGGCTATGCGATCCTATATTAAGGAGGCATTGGAGAAGGGTCATATTAGACCATCCTCGTCACCCTTAGGTGCCGGTTTTTTTTTTATAGCCAAAAAGGATGGATCATTAAGACCTTGTATTGATTATCGTGCTCTCAACAAAATTACTGTTAAATATCAGTATCCGTTACCCCTGATTTCTGATCTATTCTCCAGAGTTAAAGGTGCTTGCTGGTTTACCAAGCTTGACCTCAGGGGGGCGTATAATCTTATTCGCATTAAGCATGGGGATGAATGGAAGACGGCGTTTAATACTCCGGAGGGACATTTTGAGTACCTGGTGATGCCTTTTGGGCTCACTAATGCCCCTTCTGTCTTCCAGTGCTTCATGAATGATATTTTCCGAGATTTTGTCGATAAATTTTTGATTATCTATCTGGATGATATTTTGATCTTCTCCAAGGATTGGGATTCTCATATGGAACATATTCGGACTGTGTTCCGGATCTTGAGGGAGAATTCCCTGTATGTCAAAGGATCTAAATGCCTTTTTGGAGTACAGAGGATTTCTTTTTTGGGATTTATTTTGTCCCCATCAACTATTGAAATGGACCCGGCCAAGGTACAGGCCATTTACGATTGGGTTCAGCCCACTTCTTTGAAGGCCCTCCAGAAGTTTTTGGGTTTTGCTAATTTTTATCGGAAATTTATAGCAAAATTTTCTAGTATTGCCAAGCCATTGACTGATTTGACTAAGAAGGGTGCTGATGTGTTAAATTGGTCTCCGGAGGCTGTTTCTTCCTTTCAGGAGCTGAAGCGAAGATTCACCTCCGCCCCGGTTTTGCGGCAACCTGATGTCTCGCTTCCGTTCCAGGTAGAGGTGGATGCTTCTGAGATTGGTGCAGGAGCTGTTTTGTCCCAAAAGGATCCTGTAACATCTAAAATGAATCCCTGTGCTTTCTTTTCCCGAAAGTTCTCTCCATCTGAACGTAACTATGATGTGGGGAATCGGGAACTCTTAGCCATGAAATGGGCATTTGAGGAGTGGAGACATTGGTTGGAGGGAGCTAAGCATCAAGTCGTGGTCTTCACTGACCACAAGAATTTGATTTACCTAGAGTCGGCTAAGCGCTTGAACCCTAGACAGGCTAGGTGGGCCTTGTTTTTTACACGTTTTGATTTTGTGGTTTCTTTTCTTCCTGGAACTAAGAATGTCAAGGCTGACGCCCTCTCTAGGAGCTTCTTTGCTGATTCTCCTGTGGTGACCAAGCCTGCTACCATCTTAGGCGAAGGGGTAGTTCTTTCTGCCATCTCGCCCGATTTGAGACGTGCTCTGGAAGAGTTCCAGGAGGACAAACCTAAGCGTTGTCCCAGTGGAAAGTTGTATGTTCCTGACCAGTGGAAGAAGAGAGTGATGTCTGAAGTTCATTGCTCTGCTTTGGCTGGTCATCCAGGTATTTTTCTTACTAGAGATCTGGTGAGTCGGTCTTTTTGGTGGCCCTCCTTGTCTCGTGATGTCAGGAATTTTGTGCGGTCCTGTGGGACGTGCTCCCAGTCTAAATCGTGTTCTCGCTCTATTGGGTTGTTGATGCCTTTGCCTGTCCCCAAGAGGCCATGGACCCATATTTCAATGGATTTCATCTCTGATATGCCTGTCTCTCAAAGGATGACTGTTATTTGGGTGATTTGTGATAGGTTCTCTAAGATGGTTCATCTTGTACCACTCCCTAAGTTGCCGTCTTCCTCTGAATTGGTGCCCCTGTTTTTTTTACAACAGGTGGTTCGCTTGCACGGGATTCCTGAGAACATTGTATGTGACAGAGGAGTCCAGTTTGTGTCTAGATTTTGGAGAACTTTCTGTTCCAAGCTGGGAATTCAGTTGTCCTTCTCCTCTGCTTTTCACCCTCAGACCAATGGGCAGACAGATAGAACAAACCAGACCTTGGAGTCATATTTGAGATGTTTTATTTCTGCTGATCAGGATGATTGGGTTTCATTTTTGCCCTTGGCCGAATTTGCTTTTAATAATAGAGCTAGTTCTGCCACTTTGATGTCTCCTTTTTTTTGTAACTTTGGGTTTCATCCTCGATTTTCTTCATGGCAGGTGGAGCCCTCTGCCTGCCCAGGGGTTGACACTGTGGTGGAGAGAATGCACCATATCTGGGACCAAGTGGTGGATAAGTTATCTCTCTCCCAGGAAAAGGCCCAGCGGTTTTCCAACCGACATAGGACCATTGGTCCCCAGTTTAAGATTGGTGATATGGTGTGGTTATCATCAAAAAATATTGCTATGAAGGTGGCTTCTCCTAAGTTTAAGCCTAGATTTATTGGACCTTATAAGATTTTGGAAATTATTAATCCGGTCTCTTTTCGTTTGGCTCTTCCTGTCACATTTAAAATCCATAATGTGTTCCATTAATCTTTGTTGAAGAGGTTTGTTGAAACTGTTGTTCCGGGGGTTGCACCTCCAGACCCTGTATTGGTTGAAGGTAACATGGAATATGAGGTAGAGAAAGTACTGGATTCCCGTCTGGCTAGACGGAGACTCCAGTATTTGGTTTAGTGGAAGGGTTATGGTCAGGAGGATAATTCCTGGGTCTCTGCCTCTGATATTCATGCCAAAAGATTGGTGCGTGCCTTTCATCGGGCTCACCCTGATCGCCCTGGTGGCGTGGATGAGGGTTCGGTGACCCCTCCTCAAGGGGGAGGTACTGTTGGGAGTTCATTTTCCCCTTCACTACTGAGGCCCGAAGAACTCCCTCTTCTGGTGAAGAAAGGTAGTGAGCCTGATCGTCAAACACCTGGGGCTGATGATGATGACTGGCTGAGTGGAGTTAATGACTGGATATAAGGCTGCCGACGCCCTTCTGGCCTGCGGGTGATTTTTCTGTGGACTTCTAGGAAACCTGTCTGATTCCTGCTCATCTAAAGCTAAGATTTCTGCTTTGCCTTTTTGCACTAGTGTTTTGTTTTCCTTGCTTTTCTGGATTCTGCCATTCCCTGCTGGGGTGAGCTGAATCTCCTTTTGCCTGTTGCTCTGTCTTCAGAATATTCCTGAGTAATGACATAGCTTTTTTGAAGCCTAGCATCTTCAGGGCCTTTTTTACAGTCAGTTGGTTGGCTCTTATTTTCATAGGGTTTTTCACGGATTGCAGACAGCAGCCTTCTGTCCTTTCCTATCTAAGCTAGCGTGGGCCCCATCTTTGCTCAGTCTATCTTTCTTTCTGTGTTTTGTTCTTTCTTCTTGCTTCACCGTCATTATATGTGGATGGCTGCCTTTTACTTTGGGGTCTGCTCTGGGGCAGTTTAGATTTCCCTTTCTGTCTTTAGGCTATGTAGTCCTCCGGCTGTGATCGAGGGGCCTAGGGCATCGTAGGAGCCCCCCACGGCTACTGCTAGTTGTGTTGATAGGTTCAGGGGTCTGCAATCCAATAGCTGCCAACTTCTCTGGTTTTCTGGACTTAGCTAGCATTTCTATTTTTGCCTCCTACGGTGACTCAATCATAACAGAGGGATGGGAGTCACTGAACTTGGTGATTGGGAGCGGATTTCCTGGCGGATATTGTCTATTTTCTCTATAAAGTGGGAGGCCAGGTCATCAGCACAAATGTCTGTGATAGTGGCTTGTGCTTTTGGCCTGAGGAGGGAGTGAAAGGTGTGAAAAAGTTTCTTGGGGTTTTAGGATAGTGAGGAGATCAGGGTGGTGAAGTAGGTCTGTTTGGTGAGGTGAAGGGCAGAGTTATATATCCTTAACATAAATTTGAAGTGTATGAAGTCTTCTGGTTTGCGTGTTTTCCTCCATAGGCGTTCAGCACACCTAGAGCATCGCTGGAGAAATCGGGTTTGAGATGTGAGCCAGGGCTGTTTCACTCTGTGTTTAGAGGGTCTGAGGGTGAGGGGAGCTACTTGGTCAAGGGTGCTTCTAAGAGTGTCATTGAAGTGATGTACAGCTAGATCAGGACAGGACAAAGAAGAGATTGGGGACAATGATGAGTGTAGGGAGTCTGAAAGTGTATGAGGGTTAATGGCTTGTAGATTTCTGACTAAATGGTAGGTAGGAGGGTGCTGGGGTGAGCGGGGATTTGTGAGTGTAAAGGAGAGAATGTTGTGGTCAGAGAGGGGAAGCAGTGAGTTATCTAGGTATGAGATTGAGACGAGCCGGGCGAAAACCAGGTCCAGGGTGTTACCGTCCTTGTGTGTTTCAGAGGTTGAGAGCTGTGAGAGGCCTAGAGAAGTGGTTAGTGATAGAAGCTGGGATGCAGATGTGGAACTGGGGCTGTTATTGGGATTGTTGAAGTCTCCCAGGATAAGGGTTGGTAGTTCTGAGGACATGAAGTGTGGCAGCCAGGCAGAGGAATGGTCCAGGAAGTGCGTGAGCCTGGGGGCCGGTATATGACCGCTACTCTGAGGGAGAGGAGATGAAAAAGCCTGATGGTGTGGACTTCAAAAGAAGGGAATGAGAGTGATGGAACTGGGGGGATGACCTGGAAAGTGCATTGTGGGGACAGGAGTATGCCGACTCCACCACCAGGTCTGTTTGTCGGTCTCGGGGAATGGGAGAATTGTAAGCCTCCATGGGAAATGGCAGCAGGAGAGACAGTGTCAGAATCCTGAATCCAGGTTTCCGTGAGGGCCAACAGATTCAGAGAGTTTTTTAGAAAGTAATTGTGTAGGAAAGGGAGCTTGTTGCATACAGACCATGGATTCCAAAGGGCACAAGTAAAAGAAGGAGAGGAAGGAGTGCAAATAATATGAGTAAGATTATTAAGGTTTCGATGTGAGGTAGGGTAGGGGTTGAGGTTGGGGGATGGTGGACCGGGGTAGGGGGAGATGTCCCTTGAAATTAGTAGGAGCAGGAAGATAAAGAGCAAGTAGTTTTTGGAATTGTATGGAGATTGTTTGTGCAGTGTGTTTGGGCAAGATGGGCTGAGGTTTTTCAAGAAGGTGAGAAGTGCATGGGAGCTGTACATGGGAGAAGGAAAGAGATCGGAGCTGATGTATATGAGTCATGATGGAGGGGGGATTGGTGTTAAAATGAAATGCCATGCAGGGCTCGGTGTTACTCAGTACCGGGCCTTTCAGGCTCTTTTAAGGAGGAAGTATGTCACGGTAGTGATTGGGACCCGGTCCGTGGCCCTGGGTGTCCAATAAAGAAGATGACAGTTCAGATGAGGGGGAAGATGGTATGATAATTAATTTGGAAAAGGAGGATCGTGACGCCACCCGTGGTACTTGGCTAGGGTAGCCGACGCTGCAGTGCAGATCCTCTGTGCCGGTGTTAAAGAAGACAAGATGATGAAGCTCTCCACGGGCAAAGCTGTATCCCAGGGCAGTTGAGATGGTGTTTGTGAGCCATTGACGGTGATGGTGAGTGTAGCATGTGTAGCAGGCGAGTTGTAAAAGCTACCAAGGACGCAGTTGGGTGCAGTTTCTGAGTTTTTCCTCAAACGCTTTGTGCACAAGATGACCCGATTGGTACTGTGTCATCCGAGGGAGGGGTCCGGCAAACTCAAAGGTAGATCAGGAACACCTGTTCAAGACTCCTCCTTGTGTATCCTTTCTAGGCTGTGACTCTGTGCTGATCTCTCCCTTCCTTCCTGCTGTGGGCCTTTGCAAACAGTGTCCCAAGCCGGCAGCCATGGATCACACCGGGCGATGTGGGTCAGGCTCCGGGGTCCTTTATTCCAACTACTGCCTTTTTGACTATTGAATCCGGCTGCGACTGAGGCACTTAAAGTTACCTCAGCCTCCGTCTTTCTCGCTGAGCCCTGTATTTATCCACTACCTTCAGGAGCCACCTTCCCCAGCGAGGCCTGGTCCTTCCTTCTCCAGAAATGAGCTCCACAGGTGGCTTATTGCACTTCCCGTGCCCCAAAGACCCCTGTTATGAATGAGTCACCGAAGGAGGAAAAAACAAAAATACAAGCTAAGTCCAGAAAACCAGAGTGGTTGGTAGCTATCAGATTGCAGACCCTTGATCCTATTCACACAACTAACAGTAGCCGTGGGGGGTTCCTACGGTTTCCTAGACCCCTCATTCACAGCCGGAGAACTAAATAAGCCTAAAGAAAGAAAGGGGAAATCTAAACTGCCCCAGAGCAGACCCCAAAGCAATAGACAGCCCCCAACATGTATTGTCGGTGAAAAGCAGATGAAAACACAAACACAGACAGAAAGACAGGTTGAGCAAACGATGGGGCCCAACTAACTAGATAGGACAGGGCAGAAAAGATGCTGGCTGCAATCCGCAAAAAACACTACAAAAATGTTCCAACCGTCTGATAGGAAAAAAGGCCCTGAAGTCGCTAGACTTCAAAATCACTATATCAGCACTCAGGTATATTCTGAAGACTGAGCAAAAGGTCAACTTGACCAGAGACAAAAATGGAGCTCTGCCTGAACCAACAATGGCAGGCAGAACACAGACACTAAGTAAACAGACACAATCTCATGGAAAAATAAGAGAGCAAAAACTTAGCTTTCAGAAGACAGGTACTGAACTGGTTTGCAAGAGCTCAGAGCAGAAAGGATCACCAGCACCCCTACAGGGCATCAGCTCCCTTATATCCACTCAGTGATTCCGGGTGTCCAATCACACTCCGCCTGTTCAGATGACAGGTTTTTCCCATCCCAATCAATTTCACTACCTCTCTTCACCAGCAGAGGGAGTTCATCAGACATCAACGGTGAAGGGGAAAATGAACTCACAACAGACCCCTTCCTTCCAGTCTAGGAGCTTGGACAAGATTTTTCTCTCTTCTCTGACCCTCAGCCCTCTCACAGCAATCCTGCTCTTACTCTGTCCTGTCACCAACTGACAACTCTCTAGAAAGATCCATTTACCTCAGACTAGCTCCACCGATCAACTGTCAGCTTGCTCTCTCTGATTGAATGCCCACAATCACTCCACTACCTAAGCTCCTCCCACTGTACCTACCTTCCACACTAACCCCCAACACCATTTCCTAGTCAGTCTGGGATGAGGCCATCCTCTCGCCGGGTACACCCAGAAAGTACTGACTAACATGTGTGTGTGTTGAGTGCAGGGTTAGGAGTCCTGAGTGGTGATCCCTCCTTACCTGAGGGTGGGATACCACATCTTTGGATGAGGTGCAGTACCTCTGTGGCGACCGTTCTCTTAGGGGTGCCATAGTACCCTTTCTCAACTTTCTATATTGTTGTCGGATCCATACTGGCCCTGAGAGCGTCTGTGCTTGCCTCCTGAAATGTATACGGAGATTCAGTATGTTTAAATTATAATATATATATATATACCTTGTATCTAGTGATTCTGTACCCTTTTGCAAATTTTTATATTATTGTCTAATCCATACTGAGCCTGTGACCATATGTGTCTGACTCATGAAATATATACGGAGATTTACAATTATCCCTAGACTGTATAGAGCTGTCCGCTTCTGAAACAGTACTATATATCTGCTGGTATTTTTAGTCCATTTTCACTAAAATTTTTACGTATGGTGGAAGAGGCCACGGACGTGAGTGTGGGGGGCCAGCTGGTACTGATGGTGGTGGTGGTGCATCTGCTGGTACTGCCAAAAGCACAATAGCAGCTAAGGCAGGAGGTGTTGAGCCTGCGTCATCAGCAGGCACAAGAAGGCCTTTAAGGCTCCCTTTTCTGGGAATAGGTAAACTGCTTGTAAAGCCGGAGCATCAGGAACTAGTTTTGCCTTACATTGCCGAAAAAGCCTCCTGCTCTATCGCCTCCTCTTCTGAAGTTTAAAAAAATGCAAGCACTGAGTCGTCAGTGCAGGCTTCTGGTCAGGAACCACCCCTTTCCTTGTCTACTTCACCCCCACTAAAAGTGAAGGATGTGGCAGCCCACACTTCAGATTACTCCATGGAGCTATTTTCACAGGCTATGCCTGTGTTATCAAGTGAAATTCTGAATTCCCCAGTCCAAAATGAATTGGAGATGGAGTGCACTGATGCACATCCACTGCTAGATGATTCTGCTGGTACATTGACCCACAGCACTACATTCCCTTCACACTCTACAGAGCCAGAATGTGACACTGATGAAACTCAGGTGCCCCTTCCCGCATACTATACCATCTTACACGGTGACACAGAGGAAGGTGCAGATGAAAGTGCCGGTTCCCTGAGCAGGTGGGGGTCCTACTCATGGGCGACGGCAGTGGCACAGGGCCCCTCATAGTACGCAAAAGTGTCTCTGCCGGTGGGAGGGCCCACTAGCCGTCAGACATACCGTCGTACTATGAGAGGCCTTGTGACAGTGCCGTCACCCACGAGTGGGCCCCTCATGCTTGCTCAGGGCCACAGCACTTGCAATACTTACATCTCCCTGCTTCACCGCCGTGATGTCTTCCGTCTTTCCTGACAGTGACATTCAGGTTACAGAGCGCAATGACATCACGTCTGTATGCCCTCCACCGAAACAGTACAAGTGCAGAGAGCTTTAAAATGGCAATGCTGAGGAGTAGAGCAGTGCCCAGAGAGGAGAGTTATTTAATATTTTTAAATGTTGGGAGCATTTTTTGGGGAGCAATATACACTGGAGAATGATATATGAGGCCCATCATACACTGGAGCATCATCCATTTTGCCCATCATATACTGGAGCATTCCAAATGGGGGACATCAGACACTGGAGCAGCATTTACGGGGCCCATTATACACTGGAGCATTAGAAATGTGGCCCATTATATATGGAGCATTATTTGGGCCCATAACACACTGGAGCATCGTCCATGGGGACCAACATATACTGGAGCATTCCAAATGGGGGACATCAGACACTGGAGCAGCATTTACGGGGCGCATTATACACTGGAGCATTAGAAATGGGGCCCATTATATATGGAGCGTTATTTGGGCCAATAAGACAGTGGAGCATCATCCATGGGGACCAACATATACTGTAGCATTATGTGGAGCTCATCATATACTATATGGAACATTATATGGGACCAATTATTCTGTATTGAGAAATATATGGGGCTCATTATTCTGTATGATGCACTAGGTGGTGGCCATGGTGGTGGTATGGAGTAACATACTGTCCGGTTTTTGAGCTATTGTAGAATTTAAAATAGATATCAGTCATGTCATGTAAGCAGTGAAGTATTTTTCATTGTACTGTGCCTGTATTTCTGTGCTGTATTGGAGCATTATGAATTGTGGTATGTGTTAAAAGGGCGCACTGACACTCTTTGGCCCAGGGCACATGAAAACCTGGTGTCAGCCCTACCCCCCCCCACAACTTTAGCCAAATAACTCCCAGTTTTCAATGTGTGAAAATGCATTGCGTTTCGTGTTTCAGTCGGACCCCAACTTTTCCCTATAGTCGGCTGATTTCGTTCGACCCGACTTTTTAGAAAGTCGGGTTTCATGAAACCTGACTCGACCCGAAAAAAGGAAAAGTTGCTCATCTCTAATGATAAGGCTGATTTCAAATTTGGACTTCCTTTTGGAAACAGGGAAAAAATTGCCCCATTTTCCAAATTATGGTCATATAATAATCATCGCTTTACTTTATGGTAACAATATGCCTGTTATCTAACAAGCATTTCAGCGTATAGCTTTCCATATTCACTGGTAAGACAGAGGGTCCCAATGGTTTATTTTCATAGCCTGCTGAGCAGGTTGGTTATTATGTCATTTTCACTCTGTCAGCCTTGTCCTCTGTCTGTTTTAAGTATATGTTCCATCCTCATCCAACTGCTGATGCTCCTGTTCCTTTTCTTTAATCAAGTCATACTGCATATAGCATGGATATATACAGGGAGGCGGCAATAAACATATTCAATTTGAAGTTCTATCTCCAATCCTCTTGCCTTTTGGTTAGTGAGGGAGATTATATTATAGAATCATAGAGTTGGAAGGGACCTCCTGCGCCATCTGGTCCAACCCCCTGCTCAAAGCAGGATTCGCTTAATCATCCCAGACAGAAGTCTGTCCAGCCCCTGTTTGAAGACTTCTATTTAAGGAGAACTCAGCACTAGTGTTGAGCGATACCACCCGATACTGAAAAATATCGTATCGAAATGGATCGGCCAATCTAAAAAAGTATCGGGTATCGCCGATTCCGATCCCAGAAAGTCCCATTCAAGTCAATGGTACAGAAATATCAGAATTGAAAAAACCCCTCTCTTGCCTTGTACAGCCTGTTCGGGAGGGGGGAAGAGTGTGGGCGGTGCATGGGCAGACACTGTGCGTGTCTGTGTGTGCAAGCGCGGTCTGTAGTAGTCCCATCATCCGGCTAATGTGTTGATTTAAAAAAAAAACATACTACATACATACTACATACATGCTACATATATACATACTACATACATACTACATATATACATACTACAAACATACTACATACATACTACATATATACATACTACATACATACTACATATATACATACTACATACATACTACATATATACTACATTCATACAACATACATATATACTACATACATACAACATACATACTACATATATACATACTACATACATGCTACATACATACTACATATATACAACATTCATACAACATACATACATACATGCTACATATATACAACATACATACTGTATATACTACATACTACATACATGCTGCATATATACTACATTCATACAACATACATATATACTACATACTACATACATGCTACATATATACTACATTCATACAACATACATACATACTACATACTACATACATGCTTCATATATACTGCATTCATACAACATACATATATACTACATACTACATACATGCTACATATTTACTACATTCATACAACATACATACTGCATACAACATACATACATAGTACATACATACTACATACATACTACATATATACTACATTCATACAACATCCATATATACATGCTACATATATACAACATACATATATACTACATACTACATGCATGCTACATATATACTACATTCATACAACATACATATATACTACATACTACATACATGCTACATATATACTACATTCATACAACATACATACTACATACTACATACATGCTTAATACTGTATATACTACATTCATACAACATACATATATACTACATACTACATACATGCTACATATTTACTACATTCATACAACATACATACTGCATACAACATACATACAAAGTACATACATACTACATACATACTACATATATACTACATTCATACAACATCCATATATACATGCTACATATATACAACATACATATATACTACATACTACATACATACTACATATATACAACATTCATACAACATACATACATACATGCTACATATATACAACATACATATATACTACATACTACATACATGCTACATATATACTACATTCATACAACATACATACATACTACATACTACATATATGCTACATATATACTACATTCATACAACATCCATATATACATGCTACATATATACAACATACATATATACTACATACTACATACATACTACATATATACAACATTCATACAACATACATACATACATGCTACATATATACAACATACATATATACTACATACTACATACATGCTACATATATACTACATTCATACAACATACATATATACTACATACATACTACATATATACTACATTCATACAACATACATACATACTACATACTACATACATGCTTTATATTTACTACATTCATACAACATACATACTGCATACAACATACATACATAGTACATACATACTACATACATACTACATATATACTACATTCATACAACATCCATATATACTACATACATACATACATACAACATGCTACAGACATACAACATACATACTGCATACAATACATTCATACAATACATACATAGACATACAGTACATATAACACAGAGTACATACTCACCATCACTTTTCACTTTGATCCCCGAAGCCAGTGTCATCTAAGGAAAAATATGAAAATAACAAACCACCAAATACTCCCTGATCCGCAGAAATCCACGCTTGAGTGTCCCACGCCGATCTCCCATGGAGAGCAGCAGCATCAGCTGATGCGACCGCTCTCTACGGGGCTCAGGAATCCAGTGTCGGGAGGTAGGTATCCTTCCGCACTGTATTCCTCCGCCACTGTAAAAAAATAGTCCCTGGTCTCACTTTATGGCAAATGCTGCGTGGGAACTTTTTCACACAGCAATGCCAAAAGTGAGACTATGGACTATTTTTTTACAGTGGCTGAGGAATACAGTGCGGAAGGATACCTACCTCCCGACACTGGATTCCTTGAGCCCCTAGAGAGTGGTCGCATCAGCTGATGCTGCTGTTCTCCACGGGAGATGGGTGTGGGACACGCGTGGATTTCTGCGGATCAGGGAGTATAAGGCTTGTTTGTTATTTTCATATTTTTCTTTAGATGACACTGGCTTCGGGGAACAATGTGACAAGTATTGGTGAGTATGTACTCTATGTTATATGTACTGTATGTCTATGTATGTATTGTATGAATGTATTGTATGTAGTATGTATTGTATGAATGTATGTATGTTGTATGTATGTAGTATGTATGTAGCATGTATGTAGTATATATGTATGTTGTATGAATGTAGTATATATGTAGCATGTATGTAGTATATATGTATGATTGTAATATATATGTAGCATGTATGTAGTATGTATGTTGCATGAATGTAGTATATATGTAGCATGTATGTAGTATGTATGTAGTATGTATGTAGCATGTATGTAGTATGTATGTAGTATGTATGTAGTATATATGTAGCATGTATGTAGTATGTATATATGTAGTATGTATGTAGTATGTATGTAGTATGTATGTAGCATGTATGTAGTATGTATGTAGTATGTATATATGTAGTATGCATGTAGTATGTATATATGTAGTATACATGTAGTATATATGTAGCATGTATGTAGTACGCATGTAGTATGTATATATGTAGTATGTAGTATGTATGTAGCAAGTATGTAGTATGTATATATGTAGTATGTATGTAGTATGTGTATATGTAGTATGTATGTAGTATGTATGTAGTATGTATGTATGTAGAATGTATATATGTAGTATGTATATAGTATTATATATGTAGTATGTATGTAGTATGTATATGTGTAGCATGTATGTAGTATATATGTAGCATGTATGTAGTATGTATGTAGTATGCATGTAGTATGTATGTTGTATGAATGTAGTATATATGAAGCATGTATGTAGTATGTATATATGTAGTATGTATGTAGTATGTATATATGTAGTATGTATGTAGTATGTATGTAGTATGTATGTATGTAGTATGTATATATGTAGTATGTATATAGTATTATATATGTAGTATGTATGTAGCATGTATGTAGTATGTATGTAGTATATATATGTAGTATGTATGTAGTATGTATATATGTAGCATGTATGTAGTATATATGTAGTATGTATGTAGTATGTATGTAGTATGTATATATGTAGTATGTATGTAGTATGTATATATGTAATATGTATGTAGTATGCATGTATGTATGTTGTATGAATGTAGTATATATGTAGCATGTATGTAGTATATATGTATGTTGTATGAATGTAGTATATATGAAGCATGTATGTAGTATGTATGTATGTTGTATGTACTATATACTGTATGTAGTATGTAGTATATATGTATGTTGTATGAATGTAGTATGTATGTAGCATGTATGTAGTATGTAGTATATATGTATGTTGTATATATGTAGCATGTATGTATGTATATATGTTGTATGAATGTTGTATATATGTAGTATGTATGTAGCATGTATGTAGTATGTATGTAGTATGTAGTATATATGTATGTTGTATGAATGTAGTATATATGTAGAATGTATGTAGTATGTATATAATATGTATATAGCATGTATGTAGTATGTATATATGTAGTATGTATGTAGTATTTTTTTTTTTTACATTCAGCACATTAGCCGGATGATGGGACTACTACTGTCCCATCATTGGCTAATGTGTCAATCACTGTCAGTGTAGCAGGACTCGCCCGATGGGACAATGCCTGCACACACACAAGACCCCCGGTAGGCCCACACAGACCACCGGCAGCCGGCACAAGCCCCCCCGGCAGGCCCGTACAGACCCTCGGCAGCCGGCACAGGCGCCCGGCAGGCCCGCACAGACCACCGGCAGCCGGCACAGGCCCCCGAGAGGCCCGTACAGACCACCGGCAGTTGGCACAGACCCCCCACAGTTGGCACAGAGGGTGCATCATGATGCGCACAGACCGCGCATCATGATGACATCATTTCAGCAGCCAATCACAGCCATGCCAATAGTTAACATGCCTAACAGGATGTGCCCACACTTCTGAGGATTCCCACTGGCTGAATCAAATCGATCAGGCTGATAGCTTTATGGGAACTTCTGATTCCTGTATCCGATACGAAAAAAGTATCAGAAGTCAGTATCGGAATTCCGATATAGCTAATATCGGCCGATACCCAATACTTGCGGTGTCGGAGAGCTCAACACTACTCACCACCTCTCGTGGCAGCCTGTTCCACTCATTGATCACTCTAACTGTCAAAAATTTTTTATCTAATCTGTTTCTCCTTCCATTCAGTTTCATCCCATTGCTTCTAGTCTTTCCTTGTGCAAATGAGAATAAAGTTGATCCTTCTACAATGTGACAGCCCTTGAGATATTTGTAGACAGCTATTAAGTTTCCTCTCAGTCTTCTCTTCTGCAAGCTAAACATTCCCAAATCCTGCAACCTTTCCTCATAATACAGGGTTTGCAGACCGGTTACCATTCTGGTCGCTCTTTTCTCAACTTGCTCCAGTTTGTTGATGTCTTTTTAAAGTGTGGTGCCCCAAACTGGACACAGTATTCCAGATGAGGTCTTACCAAAGAGGAGTAGAAGGCAATAATGACTTCACGTGATCTAGACTGTATGCTTCTGTTAATATACCCTAGAATTGCATTTGACTTTTTTACTGCTACATCACACTGTTGACTCATATTCAGTCTGTGATCTATTAGTATACTTAAGTCTTTTTCACATATGCTGTTGCTTAGCCCTATTCCTCCCATTCTGTATATGCTTTTTTTATTTTTATTGCTAAGATGTAGTGCTTTGCATTTTTCCCTGTTAAAAACCATTCTGTTAGTTGCTGCCCACTGCTTCAGTTTATTTATATCTTTTTGAATTCTCTCTCTCTCTTCTCTAGTATTAGCTATCCCTCCTAGCTTTGTGTCATCAGGAAATTTAATCAGTTTACCCTCAATTCCTTCATCTAAATCGTTGATAAAGATGTTGAACAATACAGGGCACAGGACAGAGTTGATATAGTTGATTACACATATGTTCCTACTGATAAATTTTATTGCCTCTCCAAACTGCTTCAGTAGGCATCCCTCATGAGGTGGCACTGTCAAATCTCAAAATAACCCATGCACTAGTTTGGCTACTACATGATATATTTGTTAACCCTTTTGGGCTGCTAGTAAAGACGCTCTTACATATGTATTCTAGAATTTTACTGGTTATAGGGTCACATATCAGAAAGCATTCTGGCAGACTATACTGTTTTTGCAGGCATCTTATTTTACAAGGTGGTTCAGTAGCAACTACACCATCAGCAACTTGATGAGATGAGAGTTTAGTAGGAGAACCAGCAGCATTCCCTCATTATACAATCAGGGATGGTTATTTGCTGGTATGACAGAGAAAGAGCAGGAATATAGTTTTTAGAATGCATGAGCCAAGGCCCCCCCTTTGACTTTTTTCTTTCATGTAAATCATGCAGCCTACAAATAAATTGTTTGGTGGCAGCATGTCACTTCAAGCTTTATTTCATCTGTGTATAAAGGACGACTATTCATATCTTCAAATAAATCAACTGGAAGAAGTTGTTCTTGTGCAGTATGTACCTTAGCCCCCGGGGTGCTGTATGTTAGAGGACTATGTGTCAGAACATAAAAAGATGTCACTTCCTTTACCCTGATGCACTTAAAATGAGAACAATTGTGATCTGAATTTAGTACTACTACTGGGACTGTTGCTGTCAGGAATGTTGCTGGTGCTGCTGCTAGAAGCTCCATATTTTTTTAACTATGGTATGTTTTTTTAATTGTGTTAGTTAATTGTTTCAATAAGTGTAATAATTTAATTGCAGATTTATAGTTATAGAGGAATAAAGAAAACATAACAAATGCAAGAAAGTAAGAACATTGCCCAAAATGCTGTAACAGCCCACAGTTTATACAGCTTATACAGTACATTTTCCAAATTGGAATATTAAAGACATGATGTGAGAATTCACGTCAACAATAATATTGACTGACTGTAGACTTTTATGATAAACCTGGATAAACCTAGATAACCCCGCGAAGGTGCTGTTATTGTACAGTCATGGCCAAAAGTTTTGAGAATGACACAAATATTAATTTTTACAAAGTCTACTGCTTCATTTTTTCTAATGGCAATTTGCATATACTCCAGAATGTTATAAAGAGTGATCAACTTAACAGCAATTACTTGCAAAGTCAATATTTGCCTAGAAAATGAACTTTATCCCCCAAAACACATTTCAACATCATTGCAGCCCTGCCTTAAAAGGACCAGCTAACATCGTTTCAGTGATTGCTCCATTAACACAGGTGTGGGTGTTGATGAGGACAGGGCTGGAGATCAATCTGTCATGATTAAGTAAGAATGACACCACTGGACACTTTAAAAGGAGGCTGGTGCTTGGCATCATTGTTTCTCTTCTGTTAACCATGGTTATCTCTAAAGAAACACGTGCAGTCATCATTGCACTGCACAAAAATGGCCTAACAGTGAAGAGTATCGCAGCTAGAAAGATTGCACCTCAGTCAACAATCTATCGCATCATCAAGAACAACAAGGAGAGAGGTTCCCTTGTTGCCAAAAAGGCTCCAGGGCACCCAAGAAAGACCAGCAAGCACCAGGACCGTCTCTTAAAAGTGTTTCAGCTGCGGGATCGGGCTACCAGCAGTGCAGAGCTTGCTCAGGAATGGCAGCAGGCAGGTGTGAGTGCATCTGCACGCACTGTGAGGCGGAGACTCATGGAGCAAGGCCTGGTCTCAAGGAGGGCAGCAAAGAAGCCACTTCTCTCCAGGAAAAACATCATGGACAGACTGATATTCTGCAAGAGGTACAGGGAGTGGACTGCTGAGGACTGGGGTAAAGTCATTTTCTCTGATGAATCCCCTTTTCGATTGTTTGGGACATCTGGAAAACGGCTTATTCGGAGAAGACCAGGTGAGCGCTACCACCAGTCTTGTCTCATGCAAACTGTCAAGCATCCTGAAACCATTCATGTGTGGGGTTGCTTCTCAGCCAAGGGAATGGGCTCTCTCTCAGTCTTGCCTAAAAACACAACCATGAATAAAGAATGGTACCAGAATGTCCTCCAAGAGCAACTTCTCCCAACCGTCCAAGAGCAGTTTGGCGATCAACAATGCCTTTTTCAACATGATGGAGCACCTTGCCATAAAGCAAAGGTGATAACTAAATGGCTCAGGGAACAAAACATAGAGATTTTGGGACCATGGCCTGGAAACTCCCCAGATCTTGATCCCATTGAGAACTTGTGGTCAATCATCAAGAGACGGGTGGACAAACAAAAACCTTCAAATTCAGACAAAATAAAAGCATTGATTTTGCAAGAATGGACTGCTATCAGTCAGGATTTGATCCAGAAGTTGATTGAGAGCATGCCAGGGAGAATTGCTGAGGTCCTGAAGAAGAAGGGTCAACACTGCAAATATTGACTTGCTGCATTAACTCATTCTAACTGTCAATATAACCTTTTGCTACTCATAATATGATTGCAATTATATTTCTGTATGTGATAAAAACATCTGACAAACACACATAAAAACCAGAGGCCAGCAGATCATGTGAAAATATAATATTTGTGTCATTCTCAAAACTTTTGGCCATGACTGTAGTATTTCATAGATCACTAAATTCAGTCACACTAAATGATTATGCAGGTACTGCACCTGCATTTTCCTTTATCAATAAAACTTTGAACAAATAGTCACAGACTAACGCCAGAGTCACACTTACAAGTGTGATGCCCGAGTCTCTCGCATCAATGCCCGGCGCTGCCACTGGCACTCAGGAACGGAGTGTGTGGCTGCATAGAAATACATGCAACCGCACACTTCGGTCCAGAGCGCTGGCGGCAATGCCTGGTATTGATGCGCGAGTTTCTCTCATCACCACTCTCATTTTCAATGTGTTTTAGCACTGCTATGGTTTCTACACTATGTGAATCTGTTATGGTTGCAGATCGGACTAAATATAAAATATAAAGAAGTGTGATCGCAACCCGGGGTCCACCATGCAGAGATGGTAAACTTCTGCTCGGTACTGGCAGAGTGCAAACTAAACACCGGCGGGTAACCACTGACTCGGTGTATACAGGAGTGAACTCTGTTACTTCACTGAGTTTGCTGGTGCAAATGCTGAGCCTGTTAACATCACAGGACTCGGCAAATGGAGCGCTAGTGTAGAGTCTCAGGACTCTGCCCTTAGAACACCAGACAGGAGTCCCTCTAGACCTCTAGCGCTCGGCGCCGCAAACTGTGGGTCCAGCAGAAAATACTATCACAAATATAGCGCAGAAGTGTGTACAGTGCCGCTCTGGCGGACACCAGTAATCGCCCAGGGTTGGGCTAAGAAAACGCACAACATGCACATGGCACTGCACTAGCAGTTTCTAACACTCGACATGGTACGATAGTGCCCTGGACAGATTGGCACCATTGTGCTGATGACTGGGAGCACGGTGGCGAATGCAATGCCACTGGTGGGCGCTGACTCTAACTCCAATTCCCTGAACCCAAGCACAACCAGAGGGAGGGGATCATAATGAGTCAGTCACAGTATCATGCATCCATCATCATACAGACCATAAGCCACAAGAGTCTATACTAGCGCATGGCCAAGTGGCCATGTGACTCTTATATTGGTGTTCTTCCGGGACCTTCCCACTGGACCAATTTGAGCAGGAACGGAACCTGTGCATGTGACCTCTGACCTCCAATGAGAGGTCGTCCCACGGGCATGCTCCATAAGCAAAACACAGGACTTAGTCCCAGGAGCATCTGCTTGCTGCTGACTCAAGCATGGTGTTATAGTAGAGCTAGAAGGAGCAACCAGATGCCTAGCATCAGCCTGGGCAAGACACTGGGACTGATGTCCCTGATGAGCAGGAATCTCTGTGGCTCCAGAGGACATGGCTTGACATTCCCCCTGTGCAGTGGGTGAAACTAGATGCCTAACAGAATCAAGTTGTTTGCTCTCCCCTCTATCCTAACCCTGTAAAATCATTGAATGCTGTTATTTGGCCATTCCTCATCTTTTGTAGTCTCTCTGATAGCCCCACTATGGGCTACTCCAGAATGGAATGTGAAAACTGCAAGGCAATATGAGGAGGCCTGTGCCTGACATCCACATATATATATATGTCCTCCTGGATGGAGAAAGAAAAATGTTGTGAAGAAGAAACGGAGAGTGGTGGTCATGGGGGATTCCCTGTTGAGAGGAACAGAGGCCGCTATCTGCAGACCAGACATAACTTCAAGAGAAATGTGCTGTCTTCCAGGTGCAAAAATTAAAGATGTGTCTGACAGGATATCAGGACTCTTCAGACCTACAGATGACTACCCATTCCTGCTACTACATGTGGGGACAAATGACACCGAAAGAAATGACCTGGAAACCATCTGCAGAGACTTTGAAGACTTAGGCAAGAAAGTGAAAGAACTGGGAGCGCAGGTGGTCTTCTCTTCCATCCTCCCTGTGGATGGCCATGGAACAAGGAGGTGGAATAAGATTCTGCAGGTGAACAACTGGCTACGTCGATGGTGCCGTCAGCAACTATTTGGATTTCTGGATCACGGAGTGAATTACTTATACGATGGACTACTTGCTAGAGATGGGGTGCACCTTACGAAGACTGGAAAGCATGTATTTGGAAGTCGCCTTGCTACACTTGTAAGGAGAGCTTTAAACTAGAACAACATGGGAAGGGAAGCAAAAGACCAGAAAAAGCCATACACCTGACAAATGCTATTGAGAACTCTGCTATTAGAAGTGGAAGGGAAGAACAAAGACAAAAGAATCTAATTAATAAAAATATTGGAGAAAGAGAAACCAATCACAATCTAAAATGTTTCTATACTAATGCACAAAGCATGGGCAACAAACAAGGAGAATTGGAACTACTAACACAGGAAAAGAAATATGATGTCATTGGAATCACTGAAACTTGGTGGGACAATACACATGATTGGAATACAAGACTAGAAGGATACAACTTATTTGCAAGAAACAGACTTGATAAATGAGGAGGAGGTGTCGCATTGTATGTTAGGAACACGTATATCTGCACAGAGATTGAAGCTTCAGAGACTGGAAGTTCTGTGGAAACTGTTTGGGTAAGAATACAAGGACAGAACAATGGAAAGGACACCATTGTAGGCATTTACTACAGGCCGCCTGTGCAAGCTGAAGATATGGATGAACGCTTTATGCATCAAATGGCCAAGTTCTCCAAAAAATATGACATAGTTGTTATGGGAGATTTCAACTATCCAGACATTTGTTGGAAATCTCTCTCAGGCAAAACTAACAGGTCAAGGAAATTCTTATCCTCTCTTGCTGACAACTTTATCTTCCAAAAGGTAGGGGAGAAAACAAGGGGAACTGCTACCTTGGATCTAATCCTTATAAACAGGGAGGAAATGGTTGAGGAGGTAAAAGTGGCTGGGACCCTAGGAGGTAGCGACCATGCTATTTTAGAATTTTGGATAACTAGAGGCGGAAGACCTGTGAAGACTCAGACGTCAAGGTTAGATTTCAGAAAGGCAGATTTTAAGGGATTCAGAAAGAGAATTGGAGGGATCCAATGGCTGGATATCCTTAAAGACAAAAATGTCCAGGAAGGATGGGAAATCTTGAAAAATGAAATTCTCAAAGCACAGTTGTTAACAATTCCGAAAAGAGGGAAGAATAGGAAGCATTTAAGGAAACCAGGATGGATGAACACAGAACTTAAGCACATGCTAAAAAGGAAGAAAAAAATGTTTATAAAATGGAAAGAGGGAGGCATATCTAAAGAAGAATATAATGCTGTTTGCAGAACTTGCAGGGCACAAATCAGATTATCTAAAGCCGAAAATGAATTGAGGCTTGCAGGAGATGTCAAAAGCAATAATAAAGGATTTTGGGGATATGTCAAAAGTAAAAGAAAAGTCAAAGATGCTATAGGATTTTTACAGGATGAAAATGATGAAATGGTAAGACAGGATGTTGAGAAGGCTGAACTTTTAAATTCCTATTTTGCATCTGTTTTCTCTGAGAAAGGAAATGTAACATCAACTGTTATTCACTGTCCTATTAAGGGAATAGAAGAATCCAGGATATCTATAAACAGAAAGATAGTGAAGAAACACTTAGCTAACCTAAATGAATTCAAGTCTCCAGGACCAGATGAATTACACCCCAGAGTACTGAAGGAGATAGCAGAAGAAATTTTTGAACCCCTCTCCATAATCTTTGAAAATTCTTGGAGAACAGGAGAAGTGCCAGAAGACTGGAGAAGAGCAAATGTTGTTCCTATCTTCATAAAGGGGAAGAAGGTGGACCCAGGCAACTATAGGCCGGTGAGTCTGACTTCTATACCAGGAAAGATCTTTGAACAAATTATTAAACAACATGTATGTCAATACCTGGATAAGAATGAAGTGATTAAACAGAGTCAGCATGGGTTTGTAACTAATAAGTCATGTCAGACTAACTTAATTTCCTTCTATGACGGTATCACTGATTGGGTGGATCAAGGAAATGCTGTAGATATAGTATATCTTGACTTCAGCAAAGCATTTGACAAAGTCTCTCATAAAATCCTTATTGAAAAAATGACTAAGTATGGAATGGACAAGGCAACTGTTAGGTGGATTCATAACTGGCTTAGTGATCGGACCCAAAGAGTGGTCGTAAATGGCTGCACATCCAGTTGGAAGAATGTCTCAAGTGGGGTACCACAGGGCTCTGTCCTGGGCCCTGTATTGTTCAACATCTTTATCAACGATTTAGATGAAGGAATTGAGGGTAAACTGATTAAATTTGCTGATGACACAAAGCTAGGAGGGATAGCTAATACTAGAGAAGAGAGAGAGAGGATTCAAAAAGATTTAAATAAACTGGAGAAGTGGGCAGCAACTAACAGAATGGTTTTTAACAGGGAGAAATGCAAAGTACTACATCTGGGCAATAAAAATGAAAAAAGCATATACAGAATGGGAGGAATAGGGCTAAGTGACAGCACATGTGAAAAAGACTTGGGTATACTAATAGATCACAGACTGAATATGAGTCAACAGTGTGATGCAGCAGCAAAAAAGGCAAATGCAATTCTAGGATGCATTAACAGAAGCATACAGTCTAGATCACGTGAAGTCATTATTGCCCTCTACTCCTCTTTGGTCAGACCTCATCTGGAATATTGTGTCCAGTTTTGGGCACCACATTTTAAAAAAGACATCAACAAACTGGAGCAAGTTCAGAAAAGAGCGACCAGAATGGTGACCGGTCTGCAAACCCTGTCTTATGAGGAAAGGTTGCAGGATTTGGGAATGTTTAGTTTGCAAAAGAGAAGACTGAGAGGAGACTTAATAGCTGTCTACAAATATCTAAAGGGCTGTCACATTGTAGAAGGATCAACTTTATTCTCATTTGCACAAGGAAAGACTAGAAGCAATGGGATGAAACTGAAGGGGAGGAGACACAGATTAGATATTAGAAAAAACTTTTTGACAGTTAGAGTGATCAATGAGTGGAACAGGCTGCCACGAGAAGTGGTGAGTTCTCCTTCAATGGAAGTCTTCAAACAGAGGCTGGACAGACATCTGACTGGGATGATTTAGCGAATCCTGCTTTGAGCAGGGGGTTGGACCAGATGGCCCAGGAGGTCCCTTCCAACTCTCCGATTCTATGTGTAGTTCTATATATATATATATATATATATATATATATATATATATATATATACACACACAATATATTTATACGTGCATGTGGTAAAAATAAAGTGCATTAATATTATCTGAAAAAAATGGTGGTAATAATTTGTATTATGTTTGTTTACTTAATAAAATAACGCATTATATGAGAGTGAGAAGTACCCTTTTTATATCAAATAAATAGAAAATGATGATAATGTCCGACAGAGAATTAAGAAAAAAACTATGGCATATCATGGATTTGTCCTTCAGTAACACTAAAACAGATTGTTCATTAAATTTTAATTGGTCTAGAATTATGTTCAGAATGATGGTTATTAAATCTTAAGGCTGGATTTGCAAAATGTGATTTTTTTTTATTTTTAATAATAAATGTCCTTGATTGATCTCTTTCTTTTACGTTACAAAGAATGGATATTATATGTAGTCTAAAATTAGAACATTTATTAAACCATCCTTTATACCTTAAAGCGTTTACCCAACACTGGTCAACCAGTCTTAAAATCTAAACTGCACATCACATAATAAAACACGGAATACATACCTGACTATCACCATTCTTCCAGTTGTTGTAATCTGTTCCCTGACAGTCACATGATTTTATGTCATATGACCATTGCAGCCAAAAAGCAACAACCAATTCTTTTGGTACTTTATCAGTGTGGAAGTCTGGAATGACGGAATGCTGTCAAGTAGAGTGAAGCTTTTAAAAGGGATCTCAAATAAATGTAATAAAATGAAAAAAAGCAAATAATGCACATTTAAATATTAAATACTTTTCTAGATACCTTTATTTAGCAAAAACATATGTTTAAAACAATACCGAACAAAATGAACTGAAATATAAGTTGTTATGCATGCAACGTGTAGGTGCATGGTCACACTGGCCACTAAACATGCAAACCTAAGATTAAAACAAAATTAGCAAATACCCTACAGTAAGTATATAAATAGCAAGAGTGCATGAACATAATATAGGGTACTTATTTAACATTGATTTGATAAAAAAAATCGTAAAATCCATCCCACTACGTCAAGGTAATGCATCTCGGGACAGTCCTAGTCTAGAATTAAAACCTTACCGTATGTTAAATGGCATAAATTTTAATAAGGATTGAGTAGGACCAAAGCCCCAATTATTGGACAGACAGCCACAGGGCACTATATAAAAAAAATCCAGCTCAAAGAAAAGGGAGACCACACCCTTATTTTCATAGACTGCAAAAGACCTAAAACAAAAAACAAAAGAAATTAATTGGAATATAAGTCGGTATGCATATAACTATAAGGAAGTGGAGGAGTTGTCCACGTTCTTCCTTGAAGACATTTGTATTGCTCTAATGCATTATGATGTGTAGTATATTTAGTAATTTGTATTGTTAGGTATAAAGTTATATTCTGCCCAGCCAGAGGAAGTTGACAGGGAAACATGGAGCTAATAGTTTGGGACTAGCCCAAAGTGGGCTAGGCTAAGTTAAGGAACAACATAGTTTCTTGTCAAGACATTTTATAGGAATGTGCTTACAGCAGAAGTAGTCCTCAGGTCTAATTAATTGACAGATCTGTGTGAAGAGACTGCAGGCACGTAGGATGCAGTAACGGACTGTACACAGACCAAGGGTGAAAGGGGTTTATTATACAGTAGAAACTCCACACGGGGAGAAAACGGAGGGATAATATTCCCTTATACAGCAAAAGGCTAATGCGGATAACTTAAGGAACAGGGACAAGTAAAGCCGACAACACAATAAAATATAACTTATCACTCAGGTGCCAGTCACGGTTGAATTTATGTCTGTGACTGTTGCTTCCTAGATTGCATCGCAGTGGGGGTCTGTCACAATCCTGAGGTAAATGATGTAGTAACTTTTGACGTTGGCTGTGTCCTCCCGTGGTCCTGATGATGGCGGTGAATCCTCGGGATCCTGATGCGGGTCTTGGGTCCAGCAAATGAGGTGATGAAGAAGGATACGTCCTTATCCTCAGCGGTGAGTGTCCCAACACTACGGAGATTTGCAGCACTGCCCAAACACAGGTTACAATGAGCAGCCCAGTTCGCTGTGCTAAATCAACACACGACTAAGTCCCGTTCACAGACCTTATCTCTCACGGTCAGTACTGTCAGTGTGAGCGGTTGTGGCAGCGTTGTC
Source organism: Dendrobates tinctorius (assembly GCF_039654945.1). Classification (NCBI taxonomy): domain Eukaryota; kingdom Metazoa; phylum Chordata; class Amphibia; order Anura; family Dendrobatidae; genus Dendrobates; species Dendrobates tinctorius. The sequence continues at coordinate 4,619,707 of NW_027361858.1, read as the reverse complement.
GGCTGTGTCAGCGGTTTCAGCGAGGGCAGTGATGTCAGCTGGGACAGCGGTGTCTGAGCAGTATTCAGTCTACGGTCTCCTGTTAAAGCGCACTGCCATCCCAGGCTCTGCTCTGCCCAGACGCCACTCAGCTGATTTTACCTCACAGGCATCCCGCGCGCCTGAAGTTCTCACCCAAACTGTCTGGTCCATCGTGCGCTGCAGCTCTGTCCGCTTAGGCTGGTTTCACATTCGCGCTTTTTAAGCGCACGCACGGCCGGGGGTAGCTCCGCCCCCGAGCTGGCTCTCTGCCCGGCGTGCCCGCCCCTTCCTTGTAGCGCCGCCTCCTAGCGCACAGCGGCGCCTGCGATCGGCGCACCCTATCTTTAGCATAGGGTGCGCAGATCGTGCGCAGGCCGTGCGCTAGTTGCGCTTTTACCTGCGCTGCGCACTTTTGACGGTGCGCCGTGCGCGCCAAAATCAAACTTTTCGGATTTTGGCGCGCACGGCGCACCGTCAAAAGTGCGCAGCGCAGGTCAAAGCGCAACTAGCGCACGGCCTGCGCACGATCTGCGCACCCTATGCTAAAGATAGGGTGCGCCGATCGCAGGCGCCGCTGTGCGCTAAGAGGCGGCGCTACAAGGAAGGGGCGGGCACGCCGGGCAGAGAGCCGGCTCGGGGGCGGAGCTACCCCCGGCCGTGCGTGTGCTTAAAAAGCGCGAATGTGAAACCAGCGTTAGCCACGCCCCCGTCTCTCAAACACAGAGTACGGTCTGGAGTCTCAAGCTTTCTAACCCGCATAATAGGTAACAACCGCGACGGTACCGGATCCTTCATGGAGGAGACATGCCTAGTTAGTTCCTTCCCCTTAAATTTGAATGCAGTGGGTGTCCCTGTGATAAGAAGAGGATGAGCCAGGTGATAGTGAGACACAGAACAGAGTAGAGAAAGCGTTATAGAAGAAATGAATCATAGTCTGCAGTCAGAACAGAGAAATGGAAGAAGTATCTGGGCTTTAGGCAGAAAGCCTAGCTGGATGGTTCAGGGCTTTCAGGGAAAAAAATAATGGAGCTAGCAGAGAAAGGATAGTGAGAATGAAAGGGGTGCCTTTGCGGTAGTTGTGAGACATTGGCAACAAGAAAAGCTAAATAGCAGCCATAGTGATATTAGAAACTCCCCTAAGGGAAGAAAGATGCAGAGCTGGGGGTCGAAGTAAAGAACTCTGGCTTACTGGACTGAAGTTCTGTTAATGGGGACTAGGGAAGCTCCCTAAGTACTATGCTGGACTGTGATGAAGGCAGAGGAACTAACTGAGGCAGAACAGAGTGAGAGAAAAAAAGTTTCAGAAAACACCTCATCTCCTCGATCCTAGACGTACGGGAGCAGGGAAACCCTGTGACCACACGTGCATAAACAGCAAAAAATGGGAAAATTCCAGCTCCTAAATTTCTAGTGTTTATTTAAAAAAATAAAAAACTAAATCCACAGCACAAAGCAATACATTTCAAAAGCACACCAGCATTCTTTGTCAGAGCTACATTATAATGAATACCAGTAAAGCTTTATATAGAAAAGTGACCTATAAGATGGTTACATAACAGTCACATGTTAAATCCATCATGATTGGCTAAAAGAGCCAAAAACGACATGCAAATGTTTGAATTAAAAATATTAAATTCAGCAAAAAAATAGTTTCAAGAAACATTCCATACTATCAGTAGTGAAACATGACCTCCTTGCCTGCATTTAACTCCTTTACCCCCAAGGGTAGTTTGCACCCTAATTACCAGGCCAATTTTTACCATTCTGACCACTGTCCCTTTAGGGTGTGTGCACACTTTGCGGATTCTGCTGAGGATCTGCAGAGGATCTGGCCCTGCAATAAGTCTTGTGACTTATTGTACTTCATGATAGTGGTAAAATTTCTGTGATAGGACTTCTATTTGTGAAAAACACAGAAATTTGGCGAAAATTTTGCAATTTTACAACTTTGAATTTTCATGCCCTTAAATCACAGAGATATGTCACATAAAATACTTAATAAGTATCATTTCATACATGTCTACTTTATATCAGCACAGTTGTGGAAAATAAACTTTTCTTTGATAGGAAGTTATAAGGGTTAAAACTTAAACAGCTATTTCTCATTTTTACAACAACATTTTTTTAAGAGATCACATCACATTTGAAGACACTTTGAGGGGTCTATATGATAGAAAATACCCAAAGGCGACACCATTCTGAAAACTGCACCCCTCAAGGTGCTCAAAACCATATTCAAGAAGTTTATTAACCATTCAGGTGCTTCACAGGAATTTTTGGAATGTTTAAAAAAAATGAAAATAAAATTCTTTTTCACAAAAAATTTATTTCGGATCCAATTTTTTTTATTTTACCAAGGGTAACAGGAGAAATTTGACCGCAAAAGTTGTTGTACAATTTGTCCTGAGTACGCTGATACCTTATATATGCAGGTAAACCACTGTTTGGGTGCATGGCAGAGCTCAGAAGGGAAGGAGCACCATTTGACTTTTCAATGCAAAATTGGCTGGAATTGAGATCAGACGCCATGTCGCGTTTGGAGAGCCCCTGATGTGCCCAAACAGTGGAAACCCCCACAAGTGATATCATTTTGGGAACTATACTCCCTAAGGAACTTTTCTAAATGTATGGTGAGCACTTTGAACCCCCAATGCTTCACAGAAGTTTATAATGTAGAACCATAAACATAAAAAATCATATTTTTTCACAAAAATGATCTTTTTGCCTCCATTTTTTTTATTTTTCCAAGGGTAACAGGAGAAATTGCACCCCCAAAGTTGTTGTCCAAATTGACCTGAGTATGCTGATGCCCCATATGTGGGAGAAAACTATTGTTTGGGCACATTTAGGGGCTTGGAAGGGAAGTACTGGCATTTTGAAATGCAGACTTTGATGGAATGGTCTGCGGGCGTCATGTCGCATTTGGAGAGCCCCTGATGTGCCTAAACAGTAGAAATCCCCCCACAAGTGACCCCATTTTGGAAACTAGAACCCCCAAGGAACTTATCTAGATGTGTGGTGAGCACTTTGAACCCCCAAGTGTTTCACTAAAGTTTATAACGCCCGGCTGTGAAAATTAAAAAAATCATATTTTTTCTCACAAAAATGATCTTTTAGTCCCCAATTTTTGATTTTCCCAAAGATAACAGGAGACATTGGATGCCAAACGTTATTGTCCAATTTGTCCTGAGTATGCTGATACCCCATATGTGGGAGAAAACTACTGTTTGTTTCTATTAGATGCGACTTTTCTGAGCAGCTGCGGGCTGCTATTTTTTGCCTGGGAGCCTAAATCAATGTCCTCTTACCAGCCTGAGAATACCAGCTGCCAGCTGTGAGCTTTAGCAAAGCTGGTTGTCAAAAATAGGGGGACCCCACGCAGTTTTTTAAAATTATTTATTTAAATTATTTAAAAAAAACAGCATGAGGACCCCTCTATTCCTGATACCTAACCTTGATGAAGTTGACAGTTGACGATTGCAGCCCCCAGCTGTGAGTTTTGCGTGGCTGGTTATAGAAAATACAGGAGAAACCACACTGTTTTTTTTTCATTTATTTATTTATAGTGCAGGCGGCCGCTCCTGCTGTCACTCTTATTAGCAGCATCAGGGGTAAGCTGATGGGAGTATTAGTCTCATCAGCCGCCACCTACTGTCTCTTTTATTACTTAAATCTAACTCTCATCATTCGCCCCTGCTCGCACCGATCACTGGCAAAGCAGGGGAGAATGAAGAGAGCCGTGTTCAGCACCCTGCATCGGGGAACAGTGTTTACTGCAACGCTTTGTCCCTGGCACCAGTCCGTGTGGTACTGATGCAGCACACACATGCCACATGTGTGCCACAAGTATTACACACATGAAAACTGACATCTCCAGTACTGGAAATATCAGGACATGTGAAAGAGGCCTTATAGCGGATTTTTATGTTTGGTAGCTTTCACGCTAAGACACTTTTATTGCAAAAAATACTTTTTGCATCACCACATTTTGAGAGCTATAATTTTTCCATATTTTGCCCACAAAGTCATGTGAGGTCTTGTTTTTTGCGGGACGAGATGATGTTTTTATTGCTACAATTTTTGGGCACATGACTTTTTTGATCACTTTCTATTACGATTTTTGGGAGACAGAATGAGCAAAAAACCAGCAATTCAAAAATTTCTTTTTTTTTTGTAATTCTTTATTTATAGTTTTAAAGAAACACGACAAATATATCCACAGTTACATAAATCACACAAAATTATAGTCCTTAGAGATCTGTGGGTTAGGGAAGACATTAAATTTATGTCGTAGAGATGGCATATATGAAATCAAAAATTTTGAAGCAACAAAATAACAAAATAACAAAATAACAGTCAGGTGCAACAATCTAGAATAGACTAGCGACATGTCTAAATAAGCATAATATGAATGAAATTGGATATTGACCTATAAAGTAAAGAACCAAGACCGAAAAGGCTTCTATGGTTTAAAGTCAAGCGTGGACGTCTCGTCCCCCTGGGGCACTAAGAGCCATTCCACTAGGGGTACTCGACCACTGCGGCTCCCCAAGGTATAGCAAAGAAAGACAAAACCTGGGATCTAGTTCCTTCCCGACCATTTAATCCATGGCTCCCAAATCTTAAGAAATCGAACATGGGAAAAAGTTTCCCAGCTTGAGAGTTCCTCCAATCGAAAGATCTCTCCGACTTTTGTTAGCCAATCCCTGAGCATTGGTGGGGATTTCAGCTTCCATCTAAGAGCAATTAAGTATTTTGTGGCATCTAACAACAGGGGCATGATATCGTGCTTTTTAGGTTTGAAATTTGTAGAAGGGAGAGATAAAAGCACTTCAGAATCAACAAGTTCAGAGTGTAAAACTCCCAGGGCCTTCAAGGCATCACTGATATCATGCCAGAACTTTAAAAGTTTTTGGCAAGTCCAGAAAATATGGGTAATAGTACCTCTCGATTTTTCACATCTCCAACACATCGGAGAATCAGATAGGCCTAGATGAAAGAGCCTCTCTGGGGTGTAATACCACCTTGATAAAATTTTGTATGCTGATTCCTATAGCAGTATGCATCTCGAAAAGCCGTAGGAGTTGGAAAAAATCAATTGCTTCTCATTTGGTGATAAGGTGATATTAAGTTCCCGTTCCCAAGAGTGAAGAAATAATGGGGTATAATTGATTTTAGAATTAAGGAGATTATCATACATCTTAGAGGTCAATTTGGAAATAGGTGGCTTTATTTTCGTCAGTAAGTCCAGCCAGTGCCAATTGGGGGAGGGGGTGATTACTCTTTTGATTTGTTTCATGAACTGGGAGACGTGGATCTGTTGGAAGAAATTTTTAGGTTGTTTTTTGGCTTCCAGCGGCCAAAGGTTATTGCAAGTAATCTTATTATTCAAAAGGTGGGAGATTGGTTTATTTGGTAGAGATGCCCATAGATCATAGGGATCCGTAAAGTCCGGGTTGTAGATATATGGAATTAACTCTATTGGCATTCTATCAAGAAAATGGCAATCTGGTGGAAGGTTCGGGATCAGCAGACGCCTGATTAAAATGGACGTTAGGAGAATATCATCAAATTCAATTTTAGAAGTGGGGTAATTTGTCCATATTAATTTTTTCGCATCTGAACCCAAAAGTTGTGTGTCGATGTGTGTTTGGGAATCTTGATCTGTCCGTTGAACTAATTTTATCCATCTGGTCAGGTGTATGGCTTGATAATAAGACACCAAATCTGGAAGTCCCAGCCCCCAGCCCGTTTTGGTAATATCAAAGTTTTAAAAGGGAGCCTGGCTTTTTTGTACTTCTAAACAAATCTTGCTATAATTTGGTTTAGCGTTTTGAAGAAAGAGTTCGGTAGGGAAATTGGAACCATATTCATTACAAAAAAGATTTTAGGCAGAACATATGATTTGATTACGTTGACTCTACCTATCCAGGATAGAAAGGAGAGATTATAGGAGCTAAGGAGATTTTTAATTTTCCTCAATAAGGGGGTGAAATTATGCTGGAAAAGGGAATGTGGATCTTCCGTTATGAAAACCCCTAGATATTTAATTTTTTCCTTTGGCCACTTAAAGGGGGTAGTCTTTTTTAATATAGCAATATCCTCTACTCTGGTTGAAACATTGAGGGCCTCAGATTTGTCGAGGTTTATCTTAAAATTAGAGAGTTCTCCAAATAAAGAGAATATCTCGAGAAGCTTTGGAAAGGCAGTCCCCGGTTTAGAGAGCATCAGCAATAAATCATCTGCGAAGGCTGCGGCCTTTACTTCAATTAGATTAATCTTGATACCTTTAATGTCCCTATTTTGTCGAATAGCTTGTATCAATGTTTCCATAACTAGGACAAATAAGGATGGGGAGAGAGGGCAACCCTGCCTGGTACCATTTCTGATTTTAAAAGAATCCGACAGAATTTCATTCACCCTGACCCTAGCTGTAGGGTAAGCATATAACAAAAATATAGCTGCAATAAATGGTGAAGGGAAGGCAAATTTTTGCAAGACGCAATTCATATAATGCCAACCAATCCGGTCAAAAGCCTTCTCGGCGTCAGTAGAGAGGACCGTGAGGGCCTGACCTGTATGCTTTGCATATCAGATAGTCTGTATAACTCTTGTAGAGTTATCTTTGCCCTCCCTTCCACGCATAAACCCGGCCTGGTCAGGGTGTACCAGATCCGCCAACACTAGATTAATTCTGGAGGCCAAAATCTTAACCATAATTTAATATCTGTGTTAAGAAATGATATAGGACGGTAGTTACTGCACAGTGTGTCATCTCTCCCCTTCTTGGGTATAACTGTGATGTATGCCTCTAGTGACTGCAGACTTCTACTAACCGAGGGATTAAAGTGTCTGCAAATTTTTTATAATATATTATTGGGAAGCCATCGGGGCCCAGGGTTTTTCCATTTGGAATTTCCGCTAGTGTGTCTTTGACCTCTTGTGCTGTGATTTCTTTCATAAGTATCGATTGCCCAAAGGGAGAGATCTTAGGTAGTGAAAGTTGGGCCAAGAAATTGTTGATGTTCCCTGAGGCTTCGATGGGATCTTTCATTGACTCTGGTGGGACTAAATTATATAGAGAGTTGTAGTAACTCTGAAAGGCTTCCGCTATTTCACAAGATCCGTCCACCCTGGCGCTATCACCCATATCTATCTGTTTGATAAAGTGTTTCTCTCTTTGTTTCTTTAGTAATCGGGATGTAAGTTTACTCCCTTTGTTCCCATGCATGTAAACCTTTTGTCTACACCGGGCAAATACTTCAGCAGAGTTTAAGTTGAGTAGGTCTTTGAGTTTACAACGCAGGGTGGATAAATCTGTAAGGTCACGGTTGGCCCTCCCTTTTTTGTGTATCCTTTCCAATGTGCTGATTTGGTGCAGGAGAGAAGAAATTTCTTTCTCTCTTTCTCGTTTCACATGAGCCACTAATGCAATCAGCTCTCCCCTGAGGACTGCCTTATGTGTTTCCGAAATTATGGGGTTGACTTCTCCATCTAGAGTCTTCTCTCTAAAAAATCTAGCAATATGAAAATTTAGTTGGAGCAAATGCTCCTGTTTCCCCAAAAGCGACTCGTTCAACCGCCAGGTTAGTGCAGGCCGGGGCAGCGAAGCAATTCTTAATTTCATGAAAATCGGTGCATGATCCGAAAGTGTAATGGGGCCTATAGAAGTGTCTAGAATCAGTGAGACAGCTGAGGTTTGAATCAGAAGATAATCTAATCTGTGATAGGAATTGTGTGTATTTGAATAGAAGGTGTAATCATTTGTGGAAGGATGGGCAATTCTCCATGGATCAATCAGGCCTAATGAATTTAATTTATTCAAAAAGACTCTCCTCTCTTTTTTTGGAATAGAGGATTTGCCATTAGATGCATCTAGTTTCGGGTAAAGGGTTGGGTTAAAATCACCCCCCAGGACCAAGAGGCCTTCCTTGAACAGCGCCAGCGTGTCCAACGTCTTAGACAGCCATCTCGCTTGTCCAGTATTTGGAGCATAGAGATTCCCAAACATAATTAATGTGTTGGCTAGGAATCCTTTTACAAAAATATATCTTCCCTCTGCATCAGTGAGGTAGTCCTTCAGGGTGAAGGGCAGTCCCTTCTTAAATGCAATACTAACCCCTTTTGAGGACGATTGGGAGCAACTATTATACCAAATTGGGTATGGAGAAAAGGATGTGTTTGGTGCTCTGCCTGCCTTAAAATGTGTCTCCTGGATGAATAAAACCTGTTCTTGATTTTTCCTTAGCAGAGAGAGAATTTGGCTACGCTTTGCTGGAACATTGATACCTTTCACGTTAAAGCAGGCCACGGTGATCAAGTCTCCCGAAGCCTATTCAGTTCCCAACATAGCTAACATAAAAATCTGTCGCCATCATTAAGCACCTGTGAAAATACAACAACAAAGTCAATACAAAACTATTAACAAAAACTTTCTCATCTTCAGCAGGGGGGGGTAGTAAAAACCCTATTTCTTTTGGGGGGGCGTTTATACCATTCCATGTGTGGTAAAATTGATAAGGCAGTCTTATTCTTCGGGTCAGTATGATTACAGTGATACCTGATTTATATCTTTTTTATGTTTTGGCGCTTTTATATAATAAAAATTATTTTAAAGAAAAAATAATTGTTTTTGCATCACTTTATTCTGGCAGCTATAACTTTTTTATTTTTTCACTGATGATGCTGTATGGTGGCTCGTTTTTTGCGGTACAAGATGACGTTTTCAGCGGTAGCATGTTTATTGATAACTGTTTTTTGATTGCGCGTCATTCCACTTTTTGCTCGGCGGTATGATGATAAAGCATTGTTTTTTCCTTTTTTTTTATGGTGTTTACTAAATGGGTTAACTAGTGGGACAGTTTTATAGGTTCGGTCGTTGCGGACACGGCAATACCAAATATGTGGTTTTTTTTATTTAATGATATTGATTTTTTTATTATTATTTTTGATTTCTTTTTTAATATTTTTACAATTATTTAAAAAAATGTTTTTACTTTTTCCTAAGTTTTTTACTTAATCATTTTTGCAGGCTGATCACTTTTATGCCATGCAGATGAAGCAGCATTTGCATGCCATATAAGCTGTCAGCGCTGCACAGTGAGACTTGCTGATCATGCACTGTGCATGATCAGCAAGTTTATTAGCTCTGATGAGCCGGATGTCGCCATGACAGCATCTGCTCACCATGCCAACGATCAGGACCCCACGTCATGCCATGGGGTCTTCGATCCAAATGCAAAGGGGCTGTCAGCCCCTGTGCTGGCTTCCGGAATGCTGCGATCTTGTTTATCGCAGTATTTCAGGGGTTTAAGTGCCAAGAGCGGTCTTTGACCACTCCTGGCATTTAGTGCCAGGTGTCAACTGTGAGAATCAGCTTGGCCTCAGCTTAGTGCTGCCGATCACTTAGATGTAATGATCCATCCATTGTCAATTTATGCCAGGTCACATGAATGTATCATTACATCTAATGTCAGAAAGGGGTCAAACCCTCCAGAGAGCATGTGTTATAGATCCAAACAGCTTCTCCTGTTAAAAGGCATCTCCTGACATGTCCTCCCCTCCATGGGTTATTAATCCTTTCAATGTCAAACACATGATGAAGTTTATAAAAGAATATGCACAAAGGCGCAAAGTGCTACGTACTAATACCTGCAGCTGCAAATATAGACAAAAACCACCCTATTTGTCCTACAATAAACGTCAATATATACAAATTAGTTATGTGCGCTTGCAGGTTAAATACTAAACAAAACATAAAGAATAAATATGTAAACTAAGTACACTCTTTCCTTCTCCCACACAGGATAATGCCGTTAGAAATTGACCATAGTCAAGCTGGTTCAAAAAACTTGCATAGCAATACCTTCGATCTAGTAGGTTATGAGCTAGTGAAGGGATCCGTGCTGGAGCGGTGTCTCCTTACAGGAATGGCGGTTCAGTCAGTGGTAACGATAAGGGTACAAGTCTTCAAATTGTTGAGGCTCAGGTGGAGACCGTAGGTACTGGACGCTGTTCCGGCCGGTAACAGACGTCCGTCTAGTCGCGTGACCGCCGCCGCTGCCCGGCGAAAGTACCGCGCGAATAGATTCAAAGCCAGCAAGGTAGCAGAACCTGCAGGACCTTGCGTGACGTCACGGTCACGTGGAGAGCCACGTGACTGGCTAGTGAGCGCAAGTTTGACCAAAAAGCTGTCTTACGCGTTTCGGAATCACCGGATTCCTTCCTCAGAGATGGTCTATAGGAATCAGATAGGCGCTTATATACCCACAGTGTCCAGCCTCTATATTCATTAATTAAAAGCAAACAATTCAATCTCACTATTCAAGCCATTAGGGACCAATGTGTTCATTTCAAAGATCAATCTGCTTTCTTCCCTTGACATTTGTTGGATAAAGTTCCCTTTCCGCCAGCTTTTTTTAACCACTCTAATGCCGGTAAATTTAACGTTCTTAATAGAGCCCCCATGATAATTACTAAAATGGTGTGAAAGTGGGTGACCCGTAAATCTATTTCTAATATTCCGCAGATGTTCGGCTATCCGGACATGCATTGGACGTATTGTGCGTCCTATATACAATTTCCCACAGGGACATGTGATACCATATATGACCCCTGTAGTTTCACATGTTATAAAGTCTTTAATTTGTACCTCCGCAGATTTATTTATGATCACTACTTGTTTTTTAGAGGTCAATTTTTTACAGGGGCCACACTTTCTACAAGGAAAAAACCCCACTGGTAGTTTTTCTAAATTTGATGTACCATTACTTAGAGGCTTGGATATAGAGGGAGCTATCAAATTGCCCAAATTCTGAGCCTTCCTGAAGATGAACCTGGGGTATAGTGGTAAAGATTCCCCTATAACCTTATCATTTCTCAAGATGTTCCAATGTCTCCTAACAATTTTTTTAAGAATTATACTGTTGGCATTGTATTGTGTGATTATGGGGATTTCTTCCATAAGGGGATTGCCCTTTTTACTCTTCCGTTGTTCCAGTAATTGATCCCTTGGAATCTTCTCCACTAATTGTTTCGTTTTTAATAGAGACATTGAATCATAACCTTTATTAGAGAACATCTTCATCATTATCTCTGCCTCTTTATTAAAATCCTCCCTTTTCGAACAGTTACGATGAGCTCTAATTAGTTGACTTTTTGGAACATTTAGCAGCCAGCTAGGTAAATGGCAACTATCAAGTGAAATGAAATTATTAGAATCAGTAGGCTTATGATATAGTTGTGAGCCAATAGTGTTATTTTCTACAAAAATTTTTAAGTCTAAAAAGTTTATTTCTTTTGAACTGGTGGTCATAGAAAATTTTAAAAAATAAGAATTTTTATTTAATGAATTAAAAAATTGTTCCAATAAAAGAGGACCACCAGACCATATAAAAACAATGTCATCTATGAATCGATGCCATAGCACTAGGTTAGCTAGTAGCCTGCCGTCGGGATAGATGGTTTCCTGCTCCCATCTCCCCACGTACAGATTTGCGTAGCTAGGAGCGAACCTCGTGCCCATGGCTGTACCCCACTGCTGGGAGTAGTAGTTCATCCCATAACGGAAGAAGTTATGAGTTAAAATAAAATTTATACATTCAAGAAGATATTCAATTTGATCACACGGTAATAAACCATCCATCCTCAAGAAGTGTTCCACTGCTTCACAGCCCTTTTTATGCTGGATAACTGTATACAAAGAAGTGATATCAAGTGTGCCCATAATATAATGGTCACACCATTTTATGTTCTTTAAAATACCCAAAATATGGGTGCTATCCTTGAGATACGCCGGGAGTTCAGGTATCAGTCTTTGTAGATGACAGTCCACAAATTTAGATAAATTTGATGTTAAACCTCCAATAGCAGATATAATTGGTCTCCCGGGTGGGTTGTTCATGCTTTTGTGCACCTTAGGTAGATAATAGAAATAAGGAACTCTAGGGTGGGGTGTACTAATAAAATCCATTTCTTTTTTATTTAAAAAGCCCTTTTCAAAGCCCTTCTTTATCAATTCTCGCATTTCTACCAGATACTCATTAGAAGGATCATGGGTTAGTAATTTGTAAGTTTGTTTATCATCTAGAATCCGAAGTGCTTCCCTCTCATAGTCTGATGTGTTTAGTATTACTATCCCTCCCCCTTTGTCTGCCGGTCTGATAGTGATCTCCCTATTCTCCTGAAGTTGCCTAATGGCTTTCCTTTCCTTGTGTAACAAATTATGTTTAACCCCTTCACCCCCAAGGGTGGTTTGCACGTTCATGACCGGGCCAATTTTTACAATTCTGACCACTGTACCTTTATGAGGTCATAACTCTGGAACGCTTCCATTGATCCCGGTGATTCTGACATTGTTTTCTCGTGACATATTGTACTTCATGTTAGTGGTAAAATTTCATTCAAATAACTTGCGTTTATTTGTGAAAAAATTGGAAATTTGGCAAAAATTTTGAAAATTTCGCAATTTTCCAACTTTGAATTTTTATGCCCTTAAATCACAGAGATACGGCACACAAAAAACTTGATAAGTAACATTTCCCACATGTTTACTTTACATCAGCACAATTTTGCAACCAAAATTTTTTTTTGTTAGGAAGTTATAAGGGTTAAAAGTTGACCAGCAATTTCTCATTTTTACAACACCATTTTATTTTTAGGACCACATCACATTTGAAGCCACTTTGAGGGGTCTATATGATAGAAAATACCCAAAAGTGACACCATTCTAAAAACTGAACCCCTTAAGGTGCTCAAAACCACATTCAAGAAGTTTATTAACCCATTAGGTGCGTCACAGGAATTTTTTTGAATATTTAAAAAGAAATGAACATCTAACTTTTTTTCACAAAAAAAATACTTCAGGTTCAATTTTTTTTATTTTACCAAGGGTAACAGGAGAAATTGGACTGCAAAAGTTATTGTGCAATTTGTCCTGAGTACGCTGATACCTGATTTGTGGGGGGGACGACTGTTTCGGCGCATGGCAGAGCTCAGAATGGAAGGAGCGCCGTTTGACTTTTCAATGCAAAATTGGCTGGAATTCAGATCGGACGCCATGTCACGTTTGGAGAGTCCCTGATGTACCTAAACAGTGGAAACCCCCTACAAGTGACCCCATTTTGGAAACTAGACCCCCCAAGGAACTTATCTAGATATGTGGTGAGAACATTGAACCCACAAGGGCTTTACAGAAGTTTATAACGTACAGCGGTACAATTAAAAAATCATATTTTTTCCACAAAAATGATCTTTTCACCCCAATTTTTATTTTCCCAAGGGTAACAGGACCCTAAAAGTTATTGTGCAATTTGTCCTGAGTACGCTGATACCCCACATGTGGGGGTAAACCACTATTTGGGCGCATGGCAGAGCTCGGAAGGGAAGCAATGACATTTGACGTTTTTGGCTGGAATTGAGATCGGACACCATGTCGCGTTTGGAAAACTCCTGATGTACCAAAACAGTGGAAACCCCCCACAAATGACACCATTTTGGAAACTAGACCCCCTAAGGAACTTATCTAGATGTGTGGTGAGAACTTTGAACCCCCATGGGCTTCACAGAAGTTTATAACATACAGCCATACAATTAAAAAATCATATATTTTCCACAAAAATGATCTTTTCACCCTCAATTCTTATTTTTCCAAGGGTAACAGGACCATAAAAGTTATTGTGCAATTTGTCCTGAGTACGCTGATACCCCACATGTGGGGGTAAACCACTATTTGGGCGCATGGCAGAGCTCTTAAGGGAAGCAGCGCCATTTGACGTTTTTGGCTGGAATTGAGATCGGACACCATGTCGCGTTTGGAAAACCCCTGATGTACCAAAACAGTGGAAATCCCCCACAAATGACACCATTTTGGAAACTAGACCCCCTAAGGAACTTATCTAGATGTGTGGTGAGAACTTTGAACCCCCATGGGCTTCACAGAAGTTTATAACATAAAGCCATACAATTAAAAAATCATATTTTTTCCACAAAAATGATCTTTTCACCCTCAATTCTTATTTTTCCAAGGGTAACAGGACCGTAAAAGTTATTGTGCAATTTGTTCTGAGTACGCTGATACCCAACATGTGGGGGTAAACCACTATTTGGGCGCATGGCAGAGCTCGGAAGGGAAGCAGCGCCATTTGACGTTTTTGGCTGGAATTGAGATCGGACACCATGTCGCGTTTGGAAAACTCCTGATGTACCAAAACAGTGGAAACCCCCCACAAATGACACCATTTTGGAAACTAGACCCCCTAAGGAACTTATCTAGATGTGTGGTGAGCACTTTGACCCCCCCAGTGCTTCACAGAAGTTTATAATGCCCGGGTGTGAAAATAAATAATTCGTATTTTTTCCACAAACATGATCTTTTAGTCACCATTTTTTTATTTTCCAAAGGGTACCAGGAGAAATTGGACCCCAAAAGTTGTTGTCCAATTTGTCCTGAGTATGCTGATACCCCATATGTGGGAGAAAACTACTGTATGGGCACACGTCGGAGCTCGGAAGGGAAGTAATGACGTTTTGGAATGCAGACTTTGATGGAATGGTCTGCGGGTGTCATGTTGCCTTTGGAGAGCCCCTAATGTACCTAAACAGTGGAAACCCCCCACAAATGACACCATTTTGTAAACTAGACCCCCCAAGGAACTTATCTAGATGTGTGGTGAGCACTTTGAACCCCCCAGCGCTTCACAGAAGTTTATAACGCCCGGGCGTGAAAATAAAAAATTCGTATTTTTTCCACAAACATGATCTTTTAGTCACCATTTTTTTATTTTCCCAAGGGTACCAGGAGAAATTGGACCCCAAAAGTTGTTGTCCAATTTGTCCTGAGTATGCTGATTCCCCATATGTGGGTGAAAACTACTGTATGGGCACACGTCGGGGTTCGGAAGGGAAGTAGTGACGTTTTGGTATGCAGACTTTGATGGAATGGTCTGCGAGTGTCATGTTGCCTTTGGAGAGCCCCTAATGTACCTAAACAGTGGAAACCCCCCACAAATGACCCCATTTTGAAAGCTAGACCCACTAAGGAACTTATCTAGATGTGAGGTGAGCACTTTGAACCCCCAAGGGCTTCACAGAAGTTTATAATGTCAGGGCATGAAAATAAAAAAATGGTATTTTTTCCAGAAACATGATCAATTAGTCCCCAATTTTTTCATTTTCCCAAGGGTAACAGGAGAAATTGGACCCCAAAAGTTGTTGTCCAATTTGGCCTGAGTATGCTGACACCCCATATGTGGGAGAAAACTACTGTATGGACACACGTCGGGGCTCGGAAGGGAAGCAGTGACGTTTTGGAATGCAGACTTTGATGGAATGGTCTGCGGGTGTCATGTGCGTTTGGAGAGCCCCTGATGTACCTAAACTATTGAAACTCCCCACAAGTGACCCCATTTTGGACACTAGACCCCCCACGGAACTTATCTAGATGTGTGGTGAGCACTTTGAACCCCCAAGTGCTTCACAGAAGTTTATAACACTCGGACGTGAAAATAAAAAAATCATTTTTTTCCACAAAAATGATATTTTTGCCCCCAATTTTTTATTTTCCTAAGGGTAACAGGAGAAATTGGACCCCAAAAATTGTTTTGCAATTTGTCCTGAGTAGGCTGATACCCTACATGTGGGGGTAAAACACTGTTTGGGCGCATGGCAGAGCTTGGAAGGGAAGGAGCACCATTTGACTTTTTCAACTCAGAATTGGCTGGAATTGAGATCAGACGCCATGTTGCATTTGGAGAGCCCCTGATGTGCCCAAACAGTGGAAACCCTCAATTATAACTCCAACCCTAACCCCAACACACCCCTAACCCTAATCTGAGCCCTAACCCTAGCCCTAACCCTAGCCCTAGCCCTAACCCTAGCCCTAACCCTAGCCCTAACCCTAACCCTAACCCTAGCTCTAACCCTAGCCCTAACCCTAGCCCTAACCCTAGCCCTAACCCTAGCCCTAACCCTAAGGCTGTGTGCACACGCTGCGGATTTTGCTGCAGTTCCGCAGTGGTTTTGGCTGCTGCGGACCCCAGTACCATGATTCCCTATGGGAATCAAAAACCGCAGTGCAGACGGTGCGGAATTTTCCGCGCGGATTATCTGCGGTTTTCAATCCGCAGAAAGAATTGACATGTCAATTCTTTCTGCGGATTCTCCTGCGGTTTGCCATCTCCTCTAATGAGGAGATGAAAAACCGCAGGACAAAACCGCAGAGCAATCTGCAGGTAAAACCGCAGGTCTTTTGACCTGCGGTTTCACCTGCGGATTTTACAAAATCCGCGCGGATGAATCGGCACCTAATCCGCAGCGTGTGCACACAGCCTTACCCTAACGGGAAAATGGAGATAGATACTTTTTTTTTTTAGTTTTATTATTTTTCCCTAACTAAGGAGGTGATAACGGGGGGTTTGATTTACTATTTATGGCGGTTTTTATGTTTGGCGGCTGTCACACGCTAAAAGACGCTTTTTATTGTAAAATAGTTTTTGCATCACCACATTTTGAGAGCTATAATTTTTCCGTATTTTGACCCACTGAGTCATGTGAGGTCTTATTTTTTGCGGGACGAGTTGACGTTTTTATTGGTACCATTTTCGGGCACGTGACATTTTTTGATCGCTTTTTATTCCTATTTTTGGGACGCAGAATGAACAAAAACCAGCGTTTCATTAATTTCTTTTGGGGGGGTGCGTTTACACCGTTCCGCGTGCGGTAAAATTGATAAAGCGGTTTTATTCTTCGGGTCAGTACGGTTACAGCGATACCTCATTTAGGTCGGTTTTTTATGTTTTTGTCGGTTTTATGCAATGAAAACTATTTTATATAAAAAATAATTATTTTTGCATCGCTTTATTCTGTGAGCTATAACTTTTTTATTTTTTCGCTGATGATGCTGTGTGGCAGCTCGTTTTTTGCGGGACAAGATGACGTTTTCAGCGGTACCATGGATATTTATATGCGTCTTTTTGATCGCGCGATATTACACTTTTTGTTTGGCGGTATGATAATAAATCATTATTTTTTGCTTCGTTTTTTATTTTTATTTTTTAAGGGGTTCGCTAAAAGGGTTAACTAATGGGACAGTTTTATAGGGCGGGTCATTACGGACGCGGCAATACCTAATATGTGTACTTTTATTGTTTGTTTTTTTTATTATTTTCAAAAAATGAATTTATTGGGGAATATTTTTTTTTTTTTTTATTAATTTATTTGGCGATTTTTTTTAATTTATTTTTACATTTTTTTTTAATTTTTTTTTTACTTTATTACATAGTCCCAGGTGGGACATCACTGTCCTGTGACAGATCGCTGATCTGTCACATCACAGATCACTGTGACAGATCAGCAATCTGTCACAGGCATTGAAGCAGACTTCCTCTTGCCTGCGCTTTGCAGGCACTGAGGAAGCCAGCTTCCTCAGGTCCCCGAAGGCCCCCGTCGCCATCTTGGATTCGGGGGCCTGGAGGATAGGAGCCCCCCGCAGCAGCGCTGCACATTGCGCTGCCGTGGGGGGCTCAGGGAAGCACGGAGGGAGCCCCCTCCCTGCCGATGCTTCCCTTTAACTCCCGGTACACCGCGATCATGTTTGATCGCGGTGTGCAAGGGGTTAACGTGTCGGGGGCGGTCCGTGACCGCCCCTGACACATAGTGCCGGGTGTCAGCTGTGATAATCAGCTGACACCCGGCCGCGATCAGCGGCGCTCACCACGTGGGCGCCGCTGATCGCGGTAGACGTACTATCCCGTCCACGGTCATACGGGCCCGGGTACCGTGGACGGGATAGTACGTCGGATGTCAGGAAGGGGTTAAATTTATTACATCTCCTATCAGAGACCCTTCTGATTTCGTGTATAACATTACTTTGAAATGCTTCAAATGCCTCTGAATATTCTTGTAGAGGATTAAAGTTAGATTTTTTCTTTAAATCAGTATGTTTGTAAGAATCAAAAATGCTCGTAGAGTCATCCATATTGATACTAATTTTCTTTTTTATATAGTGTTTCTTCAGGGCTAATTTCCTCATGAATAATTTTACACCAACAAAGGCTTGAAATTTATCAAATTTAGCACTGGGAGCATACTTTAAGCCTTTGTTCAGTAGACGGGATTCATTTTCTTGTAGGGGATATCGACTAAGGTTAAATATTTTTTGTTCGGGAACAGTTAATTGATCTATCTGTGATGGAGATTGTTGTGTGTTCTTTTTTTTGGTAAATTCCCCGCCCCTACAGCCCCTTTTACGTTTCTTTTTTGACCTACCTGAAAAAAAGGAGGAAGGTGGCTCTGCTTTGTTTTCACTGGTTGTTTTCTCTGTTCCCTTGGACAAACCCTATTACTTCTATTGTCTAATGGAGGATTATTGTTATATTTGTCACTCACCGTAGAGGAAATATCTTCTATGTTTTCTATAACCGTAAATCGGTTATGAGTACTAATAGAGGGTAATGGTGTGGAGATAGCTGGTAGTTCTGCCCCCTGTGTGACAGTAGTGCCCCCATTATTGGCTATTTTTGTGTTAATAGGGTTTTCCATATCGGAAGTGATATGAATAGAGAATCTTTCACTTGAGGTGAGGAGGGAAGTATCCCCTCCATGTATCTCATCTAAAGTTAACAGTGGGCCTGATGATTTAGGAGAGCGCTGTTCTTCATACCGATGTACGGCGTCAGATCTACTAATTTGGCTGTCACCATAATTTGATGTTATCGACCCTAAGATTTTGTTATTGGTGAAAACAGAGTCCCTACCGAATTTCCTGCGTTTCTTTTTCTTTATTACGTATCCTCTTTTTAATGTTGCCAGAGAGATGTATGATTTCAGGATGGAGCTCATATGGTTTGATCTCCTCAAATAAATCAGTAATTTCTCTGCGTATCCTCAATAGTTCACTCCTCCTTTTCTCTATAATGAATGATACAGTCCGTTTAGAAAATTCCTTAAACATAGCATCCCATTCAGCTAATGTTTCTGAATCCCCAATGTCACCTGTCAGGGGTTTGTACACCATTAGCCCCTTTGGTATACGGTTAGAAGCTAGATATCTTTCTAGCGTCGATATCTCCCACAGATCTCTCATCTCTTTTAGCAGATGTTGTTCCAATATTTTGAGTGATTTAATAGTCTGCGATATTTCCCCCCTACTGGAGGTGTCCGCAGATTCATACTGTTCAGAGTTGAAAAATCTCTGGATATTGTATATCCTTTCCTTTCTATCAGACCATAAACTGGCCATAGTGCCCAAACAAATAATATGAACCTTACAGAAATAAACCAGCTGTTTAAGATAAATATAAACACTGCTGCCTCAGTGAGCGGTGGTAAAAACTATTAAAACCATAAAAGAATATGCACAAAGGCGCAAAGTGCTACGTACTAATACCTGCAGCTGCAAATATAGACAGAAACCACCCTATTTGTCCTACAATAAACGTCAATATATACAAATTAGTTATTTGCGCTACCAGGTTAAATACTAAACAAAACATAAAGAATAAATATGTAAACTAAGTACACTCTTTCCTTCTCCCACACAGGATAATGCCGTTAGAAATTGACCATAGTCAAGCTGGTTCAAAAAACTTGCATAGCAATACCTTCGATCTAGTAGGTTATGAGCTAGTGAAGGGATCCGTGCTGGAGCGGTGTCTCCTTACAGGAATGGCGGTTCAGTCAGTGGTAACGATAAGGGTACAAGTCTTCAAATTGTTGAGGCTCAGGTGGAGACCGTAGGTACTGGACGCTGTTCCGGCCAGTAACAGACGTCCGTCTAGTCGTGACCGCCGCCGCTGCCCGGCGAAAGTACCGCGCGAATAGATTCAAAGCCAGCAAGGTAGCAGAACCTGCAGGACCTTGCGTGACGTCACGGTCACGTGGAGAGCCACGTGACTGGCTAGTGAGCGCAAGTTTGACCAAAAAGCTGTCTTACGCGTTTCGGAATCACCGGATTCCTTCCTCAGAGATGGTCTATAGGAATCAGATAGGCGCTTATATACCCACAGTGTCCAGCCTCTATATTCATTAATTAAAAGCAAACAATTCAATCTCACTATTCAAGCCATTAGGGACCAATGTGTTCATTTCAAAGATCAATCTGCTTTCTTCCCTTGACATTTGTTGGATAAAGTTCCCTTTCCGCCAGCTTTTTTTAACCACTCTAATGCCGGTAAATTTAACGTTCTTAATAGAGCCCCCATGATAAATACTAAAATGGTGTGAAAGTGGGTGACCCGTAAATCTATTTCTAATATTCCGCAGATGTTCGGCTATCCGGACATGCATTGGACGTATTGTGCGTCCTGTATACAATTTCCCACAGGGACATGTGATACCATATATGACCCCTGTAGTTTCACATGTTATAAAGTCTTTAATTTGTACCTCCGCAGATTTATTTATGATCACTACTTGTTTTTTAGAGGTCAATTTTTTACAGGGGCCACACTTTCTACAAGGAAAAAACCCCACTGGTAGTTTTTCTAAATTTGATGTACCATTACTTAGAGGCTTGGATATAGAGGGAGCTATCAAATTGCCCAAATTCTGAGCCTTCCTGAAGATGAACCTGGGGTATAGTGGTAAAGATTCCCCTATAACCTTATCATTTCTCAAGATGTTCCAATGTCTCCTAACAATTTTTTTAAGAATTATACTGTTGGCATTGTATTGTGTGATTATGGGGATTTCTTCCATAAGGGGATTGCCCTTTTTACTCTTCCGTTGTTCCAGTAATTGATCCCTTGGAATCTTCTCCACTAATTGTTTCATTTTTAATAGAGACATTGAATCATAACCTTTATTAGAGAACATCTTCATCATTATCTCTGCCTCTTTATTAAAATCCTCCCTTTTCGAACAGTTACGATGAGCTCTAATTAGTTGACTTTTTGGAACATTTAGCAGCCAGCTAGGTAAATGGCAACTATCAAGTGAAATGAAATTATTAGAATCAGTAGGCTTATGATATAGTTGTGAGCCAATAGTGTTATTTTCTACAAAAATTTTTAAGTCTAAAAAGTTTATTTCTTTTGAACTGGTGGTCATAGAAAATTTTAAAAAATAAGAATTTTTATTTAATGAATTAAAAAATTGTTCCAATAAAAGAGCACCACCAGACCATATAAAAACAATGTCATCTATGAATCGATGCCATAGCACTAGGTTAGCTAGTAGCCTGCCGTCGGGATAGATGGTTTCCTGCTCCCATCTCCCCACGTACAGATTTGCGTAGCTAGGAGCGAACCTCGTGCCCATGGCTGTACCCCACTGCTGGGAGTAGTAGTTCATCCCATAACGGAAGAAGTTATGAGTTAAAATAAAATTTATACATTCAAGAAGATATTCAATTTGATCACACGGTAATAAACCATCCATTCTCAAGAAGTGTTCCACTGCTTCACAGCCCTTTTTATGCTGGATAACTGTATACAAAGAAGTGATATCAAGTGTGCCCATAATATAATGGTCACACCATTTTATGTTCTTTAAAATACCCAAAATATGGGTGCTATCCTTGAGATACGCCGGGAGTTCAGGTATCAGTCTTTGTAGATGACAGGAAAGAGTGTACTTAGTTTACATATTTATTCTTTATGTTTTGTTTAGTATTTAACCTGCTAGCGCAAATAACTAACATGATGAAGTTTGTATGCCTTTGAAGGTGAGTTACAAAATGCTTGGAGGTATGAGAAATCGCATGCTGTGAACTGCTGGAACAATGTATATCAATCAAATGCTCAGAGATACGAACTTTCAATTTTCTTTTAAAACAGCCCACATAATTTTTTTTTTTTACAATCGGTGCACAACAAGCAACATTATGAGAATTACAATAAACCCTTTACTGACCAAGCCAGTTTTTTTTAAATCTGACATGTGTCACTTTATGTAGTAATAACTCTGGAACACTTCAACATATTACACTAATTTTGAGACTTTTTTACCATTTCACACTTTATTGATAATTATATATTTAGGTTGATATGTTTTGCGTTTATTTCTAAAAAAAAAAATATTGACAAAAATGTTAAGAAAATTGCAAATTTCAAACTTTGAATGATTATTCCTGTAATCCAGATTGTCATATCACCCAAAAACATAAATAAATGACAATTCCCGCTCTACATCAGCACCATTTGTAAAGTGTTGTTTTAGTTTGCTAGCCTTTTAGAAGGTTTTAAAATGTAGCAGTAATTTTTATTTTTTTCAAGGAAATTTACAAAACTTATCTTTTTGGTACCAATTCAGGTTTGAACTGACCTTTGGGTTCCTACATAATGGAAACCTCTAAAAGTTATACCATTTTAAAAACCACACCACTCAATGTATTCAAAATAGCTTTTGGAGTAGTTCATTAACCCTTCCGGTGCTTTTCAGGAGTTAATGTAAAGTGGCATAACAGGAATGAAAACGTTTGTTTTTACGACCTAAATTTTGATAACTTTTGAACAGGCTACTGTAGCCAGCAGACTTTAAGGCCATCATTTGGTCATGAACAGGCATGGCAAACATCCTGACCACACAATCAAGCTCTCAGGATGCCAATGAGGTTAAAGAGGAAGCCCCACACTCTGTTAACCATCTAGACACCATAGTCACTATTGTCAGAAGCATTTCAGGGGTTAAACAACCATAGTTGGTAGCAACACTGATTGTGGCTGATGAAGCAAGTTGGCAGCTATAGTGAACAGCCGACTGCTAGAGTATTGTCACCTGTATGGGGATGCTAGTGTTTTATATCGCAGGTCGGTAAAAAGACATATTGGTGGTAATTAAGGGGTTAAATAAACTTTTAATTCTATATTGCTGAGTTCCACAATTTCATTGCAAAAAAGTCTGGTTTGACATGTTCTGCAGCGATCACTACTGCATCTAAAGAAACCTGCAATATCAAGCCAATCAATATTCTGCAACATTTGTGAATGATTGGAACCAAATTTTATCCAGTTCCCTTAATCTCATGCATGTAGTAATCAAACATGAAGAATTAAGACTTGCTGAAAGGCAGACAGAAATCACTGCAGTTAAAGCTAAATTAGAACGACATGAGAACAACTCTGACTACAAAGAATCACTGTGGTGCATCCAACATTCAGTATCAAAACTGGAAGAAATGATTATGACTCGCAAAAAAACCTAAATTCCAGCATGACGCGAATGATTGTACACTAAAAGTATACAATTGGGATAGATGGTCAAAATCACCTTGTGCACTAAAATCAATTCTCAAATGTTTCCCAGTTCGTGTCTATACTCCAGATAAGGGCTCATACTCACTTGCGTGAGACTCGCATCTCGCATGAAAACCTGGCACTGCTGCCGGCACTTGGACCGGAGCGTGCGGCTACATGTATTTCTAAGCAGCCGCATGCTCCGGTCCGAGTGCCGGCGGCACTGCCAGGTTTTCATGCGAGCGACTCGCATGAGAATCGTTTGTGTCTCTCACAAGTGAGTATGAGCCCTAAAATGCATGTCAGTTTTAGCTCATCTGAACCGGACTCTATTGAAAGCAATGCTAATGATATTGAATCTTTAGAATCCTTGCATGATTTTTCTTATTATTGTAAGTCTAAAAACTGACCTTTTACAAAAAAAAGTAAAACACTCGGTGGATGCAATCATACCAAACAAAACAGCATTGATCACCCATCTCAAGAAAAAACAACCATTCTGAATGACCCTGAAAATATTTTAAATTTGTCTCAGCATATACTCAAAACCAAATAGAGGTCCTATCTTATGGTCTCAATTTTGCACCTGAAAAAGAAAACTTTGATTTGTTTGGAACACTGCTTGACATAAACAAATTTGTCAGATATCTTACCATAAAAAAACAAATATTTTCTTGTGCAAGATAGTGAAATGTTTGAATCTGATATTACTGCAATTGACAATGAATATAGTGGTCTTAATTTTGCTGAACAGATCTAGCTTATGTGTTTCCAAGATTTACAATGTGAAAACAGTTCTCAGGATTGCTCTATTATCCATGTGTCTGATTTCACAAATAAAATCCCTTTTTTCACCCAATCAACTCTAGATCTGATTGCATGGACCAGTTCCAGGAAACTATAGAAAGAGAGTTCAAGAAACTGAATTCAAACACCAAAACATCTAAAGCCCATTCCAACTTCTCCCCCTCACAATCTGTAGCAGGGTTCCCCAACTCCAGTCCTCAAGGCCCACCAACAGAACAAGTTTTCAGTATTTCCTTAGTATTGCTCAGGTGATAATTGCTTCACCAGTGCAATACAAAGGAAATCCTGAAAACATGATCTGTTGGTGGGCCTTGAGGACAGGAGTTGGGGAACCCTGATCTATAGCATTGTAAGAACATCAATGCATGACTGATGTAGCCATTAAAATGCCAGACAAGGGTGGTGTAATGGTCGTCATGGATTCAAACCAATACAGAACCCAAATTATGTCCAGGCCAAATGATGAGTCTACACAAAAAAACATAATACAACTCTCAGGTTTCAAAAACAAACTACCATAATTATTGAGGGAGGTTTCTCCATGGGAATATTCTTCACCAAATTCCAAAGAGATTATTTAATAGTAGAACATCTGATTTTACCCATCCTGCATGCTCTTCCCATATACATAAAACAATCAATCCATCACCTATGAGACCCATTGTTTCAGGCATTGGTTCCATTATGGAGCATCTGAGTGAGTGGTTAAACTCTCTACTACAACCAGACACAGAGATCTCTTTGCTTTTTAAAGGACTCCAAAGACGTTATTATTTAATTTACTAACCATGTCTGGTTGGAGGTCTTCTCTTGTATGAGATGTGTTGTCTCTTCATACGCGTCAATCCCTCATGATGTTGTTCTTCAAGTTGTAGAATTTCACCTCTCTAAATACAGTAACTATTCTTCAGATCTATGCTTATTTGTTATTCATGCTACCCAATTTCTGATGATAATTTTTTTTCATTTGACCAGGATTTTTGTTTTTTTTGCAGTGCAGGGGTGTTCTTCTTGGGGGGCAAATACTCTCCATCTTTGCTGAATCTGGTAATGTCCTACTGACAGGAATGTTATCTTTATTGTAAGAATAATCCTTTTAGTGCCCATCTATTCTGGTATGGCAGATACATTGATGACCTCTTTTTCTGATGAGGCGATGTGTCTGCCATACCAGAATTCTTTCAATGCATCAACAATAACCGCTGTAACTTGTCCTTCACTCATTTTGCACACCCCTCTAACATATCTTTTTGGATTTACAACTGAGAGGAATCCCTTTTGATACTATTTAAATCTCCAATTTTTTAAGCCTATGTCAGCCAACACCATCCTTCATGCTCATAGTAGTCACCCCAAACATACGATCAAATCTATACTACTGGGAGAAATTATGTGCATTAAAATAAACTGCAGTGATAATAGTAACCTGGCAGCAGAATAGAATATATCACATAAAAATTAAGAGAAATGAGATACCTATAGTGAACACTAAATAGAGCATATAATTTAGTACACAGAAATCAGCAATGATTCTAGTTGAACACAACAATATAGTGTCTTCAGCATCTTAGAGAGAATCGACTCTACACCAGCATGAGAAGTACATTTTCGAACAGTCATCCCTTCCTTCCTTGGGATACATTGTCTCAGATACCAGACTTAGGATGGATCCCAAGAAGGTCTCTTCCATCCTAAAATGACCGCTGCCCATGGGAGTCAAGGCAATCCAAAGATTCCTTGGCTTTGCTAATTATTATCGGCAATTTATCCTGCACTTCTCCACTCTGACTGCTCCCATCTCTGCCATGACCCGAAAGGGAGCTAATCTAAAGAATTGGTCCCCGAGGCTGAAGAGGCCTTCCAGTTGGATCTGAAAAAACAGTTCTTCATTGTGGTGGATGCATCCTCATTAGGGGCCAAAGCTGCGCTTACAGAGAAGTCCTCCTCAGGTCGCAGTGTGTCCTACAGCTTCTTCTCCGAGGCCTTCTCCACTCCAGAATGCAACTACTCCATTGGGGACCGCGAGTTGCTTGCTGTTAAGATGGCTCTGGAGGAGTGGTGATACCTGCTGGAGGGCACAGGTTATCCCATAGTGATCTACACAGACCATAAGAATTTGCCATATCTCCAGTCTGCGCAGAGACTTAATCCTTGCCAAGCCAGGGAGTCTTTGTTTTTTGCCCGCTTTAACCTTCTTTTATATTTCAGATCCGGTGACAAAAATGTCAGAAATACAAAGTCCAGAAATAGAAGACGAGCACCATCACAATAGTCCACAAATCCATACCATCATACGTGTATAAAAGAGATGAAGCCTGCAGTACAATTGTTTTACCCTTAGGTGCACATTCCTGGAAAATAAGCTAATCCACATAGCAAAAAATAGTAGAAAAGAGCGGCACTCACCGGGTAGTGTAGTCAAGGCTTTATTATAAAAGCATATCAGCGGGAGAACGGGTGCAAAAAGGAGATAGCAACGACGATCGTTTCGCGCTGCAAAGGCGCTTCCACAGGTTACATGTAAAAATGTCAAAGCTGATGCCCTCTCTCACTCATTTCTGTCTGGGGACCATGAGGAGAATACTCAATTTATCATTGAACCCTCTAAGATGGCTGCGGCTGCCCCTGTCTGCCTGTCACTAATTCCTTCAGGAAAGACCCTTGTGCGTGAATCTGGAATGGGTTTTGTCTTGGGGTCACTCGTCCAAGGTGGCTGGTCATGCAAGACAAAGGAAGACATTACAATTGGTCGCTCGTCATTACTAATGTCCATCCATGAGGAAAGAGATCTATGCCTATGTGGCTGCCTGTCCGACTTGTACCCGCAATAAATTTCCCAGACGTCTTCCTACCGGCTCTCTCCTGCCATTACCCATACCATCCATGGACTTAATTACGGATTTGCCAGTTTCTGAGGGTTGCACCGTCATCTGGGTAGTCGTGGATCACTTCTCAAAAATGGCATATTTTAACCTGTAGTCTGCTCTTCCGTCCACTCCTGAATTGGCTGACAGCTTCATTAAGCATATTTTCCACCTGCATGGATTTCCTTGCCACATCATATCCGATTGAGGTTCGCAGTTTACTTTCAGATTCTGGCGCGCACTCTGTAATCATCTGGATATTGTCTTGGACGTCTCCTCGGCTTATCACCCTCAGTTCAATGGATAAGTGGAGTGGGTCAACCAGGTCCTCGCCAACTACCTGCGACACTTCGTCAATACCCACCATAATTATTGGGTGAAATTACTTCCTTGGGCTGAGTTCTTGTACAGCAATCATGTTGGTGAAGCCTCTGGAGAGGTGCCATTCTACATCGTGTTCAGTCGGCAACCCGAGGTTTCCCTTTCAGTGACGCTTCCATCTGATGTTCCTGCGGCAGATGTCTTTTCCAAGGATTTTGTGAAGCTGTGGGGAAACATCATAGTCACTTTAGAAGCATCTTCGGTTCATATGAAGAGACATGCAGACAAGAGGCCCCTGGATCCTCCATGTTTCCATTCAGGAGAAAAGGTATTGCTTTCATCCAGGTACGTCCTGCTGAAGATCCCCACTTACAAGTTGGGTCCTCATCTTATCAGGCCTTTCAAGGTGTTATCACCACTCCAACATCCCGGCATGTCAGTTCACTCACCCGCGCTGCAGTTAATCCCTCTCTCCCTCATGCTCTGCATGCTCCCAGCAGCACTTCCAGCAAGGCCTCTGGCTATGTTCTAATGGCACCCACGCATGCTCTCGCCCTCTTAAAGGTCCAGAGCCTGCACTTGCTATTTCCTTCCCAGCCAATGGTTTTGAGACATTATGTATATATTGCTTCCTCTCCACTGGAGAGGTGCCTGAGCAACCTTCCTGTTTCAGTCTATGTTGTGTAAGATCACATACCAGTGCGGGTTCTGCCGGCTGTACTCTAAGTAAAAATCCTTCCTGATGTTCTCCAAGTACAAATCCTGCCTGTGGTACTCTATGTACAAATCCTGCCTGCGGTATTCTAAGTGCAAATCCCACTTGCTGCACTTTGAAGAAAATCCTGCTTGCTGCACTTTGAAGCCAATTTTGCCTGCTGCACTCTGAAGCAAATACTGCTAGCTGCACTCTGACACAAACTTTATTTTTTACACAAACTGACCATGATACAAGCTCTGCTTGCTTCTACATTCAGTCTGTTCTTTGGGTCCAGCTGATGGTACCTGGTGCTCATCGGGAGTCAAATCTAACCCCACCATCAGAAGCTCTAGTGAATAGTCAGGTGAGCACTTAGTCACGCCCCTCCAAGCTCTACGCGGTCCGTGGAACAGTGGTTCCACAAACCATGGTCATGACAGGCAGGGGGTTGGACCATATGATCCAGGAGGTCCCTTCCAAGTTTACCATTCTATGATTCTATGGGCTTAGAGGACAAGAGTGGACATAAAGGGACATCCAACTCTCCAGAGAGTCCACGTTCAGGGGGGAGTGTCCTGCAAAGAGATGCCAGTCAGAGAGATGCCCACTCAAAGAAAGCAAAGTGGATGGAAAAGGTCCGCTCCTGGAGAGGCGAAGATAAATGATGGTATGACAGGCCAGAAGAAGTCCCATCCAGTGAAAGACAGAGTAGTAAAGGGAAGTACGCAATGATGAGGAGGTTGGTGTGCAGAGAAAGAACAGGATTTAGCAATTGTGAAAGAAGTCCAGAAGGGTAATCGCTGGAACACTTCGATATCCTTTGAATCCAAAGCAACCCATGTCTTAGCTGGCAGGTGCATTGGATGCCGGAGAATAAGATGGCTTTGGGAAGAAGACAGAAGTAGACCTCACACTCAGTGTGCAGTCGGGTGTTGGAGGAAGACCAGAGGGAGGGAGTCTTAATGAGTCAGTCAGCGGTTCACAAGCATCCTTCATCACACACACAACTAGCCATCTGAATCTATATTAGCGCATGGCTTCTCGGCCATGCGAGTCTTTTATAGTGGCAACCTTCCAGGACCTTCCCCATGGTCCAATTGGATCAGACATGGCACCTGAGCATGTGACCCCTGAACTCCAATGGGAGGTTGAGCCATGGGCATGCTCAGTGAAACGAAAAAGGGACTTAGTCCGAGGAGCTGCTCGCCGCTGGCTAGTACAGGCTGCTATAGCTGAACCAGGGATGGCAGCAGCAACCAACCCAACAGCACTAGCTTGAGCAAGACGCCGGGAATGACGTCTTTGCTGAGCAGGCTCGTCTGTGGTCGGGACTGAATGGTAGACCGCAGAAGGCAAGGGTCGGGATTCCTCCTGTGCAGAGGGAGAAACCCAACATCTAACACATGCCAGCTCATATTTGTGCATGCTCAAAGTTTGGCCCATTTACGGCTGCTTTCTTTTTTTTGCCTGGCTGCTACTTTTGGTTAAATACAGAAGTATTTAGCCAAAAAAAAATACAGGCCACACATTTATTGTAGTGGTATCTCCGTGGTAGCTCATATCTGTGTGTGCTCAAAGTTTTGCTAATTTACGGAGCTTTTATTTTTTTCCTGGGTGAAACTGTACTTATATACAGCACTAGTTAGCTCAAAAATAAAAAGGACAGGCACACATTTGTCTTAGTGGTATCTCTGTGCAGCTCATATCTGTATGTGCTCAAAGTTTTGCCAGTTTACGGCGCTTTTCTTTTTTGGTCCTGGGTGAAACTTTACTTATATAAAGCACTAGTTAGCTCAAAAATAAAAAAAATACAGGGCACTCATTTGTCGTAGTGGTATCTCCGTGCAGGCTCATATCTGTGTGTGCTCAAAGTTTTGCCAGTTTATGGCGTTTTTCTTTTTTTGTCCCGGGTTAAACTGTACTTATATACACCACTATGTTGCATTATTTTAAAAAACAGGCCACATTTTACAGTGGGGTCTATCTCTGACACGCCTCATACATCCGTGTGCCAAAAATTGAGGCATTTTTGGCCTAAATTCCCTTTTTTGGGCAGTCTGTCACTTTTGTTATATCCAAC
The DNA here is from genome assembly GCF_039654945.1 of Dendrobates tinctorius. NCBI lineage: Eukaryota > Metazoa > Chordata > Amphibia > Anura > Dendrobatidae > Dendrobates > Dendrobates tinctorius. The sequence goes on along the minus strand of NW_027361858.1, from coordinate 4,589,746 downwards.
AGTCGTTTGCATCCACAAAAAATCAAAGAAACATATTTTACAATGTGGTATAACTGTGACATGCCTCATACGTCCGTGTGATAAAAATTTGTGGATTTTAGGAAGGTACTCCAGTGATTTCCTGTCTCGTACTCAAGTTATATACAGCACTATGTTGCATTATTTTAAAAAACAGGCCACATTTTACAGTGGGGTCTATCTCTGACACATCTCATACATCCGTGTGCCAAAAATTGAGGCATTTTAGACCTAAATTCTCTTTTTTGGGCAGTCTGTCACTCTCGTTATATACACGCAGTGCCTGGGCTGACAAACATTTCCCCATGGGGGGTACATTTTTAAAAATATACTATGGGCATCATAGACACCCTTGCTAAAAATTGGACTGCCTGTAGCAGCACAGAACACTTTAACCCTGGTGATTTAGTGACGGAGAATGAAGAGACATAATGATAACTCATACTGAAATCAAACAAATAAATAAAAAATGTGAATCCACCTATGAAAGAAAATAACAAAGGGAGGGGCGAACACAGTTTCATAGATATGAAGCCAGAATGTGTCCAACGAGATATGCTTGTCCCTAGCAATAGCTCAGACACAGGGATATAAATTAAAATATAATATGATAGTATTTCAATATTTTTCTATTGGAGAGGTATACACTAGGTCCTAAGAGGATGGTCCAGAGATAGTAAAACTGAAAAATATAAGAATTAATGGGAAGAATATGCGTACATCTCATTTTTATGACAGTTCCCCCTCTGGGGGAGTAACATTTGTTTTGTTTTCAAATTTGTAACGGGCATCATAAAAACACCCTTGCACAAAAATTGAGTGACTTTTGCATCACGGAATACGTTCACCCTGGTGTTCTACTGGTTGTGGATGATAAGGATGAGGATAAGGAGGAGGATAACACCAAACAAACCAAATCAGCAAGTGGATACCCATGTGTGGTTGTGAAGAGGTGCATGAGAATACACCTCCACAAAAAAGACAATGTATTTGAGGTTATGTTTCGCTGTTTTCATTCAGTGGTGTACAGAAGTCTTGCCTAATCCAGCCCTTGTTCATTTTTATAAAAGTCAGCCTGTCAGCATTGTCAGTTGACAGGCGGATGCACTTATCTGTTATAATTCCACCAGCGGCACTAAAAACCCGCTCTGAAGAGAATGCTAGCAGCAGGGCAGGCCAGGACCTCAAAGGCGTAGAGAGCCAGGTCATGCCAAGTGTCCAGCTTGGATACCCAACAATTAAAGGTACAGAGGCATCCCAGAGGACGTTTGTATGTTCTCCAAGGTACTCTATCAGCATCTTCCCAAACATTGCACTTCTTGTGCCAGCACCCCTTGCCTCTGTTGTGGCATGATGGGAGTGTCTGAGAAAACTGTCCCAGAACTTTGCCATTGTTCCCCTGCCTGAGCTCGATTGTACTTCTGTCTCTCTCGCTTGGACTCCTTGGTTGTACAACAAACTCTGATGTCTGCTGTCAGCGTTCACACATGGGAATTTTTTCAGTAATTCCGCTACAAGGGCCCTCGGGTACAGCAACATTTTTGTACACCTCTCTGCCTCTGGAAGAAGAGAATGAAAGTTCTCCTTGTAGCGTAGGTCTAGAAGTGTCACCAACCAGTAATGAGAGTAACTGAAAATTTTTATAATGCAATGGTCACGGGAAACGCAGCGCAACATAAAGTCAGCCAAATGCGTCCCAGACTGCTAACAGGCAACACTTCCGTGTCGTCACCAAGGAGACGACTATCCATGCTGTCCTCCTCCTTGTCGTTAGGCCTTCAACACTGACAATGAACCTCAGTAAGATCATAGTACAAACATCATTCTAAATACCTTCTTGTAAATATACCCCTGTATTTTTAAGCTCCCCCATCTCATTTTAGATTATAAGTTGTCACGAGCAGGATTGTTTTGTTTGGGTTAAATAATTGTTATCAATGTTACTTAGTGTAAGATTGTAAGCTGTCACCCTCAGGGTAGTTTTGTTTTGGTTTAATTATTGGATTATTGCTATTGTTGTTACTTAGGACTGTTGTGTTTGAAACTGTTCAACTTTAATAACTCTCAATTTTCAAATTAGAACACAGATAAGCAGGATGGAGACGATAATTATGGTGTCATTGAGGCTCACCCTTTTTGCAGATTCATCAAAGTTTTGGAGGATGTTAGATATGTCAGATATCCATGTCCACTCCTCACATGTTATGTGTGAAGACAGAACTGAATACTGACAAACTTGTTGGTGATGGTGGGTGACTACCAACTGCCGTCTTCCTCTCATAATTCCTTTCCAACATCTGCAGTGTAGAGTTCCAAGGGCTGGGGGCAGCACACACCAGCCATTGAGCCATAAGCTGCAAGCGCTGCTGAATCACGGCAAGGATGGATGAAGCTGTAGCTGACTTTCTAAAATGGGTATTTATAGCGTTGCACTTTTCCAAGCACATCTGCCAGCTCCGTGTCGCTTTTCCAAACACGTTGACCAATTTGGTTAAGCGCATGAGCCAGGCATGGCACGTGTGTGAGCTCACCTTGCCACAGAGCAGCCACCAGGTTCCAGCCACTGTCACACACAACCATACCTGCCAGTGGGTTCAGCCATCTCAGCCACCGATGTGCTTGCTCTTTCAGAGCTGTCCAAAACTCTTTAGCATTTTGGGGTTTGTCACAGAAGCATATTATCCCCTTTCTGACATCTGACGTACTATCCCATCCATGGTACCCGGGCTACTATGACCCGGGATGGGGCCTTCAGGTGACTGCAGGGAGGCAGCTTCATCAGTGCCTGCAGAGAGAACTGAGAATGCCTCTGCAGCGCCTGTCAGATCGCTGATCTGTCACAGCGCTGTGTGACGTGACCGATCTGACATATAACAGTGATGTCCCACCCTCGGACAATGCAATAAAGTAAAAAAAAAACAAAGTCTAAAAATAATTTATAAAAAATCGCTAAATATTCCCTAATAAATTCATTTTTTGGAAATAAAAAAAGAAAACAATAAAAGTACACATATTTAGTATCACCTTGTCCGTAATGACCCACCCTATAAAACTGTCCTACTTGTTAACTCCTTTAGCGAACCCCTTAAAAATGAAAATAAAAACAAAGCAAAAAAAATAATGCTTTATCAATCATACCGCTGAAAAAAAGGTGCAATAATGCGCGATCAAAAAGATGGATATACAGTCATGGCCAAAAGTATTGACACCCCTGCAATTCTGTCAGATAATACTCAGTTTCTTCCTGAAAATGATTGCAAACACAAATTCTTTGGTATTATTATCTTCAATTAATTTGTCTTAAATGAAAAAACACGAAAAGAATTGTCCTAAAGCCAAATTGGATATAATTCCACACCAAACATAGCAAAGAGGGTGGACAAAAGTATTGGCACTGTTCTAAAAATCATGTGATGCTTCTCTAATTTGTGTAATTAACAGCACCTATAACTTACCTGTGGCACCTAACAGGTGTTGGCAATAACTAAATCACACTTGCAGCCAGTTGACATGGATTAAAGTTGACTCAACTTCTGTCCTGTGTCCTTGTGTGTACCACATTGAGCATGGAGAAAAGAAAGAAGACCAAAGAACTGTCTGAGGACTTGAGAAACCAAATTGTGAGGAAGCATGAGCAAACTCAAGGCTACAAGTCCATCTCCAAAGACCTGAATGTTCCTGTGTCTACCGTGCGCAGTGTCATCAAGAAGTTTAAAGCCCATGGCACTGTGGCTAACCTCCCTAGATGTGGCCAGAAAAGAAAAATTGACAAGAGATTTCAACGCAAGATTGTGCGGATGTTGGATAAAGAACCTCCACTAACATCCAAACAAGTTCAAGCTGCCCTGCAGTCCGAGGGTGCAACGGTGTCAACCCGTACTATCCGTCGGCATCTGAATGAAAAGGGACTGTATGGTAGGAGACCCAGGAAGACTCCACTTCTTACCCCGAGACATAAAAAAGCCAGGCTGGAGTTTGCCAAAACTTACCTGAAAAAGCCTAAAACATTTTGGAAGAATGTTCTCTGGTCAGATGAGACAAAAGTAGAGCTTTTAGGGCAAAAGCATCAACATAGAGTTTACAGGAGAAAAAAGAGGCATTCAAAGAAAAGTACACGGTCCCTACAGTCAAACATGGCGGAGGTTCCCTGATGTTTTGGGGTTGCTTTGCTGCCTCTGGCACTGGACTGCTTGACTGTGTGCATGGCTTATGAAGTCAGAGGACTACCAACAAATTTTGCAGCATAATTTAGGGCCCAGTGTGAGAAAGCTGGGTCTCCCTCAGAGGTCATGGGTCTTCCAGCAGGACAATAACCCAAAACACACTTCAAAAAGCATTAGAAAATGGTTTGAGAGAAAGCACTGGAGACTTCTAAGGTGTCCAGCAATGAGTCCAGACCTGAATCCCATAGAACACCTGTGGAGAAATCTAAAAATGGCAGTTTGGAGAAGGCACCCTTCAAATATCAGGGACCTGGAGTAGTTTGCCAAAGAAGAATGGTCTAAAATTCCAGCAGAGCATTGTAAGAAACTCATTGACGGTTACCGGAAGCGGTTGGTCGCAGTTATTTTGGCTAAAGGTTGTGCAACCAAGTATTAGGCTGAGGGTGCCAATACTTTTGTCCGGCCCATTTTCGGAGTTTTGTGTAAAATGATCAATGTTTTGCTTTTTGCTTCATTCTCTTTTGTGTTTTTTCATTTAAGACAAATTAAATGAAGATAATAATACCAAAGAATTTGTGTTTGCAATCATTTTCAGGAAGAAACTGAATATTATCTGACAGAATTGCAGGGGTGTCAATATTTTTGGCCATGACTGTAAATAACCATGGTAACGCTGAAAACGTAATCTTGTCCCGCAAAATACGAGCTGCCACACAGCGTCATCAGTGAAAAAAATAAAAAAGTTATAGCTTGCAGAATAAAACGATGCAAAAATATTTTATTTTTTATATAAAATTGTTTTTATTGTATAAAAGCGCCAAAACATAAAAAAGACATAAATGAGGTATCTGTACTGACCGAAGAATAAAACCACCTTATCAATTTTACTACACGCAGAATGGTGTAAATGCACCCCCCAAAAGAAATTCATGAAATGCTCGTTTTTGTTCATTCTGCGTCCCAAAAATCAGAATAAAAAGCGATCAAAAATTGTCACGTGCCCGAAAATGGTACCAATAAAAACTCCCGCAAAAAATAAGACCTCACATGACTCAGTGGGTCAAAATATGGAAAAATTATAGCTCTGAAAATGTAGTTATGCAAAAACTATTTTTACAATAAAAAGCGTCTTTTAGCGTGCGACATCTGCCAAACATAAAAACCCGCTAAAAACAGTAAATCAAACCCCCCTTTATCACCCCCTTAGTTAGGGAATATAATAAAATAAAATGTATTTATTTCCATTTTCCCATTCTTGTTAGGGCTAGGATTAGGGCTAGGGCTAGGGGTGTGTTGGGGTTAGGGTTGGAGTTAGAATTGGGGGGTTTCCACTGTTTGGGCACATCGGGTGCTCTCCAAACGCAACATGGCATCTGATCTCAATTCCAGTCAATTCTGCATTGAAAAAGTCAAACCGTGCTCCGTCCCTTCCAAGCTCTGCCATGCGCCCAAACAGTGGTTTACCCCCACATATGGGGTATCAGCCTACTCAAGACAAATTGCACAACAACTTTTGGGGTTCAATTTCTCCTGTTACCATTGGGAAAATTGAGGACAAAAATATCATTTTTGTGGAAAAAAAATATGATTTTTTTTATTTTTGTGGCTCTGCGTTATAAACTTCTGTGAAGCACTTGGGGGTTCAAAGTGCTCACCACACATCTAAACAAGTTCCTTGGGGGGGTCTAGTTTCCAAAATGAGGTCACTTGTGGGGATTTCAACAGATTAGGCACATTAGAGGCTCTCCAAACGTGACATGACACCCGCAGACCATTCCATCAAAGTCTGCATTCCAAAACATCACTACTTCCCTTCCGAGCCTCGACGCGTGCCCATACAGTAGTTTTCTCCCACGTATGGGATATCAGCGCACTCAGGACAAATTGGACAACAATTTGGGGACTAAAAGATCATGCTTGTGTAAAAAATATGATTTTTTTTATTTTCACGCCATGGTGTTATAAACTTCTGTAAAGCACTTGGGGGTTCAAAGTGCTCACCACACATCTAGATAAGTGCCTTGGGGGTCTAGTTTCCAATATGGTGTTATTTGTTGGGGGTTTCCACTGTTTTGCACATCAGGGGCTTTCCAAACCAATATGGCGTCCAATCTCAATTCCAGCCAAAAAAGTCAAATGTCAAATGGTGCTGCTTCTCTTCTGAGCTCTGCCATGCGCCCAAATAGTGGTTTACCCCCACATGTGGGGTATCAGCATACTCAGAACAAATTGCACAATAATTTTTGGGGTCCTGTTACCCTTGTAAAAATAAAAATTGGGGGTGAAAAGATGATTGTTGTGGAAAAAATGATTTTTTAATTGTACGGCTATACGTTATAAACTTCTGTGAAGCCCTTGGGGGTTCAAAGTGCTCACTACACATCTAGATAAGTTCCTTGGGGGGGGCTAGTTTCCAAAATGTGGTCATTTGTGGGGAGTTTCCACTTACATCAGGAGCTCTCCAAACGTGACATGGCGTCCGATCTGAATTCCAGCCAATTTTCCAGTGAAAAAGTCAAACGGCGCTGCTTACGAGCTCTACCATGCCCCCAAATAGTGGTTTACCTCCACATGTGGGGTATCAGCGTACTCAGAACAAATTGCACAATAAAGTTTGCATTCCAATTTCTCCTGTTATCCTTGGTAAAAAAAAATTGGACCTGATGTAATTTTTTTTGCGAAAAAAAGTTAAATGTTCATTTTTTTAAACATTCAAAAAATTCCTGTGAAGCACCTGAAGGGTTAATAAACTTCTTGAATCTGGTTTTGAGTACCTTGAGGGGTGTAGTATTTAGAATGGTGTCATTTTTGGGTATTTTCTATCATATAGACCCCTGAAAATGACTTCAAATGTAATGTGGTCCCTAAAAATAAAATAGTGTTGTAAAAATGAGAAATCACTGGTCAACTTCTAACCCTTATAACAAAAAAAAATTTTGGTTCCCAAAATGTGCTGATGTTAAGTAAACATGGGAAATACTACTTATTAAGTTTTTGTGCGCCATATCTCTGTGATTTAAGGGTATAAAAATTCAAAGTTGAAAAATTGCAAAAACACTGACCACAACCACTTGCCCACGTGGTTGTGGTTGGGTGAACTTTCCAAGTAACAGCATTGTGGAGGGCACGGGTAATGTTGTGGGACACGTGCCTGTGTAATGCTGGGACAGCACACATGGACAAATATTCCCACATGTTTGTGCCCTCGGGGTGATACTTGATTCTGCCATCTCTTTCAAGCTAAGCTCCAAGCCCTTGTGTTATGATTGGGTCACCGAGGAGGAAAGCAAGACCAAGCTAAGCCACAGAAAGCCAGAGAGGTTGGTAACTAAGCGGATTGCAGACCCCTGATCCTATCCATACAACCAGCAGTAGCCGTGGAGCATACCCACAATGATCCTAAATGCCTCGACACAGCCGGAGAACTAAATAAGCCTAAAGCAAGAAAGGGGAAATCTAAACTGCCCCAGAGCAGGCCCCAAAGGAATAGATAGCCCCCAAACATATATTGCTGGTGAGACAAGATGAAAACACAAATGCAGATAGGAAAATAGACTGAGCAAATGAAGGGGCTCACACTAACTAGACAGGATAGGAAAGGAAAGACTCTGTCTGCAATCACACAAAAAAACCTGCAAAAAATTCTCAACATGTCTGATAGAAAAATACTGAAGTCACTAGACTTCGCCTACTATATCAGCACTCTGGTATATTCTGAAAGCAGAGCAAAAAAGAGGCCAATCTAATAAGGGAAAAAACAAACTGGCACAAGCAGTAACATAATGATGGAAATTCAGCACAGCCTGTTATAGGCTCATTTTCTGCTCCACCAGCTGGGAGTTCTCCTTCCGTTCTCCCTCTGGTGGTGACAGGAGATAGTGAGGTTAGTTTAATTGGTATTGGTCTGCCACCTGACGAGGAGGATAGTGATTGGATCTCTGGAGTATCAGACTGGATATAAGACAGCCAATGCCCTATCTTGTTGCTGGTGATTCAGTCTGATTCACAGGTCTTGGACTTCAGCTCTGCTCCAGTCATCTCAAGTTAAGTTTGTTTTTTGCTAATATTCACACTTGCTCTTGTTGGTCAACTCAGTTTTTGTGTGTTCAGCCAGCCCTGCTGAGCTGTGGTGAATTTCCACTCTTATTTATCTGTATTTGCCAATTTGCCTTTTTGTCCTTTATTAGATTGGCCTCTTTTTGCTCTGTCTCAGAATATTCCAGAGTGCTGATATAGTGGGAGAAGTCTTGTGACTTCAGGGTTAATTTTGTTATCAGAAGCGTTGGACATTAGTTTTGGTAGGGTTTTTTGGCAGATTGCAGACAGTATCTTTCCTTTCCTGTCCTTTCAAGTTAGTTTGGCCCCATTGTTTGCTCAGCCTATTTTTCTGCCTTTGTTTGTGTTTTCATCTTGCTTCACTGTCAATACATGTGGAGGGCTATCTTTCCTTTGGGGTCTGCTCTGGGGAGTTAGTTTTCCTCTTTTCTTACTTTAGGCTTATTTAGCTCTCCGGAGTCCAGGACCACCGTAGGCACGCTCCACAACTGCTTCTAGTTGTGTGTTAAGATCAGGGCTCTGCTGTCTGCATAGTTACCAACCTCTCTGGTTTTCTGAGACTTAGCGTGTTTTGCTTTTTTCCTCCTCGGTGACCCATTCATAACAACAGCCCCAGCCGGAGCTGGCTGACCACACAAAACTGAAATAGACAAAACCAGATCAAATATGAACAATAGCAAAAGAACACTTAGCTGAGCATGCAGTGACTGAGCTGGAAACTAAGACCTCAGAAGGCAGGAAAAAATCACCAGCAGGGATAGAGGGAGTCGGCTGTCTTAAATCCAGTCAGAAACTCCAGATCTCCAGTCATCCTCCTCATTATCAGGTGGCAGGCCTCTGTTAATTAGATCAGCTCCATTACCTCCAGTAACCACCAGAGGAAGGCCGGAATGAGAACTCACGACCCCTCCGTCAATATAACCAGCTCCATTACCTTCACTAGTAACCAGAGGTAGGCCAGAAAGCGAATTCACAACACCCTTGCCTCCTCCTGCCCATTACAACTCAAAAACATTTCCTGGATCTGTACATTCCAAGAAAATTCAAAACTGTTTGTGCATGCCCTCATGATCTCCCTCCTCGACTATTGCAACCTTATACTCACTAGCCTCCCCTCTAGCACTCTTGCCCCACTCAAATCTATACAAAACTCTGCTTCCATTGTAATCCAACTGTCCCACCATTATTCCCCAGCCTCTCCTCTCTGCTATGCCGTTCACTGAGTTTCCTATTGCCCGTATGCTACAGTTCAAAACCCTAAATATGACATACAATGTCTTCCACAACCTGTCTCCTCCATACATCTATGATATGGTCTCCCATTGTCCAACTGGCTCATGACTTCTTCTACGCAAACCCAGTGTTCTGTCAGTGAAATGTACTATCCCTGCCCACAAGCAGTTGTCCATGGGTCCATGTTTAGGTGCACTTTCCCTGTACCAGCATTTTTGATGGCCCTGGTAATGTTGTGGGACACCTGCTTGCTTGTCTAATGTCGTGACGTTGTGACGGTTGACTGAGAGAAATAGTGTCGGGTGGGGACAGAGTATCTTGTTACGGTCATCTCCATCAGGTTGCGGAAAGTGTCCGTTTCCTATGAGCCTAAAATGCAATATTTCGAGCGCAAGCAGATGAGAAATTTATTAATTTAGTACTGTGGTCTGTGGGGCATTGGCTGCGTCTTTCCTCTTACGCTTCAATGACTGGTGTATAGACAACTGAAGGCTACCCTGGGACAAGGACGTGGACGTGCTTGATGATGGTGCTATTTGACTGTGGTTAACGGCAGGTGCAGGGAAGGAGGCATCTTTGCATGCACTGTGGACAGGGGATTGACTTGCACGCACAACAGCAGAAGAAGCAGTGGTATCACCTGCAGACACTGTTCATGGAGCCTGGTGTTCAACCAACAGTCCGTTGCTTTGCTGCAATGTGCCTGATCATGCTGGTGGTGGTTGTTGGGCGTTGAGTTCCCACCACTGCATAGGGGGAATCTCAAGCTATGTCCTCTGTGGTCTTCCATTCTTCTTCAGCCGCAGAGGTTCCTGCTCAGCAGAGCTGTCGGTCCCAGAGTCTTTCTCATGCTAATGCTTAGAATCTGGTTGCTGCTGCCACCCCAGGTTCAATTTAACCATCCTGCATTAGTCAACACCGAGCAGACGCTCCAGGGACTAAATCCTGCTTTTCCTCATCTGAGCGTGCCCATGAGACGACCACTTATTGGTGGTCGGAGGTCACATGTTCAGGTCCTTAAGCATCTGAGATTGGGCCATCAGCAAGGTCAAGGAAGGCTGCAGTTATAAAAGGATTGCATGGCCGCATGGCAGTGCGCTAGTATAGACCATGTGAAGTGAGAGTTGTATGCACGTATGAATGTCTCTGGTGAATGACTCATTATGAAACCCCTACCCTTGGCATGCATGTCTTTCTCAGCCTTGCCAGTTAGCACCTAGGCTGTTAGTGCAGGTAGGAGGCAGAGTCAGGGACTAGCTTCAGTGCCAAGTAGTGGCTTTTCTTGTACGCCACTGTGCACTTGGTCTGCACTCTACACAGGGCCGGCGTTAGATGCAGGCAGATCAGGCAGCTGCCTAGGGCCCCCTCTTCACCAGGGGCCCCCAGCTAGTGGCACATCACGCAGCCGCTATGGGGCCCCTGTGAGGCAGAGGGGCTCGTCTGCCCTCGGCGCCGACTCCTCCTGCCGCCGCATTGAACTTATACCGGCATCATAGATGCCAGTACAGTTCACAGCAATGATGGAGGAGAGAGCGTCGGCTGATGCTCCCTCTCCCATCATTCCCCGCTCTGCTTCTGACACAGTGAGTGCTCGATGATGTCATCGCGCTCTCACTGTGTGCCGGCAGAGCAGGAGACAGGAGACAGCCGGTAGTAGCGCGGGCAAGAGGAGGAGAGGTGAGGAGTGTGCTATTTTTAATCTATTGTTGTGTGTGCTGGTCTGTGGGGCCACTCTCGTGGGGGATGTATGCTATGTGTGGCTGGGGAGGTTGGCTGTATTATATTCTATTTGGGGCTACATTATATTCTATGGGGGGGTGATTGCATCATTCTCTGTGGGGGCTACATTATACTATATGAGGAGGCTCCATTGTATTCAATGGGCAGCTGCATTATATTCTGTGGGGGCTAGATTATATTGTATGGGGGCTTCATTATACTTTATGAGGGGGCTACATTATATTCTATGGGGGCTGCATTATACTATATGAGGAGGGCTACATTGTACTCTATGGAGGGGCTACATTATCTATATATATAATTTCCTTAAATTGTCTGTCATCCACTTCCATCTGGATGTCCCCGAATCCCACAATCTACCGCGCCGCACCAGAAGTACACCGACCGCCATTTTGGAACACCCAGGTGATGCCGCTAGGATCCAGGAGGCAGCTGCGATCACGAGCCTGTGAAAGGGGTGTAACAAGTGGGTATAACGAGAGCGGTGTAATGAAGGGGGTATAATGAGAGGGTGTAATGAGGGGGGAATAATGAGAGGGATGCCGCTGCTGGACCCCCTCCAGGACCCACCACCTGACTACACACGCCATATCCTGCCGCTGCCTGCCCACCCACCTCTGTGCAGTCATAGCCGCAGGAAAGACCGCGGCTTGAGGCCTGTGCTGGAGATTGGGTGCGGCCACCCTCTCCAGCACAGGCTGCAAAACACCGTCTTTCCTGCCGGCTGTGAGAGGGGTGTAACGAGAAGGTGTAATGAAGGGGAGTAATGAGAGGGATGCCACTGCCGGACCCCTGCCAGGACCCACCGCCTGACTACACATGCCTAATTCCGCCGCTGCCTGCCCACCCACCTCCATGCAGTCACAGCTGGCAGGAAAGACTGCGGCTTGAGGCCTGTGCTGGAGATTGGGTGCGACCACCCTCTGGTGATGACGCACACCATCTCCAGCACAGGCCGCAAAACACCGTCTTTCCTGCCGGCTGTGAGAGGGGTGTATCGAGAAGGTGTAATGAGGGGGAGTAATGAGAGGGATGCCGCTGCCGGATCCCTGCCAGGACCCACCGCCTGACTACACATGCCTAATTCCGCCGCTGCCTGCCCACCCACCTCCATGCAGTCACAGCTGGCAGGAAAGACTGCGGCTTGAGGCCTGTGCTGGAGATTGGGTGCGGCCACCCTCTGGTGGCGCCGCACACATCTCTAGCACAGGCCACAAAACACCGTCTTTCCTGCCGGCTGTGAGAGGAGTGTAATGAGAGGGTGTAATGAGGGGGGAGTAATGAGAGGGATGCCGCCGCCGGCCCCCCGCCAGGACCCACCGCCTGACTACACGCGCCGGATCCTACCGCTGCCTGCCGACCCACCTCCGTGCAGTCAAAGCCCGCAGAAAAGATGGTGTTTTGCGGCCTGTGCTGGAGATTGGGTGCGGCCACCCTTTGGTGACGCTGCACACCATCTCCAGCACGGGCCGCAAAACACCATCTTTCCTGCCGGCTGTGAGAGGAGTGTAACGAGAGGGTGTAATGAGGGGGGAGTAATGAGAGGGATGCCGCCCCCAGATCCCTGCCAGTACCCACCACTTGACTACACAGCACTGGATCCCGCTGCTGCCTGCCCACCCACCTCCGTGCAGTCACTGCCAGCAGGAAAGACTGTGGCTTGAGGCCTGTGCTGGAGATTGGGTGTGACCACCCTCTGGTTGCGCCAAACACCATCTCCAGTACAGGCCGCAAAACACCGTCTTTCCTGCCGGTTGTGACTGCACAGAAGTGGGTGGGCTGCCACCCCCAGCACCACAAATCTGCCCCCATCGTGATGTTACTGCCCTCCCGATGCGATAGCATCAGGTACACATCTAGTACTATATAAGGGGGTGAATTATATTCTATGGGGGGCTGCAATATACTCTATGAGGGGGCTGCATTATACTATATAAGGGGGGCTGCATTATATTCTATGGGGGTTACATTATATTCTGTGGAGTGATTTTCCAGGTCATTATAAGTTCATAGACCCCAAACATGCCTATGTTCACTTTTATCGAAGTGGTGAAAAAAAATTCCAAAGTTTGCTTCTTCACTTCCGGTCTCGCGTCCGGCGCTGAGGTCCTGTAGGGTGCACGCACGTGTTACACACGTTTGCTGCACGCTATTGACTCTGTGGCTGCACGCCCATTACCAGGTCCCATTGGGCGTGCTTGCGCACAGCCCGCAGCTCCGACTGCGCCCACATACCTCCGACCCGGAAGTCCCGGCGTCCATTCCCTATATCAAGCCGCCTCTTCCTGTAGGCGGTGCCTGATTATAACTTTTGCTTGCTAGACCTTCTTGCTGCCTGCATGGTGGCTCTCTGTACTCTGGTCCACTACCTTGTACTCTGGCATGCTTCTCAGCATGTGCTCTGCTCTGTCTTGTACCCAGACATGCTTCCCAGCATGTGCTCTGCTTTGTCTTGTACCAAGTCGTGCTTCCCAGTACGCATCCTTCACCATCCTGTACTCTGTGCGGCCCCGTGTAGATGCTGTATGCACTTCCATACCCATGCTTTACATATTCCTGTACCCTACGTACCCCCGTCTTCACCCTGCTAAACACCGTCTCTCGTGCCTCCTTTGAGCCAGCCACCTGGTTCCAGCAGTCATGGTACTTTATTACCCTGGGCCTGCCCCTTACTCTCCCTGTTTAGGGGGTGGTCCTCACTAGGTCAGCTCAACTGGGGGATTGGTATCAAGGCCCAGAGGGTTCCACTCCAGGAGTCGTCCCACGAACAAGGGTGGGTGGTTTTGCTGGGCGTAAAATACTTGTTATGGAAAAGGTTGAGGTGTACCCCACAGGGGAACATGTTTGCCAGCCAACACATTTAGTGCATGGGCATTGCAAGTCTAGTAGTGTTAGGAGTCGGATTTCTGCGTTTACTCCGCAGGGATCCAGACCCTGACATTCTGCAGTCTCCTGCTGTTTATCCACTGCAGAGGAGATTGCAGAGGAGATTGCCTTGCAGCAAATCTCTCCTGAGACTAAGTCCTTCTGTCCTCCTACTGAGCATGCTCATGGGACGATCTCCCATTGGAGATCGGGAGTCATGTGCTCAGGTCCCGCTCCAGATCTCATTGGTCCATCTCAGAGATCTGGAGGCTTGCGGAAGTTCCCGGCTGCTATAAAAGGCGTGCATGGCTCTTCTGCAATGCACTAGTATAGACTTACTTGCTGCTGTGTGTATGAGGACAAATGTATGATTCTGGTGAATGACTCATTATAAAACCTCTTCCCTCTGATATTACGTATGTGGTTAGGGACTAAGAATCAGCGCCAGTGCTCCTCTGCTGCAACATCCACAGCTGCTAGCGTTCGACATTGCGCTTGCGTCATAGCTTTGTCATTTAGCGGCAGTGTCCACGCCGCGCTGCAGTAACAGCTCTCCTTAGCATCCGCAACTGTGACGCCGCACACACGGTAGGTCTAGATGGATGTAGTGTCGCCGCCTTGGGCTACTCCTGTGACCTAATACCATGTGTGTATTTATACTGAGTACTGTGACCTCAACAGGCTCAGTCTTTGTATTTGCATTTTTTTGGCATCTCTGTGACTTAACAGAGATTGCTCTGTGCACTTGGGTGACGTTTAACCCTGTGCGCATTACCGCCATATTGCTCCTGCCACCACTTAGCAGCGGTTATATCACCTACTGCACGGTGGACCCCGAGCGGCGAACACACTTTATTATTATTTTTATTTAGTGCGTTCCGCCGTTCCTAACAAGTAGACCCACTCCTTTTTAATGGGACATTTTTGGTAAGAGGCCCTCCTCCATGTTTCTTCCAAGGGGGGATTGGGGTTATTGGGGTGCATATGACTTGGTAGCAGGGCAGGCCTTGCAGTCAATGCATAAGAAAACAGAATGGGAGTACAAAATGAATAATGTGAAATGGATTTCCCTGTGCCCATCCAGTATGTGGGGGTCAAATGCTAATTGAGGTGCATATGACTTGGTAGCAGGGCAAACCTTGCTGTCAATGCATATGAAAAGAGTATGGGAGTGCAAAATAAATAATGTGAAGTGGATTTTCCTGTACCCATCCAGTATGTGGGTTCAAAGGCTTATTGGGGTGCATATGACTTGGTAGCAGGGCATGCCTTGCTGTCAATGCATAAGAAAAGAGTATGGGAGTACAAAATAAATAATGTGAAGTGGATTTTCCTGGGCCCATTCAGTATGTGGTTTCAAAGGCTTATTGGGGTGCATATGACTTGGTAGCAGGGCAGGCCTTGCATTCAATGCAATATTTTTTTATTGATCCCTCCTGGACATCTCGTGAAAAGGGTATTGGGGTGCATCGTAATTCTTGGCAGCCCATCCACTCACTACATAGGCTATAACAGTTTAGGAGACCCACTGTTTAATAATGGCCCTTTAAGCAGATTAATGCTGCCTGATGCCCCTGTAAAAATAGGTTCTGTGACTTTAAGAGTCCCTCCTTCATAAATGAAGCAAGATGGGTCTGCTTATGTGTCACACACCACATCGCCAGCTAGGGTTGGTAAATGTTACAATGACATTTCCCAGTGAATGCATTTGTTTTAGTTGAAAGCAATGTAAAAGCTGAAAAATGCATCAAAAACGTTGCGTCTGAACATAACCCAAGTGGTGGAGGAACATTTTGGTCTGAGGTTAATTATTTTGCCTTATATACAAGTCATTAACCTGGAAAGGATGCACCTTAACATATTTCCCAGCAAAATCCGCTTTGGTTTTGTTTTGGTATGTTTTTTGGTGCACCGGTAAAAATGGCATGAAACTCTCACAACATTGTTTAAAGCTGTGAACTAGGAGTCAGGAATGCTTCCAGGGGCGATCCCCATGATGTCCCCATGTCATTTGAGCAGTGTTTCCATCATTTTCATATGTTTTTAGACCTTAAAAGGACCCCTGGGGGGGGGGAATCGCGGTAAAAATGCTCGGGTCTCCCATAGATGTACATTGGGATCGTTATTCTGTCTGAGTACCCGAGTATTCCAATTTGCTCGACCCGAGCAATGAGCTCCTGAGCATTTTAGTGCTCGCCATCACTAATGAAATCAGATATTGCAAATTTTTCATATTTTCCTGCATTTGCTCTGGTCTTTGATCACAAGCTGCAGAATTGATGTCATGATTACAATACACATGACCACTGCAGCCAATCACATGACCACTGCAGCCAATCACTGAGCTCAAAAGCTCTACTGATGTTGATGGAAAGACAGCAATTGGCTCTAGATGGGTGAGCAACATTAGCTTTTATTATTTGAAACCAGTGCAGGCCTTTAAGCCCCCGTTACACACTGCGATATTGCTAGCAATATCGCTGTAAAGTCACCGATTTTGTGACGAAGCAGCGATATTGCTAGCGATATCGCTACATGTGATACTTACCTCTGACCGGCTCCGCCACTGGTTATCGCTGGTTGCGCGAGAAGGTCCTGGATCATTTCTCATCGTCAGCTTCCTGCGGCATTTCCTGCTGTGACGACGAGCAATGCGTGGACGCGGGCAGGAGGACGTCAGGATCGCCGCGTCTGACAGGTAAGTAGCGACCCCCGACCCCTGCGATGTCGCTGGTGAGATCTGCCTGTGTGGCAGCTCACTAGCGACCACTTAGCGATGCACCAACGATCCATATCTTTGTCGGGATCGCTGGTGCATCGCTATGTGTAACGGTACCCTTAGATTCCAGAAACCTGCTGCCTGATGGGTGGAAGAACCCATGGCTGAGTCATATCTGGCAAAACAACAAATTGATAACAAAAATTATCATGTATATAGTTTTTATAGTTATAAGTATATAATTTATTTCAGCTTCATGATTTAACTGCCAATATATCTCTCAACATTCATAAACACACATTTCTTGTGAAATATGCTAGTTGACATTTTCTCACTGGGGATTCTAAGCAGCAACAGGTGTGAAAAGTGCTGATAAATCCAAGTAGGAAGCTTGCAGATGGCTATGCTATAAATTTTGCAAAGTGAGGTTGATTAATTGATTTTGATGGCAAGGGTCTGGTGCTTGTTTTCATCACAATGTTACAATTTATTCATCAAGTAAGAGAATATTTCTTTTCTTGTATCAGACTCTCCCAGAAGACTAATCATGAATGAATTTTGCCACAGTTTTATTTACTTGAATGATGTGTTCTTACACACTGTTGCAGATGGGAACATCATGCTCTTCTGTTGATTACTTTGATTGCTCTCAAATTAAAGTCAGTGTTTAGGTGCACTCAGTTGGTTTTAGTCTAACACAGCTGCCATTTCCACACAGCTGACAGATGTCATTGGGTCTATTTCCACTTGGTTATGGTATTCAATCACACCGTCTTAAATTATATTTTTCACATAGATCTCTCTAGGGATCTCAGTATGCTGGTCCTGATGCAATTATAAGACTATTTGAAGCTTATCCTTCAGGCAGTGGAATGGACAATGTATATGAACTGCTGTCAATAACAATTCCACAATATATATATATATTGCATCTTGTGTAACATGATTAAATGAAATAAAAAGAATTAACAATTTATTTGTGACACGCTGGTTTTGAAATGTAACATTGAAATATATTTCCAAAGTATCATACAGTACAAACACTCTATTGTGTACAGTCTTTTGTATATACAGCACAGATATTAGATACGGTAGTTTATATAGATGACCAACACCTGTCAAGGCCATGGTTTTTTCATGATGCAGGTAATACCTTCAGCATAGCATTCTCCTAAATTAACTTTTATCATATATATATCTCCCAAGCAAATGAAGTGGGTGCAATATGAAAGGGTTTGTCTTATAAAATGCTTAATCTCTGCATGGGATAAGCTAAACATTTCTATTAGATGTTGGTCCCACCTCTTAGATCTGACCTTATCTTTAGTATGTAGTAGCCAAACCATCTTGAGAAACCTGTCCATAAAGAAGGTACTGCATTCAAAAATTCCATGGAAGTGAACTGACACAGCAATGGATTAGCAGTCAATTTTCCATTCAAAGTAGGCATGAGACAAAACTTGAAGCCCCTCCTTTTAACTTACGCTCATCAACATTTAAGGAATATGCTGTGAAAGTTTTGAATAGCCCTTCATAGGATTTTTCTATTTTATTTTACCTAACTTCGAATTAACGTTTTTAGGTTGAACATCAAGCATTAATCACAATCAAATCTTGTATACTCAACCCAGCTACACAACTTCCTGCTATCTCCTAATAAGTTCAGGCACCCAATACAAACACTACTATTGATAATTAGTTTAAAATTGATGAACTTTCCTTAGGATACAGTTGGTCATCACATTAGGTATAATGGAGTCTGGCAATCTGCACCCCCAACGCTAAGCAATTTTGAACTTTGCAGGTGGCTAGGAGTACATGTGTAATGGAAGAGCACAACTCCATATTTACACATCTCGATAGACTGTTTAGAGGCCACTGAAAGGAACTGCAACTTATCTCCTATTCAATTGGGGATAGTAATTTTTTTATTGATCCACATTTATAATTTATAGTAACTGTCATCAGATATTAATGATACCCTTATCTACCTTTCTTAGGAAAAAATAAATAATAGTCAGGGTTCCAGGCTGATCAGACTGTGTCTGCCCCACATCACCTAATATGTCATGTGATGGCTCATTTGATTTGAAATGTCACAATTCACAAGAACAATCAGTTGCTCAAGTGCACGGTCCAGGAACATTATCTAAAAATGGATGGCACTGCAGAGTATGTAGAATACATAATGAGTGAAAATTACTTAAAAAAGGATGGTTCTAAAAAGTCTTATATCCAGTCTGATACTCCAGAGATCCAATCGTTATCTTCCTCAACAGGTGGCAGATCACTACCACTTAAACCAACCTCATTACCTCCTGTCACCACAAGAGGGAGAACGGAAGGGGAACTCTCAACTGGTGGAGCAGAAAATGAGTTCATATCAAGACCCCTATTGCTAACTCCATAGTCATATTGTTAAAAATACATAGCTAGAATAAAGTCCTTTAACTGAAAGAAAGACACAGACTCTTTTATTTGAAATAATCACTCCCCACTCTCTTTTACCTATTTATTAGTGTAAAATTAAAAATAAATAAACACTATATTCCTCATTTGCCTGACAATAATCCATTTGTCAAATGCTGTAATCCATCTCTGCTTCATCTGGATGCCTTGCTGAACAGTGCAATGATGTGATCGTTCAACCTGGCATCCAGGATACACTGAGCTGAGCAGAAGAGCGCAGCTTCAGTAACCTGTAGTACAGTAACATCATTGAGGTTACAACAGGTCACTGAATCTGTGGTTCCCACAGGCAGTTCATTGTGAGCGGTCTGATGACCTGCGGTGACCTCGATGAGATCACTGCTAGCACCATGAGAAAATTCTCACAGTGCTAGCGGTAGCACCGTGAAGGTTACCGCAGTTCTTCGGCCGCCTCACACTGAACTGAGCTTGGGAACAACTAACAGTGACCTCTATGACATTACCCCTCAACACTGAATCTGCACCCCAACTCAGCTCAGTGTGTCTTGGAGTTATTTCTAAGCAGTCGCATAATGCCACTACTCAGCCATATAATGCATATAAGCCAGATGTAACAGAGATGAACTTCTCCATGGGACAAATGGATTATCATCAGACAAAAAGTCCAGTAGGGCAGTTCAGGATATTGTTGTTCTGGCATAAACTTTGTAAACATTAACATATTGTTTACAATCTCGAACAATGGTTGCCCACCAAAAATTCCTGATTATTAGTTGGATTGAATTTCTAATCCCAGGGAGACCTGCAAGGACAAAATCTTGAGACTCCTGGAGTACAGGTCTTTGGGAAGCAGTATTGTCAGGGGTTAATTCTTGATTTTTGCATATCTCCTCAACAAGATCCTGAAATATCCTCATCTGGAATGAGGACTTGTTCTGAGACCTCAGTGTGAGATGTGCAGAAACTTCGGGCAAGAACATCAGCTCTCATGTTTTTTGTACCAGGTCTAAATTTCACTACAAAAACAAACCTAGAGAAGATCAAAGCCCATTTAGCTTGCCCAGTATTCAATATTTTGGTTTACTCAAGATAAGTCAGATTTTTGTGGTCCATGATAACAATTATGTATGGCTCCTTATATTGAGTGGTAGACACACTTGATTGCCAACAATTCTCAATTGCCATATTATAGTTCTTTTCTCAAGGATGGAGTTGAGTGAGAGACAGTGTACTTTGTTAAAATACAGCTTCTGAGGCACCAACTTCCACTATAAAAGAATGTTCTAGGTCATGCTGAACCAATACAGGATAAGATGAGAAACACTCATTTAACTTAAAAAGGGTGAGAATGGCTTTCGGCTTTCAATTAATTAACCCTTTACCCCCAAAGGTGGTTTGCACGTTAATGACCAGGCCAGTTTTTACAATTCTGACCACTGTCCATTTAGAAGGTAATAACTCTGAAATGCTTCAATGTATCACAGTGATTCTGAGACTGCTTTTTGAAACATATTGTACTTCATAATAGTGGTAAGATTTATTTGATATGACTTGCTTTTATTTGTGAAAAAATGTAAATTTGGTAAAAATGTTCCAACTTTGAATTTTCATGCTCTTATATAACAGAGTTAAGTCACACAAAATACTTAATAAGTATATATCAGCACAATTTTGGAACCAAATTTTTTTTTGTTAGGAAGTTATAAGGATTAAAAGTTGACCAGCGATTTCTCATTTTTATAACATCATTTTTTTAGGGACCACATCACATTTGAAGTCTCTTTTAGGGGTCTATATGATAGCAGATACCCAAAAGTGACACCATTCTAAAAATTCAACCCCTCAAGGTGCTCAAAACCACTTTCAATAAACTTATTTAACCTTCAGGTGCTTCACAGGAATTTTTTGAATGTTGAAAAAAATCAACATTTATATTTTTTCCCTTAAAATTAATTTCCGATCCAAATTTTTTTATTTTGACAGGGGTAACAGGAAAAAATGGACTCCAAAATTCGTTGTGAAATTTCTCCTGAGTATGTTGATACCCCATATGAGGGAGAAAACCACTTATTTTGGCACATGGCAGAGATCGAAAGGGAAGGAGCGCCATTTGACTTTTTGAATGCAAAATTTGCAGGAACAACTGGCAGACGCCATGTCGCGTTTGGAGAGCCTCTGATGTGCTTAAACAGTCAAAGTCCCCCACACGTGACACCATTTTGGAAACTAGACCTCTCAGGGAACTGATCTAGATGTGTGGTGAGCACATTGAATCCTCAGGTACTTCACAGAAGTTTATAACGTTGAGCTGTAAAAATTAAAAAGATCAAATTTTCCCCACAAATATGTTTTTAGCACAAAATATTGCATTTTAAAAATGGTAACAGGAGAAATTGCACCATAAAATTTGTTGTTCAATTTCTTCTGAGTACGCTGATACCTCATATGTGGGGCATACTACTTTTGAGGCAAAGTGAAAAACTCAGAAGGGAAGAGGTGCCATATTTGAGTTCAGAATTTGCTGTAATGGTTTGAGGGGGCCATGTCATAATTGGCAGATCCCCTGAGCTGCCAGAAGAAGAGAAACCCCTTATGTGTCAAGTCTTTTTACAAACTGCACTTCCCAATGAATTAATCTAGGTGTGCAGTAATCATATTGACACCACATGTGCCTCACAAAGTTTTATACCACTGAGTGGTGAAGAAAAAATAAATTACATTTTAACAACTAAAATGTTGTTTTAGCCCCAATTTTTTAATTTTTATAAGGGCTAATAGGAAATTGTTTTCCAACAAACTGAGGTCCATTTTTTCCTGAGTGCTCCAAAACCCTACATGTAATCGGGAAAGATTTTTCATGCACAGGGAAAAGCTCAGAAGGCAAGGAGTGCCAGATTTTACTGATATGATTTGAGGTGCCATGACACACTGGGAGAGCCCATGAGGTTCCAGAACAGCAGATCCCAATAAGTCACCCCATTTTACAACTTAAACCTTTCAATGAATTCATCTATGGGTGCAGTGATCATATTGACGCCATGGGTGTGTCATAGAATTTTATACCATTGGGCAGTGAAGACAAAATAACATTTTGCCACCAAAATTTTGTTTTAGCCCCATATTTTACATTTTCACACACAAAGTAGGTAAAAATGACACCAAAATTTGTCACACAATTTCTATTGAATGTGGCAATACCCCATATATGGCTGTACAGTACTACTTAGTCATACGGAGAGACTCTGGAAGAAAGGAGCGCTATTTGCCTCCTGGTGCTCAGATTTTCCTAGAACAGTTTGGGTACTCCATATACAGAGCCCTTATTTGCTAGAAAAGCAGAATCCACCTTCAAGTGACCCAATTTGTGAAATTATACCCTATGGAGAATTTATCTACAGGTGTAGTACTTACGATTTTGACTTCATGGGTATTTTCCAGAAACAAGCAGCAACGAATGTTGCTGAGTGAAAATTGCAAACTGCAGATGTAGTGACCAGTATGCTGTAGTAACCAGTTTGTTATGCCCAGCCTGTGTTTCTTTAGGCATGCACCCATAAGTTTGGTGGGCTCTCATCGCTTCAGAAATGCCAAATGTGGAAGCATTATGTGATTTAAGTACACTGTGGGGCTCAGTAGGGAGGGGGGCATGTGGATTTGGGATCAGAGAATTTGCTGAATTTCGTTTGGTGGGTAAGGAGCCATTTTGCTTTTCCAGAGCCTTTGTGCTACCAGTAACGTGATGAGGGACCTGAGCCAGGGCTTGATTTTTTTTTGTGGATTGAGCTGTAGCTTCTATTGGGAACATTTTACATAAAGTTTGGGATCACATTTATCCAGCGCTCTACACTGATCACATATTTTGGGGTTTCCATCTAAATCTCTGAGTGATGTGATTCAGATGAAACCCCTGAGGAATCCATTCACTATAATGAGGCAGCAGATTTACTCTGGATTCCATCTGGACTCTGTTCAATGGTATCCTTCATTTCAGAAATGCGCAAAACTGTGGCCGATGGCACTTTTTTGCAATCCTAAAAAGACGGACACTGTCGGATCATAGGTCACATGGCATCCTCAGTGCCTCCATCTGCCTCATTATAGGAAATCTTCTGCCAGAGGTTCCATCTGAATCATGTATTTCAGAGATTTACATGGAAACCCCAGTGTAAGAGCTCATTTCAGAGCGCAGGATAAATGTGCACCTAGCCTTACTGCGATCTTTGGAAGGCAGAATTAAAAAAATCAACAGCATGTGAAGAATTGGCTTTATTTATTAAGAATAAAATTGCACCTGCGCTGACTGACTATATCCTGCAATGACCACCTAAGTAGGTCATGAATGATTGCTGTACTTACTTCCTGTGTACTGTGGGGCTGCAGATGAATCCAGCATGTGCCATGTGTAAAAATGGCTGTACCCCGATGGAAACCAGAGACGCAACACCAAGGAGGCGTCCCTCCTGTAGACGGTGGTGTGGGAGCGTCCCTTCAGCTGTCAGCCGCTGGACACGCTGAAAAAGATGGTGGAGCGCTCCGGCCGAGAGGCGCCGCCGGCGTGCAGCGGCAAGGAGGAAGAAGAACCAGGTGACATCACCGGGAAAAAAGGAAGGGGGCGTGTGCAGGCCAAACTAGAAGCCAACGCGTTTCTAAGGTCTGCGGACCTTCTTCATCAGGGCTGTCAGACCCTGCTGCGCCTAACCCTATATGTGGCATAAACCACACCTCCCCCCACCTGTCAGCATAAAGGGCATGCTAGATTCCAATACATCTACCCACTGCCCGTCAGGAAATGATGCAAAAAACATCTAAAGAAAGGTATCCAATGAGAAAATATTCATATATATGATATATTTTGAGAATAATTTAAAACCATTTTTTAATATAATCCAATTAAAATATATATCATATACAATATCTTTCAATCAGGATAACTTCGGTCTGATTTGGTAATGTGGCGACGTTTCATTGATGACGTCTTATTTATTTGGAAGGGGTCTCTGGGGGATCTAGAGGCCTTTATTTCAAGTTTAGATCTTAATATGTTTGGATTGGAGTTCACTGCCACCACTAGTACCACCAATATTCACTTTCTGGATCTTGAAATTTATGTGGAGGAAAATAACTTATATACTAGATGTTTTCATAAAGAGGTTGATTCTAATAGCTTTATTGATTTAAATAGTTGTCATTTACCAGCTTGGCTTTTAAACATTCCTAAAGGGCAGTTCACGAGATTAAGACGGAACTGCTCCAAAATAGAAGATTATACTGTTGAGGCTTTGAATTTAACCAAGCAATTCCTCACTAAGGGTTATCCTGAAGATCTCCTCGATGTAGACCGAAAAAAAGTTGAATTGTTATCTAGGCATGCTCTAATCCACAAATCTGATCCTGATGGTGCTAAGTTACGCACTATCACTGAGCAAATCCAGGATTTACCTATTATCACCCAATATCATTCTGGTCATAAAGAATTCATGAATATTATTCGGAGACATTGGTTTATTCTTCGGGGTGATAAAATAATAGGTAATCTTTTGCCGGGATTTCCAAGATTTGTATTTAGGAGGGCTCAAACGGTGGGTAATTTGGTAGCCCCTACTATTAAACCGTTTTTGCCAATCTCATCAGGGGCACGTCCAAGGGGTTTTATACCGTGCGGTACATGCTCTTGTTGCAGTCGTACCAGTTTTAAGAAAATTTTATAGACTGCATTTACCGACTCTCATAACAAATTGTCGTTTAAGATTAAGGACTCGATTACTTGTTTTACCACTGGTGTTATTTATTTAATCAGGTGCCCCTGCGAAAAAATATATGTTGGTCGCACCAAACGCAGACTCATGGATCGAGTGAAAGAACATTTCAATAATATAGAAAAAGGCTATAGTGGTCATCCCCTCTCTAGACATTTTAAAGATTACCATAATAAATCTATTAAGGGAACATCGTTTTGTGGTATTCAACGAGTACACAAAAACGTGAGAGGTGGTGATTATTTGGCGCAAATGTCTCGGGTTGAGTCGCAGTGGATTTTCACTCTGGATTGTTTGGCCCCTAGGGGCCTCAATCAAGAAGTGGAGTTATATGCCTTTTTTTGATGGATTTCAGATTTATCCAAATGGTTATCAACATATTTTCTGTTATGTGCAACATTCATGTTGATGGTTTCTTTTTTATTGTTAAAAAAAAAAAAAAAAAAACCTTTTTATCCGTGCAACGAATTTTATTGCACGAATTTTATGCATGCATTTTTAAGGGAAAGTTTTGTTTTGTTTTAGAAAATATGAACACTTAAGTTTTATGTTTACTTGTATATGATATATATTTTAATTGGATTATATTAAAAAATGGTTTTAAATTATTCTCAAAATATATCATATATATGAATATTTTCTCATTGGATACCTTTCTTTAGATGTTTTTTGCATCATTTCCTGACGGGCAGTGGGTAGATGTATTGGAATCTAGCATGCCCTTTATGCTGACAGGTGGGGGGAGGTGTGGTTTATGCCACATATAGGGTTAGGCGCAGCAGGGTCTGACAGCCCTGATGAAGAAGGTCCGCAGACCTTAGAAACGCGTTGGCTTCTAGTTTGGCCTGCACGCGCCCCCTTCCTTTTTTCCCGGTGACGTCACCTGGTTCTTCTTCCTCCTTGCCGCTGCATGCCGGCGGCGCCTCTCGGCCGGAGCGCGCCGCCATCTTTTTCAGCGTGTCCAGCGGCTGACTGCTGAAGGGACGCTCTCACACCACCGTCTACAGGAGGGACGCCTCCTTGGTGTTGCGTCTCTGGTTTCCATCGGGGTACAGCCATTTTTACACATGGCACATGCTGGATTCATCTGCAGCCCCACAGTACACAGGAAGTAAGTACAGCATTCATTCATGACCTACTTAGGTGGTCATTGCAGGATATAGTCAGTCAGCGCAGGTGCAATTTTATTCTTGATTTTTTGTCATTTACTTTTCCTTGGGTGTGCACAGACCCTGGGCATTCGCCAGCAGCGGCTGTATTGCACATATCCATCATTATTTGCACTTGGTAGCGCCGGTGTATATTTGTCACTCGTGGCTTTATTTATTGTTTATGGCATTCCTCGTGTGGTATAAGTGATTAGACGACTTTATTCTTCGGGTAAGTGCGATTACAGCGATACCAGATTTATATCGGGCTTTTATGTTTGGTTGCAGTCACAAGCTAAAAGACGCTTTTTATGGCAAAAAAACAGTTTTTCCAATGAGTACATTGTCCAGCTCAAATAGATTCTTTATTCACTTAAAACATTCTCATGATCATGACAAAGAGTGCTTGGACACCAGAAACGCGTTGATAACACAATGCTTTGTAACTTTGTATGGCTGGTCATACAATCAGGGCAACTGTTACCACCCACCTTTCGTGTCTACCTTTTTCCTCATAGATTGTAAGCTTGCGAGCAGGGCCCTCACTCCTCTTGGTATCTGTTATGATCTATGTGATTATTGTTATGCTGTAATGTCTATTGTCTGTACAAATCCCCTCTGAAATGTAAAGTGCTGCGGAATATGTCGGCGCTATAGAAATAAAATGTATTATTATTATTATTAACTATCTGTGCTGATGTTTTATCCTCTATCTGAGAATGTTTTAAGTGAATAAAGAATCTATTTTTTCACTTTATCGTTGAGCTGGACAATCTACTC
This sequence comes from Dendrobates tinctorius, assembly GCF_039654945.1. Lineage (NCBI taxonomy): Eukaryota > Metazoa > Chordata > Amphibia > Anura > Dendrobatidae > Dendrobates > Dendrobates tinctorius. The sequence goes on along the minus strand of NW_027361858.1, from coordinate 4,562,838 downwards.
ATTGGAATTGCTTTACGCTATGACATGGCGGCTCCGTGCTCTGATTTCAAAGATGTGAGCTGGATTTTTCTTTCTTTGTGAAAAGTAGTTGTTGCATCACCACATTTTGAGAGCCATAATTTTTCCATATTTTGGCCCACAAAGTCATGTGAGGTCTAGATTTCTGTGGGACGAGTTGACATTTTTATTGGTACCATTTTCAGGCACATTTTTTAATCGCAATTCAGAAATTTCTTTTGGAGGGGGTTATGCTATTCCGTGTGTGGTAAAACTGATAAGGCAGTTTTATTTTTCGAGTCAGTACGATTACAGGGATACCTCATTTATATCTTTTTTATGTTTTAGCACTTTTATACAATGAAAACTATTTCATAGAAAAAAATAATTATTTTTGCATTGCTTAATTGTGAGAGTTATAACTTTTTTATTTTTATGCTGCTAGAGCAGTATGATGGCTTGGTTTTTGCAGGACAAAAGGACGTTTTTACATATCTGTCTTCTTTATCGCATTTTATTCCACTTTTTGCTAGGCAGTATGATAATAAATCATTGTTTTTTGCCTTGTTTTATATTTATTTTTTATGTTGTTCACTAAAGGGGTTAACTAGTGGGACAGTTTTATAAGTTGGGTCATTGCGGACGTGGTGATTCCAAATATGTGTACTTTCATTTTTTTTATTTTCAAATATTAATTTAGATACAATATCTTTTGATTTTTTGCTTATTATTTTTTTTTATATTTTTTACAATTATTTACTTTGCCCCAATATGTGACAATCTTTTTTTGCATGCTGATTGCTTCTACAGCATGGAGATGAAGCATTAACCACATGCTGTTGAAACTGTCAGCTCTGCACTGACAGACAAACTTGCTCATCATGTACTAGGCATTATCAGCAAGTTTTCTAAGTCTGGTGACCCGGATGTTGTCATGATGACATTGGGTCACAATGGCAACAATTGTGACCCCACGTCATGCCACGGGGTCTCTGATCCAAAGGCAGAGGGGCTGTCAGTCCTCTGCCAGCTTCCAGAAAACTGGGATCATGCTCGATCGCAGCATTTTGAGGACTAAAGTGCCGGGAGTGGTCTGTGACACTAACACCCGGTGGTGATCACCCACACACCCTCCATGTGCGGCAGGTGATTGGTTAGATGTAATTTTCTGTCCCTGGTCAAATAGGCCCAGGGCACAGGGATGGAATATTACATCTGATGTCAGAAAGGGGTTTAATCTTCCTCCTTCTTGGTCAGGTTAGTAAGTGGTTTGGAAACCCTGCCAAAAATATTAATACATTTACCGTAGTAGTAAGCAAACTGAAGGCCTTGAAGTATTTCCCTTGTAGACTTGGGATGCACACATTCCTTAAAAGCTTGGACTTTAGAGGCTTCTATTTGGAAACCTTAAGCAGACAAGATATACGCCAGGAAATTTACTTCTTTAACCAACACATATTTTTAAAGTTTAGCACATAAAAAATTGTTTCCAAGTCTTTGAGTACAGTATGTAGATGTAGAATGTGAGATTTATTTTTAGGTGAGTAAACCAAACTGTCATCCAAGTAGAAAACCACATAATGACCAGTTATATCTCTGAATAATTAACAAAATTTTGAAAAACAGCTGGCACAATACTTAGCCCAAAAGGCATCACAAGATGCTAATAGAGACCCTCAGGAGTGTTTAATGCTGTGTTTCACTCATCTCCTTCTCTCACATTGTACGCACACTTGAGGTCAAGTTCAGCCAACCAATGGCTGGTTACAGAATTCAGGATGAATTGCAGAGGATACGGATTGTTGAAAATAATTTTAAGTTCATGATAGACAATACATGGTCTGAGGACACCATATTTTAACAAATGAAAAGCATGTTAAACCATGTTTAAGGTTTGCTCAACAACATTTTGTTTGGAGGTCAAAAAATGCTGCATATAACCCCAAAAACACAATACCAACACAGAAGTTTGTAAGGTGGGAACATTATGGTGTGGGGCCGTTTTTCAGCATACAGCATTGGCAAACTTCATGTAATTGAAGGAGGATGGAAGGGACAAATGCACTAATAAATTCTTGATAAAATCTGCTGTCATCTACCATGATGATTAAAATGAAACAAGGGTGGACATTTCAGCAAGACAATGATCCCAAACACACAGCCAAGAAAATTCTCAATTGTTTCAGAGAAAGAAAATAAAGCTGCTAAAATGGCTCAGCCAGTTAACTGACCTTAATCTAATAGAACATTTATGGAAGGAACTAAAGCTCAGAGCTCATAGGAGGAACCAACAGAACCTTCAGGATTTGAAGTGTGTTTATGTGGAAGAATGTACCAAAATCACACCTGAGCAATGAATGCAACCAGTTTCTCTATACAGGAGGTATCATGAACTCGTCATCACCAACAAAGGCTTTTATACAAAGTCTTACAAATATTCTAGCAAGTATATTAATTACTTTTTCCCTGTGCCATTTCTCAGGATTACACATAACCTAATTTATAGACATCTATAGTTTCATTTCTTTCCATGTGTGGATTGGATGGGTTGTTACTTTTGGTGAGAATTTCATTTTAATAGCACCTTCAGAAATATTTTTACTTTGAAAATTTGTGACTTGTTCAATACATATTTCCTCCGCTGTATGCATCGGCAGGTAAAATGTCTTAATCCTTTTGCGTGCTATCTATGGATTTCAGGAATTTAAAATATCAGGTAAACCATCAATATAAAGTGTGTAACATATATACAGTGCCTTGAAAAAAGTATTCATACCCTGTGAACCTTACCACATTTTTACATGTTAAACCCACAAGCCTAAATGTTTTTTATTTAGATTTTATGTGATGTGTCAACACAAAATAGCAAGTACTTGTGAAGTTTAAAAGAAATGATACATGTTATATTTTAAAAATATAATTCTGAAAATTATAAGATGCATTTGTATTCAGCCCCTCTGAGTCAATACTTTGTAGGACTATATTTTGCTGCAATTACTGCTGCAAGTCTTTTGGTATGTCTGTACCAGCTTATCCCATCTAGAATCTGAAATTTTTGCCCATTCGGCTTTGCAAACTAACATTAGCTCAGTGAGATTGGATGGTGTGCATCTGTGAACAACAATTTTCAATGGGATTTAGGTCTTAACTTTAACTGGATATTCAAACAAATGAATATGCTTTGATTTAAATCATTCTTTTGTTGCTTTCTCAGGATGTTTTCCTGTATTTAGCTCCATTCATTTTCCCATTAATTCTGACCAGCTTCCATGCCCCTGCTGAATAAAACATCTCCAAAGCATGGAGCTTTTACTACCATGTTTGATGGTGGGGATGGTGTCTTCAAGGTGATACGTAATATTAGTTTACCACCACACAAAGCATTTTGTATTTAGCCAAAACCTTTCTACTTTGATCTCATCTCACCAGAACATCTTCTTTCACATGCTAGTCGTGTTCACTACATACCTTTTTGCAAATTGCACACCCGACTTTGTATGGTTTGCTTTCAAAAATGGCTTTCTTCTCTTCACTCTTCCATAAAGCCCATTGGTGGAGTATACATCTAATAGTTGTCCTACGGACAGATTCTCCCACCTGAGCTGGCGATCTCTGCTGCTCCTCCAGAATGACCATGCACTTCTTGGCTACTTCACTAAGTAATACTCTTATTGCTTGAGATGTGAGGTTAGGTGAACAGCATGTCTTGGTAGGTGTGCAGTTGTGCCATATTCCTATTTTTGTATCATGGATTGAACAGTGCTCTATGATGTTTTAAGAACTTAGTCTAGTTTTTTATAACTTATCATCATTTTAACATGCTCCACAACTTTAATCCTGATCTGTTGTTTCTTAGTTTTCATTATGCTGCTTGATCCCTAATGTTCTCAAACAAACCTCTGAAGCTTTCACAGAACAGCTGTAGTTACACTGAGAAGAAATTACACAAAGGTGGACTCAATTTAGTAATTATGTAACTTCTGGAGCCATTTGGTAACTCAGAATTTAATTTAGGGTTATCAAATTACAGAGGATCGAATACAAATATAAGTGACAATTTTTGGATTTATATTTTTAAATAATTAGAAAACCATGTATCATTTCTTTTGCACGTCACAAACACTTACTACTTTGTGTTGCTATATCACATAAAGTCCCAATAAAATACATTTAAGTTGGTGGGTGTAACACGGTAAAATGTGAAAAATGTTCACAGGGTATGAATACATTTTCAAAGCACTGAATATATTTAAATTAAAGCAATGATATTGTTATTGCTATTAGCATTATAATATTTAACACATTAATTGTAGACATTATGCAGAGATTATGCAAACTGTCTTCTTTTCTAACTATGCACAGCTGGAGATTTTTTATGTAACACATAACTCAGCAGAAAGAGACATAGTTCCTTAGCTCATTAATTGAGTAGGAAATTAAAAGAACAGTTAAAGTCACTATATATGTTAATAAGCAACTGACCTCTCTTATTGAGATCGTTCTGAATAATGAAAGGATAAAATATATTTGAAAGAAACTTTGCAGTTAATTTAAATCTAGAATTATGAATGTAAAAGCAATGCGAACATTTACATCACCTATAAAACTCTTTAAATATGATTATTTCTGCAAAAACTGTATCATTGCTAATCTAAATGCATTATTTATTTTTTAGTTGGAGTTTCCTCCTAGGACAATTTTTATATTTTGAGAATTACAAAAAAAACTTAAATCATCAGATAGACATATTTTTTTGGAAATAGAAGGGATTATAAATTCTCCCATTAAAGAGAATCTGTCACCCCTTTTTTTGGCCTTTCAGCTGCTGGCATAGACATCGGGGGCTTATCTCCAACATTCTGTAATGCTGTAGATAAGCCTCCGATGTAACCTGAAAGAGAAGAAAAACACGTTATATTAGACTCACGGAGGTGGGCGGTCCGGTCCGATGGGTGTTGCCATCCCGTTCGGTGCCTCCCTTCTTCATGCGATGACGTTCTCTTCTCCCGTCCTGTAATGGCTCCGGCGCAGGCGTATTGCTCTGCCCTGTGTAGGGCAGGGCAGAGTCCTGCAATGCGCAGGCGTTGGGAGAGGTTTGGTGCCTGCGCACTGCAGAATTCTGCTCTGCCCTCAACAGGGCAGAGCAATGCGCCTGCGCCTGCGCCATTTCAGGATGGGAGAAGAGGACGTCATCGCATGAAGAAGGGAGGCGCCGGACCGGACCGCAACACCTATCGGACCACCTCGGTGAGTATAATAAACGTGTTTTTCTTCTCTTTCAGGTTACATCAGAGGCTTATCTACAGTATTACAGAATGCTGTAGATAAGCCCCCGATGTCTATGCCGGCAGCTAATAGGAGAAAAAAAGGGTGACAGATTCCCTTTAAGTTTACCCTTTGATAAATATACCCCTAGTTCAACTAACTGATCTTTGTCAATGCAACGCAAAACTCACTTTGTGACAAATAGGTACTTTATATTATAAATAAAGTAATACACCCATATGAATTATCATTAGCAACAATTACAGTGGGTGCTGAAAGTATTCAGACCCAGCCATTTGGTACATACAAAAATGTAAAATTTTTTCTCAATAATATACACTCTGCACCCCATCTTGACTGAAAAATACAGAACTGTAGAAATTTTTTCAAATTTATTAAAAGGAAAAACTTAAATATCACATGGTCATAAGTATTCAGACCCTTTGCTCAGTATTGAGTAAAAGCACCCTTTTGAGGTTGGATGGTGAACCTTAGTGGACAGCCATTTTCATTTTTCTCCAGAGATGGTCAATTGGGTTTAGGTAAGGGCTCTTGCTGGGCCAGACAAGAATGGTCACAGAGTTGTTCTGAAGCCACTCCTTTGTTATTTTAGCTGTGTGCTTAGGGTCATTGTCATGTTGGAAAGTGAACCTTCAGCCATGTCTGAGGTTCAGAGTACTCTCGAAAAGGTTTTCATCCAGGATAACTCTATACTTTGCCACATTCATGTTTCCTTCAATTGCAAACAGTAGTCCTGTCCCTGCAGCTGAAAAACAACCCCAAAGCATGGTCCTGCCACCACCATGTTTCACTGTTGAGATTCTATTGGGCAGATGATGAGCAGTGCCTAGGTTTCTCCATACATATCACTTAGAATTATCACCAAAAAGTTCTATCTTCATCTCATCAGACTAGAGCATCTTATTTCTCATAGTCTGGGAGTCCTTCATGTGTTTTTTAGCAAACTCTATGAGGGTTTTCATATTTCTTGCACTGAGGAGAGGCGAATTTGATGAACTTTTTCCCATCTTACTGATATCCAGGCAGTGTCTGGACCCTGAGAAACCCGCGCTGCTGCAGGGGCTTACAGGGGTCACTAGGCAGAGGAGCACATCCCAAATGCTGTGTACTAACAGGACCTGAACCACGTGACTACCAGGGGGCATGGCCTCCTGCAGGTCTCCCATAGGAAGCAGGAGCAGAGAGAGATTGCTTCAGGCCAAATTGGACCTGAAGCACCTGACTGCTGGGGGCATGGCCTAAGCTCTGGTGAGCTAGGAGCTGAAGGAAAACTCCTAGAAGGGTAACTACGGGTCAAAGTTACAAAGGGGCATAGGCAGGGACGTAAACCAGATCTGGCCGGGGTCAAAGCATGAGATAGCACAACAGTACCAAAGGATTAGACAGAACTGATATTCTGGACGTAGCCAGAGATCAGTAATCCAGAATGGGCAATAGACGGTACAGAAATGGCAGGCAAGTGCACAATGGGGACAGACCGGGTCAGAAGCTCTCAAACACAGAAGCATGCACACTGCACAAGGCACAAATGCACAGGGGTCACTTAAACTAAGCCAAGGGCAAAAGCATAGCTGACAGAGAACCCCGTTAAAGAGTGAGTATAAATACCCCTCCCAGATCCAGAAAGAGGCCACATACACTTAACCCTGTGAGTGCAGGGCAAGAACCCTGTCCAAACCATAACAGTACACCCTCTTAATCGGTGGGGGCCACTGGACCCCCAGGTTTGTCCGGGTATCTGGCATGTAAGGCCCACACCAGACGATCGGCATGCACTGAACAGGTAGGAACCCATGACTGATCCTCCAGAGAGTACCCCTTCCAGTGTATCAGATACTGGAGTCTCTGGCACACACACCGGGAGTCAATGATGCACCCTAGTTAATACTCCAGCTGCCCCTCTACCAGCACTGTGAAAAATGAGGATGAATGAACTCATGGAGATCAACATCCAACACTGCAGAGACACCATCACATGTTTCTCAACGCAGTGATTCTAGAGCAATGCCCCCATCCCTTATGGGAAATATGCAAAAACAGGCAAAACACAAGCCGCGGAGACACCATCACATATTTCTCAACGCAAGCAATGACTAGCCAGGTCTTCTCCCGGGAAGGAGCAACCACGGGAAGGGCAGTATCCAATGAAGGAAGCCACATGTTATGAATGAGTCACCGAAGGAGGAAAAAATAAAAATACAAGCTAAGTCCAGAAAACCGGAGAGGTTGGTAGCTATCGGATTGCAGACCCCTGATCCTATCCACAACAACTAATAGTAGCCGTGGGGGGTTCCTACGATGCCCTAGACCCCTCGATCACAGCCAGAGAACTAAATAGGCCTAAAGAAAGAAAGGGGAAATCTAAACTGCCCCAGAGCAGACCCCAAAGCAATAGGCAGCCCCCAACATATAATGACGGTGAAGCAAGATGAAAACACTAACACAGATAGAAAGATAGGTTGTGCAAACGATGGGGCCCAAGCTAACTAAAAAGGACAGGATAGAAAAGCTGCTTTCTGCAATCCGTAAAAAACCTACTGGGTTAATAACCTCCACAACCTTGTATGGGCCAATAAACTTGGGGCCCAGCTTTATAGAGGGTATCTTAAGCTTGATATTGCGGGTGGACAGCCACACCTTCTCCCCTACTACAAATGCTGGACCTGGCCCCCTCCTCCTGTCAGCAAACCGCTTAGGCCTCTTTCACACATCAGGTTTTCGCCGTCAGGCGCGATCCGGCGCTTTTGACAGAAACCGGATCCGGCGAAATGCAATGCCGGATCCGGTTCCCCCCCATTGACTTGCATTTGCGCCGGATCGCGCCGGATGGCCATGCGTTTCATCCGGTTTTCGCCGGATCCGGCAATGTGTCGCAATGTGTCGCGATCCGGCGTCTGGAAAAAACGTCTACTGTAACGTTTTTTGTCTCCGGCGAAAAAGCCGGACACGCCGGATCCGGCGCGTCCGGCTTTTTCACACAATGAAAGCCTATGAGCGCCGCAATGCGCCGGATCCGGCGAAAGCCTGATCCGGCGGCCGGATCCGGTTTTTTGGTCTGAGCATGCTCAGTAGCTCTGCCCACAAGACATATATAAAAGCAAGACAGTGGGACCCACAGCCACACCCAACATGCCACCCAAGACAGCAACCAGGCACAGGAGAAGGCAGGAGACATCTGCAGCAGCACCATCAGCACCACCCCAATTGGAGCAGCATGCTGAACAACGGGAGGGGAGTCCAGCAGCAGATGAGAGACGGTAATTATCAAATCACCCATTCCTCCAAACTAGGGCTATTGAATATCAAGATATTCATTGGCCCTTTGTTTCTCTTTATTCAACAGCCGCCCAATAGATGCAGCAGCAGCAGCAGCAGCAATGGCAGCAGCTGGAACACCACCCACAGGCATGGAGTGTGGCCACCAGGAAGACAGCACATCATCTTCTGGGAGCCCTCCCTCGCATCGTCAGCGTTTGACGGTAAGTTTTTATTTCCAAAATCCATCTTCTCTGTAATATATGTCTATTCATGGCCTTTTATTTCAAAACAGGAATCACAAGATGAAGAGGAGCTCCCAGAAGAAGAAGGAAGGGGTGGACAGACACCTGGAGTGGGCTCACAATTCGTAAGTTTTTTGCATCAAACGCAGAAACACAACATCACACTACATACAACACATAGAAAATAATGTTCTGCAGACCACACACAGCAAACAAATGCCTACATCCAAAGACATAACTTTTTTTGTTTTCTTCTCTAGTCTTCCCAATCTGGTGCTTGGCCAAGAGGTGCTCGCAGTGCCTCCCAGGGTCGTCGGCGACAGCAACGCGGCGGTCAACAGCGTGTAAGTATAAATATTTTTGCTTTGTTTTTTTGCACTTTTTATTTCATTTCTTTTGTGGAGGCTAATTATGTTATTTTTGTCTTTTTCTTTAACAGCCTTCACAGCGTGCTCCCGACTCTGACGTTGAGGATGGAGGGATTGATGTGGACCGCCTCATCGATCTCGTCAGAGAAAGGGAGCCGCTCTGGAATATGGCTGACCGCCGCCACGCTGACCTGATCATTACCCGACGACTCTGGGAGGAAATCTGTTCGCTCCTTGTGGGCCGCTGGGAGGACCTCGATGTTCGGGCCCAGATTACAGAGCGTAAGTATATACAGTACCGGTTGCTTGATTTAAACCAGTGTTTCCCGAACTCCAGTCCTCGTGGTCCCCACGGATCATGTGTTCAGGATTTCTATTTACTATGGAAATCCTGAAAACATGACCCCTGGGGACCATGAGGACTGGAGTTTGGGAAACACTGATGTTGTATACTAACCACTCCTTTCTCGTTTCAGGGAACAGAATTGTGAATCGGTGGCGGTCTGTGAGAGATCGTTTCAAGAAGGAGTTCAATAAAGAGATGCGGGCCCCGAGTGGATCTGGAGGACGCAGGAGCAAGTACAAGTACGCAGAAGCCCTGTCGTTCCTCCGGGAAACAATGGTCACCAGAAGGTAAATATTACACACCACATGTGAAAAAAAATGTTAGATGTAAATTTTTTTTTCAGCCAGGGCCATACCATGTCAGTATTTTAATTGTTTTTTTTTCTCTTTATTCCACAGCACGGTGAGCAGCACTCAGGAGCCGGCACGATTGGACCCTTCTGAGGCGATCCCTGAGGAGACCGGCACCGAGGGACACTTCGACCGCCCCGGTACATCTGCACCTTCCCAGCCTTCCCACACATTCGACCCATCTGTCCCATCCACCAGCACAGGAGCATCGTGGCTGCCTACATTACATGAAGCTGCTGGTGAGGAGATCGCTTTCCCTTTACCCCACCCTTCTGCCCCTGCCGCCTCTAGTACACCTGCGGGTACTGGGCGGCAGCGGCAGAGGGGTCAGGAAAAGACTTATGCGCCAGAGTTCTTGCATCTGAATGCATCTTTCCAGAACTGTCTAAAAGTCTTGTCAGAGCAAATCTCCGCAGGCTATCAGCAGATCAACTCCAGCATTCTGGAGGTGAAGACACTTCTGCAAACCATGCATTCAGAAGCAAGATATTCGCCAAACCACACCTTTTTCAGGTCTGTTGTGGAGCGCATGGAAACGCTCTCTCCTGCCCAGCAGATGCATGTAATGCATTCATGCCACGCTGCTCTCCAGCAAGTTACCTCCCAACCTCCTCCTCCCACCACAGTAGTTCCTCCACCTGCACCCCCTCCTCCCCCTCCTATTACATCTACACCCCCTCCAGCCACTTTCCATCCTCCCCCTCCTATTACATCTACACCCCCTCCAGCCACTTTCCATCCTCCCCCTCCTATTACATCTACACCCCCTCCAGCCACTTTCCATCCTCCCCCTCCTATTACATACCATCCACCTCCAGCCACTTTCCATCCTCCCCCTCCTATTACATACCATCCACCTCCCCAGCACCATCCACCTCCCCAGCACCATCCACCTCCCCAGCACCATCCACCTCCCCAGCACCAGTCACCTCCCCAGCACCAGCAACCTCCCCAGCACCAGCAACCTCACCAGTACCAGCAACCTCCACAGTACCTGCAAACTCCCCAGTGCCAGCAACCTCCCCAGTACCAGACATCTCCCCACTTCCAGCAACCTGCCCCGTACCAGACATCTCCCCACTTCCAGCAACCTGCCCCGTACCAGACATCTCCCCACTTCCAGCAACCTGCCCCGTACCAGACATCTCCCCACTTCCAGCAACCTGCCCCGTACCAGACATCTCCCCACTTCCAGCAACCTGCCCCGTACCAAACTCCTTCCCCATACAACTTGCCATCAACATCATCTGCTCCTACAGTCCCTGCCCAACCCTCCACTCCACCACCCACCACCTCTTCTGCTTCCCACATGTCCACCCATTCAGTAGTTTTTTCCACACCTTCACCTCTAACTGTTCCTTCCCCACAACGATCCCAGTCCTCTCTCCACACTCCCAGTGTCGAAGTGTCCCGCAGCCCCTACAGCAGTATTTCCACCACACACTACACAGAATTATAATGTGTGTATTTAAATAAAAATGACCAGTTTTATGGTTTCAGTTTTATAGTTTCAAATTTTTATTAAACATGTTTATTAAAATTTTAAAAAAGTTTACTAAAAAAAACATTTTTCAATAAAAGTTAAATTATTTTACACTGGTTGTCTGTCATTTCTTTCTGCGGCGAAAAAGGTTAAATACAGGGTATTTAAAAGGTGAAATGGTATTCAAAACTAGGTATATAACTGTGGGTAAATTTTAGCTTTTTGCCACAGTTGTGTTCCTGGTTGTGTTTGAAGCAAAGTATTTCACCTAAAAAGTTGTGTTTATTGTTGGTGATTTCCGAACAATGTACACAACTTTTGTTAAAAGGTGAAATACTTTGCATAAAACACAACCAGGTACACACCTGTGGCCTAAAGCTAAAAATAGAGACCATGACAAGATAGCCAACTTTGGTTGGCAAAGGTATATACTGTTGGTACAGAAGGTACACAAGTTTGGTTAGGGCACAAATCTTTCACACTCTGTCATCCTGCCAGTGTACTCTGCCTTGAGGTGACATAAAGTATAGTGCAAAATTGTCCCTCATTACTGAAACCGTCACAGAACTTCTAGTGGTAATGTCATGGTAATCTTGCAAGGTGGTTTCTTCAGAGGTGTCCTCAATGGAAATGGGTTCCTTGCATATAACAAAATTGTGGAGTACCACGCACGCTTTGATCACCTCGTCCACAGTTTCTGTCTTGAGGTTGATCGCAGTCAATAGGACCCGCCATTTGGCTGTCAGAATACCAAAGGTACATTCAACCATTCTTCTTGCTCTTGTGAGGCGGTAATTAAAAATGCGTTTTGGTCTTGTCAATCCTCTGCTAGAGTACGGTTTCAAAAGGTGTTCTGACAGCTGGAAGGCTTCATCCCCTACACAGACAAATGGCATAGGTGGACCAGATGTTTGCGGCAGCGGTCTAGGTGGTGGGAACTGGAAGGTGTTTCCATACAGTTTACGCCCCATGGCAGACAGTTTGAAAACTTGAGAGTCATTGGAGCGGCCATAGGCCCCAATATCAACCGCAATAAATTTGTATTCCGCGTCAGCGATGGCCATGAGGACAATTGAAAAATATTTCTTGTAATTGAAATATTCCGATCCAGATCCAGCTGGCTTTACAATGCGGATATGTTTCCCATCCACAGCGCCCAAGCAGTTTGGAAACTGACATATCTGTTGAAACTTGTCAGCAATTTCAATCCACCTCTCTGTTGTGGGCTCTGGTAAAAACTCTTCAGCTAAGGAGTCCCACAGTGCACGGCATGTGTACTTCACAATTCCAGATATGGTGGAAATCCCGAGTCTGTACTGGAAATGCAGTGACGAAAGGGATTCTCCAGTTGCAAGAAATCTGTGGGGAATTAACAAACAATAAATTAGTTTTAAATCACAGCATTACATACCAAAACTGACCTAACACTTGGAGATACAAATTACCACCAACAAGATTGCAGTGAAAGTGTGCTCTGATGCGATCATATCCAATAAATGTGGCTTACCTTAAAGTCACCATCAGACGCTCTGCGGGTGAAACGGAGAAGCGGCAATAGGTGTCCGCCTTTCTTATGAGGTGTGCAATGCGCTCCACCAAGTAATCAAAATTCTCCATTTTCATCCTAACATATCCAAAAAATTTATGCGGGTTTCGTCGAAGGTCCATGCATAGTGTAGAATAGACCCCACGCGTCATTCTCTTGGCTGTGATGGGGTGGATCCACAAACGTCGTCTACGATGCCTGATGCGCTGCTGTCTCGCTCTCTCCTTCTCCAGAACAATCACCCTCAAACGATTTGCCTCCGCTGTAAAATCCGCCAAATTCTTCAAAATATTTCCAATGACAACATCCATCTTCGCCAGTAAACTTGCTCTTCTCTCCAACCTGCACTTTCTCCTCTACAACCTGTCAAAGAAGGGCTGTAGGAACATGCTATATATAGTTTTCCAGTAGCCAATCCCGTTCGGAAGGCCACAAGGGTCAATTTTAAAAACCGGATCCGGTGTAATCCGTCGAAAAACGGATAGAAAAACGGATGAACCGGATGAGACGGATCCGGTTTTGTCTGTCAAGAAAAAGACGAATCCGGCAGAAAACCGGATCTGTCACATCCGGTTTTACTAAACATTTGCCCCATCCGGCGTTCCGGCACGACGCCGGATCGCGCCTGACGCCGAAAACCTGATGTGTGAAAGTAGCCTTATAGTTTTCCTGGGCCTTGGAAATATTCCTCTGAACCTCCCTCCAGAGATTTCTAAGACGTTGTATCGCACCCTCAGCTCCAGGACATCCTGAATCCATGCGGGTAAATGCTCCAAAATGTGGGTTAAACCCATAGTTGATCTGAAAGGGAGACTTGCCAGTAGACTGACTCACACAACTGTTGAATGCAAACTCTGCCATAGGCAATACCTCACACCAGTCCTCCTGTCTGGAAGAGGCCAAGCATCTCAGAATCTGCTCCAACAATTGGTTTGTGCGCTCAGTCTGTCCATTAGACTCTGGGTGATAGGCAGAGGAGAAGGACAATGAAGTCCCCAGCTTTTTACAAAAAGTCCTCCAGAACCTGGCCACAAACTGTACCCCTCTGTCTAACACCACATTCACAGGCACCCCATGCAACCAAACTACATGCTGAATAAATAAGCGGGCCAGGGTTTCAGCAGATGGTAACGCGGGGAGAGGTACAAAGTGGGCTTGTTTTGAAAACCTATCCACCACCACTCATATCACCGAGTTGCCCCTGGAAGGAGGAAGATTTGTGATAAAATCCATGGACAAATGTGTCCATGGTCTATCTGGAATTGGCAAAGGGAGCAACTCCCCGACCGGCCGGACCTGAGAACTTTTAGAATGAGCGCACACCCCACATGCAGTCACAAACTTTTTAATGTCTGTTACCATACAGGGCCACCAGAAACCCCTCACAATTGCCCCCCGGGTAGCTGCAATCCCAGGATGAGCACTCAACATAGAATCATGAAATTCTGGCATAAGTCCAAGATGGCAACATTCTGGTACAATCAATTTACCCGGGGGTTTACCACCAGGAGCCCATGCCTGGCCCTCCAAAATCCCTCTCTGTAACTCAGATAAGATTTTAGCCACCATTACTCCTGGCTTAAGAATGGAGGAGGGAAGTTCTGGAGGGGACACAGAATAAAAGCTTTGGGATAAGGAATCAGCCTTGATGTTTTTAGATCCCAGGCGGAATGTGATGGTAAACTGAAATGGAGAAAAAAGCGCCCACCGAACCTGTCTGGGGGTCAATTTCTTGGCAGACTCGATATAGGCCAAATTTTTATGATCAGTGATGACTGTAATAGGATGAACGGCCCCCTCCAGGAAATAGGGTAGAAGGGCCCTGAGACAAAACTGCCCCCACCCCTACCTCTGAGGTGTCGACCTCCATGACAAAAGGTCTTGACGGGTCGGGTTGTACCTATACAGGGGCTGAAGAAAAGAATTTTTTTAATGTCATGAAATAATTTTTTGCAGCTACAGACCAATTTTTTACATCAACTCCCTTGAGAGTGAGGTCCGTTAGAGGCTTTACCACCTGCAAGAAGCCTTTAATAAGCTTCCTATAGAAGTTAGCAAAGCCCAAAAATCGCTTCAAGCTTTTTAAGTCATGAGGCTGCCTCTAATCTGTAACAGCCTGAACCTTCTTAGGATCCATGCGGAACCCCTCCCCTGGCACAATCAAACCCAGAAAGGATAATTCTTGCACGAAGAATGAGCATTTTTCCAACTTGGCATACAAATGATTCTCCCTCAGTCTCATGAAAACTATCCGCAAATGGTGCAAGTGAGATTGACTGTCCGCCGAGTACACCAAAATCTCATCCAAATAGATATCCACAAAACTACTAATTAAATCAGAGAAAATTACATTAATAAAATTCTGAAAAACAGCAGTAGCGTTGGTGAGACCAAAGGGCATAACCAAGTTTTCGATCAGCCATTCAGTTGTCAGGAATGCTGTTTTCCATTCGTCCCCTTCCTGGACTCTTATAAGGTTATATGCCCCATGTAAATCCAGTTTAGAGAACCATTTGGCCCCAGTGAATTGGTTACATAAATCGGGAATTAGGGGAAGAGGGTATGTATTTTTCACAGTAACTTTGTTTAATTCCCGAAAGTCGAGGCACGGCCTCAAACCACCATCTTTTTTCTTAACAAAAAAGAAGCCGGTCGCCACAGGTGAAACAGAAGGCCGAATATGCCCTTTGCGGAGACTCTTGGTGATGTATTCCTCCATGGCTAGACATTCGGGCCCGGACAAATTGAACAGGCGAGCCTTGGGTAACTTGGCTCCAGGGACTAGATCAATGGCACAATCAAAGGGTCTATGTGGTGGTAGCGCCTCATCCTCACTTTCGGAATATATGTCTTCAAAGTCTTTCAGGTACTCCGGAATACCTTTCAGACAGACAGACGACACTGGCACAGATTTTACAGGGGTGACAAGAGTTGTCAAGTTACAACATAGACCGCTAGCCTTACAAACTCACTGAATGATCTCCCCCGTGACTCAATCAATGGTAGGATTGTGGCGTTGAAGCCAAGGTATATCCAGGAACAGTCCAGCCGGCAGGTTGTTCAGAATAAAACAGCTTAATTTTTCCACGTGAATGGAACCCACTTTCAGAGAAAAGGTATCAGTCATGAAACAAATTCCCTCCCGGGTGAGAAGAGAGGAATCAATTCCCACAATTTTAACAGGATCTTTTAACCTGACTGTCCCTATCTTATTAAAAGTCACAACTTGGGCATCAATCGGATTAATAGAAGAACCACAGTCAACAAAGGTGGTAGTCACAACCGGACCACCTGTAAGTTCCAGTTCCACCTGAAGCAGAATTTTTGAAAGCAAGGAAAAAGGTACCTGGGGGTAAGGACAACCTCCTCAATTGTTACCCAGGCTCAGTCGTTTTCCTGACGGCTTCAACGAAGAAGGGCAAGAAGGACAGTCCCTTCTCAAATGTCCAGAGGCTCCACAGTAAAAGCACAGTTCGTGGTTTCTATGGCTTTGCCTCTCTTTTTCCTTCAACTAGGTGGCACCAACCTCCATGGGCTCAGGATTAGATGCAGAGTCACTCAGGTTGGAGAATAAGGAGGTCTCCTGTAGCATGACCCCTCTCACCCGCAGTCTATGGCCCATGCAGACAGCCTGGATCATAGCATCCTCCAAAGAGTCCGGTGGAGGATGAAGGGCCAGGGCATCTTTCAAATGTTCAGACAGGCATCTATGGAACAAACCCCAGAGGGTGGCATCATCCCAGAAGACCTCCGCTGCCCAGTGTCTGAACTCAGC
This sequence comes from Dendrobates tinctorius, assembly GCF_039654945.1. NCBI lineage: Eukaryota > Metazoa > Chordata > Amphibia > Anura > Dendrobatidae > Dendrobates > Dendrobates tinctorius. The sequence continues at coordinate 4,546,187 of NW_027361858.1, read as the reverse complement.
GCAGAACCACTCGGCCGAGTGTTTCCCCTGGCACACACTCATCACCATATCCTCGGCTAGACTCACACGATTGGGTTCATTGTAGATGTGCCTGAGGGCCTCAAAGAATGCATTCACTGACATTCTCTCAGGGGAGGTAGGGGGAAAGGAAAAAGCCCAAGCCTGAGGGGTGCCCCTTAACAAAGACATAATGACCCTAACCCTCTGACTCTCATCCCCAGAGGAGCGCGGCCTTAACGAAAAGATGAGATTGCACCCCTCCTTAAAAACCTTAAACTTTTTTTATCCCCAGAGAAAAATTGAAAAAGTTGGGCAATTTAACAGGGGGTTCAGGGGAGATTAAGGAAACATCTGTGGTACCTTCAACCCGGGCCCCAGAAGGAAAATAACCCTGCACGGCATCAGGAAGCTCCCTTTGAACCTGTTGATGCAACTGAGCCAGGGTTCGCTGCTCCACAAACAGTTTTTGCATCATTTGAGTGAGGCTAATCACTTGCTCAGAGAGAGCATGCAACAGATCCATGACCAAAGGAAAAAAGTGCAAAACCTCGTTTAAATGTTTGGGTCAGCTATAATGTCAGGATATCCAGAACTGACATCCAGCCAGTGTCTGGACTCTGAGAAATCCAGGCTGCTGCAGGGGCTCACCGGGGTCCCTAGGGAGAGGAGCATGTCCCAGAGGCTGTGTACTAACAGGACCTGAACCATGTGACTACCAGGGGGGGGGGGCCTCCCCCAGGTCTCCCAGTGGAAGCAGGAGCAGAGAGAGATTGCTTCAGGCCAGATAGGACCTAAAGCACCTGACTGCGGGGGGGCATGACCTAAGCTCTGGAGAGCTAGGAGCTGAAGAAAAACTCTTAAAAGGGTAACTACAGGACAAAGATACCAAGGGGCATAGGCAGGGGTGTAAACCAGATCAGGCTGGGGTCAAAGCACGAGCTAGCACAACAGTACCAAAGGATTAGACAGAACAGATAGTCAGGATGTAGCAAGAGATCAGTAAACCAGAAAGGGCAATGGATGGTACAAAAACAGAAGGCAAGCGCACAACGGAGACAAACCGGGTCAGAAGCCAAGATCTCAAGCACAGAAGCATGCACACTGCACAAGGCACCAATGCACAGGGGTCACTGAAACTAAGCCAAAGGCAAAAAAATAGCTGACAGAGAACCCTGGTAAAGAGTAAGTATAAATATCCCACCCAGATCCAGAAAGAGGCCACATACACTTAACCCTGCGAGTGTGGGGCAAGAACCCTGTCTAAACCATGACACTCTCTACTGCATCTATGGAGCTGAGCCACAGTGATCTTTGGGTTCTTCTTTACCTCTCTCACCAAGGCTCTTCTCCCATGATTGCTCAGTTTAGCTTGACTGCCAGGTCTAGGAAGACTTCTAGTGGTCCCAAACTTCTTCCATTTAAGGATTATGAAGGCCACTGTGCACTTAGGAACCTTGAGTACTGCAGAAATTATTTTGTAACATTGGCCAGATGTGTGCCTTGCCACAATTCTGTCTCTGAGCTCCTTGGCCAGTTCCTTTGACCACATGGTTCTCATTTGGTCTGACATGCACTGTGAGCTGTGAGGTCTTAAGGTCTTATATAGACAGGTGTGTGCCTTTACAAATCAAGTCCTATCAGTTTAATTAAACACAGCTGGAGTCAAATGAAGGCGTAGAACCATCTCATGGAGGATCACAAGGAAATGAACAGCATGTGACTTAAAAATGATTGTCTGATCAAAGGGTCTGAATACCAATGACTAAGTGATATTTCAGTTTTTCTTCTTTTAATAAATTTGCTAAATTTTCTACATTTCTGGGATTTTTTGAGTCAAGATGGGGTGCAGAGTGTATATTAATGAGAAAAAAAAATATTTCATATCATGGGGAATGCCCCTGGAAGCATTTATGACTCCCAGGTCACAGATGTGAATAATGTTGTCAGAGTCTTACACCATTTTTACAGGTGCACCAAAAAACATACAAAAATGAAACCAAAATGGATTTTCCTGGGAAAAATGTTAAGGAACATCCTTTCCAGGGTAATGACTTTTAAATAAGGCAAAATAAGTAACCCAAAACGTTCCTCCACCATTTGGGCTATGTTCAAACGTAGCGTTTTTTATGTGTTTTTCAACTTTAGCATTGCTTTCAACCAATACAAATGCATTCACTGGGAAATGCCATTGAAACATTTAAGAACATTAGCTGGCCATGTGGCATGTGACACATCATGAGACATTACAAACAGAGTAGAAACAACGCTTCACAGGTTGGTGAATTGTACATATATATTTTGCAAGATAACATTATTTGAATTATGATTAGCAGTTGTAATTTATAGAAGATTTTGTATCCTGTTTAACTGTGGTTTATTAAGTCCGCAGTATTTGATAAAAAATCCCTGTGAGCCATAGGATTTTGTTACCAGGGCCTGCGCAGAGGCATCCGATGTAAATCTTTCCTGGATATTTAACAAATAAAGGACCTGCGAGCATGTGATGCTGGAGGGTGCACAGTGTTCATTCTCAGATATACAACTGGTGAAGTACCTGCGGTCATGTGATGTTGGGGCATGCTCAGTGAATTACATTGAAGCCATTCAGGAAGAGATGCCAGGGCATGCGTGGGACTTGTGATGTGCTGATTGGCCGCGAAGATTGCTGGGCGGCCCCGTTATTGAAGATCCCTGTGACGACAGTAATGTTGCATTATGATTGGCCGTGACTGTGTTATTACTTATGTGTGTTGCGGAGCATTTTTTATCTTTGATCTATACACAGACTGTATTGGGGAGCAATCAGAAGGGGAGGTTCTGATGTTTTTAAGGTATTTCATGGACTCTTAATCATTTGGGGTGGTTTTAGATATGATATATTGTGTATTGTCACTTAATTGTTTGTGTATCTTTTTGATTGGTGTTTTCTAATGAAGGGGAGGTCTTAATACTATTTAAATGAGGTTAAGATGACATGTGTTGGGCTTGAAAAAGATCTTGTATGATCGAAACGGTGCCACAAAAGACAGAATAAAGTCGATGTAAAATCCACCAACCTGTGAAACAATGTCTCTACTCTGTTTGTGATGTCTGAACATATTCCAAGAGGGACTCCTTGGACCTGATGTGTGCTCCTATTGTGGGTAAAGTTAGCCCTGTGATACTATGAGGTGCTGTGGACTTATTTTTCTTTTTGCTTACATCATCAGATACATCTTGGTTCATTTATGAAGGAGGGACTCTTAAAGCTACAAAGCCTATTTTTATAGGGCCATCAGGCGGCATTAATATTCTTAAAGGGTGATTATTAAATAGTGGGCCTCCTATACTGTTATTGCCTATTCAGTGAGTGGCTGGGCTGTCAAAAATTACAATGCATCCCAATACCCCTTTCACGAGACGTACAGGAGGGCCTCCTGAAAAAATGTTCGCATTATAAGAAAGTGGGTCTCCCATAGTGTTTGCCTATGCATTGAATGCAAGGCCTGCCCTGCCACAAAGTCAAATGTACCCCAATTAACCTTTGAACCCACGTACTGGATGGCCACAGGAGAATCAAGTTCACAAAATTCATTTGGTACTGCCATACTGTTTGCTTATGCATTGAATGCTAGGCCTGCCCTGCACCAAATTCACACTTACCCCAATAAGCCTTTGAACCCACGTACTGGATGGCCACATGCAACCATAGTTCCAGTATTCACTTGGTACTCCCATACTGTTTGCTTATGCATTGAATGCAAGGCCTGCCCTGCATTAAATTCAAACGCACCCCAATAAGCCTTTGAAGCCACAAACTTGATGGCCACATGCAACCATAGTTCCCAGTACTCATTTGGTACTCCCATACTGATAGCCTATGCATTGAATGCAAGGCCTACCAAAAATTAGGAGGCACTCCAATGCCCCTTGAAAGAGACGTGGAGGAAGTCCTCTTAAAAAATGTTCCCATTATAAAGGAGTGGGTCTCCTATTGTTGCAATGCCCATATACTAAGTGTATGTGCTGACAAACATTTCCCCCTTTGGTGTACATATTTTTAAAAAATTTTTTGCAGGCATCATAAACACTCTTTCAAAAAACGAGAGTGGCTGTAGCATCACAGAATGCGTTCACACTGTTGTTCCAGTGGTGGTGTCTGAAGAGACGTGCAGGATGTCCCCATATGAATCTTTTCCCAATTTAAAAGAGCGGGTATTCTATACTTGGAATGCTCATACACTAAGTGTATGGGCTGACAAACATTTTCCCCTGGGGGGATGCATATCAACTTTCTTTAAAAAAATATTTTACGGGCATCATAAACACCCTTGCAAAAGACTAGAGAGGCTGTAGCATCATGGAACACATTCACCCTCGTGTTATAGTGGTGGTGGATCATGAGGATGAGGAGAAAGAGGATGATGACACCAAATAGCCAAAATCAGGAAGCATATACCAGTGTATGTGTGTGAAGAGGTGCATGGGAATACACCTCCCAAAAAAAGACACTGTATTGGAGGTTATCTTTTGCTGTTATCATTCGGCGTTGTAGAGAAGTCTGGCCCAATCTAGTCCTTGTTCATTTTTATAAGAGTCAACCTGTCTGCATTTTCAGTTGACAGACGAATGTGCTTATCAGTTATAATTCCACCAGCAGCACTAAAAACCCACTCTGACAAAACGCCAGCAGCAGGGCAGGCCAGGACCTCCAAGGCGTAGAGAGCCAGTTCATGCCACGTGTCCAACTTGGATACCCGATAATTAAAAGACACAGAGGAAACACGGAGGATGTTGGTACGGTAAGCAATGTACTCACTTATCATCTTCCAAAACATTCCATTAGTTTTGACATTACCCACGCCTCAGGGCCAGGGTGATGGGAGGGTCTGGAAAAACTCTCCCAGAACTTTGCCAGTGTTCCTCTACCTCGGCTTGATTGGAGTTGTGTCTCTCTCGCCTGTCCTCCTTGGTTTTCCAATGAACTGTTATCTCTGCTGCCAGCGTTTTGAGATGGGAATTTTTTTAATAATTCTGCAACAATGGCCCTCTGGTACTGCACCAGTTTAGTACACGTGTCTGCCTCTGGAACAAGAGATTGAAAGTTGTCCTTGCAGAGTGGGTCTAAAAGTGTCACTACCCAGTAATTACTATTACCCAATATTTTTACAATACAAGGGTTATGGGAAAGGCAGCGCAACATAAAGTCAGCTATGCATGCCAGACTGGTAACAGGCAAGCCTTCCATGTCCTCACGAATAGGACGAATGACCAAGGTGTCCTCCTCCTTCTCCTCCTCTTCCTCCCTGTCCTCAGGCCATCCACGCTGAACAGATGGTATGACAGTTGTGGCTGTAGTACCATGTATAGCACATGAAAATAGCTCCTGTTCTTCCTCCTCCTCCTCTTCCTCATTGTCAGCCAATCCACGTTGGGTTAACATGAGGCTGTGCTGTGTGGAATCATCCTTAATGGTTCCTTGCTCCACGTCCTTATGCTCCGCCTGCAATGCATCCTCTTTCATTGTGAGCAGAGAGCTTTTCAGAATGCAGATGAGCGGGATGGTGACTCTAATTATGGCATCATCGCCACTCACCATCTTCGTGGACTCCTCGAAGTTTTGGAGGATGTTAAATATGTCTGACATCCATGTCCACTCCTGGGGTCTTCTTTGTGGAGTCAAGCCTGAATAACGACAGCCTTGTTGATGCTGGTATTCAACAACTGCCCGCTTGTGCTCACAAATCCTTTCCAACTTATGCAGTGTAGAGTTCCAACGCGTGGGGACATCACACATTAGTCATTGAGCCGGAATCTGCAATCGCTGCTGAAGCATGGCAAGGGCGGCTGAAGCTGTAGCTGACTTTCTAAAATGGGCAGACACATGGTGTACTTTCACTAGCAGATCTGGCAGCTCCAGGTAGCTTTTTAGAAAATGTTGAACAACTAGGTTAAGCACATGGGCCAGGCATCGTTCGTGTGTCAGTTCACCTCGCCTCAGAGCTGCCACCAGGTTCCTGCCATCGTCACACACAACAGTGCCTGGCTGGAGATTCAGTGGTGTCAGCCACACACCTGCCTGTTCTTTCAGAACTGTCAACAACTCTTCAGCATTGTGAGTTTTGTCACCTAAGCAAACTAGCTTCAGCACAGCCTGTTGCTGCTTGGCTTTGGCAGTGCTGCAGTGCTTCCAGCTTGAGACTGATGTGCTCATTTTGGAGGTGGAGGCTAAAGAGGAGGAGGAGGTGCAGGAGCTGTACACAGTGGGGGAAATCCTGATTGACGTAGGGCCCGCAATCCTTGGCGTCGAGTTGATGTGTCCCATCCCAAGGTCTTGACTGGGTCCCGGCTTCCACTATGTTAACCCAGTGTGCCATCAGCTAGATATACCATCCCGGGCCACAAGCACTTGTCCACATGTCTGTGGTTAAGTGTACTTTCCCAGTAACTGCATTGTTGAGGGCACAGGTAATGTTGTGAGACATATGCTTGTGTAATGCCAGGACGGCAAAGCGGGAGAAATAGTGGCGGCTGGGGACTAAGTACCTTTGGATGGTCACCGCCATTAGATTGTGGAAAGCTTCCTTCTCCACGAGCCTAAAAGGCAACATTTCGAGCGCAAACAGATGAGAACTATGAGAATTGAGTACAGTGGCCTGTGGGGCACTGACTGCGTCTTTCCACTTACATTCCAATGATTGGGGTATGGACAACTGAAGGCTGCGATGGGACAAGGACGTGGATGTGCTTGATGATGGTGCCATTTGACTGTGGGCAATGGCAGGAGCAGGGCAGGAGGCATCTTTGCATGCACTGTGGACAGGGGATTGGTTTGCACGTACAACAGTGGTAGAAGCAGTGGTGTCACCTGCAGACACTGTTCCTGGAGCCTGGGGTTGGGCCCACAAAGTCGGGTACTTTGCTGCCATGTGCCTAATCATGCTGGTGGTAAGGCTCTTAGTTTTGCTACCCCTGCTGATGCTGTCATGACAGGTGTTGAAAATGGCCTGTTTGGCAGAGTCTTCAAAAAATAACCAGACTTGGGAAGACCTAACAGTTGGACTGGCAACTTCCGTCATGTTGGTGTTACGGGGAGCAGTTGCAAGCCTTCTGTATGCAGCCACCACACTGCTTCTTCCTGCCTGAAGTAGTACTATCTCCCCCTGTGTGCTGCTGTCCTTGCTCTGCATGTCCTCCTGCCAGGTGGGGTCTGTCGCTATATCATCCATCATCTCATCTTCCACTTCCACACCCAGGTCCTCCTCCTGACTTTCTGGCAATTGTGTCTCATCATCGTTCACCTCTTGTGACCGTGGCTGCTCAAATATTTGTGCATCGCTACATGGAATATCATATGGCCCCACTTCAAGTGGGCTAGGCAAGAGGCATGAATCTCCAAATGGAAAACTGAACAGCTCTTCGGAGTGTCCGAGTGTGTGACCAGTTGTCTCAGGGCACTCAGCATGGCGGCAGGAAGGAGGATCAGAGTTAGGAATAAGCGGTCCAGATTCATGGCTACACTGACTTGACCATGTGGAATACAGGTTGCTGGTGGTGGTGGATAAGTAACTGAAAGTATTATCCGCTATCCAACCAACAACCTTTTCACAATGCTCGGGCTTCAATAGTGCTGTCTTGACATGGTCCTCTAGGACTTCTGACGCTAAGGTCCAGCGAGACAATGTGGGTGCCAAACTTGGAGCACGCAGATTTATGATCTGGCACGGAGATACCACATTGACAAATATGTGGCCTGTATTTTTTTATGCTAAATAGTGCTATATATTACTACAGTGACAGACAGCAAAAAAAAGGGAATTTAGGCCTAAAATGCCCCAATTTTTAGCACATGGATGGATGAGGCGTGTCACAGATATAACACAATGTACATTATGTTACCTGTATGTATTTTTTTTCTGGGTTCAGCAACATGGTGTCAAGAAATTTCGTAAGACACAAAAAAATTCTACTCTATTGCACCACATAAAAATGAAAGATTTCTCTGCGCACTCAAAAGTGATTTTTGGGACCCGTTTAAAATTGCTGGATTTTCATACTGTGCTAGGAAAAGGATCTGGCTGTATTGTATAGTGTCAAAAAGCAAATGGAGGAAAAAAAAAGGGCTCTGGATTGCTTTGCAATAAAATAAGCTCTATTAACCTGGACAAAATTTTTTCTTAGCCAATTAGACCTGAGGCTAGGTATATACGGTCAATATATCCTACGGAAAGAGGGGAATTCCAGCTTCCAAAAAGATCCATATTTTATTATAAAAATAGCAAAAAATCATGACAAATTTCACATGAATGATCAAATAGCGACGCTTTTCTAACACTAAATCTGTGTTCTGTTTAAAAAGCTAATTGTCACACCGACATGGAGGTATTTTGTACACAAATTCAGCCAATTTACAGCAATATACACACATGGGAGACATAAGATTGATTAAAATTAACCAAAAGTGATAAAATATAAAAATGTGAAACACACAAAACGACATACAATAATATACCACAAATGGAAAAAAGCAGAAAAGAAAAATTAATTACAAAAAGGACCAAAATAACTTTAGTTTTATATATATATATATATATATTGCACACTAATAATGGTACATGATTCCTCTACGTGCATTAAGACCAGCTGGAGCGCATGTTCCCAGACAGAACATATAATATGCTTCGCGTGTTAATAGCAATTTTTCTATATTTCCTCCTCTTGGTTGCGCAACAATTCTCTCAATACCATTCTCAACGAAGCAGCATTTCTCTGGTGGTGAAAAATAAAGTGCTTAGAAACAAAGGACAAATTACGATTAGAGCTACACACAGAAATAATATCAGTTATATGTTTTGAAATTCTGATTTTCAGATGTCGGGTAGTGCATCCTACATAACAAAGATTACAATTGGTGCAGCTCATTAAATAGACTACATTTTTAGAGCTACAATTGATGTACTGAGATATTTTATATTGTTTAGAATTATCGCAATTTTGAAAACTGTGAGTAACCGCAGAATGTGCACAGGTTCTACAGCGCAGAGTACCACACCAAAGTAATTCAACCAGGCTTTTTGTGTCTCATTTGAATTAAATATAATGGGATAAATAGAATTACCCGTAGTAATTGTTTTTTTTGCAACAATATGACAACCAGATGAAAGAATGGAAGATAATATATCATCTTCATACAATATTGGAAGATGTCTCTGAATGATAGACTTTATAGATTGAAATTGAGGACTCGGAATGTGCACTCCAGGTGGTGTCAATGCACGTAGAAAAATCATTTACCATTATTAGTGTGCAATATATATATATAATTAAAATTATTTTTGTCTTTTTTGTAATTAATTTAATTTTCCATTTGTGATATATTATTGTATGTTGTTTTTTGTGTTTCACCATTTTGTATTTTATCACTTTTGGTTCATTTTAATCAATCTTATGTGACACATGTGTGTATATTGCTGTAAATTGGCTAAATTTTTGTATAAAATACCTCCATGTCAGTGTGACAATTAGCTTTTGAAAAAGAACACAGATCAAGTGATCAAAACACGTCTCTATTTGATCATTCATGTGAACTCTGTCATGATTTCTTGCTATTTTTATAATTAAAATATGGATCTTTTTGGAGGCTGGAATTCCCCTCTTTCTTCTGATTAAATGCACATTGGACTACGTGTTTCCATGCTCCCACACATCACGAGCTGCATCAGGTGAGCTGGTTGAATTCCTGTCTTTACACTAACATATCCTATAGGTAGCAGCAGCAGCAGACAGTAATGGAATGGACCCTCTTGATGTATGCAATGATATCTAGAGTATATACACACATACAGTGCCTGCAGGCCTTGCACTGATATGTATAGCGCAACGTACACTACCCTGCCTACCTAACACTGCAACCTATATACACCGGAATTAGTCCTTAGAAGGACTGTTGGTTTAGCTGGATGTGAGTAGTTTAGGATGGTAGACCCCACACTGACTAATAAATCCCCAAATCTGACCCTATCTCGGCAGCAGCTCTCCCTACACTATCTAAATCCGGAGCTGAATGCGCCAAGCAGGGCGGCGTCCGGTCTCTTATACCCCTGATGATGCTGTGCGGCCAGCCAATCACTGCAGGACCACAACAAAAATGGTTGCGGCGTTTCATTGCCTGGCAGACAATCCTTGCAATATGATTGGGTCTCTAAAGACCGCCAAAAAAGCTGAGTGGAGTCCCGAGTTCCTGTCGAGTAATCCCGGAAATGCTCAGTGCTCGCCGAGTACACCAAGTACCTTGATACTCGGGCAAGTAACGAGTATTGGCGAGCACGTTCACTCATCACTATTATTCACTCTTTTTCTCCCCTGACAAGTGGCTATAACCAAAAGTACTATATCAGTAATTATATACAAGCATGAGAAGCAAAATTTCGCAACAACCTGCAGAATTGTTATGGCATGTGCGGTTGTCAACTTGTGCTAAAATGCAAGAGTAGTACAGTTAACTAAAATAACTAGTATGCAAAAAGATTAATGTGCATCTGAGCAGCAAATAAAATAAACTCCAACACTTTGTAGGATAGACAGTTACATATAAATGACCACGATGATAGGTTTTGTTTATCAATCTTAAAATAAAAAATGACCCTTTCACAAAAATAAATGCACAAGACATGCATAAAGTTGTCACTTATCACTTGTCAGTGTCATAATCCCGAAAGTGCACTTTCAGAATTCTTTTTTTCAATGAGAGGACTTTAACTGCCTTCCCGGTTAAAAGTTCTTAAAAAAAGTGGAATTTATTTCACAGTGGATTTGAAACGTTATCCTACTTGAATATATCACTGTCTCATCAATTCACATAGAGTCTACTGCTGCTGTTGGCAACTCTCCTATTACTTTCTCCCCCTAGCAATTGAATCTGTGCATAATTCAAAGACTACTATCATGTATTTTCTGTTATGGTCCTTTTCTTCCTAAAATGGTCACAGCATCCTTGAATCAAACTTTATTCAGGCTCTGATAGTCTTCCCTGCTTGGCTACATCATATGATGTGGCAGCTGCAGGACATTAAGTAAAAGTCTGAGTTCATGTAAACCTTTTCTAGCTGATGCAATTTTAGCACTGTGTGAAATGTCTACGGATATTTATGAGGTGAATCACTCAAATCATCCCAATATTTTCAACATACATAGTTAATGAAATTTTCTGTCATGATAACCCATTGGCGCCCCACGATTACGTGATAGGCACACAGATAAGCGCATCTTATGATGCGCTACCGGTTCACGTGAGTTGCATGCCGCTGTCAGTGATTGACAACGGCATTTAACATGTTACCAGCAATGGGAGGATCATGGATTCACCCATGACTAGATAAGCTGTCATGTGCAGGGAAGCATGAGGGTTCAGCACCAGAGCCCGCATCAAATGCAGAGAGACAATCTTCGATGTATCTATACACCCAAAGTCATAAAGGGATTAAAATATACTTTGCTCATGAGACATTTCCTTTCATTTATTATTAAGCACTTCACAACAAAGTAAAAGATTTTAGTGTGCCATTCTGCAACTTTTTATGTGTGAAAAACGAATGTTTGAGAAAAATGTAAATTTCAATTTTTAGTAAGATATATTCACTGTTTAATCCTGGATTAATACTATGAAAATTGACTTTATTTGGGGGAGATGATATTCAGCAAGCATGAATTTAGCCCTATAGCTTAATCACAAACAAGTATTCAAAAATAAGCTCAGGACAATTTTGTGCTCTATCATCTGTATATCCATTATGGAAGGTTCATGAGTGGTATCTACTGGGCCTGAGACAATCTTTTGAGATTAAAATTCACATGAGTCACCGGATTGTCCGCAGAATTTTGATTTGCAGTGAATAAATCCATTTTGAATCTCAATGCAGTATAGCCTTTTATTGTCCTATTGATGCATGTATAACACTCCGAGGTCTCCAAGAACTGTATTGAATGCTTTTTGGGCTTTTTAATTCAAGCACAGCCTTACTAGTATCCAAGTGACCTCAAATTATTAGGTTAGAGGAAAATGTATGCTAAACAGCAACCTATTTAACAACATATTGCAGTATCAGACTTAACAGGCAACTTAAATAAAAATAGTTCAAAAATTATATTTTGGAAGGGCAGATGCCTCAGTTGCAGGCTTTTACAGAGGCAATGGAATTTGAAAACACTGTGGCCTTTTTACATGGGGAAGTGCAAAAATATTCCTTGTTTGTGTAGTATAAAGAGCATTTTTCTTCACTAAATGAAGATTCCCTTAATTTAAGGAACAAAGTAAGTGAGTTGTTTTGAAAGTGAAAAAGTATTTACTTCTCAAAAAGTAGTGAAAAAATTATCCCTTTTTGGGTTCCACAATGGGTGTGCTATTTTCAAAATGATTATATAGTTACAAAAAGCTTTTTATTAAAGTGTTCAAAAATTATCCCTTTTTTAGGGAGCAGGATAAGGCTAGTTGTGAAGAAGCAATGGCTTATCAAAGATTAAGCATATTTTGGGAACTGTCTCATGTTTGTGTACCCTCCATAAAGTATGTATACAGTATATTTCTCAGCCTCAGTACACTAGAAAAACAGGGGCAGCCAGGAGATGTGTGTTTGACTCAAGTGGTAATGGAATATGACTTAATGAGCAAGGAGATGTCTGGCAGTGCAAGGCTAGGAGTGACAGCCCTGACAGCAGCAGTAGAGTATAAAATAGTTAAAAAACCCTTTTTTGATTTTTTGTTCTTAATTTATCCGAACCTTGAATAAAATGTATTGTAACAGTAAAATTCTATGTTTTAAAATAGCTACACGTAGGTACATGACTAGAAATAAACATTTCACATCTTGCAGTATAGTCACGCCATGTATAGTTACTATTGGCCTTTAAAACCAAGAACTCAAAGTAAAGTGAGTCTTTTCTTAACCCCTTTACCCCCAAGGGAGGTTTGCACATTAATGACCGGGCCAATTTTTTACAATTCTGACCACTGTCCCTTTATGAGGTAACAACTCTGGAATGCTTCAATGGATCTTGGTGATTCTAAGAAAATTTTCTTGTGACATATTGTACTTCATGTTAGTGGTAAAATTTCTTTGATATAACTTGAGTTTTTTATGAAAAAAATGGAAATATGGCAAAAAAATTTAAAATTTTGCAATTTTCAAACTTTGATTTTTTTTGCCCTTAAAACAGAGGAATATGTCACACAAAATAGTTACTAAATAACATTTCCCGCATGTCTACTTTACATCAGCACAATTTTGGAAACAAATTTTTTTTGTTAGGAAGTTATAAGGGTTAAAAGTTGACCAGCAATTTCTCATTTTTACAACAAAATTTACAAAACCATTTTTTCTAGGGACCACCTCACATTTGAAGTCACTTTGAGGGGTCTATATGGCAGAAAATGCCCAAAAGTGACACCATTCTAATCAACATTTAACTTTTTAGTCACAAAAATGATTTTTAGCTACAATTTTTTATTTTCCCAAGGGTAACAGGAAACTAGACCCCCCCAAGGAACTTATCTAGATGTGTGGTGAGCACTTTGAACCCCCAAGGGCTTCACAGAAGTTTATAACGCCTGGGTATGAAAATAAAAAATCATATTTTTTCCACTAACATGATCATTTAATCCCCAATGTTTTATTTTCCCAAGGGTAAGAGGAGAAATTGGACCCCAAAAGTTGTTGTCCAATTTGTCCTGAGTACGCAAATACCCCATATGTGGGGGGACCATTGTTTGGGCACACGGTAGGGCTCAGATTGGAAGGCGCACCATTTAACTTTATCAAACTAAAATTGGCTGGAATTGAGATTGGATGCCATGTCGCATTTGGCGAGCCCATGATGTGACTAAACAGTGGAAACCCCCAACAAGTGACCCCATTTTGGAAACTAGACCACTTAAGGAATATTGGAGGATTCTTTCCTCTTTCTGTGGTTTTCATGTTAGAATAGGACTGGCAAGTGTAAGGAACGTTGACGTTAGTTTGCGAGCTTATGTATTATGGCCATAATATTAACCAATACCTTACATATATTGATATGTTTTTGTGCACCTTTTATCTTTTCAGGGTGCAGTTGGGCCCAAATGGTTCTGTAAACTGTGGCCTCTGTTCACACGGGATGCATTATAGTTAGCACTGGGCAGCCCTCTTATATGGTGTTACTAAAAGGCTGTGAACCATATGCTCTGCATTCCCTGTGTGAACATTGCCACATACGGATTATTTTTTTGCACTGGTGTGCCACATGGCCAATCCATGATTGTAGGCTGGCTGTTTCATTAGGTATTATTGCACCTGTGCAGTTGCCATTTTACTTGGGTCCGCTGCACCCTGTTAGTGCATTTGTATTGAGGCCTGTCTATACAAGTAAGCATCTTTGCCTGTTTGGGCTTTTTCTCAAATATTGGAGGATTCTTTCCTCTTTCTGTGGTTTTCATGTTAGAGTAGGACTGGCAAGTGTAGGGAACTTTCACTTAAGGAACTTATCTAGATGTGTGGTGAGTAGAGTTGAGCGAAACAGGTTGGCCAGATTCATAAGTCGCCAACCCGACCATAGCGTGAAGTCAGCCATGCGGTCGGCAAAACGAGCATCAAAGTCGGATTTCCCAGAATGCTTGTGCGTGACTTTTATCAGCCAATGAGCAAGGACGTACACAGTGGGCAATGAGATGACATGTGTAGAGTCCAGGGAGAGAGAGAGTTTTCGCGCACTTTAAAAAAGCAGTCCGGCATGTAGGTGTGTTTACTGTCCTCCACTCCCTGCCAACTTTGCTTCCCCATTGACTTGCATCGGGTTTCGTTTTTCAGTCAGACCTCCGACTTTTCCCGATAGACGGCCGATTTCGTTCGACTCGACCTTTGAGAAAGTCGGGTTTCATGAAATCTGACTGGACCCTAAAAAAGGCAAAGTTGCTCATCTCTAGTGGTCAGCACTTTGAACCCCCAAGTGTTTCACTAAAGCTTTTAATGTCCGGGCGTGAAAAAAAATATTGTTTTTCCACAAAAATGATTTCTTAGTCCCCAATTTTTAATTTTCCCAAGAGTAAGAGGAGAAATTGGACCCCAAAAGTTGTTTTCCAATTTGTCCTGAGTACGCTGATACCCCATATATGTGGGGACCATTGTTTGGGCACAAGGTAGGGCTCAGAAGGGAAGGAGCGCCATTTGACTTTTTCAAACTAAAATTGGCTGGAATTGAGATCGGACCCCATGTCACATTTGGTGGGCCCCTGATGTTCCTAAACAGTGGAAACCCCCCACAAGTGAGCCGATTTTGGAAACTAGACCACCTAAGGAACTTATCTAGTAGTGTGGTGAGCACTTTGAACCCCCAGGTGTTTAGCTGAAATTTATAATGCCCAGGCGTGAAAAAAATATATTTTTTTCTACAAAAATGATTTCTTAGTCCCCAATTTTTAATTTTCCCAAGGGTAATAGGAGAAATTTGACTACAAAAGTTGTTGTCCAATTTGTCCTGAGTATGCTGGCACCCCAAATGTGGGAGAAAACTACTGTTTGGGCACACGTCGTGGCTCGGAAGGGAAGTAATGACGTTTTGAAATGCAGACTTTGATGGAATGGTCTGCAGGTGTCATGTTCTGTTTGCAGAGCCCCTGATGTGCCTAAACAGTAGAAACCCCCCACAAGTGACCCCATTTTGGAAACTAGATGCCCTAAGGAACTTATCTAGATGTGTGGTGAGAACTTTGAATCCTCAAGTGTGTCATTAAAGATTATAATGCCCAGGTGTGAAAATATAAAATCTTATTTTTTTCCCACAAAAGTGGATTTTAGTCC
Source organism: Dendrobates tinctorius (assembly GCF_039654945.1). Taxonomy (NCBI): domain Eukaryota; kingdom Metazoa; phylum Chordata; class Amphibia; order Anura; family Dendrobatidae; genus Dendrobates; species Dendrobates tinctorius. The sequence goes on along the minus strand of NW_027361858.1, from coordinate 4,530,381 downwards.
CCAATTTTTAATTTTCCCAAGGGTAACAGGAGAAATTGGACCCCAAAAGTTATTGTCCAATTTGTCCTGAGTATGCTGGTACCCCACATGTGGGAAAAAACTGCTTAGGCACACATTGGGGCTCGAATGGGAGGTAGTGACATTTTGGAATGCAGACTTTGATAGAATGGTCTGTGGGCGTCATGTTCCGTTTGCAGAGTCCCTGATGTGCCTAAACAGTAAAAAAAACATGTGACATAATTTTGGATTCTAGACCCCAAGGAACAAATCTAGATGTACCCCAACTAATCTAATGATTCCGATAAAGTAAATTATTAGTGCATGGAGGTGTGGTGCAATTTGAAGCAATCCTTCATACACAGGCCAGGTTTTTCGGGGTAGGTATCGCATTGATAAATGGTTCTTTGCGTATTCCCCATTTGTAACACAATTGGCACCTTTTTTGCAGCTTACCTTTTCTTCCGGTTGGTGGGACCACCCACGGAAAATGCTGACCTGGAACAAAACAAGCACCTTCAGTTCCAGAAGTACTGAGACCTACTCCTTCTGGACTGCCAAGTATCAGGGCCTTAACCACTACCTCCTGGAACTAAAGGTACAATGTATCGGTGTGGCGTGCATATCGTGACTTCAGGAAAGCATTGAATTTTGCCATTTGGACGATGTGCACTGCCAGCTTTTTGTACTACTCCTTGGCCTTCCTCAAAGCATTGTACAGTTGGAGGAGTTGATCAGAGAGATCAACACTCCCCATGTTTTTGTTGTACCCCAGTACTCAGGTCAGTTTGCTGACCTGTTTAGAGGTACCCCGTACAGTGCAGAGGGCGCTTGTCCTTGTACTTGACCACCAGCAGGTGGTCGCTACATTGGCCTCTGCTCTCACCTTTTCTGAGCCTCTGCCCAAGTTGCATTTTTGGGAGGCCTCTCTGATTTTTGCGGACAGTACCGCAGGTTGTGGTACCTCGCGCAGAGAAGGATTTGTAGAGTGGGACTCTGGTATAAAAGTTATCAGTGTAGAGGTGATAACCTTTATGCAGCGGTGGGTGCACCAAATCCCACACAATTTTCCCACTCACTCCCAGGACAGGGGGACACTCAGCGGGTTCAATCCTGGTGTCCTTCCCTTCGTAAACTCTAAACCTGTGGGTGTACCCTGATGTATTCTCACATATTTTGTAGAGTTTGATTCTGTACCTGGCCCTCTTGCTGGGCACGTATTGATGGAATCGCAGCCTTCCCTTAAAATGAACCAAGGACTCATCCATGCAGATGTCCCTTTAGGGCACATACACTTCAGAAGACTTTTTGTTTAAGTGTTCGATATCTAGCCTAACTTTGAAAAGACGGTCAAAATTGGGGTCATCTCGTGTGGGACACTGTGCATTATCAGTATAATGCAGGAATTTGTGGATGGCCTCAAAACGCATCCAGCCCTTGACCATTCGGAACTCTGGAGTGTTATATAAAATATCAACACTCCAACATTGCCGAAGTTCTGGCTTCTTCAGGATCCCCATATAAAGGACCAGGCACCAAAACTGTGCCATTTCAACTGTGTCTACAGGAGACCAGTTAGAAAATGATGAATGTGGGTTTTGTTCCAAAAATTGACGAGCATACAAATTAGTTTGCTCCACCATGAGATTAACAAAATCCTCAGAGAAAAAGACTTTGAAAAAGTCTATTTCTGTGAGGCTGGTGGTGTCAAACTTGATTCCTGATTCTACCACAAAATCAGGAATCAGTGACTCGTAATTTTCGGGGGGCGAGGTCCATAAGGGTTGCACTGGTTCAGCTGCGGGAATGGTGGGCCCTGCCTCATCTTCTGTCCTGGGGCATCTGTGTGGTGGTTCTGCATGACCGGAGGAGGAAGAAGAGGAGGGGGAAGAGGAAGAGGATGCGGATGAAGAATCCAAAAAGTACAGAAATGTGAACCAGCCGTCACCAATCAACGCTCGACGGCTGCGCAAAGGGGGTGGAGGGGGTTAAGAAGAGGGGGAAGGGGGGATGGGGGATTGGGGTGGATGAAAAGAGATTGGGCAGAGATCAGTTAGGGTTGTAGTCAGGTGGCGCAAAGTGGGGTGAAAAAAATGGAAAACGGCAGGCACAAGCTCTGATAAGTGAACTGTGTCACTTATCAAAATTTGGCAGTTGCGGGATGTGTGTACGGAGTTTGCGCAAAGGGGGCTGAGAAAAAAGCGAGCATGAGTGTTGATCAGTGAACTGTGTCACCAATCAATGCTTGGTGGCTATGCAAAGGGGGTGGAGGGGGGTAAAAAGAGGGGAAAGGGGGGATAGGGGATTGGGGTGGATGAAAAGAGATTTGGCAGGTATCAGTTAGGGTTGTAGTCAGGTGGTGCAAAGGGGGGTGAAAAAATGGAAAATGTGCACAGAGGGGTGGAGGGGGTAAAAAGAGGGGGAAGGGGAGATGGGAGATTGGGGGATGAAGATAGATTGGGCAGGGATCAGGTAACACTTACAGTTGTAGTGTTTTTTTCTTTCTTATTTCTTCAGCAGGAATTATGGTGCTTCAGGCTGCTGTGGCACCACAATACCCAGCAAAGGAGCTCTTGCTGTGTGTGACCGCTCTGCAGGAATCCTCAGCTAGAGTGAGGACCCCTGCAGAGCAGTCAGACAGGTCACTAGCAGTTATCAGACAGGTCACCGCTGCTGTGACTTATCATTGGTGGGATCGAAAGATCACATCGATACCACCAATCACTGCAAGCCCTGGTGACCATGGCAACTGCCTAGGATCAGAGCTCACAGCTCTGATTCCTAGGCAGGTCACAGCCAAGTCACCAGCATGACATCGATCACGCAAACCAGCTCCTGTAGGCCCTGCTGGGCCTATCCTAGGCTCTGGCCTAGGATCAGTGGTATTACAGCACCGATCTGGGCCGGTACCGGCAGGGCACAGCACGGTAATACTGCCGCTGTGCCCTGCGATTGATGCAATCGGTGATTGTGCCAATCTGGGGGGTTGCCAGGTACCGGCCTGAGATTGAGTACATCAGTACTCTATCCTAGCCTTAGATCTCATTGTTTCAGCCAATCTGATTGGCTGAAACAATGAAAAAGGCTGTAATTGGCTGTTCAGAATTGAACAGCCAATCAAAGCTCTCGGGATTCCAGGGGGAGAGGGATCAGAGCCCAGGAGGCCAACACCATCTTCCCTAAAGTAAGATGGCATCAGAATTTTAATGCGATCACGGTGACTTAAGTAACAGTATCGCATTAAAGGGAATGACGTACTATACCGTCCTCGGTCATACAGGCCCGTGTCACCTGGACGAATAGTACGTCAAGTGTCAGAAAGGGGTTAAAAAGATGGTAGAGAAAATTAACTACTGTCCTCTTCTACCCCTTGACTATTGCAAAAAATAGGAAGGGACAAAAAAGCTATGTAGGTTCATGTTCCAAAAGCAGGCACCTATACTGACCATTGTATTTGGTTTTCATATATGGTGTAATAATGGACTATTTCAACAAGTTTTGCACAAAAAAATATAAAAAAAAATGAACACAACTAGATTATAGAAACTTTTCCCTTGTCTATAAAAAAAATAACAAAATTATGGATTTCCTGTCTCAAAAGTCAGGAAGCAACCTTTCTGTGAAACACAAGCCTTGGTTTTAGGATTTTTCTTTAGTAGCAAAAATTAGGAGAAAGGAGTATTAACCCCTTAATGACTGCCAATACACCTTTTAATGGCAGCAGTTAAGGGTACTTGTTCCTTAGCGCAACTTTTTAACAGTGCTGAGAAATAATGGTATATCACCCCCGCGTCGGAAAGTGTCCAGGGTCTCAGCTACCAGGGGTAGCTGAAACCCTGAAAAACATGATCAGGGCTAGTTTTAACAGTCCCCTGTCATGTTATTGCCACTATTCACCAAATAATGGCAATTAAATAAAAAAGTCCAATTTAAAATTAATTTCTCTTTCCTCTAATATGATCTAGCATATCAGAAAAGAGAGAAATGAGGTCTTCTGAGCCCCCTGGTAGCTACTCCATCCATGTGCCCTCCTGGGTTGGGATAAGGGCTGTTGCTATTGTTGTGTTGGGGTTAGGATTGTTTTAGGGTTAGGGTTAGGGTTGGGTGGGGTTAGAGTTGTGTTAGAATAGTTTTTTAAAGTAAAAAATGCTGATAACATGAAGGCTAGTTTTGAATGAAAGTGCTTGCTACTCTAATTTGCATAGGGTGGTCGGAGTATCGATCCCAACATTTTTTGGGGGTGTGTAGCAGCTACAAAACATGTAGGGAAGGAACTTGAGCATGTCACTTGAGTGGAGTAGCGAGCACTTGCGCGCAATACTAATGACGATATATATCAATTTGACAACTTAATGTTATTAAATTATATGTTGTACCTGTGGATTCAAAATGCTCACTGTACCCTTGAATAAAAGTGGTGAGGTTTACAAAATAGGGCCACGTGTGGGTGGTTTTCACTGTTTAGGTTCTCCAAATGAGACACTGTGTTCGCCTTAGATTCTAGCAAATTTTGTGTTAAACGTCAAACAGTGCTCTTTCCCTTTCTAGCCCTGCCGTGCTCCCAAACAGTAGATTTCCGCCACATATGGGGTATTGGTGTACTCAGGGGAAATTGAGCAACAAATTTTGGGACCCATTTTCTCTTGTTACCCTTGTGAAAATAGAAAAGTTTGAGTCCAAATAAATTTTTTGTCAAAAAAGTTAAATGTTATTTTTCCCTTGCACATTGCTTCAGTTTTCATGAAGCAACTGAAGTGTTAATAATCATCTTAAATGTGGTATTGAGCACCTTGTGCAGATTTTATAATGGTGTACTTGGGTACTTTCTGTCATATAGACCCCTCAAAGACACTTCAAATGTGATGTGGTAGCTAAAAAGATAGTTTTGAAAATTCTTATTGGACCCTTATAACATCCTAACAAAAATGTTTCAAAAATGCTGCTGAATGCTGATGTAAAGGAAGCATGACGGAAATGTTATTTATTAACTATTTTGTGTGACAGATCTCTCTGATTTAAAGGCACAAAAATTAAAAGTTAAAAAATTGCAACATTTTCAACATTTTTGCCAAATTTGTTTTTTCATAAATAAACGCAAGACATATGAAAGAAATTTTACCACTATCATAAAGTACAATAAGTCATGAAAAAACAGTCTCACAATCAGTGGAATCAGGTGAAGCATTCCAGAGTTAATACCACATAAAATGACAGTGATCAGAATTGTAAAAATTGGCCTGGTCGTTAAGGTCAAAATTCAAAGAAGGAAAAGTACTGCTGAGTAGGGCGCTCAGACCAGACTTGTTTTAGATAGAAAAGAAACTTCTTTACTTGGTCATTATCTCCTCACGAAGCTTTTCGGCGGTGAATCCACCTTCAAAATTGGCTCGGTCACTAAGAGGTTAAACTACCTTCTTTGTTTATAGTATATTAAGAATCAAAAAATGCTGTTTTTAAGATGCTGTTCCTGCAGTATATCACAGATCAATCAATTCACAGTCACACTGCAACATCTTTCTGTTTTACTTGAACCTTTTTAATTTCTGAGACTAGCTCTCCCATTTGCAATCTGCTTCAGCACTGCAGCAGTAAACGTCAATCAGATTAAGTTATTTTCTATCGATAGTTGTATTGCATTAACCTAAGGATTTGACCTATATGCTAAAAGGGAACTGCTTGGTGGTTCCCAATCTTTTACAGTAGCTGTGATAGTCCTCCCTGATTTATTGCACTAAACCTTGTGGATGGTCATCCAGTAACACCGGACATCATTAGCCCTCTCTCTGGCAGTGTTTAGCAGAGTTTGGAATGATCAACATTTTCAAACCAAAATTCTCCTGGTTCAGCAAATATTTATTTTTTAAATTTGAATCAATTCATCTCAAGTATTCCAATTGCCTTGGAACGGCGTACCAAACATTTTGTCATCTCCAATACTGTATCCAATTAGATAAATTGTTCATATAGCCTTATGAGAATAAGAGAGGTAGAGACAAAGATCAATTCAAAACTTTTGTACAAGAGGATATAAAAGTGTGCAATTTGAATATATTAATCAGTTACACTCACACTGATCCTATGCCATTACTCTCTCCCTACTGATGAAATTGAATGTTCTTTAATGCTAGTACCTTTTTGGAATTTGAAATGAGCTGTGCACTCTCTTGAATATCCTTATGCTTTATTGGCATGAAATGGCGCTAAGCTAGATCCTGTGATATGATAGTTGCAGGGCATTATAGGAAAGACCGCTGGCCAAGCTTGTCATCATTTGTCTGCTCTTTGACTCTTCAGTGGGGTGTGTAATGGTGCCTGGCATATTCATTTTAATTCAATCTGCACAATTCAAATCTCAATCGGTTTGATTTTTATGGTTTGAGAGAAGCTGGAAATTTTAGGAACTTCGACTTGAATTCAATGCTTCATGCTTGTAATTATATTTTCGAGAATCAAATTGCAAAGTGTTAGAATTCTCATAAATCTATGCATTTGACTCAAAGTTGTTTAGCTATATTTTTTAACATGGAAGTAGCACAATATATATTGAAATGCTTTACTCCATTGTAGCCTAAAATAACCCAATGTAATCAAGCTGTCGTACTAAAAAATGTTTACATTTTGTTTTCCTTTAATTGTTTTTCTTTATTTTTTTGATAAATTATAGAACAGCTTTGATAGCTGTCGAGGAAAAGGGTTATAAACTCCGCTGTTAGGTAAGTTTATGGAAGGATTACACTGTAAACTCACTTTTCATTCTGCAATCTATTGTGATACATCGGAATTGTAGAAGATAAACCAAGCAAATATTATATAAAACCCAAATAAATGAGTACAAGTTATTAAAAAAATCAAATCTACACAATATGTCCTTCTTTATTTGACCGCCAAAAGAAAGTACAGTACATGTCACAAAATCAATATGTGAATGATTTAGATACACAAAACTATTGTAGAATTATTTTTTTATAAAATCACATATGTAGTATCAGATTCCTGAGATCCGTCTTGATCCTTAATGTCAAAACAATCTCAGCAAATAAGTGGCGGATACAATTTTTTAATCATTTTAGTATTATTTGTAATAACATTCAATATAAAAAAATACAGATTATATTAAAAGCAAATTATGCCTTAAATATACTTTATTGGTATGTTATCGATAGAATGGTCAGTGTTTAACATTTTATGAAAAGTACAAATGACATTAAGTTATCACTTACTGGCATCAATGACATATAGTAAAGAATACATCTGTTTAATTAAACTTTGTGTTGACTTTTAAATTAAAATCAACAAGGCAGAATTACAAGACTATAATTGCAAGGATGTTATTAAAGCGATTTTATAAAATGTACCTAATTAAGTTTTAATTTCATGCTTCATTAGAAATGAATTACAATTTTGAAGAAAATTATAATAAAAACTACCATATAAACTTTTGCAAAAGATTGAAATGGAAAAGAACTTAATTTATCAGTAAGATCCCACCCAAGCTGTAAACTACTGAAACTATAATTTAGATGAAATTGCCTCTATAAATAATAAATAATGGACCTTTGAGGCATAGGTACTGTGTTCCTAAATATTAATAATGAGTGACTGTATTAACCATTCATATTTTATGTGAGTTCAGTTACAACCAATTGAACATTTCCATGGTTATACTGGATAATGTGCTTTGGTGGCTTAAAAATTAGCTGTAATGTTTACTTGTAGTAATTACTACAATATCCATATAGATTGGTGCAGATTCATTGGTCGGCACAGGGGTACAAAGTAAAGCATAGCACTAACTAAAGCTTTACATAAATTTTAAAGAAAAAATTTTTCTTTAAAACACTGTACAGTAGAGAAACAAATGGCTATAACAAACATTAAATTAAGATCTTATGTTGGCAGCACAACTCAGAGATCTTCTAATAGTCTTTTTACACTTAGGCCAGCGACAGGGACAAGGGGGCATCTTCTACATCAAAAGGAAAGAAGATTTCATCCTAATCACAGACGCAGATTCTCTGCCGTAAGAGCAGTGAAACAATGGAACTCTCGGCCACATGATGCTGTAACGATTAATTAAGTACTAAAGTTAAAGAAGGGTCTGGATGCCTTTCTTGATAAATATAATATTACCAGGTTATGGGCACTAGATTTTGTTGGGGCATTGATTTAGAGAAGTCTGATTGCCGTATGGCGTCCGGAAGGAATTTTTCCTCTAATATGGAACTATTAATGTATGCTCCATGAGGTTTTTGCCTCCCTCGGTATCAATATATTAGGCAATAGACTGGACCAGTGTTGGAGGCAGGCAAACTAAGCATTTTCTTAGGGCCCCAACTCATTCAGAGCCCCCAGCCAGTGGCATGCTACTAACAGTGGCACATCATGCAGCCACTATGGTCCCACTGCCCGCATTGCACATTTAACTGTAGTAGCATCATAGATGCCAATACAGTTGAAAGCAGTGATAGAAGAGAGAGCATCAGCTGATGCTCCCTCTTCCTTCATTCCTCCTCTGCGTCTAACGCAGTGGGTGCAATGACGAAACTTCATTGTGCGCCATGCTGCTGAGATGCACTGCAGACACCAGAGCAGTGGGGGAATGGGGAGAGATGAGTATTGTTTTTATTTATTTTTTAAATCTGTGATTACATTGTGGTTGCCATAATACTGTAGGACTAGGGCTGCATTATACTATATGGAGGGCTGCATTATACTATATGGGGAGCTGCATTGTACTCTATGAGGCTACATTGCATTCTATGAGGGCTGCAATATATGTTATGGGGCTGCATTGTACTATACAATGCTGCATTGCATGACATGGGGGCTGCATTAAACTCTATAAGGCTGCATTATACTATATGAGGCTTCATTATACTTTATGGGGCTGCATTGTACTGTCAGGGGCTGCATTATACTCTATTTGGACTGCATTGTACTATATGAGGCTGCATTATACTCTTTGAGGCTCCATTGTACTATGTGTACTCTGTGCAGCTGCATTATACTCAGTGGGGCTGCATTATACTATATGGGGGCTGCATTATACTATATGGGGGCTGCATTTTACTCTATGGGGCAGCATTGTACTCTGGGGGGCCACATTCTACTCAGTGGGGCAGCATTGTACTCTGTCGTGGACAATGGGGATGCATTATACAATAGGTACTATATGGGGCTGCATTATACTATATGGAGGCTGCATTATTCTGTATGGTTGACTATAGAGGATGCATTTTATTGTATGGAGGACCATGGGTTATGGATTAAACTGTATGGAGGATTATGGGGAATGTATTACACTATAGAAAGGACTGTGGGGTGCATTATACTAAAAGGAGTGTATTGTACTATATGGAAGACTATTGGGGATGCATTATACAATAAGGAGGGATATGGAAGCATTTTACTATATGGACAACTATGGCTAATGCATTACACTATATGGGCAACTATGGGGAGTGCATTATACTATATGAAGGACTATGGGGAATGAATTTTACTATATGGAGGACTATGGGGAGTGCATTATACTATATGGAAGACTATCAAGCATTATACTATCTAGAGGACTATGAGGTGCATTACACTAAAGGAACAAAATACTGCCCAGCCATCGAGTGAATTGATTGTTTATGCCAGAAGAAAAACCATTTTTCTCACTTTTCTCTCTCATCATTTTTTTGCCACTTTATCTAAAACTGGCCCCGTCTATAGGTTGAACTCGATGGACTTAAGTCTACCTTCAACCTTAAAACTATGAAATTATGAAACATTACTGCTGCATTAAACTAATGGAAATACTGCATGAGAAATTTATCTCAGTGTGAGCGTTGTCATCAGGAAGGGGACTGGAGTTCATCGGCTGTGTTCTCATGTGCAGCTCAGTGTCACCTGGATGCTGGGCTGAGCGGTTACATTTTATGTCATCCCTCAGCAATTCATCCAGATGTCGCTGAGTTGGGATCGTCAAGGGGCATATGGACAGGTGAGGACTTCTTTATTTTTTTATGTTTCTTTGGATAGTAATAAGTAGGAAAAAGAGGGTCAGGGAGTTTTTTGTTCAAATAAAAGACTTTGCTCAGATTGTGTGTTTTTACTTAAACTGACAGGGTTAGTAATAGGGCATCTTATAGATGCCTTTCCATTACTAACCTCTGGGCTTAATGTCAGCTTACATTACAAACCTGACATCAACCCCAATACAATTAATCCACTTTAAACTACACCACGACAAGTGGGAAGAACCAAGGCTAACTGCCAGAATTGGGCATCTAATGGATGTGCCATTTTTTGAGGAGCTAAGGGAGCTGATGTTCTTAATGTGGGAGGGGCCCAATATCCATGGCCCATTCCTAGGATATTAATATTAGCCAGCAGCTGTCTGCCTACCCTTTGTTGGTTATTAAAAACAGGGTCCACCATACGTCATTTTTGGGGGATCAGCCCTTGTTAATAGCTTTTAAAGGCTAACTAGACAACTCTGAGCTCCTTGTTTATTCCCAGATGATAAACATTAGCCCCCAACTGTTGGCTTTCCCTCACTGGTTAAGAAAAATAAGGAGGACCACACACCATTTTTTCTTTTATTTATTTAATTAACTTACAAGTAGAGTAGATTAAACATACGTACTGCACTGACTATATATCTTAACTACATCCATCTATCTATCTAAAATAATTAAAGAAAATTTGGCATCTCTACCAAAAGAAGCCGGGTGCAATGAAACCTGTTAAGGTGATGTCCAAACCCCTAAAATGGAAAATTGGAAGAAAAAAAACATTCAGCACTCCAAAAATTAAAGTGAAAAACCGTGGCTTTACTGATCTATTAGCAGCAACGTTTTTTCAGATTTCTCTTCCTTTCTCAAGCTTGAGAAAGGCAGAGAAAACTGCCGAAGCATTGCTGCTAATGGACATTAAAGCCACAGTTTTTCACTTAAATTTTTGTAGTGCTGCCTGATTTTTTCTGATAATCTATCTATCCATCTATCGATCTCATATCTATCTATTTATGTATCATCTACAGTCTATCTATATATAGGATAGTTTTATTGATTAGAAAAGTAGCTTGAAATGACAGAGAATTACTGTATGTAAAAGCTTACATATCAAAATTAGGAAATGGTTGCACTCAATTGCATTAAGACATATCAATGTGAAATACATGAAGTGTGAATAGCGTAATGGCTTTTGAAATTTAGGAAAAACACACGAGATACTTAGCACAAACTTTGGCCAAAAAAATGTGAGCCCATTCACCAACGTCAAGGTGATCTCGTTGAATGGGTCCCTGACCTAACTGCCTACTGTGAACTCTTACCTCTGGCTAATAACTTGGTCAAGCCTATATTTATAGGAAGGTCGGAACCAAATGTGATTGGATGTAATTAAAATCACAGCAAGGTGAAGGGTGGAGTGCTCAGTCAGGAAGCTAGCATACAAATAACAGAAAACTAACGGCACATCTAGAACTAGTCTGAACAGGTGCATACCAAAAGCAGTTTACATATCAAAATGAGGAAATGGTTGCACTCAATTGCATTAGGGCATGTCAATGTGAAATACATACAATATATAAATAAATATATACAATATATATCTGTATATAGGATAGTTTTATTGATTAGAAAAGTAGCTTGAAATGACAGAGAATTACTGTATGTAAAAGCTGATGTTAAAAACATATTGCATATGCATGTCACATGGATGCTAGGTGAGGAAAAAAAAGCACACTCACATACAGTAGCACTCGCATGTCATATGGATGCTAGTTGAGAAAAACCACACATAACACTCACCTGACACTCTCCAGCTTTTCTGCCAGAGAATCTCAGCTACATACTTTATACAGTATATGCAGATGTGAGCATTAGAGTTGAGCGAAACGGGGCAGTCAATTTCAAAAGTGGCCGACTTTCGCAAAAGTCGGGTTTCATGAAACGAAACCCGACCATAGCGTGAGGTCGGCGACCATGGCGCCAAAGTAGCGTTTCAAATGATGCTTGAGTGCCCTTTTTCAGCCAATGATGGAGGACGCACACTGTGGGCAACGCGATGACATAGGCAGCGGTCACCACCATCTTTGAGAAGGGCATGCAAGTGATTGGCTTGCTTTGTGTGTCGTCACAGGGGCTATAAAAGGGCTTGCATGCCGACCGCCATCTTACTTCTGCTGATCTCAGAATAGGGAGAGCTGCTGCTGCTCCTGATTCTGTAGGGAGAGCGTTAGGCAGGGAAGAAGATACAAAAAACTGCTTCTGCTGCTAGCGATTTTGCCTGTACAACACACCAGTTAGTGTGCAGTGCAAGGGGAGGCTATATTTGGTGCATCAGCTCTGCTGGTTATTAGGCTGCCTTATAAGGCTCCCTGATAGCTGCATTGCTGTTTTCACACTGCTATGCAAACTGCTTTTTTAAAATCAAAAATACTTTTCATCCTCTTTTTTGCCCAGTTACCAAGCGTTCATTTTTCTACACTTTTGTGTGCAGCAGTCCTGCTTATTAGGCTGCCTGCTGCCATACTTGGGACTGAGAGCATCATTGTCAGCTTGCTAAAATCTCTAGGGAGATTCAAATTCTCCCCAGTCCTATATAGACATTTTATACACCATCCAATTTCAGCCTGTTATATTGAGGTGTAATCTACACTGGGCCTGAGATAATAGTTCAGTGTCCTCAAGTCTGTAGGGAGATTCAAATTCTCCCCAATACTATTTACACCTTGTACCTTGTTTTACAGTACCATATTGCTGGTGGTATTTTGGGTACATTTTCCCAAAAATGAGGAAGTGTGTTGGAAGAGGCCATGGAAGTGGGCGGGGTTTGCCAGCTGGTGATGATGGTGTTGGTGGTAGTGGCAAAAGCACAATAGCACCTAATGCAGGAGGTGTTGAGCCTGCGTCATCATCTGGCTGCACAAGGCCTCGAAGGCTCCCTTTTCTGGGAGTAGGTAAACCGCTTTTAAAGCCAGAGTTTCAGGAACAAGTTTTGGCTTACATTGCTGACACAGCCTCCAGCTCTATCGCCTCCTCTTCTGAACTTTCAAAAAATAAAAGCACTGAGTCGTCATTGGAGGCTCATGGTCAGGAACCACTCCTTTCCTTGTGTAGTTCACCCCTACTAAAAGTAAAGGATGCGGCAGGCCACACTACAGATTACTCCATGGAGCTCTTTTCACATACCATGCCTGGGTTATCAAGTCAAATTGTGAATTACCCAGTCCAAGAAGAATCTGACATGGAGTGCACTGAAGCACAGCCACTGCTAGATTTATCTGCTGGTACATTCACTCAGAGCACTACATTGTCCTCGCAGTGTACTGAGCCAGAATCTTACCCTGATGAAACTCAGATGCCCCTTCCCGCATACTATACCACCTTACATGGTGACACAGAGGAAGGTGCACATGACATTGAAGAGGAGGTGATGGATGACCCAGTTGTTGACCCAGATTGGCATCCATTGGGGGAAGAGGATGCCGCTGAAAATAGCTCAGAAGAGGAGGAGGAGCATCCACAGCAGGCATCGACATCGCAACAGCTGTTATCTGGCAGGCCTGGAGCAGTCCAAAAACGGGTTACAAAAACCAAAAGAGTTGCAGGACAGCTAGGCCAGACAGTCAAATTAGCACAGCGTGCAAGGCCTCAAAATATCTTCCATAGTAGGAAGAGTGCAGTGTGGCACTTTTTTGATGAAAATCCTAATGATCAGGCAAAGGTTATCTGTAAAAAGTGCACAAAGACCTTTAGCTGAGGGAAAAATCTGAGAAATTTGAATACAAGTTACATGCTTAGACATTTAACCACCATGCACTTGCAAGCGTGGACGGACTACCAAACCTCATGTACCACATGTGCAACTGCTCCCAATGAAGGTAGTCAGCAACGCTACATCGTTTCCCCCACTGTAAGCCCACCGGTTAGCACACCACCAGCAGCAAATGTTGAGGTGTGGTCGCAAGGCCAAAGCAGTCAGGGAATCACAATGTTATTGCTACGAAAGACTGAATCTAGGCCATCAGAAAGAACACCAACTCCATCACCACCACCAACCCTCTCTCAGTCTGCCATGTCCACTGCTAGTTCCACCATTTGCAGCTCTCAAGTCCAGCTTACCCTACCAGAGACTATGAGTAGGACAAGAAAGTACTCATCCTCTCATCCGTGTACACTGGGTTTGAACGCCCAAATTGCCAAACTAATCTAGTTAGAGATGATGCCCTACCAGTTAGTTGAAAGCGAAGCTTTCCACAAACTCGTTGCCTATGCAGCACCATGCTATGACCTACCCAGTCGGCACTTCTTTTCTCGCAAAGCCATCCCATCCCTCCACCTTCATGTGAAAGACCGCATTGTCCATGCACTCAAGCAATCAGTGAGTGGAAAGGTGCACCTCTCAACATATGCCATTTTTTAAACCTCCCTAACTGGGCTGCCTCCCCCCACCCATGGCCGGGGTCAGCACCTAGCGCACGCAACCATGCGAGTGCCATTGCCCTGGACAGGTGGGTGGGCCGACCCTTTGGCTCTGGCACTGGCACAGGGTCCCTCATAGTGCAATCAAGTGTCTCTGATGGTGGGGGTGCACACCTGCCATCAGACACACCGGTGTACTATGAGGGGCCCAGTGCCAGTACCGACGCCCACGAGTGGGCCCCAGCATTTGCAATATTTACCTCTCCCTGCTCCTCCGCTGTGTAGTCTGGGCTGTGAAATCCTTCCCTGGGACTGCCTCTACAAATTTAGTGAACTGATAGATGGTTAAGATGTAGCTATGCCCTGTCCTGCTGGCCGGGCTATAGCTTCAGATGATCAATGGCTTCCATTTCTTATGGATGTCGACTCACAATGAGATGCAGTGGTGGTTTATCATCAGCTTTCACAGTTTTCCTACTCACAGACGTGTGACATTCCTGCCCACATTTTTAAATGTGCCCTCTCATGCCAATCCAATAGAATCGCCTACAGCCTGTGGCTTCTGTCTTTTGCACTCCAAAGTTACCTGACAGATCATGATAGGCAGTGAGGACCATGTCTACATCTCTCCCTGTGATCAAAATTTGATGGAGATGAGTAACGGTGATGGGATCAACGGTACTGCGATACAGCAACCCTTTCTTCACAAAAAACTGTTTTCACTGTCTCCATACACAAAGAAATTGAGGATCAGCATCGCCTCTGAGAATTCCCCCGGGAGTTTTTCCCCTGATTAGTAATTCCTAAATTTCTGCAATCACTCGACTTTATGTCTGTAGTTTTATCCATCTTGCTTCCTCTTGCGGAGAGTCTGGACTGTCTTACTGAGACAGAAATATATATGAAGATTTAAAAATACCCCAACAGTGTATACTGGTGTACGCTTCAAAAACATTTCCTTTTTTCTACTTTTTAGATTGTTGTCTAATCCATACTGAGGCTGTGAGTGTCTTTGTCAGACTCTGGAAATAAACACGGAGATTTTAAATGTTTAAACTATGCTATATATACCTGTTATCCGGTGATATTGTACCCTTTCTCAACTTTCTGCAATCTTGTCGAATCCATACTGTGCCTGAGGCCGTCTGAGTCTGCCTCCTGATTACAGGAAAAATTCTAGCTGTTTTGGGCAGTGTTTAATCCGTTCGTTGAACTACAACACTTTGATTAAAATTCGGCTGTTCGAGTTTCCGTTCGAGAACGTTTCGTTAAGCAAAAGCGTATCTTTTTTTCACATTAATAATGGTTTTCAATGATAATAGACAGTTTTAGGGCATAGTAGCGGTGTCTGGTAGCCAGAGGTGTAGTACACCTGTGAAGGAGCTACACTGTGTGTGTTTCTAACAATTTTTTACTGCATATTGTCCTGAAAATCCTTTTGGGCCTAGTAACTGTGTCTGCTACTCAGAAGAGGAGCCCACCCGTGAACCGAGCTATGCCGCCTGTTTATGAAAGAACCAGTTTTTGACTGCATTTACACCACTTAATACTTTGGGCCTAGTAACTGTGTATGCTACTCAGCAGAGTTGGCCACCCGTAAACCAAGCTATGCCGCCTGTTTATGTAAGAACTGTGTGCTTTTCAGCAGAGGAGCCAAGCTGTTAAGCAAGCTACCGCACCTGTGGTTTGGACACTTAATTTTTTCACATTCTTTCTGGAATGCCGTTTTGGCCTAATTCCGGAATTACGGTTGACCTGCACTTACTGGGAAATGCTTGTTCGCGGGGAAGAATTGTAATCCCAGATCCCCATCACTAACGGGGTTCAGCGTGTTTTCCGCACCTGTAAGCGATACACGCTGGTCCTTTCATTGTAGCACACATGCAGCCCCGGACATGTAAGGGCATGACAGACCTGTTATTGGCTGATCTCGCGTGACAGAGCCTCGCGTATCCCTCTAGTAAGCTGGACGCGGACCGCGGGGCATACCTGAGTCTCGTTCGTTAACGGAATTAAGCTTGCAATCTGTGCAGCTTTTTTGTGGATGGCATGGTTGAGGTTGACCGTGTTGAGTCCAATTAAGCCACAGGCCCCACTCCTGGTGGTGCCCTTCTGGACATTCCTTTAAGGTTCAGATTTGCAACCATACTGCCCCTGGAAACCAAACACTTTTCTTGACAGTGACATTCTGGTCAAAGAGCACGATGACATCACGTCTGTACGTCCTCTGCCTAAACAGTCTAAGTGCAGAGAAATGGAAGATGGGGACGACGAGGAGTCCAGAGTACAGGGATTCCCTAGCGAGGAGACTTATTTAATTGTTTTAAAGGTTGGGAGCAATTTTTGGGGAGCACAATACTCTGGAGAATGATATCTGGGGCCCACCATACACTGGAGCATTCCAAAGGTGGACATCAGTCACTGGAGCAGCATTTACAGGGCCCATTATACACTGGAGCATTAGAAATGGGGCCCATTATATATGGAGCATTATTTGGGCCATAAGACACTGGAGCTTCATCCATGGTGAACAACATATACTGTAGCATTTTGTGGAGCTCATCATATACTGTATCGAATCATTATATGGGACCAATGATTCTGTATGGAGAAATATATGGGCCTCATTACTCTGTATGGCACACTATGCAGTGGCCATAATACTGTATGGAGGAATATACTGTCTTTTTTTGGAGCTATTGGAGAATTTAAAATGGATATCAGTCATGTGATGTAAGAATTGAAGTATTTTTCATTGTACTGTACTGCTATTTCTCTACCATATCAAAGGATCTTGAATTGTGTCATGTGTTAAAGGAGCCCAGTGACACTCTTTGGCCCTGGGCCCACAAAAATCTGGAGCAGCACTACCACCCCACACCTCTAGCCAAATAACCCCCAGTTTTCAATGCCTAACTATTATTATAAATTAAATTAAGGTTGACAAGCTTAAGGAATGAGAATTGATGTTTTTGGCATTAAAATGGGCACTCTAGGTGTGTTTCCTGTCCTCCACTCACTGCCGACTTTTCTTCCCCATTGACTTACATTGGGTTTCGTGTTTCAGTCAGCCTTCGACTTTTCATGATAATCGGCCGATTTCGTTTGACCCGACTTTTGCGAAAGTCGGGTTTCGTGAAACCCGACTTGACACGAAAAATGGCAAAGTCGCTCATCTCTAGTGAGCATACCTTTAATCTGCAGATACAGATAGATATGTAGATGAATAACATTAGAAAGGTGCCCTGTACCACTGTGCCACGGTACTGAAAGAGAGTATCTCAGGAGAATATGAAATGTATTCCACCTGGGACCTGCCAGCTTTCAGTCATAAGCTTGGCTTCTGCCACTGCTAAGCACACAGTGAGTAGTGGCTGTAACCATGCCCCACAGGACTTTGATTGACAACCAGCTCTTCACTGATGTAGTAAAGAGCTGGCTGTCAGTCAAAGTCCAAAGGCATGCTTACAGATACTGCTCACAGTGTATTAGCCAAACGTCATGCTTCTACGACTAAAAGCCAGCGGTTCTGGAGAGACCTAAAGATCATTTTCTTCTGGTAATCACACTTGTGGTATAGCGGCTGGGCACCTTGATAATGACATTAACATACAGATTAACACTATATCTGCAAGTTAATATTGCTACCCAATGTGACAAATTCCCTGGAGATTTACACTTATACTAAATCTTTATGCAATACTTTACATAGACATACCGCAGAAAAAATGTTATCAGTGTTCATCAGTAATGAAGAATTAGCTAATTATGATATTAAAGCTAAATTGTTCATTTGTTTTGCATTCTAAGTGGTCTTTTCTAATAATTTTCTGTCAGGTCCTCATTGTAAATATCCAAAAGCCATTCATTCCATAGACTATCATTCTATCCACTTAACTGTTAGGAAACAACTTTCCTATTAATTTGAGCAAAGCCTTTGTGGTTCAGAATGTAAATAAATTAGAAAATCTTTAATGAAGATGTATCTATTTCATTTAATCATGACGTGGCATACATAATGATAAAACATGTTTTTCATCATATTATTTTTACTCATATGCATTTACAATGTAAACTGAGAACAACATTTGTCTGGTCTTTATTCATAGTGGGATTATCCCAGGAGACACCAGCCATTTATTATGTTATACATCATGCGTAGTAAATGGGTTCAGTAAGTGCTGGCCATTTAAGAAATAACTTATCATGTAATGAGTTATAAAGGCTGGATATATAGGCAAAGCTTAAAGATTGTCTCTCCAATATGGCTCAGAAAACTAATTTCAAAGGTACCCTTCATAAGACAAAACACCTAAAAACATGTAATTTCTTTGCAGAATCCATTCATCATTTGTAAAATGATTCTTATGGAATATGGAGATTTAAAGTACCACTCCAGTGCTTTTTTTCATTTCAGAGCTGGAGTGGTGCCACTTATATAAGTTCATTGACCTAATATTATACTTACCAGCCGCTATCTTCAGCTCTTAAGTGCCGTTCCGGTCCCACGTAAGTATCTTGTGATCACAACTGCAGACTGACCGAAAGTCAGAGGCAACGGTCACAAGCTTTCCATATCTTGTTCTGGCTCTCATAGACTTACATTGAGTTGTGTCTTCCGGCTTGCCCAGGAAACACTGGAGTGATCCGACAGTTCATAACCTGTAGAAAACTAAATAGAGAGGCACCAATAAAAGGAGAAGATGATGGCTAGTAACTATAATACTAGGTGCAGCGAACTTAAATTAGTGGCATCATGCAAGTGGTAAAATGCAAAAACAACACTTGTGCATTAAAACTCCAGCACAGGGACTATAGAGATCAATAAAAGCAACAACACTACTTTTTATGCGGTAATATATTCCACACAACATAATTTGAATGTAGCTATCATATATCTATATCATCTTTTTATTCATAAGTTATATTAATATTCTCATCAGCATCCTCTGTTCCTCTGTAAAGGTTTAACTTGAATCTGATTATATTATAGAGTAAACAATAACATCTTTATGTTGATTGCAGTTGTATATTACACTTCAAAGAGTATTTTCATGCATAACAATCTAATGAGCATGCACCGAATAACCTCTAGAAGCTGCTGGTGTCATTGTGGCTTGAGACTTAATTTATTAGATGTGATTATGCTTGGGAAGGCATAAAAGTAAAGTAATTCTGAAATAAATGCTACTGAGATATTAAAGCATTTTCTATCCGCATACATCTGCTGAACAAAGCATTAATGCAAACTACTGTTATAATTGCCATAAGAAAACAGCAAAACAGCAAAATGAAGTGTAAAATATCACTATATAATATGGCCCAGTATCACAGAATTGTTAGAAGTAACTTGCACACAAATAAATTTGCGGGAATTTGAAATTTTGGTGTTTTAAGGAAGGGTATTTATTTGCTTGTGCTCATTTATTAAAACAAAGTCTTAGGCTTCTTTCACACTTCCGTTTTTGACAATCAGTCAAGATCCGCCAATTTTGAAAAAAAACGGATCCGCAATTTTTCTTTGCGGATCCGTTTTTTCCCCATTGACTTTCATTAGCGGCGGATCCTGCCTGATTGCCGTCCGTTGCATCCATTTTTTTGAGGATCCGCCACAATGTTAGTGTCCGTCAACATCCTCATTGATTTCCAAACGGAGCTTGCAATGTTTTTTTTGTCGGCGGATCCTCCAGACACTGAATTAACCCCAAAATCTGTCTGGGTGCCGGACAAAAAAATCTCTCTCTCTCTCTCTCTCTCTCTCTCTCTCTCTTCCTTCCTTCCCGGCCAGCGGTTTCTTTAAATTTCCTCATTTTTAGGATCCGTCTGAAAACGGATCCTGTGCCATCCATTCACATCAGTTAAGAACGGATCCGCTTGTCTGCCTTTTTGGCGGATTGTAACTGATGCAAATAGCTGAACTGTGAAAGAGGCCTTAGAAATAATAAATGAGGTCAAAGATGGGAAAAGTTAAATTCAATGATATGACTTCAATTCTATCAAGCCTGGGATAGGACATAAAGATATAGAATTCCCAAGGTCACAATAGTAGATCACAACAGTTTTAGTTAAAACATTCGTGAAAATGCTCAACTTTTGATTTTCTATATATAGAGAGATTTTAAGTATTTTAAATATGCAAAGCTGTTCCTTCCCAGTCGGTCCGATGGAAAAATGGTACAAGTCCGAACAACAGAAAACCAAAGTTGAAAAAAATAAAATAGCTGGCACCTCCAAGCATGCGTCAACAATTCCGAGGTGAAGAATTCAAATATTTATTATAGCTTGAATAAAAAATTAACAAAATGTTTCAAAGGAATACTGCTTTCTTCCTCAGAACAAAAAGTGATTTTTTTTTATTCATTTGCAATAATATATCTTGGAATCAGTCATTCTTTGTTCAAAAGAAGCACCCACTGTCTTCATTTTTGTCCACTTAGATTACATAATATGGAAGGCATCTAAACATCTTGTTATACACATGCTTAAGTTAGAAAAAGGAATTTGATTAAATGAAAGTAGCAACATACATTGAATGTGGAATTATCATAGCCAGTTAAAGGACAGTTTTTGTTCAAGCAGTACGAGTTATCATTAGAAATCTGTATAGTTTATTTTGAGTAAAATTCGCTAGTGTTTGAATTTTATCAAAATACATATTCTCAAGAATATAGCTTTTTTCTAAGCTCACTCTGCATGAATTCAACACAATAACAGCAAGTTGAGAGCCAGAAAAAGGTTAAAAAAACCCAAAAAGTATAACACCTTTCTGGATACCTCAACTGCTTGATGCTCTCTGTATAGTTTTCACAACCTTTTATTACTGCCCTATTGAGCAGAAACCCCCAGCCTCTTCAGGCTAGGCAATAGATTGTTTATTAGCATGCATGTTGTAAAGTTGTGACGTTGAGATGCCACATCATGCACCACAATCTTGCAAAGCAAGCAAACTTTGGGCCGGAACTTCAGTGCATGACCTGTGAAATGCCTGTGCATGTGCATCATAAGTTCATAAGGGAGAAAGGACATCCTGGAACTGGTCATTGCTAGAGATGAGCGAACCTTTTAAAGTTTGGCTTGACTATGTTTGCCAAACTTCCAGATGTTTGCCTAATATTATCGCTGAACATAGCCAAGCAACATTTAGGCTACTTTCACACTTGCTTTTTTTTGCAGCGCGTTTTTCCCACAAAAAAACGCATGGAAAAAACGCATACAAACGCATACAAATGCTGGGTTTTTTTCAAGCATTTTTATGCGCATGCATGAAAAAAACGCAGCGTTTTTATGCGTTTGTATGCGTTTTTAGTGCGTTTTTACCGCGTTTGCAATTTTTTCCAACATTAGTTGGCCTCACCAAAAAAATCAAGATAGGGTTAGGATTAACACTAACCCAAACCATGACTTTACTAACCCTAACCCTTAACCAAACCATACTAACCTTAACCCTTAACCAAACCATCCTAACCCTAACCCTTAACCAAACCCTACTAACCCTAACCCAAACCCTAACTAACCCTAAACCCTAACCCTTAACCAAACCATACTAACCCTAACCCTAACCCTAACCCTAAACCCCCTTAACTAACCCTAACTCTAACCCAAACCCCTAATTTCCATTGACTAACCAATGGTCAACAAAAAAACGCAAAAAAAGCATACATGAGCATGCCAATGCGCACGTATGCGCACCCATAGACTTACAATGGGTGTCTTGCTGTAAAAAAGCGCATTGCACGCGCATGCGTTTTTTTGAGGCAAGTCAGACGCCCAAAAAATGCAACAGGATGCATTTTGTGCGCCCGAGCGCACACCACAAAAAAAAGCATGCACGTAAAAACGCATACAAACGCATGTGTATGCGCACATAAGCGCATCCCATGCAAAATATAGGGGAAAAAAGCACATGCGTTTTTTAGCGCTAAAATACAGCGCAAAAAAAGCAAGTGTGAAACCAGCCTTAGCTACCAAAACAGCTCAAATTAGGAGCAGGCACCAGGCAAAGTGTCATCAATCGAATCATCAATTGTGCTATAAATAAATAATTTTTTTTAGAAATTGACGTGGGTTCTCCTGTATTTTTAGTAACCAGCCAGGCAAAACTGACAGCTATGGGCTGCAAAACTCAGCTGTAAGGATTAGCAAGGCTGGTTATCAAGAATTGAGGGGTCCTACATTGCTTTTTTAAATATTCAAATAAATAATTAAAAAACAGTGTGCGGTCCACCCCATTTTTTACAACCAGCCAAGCTAAAACTGACAGCTGGGGGCTGGTATTCTCAGGATGGTAAAGAGCTATGGATATTATTGGGGTCCATATTTGTGGGGTTGATGTCACCTTTTTAATGTCCGGTGACATCATGCTCACGATTTAGTAATGAAGAGGCGTCTGTAAGATACCTATCTATTACCAATCCTCTAGTTAAATTGTAAATAAACACATAGCCAGAATAAAGTCCCAAGTTTAAAATAATAACAAAATGCACTTTTCCTTTTTTAAAAAAAATACCAAACACAATTATACTTATTTAGCGCCTGTTCCATTGAAGCCCTTGTCTCCTGTAATAAAACAAGATTAAAAACAGCCATATCCCTCACGTGTCCATCGTTCTGTCCCACACTGTAATTCAAGTCTGGCTATAGACAGTTTTCAACCTGGACAGTGCCAAGATGTGACCGTTCGGGCTGAAAACTACTGAGGAAAGATCTGCGTCAGTGACCAGTGGTGACAACATTAAGGTCACCGCAGGTCACTGAAGCTGTGTTCCCAGCCAGGCCCCTGAACTGCAGTGACCTCAGCACCATGAAAAAAAGGTTGTGAAATCGTCACAGTTCAAGCTCAGTGAGTTCACCGCAGTACATCATGATGATCTCTCTGAACTGAACTGAGGTGAAGTCAATGAGCTTGAACTGCGGTGAACGCACTTTTCCTCAAAGTGCTAAGGTCACTGGTTCATAGCTGATTCATTCCTGCCCCATAAATAGTAATGTTTTTGCCCAGGAGAAGTGAAATTTCAGGACAGGGACCCAACAATGAAGGATGCCTTGACGCTGGCTGTTGTGCTCACAGATATTGGCCAATCCATGCTCTAAGTACCTTCTTTTTTTGTAATTTAACACTGCAATTTTGTAGAATAATATTTCATACATACATTATATAGCGTTTTCCCATTTTCTATGGCAGTAAGGCATTTCAATGTTCTAGATCAATCATTGTTAGCAATTAAGGGTGTAACCTTATTTGCTTTTTTATAGTTTCACACAGTGACAGCAAGCAAAAGGTGTGACAGCATGGTAGAAAAAAACTAATATCACAGATAAGAGAGCCTTACATGAGAATTAAAGTGATTCTCTATATTTTTTATGTATCTTTTTTCAATATCAATATCTCATCAATATCAGATCAGTGGGGGTCTGACACCTGACACCACTAAAGGCACAAATATTTGATTCTCGTGGATGTAGACAGTGTACAGATCTGAGATTCCATATACTCTTCTTCCATATACTCTCCTACTGAAGTGAATCGGAGATGAGCTGCGGTAACTGAGTATGGCCACTACAGGGCATTTAGGGCTGTGTTTTTCTGTCTCTGTATACAATATGTAAGATATATTATGCAATATGTTATAAACTGCTTGTTTGCCCACTTAATCTTTAGGCTGTTGTAGGTCTATATTGTTTTATGAAGGATATTTACTATATACTGTTATTGTGTATGTTACTTTTGGAAGTATATGTCAGAACTTCATACATTACAGAGTTTACCTCACCAGTTCGACGGACACAAAAAGATTTGAGGATAACAGTTCATAAAAAGTGCCAGCCACTGGCTTTAGAGCCGAGTAGGAGGGAATACCAAATTAGCAAGATGGCTGACACAGCAGAGATCCAGAAAGTGTAGCCCAGCATGGCTGTTTGCCCCACATGTATGAGGCACATATACACCAAACATGTATAGGGTCTTTTTTATTGAAGTGGTGAAAAAAATTCCAAAATTTGTTATAGGAAAAAAAAACGGCGCCATTTTCCGAGACCTGTAGCGTCTCCATTTTTCGCGAACTGGGACAGGATGAGGGCTTATTTTTTGCGTGCCAAGCTTCATGTTTTTATTGATGCAATTTTGGTGTAGATACAATATTTTGATCGCCCTTTATTGTACTTTATTGCAATGTAGTGGCAGACAAAAAAAATCATAATTCTGGCATTTTGAATTGTATTCTCTTTATGCCATTTAGCGATCAGGTTAATTACTTTTTTATATTGATAGATCGGGCGATTCTGAAAGCGGTAATACAAAATGCAGGGGCTTCTAAGAAAATTAGAATATCATCAAAAAGTTAATTTATATCAGTTCTTCAATACAAAAAGTGAAACTCATATATTATATAGAGTCATTACAAACAGAGTGATCTATTTCAAGTGTTTATTTCTGTTAATGTTGATGATTATGGCTTACAGCCGATGAAAACCCAAAAAGTCATTATCTCAGTAAATTAGAATACTTTATAACACCAGCTTGAAAAATTATGTTGGCCTACAGAAATGCATCTTCAGTAAATGCATTCAATACTTGATTGAGGCTCCTTTTGCATCAATTACTGCATCAATGCAGCATGGCGTGGAAGCGATCAGCCTGTGGCACTGCTGAGGTGTTATGCTGCTTTGATAGCAGCCTTCAGCTCGTCTGCATTGTTGGGTCTGGTGTCTCATCTTCCTCTTGACAATACCCCATAGATTATATATGGGGTTAAGCTCAGGTGAGTTTTCTGGCCAATCAAGCACAGTGATACTGCTGTTTTTAAACCAGGTATTGGTACTTTTGGCAGTGTGGGCAGGTTTCAAGTGCTGCTGTAGAATGAAATTTTGATTTCCAAAAAGCTTACTGGCAGAAAGAAGCAAGAAGTGCTCTATAATTTCCTGGTAGATGGCTGTACTGACTTTGGTCTTGATAAAACACAGTGGACCTACAGCAGCAGATGACATGGCTCCTCAAACCATCACTGATTGTGGAATCTTCACACTAGACCTCAAGCAGCTTGGATTGTGGCCTCTCCACTCTTCCTCCAGACTCTGGGACCTTGATTTTTAAATGAAATTAAAAATGTACTTTCCTTGTGGACATCTGTCAAGCCAGCAGTCTTCACATGATTGTGGAGCCTACTGAAACAGACTAAAGGACATTTTTAAACTCTTAGGCCGGGGTCACACTTGCGAGTGTGATGAGAGAAACTCGCGCGAGTCTCTCACATCAATACCCGGCACTGCTGCCAGCACTCGGGACCGGAGTGTGCGACTGCATGTATTTCTATGCAACTGCACACTCTGGTCCGAGTGCTGGCAGCAGTCGTGGGTATTGATGCGAGAGACTCGCGCGAGTTTCTTGCATCACACTCGCAAGTGTGACCCCGGCCTTAAGAAACCTTTTCATGTGTTTTTTATTAATTTTTCTAATTTACTGAGATAATGACTTTGGGGTTTTCATTGGCTGTGAGCCATAATCACCAACATTAACAGAAATAAACACTTGAATTAGATCACTCTGTAATGACTTTCTATAATACGAGTATCATTTTTTTGTGTTGAAGAACTGAAATAATTTCACTTTTTGATAATATTCTAATTCAGTGAGTAGCACCGGTATGTGTATATTTTCTATTATTGTTTTATTTTGAATGGGGTGAAAGGGAGGTAATTTGAACCTTTATAATTTTTTTAAAAACATTTTTTTATTGTTTGCATGCTTCAATAATCTCCATGGCAGACTTGAAACTGCAGTACTTTGATAGCCTCTCCTACACACAGGTGACGATCAGATTGCCTGTGTGATTGCCTGTGAAATGCTCCCTTGCTATGAGCCCCAACCACAGGGCGGTGCTCAAGGCAATCTGGCATTGACAACCACAGAGATCTCCTGCAGACCTCTGGTCGTCATGATGACCCATCAGTGACCTGCAATCATGTGACGGGGTCACCGATTGGTGGGATTAGTGATGCACTCCCTGTAAGCACAAGTTAAATGTCGCTGTCACAGATTGACAGTGGCATTTAACTTGTTAGCCTGGGTGGATCGCGATTCTACCCTGTTGCAGGCACATGTCAGCTGTATAGATCCCGCACCAAATGGGGAATCTGACATGTCCGAACTAATACAACACATGTTGGAAAGGGGTTTATTTTATTAACTTTTATTATTCTCCTGTTCCAATCCTTACTTTCTGTTGTGGGGTGTGTCACTAACCATTCAGCCATGAGAGAACAGTTATACCGGCATATCCCCGCACATGTATAACTATGTACCCTCTGCAGAGTGCAAGGCACCAGGTATGGCCATCACCAATGACAAAAAAACATTTGAACCATGCTCAATGAATTTGTCACTGATCCCTGCATGTTTACATCTGTCTTCCGCAGTGGTTACAAATAGCTGATCAATGGGAATACTGGGTGCCAGACCCCCTACTATTTGATACAGGTGACCTAGCCAGTAGAAAGGTCTTGGAAACCCCATTAACTGTTCTATTTTTGCAGTTGTAGAGAGAGAGAAAGGAAGAGAGAGAGGGGGCTGTAAAACATTTTGCAATGCTACAATTTAATTTTTATTGCTTTTCGCATTTTACTATTAAATCTAAAGTTACTGTAAAACTATATAATGCATGCCATGTCTTCAGTGTTGTAAGTTGAAAACAAATAATGTTGTCTGGTTGCAATCATCTTGTTCTTATGATTTACAGAATGCAGATCATTAGGCCATTTAACAGTAAGAGTTCATCTAAAGGGAATGACTATCATTTATGGTGTAATGATAAAAAAATCAGCACTTTTGGTGCTATATTTTGTCATAAAAACTCTATGTTAAGCAGAGCTTATAGAGATACATTCAATTTTATGTTGTTCATTACTGTAAGTCAGATCTTGACTTTGATCCCATCATTAATCAGACTGTGTAATGTCCCTTTTCTATATATATATATACATATATATATATATATATATATATATATATATATATAAAAGAAAGTAGAACAGAGGACACCATAATTGTTCTTTGTGACCTTGAAGTTTAATTTAATGTTCATAACTTTAGCATGCTAAGCCATCATTGTTTTATGGTTACTGCTTACTGATGCAAACAAGGCTAACACCTGCATACTATATGTAGACCATTTGCCTTATCACTTAAACAATTACGCCTTGTGAAGTCATATTGAATACCATAATACTGCAAACATTTCTGATTAATTCTCAGCATTTTTTTTCGATGTACAACATTTATATATCTGCTATCTAAAGATGATTTTGCTTGCTTGCAAACAGCAGCGCATTTAAATGATAAATTTACTTTTTTTAGCTGCTGCTATGTAGTTTTCAGGCAGTACATACAGATAGATGTACAGTATTTCTAATGGTTTAAACTACAAAGTACAAATGTACCAATGAATAAGCTAAATTATGAGATTATGTATGATTTCCTTCATAGAGGAGATACCCTTCTTTTTCAGATGTTAAGACAATATTTGCATTTTCATACCAAGTTATGCTTACCAAACCTTGGTCTAATACGTAGAAAGATTGTTATGAATTTTAGAGTTCGCCACAGATAAAATCCAGTGATACCAACATATTGTTACCCCTCTAGAAATCACTTGTGAGGCCACATCTAAAATATGGGATTCAGTTTTGAACTCCACATTTTTAAAAGGATGTTCAGAAGTTAGAGTCAGTTCAAACTAGGTTATTCCAAGGGAACAGGTAGAGGATGAAATGATACAACAAATTCAAAAGGCAGCAAATAATAAAAGTGTCCTTATTTTGAGGGATTTTAACTATCCAGACATTGAATGGGACATAGAGTTTTCTGGTAGTGCTAAAAGGTACAAGTTCTTATCCACAGTCCAGGACAATTACCTCTCTCAGTTGGTAGATGAACCAACCAGGAGAGATAATGTGCTGGATCTGGTTCTGTAGAATAGACCAGATACAATTTCAGATCTACAGGTCAGGGAGCATTTGGGATGCAGTGACCATGATATGATAAGTTTCAATGTAACATTCAACAAAACATTTCAAAGGGGTAATGAAAAAACCTGGAACTTTAGGAAAGTGGATTTCAACAACTTGAAAGAAGAGCTTAATTGTGTAGCCTGTGACCATGTCCTGGTAACTAGGGACACCAAACATAAATGGGGCATGTTTAAGGATATGATTCAAGAATCCTGTATAAAACTTAGCCTATAGCAATTAAATGTCCAGGAATAAAAATACACCATAATGGAAAAGTAAGACATTACTAAGCTTAATAAGACAAAAACAAAGGGCATTCAAAATATTGAAGGCCGAGAATACAGAAATAGGATTTCAGGAGTATAAAGATCTCAGTAAGAAATGTAAAAAGGAAATCAAATTGGCAAAGTTTTCTACTGAAAAGCAAATTGCCAACGACCTTAAAATAATCCCCTAAATCCCCCCAAAATGTACAAATATTGGTGATGAGTGAGTATGCTCACTGCTCTGGTTTTCCCGAGCATGCTTGAGTGTTCTCCGAGTATTTGGTCATGCTCGGAGATTTAATTTGTGTCATCGCAACTGCATGATTTGCGGCTGCTAGATAGCTTGAATACATGTGGAGATTTCTTAACAAACAGGCAATCCCCACATGTTTTCAGGCTGTGTAGCAACTGCAAATCATGCAGCTGCGGACACACTAAATCTCCGAACATGACCAAATACTTGGAGAATACCCGAGTGTGGAGAAACGGGGTCAGGGGGTGCTCTCATCCACTGGCCCGGCTGACTTTAGCAAGACTGCATGGACCAGGGCTCATACCACTGAACAACCCCTCTATCTCCCCCTGGTCAACATACTGCACAGACAGCGCAGGGTTAGGGTAAAACAGTGTGGCAAAGCTTTATTGAACCACAACACCCAATAGCAAACAGAACAATCCCAGCAATTACCCCCAACATGGTGCACATTACAGGGCCTAACCCTTCCGCTGACTCGCCTGGATAACGGTAGATGTTACGTCAGAGCTCCCAGGGTCGATATTCCACCTGTGATATACACACAGAGAAGACATATTGACAAGTGCAGGAAGATGACCGAGAACAGTCCATAGAGTCTGTACAAGGTCCAAAGCCAGTTGACACAAATGCAGAGCTCCCAGGGTTGCTATTCCACCTGTGATATACACACAGAGAAGAGATAACAACAAGCGTAGGGAGGTGACAGTCCATACTGTCCATACAAGGCCCAAAGCCAGCTGACACGAGAATCACCACCTGGCTTATCTGACCTTCTCCATGGAACCAGGCGACCAGCGGGTCCCGAAACCTGGCCTTCTCCAAACACATCCATGGTTCAGAGATGGTTACTGGATCAGATCTGTGTCCTACCAACCGGAGCCGATCACTCCTAGGTTGTTTCCCTTAGAATCGTAGATCCGTGTCCCTCGTGATGGTGCCATGGTGAATTGGCTGCAGTCCTCTCTCTCGTCCGATGAGTGTTGTGCAGACTGGTAGCTTCTCTGTGTGAAGAGATGAGATCAGCACTGGTCTCTCCATCTCAGGGACTTTTTATACCCCAGAAAGGTAAGCTATTTTTACAATTACCCAGTGTCCTTCAGTACACCCTCACAGTCTTTCCCTATCTACTGTCAAGAAACTGGTTGTAGAATACAATACACAATTAGCATATCAGCTCATAATAAACACAGATAAACACACACTATGTACAAGTCACTATTTCAGACTTAAGGCCCCTTTACATTTAGCAATGCACCAGCGATCCGAACTCAATATGACCCGGTCAGGATTGCTGGTGCATCGCTAAATGGTCGCTAGTGAGCTGCCAAACAGGCAGATCTCACAGCGACATAGCGACGCAGCAGCGGTCGTTACTTACCTTTCACATGCAGCGATGCTGACATCCTCCCACCCGCGTCCACACGTCGCTCGTCGGCGCCAGCAGGAAGCGCCCGACGAGAAATGGACCCGGTCGATCTTGCACGATCAGCGACAGACAGCAGGGGAGCCGGTCGGAGGTAAGTATCACACATAGCAATATCGCTAGCAATATCGCTGCTGCGTCACAAAATCGGTGACGCTTTAGCGATATTGCTAGCGATATCGCTATGTGTAAAACCCCCTTTACACAGTATGTTAAATAGTATATCAGCTTGCAAGATTATATTCTTGACCCACCAGACAAACACTTAAATCCACAAGCCAATATACAGACAAAAAAGGAACTCCTCTTGGCCTGCAAAAAAAAACACAGTTGTCTGGGTAATTAAGATATAATCTAGTTTCTTCACACCGAGCATGCTCGGGAAAACCGAGCAACAAGCAAACTTGCTCACCACTAATAAATATCAATAATAAAATAAAATGCCAAAAAGAAAAAAGCAGATATATTGGCTCATTTAAAGATGATAATAACAAGATAATGACAGAGGACAAAGAAAAGACTGAGTTATTAATCAGGCACTTATCATCCGTGTTCACCAATGATCTGACTATTCCATGGATCATTCAATAATTCAAAAATCAAAGTAAACCACCTGACAACTCTAGCTTAACACAAGAAATACACCTATGTCTGAGCAAATTAAACATTGACAAATCCTCTGGCCCAGATGGCATTCATCCACGGATACTGAGGGAATTGAGCTCAGTAATTGACAGACAGCTGTATCTCATATTCTTATACTCTCTTGTTACATAGTTAATGTCACAGTAGAGCGAAACAGGTCGGTCAAAATCAAAAGTCAACGACTTTAGCTACAGTTGGGTTTTGCCAATCGAAACCCAACCGTAGCATGAGGTCGGCAATGAGGTCGCCGACCTGAGCGCCAAAGTCGCGTTTCAAATAATGCTTCTAGCGCCTTTTCTCAGCCAATGATGGAGGATGCACACTGTGGGCAACGCGATGACATGGGCAGCGGCTGCCACCATCTTAGAGAAGGGCATTGAAGTGATTGGCTGGCTTTGTGTGGCGTCACAGTGGCTATAAAAGGCCGTGACCGCCGACCGCCATCTTACTTCTGCCGATCTTAGAATAGAGAGAGGTGCTGCTGCTGATTCTGAATAGGGAGAGCGTTAGGCAGGGAAGAAGAAAAAAAAAGCTCTGCTGATAGCGCTTTTCACTGTACAGTTAGTGTGCAGTGAAAGGGGAGGATTTTTGCTGTGTGCAGCAGCGCTGGTGGTGATTAGGCTGCCTTTTACGGCAACCTGATAGGTGCATTGCTGTGTGCACACTCCTGCTCAAACTGCTTTTTTCAAAGCACTCCAACTTTTATTATTTTTTTCTGGTCAGTTACCGAGCATTCATTTTTTCACACACCATATAGTTGTGTACGCTCCGCACACACTACCGTGTACCGGCTGGTACCATAGACAAATGCAAGCTATCTGTGTGTGACTCTGGAAAAACAAACAGAGGAGATTTTCCATTTTTCCAGACTCACACAGTATAGAGCTGTCTGCTTTTCAAACAGTTTCGTATATCTGCTGTTTGATCATGGTCAAAACTATACTGAGACAGCGTGTGTCACTCCGTATAAAAATAGACAGAGATTTAAAATTTTCCATACATACACTGCAGAGTGGTGTACGCTCCTCACACACTATCATGTACCGGCTGGTATCATGGACAAATACAAGCTATCTGTGTGTGACTCTGGAAAAACAAACCGAAGAGATTTTCCATTTTTCCAGACCTACACCATATAGAGCTGTCCGCTTTTCAAATAGTTTTGTATATCTGCTGTTTGATAACGGTCAAAACTATACAGAGACAGCATGTGTCACTCCGTATAAAAATATACAGAGATTTAAAATTTTCCATACATAGACTGTGTAGCGGTGTACACTCCTCACACACTACCGTGTACCGGCTGGTATCACGGACAAATGCAAGCTATCTGTGTGTGACTCTGGAAAAACAAACAGAGGACATTTTTCATTTTTCCAGACCTACACCGTAGAGCTGTCCACTTTTCAAACAGTTTCGCATATCTGCTGTTTGACAACGGTCAAAACTATACAGAGACAGCGTGTGTCACTCCGTATGAAAATAGAGGGAGATTTAAAATTTTCCATACATACACCATATAGAGCTGTCCGATTCTCAAACAGTATTGTATATCTGCCGTT
The DNA here is from genome assembly GCF_039654945.1 of Dendrobates tinctorius. Lineage (NCBI taxonomy): Eukaryota > Metazoa > Chordata > Amphibia > Anura > Dendrobatidae > Dendrobates > Dendrobates tinctorius. The sequence continues at coordinate 4,497,814 of NW_027361858.1, read as the reverse complement.
CGCATTACGGTCACATCTATACAGAGTCAGCGTGTGTGTGTGACACTCCGTAAATACATAAATGGACATTTCCATTTCTCCCTTCACCATATTGAGCTGTCCGATTCTCAAACAGTATTGTATATCTGCTGTTTGCATCACAGTCACATCTATACAGAGTCAGCGTGTGTTTGACACTCCGTAAATACATATACGGAGATTGTTAGTTACACAAAAAATGTATACAGCTGTACACTTCTGATACAGTACCGTATATCTGCTTGTTGGATTATGGTCAAATACATACTGGGAGAGCGTCTGTGACTAACAAAATATATATGTAGATTTAATTTTTTTAATACACCTTACACAGCTGGACGCTCATCATACTGTACAGTACCATCTTTCTGCTGGTATTGTTGGTACATTTTCCCAAACATGAGGACGTATGGTGGAAGAGGCCGTGGACGTGAGCAGGGGGGCGTGGCTGGTACTGATGGTGGTGGTGCATCGGCTGGTTCTGGCTAAAGCACAATAGCAGCTAAGGCAGGAGGTGTTGAGCCTGCATCATCGTCTGGCCCAAGAAGGCCTGTAAGGTTCCCTTTTCTTGGAGTAGGAAAACCGCTTTTAAAGCCGGAGCATCAGGAACAGGTTTTGGCGTACATTGCCAAAACAGCCACCAGCTCTATTGCCTTCTCTTCTGAACGTTCGAAACCTGCAAGCACGGTGTCGTCAGTGCAGGGTTCTGGTCAGGAAAAACACCTTTCCTTGTGTCCTTCACCCCCACCAAAAGTTAAGAATGCGGCAACCCACACTTCAGATTACTCTATGGAGCTCTCTTCACATTCCATGCCTGGGTTATCCAGTCAAATCCTGAATTCCCCAGTCCAAGATGAATCTGACATGGAGTGCACTGATGCACAGCCTCTAATAGATGATTCTGTTGGTACATCGACCAAGAGCACTACATTGCCCTCGCAGTCTACTGAGCTAGAATCTGACCCTGATGAAACTCAGGTGTCCTTTCCCGAACTACTATAGCACCTTACACGGTGACACAGAAGAAGGTAAAGAGGAAGGTGATGGATGACCCAGTTCTTGACCCGGATTGGCATCCATTGGGGGAGGAGGGTGGCGCTGGCAATAGTTCAGATAAGGAGAAGGATCCGCAGCAGGCATTGACATCACAGCAGCAGTTATCTGGCAGGCCCGTAGCTGTCCAAAAACATGGACCAAAAACTAAAAGAGTTGAAGGACAGCTGGGCCAGACGGTAAACATAGCACAGCGTGCAAGGCCAGAAAATGTATACCATAGTAGGAAGAGTGCAGTGTGACACTTCTTTGTCCAAAATCCTACTGATGAGGCAAAGGTTACCTGTAAGAAGTGCGGAAGGACGTTTAGCCGAGGTAAACAACTCAGAAATTTGAATACCAGTTGCATGCTTAGACATTTAGCCAACATGCACTTGCAAGCGTGGACGGACTATGAAACCTCAGGTAGCACATGTGCACCTGCTCCTACTGAAGGTAGCCAGCAATGCTCCATTGCTTCCCCCACTGTAAGACCATCGCCACCGTTAAGCACACCACCTGCACTAAATGTTGAGGTGTCGCCGCAAGGCCAAAACAGTCAGGGAATCACAATGGTTTTGCAACACAACATTGAATCTAGGCCATCACCACCAATACCATCACCAACCTCCTCTCTCTCAGTCCGGTCCACTGCTAATTCCCCCATATGCAGCTATCCAGTCCAGCTCACCCTACCAGACACTCTGAGTAGGACAAGAAAGTACTCATCCTCTCATCCACGTACACTGTGTTTGAACGCCTACATTGCCAAACTAATCTCATTAGAGATGATGCCCTACCGTTTGGTTCAAAGCGAAGCTTTCCACGAGCTCATGGCAGTCCCACGCTATGACCTACCCAGTCGGCACTTCTTTTCTCGAAAAGCCATCCCAGCCCTCCAACTGGATGTGAAAGACCGCATTGTCCATGCACTCAAGCAATCAGTGAGTGGAAAGGTGCACCTCACGACAGATGCCTGGTCCAGTAGGCATGGCCAGGGCCATTACGTGTCCATCACTGTGCACTGGGTAATGTGGTGGATGCAGGCTCCACAGGGGACAGCGGCGGTGGAACAGTGCTGCCTAGCCCATGGTATATGAAACAGTTGGCTGTAGGCTTTCGACCCTCCTCCTCCTCCATAAGCGAATGCTCGTCCACAGAGCGCAGTCACACGAGCACTCCATCCGCAGCTGGCAGTGTTGCACACGAGGTGTCCCACTATCGAACAGCTAGTGGTAAGCGTCAGCAGGCTGTGTTAAAGATGATGTCTTTGGGCAAGAACAGACACTCCGCGGAGGTACTGGCTGACTGAAACTCTTTGACCCAGGGCACACGAAAACCTGGAGCCAGCCCTACCCCCCCACAACTTTATCCAAATAACCCCCAGTTTTCAATGCATAACTATTATTATGAAGTAAATTAAGGTTGACAAGCTTCAGTAATAAGAATTGATGTTTTTGGCATTGAAATGGGCACTGTAGGTGTGTTTACTGTCCTCCACTCACTGCCGACTTTGCTTCCCCATTGACTTGCAATGGGTTTCGTGTTTCAGTCGGCCTCCGACTTTTCCCTATAGTCGGCCGATTTTGTTCGACCTGACTTTTGCAAAAGTCTGGTTTCATGAAACCCGACACGACCCTAAAAAAGGCAGAGTCGCTCATCTCTATGCCACAGGATTGGAGAGTGGCTGATGTGGTACCGATATTTAAGAAAGGTTAAAAGGTGTATTCTTGTAACTACCACCCGGTAAGTCTGAGATCAGTAGTGTGCAAAGTTTTTGAGGGCTTTGTAAGAGATGACCTGCAGAAATATATTGCAGATAATAATATGGAAAATAACAGCCGGCATGGATTCATGAAGAATAAGTTGTGTCGAACAAACATGTTGAGTTTCTGTGAGGAGATATATGTAAATTTGGATGTTGGTAATGCGGCTGATGTGATTTACCTGGACTTTGCAAATGCATTTGATACTGTACCATATAGCAGCTTTATACTGACTCTTAAAAAGCAAGGACTGATGGAAACTATATGCAGATGGGTAAGGAATTTGCTAAAAGACAGGAAACAAAGTCGTTGTAAATGTTACATTCTCTAAATAGTAAATAGTCACCAGTGGGGGATATGTACTAGGATACGATTCTTTGTAACCTCTTTATTAATGACCTTGTGGATGGGATTGTGAGAAAAGTGTTAGCCTTTTCTGATGACACCAAAGTATTTAGGATATTAAAATCTGATCTTGACACTACAATATTGCAAATCAATCTGAATAAGGGGTCTGAATAGGCAAACACTTGGCAAATGAGAGTTAATGCTGATAAATGTAAAGTAATGCACCTGGGACTGAGTAATTGCTGCATATTCATTAAATGGGAGTATACTCAGGAATACAGAACAGGAGAAGGACTTGGGTATTCCAGGTACAGGTAAGCTGAGCAGCAGGACTCAATGTCAAGGAGAAGCTGCAAAAGAAAATTAGATTTAAGGTGTATAAAAGAGATAAAATTCTGTGATCTCAACATATTGTTACCCCTTTACAACTCACTTGTGGGGCCACATCTAGAATTTTGGATCCAGTTTTGGGCTCGACATTTTAAAAAAAGATATTCAGAAGTTAGAGTCAGTTCAAAAGCTGGCAACTAGATTATTACAAGGGATGGAAGGCCTCTCATGTGATGAGAGGTTGGAAAAGTTGGGCTTGTTTAACTTAGAAAAAAATGCCTTAGAGGAGATTTTATTTAAATGTATGATTATATGTGTAGTCAATACAAAGGTCTGGAGCATGACTTGTTTCTTCCAAAGACCATACTAAGGACCAGGGGGCAATCATTATGGGTGAAAGAAAGGAGATTCCGGCAGCTTAATAGGAAAGGGTTCTTTAGAGATAGAGCAGTCAGACTGTGGAATGCCCTACCACAAGAGGTAGTAATGCCAGACACCATAACAACTTTTAAAAAGGGACTGATTGATTTCCTCAGTACACATAATATTGTCGGTTACAGTTAATTTAGTAACAAAATGTATAATTAGTGGAGAAAGGTTGACCTTTATGGACTTAATCTTTTTCCAACCTATGTAACTGTAAAAATTAAAAGAATCACAACAGCGTTAAGTACAAATGTAGCTGTATTCTTAAGAAGTTGTTTGGCTAGAAAAAACAATCTTTAATTTAGTCTTCATAAGATATTAGAAAGCGATTTTTAATACAAACTTTTTCAAATAAATGGAATTTAGCATGAATGCAATAAATTACAATGCAATGTCATTTCTGTCTCTGAAGAACTTAATACTAGAGATAATAGCATTTTTTTTAAGTTCGATATTGCCGACTGCAGAATTTTTCTCAAAGATGTAATCTGCAGCAAATAAATTCAAACAAATCTCAATACTGAAGAGCTTATAATTGCCTGTAAAATGCATGTGGGAGGAAAAGAGAGAGAGAGAGAAGAGAGAGACGCCGCTGACCATAAGAGCTTAAACTCTATAGGAGAGAGGAATGAGAAAACCCTGCTGACCATCATTGCTTATACTCAGAGGAAAGAGGAAGAGAATACCACTAGCCATAAGAGGTTACACTCTATAAGAGAAATAAAAGAGAGGATCCGGATGATCACAAGAGCTTTTACTCACAGGAAATAGAGAGAGGACTTGGTTGACCATAACATCTGACACTCTACAGGAGAGAAACTTACCCATTGACTCTGGAGATGGAAATCAATTCTGTCGCACAAACTGCGTTCAACTAGGAATCCATGATCTCAGATGGCCCAGATACTGACCACCACATTACAAGATATGTCAATGCACTTGAGATCATACAGTGGGTACGGAAAGTATTCAGACCCCTTTAAATTTTTCACTCTTTGTTTCATTGAAGTCATTTGGTAAATTCAAAAAAGTTCATTTATTTCGCATTAAAGTACACTCTGCACCCCATCTTGACTGAAATCAAACAGAACTTTTGAGAGGTCAAGAAGAACCCCAAGATCACTGTGACTGAGCTCCACCAATGCAGTAGGATGATGGGAGAATGTTCCACAAAGTCAGCTATCACTGCAGCCCTCCACCAGTCAGGCCTTTATGGCAGAGTAGCCCAACAGAAGCCTCTCCTCAGTGCCAGACATATGAAAGCCTGCACAGAGTTTGCGAAAAGCACATGAAGGACTCCCAGACTATGAGAAATAAGTTTCTCTGGTTTGATGAGATGAAGATAGAATTTTTGGTGATAATTCTAAGAGGTATGTGTGGAGAAAACCAGGCACTCCTCATCACCTGACCAATACAATCCCAACAGTGAAACATGGTGGTAGCAGAATTATGCTATGGTGGTGTTGTTTAGCTGCAGGAACAGGACGACTGGTTGCAATTGAAAGTGACATGAATGTGGCCAAGTACAGAGATATCGTGAATGAAAACCATTTCGAGAGTGCTCTGGACCTCAGACTTGGCCGAAGGTACACCTTCCAACAAGACAATGACCCTAAGCACACAGCTAAAATAACAAAGGAGTGGCTTCAGAACAACTCTGTGACCATTCTTGACTGGCCCAGCCAGAGCCCTGACCTAAACCTAATTGAGCATCTCTGGAGAGATCTGAAAATGGCTGTCCACCAACATTCACCATCCAACCTGATGGATCTGGAGATGATCTGCAAAGGAAGAATGACAGAGGATCCCCAAATCCAGTTGTGAAAATATTGTTGCATCATTCTCAAGAAGACTCATGGGTGTACTAGCTCAAAAGGTTGCTTCTACTCAATACTGAGGAAAGAGTCTGAATACTTATGACCATGTGATTTCAGTTTTTCTTTTTTAATAAATTTGCAAAAATTTCTACATTTCTGTTTTTTTCAGTCAAGATGGGGTGCAGAGTGTACATTAATGCGAATAAAAATTAACTTTTTTGAATTTACCAAATGGCTGCAATGAAACAAAGCATGAAAATGTAAAGGGTTCTGAATACTTTCTGTACCCACTGTAGCTGCAGGGTACTATGAGGGCAATGCAATATGACAATAGCCAGCTATCTTTTTTTTTTCCATCCTGTGAATCTACTATTAAAATTTCCAAATTTTTGTGAAACCACAAACTTCACTAAATTCAAGACAAACAAGGATCAATCTGCTGATCGACACTCAGTACATCTTAAAGGGAATCTGTCAGTAAGATCAGTCCTCCTAACCCATTTATATGGGCATGTAGGTCATAGAAAGCTGAATAAAATGATACCTTGGTATCTGCGATCTGATGTCTTATTACATAAAAATCTGTTTTTCTTAATATGTAAATGTGATTTTAAGAACTTTTAGGCCCGACAGATCTCCTTGAGAATCTGCCTCCATAGCTTATAAGAAATTTAAAGGGGGCATTAACAGTGTGAACCATGTAATAGCTGACAATGCACTCTCCTCATCTTCAGATTTATTATTACTATGTTTAAAAAACAAAAAAGAAAAACTTTTTGCCAGCCCTCATGTTCAGCTGGACATGCTGGAAGCTGGAAGGTTGCATCCACTAGACAGGATTAATGAGTTTCTTTAGAATGTGTGCTTTGAAACTAAGCTTTGCATCTTTGATGGGATGATTTAGAGTCTGCTGCTGTCACTATTTTGGCACACATATTGAACTTGGCAAACCTTTCAGTGGACATAATGTCTTTGAAAATGTACATTTTTTTACTTTAATAGATTCTTAATTACCTTTAATGATTATCTAACAGGCACAAACTAATTGCTATTATTAAATACAGCCTAATATGATATATTAAATCTTTATTATCTTAGACTCTTCACAAAAAATATAAAAAAATACTTTTTTATTGCAGCCTGCAATCATTTACAACAAACACGTCATTGCTTTTTTTCTATATTCTGTAGCGCACGACAGAAGGTTGTTGAAAAGAAAAAAAACGTTACTGTGAAGATTCCTAAGGTTCTCCTTTTATAGCAAGAACCTTCAGAAGCTAAAATAACAAACCAAAGAACATGACGGAATCAGACTTGCATAACACATACTGTAATTGTATCTGTGCAGATTGAGAACTTCAGTAACCTTCAGATGGATATATTCTCCTACGACACCAGTACTAACACACATTTCCCACAGGATTGAATTTTACACTCGTTCTAGTTATGTGTTATATGGTATTTTGCAAAGCTACGGCATTCTTATATTTCAGAAGAAAATCAAATCTTTCTTTTATAAATCGTATAAAGGTTAACTTTATAAAAAATAAAGACATAATGAACATAAATCATTATTTTCTTAACCACAATTAGCTACCACTAACTGTAATAATGACATAGCTGTATAACTATACAACATAATCCTTTACCGACCGCTAATATTCCATATTCTATGGCATTATTAAGAGGTCGCAATCCCCAGTGCCACTTTCCACTTTTTTATGGTCATGAAGATTAAGTGAATAATGCAGCTCTCAGCTCTATTTAAAGCCCCCGTTACACACTGCGATATCGCTAGTAATATCGCTGTAAAATCACCGATTTTGTGACGTTATAGCGATATTACTAGCGATATCGCTGCATGTGATACTTACCTCCGACCGGCTCCCCCGCTGGTTATCGCTGATCGTGCGAGAAGCTCCTGGACCATTTCTCGTCGGTCACTTCCTGCGGCGCTTCCTGTGGCGCCGACGAGCGACGCGTGGAACCGGGCGGGAGGACGCAGGATCGCTGCATCTGACAGGTAAGTAGCGATCCCCTTCCCCAGCGATGTTGCTGGTGAGATCTGCCTGTGTGGCAGCTCACTAGTGACTACCTAGTGATGCACCAGCGATCCTGACCGCGTCATATTTCTAGTCAGGATCGCTGGTGCATCGCTAGGTGTAACGGTACCCTAACAGTTTTCAAACTTCTGCATCAGTCATGATTGTTTTTGGCAGAGATTATGGCCATGTTTACCTTGGTTAACAGAGGAAGAGGCTCCCTCTTTACCCCTATGGAGACACCGTGATTGCTGCTGCGAGTCACATTAGCTGCCCTGGCACTGTTAATGGTGGCCTGTGATTTAGAAGGGTGAATGTTTTTCCTTTTTCGCTAGAATTTGTTTTTATATTGTCGTAGCCTTAGGGTGTGTGCACACGCTGTGGATTCTGCTGCGGGTCCACAGCAGTTTGTACTGCGTTGTACAGTACACTTTTAGCCTATCGAAAATGAAATCCGCAGTGCACACTGTGCGGAATTTTCCGCGCGGTTTTGATGCGGTTTCAAATCCGCAGAAAGAAATGACATGTCATTCTTTTCTGCGGATTCCGCTGCGGTTTGCCATCTCCTCCATTGTAGAGGTGTGAAACCGCAGGGCAAAACCGTAGCCTAATCCGCAGGTAAACCGCAGGTCTTCTGACCTAAAATTTACCTGCGAATTTTACTAAATCTGCGAGGACAAATCCGTAGAGCATTCCGCAGCATGTGCACACACCCTTATAGTCTCAGATTCAAGGACTTTATACTTCTTATCTCATATGCAATGCTTTTAACAATCTGCAAAAATATGTTTTGGGTACATGGTAAATAAAGTCATCATGACCTGGGTAACAGGAGGGGCTATATGAGTTCCATTGCTGTAAATGGTATAAAATACAGCATTCTTGTGTGAATAAACAGGAAAGTGACTTGCTCACAACCAATGAGCATTCTTTTCTCTGAGCGCTCATTATTTGGGGGCCTAATCTCTTAATTTGGCCTCACTGATTATCAGGCATATCTGACTGCCATTAGCTGGGTCTAAAAGAAATGTGTGTGTGAAACAGGTTTCATGCTTTGCAATACATGAGTACAGTACTGCAGTGAAGGAGGTCAGTGATTAAACTGAAAAATATGCAAATCCCATAGTGGGTCTAAGTAAAAATGTAAAAAAAAACTCAATGTAAAGAATAAAGAAAAAACCCACACACATAAAAGAGCTTGAAAATAGTAAAAAACAAAAAACAAAACTGTTTTGCTTCTAAAAATGCAGCATTTGTGCAGAAATAAAAATAGAAAAATAAAAAATACACATAACTAGTATTGCCATAGTTGGAATGTTTCAAATAATAAAACCTCCACTTTCTTTATCTTATATTGTGAACACTGTAAATGCTTCATTAGCTGCAATTTTTTCATTGTTACAAGAGCTGATGGGAAAAAAATGAATTTATGATGAATTTTTCCGAAATGAGGCAATAGTAGGGCTCAAAAGAGAAGGAGAGCCAGTTGAGTTCTGAAATGCAGGCATTATTTAAGTTGATTTTGGGATCCATTTGTTGTGGCAGTAAGATGACAGATCATCATAAAAAAACCTCAAGTGACCCCATTATGAAAAGTACATTGCTCAATAAATACCAGTGGTGCAGTGAGTATTTTGATTTAACAGGTACCGCACAGAATTTTCTAAAATTAAACAGGTTTTCCAGTACTTTAGCATTGATGACCTCACCAACCTTCATGGGTCTAATTTCTAAAATGGTGGCTCTCGTGGGGGTAATTTTGCTGTTTTGGCTCATCACTGACTCAGCAAATGCAGCATGGTGTCCACAATATACTCTAGCCAAATTTGTGCTTCAAAAATCAAAAGGAAATTTGAAAAGTGAAGCTGAAAAAATAGACCTAATTTATGTGGTATGACTATCTGGTTTAAGGGTGTCAACATTCAAAGTTTGATATCCGCAATTTTTTTCAACATTTATATTAAATTTTAAACATTTTCATAAAAAGTGCAAAAGATATGAACCAAAATTAACCAATACCGTAAATAAGTAGAATGTGCTGAAGTATTACTATTGCAACGTATTATGTCATATTATTGCAACGTAAAGTGCCGTGTCAGATTTAAAAAATGGGGCATATTCACTGAGGTCAAAATTGCCTTTGTCACTAAGAAGTTAAACCACAAATAGCATATCTCACACATGAAGACAACAACTGACAAGTTTAAAGTGAACCTAACAGCTGATGCATTCTACCCGTGGAACAGGCGGCATGTATCAGTCACTGACTGTATGATCTCAGCCAGGTATCTTCGACTCTAAAAAAATTTGATGTTTCAGAGTAAAACATATGTTTAAAGCTGCCAGAGTCCGAGCTGTGCTGGAGACAAGTCGGATAGATGGGTCCTCAGCAGCTTGTACTTGCTCGCTACCTTTGAATGACAGGTGTCTCCCTTCATACGTCCGTAGGGATTGACCTGTCAATCTAGGGCAGTGGGCAGGGAGAAGCCACCAAAGATCTGTATATCAGCCTATTCTCCAGTGCAGCTTGGTCCTCTGCAGCTTTTATAGTATACCTAAAAAATAAAAAAGTAGTGAAACACCGCGCTAAAAAAGTTTACAATCAGATAGCCCCAACCAAGGGGTCACCAATATTCTAACTCCTCTAGGCATTACCAGTGAGTTATATATAATCTTCCCCTTGGTTGGGGCTATCTCATTGTAAACTTTTTTAGAGCGGTGTTTCAATACTTTTTTATTTTTTAGGTGCACTACCAACAGGATACGACACAGAACCTGTTCAAACACCTGCAGCTTTTAAGTTTACCCTCCCCCCTCTACTTCAATACAACTATAAATAAACAAATCCATTTGAGCCTGAAGCGCCCGTGTATATTTACTCTTTTTTGATTTTTGAGCTTTTATAGTATGTTTGTTCTCTGAAACGCCACAGTGTTTCAGAGTCAAACATACCTGGCTGAAGCCACACAGCCAGTGGATCACACATTCTGCCCATGGATCGGGCAGCATATATCAACTGTCAGTTTGCTTTTAACGTCTAATGCAGACAGGCATAGAACATGTTGACAGGTTTTGAAACAGCATAGGCTTCACACATTGTAGTACAGGATCTGCTGTATTTGCCTAGATATTTTCTCTTGATGATATGCCTTAATTTGGTTGCCTGTATTAAACTCAAGGTGAAAAAACTCATGTCTTGGATATATGAGGCTCAGAAATTCCTGTTAGCATCAGACTTAGCATTATAAGGAAGAATAATTTTTATTTCTTATGTAAATGAGCTTGCAAGTGTCTCAAGGACAATCTTAAACCCTGACCAATGACTGTTCCTTGGCTCAAATGACTGCTCCAACATTCTGTTACCACACTGCATTAGGGACTGAAGTCAATCAAGGTTAAGAAGAATTCCAAGTGCAAGGTTTGCTGAGGAGAGCTTGAGCATTGGCAAAGCTTGGTGTTTGCAAGTACATTTGTAAGGTTTGGTCATGGTGGTGTTGAGATCTACTATATGGCTGGGAATCAGAACAAGCCTCAAGTTGCCCCCCCCATGCTCCCCCATCTTGCCAATCTCATATTTTTGTCAGCCAAGATTCATCCTTGAGTAGTACCTGGTTGGTGTCAACATCCATTACCATCATTGCCATCCATCACTATTGTTTGTCAGAGTTCGAGTATGAATCCTCATCATTCTCCATTGCAACAGCAAATATTACTCTGTGATTGGGTCCTGAGGAATCAAGTATACATTCCCAGTCACCTGTTGGTTTTCAAAACAAACTCTCACTTGGTCAATAAGTATGCTGTCTTTTAATAAATGATTTGGTGCACTCAGCCTCCCTGGAAAATGCCCAGTCACCATTATTTTTGTCAGAAAGGAGTGTCTACTTTCTGTTCCCATGTACAGTATAATATAGGCTTCAATATTGACTTGTCTTTGAGCTCCAATGTGCACTAAATTGTAGAAACATATAGAAGCCATTATGGCAAGGAAGAATACATTTCATGACTCACTAGGAGAATTTTTTCAGTGGTAGTGATGCACCACTGCAACTAGCGTAGATGGTGATACCTCTGTGACTAGGAGTTATGTCTGTTTTCAACACCGGGAATCTGTTATGTTTCATCCTACAATTTTTCTGTATTCTGTTCAACTAATATGACCCTATCTTCAACAGGCACAAGGCTCATCATTGAGTCCACACTAGTGATGGGCTTGCACTAAAATGCTCGGCTGCTCGTTGCTCAGGTCGAGCAAATTGGAATGCTCAGATTCCCGACCCGAGCGACGAGCCCAATGTAAGTCTATGGGAAACTCGAGCATTTTTCTGATGGCCCCTCAGCAGTCTGCAGAGGGACTAGAAATTGTGAAAATCGATGGCAACAGTGTTCAAATGACATGGGAACAGCATGGGGAAGACCCCGGGAAACACTTCTGACTCCCAGGTCACTGCTGTGAACAATGTTGTCAGAGTCTTACGCCACTTATATAGACTCACAATAAAAATATGTTAAGGAACATCCTTTCCAGTGTAATGACTTGTGCATAAGGCAAAATAAATAACCAAAAATTGCTTTCAACCAAGGCATATGCGTTTACTGGAAAATGTCATTTTAACATTTTGCAACCTTATCTGGCCATGTGGTGTGTGACACATCATCAGATACATCCTGTTTCAATTATGAAGGAGGGACTCTGAAAGTCACAAAGCCTATTTTCATGGGGCCATCAGTTTACCTTTACTATTCTTTAAGGCCCAGTAGTCAGCCCTCACTATTCATAGAGAGCCATCAGCTGGCTATGCTTTGTTGTTCCCATTATTAAACAGTGGGTCTCCTATACTGCTATTGCGTATGCAGTGAGTGGCAGGGCTGCCCAAAATTTGGACGCACCCCAATATCCCTTTGAAGAGACATACAGGAGGGACTCCTGAAAACACTGTTCCCATTATTAGGAAGTGGGTCTTCCATACAGTTTACCTAAGCAGTGAATGCAAGGGCTGTCAAAAATTTGGAGGCACCCCAATGCCCCTTTGAAAAGATGTAGAGGAGAGCCTCATGAAAAAATGTTCCCATTATTAGGAAGTGGGTCTCCCATAGTGTTTGCCTATGCAGTGAATGCAAGGGCTGTCAAAAATTTGGAGGCACTCCAATGCCCTTTTGAAGAGACGTAGAAGAGGGCCTCATGAAAAAATGTTCCCATTATAAGGAAGTAGGTCTCTCGGAAGTGGTGGCTCTGAGGCGAGGCGAGCTCACACATGTACCAAGCCAGGCCCATGTGCTTAACCTGTGGTTTCTCAAAATCTACCAGCAGCTGCCGAGTCTGCTTGTCAAAGTATGCCACCTGTTTGCCCATTTTAGAAAGTCAGCTACAGCTTCCGCCACCCTTGCCGTGCTTCAGCAGTGTTTGCAGTTTCCGGCTCACCGACTGGTGTGTGACGTCCCCACACATTGGAACTCTACACTGCTCATGTTGGGAAGGATTTGTGAGTAGTAGAGGGCAGTTGTTGACTATGAGCATTAAACCCGTCTGTATTCAGTTCAGACTCCACACATAAGAATTCAGGAGTGAACATGGATGTCAGACATATGTACCATCCTACAAAATTTTGAGGATTCCACCAAGATGGTGAGCGCCCCTTTTTGGGCCACTATTCCCTTTTGGGACTCCGCCTCCCTCTGGGACTCCACTTCTTTTTGGGTCACCAACCCTGTTTGGGTCACCACCCCCTTTCAGAACTCCACCCTTCTTTAGAAGCACGCCGTTTCCCATGGCCACATGTTTGGTCACCCCAGCTCAGTCCCACACTTTCTCTCGGTCACTCAGAACTCTGGACTATCGACTTTTGGCCCAAAAAGGGGTGGAGTCCCAAAAAGGGATAGTGGCCCAGAAAAGGGCAGACCTTTCAAAAGGTGCGGCACCGGTTACCTCAGTGGACATGTCTTGGGAACAGCGGTGTTTGTGTTTTACCTGAGTGTAGCATAGACTTTTTGTATGACAACAGGCCACAGGTGTGTACCATGATGTTACACAATGAAGGAGTCTCTGGACGGCTGGACTCAAAGAGTCAAGTGACTCTGATGAGAACTCCTCTCATTCTCTCTCTGACCAAGAAAAAGGTCAAGGTTCGTTGCATCCATGGGGTCCCTAGCCGGTTGGGGTGTACTTGCTCGGCAGCGATATAACATGCAGGAGGACTATTTTTCTTTAAAAGTTCACCTGGGTTAATTTGCTTCATAAACCATCAAGTCAGCAACAAAAAGGTAAACAGACTTTACATCTGGCAAAACAAAATAACAGTGTCCATAAACAGGGCTTTGTTCCCTCAGACCTGTGGGCACACAGACTGTGCCATGTCCAGCACACAGGCTCTAAAGCCTAAACACGGTCTTTCTGACCCTGACCAGCATACCACGGATCCCTGTCTGTTACCTGTTAGTGTCAGTCACAAAGGTTCCCGGATGCCTCTTATCCTCAGAGGTATCCCACAACGTCTCTCACTGACCCCCGTCAGTAACATTCACTGTTGTCAGACAGTCCACTCTGGAGGTCTCTCATAGCCCTCCTTCCTCTGGCTCAGACTAACCAGCACTGCCACATGTGCCAAACACACAGGCTCCATTAGATAGCCTCTAACCACACCCACAGGTGAGGTAACATCACATGCACTGGTCAGGTGATCATGACATCACTGCAGGTCCTTAAAAATACAAAACCACATTCAGGCTTCATCAGACACACACCCCTTGGGTGGGTATGTAGGCAACTGGACGCACCCATCTCTCCAAGTCACCTGGAATCCCTCCAAGTCACCTGGAATCCTCCCAATGTATAGAAAAAAACCCTCAGCAGTAGATCTGTTGAGCAAAACCCTCCCAGGATTCCATCACAGGGCCACCTACCTCTGTGATACATACCGCCCATCAATCACATGACCAGTCGCCATGCCACACACTTCACCCAGAAGCCTGTTCTCACCTTCCTAACCAGGCCAAATTTTACAATTCTGACCACCATCATTTTATGAGGTCATAACTCTGGAATGCTTCAATGGATCCTGGTGATTTGAGAATGTTTTCTCATGACATACTGTACTTTATGATATTGGCAACAATTCTCTGATATGACTTGTGTTTATTTGTGGAAAAAAAATGGAAATTTGGCAAAATGTTTGAACATTTTGCAATTTTCAAAACTTAATTTTTATGAACTTAAATCAGAGAGTCATATCACACAAAATAGTTGATAAACAACATTTCAAACATGTCTACTTTACATCAGCACAATTGTGGAAACATTTTTTTATTGCTAGGAAGTTATAAGGGTTAAAAGATGACCAGTGATTTCTCATTTTTATAACAAAATTTGCAAAAACATTTTATTTAGGGACCACCTCAACAAGTGACAACATTTTGGAAATTACTCCCCTTAAAGAATTTACATAGATGTGTATTGAGCACCTTGAACCCCAAGGTGCTTCACAGTAGTTTATAATGTTACCATTATGGAATATCTCAATGTTAATAAATGTTTAACTCCATATCAACATGGATTTATGAAGGATCGCTCCTGTCAAACTAACCTGATCAGCATCTATGAGGATGTAAGCTCTCAAATGGACCAAGGAGAATCATTGGATGTCATTTATCTCGACTTCTCTAAAGCATTTGACACTGTCCCACATAAAAGATTGGTAAGTAAGATGAGAAAGCTTGGGCTAGGGGAAAATATGTGTAGATGGGTAGGTAGCTGGCTTAGTGATAGAAAACAAAGAGTGGTTATTAATGGTGCATACTCAGATTGGGCCAAGGTTACTAGTGGGGTACCACAGGGTTCTGTATTGGGCCCCCTACTATTTAATATATTTATTAATGATCTAGTGGATGGCTTACACAGTAAAATATCAGTATTTGCAGATGATACAAAACTATGTAAGGTAGTTAACACAAAGGAGGACAGTTTGCAACTACAGACAGATTTGAGTAAATTGGAGAGTTGGGCTGAAAAATGGCAGTGAGTAACAGTATAGAAGGTTACGAATAACATAATATTATAGGTAGATGGTTGACCCAGCTTAGGGGAAGGAATTTTTTTCCCTATGGAGAAAATTCGCTTCTACTCTGTGGGATTTTTGCCTTCCCCAGGATCAACAAAGCAGAACAGCTGCACTAAAAATAGGCTGAACTAGATGGACATAAGGTCTTCCTTCAGCCTTCAAAACTATGTTATGTTAAGCAATGAAAATAAAAAAAATCACATTTTTCCCAGATAAATCTTTTTTAGCTCAAAATTTTGCATTCTCATAAGAGTAACAAGATAAACTGCTTCTTACAACTTGTTGGGAAATTTCTCCTAAGTGTGTAGATACCCAATATGTGGAGGAAAACAACTGTTTGGGTGCACGGCAGGGCTTGGAAGGAAAGGCACGCCATTTGGCTTTTTTAATGTAAAATATGCTGAAATAATTAGCAGTTGCCATGTCGCATTTTGAGAGCCCCTAATGTGCCTAAACAGTGGAAACCCCAACAAGTGACATCATTTTGGAAACTAGACCTCTTAAGGAGAAACTTAGATGTGTATTGAGCAACTTAAACCCACAGGTGCTTCACAGAAGTTTATAGCGTAGAGGAGAGATGAGCGACTTTGCCTTTATTCAGGTCGAGTCGGGTTTCATGAAACCTGACATTCTTAAAAGTCGGGTCGAACGAAATCGGCCGAGTATAGGAAAAAGTCCGGGTCCGACTGAAACACGAAACCCAATGCAAATCAATTGGGAAGCAAAGTCAGCAGGGAGTGGAGGACAGTAAGCACACCTACAGTGCCCATGTCAATGCCAACGACATCAATTCTTATTACTTAAGCTTGTCAACCATTATTTACTTTATACTAATAGTTGCGCATTGTAAGCTAGGGGTTATTTGGCTAAAGTTGTGGGGGGGTAGGGCTGGCGCCAGGTTTTCGTGTGCCCTGGACCAAAGAGTGTCAGTGCGCTCTTTTAACACATACCACAATTCATAATGCTTCGATATGGCACAGAAATATAGATATAGTACAATGAAAAATACTTGATCCCAGCAAAGAGCAAACAGATGAACGGCATACTAGGGCACACAAATCACCCCATTACCAGACGGAGCTATTTATCTGAAGTATTGCGGCATATAATTCAGTCAAAAAATGGAGGTGCTTGCATGAAAAAACATGAATATTTCAATGTGAAGCGAAAAAAGAAAAAATATGCAGCACTCACCGATGTAGCTGAAAAACTGTGAGTCTTTATTTCACATAATTTCCATCAAATGTGTGGACATGCAGGACGTAGAGGAATGCTAGGGGAGGGAGGTGCCGGACAACGGCCGTTTCGCGATTACTCGCTTCTATGGGTCCAGGAGTTGTGGGGGGGTAGGGCTGGCGCCAGGTTTTCGTGTGCCCTGGACCAAAGAGTGTCAGTGTGCCCTTTTAACACATACCACAATTCATAATGCTTCGATATGGCACAGAACTATAGGTATAGTACAGTGAAAAATACTTCACTGCTTAAATGATGTGACTGTTATATATTTTAAATTCTACAATAGCTCAAAAAAGGACAGTATATTACTCCATACAGTATTATGGCCACCACCTAGTGCGCCATACAAAATAATGAGCCCCATATATTTCTCCATACAGAATAATTGGTCCCATATCATGTTTCATACGGTATATGATGAGATCCACATAATGCTACAGTATATGCTGGTCCGAATGGATGATGCTCCAGTGTGTTATGGGCCCAAATAATGCTCCATATATAATGGGCCCCATTTCTAATGCACCAGTGTTTAATGGGCCCCATAAATGCTGCTCCATTGTCTGATGTCCCGCATTTGGAATGCTCCAGTATATGATGAGCCAAATAGATGATGCTCCAGTGTATGATGGGCCCCATATATCATTCTCCAGTGTATATTGCTCCCCAAAAAATGCTCCCAACATGTAAAAAAATTAAATACCTCTCCTCGCTGGGCACTGCTCTACTCTGGACTCCTCAGCATTGCCATCTTCAAGCTCTCTGCACTTGTACTGTTTTGGTAGAGGGCATATAGACGTGATGTCATCGCGCTCTCTAACCTGAATGTCACTGTCTGGAAAGGCGGAAGACGTCACCGTGGTGGAGCAGGGAGAGGTAAGTATTGCAAGTGCTGTGGCCCTGAGGGAATGCCTCAAACAACCTGTTTGCCAGAGTTGCTTGTTTGTTAGTCAATATTAGCTCTAGGTTCTCCTGTGGCATGATGTTGTGTAATTTGCCTTTATAGTGTGGATCGAGGATGCTGGCCATCCAGTAGTCGTCATCCCTCATCATTTTGGCAATGCGGGGGTCCCTTTTTAGGATCCGCAAGGCATAATCAAACATGTGGGCCAATGTTCCAGGTGTCAATGCTGCACTGCCAGTGGTGGGTGGAGGAGCACTTTCTGGCTAATCCACATCCCTCCAGTCACGCACAATCCCTGTACCTGACTTTGGCACGCCAACATTTTCTCTTGCCCCCTGAGAAGCATCCTCCTCCCCCTCATCTTCCTCTTCTTCCTCTACCTCGTCCGCGCCAGTTCCCTGACCAGACAATGGCTGTCTGTCATCAAGGCTTCCCTCCTCCTCCTCCTCCTGTTGCTCCTCAGCTGCAGATGCCTGATCCTTAATGTGCGTCAAAGTTTGCATGAACAGACACATAAGTGGTATGGTCATGCTTATGATGGCATCATCTGTGCTTACCAGCCGTGTGCATTCCTCAAAACACTGAAGGACTTTACAGAGGTCTTTCAGCTTTGACTACTGCACGTCCATGTCTTCCCTCAAACTGCCTGACCGTGTATCCTCCCACAAATGCATGACAGCCTGCCTCTGTTCGCACAGCGTCTCAACCATGTGCATGATGGAGTTCCATCTTGTAGCAACGTCTATGATTAGGCGCTGCAGCTTCTGCATAAGACTGGAGTGGATGGTCGAGCAACGGATGTGCGAGCACAGTCTTCGCACCTTATGGAGCAGGGCTGTTAACTCGGGATAATTATTTAAGAAGCACTGCGCCACCAGGTTCAAGGTGTGAACCAGGCAAGGTATGTGTGCGAGCTTTGCAAGGGCTTTGGCTGCCACAAAATTCCACCCATTATCACTGACTACCTTGCCTGGCTCAAGATGTAGACTGCCCAGCCATGACTCAGTTTGTCAATGCAAGTAGTCGGCCAGTACCTCGTGATGTGTCTGCTGTCACCCAAAGACATCATTTTTAAAACAGCCTGCTGCCGCTTACCACTAGCTGTTCGATAGTGGGACACCTCGTGTGCAATACTGACAGATGTGGATGGAGTGCTCGTGCGACTGCGCTCTGTCGATGAGCTTTCGCTTATGGAGGAGGAGGAGGATTAGGGTCAAACGCCTACAGCCAACTATTTCCTATACCGTGGGCTAGGCAGCACTGTTCCACCGCCGCTGTCCCCTATGGAGCCTGCATCCACCACATTAACCCAGTGCGTAGTGATGGACACGTAGCGGCCCTGGGCATGCCTACTGGACCATGCATCTGTTGTGAGGTGCACCTTTCCATTCACTGATTGTTGTAGTGCATGGACAATGCGGTCTTTCACATGCCGGTGGAGGGCAGGGATGGCTTTTCGAGAAAAGAAGTGCCGACTGGGTAGGTCATAGCATGGGACAGCATAGGCCATGAGCTCTCGGAAAGCTTCGCTTTCTACCAAACGGAAGGGCATCATCTCTAAAGAGATCAGTTTGGCAATCTAGGCGTTCAAAGCCAGTGTACGCGGATGAGAGGATGAGTACTTTCTTTCCTACTCACAGTGTCTGGTAGGGTGAGCTGGACTTGAGAGCTGCATATGGGCGAACTAGCGCTGGACACGACGGAATGAGACGTGGTTGGTGATGGTGAGGGTGTTGATGGCCTAGATTCAGTGTTTCCTCGCGACAATATTGTGATTACCTGACTGCTTTGGCCTAGCGACGACACCTCAACATTTCTTGATGGTGGTGTGCTTAGCGGTGGCCTTACAGTGGGGGAAGCGATGGAGCGTTGCCGGCTAGCTTCAGCCGGAGCAGGTGCACATGTGCTACCTGAGGTTTTGTAGTCCATCCACATTTGCAAGTGCATGTTGGTTAAATGTCCAAGCATGCAATTAGTATTCAAATTTCGTAGATTTTTCATCCGGTAAAGCTAAAGACAATTCTTACAGATAACGTTTGCGTCATCAGTAGGATTTTGTTCAAAAAAGTGCCACACTGCACTCTTCCTACTATGGTACAAATTTTCAGGGCTTGCATGCTGTGCTAATTTGGCCATCTGGCCAAGCTGTCCTGCAACTCTTTTAGTTTTCTTACCAAGTTTTTTGACAGTTACAGGCCTGCCGGATATCCGCTGCTGTGATGATGATGCCTGCTGCGGATGCTTCTCCTGTTCTGACCTATTGTCACCAGCACCCTCTTCCCTCAAAGGATGCCAATCCGTGTCAACAACTGGGTCATCCATGACCTCACCTTCAATGTCATCTGCACCTTCCTCTGTACCTTCCTCTGTGTCACCGTGTAAGGTAGTATAGTATGCGGGAAGGGGCACCTGAGTTTCATCAGGGCCTGATTTGGGCTCATTAGACTGTGAGGGCAATGTAGTGCTGTGGGTGAATGTACCAACAGAATCATCTAACAGTAGCTATGCATTAGTGCACTCCTTGTCAGATTCATCTTTGACTGGGGAATTCAGGATTTGACTTGACAACCCAGGAATGGTATGTGAAACGAGCTCCATGGAGTAATCTGAAGTGTGTGCTGCAGCATCCTTCACTTTTGGTGTGGGTGAAGGACACAAGGAAAGGTGTTGTTCCTGACCAGAAGCCTGCACTGACGACTCTGTGCTTGCAGTTTTTGTAACTTCAGAAGAAGAGGCAATAGAGCTGGAGGCTGTTTCGGCAATGAAAGCCAAAACCTGTTCCTGATGCTCCGGCTTTAAAAGCGGTTTACCTACTCCCAGAAAAGGGAACCCTAAAGGCCTTCTTGTGCCAGACGGTGATGCAGGGTCAACACCTCCTGCCTTAGCTGCTATTGTGCTTTTGCCAGAACCAGCCGATGCACCACCACCACCATCAGTACCAGCTGCGCCCCCCCGCCCACGTCCGCAGCCTTTTCCACCATACTTCCTCATGTTTGGGAAAATGTACCAAAAATACCAGCAGAGAAATGGTACTGTATGAGTAGCGTACAGCTGTGTAAGGTGTATGTAAAAAGTGAAATCTCTGTATATATTTTGTGAGTCACAGACGCTCACCCAGTATGTATTTCACCGTAATCCAACTAGCAGATTTACGGTACTGTATCAGAAGTGTACAGCTGTATATGTTGTAGGTGAAACTGTCAATCTCCGTATATGCATTTACGGAGTGTCACACACACACGCTGACTCTTTTATAGATGTGACCGTAATAAGAACAGCAGATATACAATACTGTTTGAGAATCGGACAGCTCAATACGGTGTATGGAGAAATGGAAATGTCCATATATGAATTTGCGAAATGTCACACACACACGCTGACTCTGTGTAGATGTGACCATAATAAGAACAGCAGATATCTGATACTGTTTGAGAATCGGACAGCTCAATACGGTGTATGGAGAAATGGAAATGTCCGTATATGTATTTACAGAGTGTCACACACACGCTGACTCTGTGTAAATGTGACCGTAATAAGAACAGCAGATATCTGATACTGTTTGAGAATTGGACTGCTCAATACGGTGTATGGAGAAATGGAAATGTCTGTATATGTATTTACGGAGTCTCACAGACACACGCTGACTCTGTGTAGATGTGACCGTAATAAGAACAGCAGATATCCGATACTGTTTGAGAATCAGACAGCTCAATATGGTGTATGGAGAAATCGAAATGTCCATATGTGTATTTACGGATTGTCACACACACACGATGACTCTGTGTAGATGTGACCGTAATAAGAACAGCAGATATCTGATACTGTTTGAGAATCGGACAGCTCAATACGGTGTATGGAGAAATGGAAATGTCCATATATGAATTTGCGAAATGTCACACACACGCTGACTCTGTACAGATGTGACCGTAATAAGAACAGCAGATATCTGATACTGTTTGAGAATCGGACAGCTCAATACGGTGTATGGAGAAATGGAAATGTCCATATATGAATTTGCAAAATGTCACACACACACACTGACTCTGTGTAGATGTGACCGTAATAAGAACAGCAGATATCTGATACTGTTTGAGAATCGGACAGCTCAATACGGTGTATGGAGAAATGGAAATGTCCGTATATGTATTTACAGAGTGTCACACACACACGCTGACTCTGTGTAGATGTGACCGTAATAAGAACAGCAGATATACAAAACTGTTTGAGAATCGGACACCTCTATACGGTGTATGCATGGAAAAATGTTAATCTCCGTGTATTTTTTTACCAAGTCACACACATGTAGCATGTATTTGTCCGTGATACCAGCCGGTACACGGTAGTGTGTGAGGAGCGTACACCTCTATACGGTGTGTGAAAAAATTTACGCTTAGTAACTACTGTGCAGAAAAAAGGAATAAAAGTATTTTTGCTTTGAAAATAGCAGTCTGCACAGCAGTGTGCACACAGCAGTGCAGCTATCAGGTAGCCTCATAAGGCAGCCTAATAACCAACAGTGCTGCTGCACACAAAGGCGTGAAAAAATGAACGCTTGGTAACTGTGCAGAGAAAAGGAATAAAAGATTTTTTGCTTTTAAAAAAGCACTCTGCACAGCATTGTGCAGACAGCATTGCAGCTGTCAGGGAGCCTTATAAGGCAGCCTAATCACCAACAGAGCTGCTGCACACAAATATAGCCTCCCCTGTCACTGCACACTATACAGTTGTGTTGTACAGTGAAAATCGCTATCAGCAGAAGCAATTTTTTTTCCTGCCTAAACACTCTCCCTATTGAGAACGAGCAGCAGCAACCTCTCCCTATTCTAAGATCGGCAGAAGTAAGATGGCGGTTGGTGGGCACGGCCTTTTATAGCCACTGTGACACCACATAAATCCAGCCAATCAATTGGATGCCCTTCTCTAAGATGGTGGGGCCGCTGCCTATGTAATCACATTGCCCACAGTGTGTGTCCTTGATGATTGGCTGAGAAAAGGTGCAGGAAGCATTGAGGGAAACGCGACTTTGGCGCTCAAGTCGGCGACCTCATGGCCGACCTCACGCTATGGTCGGGTTTTGATCAGCGAAAGACGACTTTAGCCAAAGTTGGCGAATTCTGAATTTGGCCGACCTGTTTCACTCAACTCTAGCATAGAGCCAAGAAAATAATAAAAATCACATTTTTCCCAGATAAATCTTTTTTAGCTCCAAATTTTCCATTTTCATAAGGGTAACAGGAAAAATTGCTCCATGAAATTTGTTCAGAAATTTCTCCTGAGTATGCCGATACCCAATATGTGGAGGAAAGCAACTGTTTGTGCGCATGCCGGGGCTTGGAATGGAAGGAGTGTCATTTGACTTTTGGAATACAAAATTTGCTGGAATAATTAGTGGACACCATGTTGTGTTTGAAGAGCCCCTGATGTGCCTAAACAGTGGAAACTCCCCACAAATGACACCATTTTGGAAACTAGACCCCTTTAGGACCTTATCTAGATGTGTATTGAGCATCTTTAACCCCCAGGTACGTTTATAATGTTAAGTTGTGAAAATAAAAAAATCACATTTTTCCCCACAAAAATCTATTTTAGCTTCAAATTTTGTATTTTCACAAAGGCAAAAGGAGAAAATGGAACTCAAAATTTGTTATGCAATTTCTTCTGAGTTCACCGATGTACCATATGTGGTTGAAAATTACTTTTGAGGCACAGTGCAAAGATCAGAAGAGAAGTCGCACCATATTGCAGTGCAGATTTTGTTGAACTTGTTTGAGGGTGCCATGTTATATCGACAGAGCCCATGTGGTGCCAGAACAGCAGAACCCCCATAAGTGACCTCATTTTACCAATTAAAACTCTCAATGAATTCATGTAGAGGTGCAGTGGTTGCATTGACACCACAGGTGTGTCACAGACTTTTATACCGTTGGGCAGTGATGAAAAAAATAATTTACATTTTTACCACCAAGATTGTGTGTTAGCCCCAAGTTTTACATTTTCACATTGGGATATGGGTAAAAAAGGCACAAGAATTTTTCCCTTAATTTCAGGTGAATATTCCTAGACTAGTTTGCGGATTCCATAAAAAAAGCCCCTAAGTAGTTAAAAAGCAAAATCCTATCTCAAGTGACCACATTTTAGAAATTATAACCCTTTGGGAATTTATTTACAGATGTAGTGACAATTATGACTTCATGAGTGTTTTCCAGAAATAGGCAGCAGTGGATGCTGCTGAGTGAAAATTGCAAACTGCCGTTGTAATGACCAGTATGCTGTAGTGACCAATGTGTTGCAGTCATCAGTACATTAAGCCCAGCTCATGCTTCTGGAGACTCACACCTGTAAATTAGGTGGGTTCCCATCACTACGGAAATGCCAAACATGCGTGCTTGTTTTCAGAAGAGAGGGGGGCATTTGGATTTAGGAGCAGATAATTTGCTAAATTTCTTTTGGCAGGTGAGGAGCCATTTTGCTTTTCCAGAGCCTTTGTGCTACCAGTAACATGGAAGTCCCCTATATTTTCAATAACAGATGACAGATCTGAGTGGGGCTTGCTTTTTATGTGGAAAGAGTTTAAGCTTTTATTGGGAACATTTTACATAACATTTGGGATCACATTTATCTGGTGCTCTTCGCTGAGCACTTACTTTGGGGTTTCCATCTAAATCTCTAAGTGACATGATTGAGATGAAACCCCCGAGGGATTCTTTCACTATAATGAGGCGGCAGATTAACTCTGGACTCCATATGTCCTCAGCTCAGAGGTTTCCTTTTCGGAAGTGCAAAAAATTGTGGCTGACAGCATTTTTATGCAATCCGGAAAAGTGGTCAGAATTGTAAAAATTGGCCTGGTCATTAAGTAGCAAATTGGCTCTGTCACTAAGGGGTTAATGGCCTGTGGGAACATTCTCCTATTTGGCATGCATTCCAACTTATACTCCAATTCATTTATTTCAGCTTTGTTTTCACTGCCTGAGTATAAACATCAGCAAGACATGTACTTGCCCCTTAAATGGATAATTTTTCAACTGCTTATAAAATTAAAGTAGCCTAACAAGACTGAAAATTAGTGTGTGTTTAAATAGTTTACAGGTTATGATTGCTTTCCATCCGCTTTTATCTAACTAGGCTGGCTGAGGTCACTTGGACATCAAAAAGGGTATGTTTGAATTACAAAGCTCATAACCAGTTCATTAGACAGCTACAGTTGTGGCCAAAAGTATTGACGCCCCTGCAATTCTGTCAGATAATACTCAGTTTCTTCCTGAAAATGATTGCAAACACAAATTCTTTGGTATTATTATCTTCATTTAATTTGTCTTAAATGAAAAAACACAAAAGAGAATGAAGCAAAAAGCAAAACATTGATCATTTCACACAAAACTCCAAAAATGGGCCAGATAAAAGTATTGGCACCCTCAGCCTAATACTTGGTTGCACAACCTTTAGCCAAAATAACTGCGACCAACCGCTTCCGGTAACCATCAATGAGTTTCTTACAATGCTCTGCTGGAATTTTAGACCATTCTTCTTTGGCAAACTGCTCCAGGTCCTTGATATTTGAAGGGTGCCTTCTCCAAACTGCCATTTTTAGATCTCTCCACAGGTGTTCTATGGGATTTAGGTCTGGACTCATTGCTGGCCATCTTAGAAGTCTCCAGTGCTTTCTCTCAAACCATTTTTTAGTGCTTTTTGAAGTGTGTTTTGGGTCATTGTCCTGCTGGAAGACCCATGACTAGTGTTGAGCATTCCGATACTGCAAATATCAGGTATCGGCTGATATTTGCTGTATCGTATTTCCGATACCGAGTACCGATATTTTTACAATATCGAATACCGGTATCGGAAGTTCCCATAATGCAATGAGCCAGTTGTGTTAGCAATGTTAACTAATGTCATGGCTGTGATTGGCTGCTGAAATGATGTCATCATGATGCACGGTCTGTGCGGGCCTGCCGGGGGTCTGTGCGGGCCTGCCTGGGGTCTGTGCGGGCCTGTGCGGGCCTGTCGGGGGTTGTGTATGTGTGCAGGCATCGTCCGATGGGACTACAAGTCCCATCGGGCTATGCCTGCTACAATGACAGTGATTGACACATTAGCCAATGATGGGACAGTAGTAGTCCCATCATCCGGCTAATGTGTTGAATGTAAAAAATTTGTGCCCCATTGACTTGCATGAGTTTCCTGTATTGGAATCGGCGATACCCGATATTTTTGGGGTATCGGTCTGATTCAATCTGATCCGATATTTCCCGATATCGGAAGGTATCGCTCAACACTACCCGGGACCTCTGAGGGAGACCCAGCTTTCTCACACTGGGCCATACATTATGCTGCAAAATTTGTTGGTAGTCTTCAGACGTCATAATGCAATGCACACAGTCAAGCAGTCCAGTGCCAGAGGCAGCAAAACAACCCCAAAACATCAGGGAACCTCCGCTATGTTTGACTGTAGGGACCGTGTTCTTTTCTTTGAATGCCTCTTTTTTTCTCCTGTAAACTCTATGTTGATGCCTTTGCCCAAAAAGCTCTACTTTTGTCTCATCTGACCAGAGAAAATTCTTCGAAAGCATTTTAGGCTTTTTCAGGTAAGTTTTTGCAAACTCCAGCCTGGCTTTTTTATGTCTCGGGGTAAGAAGTGAGGTCTTCCTGGGTCTCCTACCATACAGTCCCTTTTCATTCAGACACCGACGGGTAGTACGGGTTGACACTGTTGTACCCTCGGACTGCAGGGCAGCTTGAACTTGTTTGGATGTTAGTCGAGGTTCTTTATCCAACATCCGCACAATCTTGCATTGAAATCTCTTGTCAATTTTTCTTTTCCGTCCACATCTAGGGAGGTTAGCCACAGTGCCATGGGCTTTAAACTTCTTGATGACACTGCGCACGGTAGACACAAGAACATTCAGGTCTTTGGAGATGGACTTGTAGCCTTGAGATTGCTCATGCTTCCTCACAATTTGGTTTCTCAAGTCCTCAGACAGTTCTTTGGTCTTCTTTCTTTTCTCCATGCTCAATGTGGTACACACAAGGACGCAGGACAGAGGTTGAGTCAACTTTAATCCATGTCAACTGGCTGCAAGTGCGATTTAGTTATTGCCAACACCTGTTAGGTGCCACAGGTAAGTTACAGGTGCTGCTAATTACACAAATTAGAGAAGCATCACATGATTTTTCAAACAGTGCCTATACTTTTGTCCACCCTCTTTTTTATGTTTGGTGTGGAATTATATCCAATTTGGCTTTAGGACAATTCTTTTTGTGTTTTTCATTTAAGACAAATTAAATGAAGATAATAATACCAAAGAATTTGTGTTTGCAATCATTTTCAGGAAGAAACTAAGTATTATCTGACAGAATTGCAGGGGTGACAATACTTTTGGCCACAACTGTAGGAGAACTCTGAGTGTTATACATGCATTTTTCCGGGGTTTTGTAGTATTGTGATACCTGACACGTTTATTGGCCGCAAATCAAAATTACTGGGAAAAATTTAGTGAAACTAGCAAGCTCAAATTTCAATCAAACTTCTCATCTCTAGTTGTGTCATAGCAGTAACTCAACTATGACTGCAATTATGACTGCAAATTGCCATGCAGCTTTGCCCTAAGGGCTCTGGAATGAAGAAAAGCACTGAATTTGCATCTTATATGC
Source organism: Dendrobates tinctorius (assembly GCF_039654945.1). Classification (NCBI taxonomy): domain Eukaryota; kingdom Metazoa; phylum Chordata; class Amphibia; order Anura; family Dendrobatidae; genus Dendrobates; species Dendrobates tinctorius. The sequence continues at coordinate 4,470,190 of NW_027361858.1, read as the reverse complement.
AACTAGCAATAGTTGCATAATGCTTTCTTTTCAATATTTCCCTACTTACTTCTAAGGATGTAGGCTTTAAAGGGGCTGTCCATGTTTGGTACAAAAGCCTTCAGTCACTCTGTGTACACTCTGGGAACATAACACTAGGAGCAGGAAATCATGTGACCACATGTAGGTGAAATGCACACTACTGGCCACATTCCAAATAGACATTTGCAGCCTCCCTAAATACTAGTGAATTGAACAAGGCCACACATGTCTAGTTAGAATATGGCTGGAAAAATGCATATCATGTACTTACGTTCACATGACTGCCCGAATCAATCAATAGGATTCTAATTTACTTCTATTTACCTAGATTCATATATGAGCCACCATGTTATCCTACGGTCCTTTATGTGATGTCTGAGCTTGTGCATTTCCTCGGTCACCAAGCCAAGCCCATGTGCCATCTATTGCCTTTGGAGGTTATATGAATATATGATGTTTAGGACGCTTCACAATTGTTTTTTGGTGTCCTCTGTTCTGTGAACCCTGTCATATCAAGATGTGTCTCTTTTTTATCCCCTGCTGCTGGACTCATAGACAATATATAAGGATGTGTATGGAGGATGATCCATGAGGAATGCCAGTGCAGGGCATATCTTATTAAAAGTTCCTTTTTGGAGTGAGTTTGGCACCCATAGGGATTGGAACATTGACTGTGATGTATTATCTTATACTTTATTTTTATTTTGTTATGATTTTGATTGTAATTGTGATATTATCATATTTTTATTGATTACCAATGTCCTCTTTAGTTTTAAGCACACTGCACTTTTTTGCACTTGTTGTCACTTTTTAATTTATACCTCTAATTGTGGCATTTGCATATTTAGCACAGATATGTTTCAGGCTTTCATGTGACCTGTTTAAATCAGACACTTGCATTTGTACATATGTGCTACTACTTATTATTCTAGTATGCTCACTTTATCCAAACTTTTGTTAATAATAGATAGTGTAGCAATTATTATGATTTTTTCTTGCTCCACACATACACTGATAATCTGTATTAAATACATACACTTTCACTTTACAACTCTTTTAATAATGCACAAGGTTTACACACATTACAATCAATCATCACATTCCTTTACATCACCAGTCACATCCTTCCGGGGTACACATGCAGCACTCTCTCACTCACTGACACCTGGACAAGTGGCCTATGGTAACTAAGCACATGTGCTGTCTTTCTGACGGCCCATGTTAGCTTGTGTTCCACGGCCGCAAGTCTATGAGTCCCACCAGATGGGTGATGTCAGGAGCGCATGTGTTAGAGAAAACAGTGTAACAGAGAGTTACTCCCCCAGCCTATACACATGGACCATATTGTAATCAGGCTTACATTAGCAATCCTTGTACTATATCTGGTGGAGGCATGCTTGTCTTGGTTTCACTCTGCAGGGGGCATCTCCAATACACAAACCTGTACAGAGACTGCAGACAGGGTTTCTGGAATATTCTTAGTCCTTGAAGCTATGTTTCAGGGGGTGGGTGATGGGATCAGTCCCTATGTTGGGCAGAAATACTAAGAGTGGTAGGACAATAAGCCACATGGTCAGTGAGTTGATGCTGTGTGCTTTGAAGGACAAGTATCTGCAAATGTGGCTGGATCCTGGTATCATGTATAGAGATTGGAGATTATTTTGCCACATGGAATTGTGATGTCTCCCCACCCTACTGGATTTGATGACTGAATCTACAGACTGTTGTTGTGTGGTGACCTGCGAAGGGCTGGGATCTTATGCTGAAGAGAGATCCCAGTGCTGGATCCATTAAATTCACCCAAGGACTATTTCTATATTTCCCTGGCATCAGATTGCCAGATGCGGCCCCCAGAGCTGCTCTCTTTCTGTGGACTCATTGTGGACTAATTACGGACACTGCAGAATTACTTTCATTTGTTTTATCTCAGTTCTCTGTTCCAATAAATCTTGTTGGATTGTTTATTGGCCTGGTGTCTCTTCCTGCTCTGTCGCATACCCTTTCACAAACTGGTGGGCAAACAGTGGGGTCAGAGCAGAAGAAATGGAGGACAGCGGCCCATTGACGTCTTTAAACGGAACCTCAGGATACAGGAACTGGACTGTGGGGAGCCTACAAACAAAGGCCCATGAATAAGGAGCAGCTACATTTGCACAGCTAAGGAGAGGCAGTGCACGGTGGAAGCAGCTAGAAGCTCCAGTCAGACTGTAACCACAACACCCACCACGAGGGAATTCCCAAGATTGTCCCGTAAAGACTTTAACCCATTTAACGAGGCTGCAGGTGACAGTGAGGGCTTCTACCAGGACTTCAAACACCAATGTTGATTAATGGAAGTCCCGGAAAGGGAGCGAGTCAGACATCTAGTGGGGTTCTTAGAGGGTGGAGCTGCTGAAGCCTCTAGAGCAGGGTTCCCCAACTCCAGTCCTCAAGGCCCACCAACAGATCATGTTTTCAGGATTTCCTTTGTATTGCACAGGTGATGTAATTATCACCTCAGCAATACTAAGGAAATCCTGAAAACATGATCTGTTGGTGGGCCTTGAGGACTGGAGTTGGGGAACCCTGCTCTAGAGCTATGGACCCCCGGTGGAACTGTGAGTATGAGGAGGAAAATAGGCCATTCTAGAGCATTATGCTGTAACCCCAGACACTTACAGGACTCAGTTCCGCTCCTTAGACTGTGATGGGGAGGTGTTTTTCAAGATGTATGCCCACAGGCTCAAACAAGTATGTCATCTCTGGCTGGAGGGAAAGGAGGCCTTAACTTGGGATACTTTCCTCCAGGTCATTCTAAAAGAGCAGATCTATGCCAAATGCCCCTCTGAGATCAGGGAATGGGTGAGTGAGAGAAAAACAATGACAGTAGAGCATGCTGCCGCTTTAGCCGATGAGGTTCTCACCATCAAACCTTAGTGGAAAAATTTGCTAATGGATGGAGTAACAAATGCCAGCACCTCACCACCAGTGGTCTCTTGTCCTTCAGTCCCCAAGTTTGCTGTCCCAATAGACCACCACAACATGTGGATGCTCATGTGACTCACCTTCCAACTAGTCCTGCATATTCCTCTGGAATGTGACAAAGAGAGAAAGGAGTAGAACACAGGTGTTATGGATGTGGCCGTTCCGGGCATCTGCAGGCCACATGCCCAGGTATCAAGTGGAGAAGTCGGTCTCAACACCAACAACCACCTCATGCACCTTCGCATGGATATCAGCCTCCAGGTTCCATTACCTCTATCACCAGATGGAAAACAGGAAGAGGTGTGACACAGTGCAGATGTTACTGATGTGGGCAACCTGGGCATCTGCAAGATACCTGCCTTCAGGATCAATTGAGGAGTGACCCTACACCAAATCGGTCGCCCCTTCAAATTGACTTGCCTAATGGCTCAGAAACCCATGGTCAACCTTTAGAGGTTTATGCGGTGCGGGCCACAGCCACAAGATCTTTTAATCCTCAAGGAAAGCACTTAGAGGAGGTCTTGCTGGACAGTCAGAGTATTCTTGTTTTTTTTATCTCACCATAGCTGATCCCTGAGTGGTTCGGCCAGAGGCAATACAGCATGGACCTGGGATTAGCATTAAATTAGCTGGAGGCCAATGGAAGAGTATCCCAAAAGCAAGTGTAGAGCTGGACTTTGGCTTTGGCATCAAGCAATGCGTGGTTAGGGTGATGAGTGGCCTGCCTGCAGATATTGTGATGTGGAAATACTTTGCATTCATATAGGTGTGTTCAAGAATTTATTTATTGAATTAAGAAATTCCAGATAAATTAGACATTTCAGTCAATACCTGACCTTCATCAGTCTAATAAAAAAAAATGCAAGAAGCCAGAACAAAAAGAAACTCTAAAAACTGAGGGGCATGGCCAGCCATGACATTCTGGAGACATATCATTTCCTCAATAGGAGAGTGAACAGAGGAGTTCTACACTTGCTTTTGGGATATTCTTCCATTGGCCTCCAGCTAATTCAATGATAATCCATTGCCCATGCTGTATTGCCTCTGGCCGAACCACTCTGGGATCAGCTATGGTGAGAAATGCTCCATAGTTAAAAAACCCATGAACTCTCCTACCGTCCAGCACAACTTCCTGCAAGTGATTTCTTTGATGATTAGAGGAACTCGTAGCTGTAGCCCACACCCAATTAACCTCTAATGGTCGAACATGGGTGTCTGAACCATTAGGCAAGTCAACTTGGAGGGGTGATGCCTCTTCATCATTGTATTTGGCTGTAAATAAAATATAGGCCTATTTGGCGCAAGGTCAATCCTTAATTGACTATGAGGGAAGGTGTCTTGCAGATGCCCAGGCTGCTCACACCGGTACCACTTGCACTGTGTCGCATTCCTTCCCATTTGCACTGTGGGGACAGAAGTAAGGGAACTTGAACTTTAATTTCCATGTGAAGGTGCATGAGGTGGTTTTTGGAGTGGAGGACGATTCCTCTACTGGATAGCTGGGCATGTGGCCTGCAGGTGTCCTGTATGCCCACAGCCATAACACCTGCATTCTACTACTGTCTCTCCTCGTCGCATTCCAGAGGAGGAGGCAGCACTAGCTGGAAGGTGAGTCACATGGGTATCAACATGATGTAGTGATCTAGTTGGATAGCAAACTTTGTGGAGTGTAGGACAAGGGACCACTGGTGGTTGGGTGTTGCTAGTTTTTTCTCCATCCACCAGTAGCTTTTTCCATTGAGGCTTACTGGTGAGAACCTCAGCAGCTAAAGCTGCAGCTTTTTCTACTGTTGCTGCTTTTCTCTCACGCATCCATTCCCTGAACTCAGCAGGACATTTGGCAAAGAACTGTTCTTTTAGGATGACCTGGAAGATGATTTACCTAGTTAAGGCCTAATCTCCCTCCAGCCAATGATGACATGCCTTCTTGATCCCATGGGCATACATTTTTAAAGAGCCTTCCGCATTACAGGCTAACAAGCGGAACTTAGTTCTCTAAGTGTCTAGTGTTACCACATAATGGCTCCAGGATGATTTCCTTAAAATCCTTGTACTCACAGTTCCACTGATGGTTCATAGCACGATACGCTTCCACAGCTCCACCCTCGACCTTCTAAGAGCCCCAACAGATGGATTACCCGCTCCTTTTCTGGAACGTCAATTAACTGACATTGGTTCTCAAAGTCTTGGAAGAATACCTCAATGTCCATTGAAACCTCATTAAACAGCTTATAGTCCTTGCGGGACACTATTGAGGCTTCCCTCATGGTGGGTGTTGTAATCAATGTCTGCCTGGGGATTCTAGCTGTTTCCACAGCAAGTTGCCTTTCATGAGCTCTCCAAAGGGCTTCTCGTTTATCTTATATGGTGGCTTCAACCTCCAGCAATGCCACCTCCTTCTCATAACACATAACCCACAGACTTTTATGGGTATTTACCTCCAGTTCTCGTCTTTCCTCCAATTCCTTTTGGAATCTCTCTCCAGTGCCATCTTGAAGGCTAGCTCCTTCCAAAACCTTAATTAATTGATCTTTGGACAGTCCAAATTCACAAACCTTTGTATGTAGTTTCCCCACAGTCCAAATCCTGTAGTCCGGGGTTCTTGCTCCATTTGTTACCGTGACGCTATTCTCCATTTAATTTGCTCTGATCCCTCCATTGCCAACTAGTTTGTGATGAGGTATGTTACAGAGCAGGCACAGACAGCAGGCCGATGAACAATCCAGCAACTTTTACTGAGACAGGGTGAATATAACATCAAATGTAGATATGGTTCCTTAGAGTCTGCAAGGTGGCCACACAAAAAGGAACAAATCCGGGGTCGCCACCCGGTAATTCGATGCCAAGGAATATGCAACAACAGTCTTTAGATTCAGTCCTTGATTCCATAAGGGGTTGAGACATCACAATTCCACATGGCAAATGGTCTTCAATCTGTATAAATGATAACAGGATCTGGTCGCAGTTTCAGATCCTCGCCCTTCAAAACACACAGCATCAACAAGGTTAACATGTGGCTTATTGTCCTACCTCTCTTGTGATCAGCCCCCTTGTTGGGCAAATACTCACACCCACCCCCTTAAACATAGCTCAAAGGATGAATAATGTTTCTGAAACCTTGTCTGCAGGTTTGTGTACTTAAGATGCTCCCTGTAGAGAGGAACAACAAAGACACACATGCCTCCACCAGATGCAGGGCAAGGGATGCTAATGTAGACCTGAGTACAGAATGCTCCATGCAAACAGGCTGGGGGGGGTCACTGTGTTACAATAATATTCATTGCATCTACTGTACATAATGAATATTTGGGTTAACTAATCTATATACATAAAAGTGAATGAATGTACTGTATGTGTGTGTATCACCAACCAATCATGAAGCATCTTTCATTTCATTTATCTGTTTAAAAGAAGCTGAGCTGTGATTGTTTGCTATGAGCAATAGTTTTCTCACTCCATGACAACACCTCAGCACACACTGCCATAGTGGGAGAAATCTAATATCCCTGGGAACATAAGCTCCCAGCCATTGTCTGCCCCCAGAAAGGAGCAGAGAGCACATGACAGAAATGAATTCCCCCCTTCCCTGCCCATATCCCCATCACACATCCTCCATCCCATAGGCACATCTTCCCTCTTAATTGGAAACCCGGTATGGAAGTTAGGATGTGGGATATTAGGGGTAGTAGTCCGGTGGCTCTTACTGGATGATGTGGGATAATAGTGATAGTAGTCCGATGGCTCTGGCTGACGGGATAATGTGGGATATTAGTGGTAGTAGTCAAGTGGTTCTTACGGAATGATGTGGGATATTAGGGGTAGTAGTCAATTGGCTCTGATGGAATGATGTGGGATATTAGGGGTAGTAGTTCGGTGGCTCTGGCTGAAGGGATGATGTGGGATATAAGGGGTAGTAGTCTGATGGCTTTGGCTGACAGGATGATGTGGAATATTAGCGGTAGTAGTCCGGTGGCTCTGACGGGATGATGTGGAATATTAGAGGTAGTAGTCCGGTGGCTCTGATGTGATGATGTGGGATATTAGGGGTAGTAGTCCAGTGGCTCTGACAGGATGATGTGGGATATTAGGGGTAGCAGTCTGGTGGCTTTGATGGGATGATGTGGGATATTAGTGGTAGTAGTCTGGTGGCTCTGGCTGACGGGATGATGTTGGATATTAGGGGTAGTAGTCCGGTGGCTCTGGCTGACGGGATGATGTGGAAATTGGGGAGTAGTCCAGTAGCTCTGGCTGATGGGATGATGTGGGATATTATGGGTAGTAGTCCGGTGGCTCTGACGAGATGATGTGGGATGTTAGAGGTAGTAGTCTGGTGGCTGTGACAGGATGATGTGGGATATTCAGGGTAGTAGTCCAGTGGCTCTGACAGGATGATGTGGGGTATTAGGGGTAGTAGTCCGGTGGCTCTGATGGGATGATGTGGGATATTCGGGGTAGTAGTATAGTGGCTCTGATGGGATGATGTGGGATAATAGGGGTAGTAGCCTGGTGGCTCTGGCTGACGGGATGATGTGGGATATTAGGGGTAGTAGTCCAGTGGCTCTAACGGCATGATGTGGGATATTAGTGGCAGTAGTCCGGTGGCTCTGGCTGATGGAATGATGTGGGATATCAGGGGTAGTAATCCAGTGGCTCTGGCTGACGGGATGATGTGGGATATTATAGTGAATGTGGCTATGCGGAGTGGGTGGGGCTGTACACTCAGCTTTATATATATATATATATATATATATATATATATATATATATATATACATACATATATATATACATATAATCATTACAATTTGTTATAACTAACCGTAGTTAGTTACTATGCCCGGGCAGCGCCAGGCTCTTCAGCTAGTATTAAATATTGAACATTGAACTGATCTACACATATCATTTCACAACAGCTTACTCTATGTGCTTATAGATTTGATAATGATTCTTAGCTTCATAACATCAAACTTTTCTTTAGAAAAGCATAAACCAGAGTTGCTGCTTTCAAATTGCATCCCAGATGATAAATAAATACACTGTTCAAAAAAATAAAGGGAACACTAATATACCACATTGTAGATATCACTGAATTAAATATCTCAGCTGCAAATCTTTATTCATTACATAGTGGCATGCGTTGAGAATAAGAAAACATAAAAATGCTCAATGTAAATCAAAATTAATATCCCATGGAGGTCTGGATTTGGAAGGATACTCAAAATCAAAGTTGAAAATCAAATTACAGGCTTATCCAATTTCAGTGGAAATGCCTCAAGACAAGGAAATGATACTCAGTAGTGTGTGTGGCCTCCACGTGCCTGTATGACCTCCCTACAAAGCCTGGACATGCTCCTGATGAGGCAGTGGATGGTCTCCTGAGGGATCTCCTCCCAGACGTGGGCTAAAGCATCCGCCAACTCCTGGACAGTCTGTGGTGCAATGTGACGTTGGTGGATGGAGTGAGACATGATGTCCCAGATGTGCTCAATCGGATTCAGGTCTGGGGAATGGACGGGCCAGTCCATAGCTTCAATGCCTTCATCTAGCAGGAACTGCTGATGCACTCCAGCCACATGAGGTCTGGCATTGTCCTGCATTAGGAGGAACCCAGGGCCAACTGCACCAGCATATGATCTCACAAGGGGTCTAAAGATCTCATCTCGGTACCTAATGGCAGTCAGGCTACCTCTGGCGAGCACATGGAGGGCTGTGCGGCCCTTCAAAGAAATGCCGCCCCACACCATTACTGACCCACTACCAAACCAGTCATGCTGAAGGATGTTGTAGGCAGCAGATCACTCTCCACGGCATCTCCAGACTCTGTCATATCTGTTACATGTGCTCAGTTTGAACCTGCTTTCATCTGTGAGGAGCACAGGGCGCCAGTGGTGAATTTGCCAATCCTGGTGTTCTGTGGCAAATGACAAGCACCCTGCATGGTGTTGTGCTGTGAGCACAACCCCAATCTGTGGACATCGAGCACTCAGACCATTCCACTGGAGACAGTTTCTCACCGTTTGTGCAGACACATGGACATTTGTGGCCTGCTGGATGTCATTTTGCAGGGCTTTGGCAGTGCTCCTACTGTTCCTCCTTGCACAATGCCTGAGGAAGAGGTCCTGTTGCTGGGTTGTTGCCCTCCTATGGCCCCCTCCCCATTTCCTGGTGTACTGGCCTGTCTCCTGGTAGCACCTCCAGCCTCTGGACACTACATTGACAGACACAGCAAACCTTCTTGCCATAGCTCACATTGATGTGCCATCATGGATGAGCTGCACTACCTGAGCCACTTGTGTGACTCCGCATCATGCTACCATGTGTGTGAAAGCACAACCAACATTCAAACGTGACCAAAACATCAGCCAGAAAGCATTGGTACTGAGATGTGGTCTGTGGTCCCCACCTGCAGAACCACTCCATAATTGAGGGTGTCTTGATAATTGCCAATAATTTCCATCAGTTGTCTATTCCATTTGCACAACAGCATGTGAAATTGATTGTCAATCAGTGTTGCTTCCTAAGTGGACGGTTTGATTTCACAGAAGTTTGATTTACTTGGAGTTATATTTCTGGTGTTTAAGTGTTCCCTTTATTTTTTGAGCAGTGTAATATTTAAATATACATAAAAGAATACATGAATGCAGAATACTGGGTCTACCTTTCTTATAAAGGCAGTGGTTAATAATTGTTCATTCAATGATTAGTTCTTTGAGTTTTAACTTTGACTTTCCCTGATGAAGGCACGTCTTCGAAACATGCGTAGGGTAAGTGACATGGCTCAGGTAATCATTTAATATTCCTCTATACTACTTGCCCCACTGATTGTTTTATCACTTTATATAACCCATAGCTCTACATCAGCACTGTGCACTTTGTATGAATCAGTGTATGTGTTACTCATTAGTGTTTATGTATTTTTGGGGCATTCGATTTTCTATTCTATTATTTTCTATCATTACTCCTGTTTGCCTGCCATTCCTTTGTGCCACTTACAATTCCGGCTCATTACCACCTTTGTCGTCTAATTCTTAACATATTTTTTTACATAATTATATAATAAAGATTATGTTTTAACAAATTCCTGGAGCACGTTTTCTCTATTTGTTCTTTCTTAAGTTGTAACTTTGTAACTTTATTTTCTAAATGGAATGTAGCGCTAAAATCAACAGTTTTTGTATTAAAACTGAGCTCTTGCTGTAATCTCCTGGGGACATTGGGCTACATCCACAATATCATGGTGCTAGATCCACTATGGTGCAAAAACAAGAACATGTTTAAGTCTGATGTCTTGGGCCCTGGTCTTTAAATTATTAAATATGACACTACATCACAAGCAATAATTAATAAAGTTCTATCTGCGCTAGTGTAAGCTGTTCAGTTCTCAAAAAAGAGACACTGATGTGTATAACCCCCTATCCATATCTTGCAGCTTTTCTTTATATTGATTACAGCTGTTTTTTTAATATTTATTGGAGCAAATTCCAATTTGTTGCATTGAAAAGATAATAATTATTTTACAATACAATAGCCTCAATAGTTTTAGAACCCATCTCTTTTTTCCTGCAGTAATCAAACCCCAAATGCTGATGCTACAGATATAGAAGTCATTGAAAGAAGGCCATTTTTATTGCCGCCCTATATAGTGCAATTATTTTAGCTCTGCTATTACATTTCAACAAAGGTTTTAATTACGTCCTAGCCTTTAAATATCATGACTTAGATTTAGATAACACATAATTAATTGGGGCTGATTGATAAAAATAGATCTTTGCATGTTTATACAGATATTAATTTCCAATAATCAGTTTGACCTAAAAGAATCTTTTGCAACATTATCAATATCAATCATTTTTATGTTATTGTAGACAGAGTCAGGTAGGCGGCTTCAAAGGGAGCACCAGGCTGGCGGTGGGAGTAGATACAATGAGGATGGTCCGCTGCAGCACCGGCCGGGTACCTCAAGAGAGGATCAGACAGGATAAAAGTAAACTAGACCGGTCAAATGGAGCGCAAGTGACGCAGTTAAGCTGGTATTAAAAGTCTTCATTTATTAGTTTCCACAACGTGCTACCTGCCACCTGAGGAAGACGGAGCCATTCCGTTGAAACGCGTTGTGGAAACTAATAAATGAAGACTTTTTATACCAGCTGAACTGCATCAATTGCGCTTCATATGACCGGTCTATTTTAGTTTTATTTTTATGTTATTGTCATAGAAACAAGCAAGATGATTTCAAACCTTTGAGCAGTTGTGCATGCACTGTATGCATGGGCTTAATATAGCTTGTTTCTTAAAGAACTTAGTTTTTTTTCATATTTCTTACACCATGGATAAACTGAACATTTTTTTGCACAATCACAATATAATATATGTGTATCTGTATTCATTACGCAAACTGTAATTTATCTCATTAACATGAATGTTTTATTCATTTTATAGTCAAGTCTAGAAATGCAAAATGTAGCCTTCATAATGTTTTGATTGCAAAGTGTTTGCTGAATGATTGCTTTATTGCATGCTTATAGCTCAGAGTACTTTCTTTCTAAGTGAAGCAATATGCTAATCTTAATCAACCCAAGACTGATATTTCAGATATTTCATTGACCAAGAAACAGCATACTAAATCATTATAGATTTTTCAAAAGTCTTAGCATGTTTCCTAGTTACATAGTTGTTACATAGTTACATTAAAAAAGACACAGGTTCATGAAGTTTAACCTTCCACGGTCGATTATACATTATGAATCCTTATAATATATAATCAACGAGAAAAATTTCAGCTTTTTTAATAAGCTGTCATAGTGTCGGCCATTACTACTTCCTGTGGTAGGGCATTCCACAGTCTGACTGCTCTAACTGTAAAGAACCCTTTCCTATTTAGCTGCTGGAATCGCCTTAGCATCTCAAGTAATAATTGCCTCCAAGTCCTATCAATTCACTGAAGTTCTAGTTACTATATCTCTGAAATAGAAAACTCACTGACAAAGGGATAAGACTTAAGCTTTAATCAACAATCCTTCTTAAAAATACAGTGTACCAACAATTCACACCCTGATGGTCATATTGTGACTAATAAACAAACATATACCCCATATCTCTACATATAGGGTGAGGTGCGAAACGCATCATCACTTAGAAAGTCCCTTGTATCTACAGGTTTCGTCGTCCTCACGAGAAACAACTCATCATGAGACTTATTTAATTACTAACCTATATACACTTAAACGAGACTGAATAATAACCCCCAAAATATTTGGTATTCCCACACACTATTATTTTCCTTATAGTGGTCAATAAATTCCTGTTCTGTAATAGTCAGAGTCGATTAGAGCAATAGATTACCTAGACCCACGAAACTTTTTGGTCATATTAGCATTTGGCATTAGATAAAAAATCCGGCCCTAGCTAAATCAATATGATTGCTGACATTTGTACATTAACATTTTCATTCACAGGTCGCTACATGTGCTAACTCACTATATGCTGTATAAGTAATTGCACCGACACCATGCCGGACATGTAAAACTATAGCCCCTCCCCTTCAGTGATATCATACCCAGACACAGACATGATAATAATAATAATCTTTATTTATATAGTGCCAACATATTCCGCAGCGCTTTACAGTTTAACAGTTTCAAAACACAAGTCATAAGTAACAACGCTAACAATACAATAATTAAAGCAAAATAAGACGACCCTGCTCATGAGAGCTTACAATCTACAATGAGGTGAGGGAGATACAAAGTACAGGTGTGTATTTACAATGATGTATTTACAATGACGGTCCAGCCATCTTGAGGGAGTGAGGGATGGATGGAAATAGTAAAGGGGCTACAAACGCACACTTGCACATAAAATGACTTGAAGTGAACGTGATAGGCCACTTTGAACAGATGCATTTTGAGGGAGCGCCTAAAACTGTGCAAATTGTGGATAGTCCTAATTTCTAGGGGTAGAGCATTCCAGAGGATTGGCGCAGTGCAGGAAAAATCTTGGAGTCGGGAGTGGGAGGTGCGGATTAGTGCAGAGGTTAGTCGAAGGTCGTTTGCAGAGCGCAGCGGTCAGTTAGGCCGATAGACAGAAATGAGGGAGGAGATGTAGGGGGGTGCCGCACTGTGGAGAGCTTTATGGGTGAGAACAAGTACTTTTCATTGGATCCTATAATGAATGAACAGCGAGTGTAACAATTGGCGAAGAGCAGACGTGTCCAAGTACCAAATAGCCAGATGGATGACCCTGGCTGCTGCATTAAGTATGGACTGTAGAGGGGAAAGTTGAGTAACCAGGAGGCCAATTAATAAAGCATTGCAGTAGTCCAGGCGGGAGTGGATCAATGCGATAGTAAGGGTTTTCCATGGTGAGAAAAGGGTGGATTCTGGAGATGTTCTTTAGATGTAAATGGCAAGAGCGGGCAAGAGATTATATATGGGATATGAAGGAGAGGTTGCTGTCAAACATAACACCCAGACATCGAGCCTGCTGCCAGGGTGTTATTATGGTGCCACCCACGGAGAGGGAAATTTCAGATTTAGGGAGGTTCGTAGACGGCAGGAGCAGAAGAAGTTCAGTTTTTGAGACGTTAAGTTTCAGATAGAGAGTGGACATGATGTTGGAGACTGCAGACAGACAGTCACTGGGTTCTGTAGTAGTGCGGGAGTAAGGTCGGGGGATGACGTGTATAGTTGTGTGTCATCAGCATAAAGATGGTATTGAAAGCCAAATCTGCTGATGGTCTGTCCAGTTGATAGGTTCCACCTGGACCAATCAAATTACAGAGTCAGGTCCACTCCTCTGTGATCTCACAGAGGATTCAGCCACAGCAGCTAATGAAAACAGCAATCTCATGGTAGGTGTGCACCATGCAGATTCTAAACAGGTGTATAGAAGAGCATTGGAGCATCAATATACAGCCATCAAGCATGTATAAAATACCTCCCGACATCCAGGACAAGAGCAAAGCAACATGCAGAAACATTTATTGCAAATGATGTGCATAATTGTCCATCACTCAAAAAACATCCACAGCAGCAAGATGAAACAGCAGTGCATAAATTCCTCACATATGTATGATGCAGGAAATATATATATATATGTATATATATATATATATACTGTATATATATCTGTACTGTGTTAGCCAGTAGATAGAAGAATATTCAGAATTGAGAGTCCCCAGTGGTTGATACCTTTTAATGGCAAACTGAAAAGATGGTAACATACTGCAAGCTTTCGAGACTACTCAGGTCTCTTCATCAGGCTAGACTAATGCAACATCTGAAGAATCACATATTTATACACGAAACAGCACAGAAATGACTAAATAGATAAGACAAGTGATGTGAAGCAGAATTGTCATTATGGGAGAGGGATAAACATAAATATTGGAACAGTTCATAGATAAGGAGTGTGAAAATTTTATTGTCCTCTGATTGGGGTCTGGTTCTGTGTTGTGTGATTACCCCAGAAGGTATGAAGAACAAATTCCTTAATTGATGTAATAAGACATAAATCCATGCGACATATTCATTCCTGCACTGAGTGTGTCAAAAGTTGTCATAAATTAATACACCTAGAATCTTCTCTCTCTCTGAGACATGAAGTTACCGTTTAATACAAGTAATTTAATGTCTATCAAGCTATGACCAGGGATACAAAAATGTTTTGCCACAGGTAGATCCATTCTTTTTTCTCTTATTGTGTGACGATGAGAATTCATCCTTGTTCTCAGTTTTTGCCCTGTCTCCCCCACATACAGACCCCCTGTTGGACATTTAGTACAAATAATTAAGTACACCACATTAGATGTGATGCAGCTGAAAGTACCTGGGATCTTGTAGTCCTGATGTGAATTGGGGATCTTTATCTTGTCCATGGTCATTATAAATGGACAGGTTTTACATTTTTTTTTGGTTGCAAGGAAAGGTTCTTGCAGCTGTTGGAGAGGACAGGGAGCTTCTGACAATGATGCTTCTTAAATTTGGGGGCTGCCTAAAACACAGCAGTGGGGAGTCTGGAAATATGGATTGTAATCGGACATCTTTTTGTAGTAAAGGTTGTAATTTCCGTGCAGCTCCCCTTAGCACCTCCAGATTTGGATTGTAGGTGACCACTAGAGGCACATTAAAATGATTTAACAAACATCACCCTAGTGAATAGACAACAAAAACCACAAGAACATGAAAATACAAGATAAAAATACTCGCAGGTATTTTCCTGCCTTCAATATGAGTATAAGGCCTCTTAATATTAATGGGTAATCTTTTAACACTTGGTTGGCTGAACTCACAGAAAAAAAGGGGGCTTCAGCTGTGGTTAATCAATGCCTAATTTCAGCTACCAAAAAACACATATATCCTTGTATAAATCAAGAAGTGGATGTTCCCTTTCTGCCAGTTAAGACGATAGTGGTGTACCAAATAAGCATGTATTCACATGCTAAAAAATGCCTTCATAGACACCACTATATATAACATAGGCATGTAATAGATAGCATGAGGCCAGTATATAAGTTCACACAATGCAGCTTAGGCCTCTTTCACACTTCAGTTTTTTGAGAGAGAGAGAGAATTTTTTTTTTTTTGGTCCGGCACCCAGACACAATTTCGGGTTAAATCAGTGTCTGGAGGATCCGCCGGCCAAAAAACGTTGCAAGCTCCGTTTGGAAACCTTTGAGGATGTTGACGGACAGCAACATTATGGCGGATCCGCACAAAAACAGATACAACGGACGGCAATCCGTCAAGATCCGCCAATAATGAAAGTCAATGGAGAAAAAAACGGATCCGCAAAAAAAAATTGCGTATCCGTTTTTTTCAAAACCTGGCTAATTTTGACTGATTGTAAAAAACGGAAGTGTGAAAGAGGCCTTAGATAAAGGCAGGGATAAAGGCAAAGTATTGCAAACAAGTCATATTCGGAGAACCATGCAGCCTCACTAAACCAGTGAGCATTCCAAATGACCATTCCAAATAGATAGCAACGCCACATTATCATATACTATTGCGGCTTTTAAAATGTAAGATCTCACCCAATGTTGAGGAGTCCAGTTACTTCAAATGGCCTTTATCGTGGCCAAGGAGCCATATTACCCGGTACCAGGTGCTACCCGCCTTAAGGATTGCGTTTCTTTACAATACACTCATCAGGGGATCTATAGCAAAGTATGTGCTGCCTTACCAGAGTCCTCCCGCTCTTGTGATTCATATAGATTTGACTAGAAACCGCGTCCTTTGTAAACCACGCCCCCGGCCTGTGACACGCTATTTAGTGGGACGGCGCTCTAGCTGACATCACACCAGGGCAAGCAATGGAGCGCTCCTGCTGCCATGGCAATATCTAAAGCTAAAGAGAAAAAAACAATGCTCAAACCATTATCTTGCAGCGTTCATTAATATTGCGCCATACATCTAAAATTAACCATTTATAATTAGGAGTCGCCATTGAGGTTTGGTTGGACTCCAAAAAAGCTTACCATAATAAACTGTAATCTAAGAAACCAGTTTATATGTCCGCAAAACCCATATACAGACTTGCTGATTATGGGAAAGAAAAAATCCCAAAAGGCATGATTCAAGATACCTCACCACACAGTATGACAATACCATGTGCACAATGTCCCAGGAGATGTGATGTATTTAATATGAATGAAAATGCATAAAAAAGCATCAAAAATTTTTTTTTACACAAGACGACAGATGAACCTTAAAAAATAATATATGGAAAATGCCAATTGTTTGTAGGAAAATAAAATGTATAGGATTAATAAGGAGTGGTTCCCTGGAGCCGTACAAAGGAAAGACTGGGCGAGCGAACCACGTGATGACCACCCCCTATACAGGGAGTGTTGGGGGCAAGCCCAGAAAAACCTGATCGCACGGCACAAAAATCCAAGAGAGCCGCTCCATAGTTTTGATCTTTTCAAAATTAACAAATGATGAAGAAAAAAAAATGTTTTTGAGAAATATATATAGATGGTAAAGTCAGAGAGTGGTGTCATAAGCGACATGGGGTCCTTATAAAAAACAGCAATAGGACAATTGTTCGTTTAGACCTTGTGGGTACATTGTTCTTAATTCATAGATCCATTTGCTTTCTTTTTGAAGGATCATCCTATTCCAATCCCCTCCTCTCACTGGGGGCATGATTCTTTCAATGCCAATAAATCAGATCACTTTAGGGTCACTTTGGTGGCATGTGTTCACATGGTTTGCTACAGGGGTGTCTCTTTTATTGAAAATATCCTGTATATGCTCACCCACTCTCTTATGAAACTCTCTTTTCGTTTTTCCAATGTATTCAATGCCGCACTTACATGTGGCTTTGTATATCACCCCGCTAGTGCGGCAGTTAATGAATTGACGTATAGGGTAGGTTGCACCTGTCACGCTACTCGTAAAATTCCTTGACTGTGTAACAGACACACAGGCCTTACATCTCCCACATCTGAAACAACCTTTAGGTTGATCTGATAGGAAGTTTTTTTGTCTCTTTTCTTAATTCAAATTCACAAGGTCTAAACGAACAATTGTTCTATTGTTATTTTTTATAAGGACCCCGTGTCGCTTATGACACCACTCTCTGACTTTATCCATCTATATATATTTCTCAAAAACATTTTTTTTCTTCATCATTTGTTAATTTTGAAAAGTTCAAAACTATGGCGCCACTCTCTTGGATTTTTGTGCCGTGCGATCAGGTATTTCTGGGCTTGCCCCCAACACTCCCTGTATAGGGGGTGGTCATCACGTGGTTCGCTCGCCCAGTCTTTCCTTCGTACGGCTCCAGGGAACCACTCCTTAACAATCCTATACATTTTATTTTCCTACAAACAATTGGCATTATCCATATATTATTTTTTAAGGTTCATCTGTCGTCTTGTGTAAAAAAAATTTTTTGGATGCTTTTTTATGCATTTTCATTCATATTACATACATCACACCTCCTAGGACATTGTGCACATGGTATTGTCATACTGTGTGGTGAGGTATCTTGAATCCTGCCTTTTGGGATTTTTTCTTTCCCATAATCAGCAAGTCTGTATATGGGTTTTGCGGACATATAAACTGGTTTCTTAGATTACAGTTTATTATGGTAAGCTTTTTTGGAGTCCAACCAAACCTCAATGGCGACTCCTAATTATAAATGGTTAATTTTAGATGTATGGCGCAATATTAATGAACGCTGCAAGATAATGGTTTGAGCATTGTTTTTTTCTCTTTAGCTTTAGATATTGCCTTGGCAACAGGAGCGCTCCATTGCTTGCCCTGGTGTGATGTCAGCTAGAGCGCCGTCCCACTAAATAGCGCGTCACACGCCGGAGGCGTGGTTTACAAAAGACGCAGTTTCTAGTCAAATCTATATGAATCACAAGAGCGGGAGGACTCTGGTAAGGCAGCACATACTTTGCTATAGCTCCCCTGATGAGTGTATTGTAACGAAACGCAATTCTTAAGCACCTAGCACCTGGTACTGGGTAATATGGCTCCTTGGCCACGATAAAGGCCATTTGAAGTAACTGGACTCCTCAACATTGGGTGAGATCTTACAATTTAAAAGCAGCAATAGTATATGATAATGTGGCGTTGCTATCTATGAATTGCCTTTGGTCATTTGGAATGCTCACTGGTTTAGTGAGGCTGCATGGTTCTCCTAATATGACTTGTTTGCAATACTTTGCCTTTATCCCTGCCTTTAGCTGCATTGTGTGAACTTATATACTGGCCTCATGCTATCTATTACATGCCTATATTATAAATAGTGGTGTCTATGAAGGTATTTTTTAGCATGTGAATACATGCTTATTTGGTACACCACTATCGTCTTAACTGGCAGAAAGGAAACATCCACTTCTTGATTTATACAAGGATATACAGTATGTGTTTTTTGGTGGCTGAAATTAGGCATTGATTAACCACAGCTGAAGAATACATTTTTTCTGTGAGTTTAGCCAACCAAGTGTTAAAAGATTACCCATCAATATTAAGAGGCCTTATACTCATATTGAAGGCAGGAAAATACCTGCGAGTATTTTAATCTTGTGTTTTCATGTTCTTGTGGTTTTTGTTGTCTATTCACTAGGGTGATGTTTGTTAAATCATTTTAATGAGACTTTATTAAAAATTACAATTTTATCCATTGCTAATTGTAACTGCTTTTTTTGGATACATAATCCCGCTAATATTAGCCCACTAGAGGCACCCGGTTATTTTCATCTTTAGCTTTGTAATGTAGCAGTTGATTCCTTGATATTGTGGTGGCTCTTGTAATTTGGTTTTCAATTGTTCTTGGATGGTAACCCTGATTCAAAAAGGTCTTTCTGAGGCAACCAAGTGTTTGCCTCTATCCATGGTATTGGAACATGAACTATTGAATCTGATGGCTTGGCTGTAGACAACAGATTTTTTTATGTATTTTGGATGGAAACTGTCCCATTTAACGTAGGTTGAACGATCAATTGGCTTCTGATACAGGGATGTCTATATTTTATTGTTCTTTAGCTTAATGATGGTGTCTAAAAAGTTAATTTCAGTGCTGGAGTAGTTGAGTGTTAAGTTGATGGTGGAATGAAATTGATTAAACTGTTCGTGGAACGTCTTTAGCTGTTGCTCAGACTCCGTCCAGATGATTAAAATATCATCAAAGTAGCGGTAATAGGCCTGAGGCCTGATGGGACATGAGGACAAAAAGTCGCTTTCAAGCTTGGCCATGAAAAGATTTGCATACTGTGGAGCCATTTTACTTCCCATAGCTGTGCCAGTCTGCTGTAGATAGATCTTGTTATCAAATTAAAAGTTGTTGTGAGTTCATTTTTCGGTCCACCAGTTGTGAGTTCTCCTTCCAGCCTCCCTCTGTTGGTAACTGGAGGTAGTGAGGCTGATTTAATCAGTAGAAATTTGCCACCTGATAATGAGGATGACGATTAGACCTCAGGAATCTCAGACTGGATTTAAGACAGCCGACACCCTAGTCTGGTGCTGGTGATTTCTTCTGGATTGTCACGTCTTGGTGTTCAGCTCTGTTCCAGTCATCTAAAGCTAAGTTTTTCTGCTAATATTCACACTTGATTTTGTTGGTCTATTCAGTTTTTCGTGTGGTCAGCCAGCCCCGGCTGGGGCTGCGCTAGATTTCCACTCTTATTTATCTGTATTTGCCAATTTGCTTTTTGTCCCTTATTAGATTAGCCTCTTTTTGCTCTGTCTCAGAATATTTCAGAGTGCTGATATAGCGGGATAAGTCTAGTGACTTCAGGGTTAATTTTGCTATCAGAAGTGTTGCACTTTATTTTTGTAGGGTTTTTTGCAGATTGCAGACAGTGTCTTTCCTTTCCTATCCTTTCTAGTTAGTTTGGGCCCCATTGTTTGCTCAGCCTGTGTTTGTGCTTTCATCTTGTTTCACCGTCAATACATGTATGGGGGCTGTCTTTCCTTTGGGGTCTGCTCTGGGGCAGTTAGTTTTCCCCTTTTCTTGCTTCTGGCTTATTTAGTCCTCTGGCTGTGACAAGGTGTCTAGGACCATCGTAGGTACGCTCCACGGCTACTGCTAGTTGTGTGGATAGGATCAGGGGTCTGCAATCTGCATAGTTACCAACCTCTCTGGTTTTCTGTGACTTAGCTTGTTTTGTTTTTTTTTCTCCTCGGTGACCCATTCATAACAAAAAGTAATTGTGGGTGAGGATAAATTTTGTGAGTTTCACCACAGAACTCGCGTCATTCCCGGTGTTTTCCAGATTTGTGAATTTTGGGAAGCATGTAGAATGTCCTTATTCTTGGACTCCCTGGTATCAGGTTATTTCCTCATATAGATTCGTCAGGCAGACCAGATACCAACTTGTTTAGTTCCTTGTAATAGTCCTGTGTAGGATTCAGGAAAATATGCAGAAATATAAATATGTAAAAAAAGGGGCATTTATATGAGAATTGAAATTATGGAACAAGAAGCAATAAAATAAGAAGCATTAAAATAAGAAGGACCCGTTGGAGATTTACCTCAGATGCAGCCAGTACAGGATATGAAAACTTGCATTGAAAAAAGAGGATATTGCCTCTGATGACTCGTACTGAGCTCTTCTTGAGGACAAGGCAGGGTTAAATCTCCAACAGAGCCAGTTCCAGAGCCTCAGCAGCTGCCTGCGTGTTGGAGATTTAACCCTGCCTTGTCCTCAAGAAGAGCTCAGTACTAGAGATGAGCAACTTTGCCTTTTTTCGGGTCAAGTCGGGTTTCATGAAACCCGACTTTCTCAAAAGTCGGGTCAAGCGAAATCGGCCGATTATCGTGAAAAGTCAAAGGCCGACTGAAGCACGAAACCCAATGCAAGTCAATGGGGAACCAAGGTCGGCAGGGAGTGGAGGAGAGGAAACACACCTACAGTGCCCATTTTAACGCCAAAAACATCAATTCTTATTACTTAAGCTTGTCAACCTTAATTTACTTTATTGAAAACTGGGGTTTATTTAGCTAAAGTTGTGGGGGGGGTAGGGCTGGCTCCAGGTTTTTGTGGGCCCTGGGCCAAAGAGTGTCACTGGGCTCTTTTAACACATGCCACAATTCATGATCCTCTGATGCGGCAGAGAAATAGCGGTATAGTACAATGAAAAATACTTCACTTCTTACATCTCATGACTGATATCCATTTTAAATTCTCCAATAGCTCCAAAAACGGACAGTATATTACTCCATACAGTATTATGGCCACCACATAGTGCGCTATACAGAGTAATGAGGCCCATATATTTCTCCATACAGAATCATTCCATACAGTATATGATGAGCTCCACATAATGCTACAGTATATGTTGGTCCCCATGGATGAAGCTCCACTGTGTTATGGGCCCAAATAGTGCTCCATATATAATGGGCTCCATTTCTAATGCTCCAGTGCACATTGTGCCCTGTAAATGCTGCTCCAGTGTCTGATGTCAACCTTTGGAATGCTCCAGTGTATGATGGGCCTCATATATCATTCTCCAGAGTATAGTGCTCCCCAAAAATAGCTGTCCCAACATTGAAAACAATTAAATAAGTCTCCTCGCTAGGGAATCCCTGTACTAGTCTGGACTCCTTGTCGTCCCCATCTTCCATCTCACTGCACTTGGACTGTTTAGGCAGAGGGCGTACAGACGTGATGTCATCGCGCTCTCTGACCAGAATGTCACTGTCAGGAAACGTGGAAGACGTCACGGTGGTGGAACAGAGAGAGGTAAGTATTTCAACTTTGCAAGTGCTGTGATCCTGAGCAAGCAGGGGGGGCCCACTCGTTGGCGATGGCACTGGCACAGGGCTCCTCATAGTACGGCGGTGTGTCTGACGGTGGGTGAAGGGCCCTTCCACAGGCAGAGACACCTTTGCGTACTATGAGGGGCCCTGCGCCAGTGCTGTCGCCCATGAGTATGCCCCCACCTGCTCAAGGAACCTGCACTTTCATCTGCACCTTCCTCTTTGTCGCCGTGTAAGGTGGTATAGTATGCGGGAAGGGGAACCTGAGTTTCACCAGGGTCAGATTCTGGCTGTGTAGAGTGCGAGGAGAATGTAGTGGTCTGGGTCAATGTACCAGCAGAATCATCTAGCAGTGGCTGGGCATCAGTGCACTTGTGGCGCCCCCAGGAGTACGGTCGCCACAGTGGCATTACCTTTCTCCTAGGGAGTGTGATGTCATGCTTGGGAGCAATGAAGGATCTCTCTAGCAGTTAAACCAACACATAACACAATTCCCACTTTAGGCCAGCAGGGAGACCTCTGATCCTGACTGCTGAGGAGCTGCTCTCTGTGGTCAGGAGGAGGTAAGTTAGGGCAGTCTGTGAAGGAAAGGGGAGGTGTGTGGACGTGAGAAGGGGAGCTGGAGGATGAGCAGAGTTAAGGCTCACTCCTAGCTGGAGCGTATGGTCGGGATTCCGGTCTCCAAGTTTGTAGGGACACTGACGGTCTTGCAGCAGAAACCGGAGGAAGTTGCAGCTGTAAATGCTATGTTCCCAACTAAGGCTCGGAGGCCCCAGCAGCGACGTGTGTGAGCCAGAAGGAAAAGGCTATGGCTGCTTGCCTTACGAGAAAGTTCCAAAAGAGAGTCAACAGGGGGAACTTCAGTGAACTCAGTACTGCGAGTACATCAGATAAGCGCTAGAACGGAGGCCACACTACCTATCTGCATAGAGAGAATTCCAAATTTGCTTCCAGGCTGACCAACTCCTTCTCCATCTGTACTCTGGGTCCTGGACGGCACTTACCAAGTACAGGTAAAGGAACTGCACAACTGTGTCTGTTATCTTTCTCCTACGCCTGGCGCACGGCTCTGCTACATCCTGCACTGCACACCATCTACCAACTCTTTCATCTGCCCTGCGACTACGACCCTATCTGTGCAGGGCTTCTACATCTTAGATGCACCACAATATCTGTCCCAGAGAAGCGACACTGCAGCGCGGGTCAATCTGATCAGAAACCACAGGTGGCGTCACGTATCATTCACCTATAAATGTTATTCACCCCTTTGCATGGACGCTCAGGGCCATGGAACGGGTCATCACCACCAACGTGACACATCCCTCTGAGACACCGGCCTGGTACCGATTAACCCCACTGCCCTGGCTGGCCACCCACACTCCATGTCAGATTCATCTTGGACTTGGGGAATTCACGATTTGAATTGATAACCTAGGCATGGTATGATAGAAAGAGCTACATGGACTAATGTGAAGTGTGGCCTGCTGCATCATTCACTTTTGGTGGGGGTGAAGGACACAAGGAAAGGGGTTCTTCCTGACCAGGAGCCAGCACTTGATGACTCAGTGCTTGCATTTTTTGAAACTTCAGAAGAGTAGGGCATATTTGCTGGATTCTGTTTCGGCAATGTAAGCCAAAACCAGTTCCTGATGCTCTGGCTTTAAAAGCGGTTAACCTACTCCCAGAAAAGGTAGCCTTCCAAGCGTTCCGGAGCCAGACCATGACGCAGGCTCAACACCTCCTGCCTTACCTGCTATTGTGTTTTTGCCACTACCAACAGATGTAACACCACCACCACCACGATCGGGACTAGCTGGCAACTCCCGCCCACTTCCATGGCGTCTTCCACCATACTTCCTCATTTTTGTGAAAATGTACCCAAAATACCACCAGCTATATGGTACTGTAAAACAAGGTAGAAGGTGTATCTACTATTGGTGAGAATTTGAATCTCACTATATATTTGAGGACGCAGAACTATTGTCTCAGGCCCAGTAGAGATTACACCTCAATGTAACAGGCTGAAATTGGATGGTGTATGACAAGGTGGAGGGTGTCTATAGGATTGGTGAGAATTTGAATCTCACTATAGATTTGAGGACGCTGAACTATTGTCTCAGGCCCAGTAGAGATAACACCTCAATGTAACAGGCTGAAATTAGATGGTGTATGACAAGGTGGAGGGTGTCTATAGGATTGGTGAGATTTTGAATCTCACTATAGATTTGAGGATGCAGAACTATTGTCTCAGGCCCAGTAGAGATTACACCTTAATGTAACAGGCTGAAATTGGATGGTGTATGACAAGGTGGAGGGTGTCTATAGGATTGGGGAGAATTTAGATCTCACCAGAGATTTGAGGATGCTGAACTATTGTCTCAGGCCCAGTAGAGATTACACCTCAATGTAACAGGCTGAAATTGGTTGGTGTATGACAAGGTGGAGGGTGTCTATAGGATTGGTGAGAATTTGGATCTCACTAGAGATTTGAGGACGCTGACAATGATGTTCTCAGTCCAAGTATGGACGCAGGCAGCCTAATAAGCAGGACAGCTGCACACACAAAAGGGTGGAAAAATGAACGCTAGGTAACTGTGCAGAAAAGAGGAAGAAAAGTATTTTTGCTTTTAGAAAAGCAGTTTGCACAGCAGTGTGAAAACAGCAATGCAGCTATCAGGGAGCCTTATAAGGCAGCCTAATAACCAACAGAGCTGATGCACAAAAATATAGCCTCCCCTGTCACTGCACACAAACTGTTGTGTTGTAACTGGAAATCGCTAACAGCAGAAGCAGTTTTTTGGTTCTTCTTCCCTGCCTAATGCTCTCCCTTATTCTGAATCATCAGCAGCAACCTCTCCCTAATGCTAATATCGGCAGAAGTAAGATGGCGGTCGGCGTTCACGCCCTTTTATAGCCCCTGTGACGCCACACAAAGCCAGCCAATCACTTGCATGCCCTTCTCAAAGATGGTGGTGACCGATGCCTATGTCATCGCATTGCCCACAGTGTGCGTCCTCCATCATTGGCTTGAAAAGGACGCTGGAATCATCTTTTGAAACGCAACTTTGGCGCTCTGGTCGCCAACCTCGTGGCCGACCT
Source organism: Dendrobates tinctorius (assembly GCF_039654945.1). Classification (NCBI taxonomy): domain Eukaryota; kingdom Metazoa; phylum Chordata; class Amphibia; order Anura; family Dendrobatidae; genus Dendrobates; species Dendrobates tinctorius. The sequence goes on along the minus strand of NW_027361858.1, from coordinate 4,444,891 downwards.
CACGCTATGGTCGGGTTTTGTTTCACGAAAGCCGACTTCAGTGAAAGTTGCTGACTTTTGAATATGACCTACCCGTTTCGCTCAACTCTACTCAGTACGCTACATCAGAGGCAATATCCTCTTTTTTCAATGCAAGTCTTCATATCCTATACTGGCTGCAGCTGAGGTAAATCTCCAACGGGTCCTTCTTATTTTAATGCTTCTTATTTTATTGCTTCTTGTTTCATAGTTTCAATTCTCATATAAACGGCCCATTTTTACATATTTATATTTCTGCATATTTTTACATTTTTTAAATAAGTTTGTAGTTCCACCATCCACACTTATATATTTTAATTAAGGGGTAATTTAGTGTGAGATATTGAGGATATCCCGACGCAGACACACATTTATGTTTATTACTTATTTTTACAACGTTGTGGTGTGTTGTTCTGTATTGCAGCGGGCACTCCTCCATTAGTACTAGTGGTATTAGTATATTAGTAAAATATATATTTTATTTTAATGATTTCTTTGTTGGTTTTCAGAGACTGTATGGTCTTTCTTTTCCTTGTTATGAATCAGAAATGTCTGTAGTTTGTTGTAGTATTTTTGTAATTTTTGCTCTGTGCTTTCTGTAAGTGTTTTCCTCGGAGTTTCAATTTGCCCTTGGACGTTAGTCTTTATGCTGTAGCAGACATGCAAAAGGTGGATCCTTAGTCTCTCATAAGTCCTGTGACAAAGGTTTTGTGTATAATGGGTAGTGTTGAGCATTCCGATACCGCAAGTATCGGGTATCGGCCGATATTAGCGGTATCGGAATTCCGATACTGACTTCCGATACTTTTGTCATATCGGATACCGGAATCGGAAGTTCCCATCATGCTATGAGCCTGCTTGCTTTGATTAAGCCAATGGGAATCCTCCGAAGTGTGGGCACATCCTGTTAGGCATGTAGGCATGTTAACTATTGGCATGGCTGTGATTGGCTGCCGAAATGATGTCATGATGCACTATAAAAGTCACCGCAGCCGCCATTTCTGGTTCACTCTGCTGTGAATTCAGTTAGGGACAGGCTGCTGTAGAAGACTGTGAGGGACAGTTAGAAATAGCGATTCCACCAAACATCTAGTGCTTTACCCAGGCTACATAAACCACCACTGTAGCCTTCTTTGCCCTAGCAGCAGTGTTCACAGCTGTCTGCAAGGGCTGTGTGAGTGCAGCTCACGCTGTGGAGTGGGTCCTGCAGCCACGTCAGGCTGTAGGCCACCCAGTGTGATCACTGCTGCCTCATACATCTTTTAATTTTTGAGCTGCATTTTTTACATAATTTCCATCTAGTGTGCTTCCATCCATATCCATATACGTTGGTTGCAAACACTAGTAGTAGACAGCGGAGCCTTTCTGCAGCCTTTCAGTGCTAGTGTCCACTTTGCTGCACTGTTCACGGCTGTCTGAGAGGTCTCTGACTGTGTGTGAGTGCAGCTCACGCTGAGTAGAGTGTCCTGCAGCTACGTCTGGTTGTAGGACGCTCAACGTGTGTCACTGCCTCACACATATTTGTCTTTGAGTGCTGCTCATTTTTTCTTCTCCTATTAGTGTGCATCCATCCGTATCCATCAACATTGGTTGGTTGCAAACACTATATAGGAGTACACAGCGGAGCCTTTCTGCAGCCTGTCAGTGCCAGTGCCCACTTAGCTGCACTGTTCACGGATGTCTGAGAGGTCTCTGACTGTGTGTGAGTGCAGCTCACGCTGAGTAGAGTGTCCTGCAGCTACGTCTGGTTGTAGGACGCTCAACGTGCGTCACTGCCTCACACATATTTGTCTTTGAGTGCTGCTCATTTTTTCTTCTCCTATTAGTGTGCATCCATCCGTATCCATCAACATTGGTTGGTTGCAAACACTATATAGGAGTAGATAGAGGAGCCTTTTTTTCTGGCTTGTGCCCTGCCGGCGCAGCCAGATTAGTATTACCCAATTTTTTTGGAGCCTCATCTTTTGCATTGTAGGTTACCTGCCTGCATTGTAATAGCTCCAAAAAGTTTGTGACACTATCAGTTTCAATTCTTTGTTCACATACTTTGAGTTTGTTTCCAACAAAGAAACCACAAAAAAAGTTCACCAAACACTACATTTGGAACTTGTGTAGGCCACATCAGCTCCTATTAAAGTGTAGTCCACACACACACACTTCATAAAATTAGTGTTTCTTGTACCTGTAACTAGCTGTTCAGGAATAAGCACACTAAGGCCCCCCTTTGTACTTTTCTGCCTATCATAAGCAGTCTGGCAAGATGAAGAAGGCAGGGAGTAAGGCGCGTGAGCGTGGGCGTGGGCGTGGAGTTTCAGCAGGGAGAGGACGTGGGGATTCTGCAGGGAGAGGACGTGGGGATTCTGCAGGTAGAGGACGTGGGGATTCTGGGCCTGCTGCGGGCACCAGTGGATCAGCATCCCCCAGTTTTAGCAGGCAACAGTCCTTTATGCGCAGCTTTGTAGGACCTCAACGTACCCCACTGCTGCGGGAGGAACAAATTGAAACCGTTGTCGGATGGATGGCAGCTATCGCATCGACTTCAATTACTTCCGCATCCTCTCAGGACCAGAGCACCGAAGAGCAACCATCTGTCTCTTCACCACCTGCCAAAGTGCCCAGGCAGTCAGAGAGACATGGACAGGAGCCATCACAGTCTCTACTTCTGTCCTCGGAATCTGTTGGCTTGTAAACAGGGGGCCAGCCAAGCAGCATTCCTGAATGTGAAGAAGAGGGAGTATGCAGTGATGCGCAACTTCTTTGTCCCTCTGAATCTGAAGAGGCGAGTGGGCCAGTGCCTATGGTCAGCACACCTCAGTACGCATCAGATGATGACGAGACTCAGTTGCCACTTTCTGGTGCGTACGGTGCTGGCGAGACAACCCCGGAGAAGCAGCTGTTTGAAGAGGGGAGGGAAGATGATGAGGTCCTTGACCCATCATGGCGTGAGGAACAGGAAGGTGGTGGGAGCAGCTCGGAGGAAGAGATTCCCCTACCAGCCAAAACAGGAGGCAGAGGGAGGGGGAAGACTTGGTTGCCTGTACCCTCCACTTCGGCACCCGTTAGGAGCATTCCTCATTCCAAAGGCAAAACGGACGCTCCCAAGACTTGCAGTGCGTGTCCTTTTTTGACACAGTTGCAGATGACATTTGCTTTGTCAAATGCAAGCTGTGTCATCAGAAAGTCAAAAGAGGGAGAAATGTCAGCAACCTCAATACCACAAATATGTGGAAACATGTGCGCACATGTTTGTTGCAGAGACACCCTGAAGACGTAGGCCAACGTACAGCACCACCTACCACCTCTTCAGTTCGTGTTGGGGCCTCTTCCTCCAGCTCACACACTGCTGATTCGGCTTCCTCACAGGATCGCCAAGGAAGAACCTCTGCCACTGTTGTCCGGAGACCCTGTCAGATTCCACCCATAGCAGCACGTTCCCATCCATCACAGCCATCGGTAGCACAGGCATGGGATAAAAGGTGCCCTTACTCGGCAAACCATCCCCGAGCACAGTCTCTGAATACTGGCATTGCCAAACTTCTGGCAGTTGAAATGCTGTCATTCAGGATGGTGGACACTGACACCTTCCGGGACTTAATGGCATTGGCAGTCCCCCAATACAACGTGCCCAGCCGCTTTTATTTCAGCAGGCGAGCTGTCCCTGCCCTGCAGAAACATGTTGAGGGCAAAATAAAACATGCGCTACTAAACGCCGTTAGTAGCAAGGTCCACCTGACCACCGATGCGTGGACCAGTAACCATGGACAGGGACGATACCTTTCCCTCACTGCCCACTGGGTCAATGTTGTGGAGCCGGGTACAGATCTGGAGAGTGGTGCTGTACGTGTTCTTCCAATGCCACGGATTGCAGGACTCCAGTCTGTACACATAGACTCCTCCTCCTCCTACTCAAGTTCCACAGAAACAGCAGAGCAGGAGCCTGTTACGACCGATATGAGCACAGCCGTGGCCAAACATCAACAGGCTGTACTCAAATTAATTTCTTTGGGGAATCGAAGCCACACAGCGCAGGAGCTCTGGAATGCTATCAAGCAGGAGAGCGATGTGTGGTTTGGGCCAGCGAATCTCCAGCCAGGCTTGGTAGTGTGTGACAATGGCCGAAATCTGGTGGCAGCTCTTGGCCTAGGTAACCTCACACACATCCCATGTCTGGCACATGTGCTTAACTTGGTCGTGCAGAGCTTTCTGAGGGACTATCCGGATCTTGATGCACTGTTGCACAAGGTCCGCATAGAGTGCGCTCACTTGCGGCGTTCCAGCACGGCAAGATCGCGCCTCGCTGCTCTGCAGCGATGATTTGGCCTTGCGGAACATCGCATCATATGTGACCTACCCACCCGGTGGAATTCAACGTTACATATGTTGGAGCGGTTGTGTGAGCAGCAGGCAGCAGTCATGGAGTACCAGCTGCATCAGGCGCAAACAAGTCGCACTGTGCGCCGTTCACACTTCAGCACCATTGAGTGGGCCTCTATGAAGGACATCTGCCTCGTTTTGCGTGCCTTCGATGAATCCACGCGTATGGCGAGTGCAGATGATGCACTAGTCAGCATGACTGTCCCCCTTATCTGCCTGCTTCAACAAACACTGCAAGCACTAAGGGATGAGGTTTCGGAAGAGGTGGAGGATGAGGAGTCCCAAATGCCATCTGCTTCTGGACAGTCTGCGCTACGTGTTTCCTCACAAAGTCCTAGGCAGGGGACACTTTGTGAGGAGGATGAGGAGGAGTCGATGGAGGAGGAAGACATTTCTCCAGAGGAGGGAGGTACACAAACCTCTACTCAGTATGTACAGCGAGGGTGGGGTGATGCAGAGCAGGCTGAGGTCACGCCTCAAACAGGGGACAGAGGTTCTTTGGCAGTTGGGAGTCTGCAGCACATGGTTGATTTCATGCTGCAGTGCCTGAGAAACGACCGCCGCATCGCCCACATTCTCGTCTCGGCTGATTATTGGGTGTACACCCTCCTAGATCCTCGCTACCGGGACAGCGTACAAAGGCTCATACCAACGTTGAACCGGGAGCGTAAACTGCGGGAGTACGAAGAGTCACTGGTGCAGTCCATAATGTTTTCCATTCCACCCGACAGCATTGTTGCTAGTGCTTTACAAAGCAGCTCTGTGCGTCGAGGCAGTGGAGGAAACTCTGCACAAAGAGGGAGCAGAGGCAGCGCCGCAGCACAAGGCAAGACCACTATGGCCCAAATGTGGCAAAGTTTTGTGTGTCCACCACAATTGTCTACACCATCAGCGACGCCTCGAGTCAGCAGGAGGCAACGCTTCCGTCAGATGGTGGCAGACTACATGTCTTGCCCTGTCGCTGTACTCCCAGATGGCTCTTCCCCCTTCAAGTTTTGGGTCTCTAAGCTGGATACATGGCCAGAGCTTAGCCAGTATGCATTGGAGGTGCTGGCTTACCCTGCTGCCAGTGTATTATCGGAACGCGTCTTTAGTGCCGCAGGTGGTGTACTAACAGACCGTCGCACGCGACTATCTTCCGATAATGTTGACCGGCTGACTTTTCTGAAAATGAACAAGGCCTGGATCTCCAAAGACTTTGCCATTCCTCTTACAGACTAAATTAGTGGTTGGCAACTGTATCCAGGTCTGCTGGTGTGTTCATTTTTCTACCACCTGAACTATAATCCCTGTGCTTCAACACAGCCAGTTGTCGCTCAGATGTGTCGTCTGCACAGAGAAACACACTAGCTCCTGTGTTAGTGGGGTTCAGTAACGCAAGCTGATCCCCTGCTGTGTGGACGGCAAAGTCACCAGCTCCATCAACATTCAAACCACTACTGATTTTTAACCGTGCCCAACTTAGGTCTCTGGCTCCACTGTCTCTACTATTTCCCCTGGCCTCCAACCCCTCCATCTACATCTTTGAAGTGGCGTCAGCACAATCTACACTTGTTCCTGTGTTCCTGTGGCTCAGTCCCATCAGTTTATTCCCTGATGTGTGTCCGGCAAGGTCTCCTGCTCTGTTCACATTCCCATAACCAGTAGTGGGAATGAGGACAGAGCTGGCGAACTTGCTGGACAAACATCAGGGGATCAACTGACGGGACTGAGCACCAGTAACACAGGAACAAGTGTAGATAGTGCTGACGCCACTTCAGAGATGTAGCTGGTGGGGTTGGAGGCCAGGGTAAATAGTAGAGACAGTGGAGCCAGAGGCCTAAGTGGAGCATGGTTAGAATCAGTAGTAGTCAACAACCTCCATAACAACCGCTGCCCATTGGCCTCTGCATGCGGCATGCGTAATCCTGGGCTCCAACAGCGTCAGTTGGTGTTCAGAAGTGTCGTCTCCACAGAGCCAAACACATTCCTTCAAGTGTTAGTGGGGTTCAGCACTGCCAGCTGTTCCCCTGCTGTGGAGATGGCAAGTCTCCTGCTGCCTACACCAGCCAAAATCCAGTAGGCCTCAGCCTGCTCCACGCCTGATCCTGGGCTCCAACAGCGTCAGTTGGTGTTCAGAAGTGTCGTCTCCACAGAGCCAAACACATTCGTTCACGTGTTAGTGGGGTTCAGCACTGCCAGCTGTTCCCCTGCTGTGGAGAGGGCAAGTCTCCTGCTGCCTACACCAGCCAAAATCCAGTAGGCCCCAGCCTGCTCCACGCCTGATCCTGGGCTCCAACAGCGTCAGTTGGTGTTCAGAAGTGTCGTCTCCACAGAGCCAAACACATTCGTTCACGTGTTAGTGGGGTTCAGCACTGCCAGCTGTTCCCCTGCTGTGGAGATGGCAAGTCTCCTGCTGCCTACACCAGCCAAAATCCAGTAGGCCCCAGCCTGCTCCACGCCTGATCCTGGGCTCCAACAGCGTCAGTTGGTGTTCAGAAGTGTCATCTCCACAGAGCCAAACACATTCATTCACGTGTTAGTGGGGTTCAGCACTGCCAGCTGTTCCCCTGCTGTGGAGATGGCAAGTCTCCTGCTGCCTACACCAGCCAAAATCCAGTAGGCCCCAGCCTGCTCCACGCCTGATCCTGGGCTCCAACAGCGTCAGTTGGTGTTCAGAAGTGTCGTCTCCACAGAGCCAAACACATTCGTTCAAGATGTTAGTGGGGTTCAGCACTGCCAGCTGTTCCCCTGCTGTGGAGATGGCAAGTCTCCTGCTGCCTACACCAGCCAAAATCCAGTAGGCCCCAGCCTGCTCCACGCCTGATCCTGGGCTCCAACAGCGTCAGTTGGTGTTCAGAAGTGTCGTCTCCACAGAGCCAAACACATTCGTTCAAGTGTTAGTGGGGTTGAGCACTGCCAGCTGTTCCCCTGCTGTGGAGATGGCAAGTCTCCTGCTGCCTACACCAGCCAAAATCCAGTAGGCCCCAGCCTGCTCCACGCCTGATCCTGGGCTCCAACAGCGTCAGTTGGTGTTCAGAAGTGTCGTCTCCACAGAGCCAAACACATTCGTTCACGTGTTAGTGGGGTTCAGCACTGCCAGCTGTTCCCCTGCTGTGGAGATGGCAAGTCTCCTGCTGCCTACACCAGCCAAAATCCAGTAGGCCCCAGCCTGCTCCACGCCTGATCCTGGGCTCCAACAGCGTCAGTTGGTGTTCAGAAGTGTCGTCTCCACAGAGCCAAACACATTCGTTCAAGTGTTAGTGGGGTTCAGCACTGCCAGCTGTTCCCCTGCTGTGGAGATGGCAAGTCTCCTGCTGCCTACACCAGCCAAAATCCAGTAGGCCCCAGCCTGCTCCACGCCTGATCCTGGGCTCCAAAAGCGTCAGTTGGTGTTCAGAAGTGTCATCTCCACAGAGCCAAACACATTCGTTCAAGTGTTAGTGGGGTTCAGCACTGCCAGCTGATCCCCTGCTGTGTGGATGGCAAAGTCTCCTGCTGCCTACACAGTCCTACTACTACTGATTTTTAACCGTGCTCCACTTAGGCCTGTCCACACGGAAAGAGACATTTGCTCCCGTGTCTCAGTGGGGTTCAGTAACGCTAGCTGATCCCTTGCTGTGTGGATGGCAGTCTCTCCTGCTGTCTCCGCATTCCAAAGACAGTAGGCCTCTGCCTACACCCTCCTATTTCCTGGGCTTCAACACAGCCAGTTGTAGCTCGGAAGTGCCGTCCACACGGAAAGAGACACTTGCTGCCGTGTCTCAGTGGGGTTCAGTAACGCCAGCTGTTCCCCTGCTGTGTGGATGGCAGTCTCTCCTGCTGTCTCCGCATTCCAAAGACAGTAGGTCTCTGCCTACACCCTCCTATTTCCTGGGCTTCAACACAGCCAGTTGTAGCTCGGAAGTGCCGTCCACACGGAAAGAGACACTTGCTCCCGTGTCTCAGTGGGGTTCAGTAACGCCAGCTGTTCCCCTGCTGTGTGGATGGCAGTCTCTCCTGCTGTCTCTGCATTCCAAAGACAGTAGGCCTCTGCCTACACCCTCCTATTTCCTGGGCTTCAACACAGCCAGTTGTAGCTTGGAAGTGCCGTCCACACGGAAAGAGACATTTGCTCCCGTGTCTCAGTGGGGTTCAGTAACGCTAGCTGATCCCTTGCTGTGTGGATGGCAGTCTCTCCTGCTGTCTCCACATTCCAAAGACAGTAGGGCTCTGCCTACACCCTCCTATTTCCTGAGCTTCAACACAGCCAGTTGTAGCTCGGAAGTGCCGTCCACACGGAAAGAGACACTTGCTCCCGTGTCTCAGTGGGGTTCAGTAACGCCAGCTGTTCCCCTGCTGTGTGGATGGCAGTCTCTCCTGCTGTCTCCGCATTCCAAAGACAGTAGGCCTCTGCCTACACCCTCCTATTTCCTGGGCTTCAACACAGCCAGTTGTAGCTCGGAAGTGCCGTCCACACGGAAAGAGACACTTGCTCCCGTGTCTCAGTGGGGTTCAGTAACGCCAGCTGTTCCCCTGCTGTGTGGATGGCAGTCTCTCCTGCAGTCTCCGCATTCCAAAGACAGTAGGCCTCTGCCTACACCCTCCTATTTCCTGGGCTTCAACACAGCCAGTTGTAGCTCGGAAGTGCCGTCCACACGGAAAGAGACACTTGCTGCCGTGTCTCAGTGGGGTTCAGTAACGCCAGCTGTTCCCCTGCTGTGTGGATGGCAGTCCCATAATGGGAATGTGGACAGAGCAGGCGACATTGCCGGACACACATCAGGGGATTAACTGACCGGACTGAACACCTGTAACACAGGAACAAGAGTGGATTGTGCAGACGCCACATCGGAGCTGTAACTGGCGGGGTTGGAGGACAGGGGAAATACGAAAATCAGTGAAGCCACAGGCCTAAGTGGAGCTTGGTTAAAATTAGTAGAAGTCTACAACTGATCTTAAAATTTCTTCAATGCAGCCTCAGCCTGCTCCGTGCTTGTCCCTGGGCTTCAACACAGCCAGTTGTTGCTCGGAAGTGCCGTCTTCACAGAGTAAAACACTAGCTCCTGTGTTTGTGGGGTTCAGTAACGTCAGCTGTTCCCCTGCTGTTTTGATGGCAATCTGTCCTGCTGCCTCCCAATTGACAGCACATCAGGCCTCAGCCTGCTAAGTGCTTGTCCCTGGGCTCCAACATCGCCAGTTGCTGCTCATAACTGACTTTGGCACGGGTACTCCCTCCTGCCCAGCTTGGTTCCAGCCCTGCCTGCTGTTTCCGGGAAGTGTCAATGTCAGTTTGCCACCCCAAGTTGCCATATCGTGTTGCGGTTGGGTTAGCCGAGGCTAGGGTGCCAGCAGTTTAGGTGCTTCCTATGTGGACTGCGGGTTCTGGTAAGAAAGGCTTGTTCCGTAGTGCCAGTAGGACAAGCACCCCCTGTAGGACTGTGTGATTCGGTAACTGCGGCCAGCTTGCGGCATGCCAACTTTGCTTTTCAGGGGTAACTTCAGCTGCCCCTCCGGGTTCCAGCACCGTCAGCTGGTTCTCGGCAGAGCCTTTGGCCTAGGTGCCTCCATCTCGGTATCCGAGTTCCGGCAACGTCTGCTGGTCCTTAGTAGTGCTTTGTAGCACAGGTACCTCCTGCTTAGTAACCGGGTTCCAGCACCGTCAGCTGGTCCTCGGTTGTGCCATTGGCTCTTATTCCTTCTGCTGCCCCTCCGGGTGCCAGCACTGTCAGCTGGTCCTCGCTATTTCCATTTGCTCTTGCAGCTTATGCTACCCAACCGGGTTCCAGCACCGTCAGCTGGTTCTCGGCAGAGCCTTTGGCCTAGGTGCCTCCATCTCGGTATCCGAGTTCCAGCAAAGTCTGCTGGTCCTTGGTAGTGCTTTGTAGCACAGGTACCTCCTGCTTAGTAACCGGGTTCCAGCACCGTCAGCTGGTCCTCGGTTGTGCCATTGGCTCTTATTCCTTCTGCTGCCCCTCCGGGTGCCAGCACTGTCAGCTGGTCCTCGCTATTTCCATTTGCTCTTGCAGCTTATGCTACCCATCCAGGTTCCAGCACCGTCAGCTGGTTCTCGGCAAAGCCTTTGGCATAGGTGCCTCCATCTCGGTATCCGAGTTCCGGCAACGTCTGCTGGTCCTTGGCAGTGCTTTGTAGCACAGGTACCTCCTGCTTAGTAACCGGGTTCTAGCACCGTCAGCTGGTCCTCGGTAGTGCCATTGGCTCTTGTTCCTTCTGCTGCCCCTCCGGGTGCCAGTACCGTCAGCTGGTTCAAGAGGACAAAGAACAGGAAGACAACCACCAAGATGCAGAACAACAAGAGAGAGAAGACAAAGAAGCATAAAAAAACAAAGCAGAAGAACATTAAGCATAAGACTAATACTCTGAGCAAATGATATTATCTTATTTATAAGCAGAAGAAGACTAAGCAGTGTATGGGGGTGAGTCCGTTCCTCCTCGTGGTGCCCCTGGAAAAGGCCTGCTGCTGCAGGCCAAACTGAACGCGGACAAATCCTGTTGTAAATCTTTTGTGACAGGCAGAACGGAAGGTGTAAACTTCTAACTTTTCTAGATAACAACTACAGGAATGCCTGACACAAATAAGAATATGATGAAGAAGAATAGGAAGAAGATGAAGAAGTTGAATATGTAGAATAATATTTGTTGAATAAGAAGAATATGAAGAATGTAAGAAAAGGAAGAAGAAGAAGAATGTAAAAAAAGGAAGTAAAAGAATTTAAAAAAAGGAAGAAGAAGAAGAATGTAAAAAAAGGAATAAGAAGAAGAATGTAAAAAAAAGAAGTAGAAGAATGTAAAAAAAGGAAGAAGAAGAAGAAGAAGAAGAAGAAGAAGAAGAAGAAGAAGAATGTAAAAAAAGGAATAATAAGAAGAAGAAGGTAAAAAAAGGAAGAAGAATAAGAAAGAAGAAGAAAGAAGAAGAAGACATACATGTCTGGCAAAATATAAATGAGGCTAACATAGTCAATATCTTTGTAACTCCTAACGTCTTTAAAAAAAAAGTTTAATTCCTGCTATTCCATTTGATTGGGCTAAACCTCTATGGCTTTAATGTCTCCTCCACCTCCCACAATACATTCTACATTATTCTTAGTTGTTTTTCTTCATGTAGAATTAACCTACAAGGAAAGAAAGGGTTTTTTTTAATTCCGATATTTTGGCCCCATTGACTTGCATTGGTTCCCGGTATCGGAATCGGCGATACCGATACTTTTTTTTAAGATCGGCCGATCCATTCCGATCTGATATTTTCAAGTATCGGCTGGTATCGCTCAACTCTAATAATGGGTATTGTACAGTAGGTATGAAGAATTGGGTTTGTAATCAAGAGTCCTTTGGGAATTAGATTCTCCTTTTTGCATTTAGATAAGAAAAAAATGTTGCTGTCCATTTGTGCACGTTTGTTCAGAAGTGGTTTTAGTTCCATTAAGATGCGGTACCTTCTGGTATCCTCCATTTTGATACAGGAAAGATATATATATATCTTTGTACCGTGTTAGCTAACTGAAAAGATGGTAACATACTGCAAGCTTTCGAGACTACTCAGGTCTCTTCATCAGGCTAGACTAATACAACATCTGAAAAATCACATATTTATACACAAAACAGCACAGAAATAACGCAATAGATACGACAAGTGATGTGAAGCATATCCTAGAGCTCACCCCCCGTTGAGGTCAGCGAAGGAAAGGTATAAAGCTCAGATGCTGACTCAGTGGGGTGTCAGTCATCTGGAGTGCCAGCTAGAGATCTGTGCTGATAGACCATTTTCCCTTGGGTGAGGCACTCATCCCCCATCAGCATGTCATGCCAGTGACTGAGAAGTGTAAGTTCTTATCTTAACCCTCTTTTATTTTGTAACTGTCTGTGTATACTGCATTTTGTCTCTTTTGTAACTTCTGTTGTATTTTTGTAAACACTGCCTATATTTTCTGGAGTAAATCTATAAAATTTACTACATTTATATTCCTTGCTCTAAGAACAAACCGCCACGACCTCTGCACTAAATTACGCTACCTTGTGGGTGGGCTCCTGACTCAATATTGGTTTTTCATATCAAACGAGGAGCTGGTGGCCGCAAAGTGTTCTGGGAAATTTGGGAGACCTTGGCAGCAATGGAACGGAGGTTTATGTGTGTATTTCCAGCCTGAGACTGGGGATATACATACCGCCCTCTCTGCAGAATACCCAATAGCCAGTACATGGCAAGGCAGCCTTTCTGGCGACTACTTACCCTAGGTGTAGCTTCCTGACTGATCTGAGGGTAAGGGGGCGCCAAAGAGCTGCAAGTTCCAAACCGGAACTGGAAAGTGGGATAGACAAGTAAATCCCTGACATATTGGTGGCAGAGCGGTGGGATAATAGAGCATTAGTGACTGGGTTTGAGCAATCATTCCTCTCACTAAAAACTTGCACAGTTCTTGCGAGGACCCTGCGCAAAAAGTTTTGGAGAATGAACTCCTTGTTTATTAGTGCTGAGATAATACTGTGTGTATATCAGTTACCTCCTCCCCTTCTCTTCTTTTTTCTGTCCTATCTTTTATTCGGTAACTATGGCTACTCTTGGATGGACCTGGTATAAGCAGCAGAAAAAGGACATTCTTGCTGGAATATGTATGACCAGAGCCATTGACCCCCATTGCAAAAACAAAAAACAAATGGTTGTGGAACTGGTGCAACTTGAAACAGAGCCAGTCCATCCACAGAGCCCAGGGGACGCAGACACCAGCCTAAGCACAGGTCCATCTGCTGAATGCCAGCCCTACTTGCAACCAAGGCAGCGTGGACCACCTCCTGCAGATGGCCTTGGATCAACTCCATGCAGACGATCATGAGGAACGTCTTCAGATGATTCTGGAACACCGACAAGCACAGCAAGAGGTTGAGCTGGAGGAGGGACAGTACCAGCTGGAGTTAGCCAGAATTCAGGGGTAGATGTCTTCCCAACACATGAGTGACTAACACTCTATGTATGAGTAATTGAATCCAGAAAAAAATTTCACCACTTTTCTTGACTGTTGTATAAGAAGGAAATGTACTGCAAAGAACGTACTGTAGTACTCTATGAGTAAGTAATTAAATCCAGAAAAAGTTTCAACTCTTTTATGTAGTGTTATATCACACTGAAATGTACAGCAAAGCATGTAATACTCTGTGTTAGTAAGTGAATCCAGAAAAAAAATTTCAACACTATTTGGAGTGTAACATAACATCAAAGTGTACCACAACTCAGGTAACACTATTGATGAGTAATTAAATCCAGAAAATTGAACGCTGTTTTGGAGTTTTATATACTGCAAAATGTACCACAAAGCATATAATAATTTATGAATGGGTAATTGAATACATAAAAAGCGTAAATGCTTTTTTGGAGTGTTATATAATGCTGAAATGTTCTACAAAGCACATAATATATGGGCAAATGAATCCAGAAAAAAATGCACTGCTATTTTTGGAGTGTTGCATAATGCTAAAATGTACTGCAAAGCACATAATAATCTATGGGTGAGTAATTGAATCCAGAAAAAAAATCTATGCTTTTTTGGAGTGGTATATAATGCCAAAATGTACCGCAAAGCACGTAATACTGTATGAGTATTGGAATCTAGAAAAAAATTCAATGCTTTTTTTGGAGTGTTATATTCCACCGAACTGTACCACAAAGCATTAAATAAGCTATGGTTGAATAATTTGATCCAGAAAATTTTTTTAATGTTTTTTTGGAGTGTTACATAACAGCGAAATGTACCACAAAGCATCTAATACTCTGTGGATGAGTAAATTAATCCAGAAACATTTTTCAAGGCTTTTTTTTGGAGTGCTATAAAACACCAAAATCTACCGCAAATCTCATAATAGTCTATGGGTGAGTATTTGAGTCCAGAAAAAGTTTTCAATTTTTTTTAGAGGGTGATATAACACCAAAATGTATATCAAAGTACGTAATATTCTATGATTAAGTAATTGAATCCAGAAACATTTTTCAACTTTTTTGGAGTACCACTGAAATGTACTGCAAAGCACGTAATACTCTATGGATAACGATATAGTAATATTTTTTGACCTAAAAAAAGACTGTGGTCAACTGCTGCAGCTATATATTTTGCAATGGACTGCAAAGCCCTAAGCCCCAACTAGAGTCTATATTCATCCATTCTCCCTGCTCCTGCAACTGTCCCTCACTAGGCTAAATGTAGAATGTATCTGATGCAAGCAGCAAAGCACAAGATTAGCCCCTAGAAGGACTGATAGTATAATGGTTCAGCATTAGTAACAACACTATCGGACTCTTATTCATTAAACTGTGCACACACAAACCTGGACAAGCACTCTCTACCTCCAATAACAACTGTCCCTGAACTGTGCATCAGCCTCACTGTGCTGAGTGTGGCAGCACTGGTCTTTTTATAACACCTGATGATGTCATATGGCCAGCCAATCACAGTAACACCACTACCAAGATGGCTATGGCATTACAGTGACTCACAGGTAATCCCTGCATGCTTATTGGCTGTGTAACATGGGCCAATCATGTAGAGCGGGGATTTGTGTTTCAAATTTCAGTACTGGCTAATGCTCACCAAGTGTCAAGCACATCCGAGCACCCAAGTACTCAAGTGATATCCGAGTATCACTGGAAACATTTTTTCATCTGTACCTAATAATCACTTATGTTATTTTCTTCTCAAAAGCTTCTAATCCAGTTTTGAAGCCATCAACAGTTCTTTTTGTGACTAGTTCTTTTGAATGGATGGTCCACAGATTAATAGTTCTTATGGTAAATAAGGCCTGTCTTCTCATATCTCCTTTAACACATTGCATTTTTCCTACTGGCCTTAATACTTGCAGATTGACATTTCATGCTACTATTTAGTCTGTGATCTGTAAGTTTGCTCAGATCCTTCTCTTCAAGTGACTCTCTTAGTTTTATTCCCCCTAGAGCAGATTATTAAAGCCCATGTGCATAACTTTACATTTCTCCACATTGAACCTCATCTATTATGTGGACACACAAACACTAAGCTTGCCCAAATCAGCGTGTAACTTATGAATATCTTCCATAGACTGCACTATGTTATATAGCTTGGTGTTATCTGCAAAAATAGAAGCAACACTATTAATTCTTTCTTCTATATCAATGTCAGTATATAGTGTAACTAATGCTTTTTTATGAAAACAAAACAATGGCCAAAGGCTGGACTTCATTGGAGCTTAGTAAGAGGGCTAAAATAGCAGCCAGGATGACCTTCAGTAAAACCCCAACTGCCATACACTAGGTCAGATGAAGCGTAAACGAACATGAAATAGCTGTTGCCCAGTTCCACTGTCACGCCAGGGCAGGGAGATGCTCCAGACTCCTCTCTTCTTCTCGTCCGACTACATGCACTACCGACCCCATTCCCTCACATCTCCTCCAGTCTCTCTCTCCAGTCGTCACAACCCACCTAACTACAATCTTTAATCTCTCCCTCTCCTCGGGCATTTTCCCATCCTCCTTCAAACACGCCATCGTTAATCCATTACTAATGAAACCCGCTCTCGACCCATCCTGCACAAACAACTACAGACCAGTCTCCAATCTCCCCTTCATCTCTAAACTTTTGGAGCACCTAGTTTACTCCTGCCTTACCCGTTACCTCTCAACTCACTCCCTTCTAGACCCTTCACAGTCTGGCTTCCGCCCCCTACATTTGACTGAAACTGCACTCATCAAAGTGACCAATGACCATCTGACAGCAAAACATAACGGTGACCACTCTCTGTTCATTCTTTTTGACCTATCTGCAGCTTTCGATACTGTTGACCACCATCTCCTACTCTCTAGGCTCCAGTCACTAGGCATTAAGGACACTGCTCTCTCCTGGTTCTCTTCCTATCTCTCTGACCGCTCCTTCAGTGTTTTGTTCTCTGGCTCCACGTCATCTCCTCTTCCTCTCCCTGTCGGGGTACCTCAGGGCTCAGTCCTTGGACCCCTTCTTTTCTCTCTCTACACGGCCCCAATTGGACATACCATCAGCAGATTTGGCTTTCGGTACCATCTTTATGCTGATGACACACAACTATATATGTCTTCCCCCGACCTTACCCCCGCTGTACTACAGAATGCCAGTGACTCTCTGTCCGCAGTCTCCAATATCATGCCCAGTCTGTATCTGAAACTCAACCTCTCCAAAACTGAACTTCTTCTGCTCCCGCCGTCTACTAACCTCCCTAAACCTGACATTTCTCTGTCCGTGGGTGGTACCACAATAACACCCCGGCAGCAGGCACGCTGTCTGGGTGTTATGTTTGACACCAATCTCTCCTTCACATCCCATATACAATCTCTTGCCGGCTCTTGCCGCTTACACCTAAAGAACATCTCTAGAATCCGCCCTTTTCTCACCATGGAAACAACAAAAACCCTCACTGCAATGTTCTATTAATTGGCCTCCTGGTCACTCAACTATCCCCTCTCCTGTCCATACTTAATGCAGCAGCCAGGGTTGTCGATCCGGCTAATTGGTACTCGGACGTGTCCGCTCTTCGTCAGTCATTACACTGGCTGCCCATTCATTATAGGATCCAATTCAAAGTACTTGTTCTCACCCACAAAGCTCTCCACAGTGCGGCACCCCCTACATCTCCTCCCTCATTTCTGTCTATCGGCCTAGCCGATCGCTGCGCTCTACAAACGACTGTCGACTAACCTCTGCACTAATTCGTACCTCCCACTCCCGACTCCAAGACTTCTCCCGTGCTACTCCTATCCTCTGGAATGATCTACCCCAAGAAATTAGGACTAACCACAATTTGCATAGTTTTAGGCGCTCCCTCAAAACACATTTGTTCAGAGCGGCCTATCACGTTCACTAATCAAAGTCATTCTATGTGTAAGTGTGCGTGTGTAGCCCATTCACTATCTCCATTCATCCTTCACTCCCTCAAGATGGCTGGACCTTCATTGTAAATACACAATTGTAAATACACACTTGTACTTTGTATCTCCCTCACCTCATTGTAGATTGTAAGCTCTCACGAGCAGGGTCGTCTTATTTTGTCTTATTGTGCTTTAATTATTGTATTGTTAATGTTGTTACTTATTACTTGTGTTTTGAAACTGTTAAACTGTAAAGCACTGCAGAATATGTTGGCACTATATAAATAAAGATTGTTATTATATTATTATTATTAAGCAAAGGGAAGGGGTGAGGGAGCTGACAGTATGGAGAGGGGTAAGATGGTGACACTTCAACACTCACTTTATGGACACCTGTGCTCCTTATCGCCCTAGATGGGTAATTTCCCCATGTGCTGTCACTTACCTAAGCTCTAGCTTTCCCTAGGTCTTAGCCCTAGATAGTGAGCTGGGCAGCAAGACACTAGTTTTACGTCTACAATAAGAAAACACAGGGAAAGGAACAGTGTCATGCCGTTCTGACATACTCACCCGGCCTCCGCTCCCACGCCATCTCTGCATACTCACCCAGTCATCACTCCCACACTGCAGCCCCCGCCACCCAACAGCCATGGTGGTCACCTCTGACAGGCGCGCGGCCGACGGCGTCTCTGCATGCAATGCGCATGCTCCATAGGCCGCGGCCACGCCTCCCTTCTGCTTCTTGTGCTCCGGCTATGCCCTGACCCGGAAGCACCCCCTGACCAATGGTAGGTCAGACAGGGGCATATCAGGCCGCTTCACCCTGAGGGAGGCTCCTGATCGTTGTGCTTCCTAGCACACTGGGCCCCGCTTCTTCGTGTGCTCTCTGCAGTCTCACTGTTCCGTTCTCGTGTGCTCTCTGTAGCAGCCTTGCAGTCCTGCTATCCGTGTCCCCTGCTGTACTCCGTCCTACTCCAGTCCTGCCTCTGGTGTTCCTGTTCCATCCTGCTCCAGTCCTGCCGTCCTACTCCAGTCCTGCCTCCGGTGTTCCTGTTCCATCCTGCTCCAGTCCTTCTGTCCTACTCCAGTCCTGCCTCCGGTGTTCCTGTTCCATCCTGTTCCATCCTGCTCCGGTCCTTCTGTCTTACTCCAATCCTGCCTCCTGTGTTCCTGCTCCAGCCATCCCTCCACATTCCAGTCTACTGTCTTACTCCACTCCTGTCTCCAGTGTTCCAGCTCTGTCCTGTTTTCTACTCTTCAGTCCCTCCACGTTCCAGTCTACAGTCTTACTCCACTCCTGTCTCCTGTGTTCCAGCTCTGTCCTGTCATCTACACTTCAGTCCCACACACCTACTCCAGTCCATCCTGAGCCGCCCCTCTTGGTACCGGCTACCGTGGTCCTCGAACCCCTGGGCCTGCTCCTAACGGTCCCTGTATAGGGGTCGGTTCCACCTGGCAGCTCGCCGGGGGCCCCTCGGTGCCACGGCCCAGAGGGTCCACTCCTGGAGATTCCGGCTCCAGACCAGCCACGCTAACAGTCAGACAGGGGAAACACACAACAAAGGATTTCCACAGGAATCAAAAGGAACACAAATGACTTCTCCAAGAACACTTTGACTTCTACAGGAACACAACAGCTATTCCAGTTAAGTAAGGCTCACAATAGTAAAAACTATGGCTGGCATGGGAGGAAGTTATATGTGAGTTTACGTAGTGAAGGGAAAGTGTACCAAGAAGCAGCAGCTGAGACCAAAGCCAGGTGGAGTCTCAACAGACTTAAACCTAGGAATTTAACACCATCCATACATAAAGAAAGCATAAACCTGCACCACTCATGCGAATGGTCGCGTAGACTCCAAAGAGGAATTGTGATCAATTAATCTCTATGATCTTCTGACCCCAGGTGCACCAGAGTTCCCAATCTGATGCGGCACACTCGTGACATCAACTTCATGTAACTCTCCTGTGATTTGTACTTATTTTGGAAAAAACATAAAGATTTTTATGCAGCTTGATAAGTTACTTAAGTTATTCTCTCTTACTATTACACTTTATCTACTTCTATTTACTGAGCATGACCGCTGCTTTTCTCTCCTTTTTTATTAGTGTTTGGTGCCTAATACTTATTTCTATATTTTGGACCAGCAAAACATAGGTTGACAGTTTGGTTTTTTTGCTTGTTTTTATTAAAGAATCATTGTTAAAGTTAATATAAAATCTAAAAGCATGGACATCTCATGCATGTGTCAGAGCATACATTGTGATATGAAAAATACCGTATTTATCTTGGAAAAATAAGGTCCAGAAATAATGGAAAGCATTACATTTAATAGCATTCCTTGATTTATAACTTTTACATAACATTTCTATCATAAATGTAGAGTAAAATACAAAGAATAAGAACCCGAGAAACCTGCAAGTTATTGTGAGCAGCATATTTGCATTTGAGTAGAACCTTGGAGTAAACTGTTGAGAACCTTAAATGTCCTTCTATTTCATTGGTAGCAGCCACTAAAAACAAGACATTAATTGTCACTTCTAGTTTTGATTTATGGCACCTTTCATGGTTCTTAGTACATACAAATTATATATGTAATGGCTGCATATTCAAGGTGCCTTTTAATGCATTAAAATAACCTTTTCAATATTTAGAAGCAGCATTCAGCCTATGGGAACTTTTTAGCCAGTATCCAAAGATGTATTATGAATTATTGATATCCAGAATAGACATATGACTTTGAAATCCTACCAGATGTTGCATTTTTGCAAAAGTACAATGCACTCATATTTTAGGGTTGAAGAATATAAGAAATATCTTCAAGCAAAAATCACATCTTGGTCAGCTATGTTTTTTAACCCCTTGTCGACTGGGCAATTTTCCTTTTTTGTTTCTTCCTCCCCTTTTTCCAAGAGAAAAAAACCTTTTTTTTTCCTGTTAACATAACAATATGAGTATATTCTATGTTAGGGTTGCGGATCGAACTAAATATAAAGTATAAGTAAACGCAATTGCAACCCGGAGTCCACTGTGCAGAGATGGAAAATTGCTGCTCAGTAATGGCGGAGCACTAACTAAACATCGGCGGGTTAACCGCTGACCAGGTGTACACAGGAGCAAACTCTGCTACCTCACAGAGCCACTGGAATAAGTGACAGAGCCTGTTTATCCTTACAGGACATGGCAGGGGATCTCTAGCCACAAGGACACAGGGTTAGAGTGCCTCTAGCCTCACTAGCATTCAGCACCACAACAGCGATGGTTGGACAGATGCTTATAGAATGCTGTGCCCTGTTAACAGTCACAGGGTGCAGCTGATAGTTGTTTACCGCACTAAGTGCATACAGCGCAGCTCTGGCGGACGTCACTAACCAGCCTAGGCTTAGGACTGGAAAGCACATAAAAAGCGCACGGCACCACTCTAACGAATGCTACTGTACATGCGGTAGCGAGGTGCCCAGAGCAGGACGGCACCGTATGGCACTGAGTGAGGTGCTGTGAGATGTAGCACAGTGGCGCAAGACAAAACCACTAATAGGCGCTGACTCCAAACCCTAAACCCTACAAGCATGCGTATCCAAGGAGGGGTGTTATAATGAGTAGTAGTAGTCCCATCATCTGGCTAATGTGTTGAATGTAAAAAAAAAAACATACATACTACATACATACTACATATATACAACATTCATACAACACACATACATACTACATATATACAACATTCATACAACATACATACATACTACATACATATTACATATATACAAAATTCATACAACATACATACATACTACATACTACATACATACTTCATATATACTACATTCATAAAACTTACATACATACTACATATATACTACATTCATACAGCATACATACATACATACTACATAATACATACATACTACATATATACAAAATTCATACTACATACTACATACATACTTCATATATACTACATTCATACAACATACATACATACTACATATATACTACATTCATACAACATACATACATGCATACTACATACTACATAAATATAAACTACATTCATACAACATACATACATAGTACATACTACATACATACTACATACATACAACATACATACAACATGCTACAGACATACAACATACATACAACATACATACTACATACATACTACATACTACATACAATACATTCATACATTCATACAATACATACATATAGACATACAGTACATATAACATATAGTTCATACTCACCATTACTTGTCACTTTGTTCCCCGAAGCCAGTTTCATCTTTGAAAAAATATGAAAATAACAAACAATTTATATACTCCCTGATCTGCAGAAATCCATGAGTGTCCCACGCCGATCTCCCATGGAGAACAGCAGCGTCAGTTGATGCGACCGCTCTCTTGGGGGCTCCAGGAATACAATAACAGGAGGTAGGTATCCTTCCGCACTGTATTCCTCCGCCACTGTAAAAAAATAGTCCCTAGTCTCACTTTTGACATTGCTGTGTGAGAAAGTTCCCACACAGCTTTTGCCATAAAGTGAGACCAGTGAACGATAGTAACTTCTTAGTGATGCAGTGCTGGTGATCATCGTAGCTTGTGGGACACTCGTGGATTTCTGCGGATTAGGAATTATATCGGTTGTTTGTTATTTTCATATTTTTTCACAGATGACACTGGCTTCGGGGAGCAAATTGACAAGTGATGGTGAGTATGTACTCTATGTTATATGTACTGTATGTCTATGTGTATGTATTGTATGAATGTATTGTATGTAGTATGTAGTATGCATGTAGTATGTATGTTGTATGTATGTTGTATGTATGTATGTTATATGAATGTAGTATATATGTAGTATGTATGTATTGTATGACTGTATGAATGTATTGTATGTAGTATGTATGTTGTATGTATGTTGTATGTCTGTAGCATGTTGTATGTATGTTGTATGTATGTAGTAAGTATGTAGTATGCATGTTTGTTGTATGAATGTAGTATATATGTATGCAGTATGTATGTATGTTGTATGAATGGAGTATATATGTAGAATGTATGTGGTATGTATGTATGTTGTATGAATGTAGTATATAGTAAGTATGTATGCTGTATGAATGTAGTATATATGTAGTATGTATGTATGTATGTTGTATGAATGTAGTATATATGTAGTATGTAAGTATGTATGTTGTATGAATGTAGTATATATGTAGTATGTATGTAGTATGTATGTATGTTGTATGAATGTAGAATACATGAAGTATGTATGTAGTATGCAGTATGTATGTATGTTGCATGAATGTTGTATATATGTAGTATGTATGGAGTATGTATGTAGTATGTATGGAGTATGTATGTTTTTTTTACATTCAACACATTAGCCGGATGATGGGACTACTACTGTCCCATCATTGGCTAATGTGTCAATCACTGTCATTGTAGCAGGCATAGCCCGATGGGACTTGCTGTCCCATCGGACAATGCCTGCACACACACAAGACCCCCTGCAGGCCCGTACAGACCCTCGGCAGCCAGCACAGGCCCCCGGCAGGCCCGTACAGACCACCGGCAGCTGGCACAGGCACCCGGCAGGCCCGTACAGACCCCCGACAGCCGGCACAGGCCCCCGGCAGGCCCGTACAGACCCCCGGCAACAGGCACAGACCCCCGGCAGGCCTGTACAGACCCCCAGCAGCCGGCACAGGCCCCTGGCAGGCCCATACAGACCCCCGGCAGCTGGCACAGGCCCCCAGCAGGCCCATACAGACCCCCGGCAGTCGGCACAGACCCCCGGCAGGCCCGAACAGACCCCCGGGAGTCGGCACAGACCGCGCATCATGATGCGCACAGACCGCGCATCATGATGACATCGTTTCAGCAGCCAATCACAGCCACAACAGTGGCTCATTGCATTATAGGGACTTCTGATTCCGGTATCCGATATTGAAAAAAAATCGGTACTCGGTATCGGAATTCCAATACAGCAAATATCGGCGGATACCCGATATTTGCAGTATCGGAATGCTTAACACTAGCTACGAGGAAACGTTGCCCACCTGCTGTCTGTGGCCGCCACACTGGTTCTTCCTGCCTGTTGTCGTGCTATGCCTCCCTCCCCCTGTGTGCTGTTGTCCTTACTTTGCATGTTCTCCTGCCAGGTTGGGTCAGTTACTATATTATCCACTACCTCGTCTTCCACTTCCACACCCTGGTCCTCTCCTGATTTTCTGGCAATTGAGTCTCATCTTCTTCCCCCTCTGGTGACACTTTCCCACCTTTGCCTTTGTATGACCGTGGCTGCTCAAATATTTGGGCATCACTACACGTGATCTCATCTTGCCCCGCTTCAAGTGGACTGGGTGAGAGGCCTGAATCTATAAATGGAAAAGTAAACAGCTGTTCGGAGTGTCCAAGTGTGGGATCAGTTATCTCCGGGCACTCGGCATGGCGTGAGGAAGGAGGATGAGGGTGAGGAATATGTGGTCCAGACTGCAGCTACTCAGTCTTGACCATGTGGATGACAGGGTGCTGGTGGTGACAAAGTGACTGGAAGCATTATCCATTATCCAACCATCAACCCTTTGACACTGCTCTGGGTTCAGTAGTGGTGTTCTGTGGTCCCCTAGTAATTTGGACTGGAAAGTCAGGTGAGAAGATGTGGGTGTTAGTTGTGGCACAATTTCAGCTTGCCCACGGTCTCGGCCTCTGCATGCACCACCACCATCATGTCCACTTCCCCATCCCTTGCCACGGGCCTTGCTCATTTTAAATGGACTGCAATATTTTCCACGTTCACTACAAATGGCTGAATTGAGTGCGAACTTATATGTGGTCTGTGTGCGGGAAAACCACAGTTTAAAATATCTGGACTGTAGATAAATATATATTTTTTTAGCAAACTTGTGTCGATACCTAGGGAAAGACACAGCAAAAACAGTTGAATGGAGGCCTTAAATGCCACAATCTGTAGCCCACAGACAGATGGAGGAGTCTTACGGAGATACCACACTGTTCAATAGGTGGCCTGTGTTTTTTGTTTTTTTAATGCAAAATAGTGGGTAGATCTAGGGTAAGAGACAGCCAAAACAGTTGAATGGAGGTCTCAAATGCCACCATTTGTAGCCCACAGATAGATGAGGCATCTTACAGAGATACCACACTGTTTAATATGTGGCCTGTATTTT
Organism: Dendrobates tinctorius; assembly: GCF_039654945.1. Taxonomy (NCBI): domain Eukaryota; kingdom Metazoa; phylum Chordata; class Amphibia; order Anura; family Dendrobatidae; genus Dendrobates; species Dendrobates tinctorius. Next base: position 4,420,486 of record NW_027361858.1, on the reverse strand, counting down.
TGGCTTTTACTACAAAATAGTTTATAGAACTAGTGTCACAGACAGCAAAAACAGTTGAATGGAGGCCTCAAATGCCACAATTTGTAGCCCACATATAGATGAGGTGTCTTACAGAGATACCACACTGTTCAATATGTGGCCTATATATTTTGTTTTTACTGCAAAATAGTGTATACAACTAGGGTCACAGACAGCAAAAACAGTTGAATGGAGGCCTGAAATGCTACAATTTGTAGCCCACAGATAGGTGAGGCGTCTTATGGAGATACCACACTGTTCAGTATGTGGTTGTATTTTTTGTTTGCAAAATAGTTTACAGAACTAGGGTCACAGACAGCAAAAAAAGTTGAATGGAGGTCTCAAATGCCACTAAATGTAGCCCACAGATAGATGAGGCATCTGGCGGAGATACCACTCTGTTGAATATGTGGCCTATATTTTTTTTTTACTGCAAAATAGTGTATAGCACTAGGGTAAAAGACAGCCAAAACAGTTAAATAGAGGCCTCAAATGCCACAATTTGTAGCCCACAGATAATGAGGAGTCTTACAGAGATACCACACTGTTCATTATGTGGCCTGTATTTTTTGTTTTTTAATGCAAAATGGTGTATAGAACTAGCGTAACAGACAGCCAAAATAATAGAAAGGATGGCTCAAATGCCACAATTTGTAGCCCACAGATATATGAGGCATCTGACGGTGATAGCCCACTTTCAAATATTTCTTTCAAATATAAATATTTTTTTTTCTTTGCCCAGCTAAATTGTGTCAATAAGTTGGATAAGACACAACAAAAAAAATTCTATGGTGGCCTGAAATGGCACAATTTTGAGAGCAATGATATGTGGTCCATGTGGCGGACCAAACCCAGTGTAAAATATCTGCCCTGTAGCTAAATATTTTTTGGCAGCTAAATATTTTTTTGGCAGCAAAATGGTGTCAAGAAATTATATAAGACACTCCAAAAAATTTTTACAGTACCACAAAAATGGCAGAATTTACTACACACTCATATGTGATGGCTGGGATGGGCAAACCCATTTAAAATAGCTGGATTTTCATGCTCCACTATGAAAAGGATCTGTCTATATTCTGCAGTGTCAACAAGCAAATGGAGGAAAAATAGGGGGCTCTGGATTGATTTGGAATAATATAATTAGTATTAAGATGCAAAAAAATATATTCCTGCCCACTGATACCTGGGGCTATGTATATGTGGTCAATATATGTAATAGGCAGCAGCAGACAGTAATGGAATGGATCCTCTTGATGTATGCAATGAAGTATGCCACATACAATGCCTGCCTGCTACTGATCTCTATATACCCACAGACACTCCCTGCCTACTTAGCACTGCAATTTATATACCCCGTAATTAGTCCTTAGAAGGATTGTTCATTAAATTGGATTTGTGTATTCTATTAAGGTATAAACACACTAACTTATAAACCCCCAGATCTGACCTTATCTTGGCACCAACTCTCCCTACACTGTCTGATTCTGGAGGTGACCATGATGAGCAGGGCGGCGGCAGGTCTCATATAGACCTGTTGATGCTGTGCAGCCAGCCACTCACTATAATGCCACAACCAGCATGGTTGTGGCATTACAGTGCGTGGAACACAATCCCTGGATGTACAATGGCACTCTAAAGAGCGCCAAACATGCAGGTCAGAGACCCAAACTCCTGCCGAGAAAACCTGGAAATATTTGGCGCTCACCAAGTATCGTGAATACATCGATGCTTGGGCGAGTACCGAGCATTACCGAGTATGCTCACTAGTATGGTCGCTAGTAAGATGCCAAAAAGGCAGATCTCTTCAGCGACGCAGCAACGATCCGGCGGTCCATATAATGACCTTGGCGGTTGTTGGTACCTTGCTACACAGCAGCTATTCTGAATGATTCCATCCTGCATCCCTGAGTTCTGCGTTGCCAATGAGGTCGCTCGTCGGCGTCAAATACAGCGATGCATGCTGGCCAGCGGAACACTGACAATGAAAAAATGGCTCATGACTTTCCAGCACGATCAGCGATATCCAGCGGGAAGGCAGGTCACCGCTACGAGTCACATGTAGCGAGATCGCAGGTGAGATAGCTGCTGCGTCACAAAATCGGTGATGCTTTTGTGCTCTCGCTAGCAATCTGGTTATGTGAGATGGGGCTTAAGTTTGCAGGTTTTTGCATTTCAACTTTTGAATGTTTGATTGAAAATTAGATTGAAACTTAGCACATTATGGTCGCTGCATTCCAATATAGGCCCCTCAAATGTACTTAAAATGTGATGTGGTACCTAAAAAATTGCTTTGTAAAATTTGTTGGAAAATTGAGTAATTGATGATCAACTGTTAAACCTTCTAACTTGCTAACAAAAAAAATTGTGTTTCAGAAATTGTTCTGATGAAAAGTAGACATGCGGTATATACTAACTATTATTCATTGTGTGGTTTTTTTTGTTGTTTATTGTGTGTATTTATCTGATTTAAGGACATAAAAATTAAAAGTTTGAAAATTGAAAAATTTCTTAGGATCACTGGGATATACTGAACAGTTCCAAAGTTATTACCACATAAATTGACACTTGTCATAATTGAAAAAATTTGGCCTGATCAGGAAGGTAAAAACAGGCTAGAAGATGAAAGGGTTAATGATCTATAATAAGTATATCATCTTAGCCAAAGCTTTTATAATCACCGATACAAAAATTTTACAAAATGTATTATTGAACACATGCAAACATTGTTCTCCTGGAAGCAGAAAAATATATTAACTAATAATGTGTTTATTTATGTTCAAAGAAATTCTACTTTTATGTATATTACAAGTTCCACAAGAAACAAGAGTTTCTGCTAATTAGTGATATTAATCATCAGTACATACTATTATTAGTGTTCAAAAAACCCAATAGATTCATGAACTGTTCAGAATGTCATCAATTAGTAGTGAAAGAATTCTGAAACAGCTTTCATTTGTCTGCTACAAGTTAACTAATTAAAGCAAATATATAAGTGTCTCCTGTATAAAACATTGTGAACTACATGACTTCTCAAAGATAAAAAGCTGTTTTAGAGAAAAGAAAGTGAAGAAGTGTTGAACTACTTTTAGCATAAAATCTTAACGAAGCACATTTTTTATGGAGGGTTGTGTGAATTGGTCTACTAGAAAAAAATAAAAAGAATTTTTCTCATTTATTTTCCACGAGGCAATATAATTACCACAGCCATGTTCTATTTAACACAAAATTTAGAACACAGGTGCTAAGAAAAATGAAATGATTCAAAGATGAGCAGCATATAAGCTTATAATAGGTTAAGAATATTAATCCACTGTGGAAGGTTTGAAAATATTGTTTATTTTTCAAATCTGAGCTTTAATGAACCAATTAAACTGAAAAGATTTACAATAGCAAGAAAGTGTATTGCATTCAGTTTGTGTGGAAAACAGAAGAATATGTTCAGAAACGTTGAATGAACAATAATAAGTACACAAAAATATTTTTCTGATAAAAAAATTAAAAGACAATGTTTAAAAAAAATTAAATTTAATAAAAATGTTAAACTAAATAACTAAAAATAAGTAAACATTAAGGCCAGGTTCACATAACGTTAACACAGGCCGTTCAACATATAACGTTCAATATATGCTATACGCTAGCGCTGATGAATCATCAGCACTAGCGGTGACGGAGCCTAAGACGCTGCAGCCCTTGTCCGAGGCACCCTCAGTGCTTGACGCGTGCCGTTTTTATGGCATACGTCACGATGCGCCACATAATGGGCCTGAATGGCAGCGTTAACAGACCGCGTTATACCGCGGTGTGATGCAGTCCGTCAACGCTATGCCTATAACTAGAGTTGAGCGAAACGGGTCGAAAAATTTCAAAAGTCGCCGACTTTTGGCAAAGTCGGGTTTCATGAAACGAAACCCGACCCTAGGATGAGGTCGGCCACGAGGTCGGCGACTTATGCGCCAAAGTCGCGTTTCAAAAGTTTGTTTTGCGCTCTTTTTCAGCCAATCAGGATCCACGGACACTGTGGGCAACGTGATGACATAGGTAGGGGTCACCACCATCTTTCAGAAGGGCATGCAAGTGATTGGCTTGCTTTGGTGGGCGTCACAGGGGGTATAAAAGGGCGTGCACGCCGACCGCCATCTTACTTCTGCCGATCTCAGTATAGGGAGAGGTTGCTGCTGATTCTGTAGGGAGAGCGTTAGGCAGGGAAGAAGACAAAAAAACTGCTTCTGCTGCTAGCGATTTGGCCTGCACAACACACCAGTCACTGTGTGTGCAGTGCAAGGGGAGGCTATATAGTGGTGTATCAGTGGTGTTGGTTGTTGGGCTGCCTTCTAAGGCTTCCTGACATTCCTGCATTGCTGTTTACCCACTGCTCTGCAAACTGCTTTTTTAAAAGCAATCCAATCTCCCCTATCCTCTAGTCACTTTTGTCACAGCTGTGCCATCGAGCCTGTGACATAGCGCTCAGATATCAGTGGACCTCACACAATCCAAAAGTGTCCAGTGTCCAAAAGTGTGTGCAGAGATTCAAAATCTCCCTTATCCTCTAGTCACTTTGGTCACAGCTGTGCCATCGAGCCTGTCACATTGCGCTCAGATATTCATTGGGCCTCACACAATCCAAAAGTGTCCAGTGTCCAAAAGTGTGTTCAGAGATTCAAAATCTCCCTTATCCTCTAGTCACTTTGGTCACAGCTGTGCCATCGAGCCTGTCACATAGCGCTCAGATATTCATTGGGCCTCACACAATCCAAAAGTGTCCAGTGTCCAAAAGTGTGTGCAGAGATTCAAAATCTCCCTTATCCTCTAGTCACTTTGGTCACAGCTGTGCCATCGAGCCGGTCACATAGCGCTCAGATATTCATTGGGCCTCACACAATCCAAAAGTGTCCAGTGTCCAAAAGTGTGTGCAGAGATTCAAAATCTCCCTTATCCTCTAGTCACTTTGGTCACAGCTGTGCCATCGAGCCTGTCACATAGCGCTCAGATATTCATTGGGCCTCACACAATCCAAAAGTGTCCAGTGTCCAAAAGTGTGTGCAGAGATTCAAAATCTCCCTTATCCTCTAGTCACTTTGGTCACAGCTGTGCCATCGAGCCTGTCACATAGCGCTCAGATATTCATTGGGCCTCACACAATCCAAAAGTGTCCAGTGTCCAAAAGTGTGTGCAGAGATTCAAAATCTCCCTTATCCTCTAGTCACTTTGGTCACAGCTGTGCCATCGAGCCTGTCACATAGCGCTCAGATATTCATTGGGCCTCACACAATCCAAAAGTGTCCAGTGTCCAAAAGTGTGTGCAGAGATTCAAAATCTCCCTTATCCTCTAGTCACTTTGGTCACAGCTGTGCCATCGAGCCTGTCACATAGCGCTCAGATATTCATTGGGCCTCACACAATCCAAAAGTGTCCAGTGTCCAAAAGTGTGTGCAGAGATTCAAAATCTCCCTTATCCTCTAGTCACTTTGGTCACAGCTGTGCCATCGAGCCTGTGACATAGCGCTCAGATATTCATTGGGCCTCACACAATCCAATAGTGTCCAGTGTCCAAAAGTGTGTGCAGAGATTCAAAATCTCCCTTATCCTCTAGTCACTTTGGTCACAGCTGTGCCATCGAGCCTGTGACATAGCGCTCAGATATCAGTGGGCCTCACACAATCCAAAAGTGTCCACAAGTGTCTGCAGAAATTCAAAATCTCCCCTGTCCTATAGACACCTTGTACCTTGTTTTACATTACTATATAGTTTGTTGGATTTTGTCTACATTTCTACCAAAAATGAGGAAGGCTGGTGGAAGAGGCCGTGGAATTGGGCGGGGGTTGGCAGCTGGTAATGGTGGTGTTGGTGGTGGATCTGATGGTAGTGGCAAGAGCAAAATAGGACCGAATGCAGGAGGTGCTGAGCCTGCGTCATCGTCTGGCTACATAAGGCCTCGAACGCTTAGTTTTCTAGGATTTGGCAAACCGAAGTTTTGTCTTACATTGCTGACTCAGCCTCCAGCTCTATCGCCTCCTCTTCTTCAGTTGTAAAAAGTAAAAGCACTGAGTTGTCATTGGAGGCTCATGTTCATGAACCACACCTTTCCTTGTGTCCTTCACCCCAACCAAGATTGAAGGATGACGCAGGCCATACTACTGATTACTCCATGGAGCTGTTTTCACATACCATGCCTGGATTATCAAGTGAAATGGTGAATTACCCAGGCCAAGATGAATCTGACATGGAGTGCACTGATGCACAGCCGCTGATGGATGATTCTGCTGGTACATTCACTCAGAGCACTACATTGTCCTCGCAGTGTACAGAGCCAGATTTTGACCCTGATGATACTCAGGTGCCCTTCCCGCACACTATACCACCATACACGGTGACACAGAGGAAGGTGCACATGACATAGAAGAGGAGGTGATGGATGACCCAGTTGTTGACCCAGATTGGCATCCATTGGGGGAAGAGGGTGCTGCTTCCAATAGCTCAGATGAGGAGCATCCACAGCAGACATCGAAATCGCAACAGCTGTTATCTGGCAGGCCCGGAGCACTCCAAAGACAGGTTCCAAACATCAAAAGAGTTGCTGGACAGCTTGTCCAGAGGGTCAAAAGATCACAGCGTGCTAGGCTGCAAAATGTCTGCCAAAGTAGGAAGAGTGCAGTGTGGCACTTTTTTGAACAAAATCCTCATGATCAGGCCAAGGTTATCTGTAAGAAGTGAGCAAAGACCTTTAGCCGAGGGAAAAATCTGAAAAATTTGAATACCAGTTGCATGCTTAGACATTTAACCAGCATGCACTTGCAAGCGTGGACACAACACCAAACCTCAAGTGCCACATGTGCAACTGATCACAACGAAGGTAGTCAGCAACGCTACATTGTTTCCCCCACTGTAAGCCCACCGGTTAGCACAGCAGCAAATGTTGAGGTGTCGTTGCAAGGCCACAGCAGTCAGGGAATCCCACTGTTATATCAACGAAAGACTGATTCTAGGCCATCAGAAAGAACACCAACTCCATCACCATCATCAACCCTCTGTCAGTCCGCCCTGTCCACCGCTACTTCCACCATATGCAGCTCTCAAGTCCAGCTCACCCTCCCAGACACTATGAGTAGGTCAAGAAAGTACTCAGTCTCTCATCCGCGTACACTGGGTTTGAACGCCCACATTGCCAAACTAATCTCGTTTGAGATGATGCCCTTTCAGTTGGTGGAAAGCACAGCTTTCCGCGAACTCATGGCCTATGCAGTACCACGCTATGACCTACCCAGTCGCCACTTCTTCTCTCGCAAAGCCATCCCAGCCCTCCACCATCATGTGAAAGACCGCATTGTCCATGCACTCAAGCAGTCAGTGAGCAGAAAGGTGCACCTCACAACTGATGCATGGTCCAGTCGGCATGGCCAGGGCCGTTACGTGTCCATCACTGCGCACTGGGTTAATGTGGTGGATGCAGGGTCCACAGGGGACAGCGGTGGTGGGACAGTGCTGCCTAGCCCACGGTATAGGAAACAGTTGGCTGTAGGCGTTCGACCCTCCTCCTCCTCCTCCTCCAGAAGCGAAAGCTCGTCAACAGAGCGCAGTCGTACGAGCACTCCATCTGCAGCTGCCACTGTTGCACACGATGTGAACCCCCTATCGAGCAGCTAGTGGAAAGCGTCAGCAGGCTGTGTTGCAGATGATGTGTTTGGGCAACAGACACACCGCCGAGGTGCTGGCCAAGTACTTGAAGCGACAAACTGAGTCATGGCTGGGCAGTGTACATCTTGAGGCAGGCAAGGTAGTTAGTGATAACGGCCGTAATTTTGTGGCAGCCATAGCCCTTTCAAAACTCAGCCATATACCTTGCTTGGCTCACACCTTGAACCTGGTGGTGAAGTGCTTCCTCAAAATTATCCGGAGTTAACAGCCCTGCTCCAGAAGGTGCGAAGACTGTGCGCGCACATCCGCCGGTCGCCTGTACACTCCGTTCGTATGCAGAAGCTGAAGCGATTGCTCCACCTTCCCAACCACCGCCTCATTATCGACATTGCAACAAGGTGGAACTCCACCCTGCACATGGTGGAGCGGCTGTGCGAGCAGAGGCAGGCCATAATGCATTTGTGGGAGGATACACGGCCAGGCACTTTGAGAGCAGACATGGAGTTGACAGGTGTGCAGTGGTCGAAGTTGAAAGACCTCTGTAAAGTCCTTCAGTGTTTTGAGGAATGCACACGGCTGGTAAGCGCAGACGACGCCATCCTAAGCATGAGCATCCCACTTATGCGTCTGCTCATGCAAACTTTGACGCACCTTAAGGAGCAGGCGTCTGCAGCCAATGTTGATGAGGAGGAAGAGGAGGAGGGAATCCTTGATGACATTCAGCCATTGTCTGCTCAGGGACCTCTCCTGGACGAGGTGGAGGAAGAAGAGGAGGAGGAGGATGATGGGGATGATTACTTAGGGGAGGAGGATGCATCTCGTGGGGCAAGTGAAAATGTTGGCGTGGCAAGGTCTGGTACAGGGTTTGTGCGTGACTGGAGGGATGTGGATTTGCCAGAAAGTGCTCCTCCAACCACCACTCGCAGTGCATCATTGACACCGGGAACATTGGCCCACATGTCAGATTATGCCTTGCAGATCCTAAAAAGGGACCCACGCATTGCCAAAATGATGAACGATGACGACTATTGGTTGCCCAGCATCCTGGATCCACGCTGTAAAGGCAAATTACAAAACATCATGCCACAGGAGAACCTTGACCTAATATTGGCTAATAAACAAGCAACTCTGGTAAATCAGTTGCTTGAGGCATTCCCAGCACACAGCAGCGGTGATGGTTCTCACACGAGCCGTACGGGCCGGGGGCAGCTTGGCAGAGGTGTTCGTGGTGCACACAGCAGAAGTGGCGTTGGAGACAGGGGTTTCATGACAATGTTGTGGACTGATTTTTCAAGTACCGCTCACACAACTGGTAATACTGCATCGATGGAAAGTGACAGGAGACAGCAGTTGTCAACTATGGTTACAAACTACTTTTCCTCCCATATCGATGTTCTCCCACACAGGTCATTCCCCTTTGACTATTGGGCCGCTAAACTGGACACCTGGCCTGAATTGGCACAATATGCCTTACAGGAGCTCGCTTGCCCAGCTGCAAGTGTGCTATCGGAAAGAGTCTTCAGTGCAGCTGGATCAATCCTGACAGAAAAAAGGACCCGTCTGTCAACCCAAAATGTGGATGATCTAACCTTCATTAAAATGAACCACGCATGGGTTTCCAAGGATTTTGTCCCACCTTCCTCTGATGACACATAGGGTGACAGAAAAATGGCTTGCTTTGGTCCACCTCTTCCTGGGACTTGACCTATTTCACCTTTTGCATCAGCTGAATGTCCAACATCAACATATGCCACTTTCTAAAACTCCCTAACTGTGCTGCCTCCCCCCCATGGCCGGGGTCACCACCTAGCGCACGACACCGTGCGAGTGCCGTTGCCCTGGACAGGTGGGTAGGCCGAGTCTTGGGTGCGGGCACTGGTACAGGGTCCTTCATAGTGCAATCAAGTGTCTCTGACGGTGGTTGTGCACACCCGCCGTCAGACACACCGCCGTACTATGAGGGGCCCAGTGCCAGTACCGACGCCCACGAGTGGGCCCCCCTTGCTTGGGCAGGGCCCCAGCATTTGCAATCTTTACCTCTCCCTGCTCCTCCGCTGTGTAGTCTGGGCCGTCAAATCCATACTGTGCCTGACACCGTCTGAGCCTGCCTCCTGATGTATAGACATATATTTTGAATGTGTACGCCATCCATACATGTTATCCGGGGAAACGGTACCCTTTCTAACCTTTGTGCAATCACGTGCAATCCATACTGGGCCTAACACCGTCTGAGCCTTCCTCCTGAGACATATATTTTGAATGTGTACGCTATCCATACATGTTATCCGGGGATACGGTACCCTTTCTAACCTTTGTGCAATCACGTGCAATCCATACTGGGCCTAACACCGTCTGAGCCTGCCTCCTGAGACATATATTTTGAATGTGTACGCTATCCATACATGTTATCCGGGGAAACGGTATCCTTTCTAACCTTTGTGCAATCACGTGCAATCCATACTGGGCCTAACACCGTCTGAGCCTGCCTCCTGAGACATATATTTTGAATGTGTACGCTATCCATACATGTTTTCCGGGGATACGGTACCCTTTCTAACCTTTGTGCAATCACGTGCAATCCATACTGGGCCTAACACCGTCTGAGCCTGCCTCCTGAGACATATATTTTGAATGTGTACGCTATACATACATGTTATCCGGGGATACGGTACACTTTCTAACCTTTGTGCAATCACGTGCAATCCATACTGGGCCTAAACCGTCTGAGCCTGCCTCCTGAGACATATATTTTGAATGTGTACGCTATCCATACATGTTATCCGGGGAAACGGTACCCTTTCTAACCTTTGTGCAATCACGTGCAATCCATACTGGG